>NC_068575.1:28744479-29994479 GCF_025698545.1 Gossypium raimondii | reverse complement strand
TATCTCCCTATTTGTTTATTCTTTGTATGAGGTGGTTGGGTCATAGCGTCCGTAATGCTAATGAAGTTGGAGAATGGTCTTCTATTAGGCTAGCTCGAGATGGCCCTCTATTATCTCATCTTTTTTTCGTTGATGACTTGATTCTTTTTGGTCATGCTAATGATAACCAAGCCTGGGTCATGAAAGACATTCTTGATGAATTTTGTGACTATTTGGGACACCGGATCAATATACAGAAGACAATATTTTCTTTTCCAAGAGTGTGGATGACAACTTGGGGAGACGTATAAGTAACTATTTTGGTTTTCAAAAAGTAACTAATTTGGGGCATTATCTTAGTGTACCACTTTTACATGACAAGGTTAATAGTAGCACATTATGCTTCGTGGTGGATAGAGTGCATAGTAAATTGACTAGTTAGAATGCCAGACAACTCTCTTTTGTTGGTAAGGTCACTTTGGCTCAATCAATTTTGCTTTTGATTTCCAGTTACTTAATGCAGACGGTGATGGTTCCCAAAGGCGTTTGTGATGAGATTGAGTGCATGGTAAGGAAATTTGTTTGGGGATCTCATAATGGTAGCTCTAAGATGGCCTTGGTCAGTTGGGATTTTGTGTGTCAACCTAAGCCTCATGGAGATCTTGGTCTTAGACAGTTGAAAGATTATAACACTTCTTTCATGATGAAGGTTGGTTTTAACATCATTTCGAATGTTAATGCCCTTTGGATTCAGGTTCTTTGGTCGAAATATAGTCCCTAGCGATTTTCTAGAAGAGTTATCAAGGGGTCGTTGTTCCTTCTGATGAAGATCCATTTCTAAGGTTTGGTCCCTTATTCGTAAGAATCTGGTCTGGTTGGTCGGAGATGAGAATAGTATTAAATGTTGACAAGACTCCTGGATTCAAAATTGTTGTCCCTTACTAAATTTTAGTCCTTCATCTACTAACCTTAATTTGGATTGTTCCCTTAGTAATTTGACTGTAGGTGATGGCTCATGGGACTTGGATCTTTTCAGACTGTGGGTGCCAAAGGAGATCATTAACAAGATTGTGAGTGCTCCACCACCACATCCTTTATCGGGTCTAGATAAAATTATTCGGGAAGCTACCTCGACCGGCTCTTTCTCTCTCAAAACTGCTTATGGGAAGGTTCACGGAGGTACTTTGATCTCTAAATAATAGTTTTAGGGGATACTTTAGAAGTTTAAAGGCCTTCATCGAATCCGCTTCTTCATTTGGATTGATCTAAAGCAACATTTTCTTACAAATGTTGAAAGGGTAAGGCATGGTTTGGGGAGTAGCAGTGCTTGTGGTCTTTGTGGACATGATTTTGAGGATGTGTTACATATACTTAGAGATTGTCACGCTGCTAGAGGCATTTGGGATAAATTAATTCCACAATAAAGTCTTTCGGGATTTTACTCTGGATCTTTTTTTGAATGGATGGCGAACAATATTCAGAATCATATGACTTCCTTGGTGGGGGAATTGATTGGTCGTGTCTCTTTAGGATTATTGCGTGGTGTATTTGGAAGAATCAAAACTTGTTTGTTTTTCAAGGCACTTCATGGAGTGTTGATGAGATAATTAGAATCTCGTTTAGCTGGGCAAAGCAGTATTCCTCAGTTTCATTAACCTCATCTCACAAATCACAAAGTTTTCTTCCAAATTGGCCTCTAACTAGTAGCTGGTTATGTTTCAATACCAATGGTTTGGTTAGGATTTACGAGGGCTTTGCAACTGATGGAGGTTGTGTGAGGGATCATCAAGGGAAGTGGATCATAGGGTTCGCTAGATATTTGGGTAAGTGCACAGTGATGGAGTCAGAACTTTAGGGAATCTTGGACGGGTTGAACCTTATTTTGAATAGACACTTAGAAAAGGTCTTAATTCAAACTGATAGTATTGAAGCTATTAACGTGATCACGGAAGATACTTCGAGGAACTCTAATTCTGCCATAATCAGGAGAATTCATCAGACTCTAAAAAAGGTGAAGCAGTGGGAAATTTAACATATTCCTAAAAAGGACAACTTAATTGCTAATAGTCAGGCCAAGATAGTTCGTACTAAGAGACTAGGCTTAAGACTATTTGAGGATCCTTGTTTGAGGGTCTAGTTTATTTTTTTTTATATTATTCCTTCTTTCAAAAAAAAAAAGTGAAATTTAAAATTTTACAGTATTTTTTGTGTTATTAGAGTCAGAGTCTTATTAAAATTACTTGTTTTAGACTGGTCTCGAATATTCTCTTCGAAATTGTATACAAATTCCTAGAGAATTAATATTCATTATCATTTTGGCAGTGGTGATGGCAATAATTTAAATAACATTGGAGTTTGAGTGATCTCCTCGATTTCCTTCATCACATCTTAGGGTTTATTGATTTCAAGTACTTCGAATTTTATTAATTTTTAACACGTTTCAAAACTTTATAATTTTTATAATTATTTTTAAATTCTGGATTTTAAAATAATTTTAGACTTTTTCAAATTTTATAAATTTCTAGATGTTTAATAAATAATTTATATTTTTATTTTTAATAATATTATTATTTTCTAATTTTCAAATATTTTTAAATTTTGATAATTTTTATAATAATTTTATATATTCATTTTTTTATCTAAAAGAATAAGAAAAGTCACTCTTTGCAAGTTTTGCTGCATGGCGTGATATGATGTGCCATTTAACATAAGCAACCCCCAAAAATAGAAGTTAACGATAAAAGATGATCAACGTTAGAACATAACGATTAACAATGGTAAAATAATTTAATTGATGTATTTTTTAATTTAAGTATTTGATAAATAATTTAATTGATATATTTTTACAATTTAAGTATTCAATTAAGTAAAAAGTAGGAATTTAATTGATATTTTTAAACAAAAAGTTGAAAAGTTTTAAAACTCTTAAGCGCTAAGTAAATATATTAATTTAGTTGAAAAGTAATTATATTCCTTAATGAAGCTAATCGGGTTATGGCAAGCAAATTATATGTTTAAACTTTAAAGCGGGAATATATAAATATTGTTGAAGGTGCTCAATATTATGAGAAGGATCATAACAAAAACAATAGCGCAAGACGAATAATATAAAATATGATAATTAATACGTTTCAGAAAAAAAATTACATTAATTTTGAACAATCTGCAACAATAGGAAATTAGATGCATTAATAACTAATCATAAGGTAGGGCAAAAGATATACATATAGGAAATCGAAAATCACTATGAAAATATTATTTGTTTAATTAATTATTAAAGGAACAATTAATATTTCAAATAAAATTCAAAAATTACACAGTTAAAATAAAATGGAAGATGTAAAATTAACCTAATTTATTCTAAAAATCATGTTCAATCTTTACAAAATAATTCATTAATCTTTGTTTAACCTTCTTATTCTAGTACTTGACTTGTGAAATCCATCAGCTTGTTCGCCATCATCACCGTTAATGTAAAATAAAAATTTACAGACTCTCAAAAATTAGTTTGGAAAATAAAAAAGTAATCATGAAAAAAAAATAGTTAATGTTAAAAGAAAAAAAAACTTACAGATATGATTTATTCTCCAAATCAGGAGCAAGAAATGATTGTGGTGATCTGGGTATCTTAGAAGAACTCGACCCTTCCATCGAAAGAATTAAATGGCTTGTAAAAAGAAGCATATACAAATTGTGGAAAATTGAGATTACGATTACAATAAAAAAATAAATATTGAGAATATAATACATAGAAAGCAGAACGGAAGTAAAGAAAATTACAGTACTGATGACTCATTTTCTGATGCAAGTCTTTAATTTATGTTATCCGGTATAGGTAGAGCTAAATTGTGACAGTTTGAAATATAACATTAATAATAAAAATAGTAATTATTTACCTTACTAAAATTTTAAATTTTGATTATAAAATATAAGAAGATATTAACCATTTTTTTAAATTTTATTCATCTAGCTAACTATTTTTAAATATAAAATTAAAAAATATTAACTTAAAAATAGTTATTATAGGGTTTAAAGTTTAGTATAGGATAATAATTAAAATAAATACTAATATATAATATAAACAGTATATAATTTAATAAAAAATAATTTAATTTAATTTAAATGGAAAAATAGTTTTTTAAATTCTATTTATCTAATTAAACATTTATTTAATTTTTAAATTTTTACCTAATTAAATATTTATTAAGTTAAAATTAAGTACAAATAATAAATAATGAAATAAAATTATTTAAGTTAAACTAAATGAATTTGTTTTTCAAATTCTTGTTTATCTAATTAACCATTTATTTTAAACATAAACTTTATAATTCAATAGATAATAATTATAGAAATTATCTTTTAAAAATATGTAAATTACAAAAAAAATATATAGTCGTGCTACTTGTTGCAATTTATGTGTAACTTGTTATATTATATATATAAATTTTCTCTTCACTTAAAACATTAAAAAAGGGTAAACTAACTATAAAAATAGTCATTTTTGTTTGTCTTGAATTACATTTTAGTCACTTATGTTTGAAACGTTACGTCTTAGTCAGAAACGTTATCGTTTTGTTACGAAGTGGTCACTCTACCGTTAAACTCCGTTACCTCCCTAACAACAGTCCTACGTGGCAGTCCAAATGGGTTTTAAATGTCAACTTAGATATCCTATATGGTAGTCCAAATTAAATCTATTAAATTAAAAACCTATTTTCATTTCAGCAATTGAACATCCAAATTGACATTTGAAACTCATTTGGGCTGCCACGTAGGACTGCCGTTAGGGAGGTAATGGAGTTTAACGGTAGAGTGGCCACTTCATAACAAAATGATAACGTAAGTGACTAAAACGTACCATTTCAAACATGAGTGACTAAAATATATTCTGAGACAAACAAAAATGACTATTTTTGTAGTTTACCCTTAAAAAAAATTATGCTTATTTTTTATTTTTTTATATAATTTTAACTAATAATAAGCATTACCCTCAAAAAAAAATTATTATCATTGAAAATAAAAAGATAAATGTGATCCACTTAAGTGAAAGGGGCATAGAAAAAGGTCCTAGGTAACCCTTCAATAACTTTAGGAGGATGCAAATTCTATTCCATTCCATCCACACTGCTTTTTTGCTTATTCTTTCTTTTCCTCCTATAGGATTGCTTTAGACTTTAGACATACATTAAGGGAAAGTGATGGAACAATTCAAAGAGAAATAAAAAAGATCTCATTGCATATATTTTTATTATGAGAGAGACAAAAGGAAGAAAAGAACAGAAAAAGTGGGGTTTGGGGATTAAGCTTTGTAATGTATGGATTCCAAATGGCTGGGGAAGAGCTTTTCTCCTTCCATTTGCTTTTGTAATGTGAACTTGTTTTTGCTTCCTAGCGAGAATCAGAATATTGGAAATGACTGATATTTTTGGGACGGTAGTGACCTTTAAATAGATTTAGGTTTACGCGATGAGGACATAGATATAATCAAATTTATATTCAAGTATATAAAATATTAAAGACAATTATTACAAAGTAAAAAATAGTTATTAAATTTAGGTTTAAATCCTCTTATCTCATGCCTGAGTCTGTGGTTGTGGGCTGAGAATACCAACAAATGGTTTCAGACGAATCCTAAAACCATTAGAAGGTGGAGTAGACTGTGGTTGGGTGCCTTAAATGACTTCTAACAAAAAGTTTATTTTTAGGGTTGTTCCGTGAGTTCAATTCTAATAAAATGTTATTTTTTTAAATGTGATTATTGAGGGTTTTTTTTTAATTTAAACAATATAAAAGTAATACCCAAAATAGTATATCTTATAAATTATTTATCGAAATAATATGAAAATTACAGTGATTTTGAGTGTGACACACGTCATGAGTGACTTTTTCCAAAATATGAATAAATAATTATTGTATACTTGTTGAAATAAGAAAAGGGTTAATACGTAATTATTTTTTGAATTTGTCTAAAACTATTTAGTTGGTATTTGAAATTTTGTACATATTTGGTACTTGAATTTGTATTCCGTCACCGAGATTAGTACCTTTGCATTAACACTATTAATTTGTGTTGAGATTATATATATTTAGTAAGTTTATATATTTTTTATATAAAATATCAATTTTAGGCTATTATTATTTTAAATATATATAATATAAATTTATAAATATATATAATTAAAATATATAAAATGCGTATTATATAAATTTATAATATATTAGTAAAATTAACAATGTTAGTAGAGAAATATTAATTTGGGTGACAGAATAAAACTTCATATACTAAATAGATAAAAAAATTCATATACCTGTTAAATACTTTTTGACAATTTGAAGGGCAAACTACGTATTAAGAAAAAAAGAAAACGGAGTCACGCAAAAACGAGGAGACTCCTAGCAAATTTTGCCATTCACGTGAGTGACGAGGGAAGCTAGTGTTTTGCATTTTGGGATATTTTGCATTTAGGTCCCTTATTTTAAAATGTGATTTAACTCCATCCTTAATTTGTAGTTTCAATATTTTTATTTAATACTTGTTTTTAATATTTTCGAATTTAGTTTACACCTTATATGGTTTTTTATAATTATTAATGTTTTTAATATTTTGAATTTAGTTTACACCTTATATGGTTTTTATAATTATTAATGCCTTTGTATATATATGGTGAAGATTCAATTTGTTGTATAATAATTTTAGTTGTGTCTAGTTACATGTCTCCTTTAATGTAGATTAATTGTACAATAATTTTAGTCTTGGTCAATTTCTAATTTTTATGTTAATATGAATTTTAATTATATATAAATGTATCTTACTTTAGAAGATGAAGTTTTAGAAAATCAATTACCAATTATTGTACAATTAATTTATATTAAAAGAGACATGTAATTAGACATAACTAGAATTATTATACAACAAATTGAACCTTCACCATATACATACACAGGCATTAATAATTAAAAAAATCACATAAAATGTAAACTAAATTTGAAAATATTAAAAACATGGGCTAAATAAAAAAAATTAAAACTACGAATTAAGAATGAAATTAAATCAAAATTTCAAACTAGGGGACTTAAATGTAAAATATCTTAAAATACAAAATATTAGCTTCCTACCCCACTCATGTGAAGGACAAATTTCGCAAGGAGTCGCAAGCCCCTTTTTTGTTTTTTATTATTTCAACAATTATGTAATAATGTTTAGTTGATATGTTAGAGTAAAGTTGCCCATGGCATGTGAGATATCCAAAAACACTATATATTATTTTTAAATGCACCTTATATTTTAAATGTATAGTTATTATATTCATATGAGTGTAATAGAATTTCTAGTTATTATATAATTGTTGAAACTAATTAATAATAAGAACATATTCAATATGTATGATATTAAAATGAAAAAATAGATTAAATTATGAGTAGAATGCATCGATTAAGAATATTAAATGGACTACAATTATTTATAATGGTATTATAATCAATCTTGAGTAGAAGTTGAGCTAACTTGTGGTATTATGGTGCCTCTGTATAGCATTATGATACTCTCTGGTGTGGTGTAGTTACTCGAGTATTCGAATTATATTACTATAGTTCATCGGGATATCTGTTAAAAGAAAGTATATGTATTGACTTCATAAATTACTTGGAAATGATATGTTTAAATGACTATTGAAATGTTAATGGATGAAATTGAATAAATGATGAATGTGTGTTTAAAAGTTGTTTGAAACAATATCAAAATGATTGGAAAATTTATAGTTATATGTATGAAACGCTCACTTTGTAAATGTGATATGTCGTGATAGAATTATATGTTTAAAAGAAATGGTATATGATTGTAAATATGAATTGATATTATCAATTGGTTAATATGATTTATATGTTGGATCTTTCTTATTGAATGATACGAAAATATGTCGTACTAAATGATTGAGAGATTATATGATCAATACGTAAAATGCTTACCTTGTTTTTGCAAATGTCTTGATAGGAAATCATATTAAATTAGTTATATATGTCTACTTAATTGTAAACTGAGGTAAAAGTTTTGTTTAAGTACTTATGAACTTACTAAGCTATATAAGTGATGGGCGTTGAAACCACCAAATAAAAATTCCTACGACAAAATAATACTAAATAACAATATGGAGTAGTAAGACTGAATCCATAGGGATTGGTTATCTAATTTTGTCTTTTCTTAAGGCCAGAATTATTGTCGCAGCAATAGTCGTGCCCATGACTCGTGACGAACTTGCTGAAAAAATAAATAAATAAGGGGAGATGAAAATATTTGGAAAGAAAACAAAGTGAAATTGCAACAATAAACAATTATATTAATAAAAAATAAAATAAAATAAGAAAATGGAATTGAATTTAGTATGTAGTAATATAAAGTCTTAGCCTTAGACTCGGTGAATTTTGGTTCCGAATTGATCCTTGAAAATGAATTTTCTCTTCCAAACCATAAGCTGGTTATAGCGACCAAGAACGTCCCAACCGCCAATTCTTCCTCTCGTAGTTGATTCCGATACGACCTGCAAACCAACCATTACCAATTGTCTAATCGAGATACATGCGTTTGCAATTCAAGACACCAACAGCCTTACGTTCTGAAGAACTCAACTCGAATCAACGGCCTCAACCACGTGGATCGTTTAAATCTGATCACTATCTCCATTGACGAAAATCCCACTAGTATGACTCCGCCAAGATACGCCAATTTGTTCGCAAAAATTTGAATACAACATGATTGACTCATCTTCCCAATTATACGCTAAAACGACTCCAACCCAACGTGCACTTTGTGTTGAAATTGAATTAACTTTAAGGGACGAATTTGTACTATCCCATATTCAAGAGAGATAGTGAATACCATTATGAAATATTTTTAGTGTGGATTCATTTTCTCAGGATTCTTGACTGAGAAGAATACCGGCCTAAAGCTAAGTAGAAGTTTAGTGAAGCATGAAATTAATCATGCTTTGTTGGTTTGTGGAGGGGATTAAATGGTAGGGTTGAATGGTGGCTTTGAATGTAATTGTGGTAGGTGGAAAGGAGTAAGGAAAGGAGGGACTCAAAGGGAAATTAGACGAAAGTAAATAAAATGTAAAAGAATTTCAGAAACCTTGTCTTCTACTGAAGCATGAAATAGAAAGGAATAAAAATAATTTTCGTTCAATTTCCAGTGTCTTTTTCAAAGGCCACCACCTATCCAATTTATATACATATTAAATAATAAAATTAGCCTAACTCACCTAGCAACCAATGACATAAAATCAAATTCATATCAGATTGTTTTTTCTAAATATGGCTTTTACAAAGTCAAATAAAATCTAATCAGCCCTAAATGTCTCAAAATCTTCGATTCGGCCCCTTTCTATTGCTTATGCTCAAATTTAATCATTCTCTGCTTGTTTTTTTACTTAAAGCATCCCAATTGCATTCCTAACAAAATTTAAATATAAAATCACCAAATTAGCAGGATTTAATTCAAGAATTAATCGATTTAAACACATAGAACATGCAAAATTAACATGCTATCAAATCCCCTCTACTTAGCCTATGCTTGTCCTCAAGCATATTGTATGTTCCTACATTAGAAATTATCCAATAATTTATCAAAAATCAAGCCTCGCTTTCGTAACCATGATCAATGCAAACAATTTAGGAAAAAATGAATAAGTGTTCAAATACTTAGTTTAATCAACCAGTATCCATAAAATTTAAACATGTAAATTCAATCATTTCACTAAATTAAAATTGAACCAAAATTTTCAAGGTATTTATTCTCAATTAATTATGCAGTAAATTTGGGACATAGTCAAACCTTTTTACGCAAAGTGAGATGACAACCCATGTAACACCCCTAACCCGTATCTGTCGCCGGATCAGGGTTACAGGCATTATTGTACAAATGAAATGTTTAAACATTCATAATATAAAACAACCATTCTCATACATGTCATCCCTAAATCGAGCCCTCAAGGCCCTAAAAACACCTTATAAACAATTTGGGACCAAATTGAAAACATTTAGAAAGTTTGAGAAAAAGTTGCAGAATTTTAACTATAGGGATCAAACGGCTGTGTGGCTAGGCTGTGTGCCTTACATGGCTGGGACACATGCCCATGTCTTAGGCCGTGTAACATTCAAATTTTCCCCACACGCCCTTGTTCCAAGCCGTGTGTTAGGCCGTGTAACTCACTGACTTGCATGCAAAGGAACCCTCAGACGACACACGGCTGAGTCACACGCCCGTGCCTCAGACCGTGTGGACTTAAAATGTACCTAAAATCAAACCATTTCATACAAGACCTTTCCATCAATATATACACACTTTGTATGAGACTAAACACTTTCAAAACATACATTAATATGTCATTTCAAGTTCTAAATTCAGTAAACCAATATGCCATACAAGGCACCTCAATATATACACCAAAACATAACATGCCAATCAAGCCAAACTTACCATATTTCTAACATCATAATCTAGTTTCATACCTGCCAAACCATACCAATAATGCTACTTTTCATGTTGACCAACCTAAACCAAATAGATACTAAAGCATTCCATCAACAATTAATTTAAACCATTCAAACATACCCTAAAAGGAATGTTATGTACAATCACATAAAAGTGACCATAAGGACTTATTTAAACAAGCATGATAAGTTCACCAACCATTCATAAACATCAATATAAACCACCCTATACATGCCATTATAAGCCTTAGGCAAAAGTGCTAAAAAACTACCGAATTAACTGTTGGATAGTGTGATAGGTCTCCAACGAGCTTCCAACCTAATCGAACATTTCGGTGATCTACAGGAAAAGAAAACAACTAACTTAAGAAATAATACTTAGTAAGTTCCTATAAGGTAACTTAACTGGTAACATATTAGAATAAACAACTAAGTATAATTTTTTTATTATAATATAAGTTAACTTTCGTTTTCTATTCACTATACCTCTCATGGATAATTGGTGTAGCCTTGCATATACATGTATATATTTTTCCTTATAAGTATTTCATATAACCATTTCACTAAAAGTTTCTTCTTACCATAACAATTACACATTTAACATATAATCAATCAGTAATTCTTCTTTCGTTTCAAACTTTCATATAAACATATCATCTCTAATCACTTACTTTTTCTAAACAATGTGAAAGCTAAATAAATAGATTAATCATACATGTTATTCATTTACGAAGCACTTATAGGATTGGTACTAAAAATGGTTCATCGTATGCTTTACGTACTATAATAATTCAATCCAAACTCATACATATATGTGTATAAACATCTATATTTAATTGAATAATCATCAATATTACTTACATATGATCAAGTAATTCATTGAACATTTAACATTCAACATTTTTTAATATCTTGGCTATACATTAGTCTATAACATTTAAATAATTTGGTAAATTCTATTCACATTTAGCCCGATGAACTAGTAACTTGACTCGCACTTGGGTAACTACACCACACCAATGAAATCATAGATGCATAACAAGAGCACCAAAGTGCAGACAGTGGCACAAATGTGCAAACAGGGGCATCGTAGTGTGAACAGGGACACTAAAGTGTATACAGGGGCATTGTAACAACCCGTTTCTTAATGGTTTCGGGGCCACAAATCTGACATGTGAATTCGTAAGTATTATTATTTAATATTTACAAATTATATATGGTGTATTAATAAAATTTTTTTAATGATTTTTGGTTAAATGAAAGAACAATTAGGTTCAAATGGTATAACCTTAAAGTTAAGTAGTTTTAGAAACTGAGGTATCAGGACCTCATTTCTATAAACCAAGCCGTAAATATTTTTATAAATATTTACGAGTTTTATTAAGGTTGTATTAAAGTTTCGTTAAGAAATTTTAATGTTTAGATAGTTAATTAATTAAAAGGACTAAATCATAAATGATGTAAAATTTGATCACTATTAGATTTGAATGATTAAGCGGCTTAAGGATTATAAGTAGAAGGACTAATATGGTAAATATACCATTTTTAATTAGTGGGACACCAAGGAACTTTAAAGTTTTGTTTTATTCATGTGTTAAGGTTAAAATAATTAAAATAAGTAATAAAATTAAAATAAAAGATGAAAATTATGATTTGTCTTCTTCATTCTTCTTTAAACACGAATGTCACCTTGGAAAAAGAAATGGAAAAAACTTCAAGCTTCGGTTTTGCTATGGATGATGCATGTAAGTCCATATTTTATTTATTTCTCATAATTTTTATGTTTTTGAGATCGTTGCAACTAGGTCTAGCTAGCCCGTGCCTTCGTTTTCGAAAGTGTTAAAGATTTTGAATGTTACCATTGATGAATATTTGTGATTTTAGATGCTAAGTGATGGATTTGAAGTATTAGTTGTAATTTATAAGTATTTCGTTAAGTGATTTTTTATGAATTTAACAATTAGGGATTAAATTATTGAAATAGTAAAAATAAAAAGACTTGATGTGAAATTGTTACAAATATGGGCTGTAATGGAAATTATGAACATTCGGTTGGCATGGGTTTTCAATAAAATTGGTTTATTTACATGATTTGGACATAATGACTAAATTGAATAAAAATGAAATGCTAAGGGCAATTTTGTATAAATTTCAAAAAGGACTAAATTGCATAAAATGAACTGGTTTTGCTATCTGAATTAATGAATTTAATGAAATTGTTAATTAGATCAAGAACGAGTGAAGAATCGAGAAGAAGAGAAAAATTACCAGATAGCCTATATACTTATTCATTGCTGCAATTTAGTCAGTTAAGTTCGTATGTTTAAATAATGTTGTAATGTTGTTTTGATATTTATGTATTGTGCTATATACCATGTAAAGAAATAATGAGAATTCAACGACGTTACGATGATTATCAAGCCCCGTTTGAACCTTAGGAATATATAGGATACAAATGACATGTCATTAGGGTTACCATGTTTCGGGTGCTGGCCTTGAATGTCCTACTGATGGTTGAGTTTCGGCATTTGTTTAGGATACTCTCAGCTTGTGTGAGCGGCATCATGTAGCTTACATTCTGACCGTTAGCTTGTATGAGTAAACCCATTTTATGGCTCGAGTGAGGAATGACGTAAAGAAAAAGGAAAAGGAATGATTTCGACCATATGTTTTGCACACTTTGTGTAAGTTTTACCGCGTATCTGATATTATTCTAAGTGGTTCAACGGGCATGAAAAGGGAAGGAATGATAAGTATTCAAATGACTTTTGTCATGAATCTATGAAAATGAATCAAAAGGAAATGTTCAATGAAAGTATGTTTATATTCATGAATTTGATATTTTAAGTGAATTGTGTGTATATGCACTAACATGTGTTGTTGATAATGCTTAGGCTTGTGCCAAGCTTATGGTTGGACTATATCATGCTTAATTGTAATGTTACACATTGAAATGGTAAGTGTCCAAATGGAAAAATGCTTATGTTCATGAAAAGGTGGTATGAATCAAAAGATTTATCTTCTAATGAAATGGTTTATCATGTGGTTGATCCCAAAAGGGTTATGTACAAATGCACTAACTTGTGTATTGATGATGATTTGTGTCAAGTTAATTGAGATGTAATATGACGATAAAAGGGTTGATGAGTTGAATGACGTACTTATATGTGAGAAATTTTCATATGCTATGGATGAATTTACCTATGTCATGAATAAATACACTAATCGTGAATTGATAATGTTGTTTAAGTTTATACTAAGTAAATGGAATGGAAAGTAAGTAAATGGAATAGTTCATAGTCTTATGAAAAGGTTAATGATTGTGTACTATGTCTTATAAAATCCTATTATGTTAGGAATGAAAATATATGTGATGTTGATAGACTTACTCATTTATGAGTTGATGGTTAAGTAGTTGGTAAATCTTGAGGCATTGGTATAACTTTATATTTAACCTATAAAGTTCATTATTGAAATGAAATGTTATGTTTAAAGTTTATACGAGCTTACTAAGCATTAATTACTTATGTAATTACTTTCATTTACTTTACAGATTATCGAAAGCTCGATCGATTGGAAGTTCATTAGAGGTCTATCACACTATCCAACTATTATATCGGTAGTTTTTGATGTTTTAGGCAAGGTTATAATGGCATGTATAGGTGGACTTATGTTTAATGTTTGGTTGAATGCTAAATGTTGATTTTGGTATGCATATGTGCTATTATGGTTAGTACACTTTTGGTACTTATTGTAACACCCATAACCCGTATCAATCGCTAGGATAGGGTTACAGAGCATTACCGAATAAACGTAGCCTAAAATCATTCATTTCAAACCCTAACATAATCATAGCATAATTTATTAATATACATGCATATTGTCCCTTATTCGAACACTCGAGGCCTTAGATACACCTTAAAAATGATTCGGGACTAAATCGAAAACAATTGGAACATTGAGAAAAAAGTTTGAAAAATTCAAATTGTAGGGGTCACACGGCTGAGACACAAGCCCGTGTAACAATTGAAATAGGGGCACACAGTTGTATACTAGCCCGTGTCTGTGTCCGTGTAACTTTCTGACTTGGGTCACACGGCCAAGCCACATGCCCATGTGCCAGGCATTGTAACTTTCGAAATGGCCTCACACGTCCGTGCGTCAGGCCGTGTAATTGCCTGGCTGTAACCTTTGAAACCTACAGGGAGCACACGGCCGTGTGTCACACACGGGTAAGACACACGCCCGTGTCTTAGGCCGTGTGGACAAGAATTTGGCCAAAATCAAGCCATTTCCTTCACCCACCTCAAGTATGAACCTAATCACATTTGCACATATGACCAAGGCATCAAACCTATCCAAAACATGCATAAAAATGACAAAATCACTATACCATTAATCTATACAACAAATATGCCAATAAGACACCCTAATCACAAACCATTAAACATACCAAAACATGTGCATATTTGGCCATTCATCAACCATTCACATCTAACTTATTTCCATACCAAACTTACCACAATTGACCACATTAAAACTACACCAACACATACCACAATGGTCATTCAAAACATGCATCAACCTAGTCATATTAACATCAACCATCAAGGCATCAAAATACCATAAATACATCAACCATAATAACACTTATAATGCCAAAACAACTAGATCATTAAACACAAGTCCACCTATACATACCATTATAACCTTGACCAAAACATAAAAATCTATCGATATAATCGCTGGATAGTGTGATAGATCTTCAACAAGCTTCCAAACCGATTGAGCTTCTGATAATATATAAAACATAGGAAAGAAAACTATGTAAGCATATAATTCTTAGTAAGTTCGTAAATCATGAACATAGCATACCATTTCAATGTAAAACCTTATAAATTAAACATGAATCAATCCAACATAAGTTTGGCACAAGCCTAAGCATAATCAACAACACAAGTTAGTACTTTAATACATAACTTAACAAAATCATCACATGGCAAGATAGATTTCATGAACATTGTACAATTGAATTCATACTTTCCACAAGTATAGTTATACATTCTTTGATCATTAACATTTCATACCTTTCCATAGGTTCATAATATATTCGATCAGAACACTTACTGTTCCTTCCCTTTTCATGCCCGTTGAACCACTTAGAATAATACCGGATACGTGGGAAGCTCATACAAAGTGTGCTAAACATATGGTCGAAACCATTCATTTCGTTTTCCTTTACATCATTGTTCACTTGAGCCATAAATGGGTCTGCTCACGAAAGCTGATGGTTGGAATATAGCTACACGATGCCGCTCACACAAGCTGACGAATATCCATAACAAATGTCGGAACTCAGCCATTGGTAGGACATTCAAGACTAGCACCTGAAACATGGTAACCCTAATGACATGTCATTTGTATCCTATATATTCCTAAGGTTCAAATGGGCTAGATAGTCGTCGTAACGTCGTTGGATTCTCAACATTTATTTACATGATATATATAGCACAATGCATAAATATCAAAATAACATTAAAAGATTATTTAAACATACGAACTTACCTCGATTACAAAGACGTTGAAATAGAATCACTAATTTGAGACTTTATCTTTTCCTCGATCTTGATCCGTACGAGATTTATCTTGATCTAAATAAGTAAATTCAATCCATTTATTATTCATACTATTCAATTTAGTCCAAAATTCATACTTTTGCAAATTTATAATTTTGCCCCTAATATTTTAAATTTTTTACAATTTAGTCCTTAAGCTCGTAAATGGAAATTTATGCAATTTCATCCACATACCATGCTAGCCAAATTTTTTAGGGACTCATATCAACCTACACAATTCAGAATCTTACTGTGATATTTTACTACTTTTACTAATAAGTCCCTAATTGATAATTTCATCAAAGATCACTTTACAAAAGTTGTTTATTTAACAACAAGGACTCATAATCTTTCATTAAAAATTCAAGAATCATGCAAACATACTCATGGAAAAACCCTAAACCTTTAACATTTTTACAAATTAGTCCCTTGGCTTGCTAGATTAAGCTACGACTTCAAAAACATAGAAACAATTAAAAACGAACTCAAAATTCACTTACATGCAATGGAATAGCTTGACTGAAATTCTCTTCTTCTCTAATGGTGAATTTCGGCCAACACAAAGAAGATGGGAGGAAGACGACAGCTTTTAGGTTTTGTTTTATTTAATTTAACATTATTTACTCATTTACCTAATTAACCTTTAAAAACATTCATTATTACCATAAAACCAATTCATCACATTCCACTATCATCATAAATGGTCTGATTATCATCTAAGTCCTCTTATATTAAAGTTCTATAGCCATTTAACAGCTTTAGCTACTAGAACTACACTTTTGCACCTTTTACGATTTAGTCCATTTCATGAAATTAAGCATGCAAACGTCAAAACTTTTTATCAAAATTTTTATAAGACACTACTAACATACTGTAGACATTAAAATAATAATAAATAAATATTTCCACATCAGATTTGTGGTCCCAAAACCACTATTTTAATTTCACCAAAAACGAGTTGTTACACTTATGGCATCTTGTTGATGTTTGATATTAGGATTAAGTTGATGCATGATTGCATTATCTAGTTTGGTATTTTATTGTATGGATTAGATATGGTCAATTACGCATAAGTTTAGATATGTTAGTTTAATTCTAATTGAGGTGCCTTATTGGCATATCGGTTGGATGAATTAATTATATAGTGAATTGGTCATATTACGCATGTTTTGGGCATGTTTTAATGCTTTGGTCATATGTGCAAATTGTGTTTAGGTACATGTTTGAATTGGGTGAAAGTAATGGCTTGATTTTGGCCAATTTCTTGTCCACACGGACTGAGACACAGACATGTGTCTCAGCTGTGTGTCAGACACGGGCGTGTGTCCCCTATAGGTTTCAAAGGTTACAACTCAGGCAGTTACACAGCTTGGCACACGGGCGTGTGAGGCCATTTCAAAAGTTACATGGCCTGGCATACGAGCGTGTGGCTTGGCAGTGTCACCCTAGTTAGAGAGTTACACGGGCTTGGACACGGGCTGGTACATGGCCATTACACAGCCTGAGACACGGACGTGTGTCTTAGTTGTGTGATTCACATGGCCTGGCCACACAGCTGTGTGACCCCTACAGTTTAAAATTTCTAACTATTTCCTTAATGTTCCAAATGTTTCTGATTTAGTCCCGAATTGTTTCTAAAGTATTTCTAAGGCTTCGAGGGCTCGATTGAGGGATGATATGCATGTATATGAATGGATTATGCTATGTTGATATCAATGTTTGAAAATGTATGTTTTTATGATATGTTATTATAGTAGTGCTCTATAACCCTATTCCAAAGACGGATACGGGTTAGGGGTGTTATAGGCACCGAAGTGCAAACCCCGTACAAGCGCGCATACTAACCCTGTTGGCATGCTAATCGTATCCTAATTGTTTACTATGTCCAAACGGGCATTTTAACAAAATTATAACTTTCATGAATCAGAGGCACTTCCATATTTCTCAATACACATGTTGTAACAATTCATAATCATTCCAAAATCACATATATCATATTTCATAAATATTCAATAGTTTTCAAATAAATCCTTTCCCACATTTTATTCAATTATAATATTTCGATTTCCAACTCACATATTAAACATCATATATATATATTCATAAATAAACAGTAACATTATGTATATATATGTATAGTTCTATACCTACGAACTTACCTTGACAATTACAGTTGTAAAAAGAGGCCGCGACTAATTCAACACATTAGTTGTTCTTTTGTTTAGATCCGTTTGGTTTATTTCTGGATCTAAATAATAATTTTTCATTCAATTAATACAATTCCAACACTTAAATAATATGTCTAATACAATTAAGCCCTTCTATAAACATTTTACAAATGTATCCCAATATTTTACCTTTTATGCAATTTAGTCCCTAAACCCAAAACTTGCAAATTTACCATTTTAGTTAAAATTCATTCTAGATGATTTTCATAAGGTTCATAATCAACCCATTTTATCATCATTTCAAAATATTTACCTTGAATTTTACTATTTTCACAATTTAATCCCTAATCATAAAATTTATTAAAAATCACATTACAAAATACTTATATATAACAACTAATACCTCAAATTCGTCATTTAACATCTAGAATCACAAAGATTCATCAATGGCTACATACAAAAACTTTAACAGTTTAAAAAATGAAGGCACAGGCTAGCTGGACCTAGTTGCAACGATCTCAAAAACATAAAAATTACGAGAAACAGGATCAAAACGGACTTACATTCATTAACTATAGCACGACCGAAGCTTCAAGCTCCCAACCATGGCTTTGGGTTGAAGACAAGAAACTAATTTAGGAAGATGACCTTTATTTCATATTATAAACATTATTAGTTTTATTTTAATAATAAAAATAACATATAAAATTAAAACAAAATTAAAGCTCAAACCGTCCCACCATCCTGAGAATGGTTAGTTTAACATATTAATCCTTCCACTTATATTCATTAAGCCATTTAATCATTCAAATCTAATAGTGATCAAATTTTACATCTTTTACAATTTAGTCCTTTTAATTAATTAACTATCTAAACATTAAAATTTCTTAACGAAACTTTAATACAACCTCAATAATACTCCTTAAATATTTATTTAAACATTTTCGACTTGGTTTATAGAAACGAGGTCCCGATACCCCATTTTCTAAAACCACTTGACTTTAGGGCCTTACCACTTGAACTTAATTATTCTTTCAAATAGCATAAATTACAAATTCAAAATTTATTTTAACACCATAATTGACTGGTAAATATTAAATAATAAGATTTAGGAACTTACTCATCAGATCTGTGTCCCCCGTAACCACTATTTTTGACACCACATAAAAGTGGGCTATTACAATGCAAGCACATTACCCCAGTTACTCAATTTTAAAATCAAATAACTAAGAATGATATACTTACCAAGCAAATTTATAAAGAATCAAATTTCATGAAACAATCTAATTACAATATTTTAACTTTATAGCACACATCTCGATTAAACTAGATAATGAACACTTTCATTCAAGAACCACCTAACTATCAAGATTGACTAAGCATTGGAATTAGAGGCTCAATGTCAAACAAATTAACGAATAATTCCAGCAAAAGAATTAACACATGCGAAAGAGAAACAATCATGCATACTTACTAATCCAACACCCTCTACTTAGCCTATACTTGCCCTTAAGCATATTATATAAGAATTAAAGTACAGTAGAGAGAAACGTCAAGTGTGCACCCCGTGTATATTTAACATGGTTGTCAGCGTTGGGAGTGACTACTTTGCAGGATGGCCAGAATTGTGGAGACTTGGTTTTCCATTGTTTCAAGGTGAGCCTCGATACGGCTTAAACGTTTCTCTATAAATGAATGAGGTTGCTCCTTTGGTTCCCTAGTAGCGAAATTGTGACATTTGCGAAAACCCTATTACCGTAAGCAGGTCGTATACCTGAAATAATAAAATAATATGCAGTAGGGGTGCTAGTAAGAAAACCCATAAAATCCAAACAATACTCATCTAGATGATCCATAGTATATGCACATGTAAAGGAGGAAAAATCAAATTCAGAGGGAAAAGTTGGGAGATTAAATTTGCTATATATAGGCTAAGTATGAGTGGCCGATTAGACATAAAACAACATGAAATTTTCATGCAAACCAATATCCTAAATTAACCTTATATCCAGAATGCATACACCACAGGAAAAATAATTTTGTGTCATGGTTAAAACAAATGATGAATCATTTTGACTTGAATGACTAAAAGCTAAAAATTGATGAATATATCTTAAAGCTGGTTCATGCACTAACAAGTCCTTGAGGTCTTGGGATTATAAAGATGATTCCAAGATTGAGTTAAAATAAAATAAGCAACATTGACATCGAAATTACTTGGTATATCCAATAAAGCAGTATGGTATGAATTAGTTTTAACATCGTCATGGTTAGTGAAACCCATAGCGATGTTAAAATCTAAAATTAACATTCTAAAATCCTTTCCAAGCAATCAAAAATAGACAACATCTCAAGTTTCAATAGTTCGCAATGTATTAATATTGAAGCTAAATGTTGCATAAAACTCATAGACTAGTTCGTAATACACAACACATGAAATATTTCCAAACAATAGCATCGAAATAATTCAATACTACATCACGTATATTAAGCACTTTAAGAGTGTAAAGAGAAATTTTCTTACAGAATAGGAGTGGCTGTTGTCGAATGTCGTTGTATCTTGTGCAATGCTCTAAGGTCGAAAAGTTCAGGGACCTTAGAAATCATGCTTCTGCTGATATAGTGTAGGTACAGCCTTGCCTATTATTTGACTATCTCGGGGTGGTCGAACATTTTTTCAGGCGAGCTGGGTGTTGGACTCAGACTTTTAGCAGTTTTAATACAGCTGTGAGGAGCTGTTACTGGTTCATCAAGAGGTGGACGATGTGCTCGAGTGGTGGACGACCGTGTTCAACATTAAAAATGTGCTTGTTTCTATTTGCTGGACCTTCACCATGGTCGTTAGAAGTCCCGGCCTTGTACAAGCAACTTGTATAATCTGTTAGTAAAGGAAAAATAGGTTGTAAGTTAGGAATCGACCTTTTAAAAATAGCGGAACTACTGTGAGAGTGTTCTGTCTTGATTGTAGTTGGGTTCCGTTGGCGATGATTCCTAATAGGCACGACAGTTCACCTTGTAGAGGGTAGAGATGGTTCCAAGTCTTCATTGTCAAAATCGACGACTAGAGGTGTCAAAAATTAGTTTTGACCTCGATTAAGAGAAATCAAGAATTCGTTAGCTGTTTAGTTCCTAGTACAAACCATGGCCTGCCTTCGGGCTTGAGAAGTAAACGACAACGTCTGTTTAAGGTTGCTCACGGCGACGGTTCATGGCGATGGCCGGCGATGGCTCACGACAGTGACTCACGATGTTTAGGAATTGGTGATGTAGGTTGTGAATGTGTTAGAAATGTTATGGTAGGGATTTAAAGATGGTGGTCATTTATGGATGAAAGGGACAGGGGTTTGGTGTATTGGGTTTGGGTTTGGTGGTGGTTGGGTCTTTGAAGGAGTGGTGGTTACTTGGTGAAAGCTTGATGGTGAGAGATGCGAATGACGATAGTGTATGGAAAAAAAAAAGGGTGAATGCGTGTGAGGAAAATAAGAAAATTGTTTGAAAGTGCTTCTCCAATCGGTAGTGTTTTGGCGTGGTAGTGCGTGGCAAGTAGAAAAGAAGATTAATTGGTGTTCGGAGATAGCGACAGCGATAATGGCGGTGCACAATGAAAGGGAAAGTTTTTGTTTAAAGAGAGTTGGGAAAGAAGAAGAAGAAGAAGAAGAAGAAGAAGAAGAAGAAGAAGAAGAAGAAGAAGAAAGGGGAAAAAAAGATAAAGAAAATGAAAGGTTGGAGTGGGGTTTCGTGGGGCTAGGGTTCTTTTGTCTTTTCTTTTTTCAGTTTGGGGCCTTTTTTGTGTTAATTTAGGCTTAATTGGGTTTGGGTTTTCTCTATTTGGGTTGGTTTTGGATTTGATTATGTGAAGAAAAATGGCATCACTGAGCGTGGTTGTGCCCATGCCACATCGGAATTTGTTCTTCGGGAAGAAAAAATTACAGCCTCCACGAGCATTCCTGGAAAATTACACGTTAAAATAGATTAAATAATAATTTTGTTATTATTTATTTTATTTTCAACCTAAATTAAACTAAAATTCAAAAATAAATAAATTAAAATAACTATGAGTTGCATCCTAAAAAATGCTTTTGTTTAATGTTGTTAACTCGGAGACCTGAAAGTTTATTCAATTGGTTCTTAAAGTATTAACTCCTCGACCATGTGCACTTGAAATGTTTTGTAGAAAGGTTTCAAACGCTGCCCATTAACTTAAAAAAATTTTCCTAGATTCTTCACTTCTGATTTCGACTTCACCATGCGGAAGTATGTGAGTAATAACAAAATGCCCTAACCATTTGGTTCGGAGTTTACCTGAAAAAATTCTTAGTGTAAGGTCATAAAGTAGTACTTTCTGCCCAATCAAAAATTGTTTATGAGTTATCTTTTGATCATGGAATGCCTTGATTTTGTTTTTATAAATTTCGGCATTTTCATATGCTTCTCATCAAATTTCCTTAAGCTCCTGAATATGTAATTTTTGATACTTACCTGTCGCGTCCAGCTCCATGTTGCATGGGTTAACAGCCCCAAATGCCTTGTGTTCTAATTGTACAGGAAGATGACATGGTTTACCAAATACAAGTCGGTAAGGAGAGATACCTATGGGTCCCTTATAAGCTGTATGGTACGCTTACAATGCATCATTTAGTCACAAACTCTAATCTTTCCTATTTGGCTTAACAGTGTTTTCCAAAATCAATTTGATTTCTCGATTTGACACTTTCGCTTGACCGTTTGATTGAAAGTGATAAGCTGTAACAACTCTTTGTACTACCCCATATTTTTTCAAAAGTAGGTCGATTACCTTATTGTAGAAATGCATTCTCCGATCACTTATCAACGCTTTTCGTGTGCCAAATCTAGAACAAAATGGATTTTTTAAGAAATCCTACTAAAATTTTAGCGCCATCTCGACGGGTGGCTCTAGCTTCAACCCATTTAGACACATGGTCAACAACAAGAAAAATATAAATGTTACCAAATGATGAAACAAAAGGTCCCATAAAACCAATGCCCCACACATAAAAAATTTCACAAACATGTACAGGTGTTAGAGGCATTTCATTCTTTCGGCTCAAATTTCCTACCTTTTGAAATTTTTCGCAAGTTTTATAAAATAAATACGCTTTGCGAAAAATATGTAGCCAAAATAATCCACATTCAATTACCTTATGTGAAGTTCGTTTACGGCCAAAATGCCCACCACATACGTAAGAATGATAAAAAGCTAAAATTAATTTTATCTCAATTTCTGTAATGCATCGTCAGATAACCTGATCAGAGCAGTATTTCCAAAGGTAGGGGTTGCCCTAAATAAAGTATCATGATTCTTGTTTAATCTTATCATTTTCAGATCGTGATAAATTAGAAGAAATTATACTTATAGCAAAGTAGTTTACCATGTCTGTATACAAAGGAAAAACTGTAATATCCCTAAACCAGGTCTAGTAGTTTCGGGTATATTTTTCGGGTTTCGAGTGTGAAACTAGGAATTTTATAGGGTTTCTAGTATTTTTTAATTTAATTTAGGAGGTTAATTTTATCTAAAATTGATTGAAAATAATCCAGAAAATTAAAAAAATATTTTTGAAAAATTAATTTTAAAGACTTTAAATAATTATTAGTGAAAAATAATCAATTTGGGTTGAAAAAGAAATTTAAAATAATTTTTATTGAGGGTAATTTGAGTAAAATTTAAATATTAATGAAATAGGATTTAATTATAAAAAGGGAAATTTAGAGTATTTATATGGAAAATAAACCTTAAAATTCAGAATTTTGGAAGGAAATGATTAAATGGTAAAGTAAGGGAAATGTGTGAGTGGCCATTAGACAAATTTTCTAATTTTTAAATTTCTGGCGGGTGGTTTTTGTTTTAAAACTAATGTATCTAGCCCACTTTCCACACATTTTACATCAGATTAGAGAGCTTTAATATTCATTTTCTTTACATGATATTGAAGATCTATCATCAAAGAATAATCCAACCAATTTCCTTCTAAAAAATACTCTTTCAGTTCACCCGAAATTATTCTCAAAAGTAGCAAAAAATATTCTGAAATTTCTCAAGTTATTTTAATCAAGATTTTCAATCAACGAATTTAAAGCGAATCAAAGGTAATCTTCAAGCCTAAACTTATTTTTATGATGATGACAAACATTTTTACATGATTTGGGAGCCAATTAAAGGATTTTTATCAATGTCATCTTCTTTCAAGAACATATGGTTCTTTAATGGTGGATCTTGAATTTTGAGAGGAAATCCACAAATCAATGGATGTTTCAAGTCAAAATAGATCTATTAAATGGTTTTCAATCTTATTTATCAAGAATAAACATGATTTGTGAGGTAATTGAAAGAAATCTGAATTTCATCATCTTCATGAACCGATTTTTCGGAATTTTGTGAAATTGATTTAAAGATGAAATTGATGCTTAGTATAAGTGTATTTGGTTTAGTATTGATGATTGAAAGTGTTTAAGAGGGTAGGAGAGATCGATTTTGTGAGGAATCAAGTTTTCAACTTGATGTTACAAATCCTGTAATGTATCTTTGTGAGAGGATTTTGATTAGTATAGTTAATTAAAATTTGTGTTTATTATAGTATTGGAAAGGTGGTAATGTCTACTTTATCTCTATTAAAGCTCCAAATCTTGAATAGGACCAAGCTAACTAAAATTAAAGTTTAGATTTGCTTGGTTGATCCCTTATTTTTGGTAGAATAAATTGTGTGGTGAGTGTTTCTAAGGGTAATTTGGTAAATTGACCCTCATTTATGTTTAATTAGTAGCTTAATTGATGATTTCAATTGATTAGTTATGGTTGAATAGCTGATTTTTGCAAGATTGATGTTATATGTACAATAGTTGAATTTTTATTAAATAATGGTAAGTAAGCATTTAGGTGGTTTGTGCAATTTAATTAGGTTAATTGTATCAATGATTAAAGCATGTTTACTGGAGTTTTTTTATCATGATATATTGGTGTAACAACTGGTAATTAAACATTGGAAAATGGAAAATGAAATGCTTGGTTTAATTGGATGTTAAATGACTATGTTACGTGTTACACATAAGCATTTTGTCACATTAAATTAAGCACAATATTGATTGATTTATATGCTATGTTTGACTGAATATATTGCAAACATTTATGGTGGATCCATTAGATATATTTAGAAAGCCATAGGATTTGTGAGTACTCACTTTTATTTGTGACATTGTGAGCATAAGTCTCTCGGTGGACTCATTTGTTTGGAGTATTAGAAAAAAATGGTCAGGAAATAAATGAGACATATTAGACCATGTATTAACTGAAACAAGAGGTAAATAAAATAACCACTCTCTAGCAGAGTCAGCTAACGAGAAAGGAAAAGAACGAAGTTAAATTTGATCTTCAGTCACTCCTTGAGGTTTCATGCTTGTGCAAACCATGTGAAATTCTTAAGATGGGTATGCATATTTTCATTTTGCAATTTGCGAAAGGTGGGCAATAGATGAATTAAGACTGATTTCAACTCAAATGGCATTTTTTCCATCGGATAAGTTATGCATAGTGGCTATTATTCATCGAGTGCTGGTACAAGTTGGCGTATAATTTGATTTGTCATACTGTCTGGTTCATTGAATGAGAAAATATTTTTGGTATAAGATCTTGTTTCAAACTCGGGTTGTGATCATTGACCTCGTTGAATAGCCTTTCTTCGCAGTGTTTGAGCCAATTTCTCTATTTCTGGTTCAAATTCTAGAGTCCCCAATTCCAACCTGGTCATAAGAAAAACAAAAAAAAAAGAAAAAAATTTACTCCCCGGCAACGGCGAAAAAATTTGATGAGCGCTGAAACCACCAAATAAAAATTCCTACGACAAAATAACACTAAATAGCAGCATAGAGTAGTAGGACTAAATCCATAGGGATTGGTTATCTAATTTTTCCTTTTCTTGTGACTAGAATTATTGTTGCGGCAATTGTCTTGCCCAGGACTCGTGACAAACATGCTGAAAAAATAAATAAATCAGGGGAGATGAAAATGTTTGGAAAGTAAATAAAGTGAAATTACAGCAATAAAAAATTATATTAATAAAAAATAAAATAAAATAAGAAAAAGGAATTGAATTTAGTACGCAGTAAGATAAAGTCTTAACCTTAGACTCGATGAATTCTGATTCTGTAATGATGATAAATTTGTTTGTGATCATTGTGGAAAGTTCCAGAGGGGTGTATGTCAAGTTATGACCAGGGCCTATTTTCGATGTGGATATATCGAACATTTTATGACAAACTACCCAAAGAAGTCAGACATTAATGAAAATCAAGTTGTTAGAAAAATGTTTATTTCTCAAGGCAGCAAACGATCAGGATAGAGCAGTAACATTGTAACTACTTGAGGTGGAACAAAAGATAAGGCAGTCAGATATGAGACAAGGACTACTATATTTTTGAATCTTGATTTTTTTGACCAAATGGTTGTCAGCTCAAAGTTTTGAGACAAATGTGCCGAAGATTACTTTCCAGACTTGATATAAATAATGTGAGATTCTAATGACATCGCTTAGATTATTGATCGCTTAGTCGCTTTATAGATCTAATAGACAAAATTTGCTAGCTATATTTGAACAAAATTGTTGCTATGATATTGATCGGCTGTAAATGTCACAATAATAATGTGCAAGCATACACTGTAGATGCAAGTATAATAAACAAATGTGAGTCTGTCGAATATCGATCCCACAGGGATGGTTTTCTTTTGTCTATTAATGTCAGTGCAATAACTAGATAGAAATGAGGTAAACTGTGAGTAAGGCTATCGAAGCAATAACTCAAAAATAGTAAGATAAAGTATGCTTTGGAAAAACTGTGATCCCCAACATGAATCTTCAACAGTATACTAAGTACTCACTGTTGGAATGCCGACACCCCTACGGCGTAGCAGAAATTTAAAACATTCGGCGATCCTAACCATGGATGCATGTGTGAGGAACAAATCGGGGTGAAATAAAGGTTTTGAAATTACCGAATCTTTATTCTGAGTAGACAACAACGTCTCAGCAACGAGTAATCTGATCTACTATCTAATCAAGCCGCAATCTATCGTGACTCCGGCCTCTACGTAATCCACCCAATTGACAATGAACGGAAGGAATCCCCAAAACTGTTTTGGAAAAACTTTTCTTTGACGGCTGCTAGATCCCAAGCAAAGAAAAACGAGATTTTTATATCTATTTTTAGGGTTTCTAGAAATTAAATAAATACAACTATGTTTTAAACCGAAAATTATAATTACATTAATTGTAACAATGATTTCGGTAAACTATATATTTATTTGAATTTATATACTAACCAAATTCATGTTCTCATTATGCGTACAACAACCCTGTACATAACGTGTTCGATATTTGATTATCCAATTAAATTAATTCTATAATTAATTTAATTCAAGCGACAACCAAACATATAGGGTGTGACCCTGTAGGTTCTTGTAACGTTAGCAGTAATACTAGAACAATTCCAATGTTACAAACAATGAGTGGCACCTAGCAATACATCATTGCTACCTAAGTCACAAGAAATCATGATTCGACATAACCTTTTTATGATTAACCTTTCATGCAATAATCCTTAAGTTCTTTATCTCTGGATTGGACACAAGTCATGGAATAGTCACACTTGCATAGTCCATTCCATGTTCCTTGATATCTTAAGTAGACTATGATATACAAATAAGTATGACATGTCATATCAACTTATTTGAGAATGGCCATGCATTTCTATGCTCACTTAATCAAGTTGCCTAAGATATTACTCCCGTTATGTAGGAGGGACTTATCCTATATCGATCAACCATATCCCTCTACATAGATCGTGATATATCCAACGTCAACCTTTATAGAACAACCAGTTACGGTCTATGTTTGACTGTCTCAAAATATACAACTCACGATGTTGGGATTATGATGATCTCAAGTTTGAGGATCATATACATATTAATCACTATGAGTAATGTTGTGACAATTACATAATAATCCAAGAAACATACTCATAATGGGTCAGTCCAATATGTTGTTCTCTAACACACATATTCATGCATCGATTTTGACATTCCATATCCATGACTACTCTTTATCATCAATCAACTACATGTTAGTCTTAATGCATTATTGTTGTCCTATCCAACAATAGTACTTGACTAAGGATCTTTTAAGAATAATCATACTACTCTCAGGACATTATTATAAAATAATTTACACACAGAAAAGAAACTAAAATAATAATGGTAATGCCTTATATTAATAAACATGATAAATCAAGTATGTTATTACAACCATCTCATGATTGATCTTTGGGCATACTCTAACACTCACACAGTATAAAAGATAGGTGATTGTCGACGCAATAAAATTAATGTATATCTTACCAAATGCCACTCTTTGGTTTAATCTGAGACTTAACCATGCACATTAACCTCACCTTCTGATGATGGCAATAGGGCACTATTAAGAACAAGTGGACTAAATTCCTTTAGTCCTTACTCAACTTTCGCTGAAAAGCTTATTAGCTCAAACTGTCACTGCACCTTCCAATGTTACTGGCTGCAATAACGCTTCTGTGTTTCAAACATTCAAACCCCCAAGATTAAACAAAAAAAAAAGATTTAATAAGATAACATTTAACAAAGCATTCATTGTACTTCTATACAGTAGAAAACATAGAGTAATCACCAGCATTTTCAAGAAATGAGAAAGAATCTAATGGAGAATTCTATTCCTAGGCTACTCGATTGAATCTATCCATTTCCCCTTATTTTGCACTAAGATCTCCTCATCAGGAGTGGATCTGCATCAGTCTTTACGTTAGCTCACCCAAGCTAAGCTCAAGCTGCCATAGCCGCAAGGTTCAAAATAAGGTAAGAAAATAGTGGTCCACTGAAAATTCCTCCCCTTTCATTCTTCTCACACTAAAAAAAATCCTTTTATGTTTTCCTCAGTAGTACATGTGTCCTTCTCTCAGGATTCTTCTATCCTTGTTTATATAGGGTAGTTACATCAGGTTGGATAGTTCACTCATGGTTAGCTCTTATCAAACAACTGTCAACTGCGGTGACAATTCTAAAAACCATCTGGAATTAACTAATGCAATGACATTGCGGATATCTATCAACTGTAGCGACAATTTTAGACGCAATCTGGAATTAACTCATGTAGCGACAGTAGTACAGAAAGATAGAAAGATTAAAGATAAAATAGGCTAGGATTTACTGAGTTATAAAATGCAATTTACTAAACTGAACATGCTAAAAAGTATGCTAAGGGTAACTAAATGGGAACAATTTAACCAATAGGTAGGGAGAAAACATATATTCTTTTTATTACAATCACACCCCCAAACTTGAATTTGTACTTGTCCTTAAGTAAAATAGAAGCAAACAAGGCAGCAAAACATTACTAGGTAAGGAAAAATTCAAGGAATGCTACTAGTTATTTATTACTAATGTAACCTAAATCATTCATCAAAGTATTGAAGATACAACATTCAGTCAAATTTATCCAACTGATTAATTGACAATTCACATGATCCAAGAATTAAACATTGAATGTAACAAAAAAATTTTGAACAATTGTGCATAAACCTTGCGTGCTTGAAAAAAAAATTGAAATATAGGTGTATTTCTAATTCTATATACATTCCCCCAAGCTTAACGAGTGCAGTGTCCCCAATGCACTGACAGGAATATGTAATGACAATGAAAATGAAATGACAATGTATACTTATCAAAATAAAACCTACAGCTACATGCAATGCATGAATACTATAACTAAAGCTTAAAATAAACTAACTCAGTTATCCATAGCTGTCAATGTGGCTGCATGATGTTTCTTTCTCCTCTTTTTCTTCTCTTCTTTATTTCATTTTTTATCCTTGGAGCGCTTTCTTTTCTTTTCGTTGGGCTTTGCGCGGCCTTCGGATTGGTCCTTAGTTATTGGCTCAGCCCCGGCATCATCGACTGCCGTTTGTGTAGGACAAGCCACTTGGAGTGGTCTAGTGTAAACCACTATTACCTATGAATTTCATTTCCCCTCACTGGTGACCTCAGCAACTTCTGCCGGTCTCGCTCCAATTTGCTCCAAATTATCTAGATTTGCACCCATAGATTCGGGTGCGGTGACAACCTTCTCAACAAAATTTCCCTTCGCTTTTTCTTTCTCATTTTCAATAAATTTTTCTTCTTCAGCAACAACTTCCGCTTCGACAACAACTTCTTCTTCGATAGGATCAATTTCCTTCTCAACAACAATGTCCTCTTAATCAGCAAAAATACCATCCTCGAACAAGCTATCAATCTTGCGCGGACATTCCTCAATGTCCCTAGATTCTTCATCTTTCTCATTATTAGAGAGTTGCATAGTGGGAGGAGATGCCATTGATCGGTCTCGGTCTTCAAAGTTGTCAATCGTAGATAAATGCTTATAGTTCCTAATGATTAGTGGAAACACTGTAAAGTCTGGTATTGGAGATGGACTAAATTGGCTTAATGTGGCTACAATGGAACTATTCTAAGCTTTCGTATAAGCATAAAACAGGTTCTGAGAGTTCTCTATGTCCTCAATTGTAGCGACAAGTTTTATTTGGCTATTGCTGATTGAAGTAACCATTTTCTCAACATCTTTCATCTTGCGCCATAAGGATGTCTCTGTATGAAGGGTTGTTCCTTTACTGTCGGCTTTGGTTTTGCACTTCTTTGTCTTGTTGGTTCCTGCCTCTTTCAGTATTGGTGTTTCTGTGCCACAGGTCATCCTCTCAATAGAGGCTTCATTAATTGGACCCTTATTATCCATGATTTATTCATCTTCTCGGGGCACAATGCCTTTCTGCCGACATAGTGACATTACCAATAATGGGAAATATGCTGGCCTGCTAGGTGGCACATTCAATAATTTCTCGGGGGAGAATTGTGCCTACATCAATTTTTCTACCATTGATAATGGAATGTATCAGACACATTCTGTCAAGGTTGACGCTGTTGCTGTGGATAAACGGTAGTAGTTTACAGTTAACAAAGTGAAACCATATTTTGCTGTGCAATGTGAAGAAATGACAATGCATTGTAAAATTCTTTGGATGAGATGCTATTCACCGTTCTCCTTTAATACACAAATCATTTACGAGTAGGTCCCTTTTCTCGTCTGTCACTTCTACAAAGAAATCGGAGTGTTTGTCAACATCGACAGTAAGGTTATATAGCTCATTGATGAGTTGGCATCCCATAGGAGTAGACCTTCATGAACAAAAGTAAATTCTAAATCTTATTCATAGAGGTTGCCATATAATTCACATACCAGGGAATGGGAATAACTTTCAGGGTGTGCGCAAAAAATTCCCATTTTAGTTTAGAAATGATTCGGTGAATTTGTTTACCCAACTCTTGTTGTTGTGACAGGAAAATGCCTTATTCGGGGTGAAAATTTTGGTGCAATATATTATCCTAAAATCGTTCCCTTGCTGCTTTATTCAAAAAGATTACTGGTTCTTTTTTTTGCATTGGCTTAGGGGATTCTAACTCGCGAACTGCGGTGGCGGAGGACGCATGTTCTTTAGTAGGTCTGTTGGCTTTCTTGGTCAAACCACTTGTTCTTTCCATCTTTTGTGGAGGAAAGACGATTTTAAGTGAAAAGGGTGGGATATTGAGTGAGTAAAAAAAATAAAAATGGTTGCTTGGATGTTTTGCAGCCGGCACAGTAGTGTAGACTTTGTAGGGGATGAAAGAGGAAGATGTATAGTCGTGATGTTTTGTGGAGAGATACAAAACTAGCGGGAAGAGTGGTGTCAATAAGAATTGTGCCTGCTCAAACGGATCAAACGACTGGGTGGGTTTTGATTCAACGATGGAGATTAAAGTTCCCTTAATTCTGATCAATGCTAACACAATGGTACGAAATGCGTTGACAACCAAATCTTGTTGTGTCAACATTGGTACCTTATGAGTCTGTAAAAAGAAAAGAAAACAAGCTTTACAAAATAGGAATAAAATAAGATGAAATCGCGGAATAATAATTTAAAATTTTAAATGTTTGGACCAAATTAATGGTCTCTACCTGCTCTTGATTTTTATTTCCAAAATAGTGTTTCAATCTCTGTCCATTAAATTTGAATTGGTGTCCATCATGTAAATCTCAAATTGTGACTGCACCATGGGGAAATACGTTGACAACTTCGAACGGACTAGACTAATGTGAACGCAATTTACCTGGGTACAATTTAAGTTGAAAGTTGAATAATAGAACCTGTTGTCCTGTGGTAAATTGTTGATGCAAAATAATCTTGTCATGCCATCATTTGGTCTTTTCCTTATAAATTGTAGCATTTTCATAAGCATTTCTTCAAATCTCCTCTAGCTCGGTGATGTCCAACAACCTTTTCTTTCGAGCAACGTCTTTTACCTCAATGACAAATTCTTGCAATAATAAAATCCATCGTATCAGTCTTAGTTTGGCATCTTTTTTACAAAGAGATATCACAATGCTGAATGATTAGTGAATACCGTAACTTTTGCACTGACAAGATAAGAACGAAAGTTGTTGAAAGCAAAAAAGACGACTAGCAATTCTTTCTCTGTGGTGGTATAATTCAATTGAGTTTCTGTAAGAGTTCTGCTGGCATAATAGATGGTGTGAAAATTTTTTCCTTTGCATTGTCCTAACACTACACCCACAGCGAAGTCACTTGTATCGTACATAACTTCAAAAGTTGAGACCAATCGGGTGCAACGACAATGGGGGCATTGACCAGTCGCTTCTTTAACTGAATAAAGGCATCCAGACATGCCTCATCAAAGAGGAATTTTGGATTCTGTTCTAGCAATGAGCACAATGGTTTTGCAATCTTTGAAAAATCCCTAATAAACCGTCGGTAAAATCCTGCATGTCCAAGAAAGCTACGAATACCTTTCACATTTGTCAGTGGGGGTAATCTCTTGATGATTTCCACCTTAGCTTTATCTACTTGAATACCCCACTTAGAGATACGATGACCCAACACAATGCATTTAGTTGCCATAAAATGACATTTTTCCCAATTCAAGACAAGATGAGTGTCTTTACATCGTTGCAGTACTTTATCCAAATTGTTAGCGCAATGACCAAAATCATTCCCATAAACTGAAAAGTCATCCATAAAAACCTCTAAAGAGTCTTCGATCATATCTGAGAATTTTGTCATCATACACCTTTGAAATGTGGCTGGTGCATTGTAAAGACCAAAAGGCATACCACGAAAAGAAAAAATACCAAAGGGGCAGGTGAAAGTTGTTTTCTCCTGATCCTCTGGTGCAATAGCAATTTGGTTGTACCTAGAATAGCCGTCTAGGAAGCAGTAATAAGCTTTTCCAATAAGCCGATATAACATTTCGTTAATGAAGGGAAGTGAAAAATAATCTTTCCTTGTGCCTGCATTTAATTTACGATAATCCATACAAACTCACCATCCCATGGGGATGCATGTTGGTGGTATTTCATCCTTATCATTGCGAACCACAATGACGCAACTCTTTTTTGGGACACATTGCACTGGACTCACCCCCTTGCTATTAGAAATCAGGTAAATAATTCTTGGATCAAGCCATTTTATGATTTATTTCTTGACCACTTCTTTCATCTTCTCGTTTAAACTTATTTGCGGTTCAATTGACTGCTGGCTTTCATTTTCTAACTTGATTTGGTCCATGCAAAAATAAGGACTAATACCTTGAATATTCGCAATACTCCAGGCAATAGCTCGTTTGTGCTGCTTGAGAATGTGAGTCAATTTCTTTTCTTGTGTTGCATCCAGTGTTGCGGAGATAATAATTGCAAGAGTATTGTGATCACCCAAGAAGATATATTTAAAATGAATAGGTAGTGATTTCAATTCCAGAGTGGGAGCTTCTACAATTGATGGTTTGAAAATTGGAGTGGTTCTGTTGGTTAGGTTTACTAGCGTTAGTCGTGCTATCACAATTGTCTATGGATTTAGCCTCAGATGTCACTGCAATTTCTTCAGCAAGAACTGTACTTTGGTTGTTGAATTCTTCGTCAATTAAATCATCAAGCACATCGACAGTATGGCACTCTGCTTTATCCTTGTGATGAACAGACTCAAAAACACTGAAGGTAACTTGCTCATAATTCAACCGCATGGTGAGTTCTCCTTTATAAACATCAATCAAAGTTCGGCCAGTGGCTAAAAATGGTCATCCCAAGATTATGGGAACCTCCTTGTCTGCTTCGTTGTCAAGTATGATAAAATTAGCCGAAAAAATGAATTTATCCACACGAACTAAAACATCTTTGATTTGCCCTTCACGTTGAGCTAAAGATCGATCTACTAGTTGCAATGTCACTGCAGTGGGTTTCATATGACCAATCCCCAACTTTCTAAAAGTAGATAGTGGCATGAGGTTGATGCTAGCTCCCAAATCGAATAAAGCTTTGCGCTAATATTGATTTCCAATCGAACATGGAATGGTAAAACTGTCAGGATCTTTCAATTTAGGGGGTAACTTGTTTGTCAAGACAACACTACAGCCTTTTGTGAGTGCAATAGTTTCAACATCAGTGAGTTTTTACTTCTTAGACAAGAGGACTTTCATAAATTTCCCATAACTCGGAATTTGTACCAGAGCGTCCAATAAAGAAATGTTGATGTACAGTTATTTCAGTGTTTCTAGAATATTCTAATATTGTTTATCATTTTCATTCCTCTTGAACCTTTGTGGAAAAGGTATAGGTGGAAGGACATCCAGTTGCAGCGATACCTTTGGTTGCGTCCACAATTTTGAGGGTCAAATATAAGGCATGTGAGCGACAGTTGCTGGTACTTCTTTGTCTGGTACATCAACAAGCTTTTCAGAATAAACCTTTCCATCATGGGTTATATCACAATATCTGGGGATGCTACAGTAGAATCGACAACCAGTTCACCAGTTTGTTTACCACTCCTAAGAGTGATAGATTTTGAGTGCTCTTTCCCCCTCGGGATGGGGTTTTCGGTGACACTCAGTAAGGAGCCTTGTGGTCGAGTATTCAAATTTGAAGCAAGCTGTCCCAATTGTGCCTCCAATGCTCAAATGAAAGATGAATTTCCTTGAACAATAGCTTCTGTGCGAGTAATATGCTCCCTCATTATCGCCTCAAGAGCTGTTAATAGGTCAGAAGTAGAAGTGTGTGTATACTGTTGTTGTCGCTGTCCTTGGATATTATGATTCCTCATCAAAGAATGTTATGGTTGCATCTGATTTTGATGTGATTATGTCGAACCTTATTGTTGATACCTCTAAGGGTGCAGACTATAGTTTTGTTGTTGTTGAGTATAATTCCCTTGTCGTGGATTATAATTGCCCTGAGTAGATGCATTCTCCTATTTGAATGTCGCAACATTTTGTCCAATATTCTGAGTTCCCCAAAACTGTTAGTTGCATGCAGAGTTGTTGGAAGAGTTTCCATAAGAATTGTTGCGAATATTACTGACATAACAGGCATTTTCTGCATGTTGCAGACAATCTTCATAACTATGGTTGTCATCACAAATTTTGCAGCAAAAGGTAGGAATATCCAATTGTTGAGCAACTTGTATAGGTGCAATGTCACTCGTCCCTTGCATATTTTTAATAATGTTTGTGAGCGAAGAGACTTTGGCACTTAGCACGGATATTGCATCCAATTCAAATAACTCTTGGAGTAGTCTTTGCTTGTACAGCTCTAGAAATGAGATATTGGTAATCATTTTGAGGAATTCTCTCAAGAATTCTCACAGCATTATTGTAAGTACAATCCAACAGCAGTCCATTGGCTGATGCGTCGACAAGATTCCTTGTATGTGAAGTCAAACCATTATAAAAGATCTCAATTTGTGTTTCTAGTTAAATGTCATGCATGGGACAACGTTGAAGCAAAGACTTATAATGTTCCTTTGTTGTGTGAATATTTTCATCATCCAGCTGATGGTAAGCAATAATATCCTTTCGAAGACGAGCATTCATTCTCGATGGGTTAAATCACAACACAAACTCTGTGGCGAGAGCATTCTAAAAAGTGATTTATCCAGCCTTTAGCCCAAGAAACTAAATGCGAGCTCTCCCTTGTAAGGAATAGGGAAATAATTGCATCCTTAAGGCATCATCAGGAACGCCTTGTTGACTAAAGGAAGCACAGATCAATAAAAAGGATTTAAGATGTTCTCTCGCATCTTCATGTGGCAGTACAATATATTTTCTGTTGGAGTTCAGCATTAGAAACATCTCTGGCTAGAGTTCAAAGCTCCTAGCTTGAATTGATGTTCTAACAACTCCTGGTTGTAGATCATCCAGAATAGGTACTACACCATTACGTATGGTTCTATTGTGAATGTGAGCATTTTGTGGCAACAATGGGTTATGAAAGTTTTGTTGTTGTATTAGAGATATGGTTGCATTGTCTCCTGGTAAATCCATATTTTTTTGTTCTCGAAATCTTCTCTAAATAGTTGGAACAACAAAAATGTGCAAGTGCACACAATTGCAACAAGTAATAAAGTGACAAGTAAATGTTGAGTTATCGTACCCGCAGGGACTATAAAAAATAATATTTATGAAATTAATGTTAAAACACTTTGGTGATGGAAAATATTTTGGTTTAAAGATGATTAAAAACTAAGTAAAAAAATTTAAAAATAAAAAGGTTCTAATGCACGATTTCAAATAAGGTAAACAAGATGATATAATTGTGTTGGATTAATTACATTCCTTTAACTTAGAATTATTAAACTTATGTTTATATTGCTATGAATAAATTGACGGCAAGTCGGTAATTTGCTAACTACTGCTCATACATACTTATTAAATTAATCAATCTCTTGAACATTTTTTAATGCCAATCCAAGCGATTAATCAGTCTTCACAAGCATATAAAAGATGAAGTGAGGTAACAAAGTATTTCTACCTTGAATCAGTTTAATCACAATAATCTTGCAAGTTATGCAAGACATATGTATGGCCTAATACAATGCTAAATTAACTTCAGCTACCTTAGAAGAATAAACATGCACCGATTAAGTACTATGTCGACTAATTACAATTTCAATACGATTTAATAATTAATTCATTAGTTATCTAACAATTAATATTGCAAGAATAACTTAGGCATGATTTTACTTAATCAAGCATCTTACCGATGCCTATAACATCACAAACACAATTTCAGTAATTCAAGCAGACAAAATATAATGAAGCCAACACGGATTAAACTAAAACTAGATTGATTAAAATAACCATTTCAATAGCATAAATATTCATAAACATGTTTGTCAAAACAACAACGAAATTTAAAGAGATAGGGAACAAGAAGCAAATCCGATGTTTCTCCGTGGCTTGACTGATTTCTCCGTTCTTCATTCTCCGTTGTCCTCAGCTATCAAGGTGGCTTATGAACACTTTAATTGTTGCTCAATAGTGGCTGATGAGGACCTCTTTCCCAATAGAAGAAATCGGCACTTGAACAAAAGGGAAAATGGTAAGGAAAAAGTTGAGAGAAAGTGAAGAGGAAAAGAGAGAATGAGAGTGTGAGGGATGATTTGAATGATCAGCAAGGGGTGGATTTTATAGCTGATTGTGGCTGCTAAAAATACCAAACTCCATCAGCTAAAGAGACCCCCCCTTTGGCTAGCCACGCACATGGAAAAGTTGAGAGATTCAACTTTGCTAAAAATAGCCTGGGGCAAATCCATAAAGCTACATTTTTTGGAGGGGTTTGAATGCAAGGTTGAAAGTTCTTCAAGGGCTTCTTTGCAAGCTTATTTAGTCAGCTAAAATGCTTATTCGGGTCAGCATATGGACGGTTCTGTGCAGCCCAATTGGTGGCTGGTTTGGTTCACTAGATTCGGTTCAAACAATGCGGTTCAACTGGACCTTTTTTTTCCATAATTAATTAATAATATTTTATTTAGCCCAAATTAAATTGGGAATAAATTAAAATTAATTATATTATGAATTAAAACACATTTTTGGACCATCTTAGGCTGGAAATAAATTTGCCTCGATGCTTCAAATTGCTTCTCGGTTTTATTCTTCGAGCATTGTGTGCCGAGCCAATTTTCGCCCTTTGTGCGAATTTGTCGAAAATAGTCAAAATTAATCAAAATTAACTATAAAATTAATTAAAATCCATCATGTTCATATTTTAACAATATTTACTTATTTTATAATATTTAATTATTTTTAGAGAAGAATTTAACCAAAATAGAATGATTTTAAGTTAAAAAGGGCATGTAAAAATACATAAATTTTCATGTTTCCAATAGTTCTTTCAATTTCTGGATCAAAGTCAGCAAGAAAATCTGAATTGCTTTGGGTCATAAAACACCTAAGACAAAATAGAAAAATAGTAACAAAGAGAAAACAAGTTAGTGAGTATTAAAAATTATATAAGGAAAAAAAAGTACAAAGATAAACAAGAACAAAAATAAACATCAAACAAACGCCATCCCTGGAAACGGTGCCAAAAGCTTGATTGGCTGTAAATGTTACAGCAATAATGTCCAAGCATACACTATCGATGCATGTATAATAGAGAGATGTGAGTCTGTCGAATATTGATCCCTTAGGGATAGTTGTCTTTTGTCTATTAATTTCGGTGCAATAACTAGATAAAAATGAGGTAAATTTTGAGTATAGTTGTTGAAGCAATAACTCGAAAACAATAAGATAAAGTATGCTATGGATAAACTGGGATCCCCAACATGAATCTTCAGCACACAGTATAAAAGATAGGTGATTGTCGACGCAATAAAATTAATGTATATATTACCAAATGCCACTCTTTGGTTTAATCTGAAACTTAACTATGCTCATTAACCTCACCTTCCGATGATGGCAATAGGGCACTATTAAGAACAAGTGGACTAAATTCCTTTAGTCCTTACTCAACTTCCACTGAAAAGCTTATTAGGTGTTAGTGGCTGTAATAACACTTTCGTGTTTAGAACATTCAAACCCCCAAGATTAAACAAAAAAAAATAAAATTTAATAAGATAACATTTAACAAAGCGTTCATTGTACTTCCATACAGTAGAAAACATAGAGTAATCTCATGCATTTTCAAGAAATGAGAAATAATCGAATGGAGAATACTATTCCTAGGCTAATTGATTGAATCTCTCCATTTCCCCTTATTCTACACTTAGATCTCCTCATCAGGAGTGAATCTGCATCAGTCTTCACGTTGGCTCACCCAAGGGAAGCTCAAGTTACCATAACAACAAGCTTCAAAAAAGGGAAGAGAATGGTGGTCCACCAAAAATTCCTCCCCTTTCATTCTTCTCACGTTAGAAAAAATCCTTTTATGTTTTCCTCAATAGTACATCTGTCCTTGTTCGTACAAGGTAGTTACACCAGACTGGACAGCTCACTCATGGTTGGTTCTTTTCAAATAGCTGTCAACTACGGTGACAATTCTGAACGCCATCTAGAATTAACTCATGCAACAACATTGTAGATATCTGTCAGCTGGGACAATAATTTTGGACACAATCTGGAATTAACTCATGTAGCGACATTAGTGCAGAAAGATAGCAAAACTAAAGATAAAATAGGCTAGGATTCACTGAGTTATAAAATGCAATTTACTAAACTAAACATGCTAAAATGTATGCTAAGGGTAACTAAATGGGAGCAATTTAAACAATAATTAGGGAGAAAACATATGTTCTTTCTACTCCAATCAGTTATCGAGGAATGAAATTGGACATGATCAGCATAAAAAATAGTGTTGTAGATTTTACAAGAGAAACAGGTGTTTGTGAAGATCAGTAAATATGAATTCTGATTTTGAGAAGTAAGTTTTTTCCTAGATCTTTTGATAACCACAGAAAATGTCCCAGTTTCTTCGATTTAACACCTGATAATTGTGGACTAGGGAAAAACACAGGGAATTATCACAAAAGTACGAAGTTCTCTAGGATTCACTATATATTACAGATGGTTTGTTCAGGCTTTTTGATGATGGCTGTACACTTGATGAAATTGTTGCAAATTCCAATATTGAATAAATATGCTAGCAGAGTTTCGAATAGGTGAAAGGTATGTTAACAGAAGTTCAAGAATTGAATTTGAGATAGCGCAGATGTCTAGAGCATTAAAAGATTGTTATCTAATCATCGATTATCATCTGGGTAAAAGCTAATGTAACAAATGATCTACTAAGTTATAAATTTATAAAAATTAGGAATTGTTACCTAAATTGAGAATGTGATAGTTCTATTTTAGTCGAGCTGATAACTAAATTGGTTTTTTATAGGGAATTCAAGAATTACAAAAATATGATCCAGATTGGTTAGCTAAATAGAAACTTGTTGAAAATGATCAATCTTCAGTGTTTAGTGAGGATAGTTACAAGAATTTATGTTTTCGAAATTATTTATGTGTGTTAAGGAATTTTCAGAGTTCACAACAAAATGGTTAGTTTCATTAAACTTAATGCTACTTATGATAATTATTATAAATGAAACTTTATGCTAATGTGAATACCAAATTTTTTGTATTGATCAGAATTGAATGATAATAAACTGGCAGGAATTGATTTGTTATATAAACAGAAGAAAAAGGTTCAGTTTATTTGAGATTATTTAAAGTCTACTTTAGACTGTCAGAAGTCATATGCGAATTTAAAAAGAGAAGATATTGAGTTTCAAGTAATTGACAATATATTGCCAAAAGTCTTCTCGTAGAAGAAACTGTTACGGTTCGGCAAAAAAGAAAAGCTTAGTCTGAGAGTCATGAAGTTGTCTGAAATTACCGAGAGAATGAGTCTAGTGATTTACAGATTGGCGTTACCTTCAGAACTTCGAAAGATGGATTATGTGTTTCACATTTATATGCTTCACATGTGATAACTCCTCATGAGGTTAAATTACAACCCGATTTGTCGTATAGTGAAGAACCCGTAAAAGTTTTAGCTCGAAAAATAAAAGAACTGCAGAATAAACAAATCCTGTTAGTGATTATTTTGTATAACCACCATGGTACAGAGGAAGCTACAGTTGAAACGAAAAAATCAATGTGATTAGAGTACCTAAACCTTTTTCACAGGTAAAAATTTCGAGGGCAAAATTTCTTAAGGGGAGAGTCGTAACAACCCATTTTTCCATGATGTCGAAAATAGTAGTTTCGGGACCACAGTTCCCACAAGAGATTTTATTGATATATTTAATTAAAATTTATGAGTTAAACATAGTATAATAGTGAATCATGATTTAATAGGTTTTATTAATTCGTCAGTTAGTCAATGGAGTATTGGAAAATGAGGCATCGAGACCTCATTTTCATAAACTAATATCTTAAATATTATTTTGAATATTTATGGAGCTATTTTATAAGTGGATTGAATTTTGGTCTAGAAATTTTGAAGATTAGATAGTTATTTAAGGAAAAAGGACTAAATCGTAAAAGTTAATTGGTATTTATTATTATTAGCTAAAATGCATGATTAATGTTTGTTTAAGGATCTAAATGGTAATTATACCCTTTTTAATGTTTATGGACGATTAGCGGGGGAATTGACTTAAAATTATGTGTTATAATATTATTAGTAATAAAACATATGTTAAAATAAAAAAATAAAATCATCATCTACAATTAGTCTTGCTACCAAAAGTTAGAAACAAAAACTCCATTGAAGGAGCTTGAAGATTCAGTTACCTAGAGAGCTTGCATTTCAAGGATTGAATCGTATGGAGGAAAATCAGGGAAAAAACAAAAATTGTAGAATAACCTCTACAAACAAGTTTGCTTGCTAGTTGCACTATGTAAGTTCAGAGTACAGCTGAATGCATATATTTATAACTTATGCAATTTTGGATTTGGTTTTCATTGAACTGTGGTTGAATATTTGATATTGAATTGAAATTATAAATTGTTTACAATTAAGCACAAGGTGAGAGAGTATTTATTTGGAAATTGAAATTATAAATTGTTTACAATTAAGTTCAGAGTACTTATATGATTTCAGAATGATCATATTCAAATTACAACATGTGTACGAATATTATGGAAGTGAATTTGATTTATAGATGTTATTAATTTTGTTAAATCCCTGTTTGAACGTAGTAAACTATTAGGATATGATTGACATGCCAATAAGGTTGGAATGTGTGCTTGTATGGGATTGCATTTTGGTGACTCTATTCACAATTTGGTGTCTCTGTTTGCACTATGATGCCTCTGTATAGCATTATGATGCTCTTTGGTGTGGTGTAGTTACTTGAGTATCCAAATTATGTTACTATAGTTTATTGGGCTATCTGTTAAAAGAAAGTATATGTATTGGCTTCATAAGTTACTTGGAAATGATATGTGTATATGACTATTGAAATTTTAATGTATGAAATTGAATAAATGACGAATATGTGTTTAAAAGTTGTTTCAAATGATATCAAAATGATTAGAAAGTTTATAGTTATATGTGTGAAACACTTGCTTTGTAAATGTGGTATGTGGTGACAGAGTTATATGTTTAAAAGAAATGGTATATGATTGTGAATATGAATTGACATAATCAATTAATTAATATGATTTATATGTTAGATCTTTCTTACTGAATGATACGAAAAAATGTTGTGCTAAATGATTGCGAGATTATACGATTGATACGTTAAATGCTCACCTTGTTGTTGTAAATGTCTTGACAGGAAATCATATTAAATCAGTTATATATGTTTACTTAATTGTAAACTAAGGTAAGAGTTTTTTTAAGTACTTATGAACTTACTAAGCTATATAAGCTTACTCTAATTCATTTACTGTTTTCTGTAGTTGACGTTTTGCGGAACTAAGCAGTCAGATCAACTTCAAGGCTCACACTATCAAGCTTCGGTATCAATAGATTTTGACTCATTTATTCCAGTTTTGTAACACCCCATACTCGGCCTAGACGCCAGGCTGAATTTTGAGATGCTACACCACCGTCTCACGATGATTTCATTGTAATTATCAGAGTTGAAATACATGCAGTTTCATTTTACTTTAATTATTCTAGAATTTATGAGAATATCAAGTCATGCAAGCTTAGTTTAGCATTTAATCATACTAACATGTGACAAACAAACATAAAATGTACATATCTTGAGCATTGGGACCACTTAGAAAATTTTCCCAAAAATGTTACGTAGGTATCGATACTGCCTCTATGGTATCAATATTTCCTTTAAGTGGTATCATTACCACCTGGATTGATATCAAACAAGCATTCTATTTCTCGTCAAATTTCAAATCATCGGAAAATATCAGTACCTTTTGCAAGGTATCAATAATTACACCACGAGTATCGATACTCGATCCAAGGTATCGATACCAGATTGATATTATAACTCTCTGTACTTTCAAAACTACAAAGGTATCGTTCTAAAAGCCTTAATATCATGTTCAAAAATAAAAAGGTATCGTTCGATAATGCCCTTGCTTCAGGTTACAAAAATTCTGCATATAAGAGCATTTAAATCATTCAAACTTATTCCCTAAACATATTGTTTCATTCACCTAGTCACATATGCATCAAAATTTCTAAACAATAAACCAAACACCATATCCAAGTTCACAAGCTTCCCAAACATACACAATATATAAATAATCCCCAATACGTCTTAATAAATCGATATAAAATCTACCACATTGGCTTATCACATTGCTATTATTCCCCAAACATAAATAAGCATATAACACCTAATAATAGAAGCTAAATAATCGACTTGGATCACTCTCTTGAAGGCCACACCACTCACACCGGCACTACTTATTTGCAATGGTTAAAAAGGAGTGGGTGACCTTAACAAGCTCAGTGAATGCTCAGAATAACCACTATACAAACAAGTCATCACACATTAATCGAACAACATATAGCATATTCCCAAACGTCGTTGACTAAGTACCATAACTCGCATAATTAGTCATATTCCATGCATACTTTTACACATTATTTATATGAGTGTTTAGGCATATATATTTCGACTTGCATTAACCACATATAATCACATTTAGTCACAATGTATGATAATTTGGCTCTTGATTTTATGAAACATAAAGTGAACTCTATCACCACACACCGGATACATGGATCTCAACACACCACACATACATATCCTAGTGAATGAAGCTTGCCTCACATTCCCTTATCTCTCCAAAACTGTCCTTGGGTCTTAGCGCCCATATATCACAATCACAAATAAATGAGTACTCACAATCTTATGGCATGCCAACTATAACCAATGGTTTCATTAAGTCACAGGGCCAAAATATCTATAATCTCATCAAATAACACTTACCGATCATCCACACACATTCACTGCATAATCATATCATTAGCACATTATACACACTATCACATAGCATGAATAACATACCCTCATAATTATCATCACAACAGACATCCCAACATGGTCATATTCCATCCCATTATAATGCTCTTTATCCCAACATGTTCATATTCCATCCCATTATAATGCTCTTTATCCCAACATGTTCATATTCTAAAACACTCACCAAAATATACGTTTTTGCCGAAAACCAAAAACTTAGATAAAATTTTCTTTTCCATTATCTCTACTCGTTGAAGGTTCTATTGACTTCGACGCTTCAATAAGACAAAACACAAAAACATGCATTCAACAATCAATCATCAACTTCATTAAAACATTCAGAAACATAAGCCTAAGCTACCTTTAGATTCGAATATCTTGGTTTGTACTTAATCTTTTTGCACAAAAAAATTTACGTTCATCTACATATTCATCTACTGCTAATTATCAACTTTTAAACTATACAAAACTGTACTTTTTAAGGTATCAAAATATTTCGACTAGTTTTGGACTTTATGACAGAAATTCGTTAAAACTCAAGAATTTCTTAACGAAACATCAAAGTAACTTTAGAAAGATTCTAATAATGTTAAAAAAAGTTTAGAAATACTTTAAAACGAATTTTTTATCCACAAACCCGAAATTCATCATTAAAGACTCGATTTTTTTACTTTTATTTAAAATATGTGTTTCAATGGCTAAAAATTCAATTTAAGGGACTAAATATCATTTAAAACTCATATAAAGTTGAATGGTTACCTTCGATGGAAGAAAAACAAGCTTTGATGCAAATCCAAAAAACTCACGTTTCGGAGAAGATGATGAAGGTGGTGAGGTTTGGGTGATTTTCTTGGTTTTTATGGAGATTTTAGGTTCAAAGGTGTTATAATTCAAAGGTAATTAGGAATCAAAGATCAAAAGAAATTAGAAGATCAAGAGGAGAACAAAAATGACACAAACAAGTGAGAAGCAAAACTTAATGTGAAACAAAGTTGTTGAAAGGGATTTTAGGTTGATTTTGAAATTCTGGTCTAATTGCTTCATAAAAACTCCCAAATTTGACTATTTTACAATTTAGTATTATTTTTAAAATCAAGGATATTTAAAACTCATTTTCAAAAATTGACTTGATTTTATGAAAACCATTATCGAAAAAATTATCGGTTACCAAACTTATGAAATTTTGAGTTCATATAGGCCAAACTTCCTAAAATACCCTTAAAACTCTTAGGCCTTATTTTGGGGTGTGACAGGTTTTGTGGCATGTATATAGGTCATTTTTGGGAGTATGTGTTGGATGTGAACTCATGGTTCAAATGGTTATTATGTGATGTGTTTATAAGACTATTTGGCATGGTTGATGGAATGAATGGTTTAGTTGTGTCTTGTTGATGTATACCTATTTTTAAATCATGATGAATCATGGAATGGTAATGCTTTGATAAATGGTTTCTTATTACGTATTTGAGATGTTTTGAATCATGGATAGATGTATGGGAATTAAGATTTGGAAGGATTTTACATGTTAAAGAACTAGTTGTTTACTTGAGACCTAAATGGTCAATTTTAATAGTAGTAGGACATGATAAAATGTACAAGTATACTAAATGTCTTTGATTGTGTTGTTGAATTTTATATTTGGCAACAGTTAAATGTTTGGTCAAGTTTAGAACTTTCTTGTGATGGTGCCAAAATGGAATATTGGTTAGGCACTTAGGAATGATGTTTTAAATAGTGTTTTTGGTATGCTTTGGTGCATTTTGATTAGGTTTAAGGAATGGTATGAAATTCATAAATGGTATATGAGAGTTTGTGGTTTGAAACTTGCAGTGTACGATACTTATAGGTGAACACGGTCTAACACAGGGCTATGTGCCCCACATGTGCATGTGACACGATCTTGTGCTCTTAATGAAATGGTAAGTGAAATTGTAACACGACCATAGTTTGTTATACAACCTAGCGACACAGTCGTGTGACCTTACATCACATGAAAAACAATCTTCTACTCGGTTTGAGACACGCCTGTGTTTTTCAGCTTCACACAGCCCCAGCCTGTCACACGGCTTGGCCACACAGTCGAGTGACCCTTATTTTGTATTTTTGTCACACTTTTCTAAAATGTGTCAAATTTATCCCTGTTTTGTTCTAAATTGTTTTAAAGCTTTCGTAAGCAAGATTTAACCCCAATAATATAGGAATAACATGTTTTGGACTTTAAGATTGATGATTAATGTTTGTTTAGAGAAATTTGAAATGATATAGCATGATTTTGTTTCGTTCTATGTGATGGCATCCTATAACCCTAATCCAGTGATAAAGATGGGTAAGGGTGCTTCTTATATCGTAAAAACATGCTCAATTCTATCTGTGAGACCAACTTCTTTGCATTTTTATCCAATACGTGGGTGTGGCATATTTAAATCCTTAAATGGTTTAGACTTGGATTCCTTCCATGCCACAATTCGTATGGAGTTTTCAATGCGGCCTTAGTTGGCACATAATTTAGAATATAGCAAGTTATTTGTATTGTATATCTCCCAAAAAGAGATTGGTAACTTCGAATAACTTAACACCGAATGAACCATGTCTAACAACGTTATATTCCTTCTCTCTGACACGTCGTTTTGTTTGGAATGTTTGGAACGGTTAATGGGGATAGAATCCCATTCTCTATTAGGTACCCTAAGAACTCGTAAGATAAATATTCCTTACCTCGACTAGATCAAAATATCTTTATGGGTAAACGTAGTTGTGTCTCTACTTCTGCATGAAACTTTTTGAATTTATCAAAAGTTTCACTCTTGCGGTGCATAAGGTACACAGACCCATATCTAGAATAGTCATCAATAAAGGTTAAATAATATTCGTAACCACCTCTTGTACTGATGGACATGGGGCCAAATTTGTCAGTGTGCACAAGTTCTGGGGGTTTTATGACATTTGCTCCTTTTGCATTAAAAGATCGCTTGATCATCTTACCTTTCAAGCAAGATTAACATTGTGGAAGATCAATTTCTTTAAGCAAGCTTAAGATGTTGTCTTTCACAAGTCTAGTGATTCTTTCTTGGTTAATATGACCAAGTCTCAAATGCCAAAGGTATGTCTCATTAAAGTGAGAAGTTTTAAGTTTCATATACGATATTTCATCTTAAACAGTGTGTAAATATTTGGTTTGATAAAACAGAGATTATTTGACATTTATCCATTACAAATAAGATTGTGATTGCTAAATATGACAATTCAATTATTAAAAGTCACAATCAAGTCGTCTTTATATACACATGCAACTGAAATTAAGTTTCTTTTCAAACTTGGTACATAGAAAACATTTTTGAAAATTAGTTGTGTAAGACCATCCTCAGTTTTCCATACAGAGGATATACGTAGGACTCCACTATATGAAAGTCTACAAAAATATTTATTCAAGGAAGCTGTGTGAATGAGCCCATAGGCATGAATCTATATCTATGAATCCGCATATATGAATCTATACTTATGATTCTATATATATGAATTTGCAACTATGAATCTGTGTAACATCCCACCCGGTGAAGCCCTAGTATTTGAATATTGTTTATAGAACTAAGGCATATAGAAGTAAGTTCTGAGTAGGTAGGTTAGGTAGGTATTAAATTTAAATAAGTATATGAGCATATGGATGCGCCTTTGGTGGAGTCTGCATTACACAAGTTTGGTGGTTCGGTGAACTCTTCTGAAGAGTATACACCACCCAGTTGTTAAACGAAATGGTAAGCCTTTAGTGCTAAGACCTTAATATGAAAAGAACTATATGCTTTATTATTATTATTTTATTATCTTGTTTGGACAATATTGTTAGACGAACGAGAATTTGGTTAGTATAAGTCTAAATTTTTGTAATATGTCAAACCCACATTTATGAAGAGAGGGAAGTGCTTAGTCACAAGGAACGAGGGGTTTGGAGGGAAATCAGATTTATCCTTTAAGTTTTACCTTTCATGTATACTTGTATAAAGCAAGCTTTAGCTTCCTGAGCAAGTTTCGTGCTTTCTTTTGCAACCATATTTTGTTCCCAAACTTTTTCTAAAATTTTCACTCGAAAAATCCTAGACTTAAGATTTCCTTGAAAATTTTGGTTTGTTGTACTTAGGCAACTCCACCATCATTTGGTACCCGGTAAATATCGATGAAACTCAAGTTATTTTCAAGGTTATTTCTGAGCCTCTAGGGTTTTATGCTTTAAGGTCAGACTGAGGTGTAAGGGAGGAAACTTCCAAATTCTGAGTTTCTTGTTAATTTTCTTATTAAACTTGTTTAGTTTTTCTAGTAAAATGATTTGATAAGCTAACTCTTTATATTATAGCTCAAGAAACTCCTGAAAACTCTTGTGATAAGGGCAAGAGTCCTATTGTCTAATCTCACTACATTTTTTGGTGAGTTTCTTCTTGCTTCCATGTGTGTGTCTATAATGTTTTCATTTATGTTTGATTAAGGCAATCACTCTTATCCTACAAGATGATATGTTTGTGTATGGGTAATTAAGGTTCGTGGTTATACGTTTGAGTTAGTTGTATTTGTAAATGGAGTAAGGGCCTTTCTTCCTGCTTAAGCCACCACCCTCTGCTTTTAGAATGAATAATATGAATTGAGTTATGCAAATGAAATCATTACAATGCCTTCAATGAAATAAACATTGAACTGACAGATCACAATATATAGAAAGGGATCATATAGCCTCTGGTAAGGCAAGAGTCATTGCAAACTAGATTGACAAATCATGATGGAACGAATGAAATGAATGTTAAGGCTTGATCATGGCCTTGGGTGTGGCTAGCACGAAGAAGGTTGTCTGCATGGTTGCATGGGCGTAGTGTATGTGCCAAATGAATAGTGTCTGTAATAAAGTCTATTTGTGTATGATATTCATCAATGGACGAACTTTATGACTTGCTGAGTTGGAAATGTTTATTGGTATTATATATATAGTTATTGAGTTGTTTGCTCTAGAACTCACTATGTTCTTTGAACTTATTTAGTTACCTCTCCTTCTTAGGATCACTGACGAAGTAAAGAACCTTTCAAAGACTACACCAGAGGACGTCTATTACATGAGATTTCTAAGTATTTTGTATTATGCATGGCATGAGGGTGGTGTCAAGATGGTATCATTTCAAAGAATGAAGTTTGTATTTTAAAGCTATTCTTTTGAAATCGTTAATTCAATGAAACCTCAGTGAAGTGATTATGGTTTTTCTTTTTTTGCAAAGTATCGAATTATTTACTTCGAATGATTAATGTCTGTCTAATTATATGTATATGTATATGATGTTGTAGTCAAATACAGGTTTACGCCAAACATCATTTTAATAGCTTCTAGTGGAGCCTTTATGTTTTTCATTTTCTTTGGAAATGTATAACCTTAATTATCTTTAATTTCGCATAGGATTTACAAATCATATTTATTTGAACTATATTTTTATGAAGACCATGCCTGTACAAGTTTAAAGGAAAAGATTTTAAGGCAATGATGCGTCAAACCGGAGTCCTCTTTAAGGATCGCGTTTGGGGCGTTACAAGTTTCGTATCAAAGCCTAATTTAGTCGATTCTCAAAGAAATCGAAGGTAGTGTCACGCCTTTATCATACACAGTACACCTCTGACATAATCTTTAATATTTTGCAATAAGATAATATCTCATTTGTAGTGAGAAAAGAAACATGCCTGATAGTTCAAGGGAAGAAATGGGTGAGGAGATGAAAAGCCATGCTCCCACCCAGGAACAGGCTACAATTGCCAACAACAACAATGATGGGAATGTAGGAAATGCATTCAGAAACATGTTTTTCACTATAATGACCCAACTATTTGACCAGGTTATGGGTAATGAATAAGAACCCTAGCCATAATAGCCTCAACACCCTCCTTAACCATAGCTTAAAGTGGTTCACCCAGCTCAGCCCTTGCCACCTACACCTGTGACGACTCCTCCTAAAGTTAATCTTGTTTGGGATATTAGGAAAAAAGGCACCAAGGAATTCCTTGGTGATAAGGGAGATAACTCCACAATGGCTGAGCAGTGGTTGTCCCATCTGTATAGAGTCGTTAAGGAATTAAAGTGTAATAAAAAGGATAGTCATAGATGTGTCGTGTCCTTACTAGAAGGAGAAGCATTCCAATGGTGGGAAACCTTGGTTAGTGGTACCCCTGAGAAAATGGTGGATTGGGAATTCTTTCTGGAAAAGTTCAAACAAAGGTATATCAATCAGATGTTTGTCGAACAAAAAAAGAAAGTTTTTGTATTTGAAACGAGGCAGGATGTCCATTTTGGAGTACAAGCGTAAATTCCTTCGATTTAGTAGATATGCCAAGAACATGTTTCCAACAGAGAAGGAGATGTGTAACAAGTTCGAATGGGGGCTCAAAGATGAAATTCGTGCTCTTATGGTAGCTTCCGAATGTGAGACTTTGGCAGAGATAATGGCCAAAGCTCACAAGATGGAATCCATTATTAAGGACAATAGTAAGAACTTTGTAAAAGGAAGAATGAAAAGAGGCAGATTAAGTCCTCCCATCTAGTTTCAAGAAACCAAAGGACTGGAATTTTTCAGCTTCAAGAAAGACTCACAGTGCACTGGCTATAAACATGAAGGATTCAACAAGCCAACAGTGTCCATGGCAAATTCTGGAGGTCCCAGAATCAAAAAAGGTGAACATAACTATTGTGTAAGGAGTCACGGTGATGAATACAAAAAGAAATTGGGGGCTTGCTTCGATTGTGGATCTAGAGACCACTTGGTTAAAGATGGGCCATCTAAGCCAGAGTTTAGTATAAAGAAATCTATTAGAATCCCACAGAAGTTCCAAAATTAGAGCAGATCGGAGATGGAAGCCAAGTCCAGCTAAATGTAAGGATTACAAAAACAAAACTATAGCAAGACAAGTTTTGGCGCCTTGGCTCGCGCCTATGTGATGAAGGCCAAGGAAGATGCTAACTTACCTAAGGTTATAACTGGTAATTTTTCTTTTCTCAGCAATAATATTTACGCTTTGATCGACCCTAGGTCTACCCTTTCTTACATATGTACTAAGAGCATAGAGGGTCTTAGTCTTGAGGTAGAGTATTCTGAGATGAACATATTGGTAAAAAATCCTTTGGGGCAAAGTACAATAGTGAATAAATGAATCAAGAATTGTCCTTTCTCCATTGACGAGCATGTGTTTTTGGCGAACTTGCTATTGCAAAGCTTCCATAAGTTTGATGCCATCTTGGGATTAGATTAGCTTAATAGGCAAAACTCTATGGTTGACTATTGATTTAGAAGTGTACGCCTTGCAAGCGCTAAGGGTGAAGAAATATTGTTGCTTGGTAAACAATCAAAATTGACAAATAGAATAATTTTTGCAGTGTCCGCCAAGAAACTAATTGTTCAGGGCACAGATACCTATCTGGTATATTTCTTGGATGCACTCGAGTCTAGAAGTCAAATTAGCCAAGTATCTGTAGTGAGAGAATTTTTGGATATGTTTCCTAAGGAACTGCCGGGCGTGCCCCCTGATAGAGAGATAGAGTTCTCGATAGAGTTGGAACCAAGGACATCTCCTATATTGTGCATGCCCTATAGAATGGCATCGTTGGAGCTTAAGGAATTAAAGGAACAATTGCAGGACTTGTTGTGTAACGATTTTATTAGACCCAATGTGCCACCTTGTAGTGCACCAATTTTATTTGTTAAAAAGAGGATAGATCTATGCACCTGTGTATAGAATACTAGAACGACGAAAATGTGCAAGTGTACACAATCACAACAAGTAATAAAGTGACAAGTAAATGCCGAGCTATCGTACCCACAGAGACTATGAAAAGAATTATTTATGAATGCAATTTAAAACACTTTGGTGAAGGAAAATATTTTGATTTGAGGAGGTGATTGAAAACTAAGATTTTTAAGTAAGTAAAATAAATAAAAAGAAAATAAAAGTTTCAATACACGATTTCAAAAGATGATTTTAATCAAGATGACATAATTGTACTAGATTAATTACATTTCTTAACTTAGCATTATTAAACTCATATTCATGTTGTTACGAATAAATTCATGGCAACTCGGTAATTTGCTAACTTATGAACATACTTACCTACCAAAATCTATTTATCTCTTGACTATATCTCTATGTCAATTCAACCGATTAAACAAATTTTAATAAGCAAATGTGTTAATGCACATACATACTTATGAAATCAAAATAATCTCTTGTATATATCTTTATGTCAATTCAAATAATTAATTCAATCTCATAAGCACATAAAAGATTACGTGAGGTAACAATGTATTTCTACCTTGAAACAATTTAATCACAATAATCTTGCAAGTTATGCAAGGCTAATGTATCGTTAGATGTCGTTCCTAATTTAATCCTCAGCTACCTTAGATGATTAAACATGCACTTATTAAGTATCGTGTCAACTAATTACAATTTCAATCTGTTTAAATAATTAATTCATTAGTTCCCTTACAATTGTAATGCAAGAATAACCTAGACATGGTTTTACTTAATCAAACATCTTACCGCGGCCTATAACAACACAAACAAAATTTTAATGAATTAAGTAAATGAAATGCAATCAACCTAACACAATTTAAATTTAAGCCATATTAATTAAATTAAACATATCAACATCACAAGTATTCATAGACATGTTAATAACAACAATAAAATTAAAAGGATAAGGAACAAGAATCAAATCTAGTGTTTCTCTAAGGCTTGACTAGTTTGCTCCGCTCCTCCTTCTCTGCTTGTTCTTCTTGACTCGAGGTTTCCACAAACACTTGAATGCTACTATAAATGGTGGATGAATGAATCTTTTTCAAGAGGTGAAATCGACTAGGGAATGAAGAATAATGGAAGGGAAATGAAGAGAGAAAAATGAGAGAAAAGTGAATAGATGAGAAGAGTTGAGATGTGTTTGAAGTGAGAAGCCAATGGGGTATTTATAGGTTGATATGGCTGCCAAATTAGCAAGAAATCAGCAGCCATAGAGTCCCCCCATGGCCGGCCACACATGTGGCAAGTTTGAAGGTTTCAAACTTGCTATTTTAAGGTGGGGGAAATTTTAAAAGGGCACAAATAGTGGAGAGGTTTGAATGCATTTTGAAGGAGTCTTCAAGGGCCATTTTGCTAGAAAAATAATCAACCAAGAAACCTGATTGGGTTAGTGTGGGACGGTTTTGGGCTGCACAGTGCTCGGTTGGATTTGTTTTCTCGGTTCAGCTCAACTGGGCCCCTTTTTATAATTAATTAATAATAATTTATTTAACCCAAATTATATTGGATTAAAATTAAAATTAATTATATTATGAATTAATACACATAATTTGGACTGTCTTAGGCTAAAAAATTAATTCGCCTTGATGCTTCAAAATTGCTTCTCGGTTTTGCGCTTCTAACAGTGTCTACCGATCTATTTTTCGCCCTTTGAGCAAATCTGTCAAAAATAATCAAAAATAATCAAAATATGATATAAAATTAATTAAAATTCAAAATGTTCATAATTTGAGTGCAATTTAATTATTTTATAATTATTATTTATTATTCGACAAGAATTTTACCGAAACTGCATGAATTTGAGTTAAAAAGGGCATGAAAAAGTGTGTATATTTTCCTGTTTCCAATTACCGTCAGCTGAATAAGGTCACAATAAAGAACAAGTTCTTTTTTCCCAAGATTGAAGATTTGTTTGATCAGTTAAATGTGGCTTTAGTTTTCTCCAAGACCGATTTAAAGTCAAGGTATTACTAGATAAAAATCAAGGATGAGGATGTGCCAAAGATAGCCTTCCAGTCTGGATATGGTAATTATGAGTTTTTGATGATGCCATTTGGGTTGACGAATGCACCAGAAGTATTCATTGACTTAATGAACAGGGTAGTCCAGTCTTACTTGGATCAATTTGTTATAGTCTTCGTTGATGATATATTGGCTTATTCTAAAAGCAAGAGTGATCATGAAAAGCATTTAAGAATTGTGTTGAGGACCCTCCGTGAACATCAGTTATATGAAAAGTTCAGCAAATGTGAGTTTTGATTGAAAGAGGTAAAATTCCTAGGACATGTTATCTCGGCGGATGGTATTATGGTAGACCCTGCTAAAGTAAAGGCAATCTCAGAATGGATCTCACCTAAGAATGTATCTGAATTTCGCAACTTCTTAGGGCTGGCAGGATACTACAGGCGGTTTTCCAAGAGTTTCTCGATAATAGAATCACCTCTCACCAAGTTGTTTAGAAAGAAGGAAAAATTTGTATGGAGTGATGAATGTCAGTAGAGCTTCAGTATTGAAACTGCGGTGTTAGCACAACCAGAGCCTGGTGTTGAATACGCAGTTTATACTAATGCCTCTCTAAATCGGTTAGGATGTGTCCGTATGCAGAAAGGAAAGGTCATATCTTATGCTTCACACCAATTGAAACTTCACAAAAAGAATTACCCTATGTAACATCCTGTCTGGTAAAGCCCTAAAGGTTTGAAACATTGTTTATTAAAGTAAGGCTTAAGGAGTAAGTTTTAAGCATCCAACGTTATGATTTGATTAAGTCTAAGAACTTTTCGAGTGTGCCTATAACGCTCTGGTTGGCAGATTTTGAAAGAAATGGCTCCATAGGGAATGTCACAGCGAAACCTATATGGCAATAAGGTATTAACAAGCGAGGCTAGATCACGTAAGAGTATGTGGCGAGTATGTGGCAATAAGAAATCATGAAAATGACAAGATATGAAAAATTAGGGAATAATGGTATGAGTGTATACATATATGGATATGGTGCATGGTCATAAAGAAGTATGATTGGCCAAAAAGTATTCACCTAAATACACTTTTTGGCTTTTAGAATTAACGAACTCAAATATGAAAATAAGTAAATAAGGATTCCATGTCAGATTACTACGAGTAGTGAAGTGGGACTTATGGTTATGTAAAATGATCTTTAGGATGAGTTTATGCTAATGGCATAGCACACCCCGTAACCATTATGGTCTCGTGCCATTTAATATGTGAGGTAAGGTGGTTAGGAACTAATCGAACGTGAACTAGAGGGGTTATAGGCCAATGGAGAAATTGAATAAGTTTCCTGGAAGTGGCAGTTCTTAGATGAGAGAACCCAGTGTTGATGTGATGTTTACCAGGTTCCAATAGAGACTTGGGTTGAGTTAAATGGACACTCAGCCTTGGTTAAGTGGAAGTTATTTTCTTCCCACTTTCCTCTGAAAACATTAAGATCTAGGGTTAAAGAAAGATAGAAACCTACTCTGAGTTGGGTCTGAAATCATGAATATTTCTAGTGTTTTTCTTCACATCAAGGTACGTTTCGTGTATCTTTTGTTAAGGGGACATAGATTTATAAGTATGTTGGGAGAAATAGGGCTTAAGAGACGTGTGGGTTAAAAATTGTAATAATGGTTATCCGAATGAGTTCTAAGAAAGTGTTTCTATTATAAAAGGCAGAGGAGGTTGTAGCATCTTTTTGAATGATGGATCTGAAGTCTAAGTTGTCATCTAAGGAATAATAAGTGAGTCTTTACTTTGACTCCTAACTATTAATAGATTGTGTAGGATAAATTTGAAATGTCTAGTGGACGAGTAAAACGTAGGAGAAATGATGCAAGCATAAAGAAAATATATGCAGAAATTTTCATGATTTAGAAGTGGATTGATGAGCATGCAGGTGAAGTCTATCTGTAGAAAGGTAGGAACTTTCCAGGTGAGTCCCTAAGCTGACTCTTGCATGTGTGTTATGTATTCTAGAAACTTCAGTGAAAAGAAATAAAACCATGAGATTCAGTCTTGGAAACTATGATGTGAGGATTCCTATGAGAAATGTATGACTTATGGGCTTGTGTGTAACTTTTGCATGGAATCTGATGGTCTAAGTGTGTAATAGGAATCTGAAGATTGAAATGTATGAGTGTATGTATCTGAAAACATGCTATGGAATAAATCTATTGTTAATGAGACAGTAAGAGTGATGAGTTTGTGCCTGTCTCTAGAGTTGTCTATGGGGTCCATCGGGACTTTAAACACGAATCTCTAAATGGAAAAGTCTATATCCATGGCATTTCAACTGAAATGACCATATTGTGTAAGACCATAGCTGCTGGGCTATGGCATCTTATGAAAGACCATATCGTGTAAGACCATAACTGGTGGGTTATAGCATCATATGGAAATATCTAAAGGAAGGTTATAACGTAATGGGGTTTTCTACATTACCCAAGGCAATGAGGGGAAAACCTCACATAATGTGAGTCTAGGTGAATCCCTATCATGAAAGTGGATGAAAATGGAAGCCTTTGTGGCAAATCATTAGAAAGGAAAGCCTTTGTGGTGAGTATTGAATGAAAGGATGCCTTTGTAGCAAATCTCTAGAAAGGAAAGCCTTTGTGGGGAATATCAAATGAAAGGATGCCTATGACAAATCTCTAGAATGGACTGTGCACTGCAATATGTCAAGGCAATTGGTTTAATGATTGTGAAAGGAAGGTAAGTCCTTAAGGATATTAAGAGAAAGGAAATCGTCATATGTAAGGAAGGATAATTTTAGTATGAAGATGGTAGTCTCAGTGGAGTACCCGTCATAGGTGAAACGGAAAGCCAAGAAACACGTAAAGGATATGCAAAGTAACAAAGTGATATGATGAAGTGGAACAAGTTTGTACGGATTAACTCATTCAGTTCTTATGGATTTAATAAATTTATTTCATGTTTCAGGTTGTAAGGAAGTATGCGTCGAGGGACGATGCTAGGGCTACGCTAAGGAGTGGCGAATTGAGCTATTATGCATATAGAGGAATTTAAGTAACACTCCAAGGTACTTACAGTAGGCCAAGAGTTATTGTAGTTAATACTAAAATTTTATTATCGTGAATTGTATCTGTAATCATACATTGTACACTCATAAGAAACTTTGAATTGAAATCTGAAACCTTATCATACTTCTAAATAGAACTTATACATAGGCAAATAAGAAAAATGTTAAGTTACATTCATACTAGGGTGTAACGTCTGATATTCAGATCTAGCGAACCGAATCTGGTTGAGGGCGTTACACGCTACGCATGAATTAGAGTTAGTAGTAGTAATCTTGGCATTGAAAATCTAGAGACATTATTTGTATGGTGAAAGATGCCATATATTTTCTGATCACAAAAGTCTGAAATACTTGATGACCAGAAGGATTTGAATCTATGCCAAAGAAGATGGTTAGAACTCTTAAAGGTATTTGATCTGATCATTGAGTATCTCCTTGGAAAAGCAAATGTCATGGCAGATGCTCTGAGTAGGAAGACTGTAGTGACCTTGTTGTCCCTTCAAGCTAAGGTGACCATGTTTGATGATGGAGCCTTACTGGCAGAACTAGTTGTGAAACCAACCTATCTCTCTATAATAATAGAAGAGCAAATGAAGTATGCCTAGTGTTATAGGTTTAAACAAAGGATTTTGTCTGGTAAAGCATTGAACTTCAGTGTAGACAATAATGGCAAGCTCAGGCTCAGGAACATGTTGTTTGTTCCAGTAGGAAATAGGCTAAGAAAAGAGTTGTTAAGCGAAGCTCATTAGAGACCTTTTTCACCACACCCTAGTAGCATCAAAATGCAGAAAGATCTGAAGGACTCCTATTGGTGGCCAGGTATGAAAAAGGAAACTTCAGAGTATGTCTCAACTTGTCTGACTTGTCAGAAGTTTTAGAAAGTTGTATCCTTTCAAAATTCCCAAATGTAAATGGGATAGGATCACAATGGATTTTTTTCGGGGTTACCCCTCAGTCCATCCAAAAAGAATGTTGTTTGGGCGGTAGTTGATCGACTTACCAAGTTAGCTCATTTTCTTCCTCTGAATACCACATATTCCTTGGAGAAGTTAGTTGAATTGTATATTGCTGAGATAGTACGCCAACATGGGGTACCTTCATCCATAATGTCCGACAAAGATCTGAGGTTTACTTCAGGGTTCTGGCATAAGTTACAGTAATTGTTGGGAACCAAATTGAAATTCAACACTAAGTTTCACCTTTAGACAGATGACCAATCAGAAAAAGTTATTTAGGTTTTAGAGGATATGATACATTGTTGTGTGATTAATTTTGGAATAAATTGGGAGAAGTATGTCCTCCTGGTCGAATTCCCCTATAATAACAACTACCACGCTAGCCTGAAGATGTCTCCATTTGAAGCCTTGTATGGTAGAAGGTCTAGGACACCTACCTATTGGATGGAATTGAGTGAAAAAAATATAGTGGGTCCAGACTTGATGCGTGAAATAAAAGAGAAAGTTGCCATCATTCGTAGTCACTTAAAGGTAGCACTGGACCGATAGAAATCGAATGCGAATTTGGAAAGGAAAGAAATCTCTTTTGAAGTGGGAGATAAAGTATTTTTGAAGGCTTCTCCATGGAAAAGGATTATCTGTTTTGGTCAACAGGGAAAACTGAGTCTAAGGTTTGTAGGGTCGTATGAGGTTTTGGAAAAGGTTGGACCAATGGCGTACAGATTGGCTTTGCCTCTTGAGTTATCAAAGATCCACAACGTGTTCCATTTATCAATGTTAAAAATATATAAATCCAACCCAGATCATGTGATACAGATTGAAGAACTTGAAGTTGAGTTGAACCTATCTTACAAGGAAGAACCCATCTGTGTTCTAGCCAAAGAAATTAAGGAGCTAAGAAATAAAAGAATTCCCTTAATTAAGGTGTTATGGAGGAATCATAACACTAAATAAGCTACTTGGGAAAGAGAGAGCTTAATAAAAGATTAGTACCCTCAATTATTTTTAGGTATGAATTTTAGGGACGAAATTTCCTAGGTGGGGGAGAGTTGTAGCATCCTAACCGGCGAAGCCTTAATGTTCAAATACTGTTTATAGAAGTAAGGCATATAGAGTAAGTTTTGAATAGGTAGGTATTAAACTTAACTAAGTATATGAGTTTTTGGATGAGACTTCGAGCGGAGTCTATATTAGATGAGCTTGGTGGTTCGGCAGACTCTTCTGAAAAGTATATGCCACCCCAACTATTAGACGAAATGTTAAGCCCTTGGTGCTAAAACCTTAATTTAAAAAGAATTGTATGCTTTATTATTATTTTCTTATCCTGGTTGAACAACCTGGTTAGACGAACAAGAATTTGGTTAGTATAAGGCTAAATTTCTGTAACCAGTTAGTCTCGCATTTATGAATAGAGATAAGTGCTTAGTCATAAGGAATGAAGAATTTGGATGGAAATTAGACGTGTCCTTTAAGTTTTTCCTTCGGTGTATATTTGTATAAAGCAAGTTTTGGCTTCCTGAGCGTGTTTCGTGCTTTCTTTGGCAACCATATTTTCTTCCCAAACTTTCTCTAAAATTTTCTCTCAAAAAATCCTAGACTTAAGACTTGCTTGAAGATCCAAACTCGTTGTACTTAACCAACTCCATTATCGTTTGGTACCTGGTAAATATCGATGAAACTCAAGTTATTTTCATGGATTTTTATGGGTCCTTAGGGTTTTATTCTTTATGGTCAAACTGAGGTGTAAGGGAGGAAACTTCTAGATTCTAAGTTCATGATAATGCTCGTATTAAATTTCTTTAGTTTTTCTGGTAAAATGATCTAATAAGTTAAGTTTTTATATTATAGCTCAAGAAACTCCTAAAAACTCTCGTGATGAGGGTAAGAGTCCTGCTGTCTAATCTTGCTACATTTTCCTAGTGAGTTCCTTCTTGTTTCCATGTGTGTGTTTATAATGTTCTCATTTATGTTTGATTAAGGCAATTTCTCTTATCTTATAATATGATATGTTTGTGTACGAGTAATAAAGGTTTTTGGTTATAAGTCTTAGTTAGTTGTCTGTGTAAATGGAGTAAGGGCCTTTCTTCGTGTTTAAGCCACCACCCTTTTTTTCTAGAATGAACAATATGAATTTAGTTATGAAAATGAAATCATGGCAATGCCTTCAATGAAATGAGCATTGACAGATCGCGATACATGAAAAGGGATCATGTAGCCTTTGGTAGAGCAAGAGTTATTGCAAACCAGATTGTCAAATTATGATTGAACGAATGAAATGAATGCTAAGGCTTGATCATGGGCTTGGGTGTGGCTACCATGAAGAAGGTTGTCTACATGGTTGCATAGGCGTAGTGTATGTGCCAACAGAATAATGCCTGTAATAAAGTCTGTTTGTGTATGGTATTCACCAACGGGCGAATTGTATGACTTGTTGAGTTGGAAAGGTTCATTGGTATTGTATATATAACTATTGAGATGTTTGCTCTAGAACGCACTAAGTTCTTTGAACTTATTTAGTTACCTTTCCTGCTTAGTATCACTGACGAAGTAAAGAACCTTTTGAAGACTATGCTAGAGGACAACTATTCCGTGAGGTTTCTAAGTATTTTGTATTATGATGTCAAGATTGTGTCATTTCAAAGAATGAACTTTGTATTTTAAAGCTACTCTTTTGAAACCATTAATTCAATGAAACCTCAGTAAAGTGATTAGGGTTTTTTTTTTGCAAAGTATCGAATTATTTACTTCGAATTATTAATGTTTGTCTAATTATATGTATATGTATATGATGTTGTAGTCAAATATAGGTTTACGCCAAACATGGTTTTAAGAGCTTCCAATGGAGCCTCTATGCTTTTAATTTTCTTTTGAAATGTATAACCTTGATTATCTTAAATTTCGCATAGGATTTACAAATTATATTTTTTGAATTGTATTTTTATGAAGACCACACCTGTACAAGTTCAAAGGACTATTCAAAAAATATAATTTGTAAATATGATTATGTATCTATGAATCTGCATATGTGATTTTGCATAAGGATTGTAAATATGATTATGTATCTATAATTTGTAAATATGATTATGTATCTATGAATCCACAATGACTATTCTTCAAGCAATAGTCTGCAAGGACTAATCCATGAGTATGAATCCACTGTTGGATCGCCGGCACCCCTACGGCGCAGCGGAAAATATTAAAATCGGCGACCCTAACCATGGATCCATGTGTGAAGAACGAATCGGGGTGAAAAGATTACGAAATTACCTAATATTTCGATTGAGAAGACAGTAACTTCTCGACAATGTGTAGTCTGATCTACAGTCAAACCAAGCCGCAATCTATCGAGACTCCGACCTCTATGTAATCCACCCAGTTGACTATGAACGGAAGAAAATCCCCAAAACAGTTTTGAGAGTTATATTTCTTTGACGGCTGCTAGACCTTAAAAAAAATAAAAAATGAGATTCTAATATATCCCTTTTATTTTTTAGGGTTTTTAGGAATTAAATAAATATAATAATATTTTAAACCAAAAATTATAATTACATTAATTATAATATAATTTCGGTAAACCATATATTTATTTAAATTCATATGCTAATCAAATTCATGTCCTCATTATGCGTACAACAACCTTGTACATAATGTGTTGGAAATTTGATTACTGAATTAAATTAATTCTATAATTAATTTAATTCAAGTGACACCCAAAAATAAAACCAACTATGGTTTATTCCGTTCATTTCAACTATAGGGTGTGACCACAGAGGTTCCTGTAACGTTAGCAGTAATACTAGAACGATTCCAATGTTACAAACAATGAGTGGCATCTAGCAATGCATCATTGCTACCTAAGTCACAAGAGATCATGATTCGACATAAGCTTTTGATGATTAACCTTTTATGCAATAATCCGTAAGTCTTTTATCTCTGGATTGGACACAAGTCATGGAATAGTCACACTTGTATAGTCCATTCCATGTTCCTTGATATCTTAAGCAGACTACGATATACAAATAAGTATGACATCTCATATCAACTTATTTGAGCATGGCCATGCATTTCTAGTCTCACTTAATCAAGTGGCCTAAGATATTACACCTATTATGTAGGAGGGACTTATTCTATATCGACCACCCATATCCCTCTACATCAATTGTGATATATCCAACATCAGCCTTTATAGAACAACTAGTTACGGTGTATGTTTAACTGTATCAAAATATACTACTCACGATGTTGGGATTATGATGATCTCAAGTCTGAGGATCATATACATATTAATCACTATGAGTAATGTCGTGACAATTACATAATAATCCAAGAGACATACTCATAATGGGTCAGTCCAATATGTTGTTCTCTAACACACATATTCATGCATCGATTCTGACATTCCATACCAATGACAACTCTTTATCATCAATCAACTACATGTTAGTCTTAATGCATTATTGTTGTCCTATCCAACAATAATACTTGACTAAGGATCTTTTAAGAATAATCATATTATTCTTAGGGCATTATTATAAAACAGCTTATTTATACACACAGAAAAGAAACTGAAATAATAATGGTAACGCCTTATATTAATAAACATGATAAATCAACTATGTTATTACAACCATCTCATGATTGGTCTTTGGGCATACTCTAACATCCAAAAGTTTAAGTTCATTATGGCATGATTTCGCAAATCTAAGTCAGCCAAGAATGAGTTTGTATGTATGAATTTGTGTATGCGAGTCCACATGTGTGAGTCCATTGGAACGTGTCCATTAAATAGGGACCCGCAAGTAAGACTTTGCATGTATGAACCCCTCAAGTTTGAATCTGCGTGTATAAGTCACCATGTGTGAGTCCGCACGTAAAGGTCCTCCAAGTGTGAAATTTCATGCATGATTCTTCCAAAACCATCCATTGCGTGTTAGTTTGCAATAGTATTATCTTGCTAGATGCTTTGCACATGATCGCCTGCCAAAATTGATAACGAGTTGGCTTTTATAAAATCAATGCAAATGCGTAAGCGGAACCATCCTACAAGATATACTAACACACAAACGATGAAACTAGATAACCTTGTCAATGCATAAAACATGCTAATTTGCAAGTTGTGCCAATGCGAATAATGTCAAGAGTGCACCATGAAGATGTGTGATCTGCCCTCGTGCACGTGATGTCAAACTTGAGACCAAGCCATTGAAGTCATATCATGATCGTGTATGTTGTATTAATAACTCACTAAGTTCATTCAAACTTACCTAGCTTTTTGTTATGTTTTTCAGGTAAAATAGGCTATACGATATGCTGGAGAAGGACTAAGCCAGAATTTGTCGAGCTTGTTCTTCTTAACTATAACATGCATATAGGGAGGGTGACCTATAGGCTAAGCCTCAGGATCAGAAATTCTTGTAATGAAGTTTGAACAACATTTTAATTATTCCAACATAGGTTGATTGTTTCAATTTAATGAAGTTATTATTGTTAATCATCATTATTTTGTACGTTAATGTATCAAACTAGAAATTAGTATGATTGTAGCATTCTTGTTTGTTTGGTCGATTGGTCGATCATTTGGGATGCTACATCTGTTCTCCCAATATGATCTAATTTTATCTCATGATAACCATTCCATATTCCTTCATGAAAATTAAATTACTATCAAATAGTAATCAAGTCATTCATCACAAAGACAAATGACCAGTGGCCACGTTTACATTTCATCAACCATGTAATGCCAATGAGATGATATCATTTCCCATGTCTTGCTATGAATTCCAATGTTGTAAATGACGCTTCATCAAAAGTTAATTACTGTAACACCACTAACTCGTATCCATAGCCAGGACAGGTTACGGAGCATTACTGGAGTTTTCAAATCAAACGAACATAAATTTCAAACATTTCGAATCATATCAATAATCATATTAAAACCAATGATGGAAATCTTTGAATCTTCCTCTTCAGTCGGGATAAAATCCAAAAAAAATGCGGAGAGATGACAACTCGACTTCAATGGGCAAAGCTATGATAAGTCAAAGAGAAAGGCATTGCCCTGGCAAAGAATTTTCACTGCATCGTTTATGATGTTATACTGCAAATTTTTGACATCATGCTGTTGTGAAGATTTCAATGTCAGGACTGAACCCGGGCATATCCTGGTATGATCATACAAAGACATCTTTGAACTTTTGAGGTAACTCAACAAGGTCTTGCTTCGTTTCTTCAGCTATGCATGTACTGATTTTACTATTTTTCCCTCCTTAATGGTCACAATCTCCCTTGTTTCCTCCTGAGGTAAAATTTTCCTTCCTGCTCTACCATCCTCAACAAGTCCGGAGACAGGCTACAATCTAGTCATTTTCAAAGTCATGAGATCCCTCTAAACACCTATCTCGCTCAAAAGGATGTTCGGAGTCTGTAGCAACGTTACTCATGTCATTGATATCTGGGGACCCATAGTAGGTACCAATGAATATAGAAAAGAATGTATGAATTTATGAATAATTATTTGTATAATATGATTATGAATGAAAGAATGATGTGGAAGAAAATTCAAAAGAATGAAAGAATCAAAAAAAATTTATTCGAAATGAAAGAATATTGGCTCAAAAATGAATGCAAAGATGTATTTTATTAGAATAATGACATTCAGACATAAGCCTATTTCACAAAGGAATTCCTATCATTTTTAGGCTAAAAACAACAAGAATGTTCTGAACATTACTCTAAATAAGCTTTAAAAACTATAGGGATTTCTTCCGCAGTCCAATTGGTTAGAACACTCCCAAGTTTATAAGGGCGGATATCTAACAAGGTCCCTTCTTCAATTACTTTTTCACAAATGAAATTGATGTGAACATTTCCCACCCTCTTTCTTTTAAACCTCTTCACAAAACTCTACCTCATTATTGTCCATCATATCTTGCTGAATCTTAGCTAGCTATTCTCGCACTTGCAGCTGAATTTGGTCTTGCATCTCCTTTTGGAACTGTTCAAGTTTTTCCAATCTTTGGTCCATGTCTTTGGTTTTTGCTCAGGTACCGTAATGGTGTTTGGTTTTTTGGTTGGTTTCCAGATTAACTAAAATAACTTTAATCAATTAGACTTTTTTAGTGCATTTTAATGCATATGATGTCATGTAATGCAAATGCATGAAATGAATGCCTAAAAAGATGTTGATTTTGATTCAATTACGTTTAGAAAACTTTACTAGAAGACAAATTTATTCACATAAAATGGATATATATACGGCTTTCCCTCAAACTCTAGGCGAAGACATCTTCTCTTTCTTCATCCAGATGCTAAGATAAACCTTACAAATTCTTCAAAAGGGGTGTCTCCTCTATCTCCTTTTTGCTTGATCCTGGTTGAGATCCAGCATCTTCCCATCCTTGTAATGCTCATCTGCTTCTTTAAGGAAGTTAAAATGTCGGTGGCTCTCAAATAATCAGCTTGAATCCTCGGGCCACGAAGTAAAGTCATGTGTTCCTCCATCACCCTTCTTGTGTTTCTCAGAATATATTCAGGCAGCTGTATTATCTTCCACTTTATCAAGAAATTCGTTTTCCATGACAAGCTCTCTAATTTAGTAATCAAACTTAAATCAACACCTCTTTTCTAGTATGCAAATGCAATGCAATAAAAACACAACGAAAACAAGTTAGTGCAGAGTAAAAACAAACAAGAGAATAAATAGAGTACCTATTCGGGTGACCTTTAGGGGTTTAGCATAGTTCAATCTAGGGCAAGTTCCTAAGGTTCACTATATGTGGTTTGGCTTCTAAGGCAAAGGTACCCGAACCAGCAGATTCATTGATCCTCACATATTATAGGCTCATGTGGACCAAGTTCAGTTCAGGGGAATACATTTCCCTATGGCTACACGGAGATGAAGATCTCACGAAGACATAGGTACAGATGTATCCTGAAAGTGATCCACTATCCTGCACGGAGGTAAAAATCTCACGAAGGAGTAGCTTCTCACTCTCACTTAAAAAGGGTAAGACTAAACAGTCTTTATGCAATATGATGCCAAGATATAAAACTCAATTTACAGTAATCATACCACAAATAACTGTAGTGAAAGAATCGTATCTTTCAAATCAAATTTTCAATTTTCAACAATAATACAAAAAACAATCAATTTCACGGCTGGACTCTCTAATGTCCCTAGTGGAGTCGCCAAGCTGTCGAAACCACTTTTTGAAAACAAAAATTAGTAGTCGACTTAAAAACAAAAATTGGAGTCGCCACCGATCATTTATTGAGGTGTGATCAGATCACCTTGAAAACGATATTAGGTCAACGAATTTTGAGAAAATAGGTTCGGGAGTCGGTTATGCACGAGGAAGGGATAGCACCCTCGTAACGCCCAAAATTGGTACCAAATTGATTGTTTAATGTCTTAGTGTCGAGAATTTGAAAAGATTTTAAAATACGATACTTTTAGCTTGAATAAATTGAATTGAATGATAAGACACTCTTATTTCAAAGAAATAAAATGTCACACCCAGTAAGTTAGGGCGCAACATTTTTAATGTTCAAAATTAAGTTTATCTTTTTTACTTTTAAAACCCATGCATTTTGAGAAGGATATTTGGTTATTTGGGTCAAACGAAAAATCAGAACCCAGTAAGTTAGGGTTCAATTTCTCGAAATTCCTAAATGCCGAATATTGCCTTTATTTTTAAAAATCCTTAATTCAAGGTAGCAAAATGTCATATCCAGTGAGTTACGATCCAACATTTTGAAATCCCGAAAGAGAGCTCTTTTATTCAGAATCTGTACGATTTTATTAAAAAAGGGATACTCGACTATCTAAATTTAACGAAAAGAATTGAAGCCCAGTAAGTTAGTGCGCCATTCTCTTGAAAATCGTGAACACCAAGTATCTTGAAAGTTTCTGAAATAAAATGACTTTAGTACTTTGATGAAACACCATTTCTAAAAGATTTCATAATAATAGTAAAGCCACAATATATATTTTAGAAATGAATAGTTTAATAAGTTATATGAGAAAGAATAATAATATTATATGAAAAATTTTATCATGTAAATATAATATATATATAATATACAAAAGATGAATTTTAAAACATAATGAAAACGTCTACACAAATCATATCAAAATTTCATAAAATATATATAGAATAACCAATAATGAATTAAATAATAATAAGTCAAGTTTGAAAATAAAATAACATAATAGATTGAAATTTTAATGTATGATAAATTTAAAACATTTTAATAATAATTTGAAATAATAATATATTACATCTTAAAATTATATTAATAATAAGTTTAAAACAATGTTAAATTAAATATTAAAATATGCTATAAAGAAATATATTAAAATAGGTACTAATTAAATTTAAAATTATGCTATTAAAAACTAAATTTGAATTGAAACTTAATTTAAAATACAAAAATAATAATAATAATAAAAGGTATAACTACCATAAAAACAATAAATATTTACAAAATTAAATGGAATACTAAAAATAATAAGAATAATTAAAAATAATGATTGAATTAAAATTACAATATTTGTAGGGCTAAATTTACAATCAATCCAAAACTAAAGGACTAAAGTAACAAATAAACGCACAAATTCAGGAATTCAAATCCAAATAATGAAAACGTCGCCGTTTGACCTTGGACCAAAATGAAATCAGAATAAAATATATGGTATAAATTAAAAAATTAAAGAAAATCGGATTGAAACAATACAAAATAAAGAGGGACTTGTCACGCAAATAGACCAATTAACCAAAATGCGCGAATCTGAGACTGGATCGGGTTAGTGTGACCGGGTCATGGTTCAATACGGCACCGTTTTGGAGCCATTAGAACGGGCTTCAAACAGTGTCGTTTTATACACTACATAAAACCTACTCCAAACCCTAATCAGAAACACTACTCCATTTTCAGAAACAACAGCCGCAAGAATTGCCTTAACCTCTCCTCTACTCCTTATGCCGAAACTCTCCCTTTCCAACTTCGATTTAAATGAAGCGAATCAGGATATCAACGGCGCCTATGTTGGTAAGTACCTTCCTTCTTCTTTTATTTTCATTCAGTGCAAAAAAGAAACAAAGAATCAAAGAAATAACAGAGAAAAATTAGACGAAGAAAATAGCCTTTCAAAAAAACTTTCTGCTTCCATTTGTTTTTTTGTTTGTATTCAATCTGTGTAAAAAGGATCCCTCATACATATTCAAATCGGCCTTTTATAGCCAAAATCGTATGAAATTATAACAAATAAAATAAATCTATTTTTTTATTCGCTAGACCTTTCTATTATTTTGCTTCCCCTTGTTTGTTTGTTGCTTCGTTCGTTTTGCAGGTACACAACTGGAGGCAAGGTGGAGCACGCGCGGAGGGAAGCCTGGACTCGACTGCGGCACAAGGATTTTCAGAAACCCTAGAAGCTTCTGGGGTATCCCTCCAATTTGGGCTAGGGTTTGGGCTTGGAATTCGGCTTTGGGTAAATGGTTTTAGGTTAGTGAATTTGGGCTTGGATTTCGGGTTGTTAGGTTTGCTAATGTTGGGTCATACGGGTTTGCTGTAGGTATTCGGGATTTGTAATACTGGACATTATTGTTTTTGGACTTTATTTATTTTTATTTGGGTTTTTTAATTTAATTAATTATTTGATTATGGGCCTGGGCTAAAATGGTCTATTACAGCTGCCCCTCTTTGCTCGTTGCCGTGTAACGAGAACGGAGCAATGAACTTTAAAGGCCAATTTTGTCCGGTCGTGCTGGATCTTGGTGCTCTTCTTCTTCACGTAGCCTCATTCCAACCTCCTGCATCTTCAAAGGTATAGGAATTGGTGCTTCGATTCACTCCACTGTAACATTAGGGAGATAAGATTTGAAACTTATCGAGGGAACATTTGCTATCTTCAATCAGCTCCACTGCAACTTCAAGGAGATAAGACTTGCAGCTTAAACTTGTTCCACTGAGGTTTGATACGATCTTCTTTACTGTAATTCATAGAGATAAGATCTATGATTTTAATCCGCTCCACTGCAACTTCAGGGAGATAGGATTGATTTCTTCTATCTGCTCCACTACAACTTCAGGGAGATAAGATTCACTGTTATAACTTCAATCTGCAACGTTGGAGAAGTAAGATTCACTGTTGTAGCTTTAACCTACTTCACTGCAACGTCGAGGAAGTAAGATTCACTGTTGTAGCTTCAATCTATTCCACTACACCGCCAGGGAAGTAAGATTCACTGTTGTAGCTTCAATCTATTTAACTGCAATGTCGGGGAAGCAAGATTCGTTGTTGTAGCTTCAATCTGTTCCAGTACACCACCAGGGAAGTAAGATTCGTTGTTGTAGCTTCAATGTATTTAATTGCAATGTCGGGGAAGCAAGATTCGCTAATGTAGCTTCAATCTGTTCCACTACACTGCCAGGGAAGTAAGATTCGCTGTTGTAGCTTCAATCTATTTAACTGCAATGTCGGGGAAGCAAGATTTGTTGTTGTAGCTTCAATCTGTTCCAGTACACTGCCAAGGAAGTAAGATTCACTGTTGTAGCTTCAATCTATTTAACTGCAATGTCGGGGAAGCAAGATTCGTTGTTGTAGCTTCAATCTGTTCCACTACACCGCCAGGGAAGTAAGATTCGCTGTTGTAGCTTTAATCTATTTAATTGCAATGTCAGGGAAGCAAGATTCGCTGATGTAGCTTCAATCTGTTCCACTACACTGCCAGGGAAGTAAGATTCGCTGTTGTAGCTTTAATCTATTTAACTGCAATGTCGGGGAAGCAAGATTCGCTATTATAGCTTCAATCTGTTCCACTACACCTCCAGGGAAGTAAGATTCGCTGTTGTAGCTTCAATCTATTTAACTGCAATGTCGAGGAAGCAAGATTCGCTGTTCAATCTGTTCCACTACACCGCTAGGGAAGTAAGATTCGCTGTTGTAGCTTCAATCTGTTCCACTGTAATGCCAAAGAGATAGGATTTGCTACTCCACTTCATCTATTCCAAGTCTTAATGCCAATGAGATAAGATTTGTTGCGCCCAACTTTAATCTGCTCCGCTGCAACGCCGGGGACACAAGATTCGCTATCTTTAGCTTTAATCTGTTCTACTGCAATGCCAAGGCGATAAGACTGGTGTCTTCAATGCACTCCACTACCACTTCAGGGAGATAAGATTATTGGCTTTAATCTCCTCCACTTCAACTTTAGGGAGATAAGATTTGCCATGATCTACTTCAATCCATCCCACAGGACCTGTAGAATCCATTTGATGAACCTAATTATGCCTAGTGATTAAGATGTCATGATCAGAATGAGCCAAATGCTCCTAACTACGTATGTATGAATGATCCTTCTTTATCTCTTAGTTTGTCATTGCTCAAAATTTATTAAGGTTTTATCACTGACGTGCTATAACGTCTTCTTGCTCTGCTGGCATCTCCAAAGAAACACATAATTAGATTGCCCTCCACTGTGAACTTCAAAGTTTAATCCAATGGATGCAAAATTTGTACCATCTTTCTACCGCTATACATCAAAATAAACAATCAACTTCTATGCATATTTGCATCAATACATACCATTTAATTTACTTACCAAAACATACCAAATGGTACTAAACATGTCATTCAACTACTAGCATCAACATTCATATATGTCATTCACAACAAAGTACCAATTCACCACATTTCCAAACAAGGAAGATGACATATACAGTATGCATATTTATTACTATCATTTCATCTTCCATCATTCAAGCATATTAAACCAAACATCAACCATTTTAAGGCTACTTATATACATACATAAATATGCAATTTCACCAACAAAATGCCAAAACACAAGCCAAGTCAAATGGCCATATCAACAACCATGTAATGCCAATGAGAGGATATCATTTCCCATGTCTTGCTATGAATTCCAATGTTGTAAATGGCGCTTCATGAAAATTCAATTATTGTAACACCACTAACCCGTATCCATCGCCAGAACAGGTTACGGAGCATTACTGGAGTTTTCAAATGAAAGGAACATAAACTTCAAACATTTCGAATCATATCAATAATCATATTAAAACCAATCCAAATCATGCATATTGTCACTTATACGAACCCTTGAGGCCCTAAAAACACGTTAGAAACAGGTTGGGACTAAATTGGAAACTCAGAGAATTTTTCAAAAAATAGTGAAAATTTTCAACACTGTTGGGATCACACAGCCGTGTTACTCACACGACTAGGAGACATGCCCGTGTCTCAGGCCGTATGGACATTCGAAGTAAGGACACACGACCGTGTCTCAACCCGTGTCTATGCCCGTGTAACTCACTAACTTGGGTCACACGGCCAAGCCACACGCCCGTGCCAGGCCATGTCCCTTCGAAAAAACCTCACACGCCTGTGTGCCAGGTTATGTGTTAGGTCGTGTAATAGCCTGACTTGTAACCCTCTGAAAGCTATAGGAGACACACGGCCATGTCGCCTGGTCGTGTGTCACACACGGGGAGACACATGCCAGTATCTCTGCCCGTGTGGACGAAAATAGGTCATTTTACAAGTCATTTTTCTCACCTATAATGGCATGTACCTACAACCAAAATTGCACATATATACAAGCCATAACAAGCACCAAAAGCTTGAATATTCTAGCTATATACATGTGCTATAATAATATATAACCAATATGCCCCAAGGCACCTCAAATAACTACATCAAAACATGTACAACCATGTACTCAATTTGGCCAAAATAAACAATCAACTTCTATGCATATTTGCATCAATACATACCATTTAATTTACTTACCAAAACATACCAAATGGTACTAAACATGTCATTCAACTACTAGCATCAACATTCATATATGTCATTCACAACAAAGTACCAATTCACCACATTTCCAAACAAGGCAGATGACATATATAATATGCATATTCATTACTATCATTTCATCTTCCATCATTCAAGCATATTACACCAAACATCAACCATTTTAAGGCTACTTATATACATACATAAATATGGAATTTCACCAACAATATGCCAAAACACAAGCTAAGTTAAACGGCCATATCAACAACCATGTATTGCCAATGAGAGGATATCTTTTCTCATGTCTCGCTATGAATTCCAATATTGTAAATGACGCTTCATGAAAAGTCAATTATTGTAATACTACTAACCCGTATCCATCACCAGAACAGGTTACGGAGCATTACTGGAGTTTTCAAATCAAACGAATATAAATTTCAAACATTTCGAATCATATCAATAATCATATTAAAACCAATCCAAATCATGCATATTTTCCCTTATACGAACCCTTGAGGCCCTGAAAACACGTTAGAAATAGGTTGGGACTAAATTGGAAACTCAAAGAATTTTTCAAAAGATAGTGAAAATTTTCAACACTGTAGGGATCACACGGCCGTGTGACTCACACGGCTAGCAGACATGCCCGTGTCTCAGGCCGTATGGACATTCAAAGTAGGGACACACGACCATTTCTCAACCTGTGTCTATGCCCGTGTAACTCACTGACTTAGGTCACACGGCCAAGCCACACGCCAGTGTGCCAGGCCATGTACCCTTCGAAATAATCTCACACGCTTGTGTGCCAGGTTGTGTGTTAGGTCGTGTAATAGCCTGACTTGTAACCCTCTGAAAGCTACAGGGGACACATGGTCGTGTCGCCTGACACACGGCTGAGACACACGCCCGTATCTCTGCCCGTGTGGATAAAAATAGGTCATTTTACAAGTCATTTTTCTCACCTATAATGACATGTACCTACAACCAAAATTGCACATATATATAAGCCATAAAAAGCACCAAAATCATGAATATTGTTGCTATATGCATGTGGTATAATAATATGCAATCAATATGCCCAAAGGCACCTTAAATAACTACATCAAAACATGTACAACCATGTACTCAATTTGGCCAAAATAAACAATCAACTTCTATGCATATTTGCATCAATACATACCATTTCATTTACTTACCAAAACATACCAAATGGTACTAACCATGTCATTCAACTACTAGCATCAACATTCATATATGTCATTCACAACAAAGTACCAATTCACCACATTTCCAAACAAGGCGGATGACATATATAATATGCATATTCATTACTATCATTTCAGCTTCCATCATTCAAGCATATTAAACCAAACATCAACCATTTTAAGGCTACTTATATACATACCAAAATATGCAATTTCACCAACAAAATGCCAAAACACAAGCCAAGTCAAATGGTCATATCAACAACCAAAGCACATTAGCTCACATTAGCCAATATACCTATACATGCCATTATAACCAGAATCAAAACAACTGACAGTACCAAAAGAGTTGATGGATAGTGTGATATAGCTCCGACAAGCTTCCAACCCGAACGAGCTTCTGATTCACTATAAGACACGGGAAATAACACAGAGTAAGCATTTAAGCTTAGTAAGTTCATATAACATAGAACATAACTTACCATTTAATCACAAAATAGGTAAGTAACATAGCATATCCTAACATAATTTGGCCAAATGCCTAAGCATATACATCAAAACATGTTAGCCATGTAAATACATATATAAACAAATAAACATGGATGAGCACAACATTTGATTAAGTTTCATATACATGTATCATCCATTTCATTTCTCAATACACCTTGTATCATCATTTCAATGTGATTCACATTTATCCTTGTAATAGTTCGTATTGAACTCTTACCATTTTGTGTCAAAATAATGCCTGTTTAACCAATTAGAATACCGTTAGATACCCAAGATAGCTCACACATAGTGTGCTAACTCATATAACTGTAATTCGTCAAATCTTATACATGTATGTTCACACGAGCTGTAAATTAAAATACTCACACGAGCTGTGAAAATAGGCCTACTCACACGAGCTGTGGGTCAGAACGTAGCTACACAATGCTGCTCATACGAGCTGTGGAGTATCCACAACACATGTCAGACCTTAGAAATCAGTAGGACGTTCAAGAACAGCACCCGAATCATATAAACCTTAATGACATGTCATTTGTATCCTACAAATTCCTAAGGTTCAAACGGGGCTCGGTAATTGCCGTACGTCATTGGATATGCATCCGTGTATATATACGGCAATTCAAAATTCATACATAATTCAATGTAAAACATATAAACACAATTTATTCACACGAACTTGCCTCGATGAGTATACGTAGATACGAAGGCGATTAATCAGAGACATTCTCTTTGCCCCGATCTAAAGCCGTACGTGGTCTGTCTTAATCTATACGAATAAATTTAACTCAATTCAATATATATTTTATTTAATTTAATCCAAAATTATATTTTGGAAAAATTATCATTTTGCCCCTATACTTTTAATTTCTTTGCAATTTAGCCCCTAGCTCATAAAAATGGAAATGCATGCAATTCCACCATAACCCACTATAGTCGAATATCAATTAGGTCCCTAGAAAGCCTTATATTTCATATATTTCATAATTTTACCATGTAAAATTTTCTATTTTTCAATTTAATCCCTATTTGACATTTTTATCAAAAATCACTTAACAAAAGTTGTTTATCCAACAAAAAATATCTATTTTCTTCCATAAAACATAAAAGTACCTATATTCATTCATGGGAAACCCTAATAATTTATCAGTTTCACAAATTAGTCCCCGAGCTAACTAGATTAAGCTACAACGATCCCAAAAACATAGAAATCATTAAAAACGGGACAAAAATCACTTACCTATTGACAAAATAGGGTTGGCCAAACCCTGCTCAACAATGGCTTCCTTTTTTTATTTTAATTTCGGTTGATGATGATGAATAAAAGATGAAGACTTGTTTTATTTCATTTCTTTTTATCATTATTTTATAAATTACTTAAATAACCTTTAAAAACATCACAAATTACTCAAATGCCAAGCCATCACATTCCACTATCTTCATTAGTGGTCTAATTACCATATAAGGACTCTTACTTTAATATTCTATAGCTATTTAATACTTTTAGCTACTAGAACTCAACTTTTAAACTTTATGCGATTTAGTCCTTTTTATCAAATTCAGCATGTAAACGGTAATGTTTCTTAATGAAATTTTTATACGGTACTACTATCTTACTGTAGGAAATAAAATAATACTAAAATAAAAAATTTTGACTTCAAATTTGCGGTCCCAAAACCACTGTTCCGATTTCACTACAAACAGGTTATTACAATTACTATCAAATAGTAATCAAGTCATTCATCACAAAGACGAACGACCCATGTCCATGTTTACTTTTCATCAACCATGTAATGCCAATGAGAGGATATCATTTATCCATGTCTCGGGCTGTAACACCCCTTACCCAAGTTCGTTGCCGGAGTCAAGCATGAGGCGTTACTTGACTTAACTTAAAAAAGTTCGGGGCATAAAATTTTACTTTTGAAATTAATTTTACTATTCACAACAAAGTTGTCTAGCTCCGCAACAGTTACTAAACTAATTATAACTCGAGCTACAAAACTCAAAATTTAGATCCGTAAATTTTCCCTGAAACTAGACTCATATATCTTTTTACCATAAATTTTTCAGAATTTTTGGTTCAGCCAATTAGTACAGTTTATTAGTTAAAGTCTCCCCTGTTTCACTGATCGACTGTCCTGACATCTCGTCACTAAAATAGACTCAATAAGGAATATATACATATATATTACAACTCATAACTATTTTTATACAATTTTTAATAATTTTCCAAAGTCAGAATAGGGGATTCCGAAAACCATTTTGACCTTGTCTAACTAAAATGCAAATATCTCAGAATACATAATTCCTTTGGCTACACTATTATTTTTCTATGAAAATAAACTAACTAAGCTTTAATTCTACATATCATTCACTCTCTAATTCATTTACTACTATCCTTGGTGAATTTTCAAATTCACATCACTGTTGTTGTCCCAAAACTGTTTCACTACCAATTTTTACTTTTTCATGATTTCTATGCATAATTTATCACCTAGACATTTATAACAACAAACACCTTCATACTTAGCCATTTTAATAACTATTCATCATCAAATATTTACATATCATCTTTTGGTCATAATTTAAGAATATACAATCGAAATGACTAAGTCCCTATACATGCCATTGCTCGAAACATTTATCGTCTTAAAATACCAAGTTGTGGTGGTTGATAGTGTGAACGCTCTCCGACGTCTTCAAGATCCCGACTATGCTTGATAATACCATATGAAAGAAAAAGAAATAAAAGAAGTAAGCATAAAGCTTAGTAAGTTTACAAGTAAATAAATAACAACATTTAACACAAATAATGATATGCAGGTATCATGTTCTTAAGTTTCCTCTTTACTTACTCTCATTTACTTGTTTATTTACTTACCTATTTAGATAGCTTAAGATTACAACTTGCTCTTCTCTTACTGAAATATTGGTTCTCACTGATATCATAACATATTCTTAACTCTTATAACTCACCTGAAGTTGTTAATTATACTTTTACTTGAACTTCCATAGAACATAATCTGTTTTCTAGCCCGTTGAGCCACATTGGAATAATAAACATACTTGAGTCTCTTTTCTGATAATAACATGCCAAAGCCATGTCCCAGACATGGTCTTACATGGGATGTTTCTTGTACTGCCAATGCCATATCCCAGATATGGTCTTACATGGGAGTTCTCATATCGGTGCCCATGCCATGTCCCAGACATGGTCTTACAGGGGACCTCTCATCTCAGTGCCAAGACCATGTCCCAGACATGGTCTTACATGGGACCTCTCATAACCTCAATGATGCCAATGCCATGTCCCAGACATGGTCTTACATGGGATCTCTTTACCCAAATGTCATGACATTTGTATCTAATACACTCCTAATGTTTCAACGGGGTTTTTATCACTGATTCTCTAACATCTCATACTTAAGTAAACATTAAATAATTTCATGAAATAAATACATAATTGCTAGAAAATAGTAGCATTAATAATAATTATTGAAATATTGCATTTACTTACCCTAAACTTATCTCGAAACAAAAAATGTGATCAAATCAAACACTTTAGTCCTCAATCTTTTTCTTTCCCCGGTCTAGCTCCGGATTTCGTTCTTCTTGATCTATATTAGAAAATTTAGCTTCTTTAATACTCACATCCATCAAAACATTCCTTGATTCAATTTTGGCAAAATTACGGTTTTGCCTCTAAACTTTTGCATATTTACACTTTTACCCCAAAGCTCGAAAATTAAACTTCATCTCTTATTCTTATGTTTTATAACATGCTGAACATTTTTTCCTTCTATGACAAGATCAAATTCTTACTCTAACACTTACTTATGAACATTAGGTATTTTTGCCGATTATGTGAATATATATTCGTTTTCACTTAAAATCGACTAGCAAAAGTTGTTTAACATAAATCCTAGCTTCATATTCTACCATAAAACATCAAAATAAACATATTTCACCTATGGGTATTTTTCCAAATATGAACCCTAGGTTAAATTATTGATAAAATAAGCTAAATTAAGCTACTCGGTTCCAAAAACGTAAAGAACATTTAAAACGGGGCTTGGAATCACTTACTATGAGCTTGAGAAAGTGAAGAAACCCTAGCTATAGCTTCCTTCAAATTTCAGCAGCAAGCAAGGATGATGAACACAATTTTTACATCTTTTCCCCTTTTAATTCTATTTATTTACTAAATGACTAAAATGCCCTTACTTAAAAAAATCCTATTTCACTTATCTCATGTCCATTTTTGTCCATCACTAACTAATGGTCCAATTACCATATAAGGACCCCTAATTTATAGTTCCATAACAATTAAATACCTTTAACATATAAAACTCAACTTTTGCACTTTTTACAATTTAGTCCTTTTGACTAAATTGAGTGCCTAAACGTCAAAATTTTTGAACGAAATTTTCATGAAATCTTTCCGTGAAATTGTAGGCCATAAAAATATAGTAAAATTAAATTTTTCCTTATTGGATTTGTGGTCCCGAAACCACTGTTCTGACTAGACCCTAAATCAAGATGTTACATTTCACCCCATTTTAGGGATTTTCGTCCCTAAAAATCTTACCTGTGAAGAGATTTGGGTATTGTTCTCGCATGGCCTCCTCAGGCTCCCATGTAGCCTCATCAACTCCATGCCTATTCCATAATACTTTCACAAGTGCAATACTTTTGTTCCTTAGTTGCTTAATCTCTCGATCAAGAATTTTTATCGGTTTTTCAACATAAGTCATGTCTGGCCGAATCTTAACTCTATCGGTGAGATCACATGTGACAGATCAGAATGGTAACGACGTAACATAGACACATCGAATACGTTATGAATCTTCTCCAACTCAGTTGGCAAAACTAACCGATATGTTAAGGGCCCAATTCTTTCAGTCACCTCGAACGATCCAATGAAACGTGGACTTAGTTTGCCTTTCTTGCCAAATCTGGAAATTTTCTTCCATGGGGATACTTTCAAAAACACTTTGTCACCAACTTGATACTCGATCTCTTTCTTTTTAAATCTGCATAAGACTTTTGTCTGTCTGAAGTTGCTTTTAAACAATCTCTGATAACTTTTACTTTCTCTTCCGTTTCTTTGACAAAATCAACCCCGAAAATCTGATTCTCCTTAAGTTCTGTCCAGTATAAAGGCGTACGACATTTACGTCCATACAAAGCTTCATAAGGTGCCATCTTCAAACTCGACTGATAACTATTATTATAGGCAAACTCTACCAACGGCAAATATTTCTCCCAACTGCCTTGAAATTCTAAAACACAACATCTTAGCATATCTACAAGTAACTGAATAACTCTCTTTGACTTACCATCGGTCTGATGATGAAAAGCTATACTGAAATTTAACTTTGTACCTAAAGCTTCCTACAATTTCCTCCAAAACCGCGATGTAAATCTCGGATCTCTGTCTGAGATAATAGATAACGGTACTCCATGTAGTCTAACTATCTCTGAAACATACAATTCAGCCAACTTGTCAAGTGAATAATCCATACAAACTGGAATAAAATGAGCTAACTTCGTTAGCTTATCAATTACAACCCATACTGCATCTTTCTTTTTCGATGTCAATGGTAACCCCAGTACAAAATCCATGGTAACACGGTCCCATTTCCACTCAGGACCTAACACAGGCTGCAATAAACCTGAAGGTACCTGATGTTCAGCCTTCACCTGTTGACAGATCAAGCATCTAGAAACAAATTCTGAAATATCTCTTTTCATACCTGCCCACCAGTACATTTTCTTCAGATCATTATACATCTTTGTACTACCTGGATGAATAGACAAAGAACTGCTATATGCTTCCCGTAAGATCTTCCGAATAATCTCATCATTCTTTGGCACACATACTCTGTCTCTAATCATCAAAAAACTATTAGAACCGATCTGAAAATCTGACTCTACACCCGATTCGCATTGAGCTATTTTAACTTGCAACTCACTGTTATTTTTCTGAGCTTCATAGATTTCTTCAAGAAATATCGGTTTAGCCCTCAACTCAACTAAAATGGAACCGTCATCTGATAAAGCCAAATTGGTATTCAAAGCTCTCAATGCAAATAAAGATTTTCTACTCAAGGCATCAGCAACAACATTTGCCTTACCTGGGTGGTAGTCAATCACTAACTCATAATCTTTAATCAACTCTAGCCATCTTCTTTGCCTCAGGTTCAAATCTTTCTGAGTCATCAAGTACTTCAAGCTTTTATGGTCAATAAATATTCGGCACTTATCACCATACAAGTAATGTCTCCAAATCTTCAACGCAAATACAATGGCAGCCAACTCTAAATCATGCATCAGATAGTTTTTCTCATGTGGCTTTAACTGTCTGGAAGCATATGCAATTACTTTATCTTCCTGCATAAGTACACAACCCAATTTGTTCAAGGATGCATCACTGTAAATCACAAATTCTTTACCCGGTTCTGGCTGTACTAAAACAGGAACTTCAGTCAACAGTGCCTTTAACTTGTCAAAACTCTGCTGACACTTTTCAGTCCATTCAAACTTGACATCTTTCTACAATAACCTTGTTAATGGGGTAGCTATCATGGAAAATCCCGTTACAAATCGTTGGTAATAACCAGCTAATCGAAGAAAGCTTCTGACCTCTGATACATTTTTAGGAGGCTTCCAATTAACAATTACTGAAATTTTACTAGAATCAACTTTAATACCATCGCCTAAGACAATTTGTCCAAGGAACCCAACTTCCCGAACCAGAACTCACTTTTACTAAACTTGGCATAAAGCTTATTATCTCTCAAAATCTGTAAAATGGTTCTCAAATGCTTGGCATGCTCAATCTCATCACGAGAATAAATCAGAATATCATCAATGAACACAACTACAAATTTATCTAAGGTCTGAAAATTCGATTCATTAAGTCCAAAAAATAGTAGGAGCATTAGTTAATCCAAATGGCATCACAAGAAACTCATAGTGACCATACCTAGTTCGGAAAGCAGTCTTCGAAACATCTGACTCTTTAACCCTCAACTGATAATAACCGGATCTCAAGTCTATCTTGGAAAACACAGTAGCTCCTTTCAACTGGTCAAACAGATCATCAATTCTAGGCAGTGGATATCTGTTCTTTATAGTTACCTTATTAAGCTACCGGTAATCTATGTATAATCTCATTGAACCGTCTTTCTTTTTCACAAAAAGCACTGGTACGCCCCACGGAGAACAACAAGGCCTTTCAAAACCTTTATCAGTTAATTCCTGCAATTGTGCTTTCAATTCTTTCAATTCCAACGGGGCCATTCTATAAGGAGCAATAGAAATAGGAGTTGTACCTGGAATCAACTCAATACCAAATTCAACTTCTCTAACAGAAGGCAAACCTGGCAATTCTTCTATGAACACATCTAAATACTCACGTACCACTGGCACTGATTCAATTTTCAACTCTGGATCTTTAGTGTTCAATACAAAAGCAAGATAAGGTTCACACCCTTTTCTCAAACATTTCTGAGCAGACATAACAGAAATCATAAAGAGAGAACCATCTGACTCATCTAAATCAATCCGGATAATATCACCATTTTCACATTTCAACTCAATGTATTTCTTTTTGGAATTTACTATCACATCATGGGCATTCAACCAATCCATACCAAGAATCACATCAAACTCATCAAACGGCAATAGCATGAGATCGGCGAAAAACAGTGACCTCTAATCATCAAAGGGCAACTCTTACATACTTTATCTACTAACACATACAGACCTAATGGATTTGATACTTTAATTACAAATTCAGTGGATTCTATAGGCATGTTCATACTAGGCATCAATCTCATACAAACATAAGAATGAGTCGAACCCGGATCAATTAAAGCAATAACATTAGTATCATAGAGAGAAAATGTACCCGTAATCACATCAGGGGAGGATACCTCTTCCCGAGCACGAATAGCATATGTTCTTGCGGGTGCTCTAACATCTGATCTAGCTATTGAGTCTCAAGATGTACCCCTGTTACTTGCTCTAACTCTCGGGTTCCTCTGTGATCTGCCTCTAGTAGGAGCATTTCGTGATCTTGCACTCAATATTACTTCTCTTTTAGTTGTTTCAGGACAATCCCGAATAAAGTGGTTTGGTGCACCACATCTAAAATAGGCATTTTCATTTGCACTACACTCTCTAGGATGACGTCTACCGCATTGGGCACATTCTGGCCTAGTGGGTCGAGTACTACCCGTACTTGCAACTGTAGTAGTCTGAGCTCTAGAACCCTCAAATCTTCTACCTTTGCTTTGACTAGAATATCTGGTTGGAAAATTTGATCCACTAGGGAACTCTCTAGGCCTCTTGGAAGTAGACTGAAATGATCTGCTCATCTGTCTTTTCTTCGTGTCTTGCGCTTCAATCTCAGCTTTTCCTTTTTCTTTTTCTTTTAACAAATCCTCTGCTTTACAGGCTCTCTCAACCAGAACAACAAACTCTCTGATTTCTAAAACACCCACTGACAGTCGAATATCATCATTGAGCCTGTCTTCAAATCTCTTGCACATGTTAGCTTCAGTGGACACAAACTCCCGAGCATATTTACTAAGTCTAAAAATTCGCATTCACACTCGGTCACTGTCATCTTACCTTGTTTTCACTCAAGGAACTCTTTTCTTTTCTGATCTATAAATCTCTGACTGATGTACTTCTTAAGGAACTCCTCCTAAAAGAAATTCCAAGTAACCCTCTCACTAGGTACCACTCACACGCTTCATACATTCTTCAGGTGTATAAGATAATTCATCAAAAACTCTGACAGTATTCTCGAGCCAAAATTCTGCTTTCTCTGCATCATCGTCTTTAGTAGCCCGAAATTCTTCAGCCCTTTGTTTTCTGATCTTATCAACTAGTGGTCTTTCCCTGCGGCTAAAGAAGTTATATGAAGAACCTGAGAATCATGAGGGGGTAGAGGTCTAACAGCCGGATTCGTGCGAACGAACTCGACAAACCAATCATTCATAGCTTGGAAAAAGCCTTCTCGAGCCCCTCCTCACTGACTAACTGAAATGGGCCTTTCACTAACATTAACATCTGGTGGCACCATCCCTTCTGCAGGAGCAGGCGCATTACTATCTACTTCACTGCACCAGCTCATTCAGAATCCATAACTATAAAAGAAAATATTTCAAAATCGTCAGGAGTCGTCACACTATCGAAAGATATAAGTATGACATGTATAGCTAGACTCTTATTCATACTGAATATTTCGAGAACCTACTAAACTTGCTCTGATACCAATAAAATGTAACACCCCTTACCCAAGTCCGTTGGCAGAGCTGAGCATGAGGCGTTACTTGACTTAACTTAAAAGTTCGGGGCATAAAATTTTACTTTTGATATTAATTTCACTATTCACAACAAAGCTATCCACCTGCACAGCAGTTACTAAATTAATTATAACTCGAGCTACAAAACTCAAAATTTAGATCCGTAAAATTTCCCTGAAACTATACTCATATATCTTTTTACCATAACTGTTTTAGAATTTTTGGTTTAGCCAATTAGTACAGTTTATTAGTTAAAGTCTCCCCTATTTCACTGATCGACTGTCTTGCCCTCTCGTCACTAAATTTTAATTATATCATTGTACAGACTTCATATGGTGTTCTCACTTGTTTCTACAAAAAAAATAGACTCAATAAGGAATCTAGACATATAAATTAAAACTCATAAATATTTTTGTACAATTTTTAATGATTTTCCAAAATCAAAATAGGGGATTCCAAAAACCACTTTGACCTTTTCTAACTAAAATGCAAATATCTCAAAATACATAATTCCTTTGTCTACACTTTTATTTCTCTATGAAAATAGACTCAATAAGATTTAATTCTATATATCATTCACTCTCTAATTCATTTTATACTATCCTTGGTGATTTTTCAAATTCACGTCACTACTACTCTCCCAAAACTGTTTCACTACCAATTTTACTTTTCATGATTTCTATGCATAATTTATCACCTAGACATTTATAACAACAAACACCTCCATACTTAATCATTTTAATAACTATTTATCATCAAATATTTACATATCATCTTTTGGTCATAATTTAAGAATGTACAATCTAAATAACTAACTTCCTATACATGCCATAGCTTGAAACATTTATCGTCTTAAAATACCCAGTTGTGGTGGTTGATAGTGTAAACGCTCTCCGACGTCTTCCAGATCCTGACTATGCTTGATAATACTATATGAAAGAAAAAGAAATAAAAGAAGTAAGCATAAAGCTTAGTAAGTTTACAAGTAAATAAATAACAACATTTAACACAAATAATGATATGCAGGTATCATGTTCTTAAGTTTCCTCTTTACTTACTCTCATTTACTTGTTTATTTACTTACCTATTTAGATAGCTTAAGATTACAACTTACTCTTCTCTTTCTGAAATATTGGTTCTCACTGATATCATAACATATTCTTAACTCTTATAACTCACCTGAAGTTGTTAATTATACTTTTACTTGAACTTCCATAGAACATAATCTGTTTTCTAGCCCGTTGAGCCACATTGGAATAATAAGGATACTTGGGTCTCTTTTCTGATAATAACATGTCAAACACATGTCCCAGACATGGTCTTACATGGGATGTTTCTTGTACTGCCAATGCCATATCCTAGATATGGTCTTACATGGGAGTTCTCATATTGGTGCCCATGTCATGTCCCAGACATGGTCTTACGGGGGACCTCTCATCTCGGTGCCATCGCCATGTACCAGACATAGTCTTACATGGGATCTCTTTACCCAAATGTCATGACATTTGTATCCAATACACTCCTAATATTTCAAAGGGGCTTTTATCACTGATTCTCTGTCATCTCATACTTAAGTCAACGTTAAATAATTTCTTGAAATAAATACATAATTGTTGGAAAATAGCAGCATTAATAATAATTATTGAAATATTACATTTATTTACAGTAAACGTACATCGGTACAAAAAATGTGATCAAATCTAACACTTTAGTCCTCAATCTTTTTCTTTCCCCGGTCTAGCTCCAGATTTCGTTCTTCTTAATCTATAATAGAAATTTTAGCTTATTTAATACTCACATTCATCAAAACAGTCCTTGTCTCAATTTTGACAAAATTATAGTTTTGCCCCTAAACTTTTACATATTTACACTTTTGCCCCAAAGCTCGGAAATTAAACTTCATCTCTTATTATTATGTTTTGTAACATGCTGAACATTTTTTTTCTTCTATGACAACATCAAATTCTTACTCTAACACTTATGAACATTAGGTATTTTTGTCGATTATGTCAATATACTCGTTTTCACTTAAAATCGACTAGCAAAAGTTGTTTAACATAATTCCTAGCTTCATATTCAACCATAAAACATCAAAATAAAAATATTTCACCTATGGGTATTTTTCTAAATATGAACCCTAGGTTAAATTATTGATAAAATAAGCTAAATTAAGCTACTAGGATTCTGAAAACGTAAAGAACATTAAAAACGGGGCTTGGAATCACTTACTATGAGCTTGAGAAAGTGATGAAACCCTAGCTATGGCTTCCTTCAAATTTCAGCAGCAAGTAAGGATGATGAACACAATTTTTACATCGTTTTCCCTTTTAATTTTATTTATTTACTAAATGACTAAAATGCCCTTACTTAAAAAAAATCCTATTTCACCTATCTCATGTCCATTTTCATCCATCACTAACTACTGGTCTAATTACCATATAAGGACCCTTAATTTACAGTTCCATAACGTTTAAATACCCTTAACATATAAAACTGAACTTTTGCACTTTTTACAATTTAGTCCTTTTGACTGAATTGAGTGCCCAAACGTCAAAATTTTTAAACGAAATTTTCACAAAATCTTTTCGTGAAATTGTAGGCCATAAAAATATAGTAAAACTAATTTTTTCCTCATCTAATTTGTGGTCCCGAAACCGCTGTTTCGACTAGGCCCTAAATCGGGATGTTACACGGGCCATGAATTCCAATGTTGTAAATGACACTACATACAATAGAAGTTGTACACACAACGCACCAGCTTTTGGTTCCTTATCTATTCGAACTCAAGCTTTTACTTACATCAAAATGGAAGAGTCACGCATACATAGTCCGACATCCACTCAAGATTTAGGAATGTCACACCATGAACATCACAAGTGAATAAATCCATAAACGGTTCAGGACTTATTCTTCTTGGGGCTAGTCCGATGTATGTCAATCCAGTCAGTCACATCTATGTCTATCTTCTAGGAGTCATCCACTCCAACACGCAAGACAAAACATCTCCATAATTGGACTTGATAGATGGCATATTAGTCTTTCAATTAGTTTTCTCATTTTGGTTTAGACTAAGGACATGTTTTGGTTCATCTACTAATACAAGTTGTCTTTTCGTATTACGATCCAACCACTTAATACCACTTAGTATTAGTTTAAACATTAGAAAATCAATTAGCAACATTTGCTTCCATTTTTCTTTGCATGCAAAAACCATGTGAGGACAATATACAAAGTATAAATGTAATTCATGAATAAATTTATTTAACCGATCTATTCAAAAAATTACAAGTGTACTTAGACAAAAATATTACACTTAATGCACCAAATCAAACAAAAACTAATTTAATTTTGAGGTGTCCTTACCTCAAGGCAAAGGGCACCTTGTCTTTAGACCTAGTTGAGGTTGTCTTAAGACTAGCTTGACAAGTCTCGAGATAGTAAGCAATCAAATGCACAATATTGTAAATTTTGATCTAATAGTCTCGAGATATGTTCTTTCTATCTTGAAACTCATTGGCAAAATGGCCTAAAATCAACATTTTTAATCATTCAAACTATAACAAATTGTACCTATAACATACCAAAACATTACAACAATGCAAATCCATCAATTTAACACATGAAAAGACAAACAAAGACCATCAAGGCATAACATTTTAACCAAGGCCTAACATATAATTATGCATATTCAAACTTATGTAAACAAGCATAAATAATTACTAATCAAAGGATAGATAAAATTTGACTTTTAAAAGCTTATAGGTCAATTCACAAACCATATCAAAATATTAACCAAACCACAAGTCCAAACAACTTAGGTACATGCCATAAAACCAAAACATACATATATATAAAATAGGCAACTAGTTCAATTCTGAGTTGAGCTTTCGAGATGGATGCTTTATAACCTTAAATATACTATGACTCTCATTCTAGACTTGCGCACAGAAACAAACAAAATCATATGCTGAGTAATGTATAATCAGTGGTGATAACATAACACGAATTCAATTATAAACATAATAAAATCATATGAGCAACTAACACAATTAAGAATATTTTTCAAGAACCATTTCATTATTTCCACCTTTGATATGTATATATTTATAAGCCATGTAGAATATTTATAACCATTTAAATCATATTAACAGTTTGCTTGTTTTATATCATATTTTTATGCACCCTTCGGGTATTTGCATCTATTTGGCCATATCAGTTACTTATATTATATTGTCATCACTATCACATTTCGATAATATAAGTATTCAACATTAATTTTTTTACAATTTATTCCCTATAAAAAAATCAAATATCACTTATATATATCACATTCAATTTATTAGTTTAGCCCCTATTAACTAACTCAGATTAGGGGATGGATACACAAACCAATCCACCAACACACCAATATACGCTTCAAGTGCTAGTCAGGCATAAATGCACTGATCTCACCAACGACATTAGTGTAACACGCATAAAGTGCTGAATGTAACATGTAACACCCCAATTCTAGTAGGTACAAGGTTTGGCGTATAGTCCTAAGAAAGTATGATTGACAGAATAAGCTTCGTTTAAGTGCATCTTTTGGCGTATAGAGTGGGCGTACACAATTATGTGGTTGAGTTAATAAAGGTTCTTTGTTAGGTGTCTATGTTAATTGGAATAAGATCAGCGGCTGAGTAAAATGGTATCAGGAGTATGATTTCACGTCAGAAGTATAGTGCGCTCATTAACTATAGTACTGTGCAAGTTAAGTTGTGAGTAAGCTAGTTAGAATCCAACTGAAGTGAACCAAAATAGTTAAAAGATAAGGGAATACTCAATTAGGTTTCTTGGAAGTTATAGACCTTTCGATAAGACAATTCAGTAATGATGTGACAGTTTTGAAGTTCCAATAAGGAGCTAGATTATAATAATAGATATTCGAGTTTGGGAAAGAGGAGTTCTCTTCTTCTTTCTTCAAAAATATGGTTATTTAAGGCTTTAGGAACTGAGACATTTCTTTAAGATGAAGTTGAGATCCTTGATTTTATGATTAATTACTCCATGTCAAGGTAAGTTTTATAACTTTACATGTTATGCTATGAAAGAGTAGGTATGTAAGAGTGCATGAATAGTAAGATGAATGAGTAAGGCTTGTATGGGGTTCATCTGGGTTTGAGATGATAGTATGGTTACTCGAATAAGCTTTAATGGTGTTCCTCTATTTTATAAGCAATGGTTGCTGCAATATCTTGATGAAGGTTAAATCTGGAGTTCAAACTACTATCTGTGATTATCAGGTGAGCCTTTGTACCGACTCTTGCATATATACTGTTCACATGAGATATCTTTGTAAAAATTAATTAAACGAGCAAACCGAAGCCAGAAAAGTATAATATGATGGTCATGCAACTATATGATTGATTGCATGTTATGGTACAGAATTTAAGAAGTAGGTTTGGTCGTATATGTGTCATAGATGTATGCTATGGTATGCTCTATTAAGATTAAGTTGTGGAGTTAAAGTGAATTGTGTCAGTGAATGAAGGGTCTATTAAGAGAGTTTGTGTTTGTTCACCGTAGTGGAGTCTAAAGGGGTCTATCGGGACTAAAAACGTGATCTCTGATATGAATCTTAAAGGAAAAGCCCATGGCCATGGCACTTTCTAAAAGGAACTAAAGGACAGTGATTACCCAATGGGGTTCCCTGCATGTCTCAGGTCAATGATGGTCAAACCTCACATAACATGAGTTTAGGCAAATCCATATCGTAAACATGTCAGGAAAGAAAGCCTTTATGGAAAAATATGAAAGGAATGCCTTTGCAGAAAAATCTATAAGGAACGACTTCGTGGCTCACTCTTAAGAATCGCCCTTGTGGCGAACAATAAATTAATAGCCTATGTGGCAAATTCTGACGTGATAGCCCTTGTGGCAAAAACCTGGAAGAATGGTGTACATGGAAAAATTTGAAGGTAGTGCCCTTATGGCGTATCCTAGTAAGGCTTGCAATGGCGTAACCTAAAGGAATGATTCTTGTGGCAGATTATATATTAAATTGTTTTGGCACGTTCAATATGACTTATAAGTGTGATTAGAAAGATTAGAAAGGCACAGTGTCTCTATGGGCTATGATAAAGTGTTTTACAATATCATGATTTGACTGTGAATAACGAAGTAATGAGATATAGAAGAGGTGTTGAGTAAACATAAAAGAAGCGTATTCTGGATAAGGAATTTCTAACTAAATATCAGAAGGAATGTATCTGTTATCTGTATATGTGATTAAACATGGATTTTGGAACGATGGCTTAAAGTTATGTATACAAAAGTAACAGTGTTTCGATTGTATGGATCCCTATAAAGGAAATAGGTGAAGACTTATGAAGGATCAAATTGAAAGAGGTAAGTGGCATACCGAAGATATTGATGAGTAAGAAAGGAGTTCTGAGCAAGGTATGGTATCTGACGTGTAAATAAGAATAGAAATTGAGGGAGTATTCGCCAATGACTAAGTTATTGGTTCAGGACGAAAGGATCATCTAAATAAATTACCAATTGAGATGTGTAGAAATGACACAAGTAAATGATGTTTTCCTCACTAAGTTCTTACGAACTTATCTGGGCGTGTGTTTTATTACAGGTGAATTGATATGTGTCTGTGCCAGGAGGAGCGGTCCCAGGAGGGACGATGCTAAGGCTATGCCCAAGGAGTGCTATATTAGGCTGTTATGCATACAGAGCAAGTTTGGCGGCGTGTTCAAAGACTAAAATACTCCTTAGAAATTCACTTGGGGGATTTGTAATAAATTATGGTTTCAATTTGGATATCATTGTAGTTTAATTACCTCATGTTGTATCTCTATTTACTTATTGTACTTATGTATTTTAGTTTGAAATTTTTAGTTAAGTAAGTTGTAATTATCTATAAATTGTATAAGTAGATTAAGCTTGTGTCTGTATTTGTATGGTAATACCCAAGATCCGGATCCAGTTAATTGGATCAAATTGAGGGCGTTACATAACATGCATATAGCACTGAAAGTAACGCACACAAGGCATTGAATATAACATGTATACTGAATCTCCCACCTATCAAATGGACCCTATGGCATGCCAGCTATACCTAAGACTCTATCTAAAAAATTTAATAGGGCAATTTCATTATTAATTATCGTGTATAACAAGCAAGCATATACATATACAAATCACATAGTTAGGTATTTTCAAATACAATCACATTGATATTTTACCACTTTCGAACATTTAATGAGTCGAACATATATATATATATATAAGTATTTAAAGAACTCGAATTATGAAAGCACAAACTAGATTATCTATTTGTCAATGGCCTTGGCTTTCCCTTTATCTTTCGACGTCCCAACGTCATCTTTAACTGCGTACAATAAATTTGAATACACAAAATTTATCAGTTATATAATTCAAACATAGAAACATAACAATTAGACATGAATGCATTTTATTCGGTTTAGTCCTTATAAGCCTTAATATTTGCAATATTAGTTTCACAATTTACCCTATCGAATTTAATTTCGACTTTATGAATAAGTACAGGGACCTCCTGTAACAGCTGTTTTTTAGTGGAGTCGAAAACAGTGGTTTTGAGGCCACCAAATCTGATGAGTAAGTTCGTAAATATTAAAACGAGATAAAATTTGACGTTCAAAAGGTTTTTGATTTGATAATTTATATTATTTAAATGATTTATTAAGTTTAAGTGGTAAGACCTTAAGGTCAAGTGGTTTTAGAAAATGAGGTATCGGGAACTTGTTTCTATAAATCGAGCAGTAAATATTTTTATAAATATTTAGGAAGTGTCATTAATGTGGTATTAAAGTTTTGTTGAAAAATTTTAACATTTCAATAGTTAATTAATTAAAAAGACTAAATTGTGAAAGATGTAAAATTTGATCACTTTTTGATTTGAATGATTAAATGGCTTTTGAATAAATAAAAGGGACTTAATTGGTAATTAAATCATTATGAGAATTGGTGGATGTTAGTGGGCTTATAAATTGTTAATGTTTTATTATTATAAGCGTAAAAGAGTAAATTATTAAATATGTACATTATAATAAAAACATGATAAAATCCATTATCATCTTCTTCATTTGAAAGCCACCACCGAAACCCTAAAGGATAAAAAAACATATTCAGCCAACTTTGGTTTGGTGATTTGGTAAGCAAACTTTTTCCATTTCTAATCATTTTTATGTTTTTTAGATCGTTGCAACTAGGTCCAGCTAGCCCGTACCTTCGTTTTTGAAACTGTTAAAGATTGTGAATTTTTCCATTTTTGAATCTATGAATTTTAGATGTTAAATGATGGATTTTAAATGTTGGTTGATATTTAAAAGTATTTTGTTAAGTGATTTTGATGAATTTTTCGATTACGGACTAAATTGTTGAAATAGTAAAAGTACAAGGTTTTGATATGAAATTATTGCAAAAATGGGCTGAAATGGAGGCTATGAATATTTTGATAGTGTGACATATCAAAAAAAATGGTTAATTTGCATGTTTTAGGCTCAGGGACTAAATTGAATAAAAGTAAAACTTTAGGGGCAATTTTGTAAAAATGTCAAAAATGAATAAATTTCATAAAATACATTTTTTGACTATTTAAATTAATATATTGAATAAAATTATTAATTTAGATCAAGATCGATGGAAAATCGAGTTGAATAGAAAATCACCAAAATGCCCCTATACTTTGACATGTCTGCAATTTTGTCAAGTTCATATGAACTAAATTCTGTATAATTCTGATTAAATTAAATGTTAATATGTGATTATATTATGATTATATCAATATATATATGATATTATGCAATTTATCATGTCATGAAACGATGGAAATCTAACAACGTACGACGACTATCGAGCACCATTTGAACCCTAGAAATTTGTGGGATACAAATGACATGTCACTAGGGTTTACATGTTTCGGGTGCTAGTCTTGAATGTCCTACTGGTGGCTAAGTTCCTGCATGTGTTACGGATACTCCACACCTCATGTGAGCAGTATCGTGTAGCTACGTTCTGACCCACAACTCATATGAGCAGGCCCATTTTCATAGCTCATGTAAGCATATATGTAAAGGAATTGACGGACTACGATTATATGTTAGCACACTTCATGTAAGCTATCCCAAGTATCCAACGATATTTTAAACGATTCAACGGGTATGAAAAATGAAAGGAAAGGTATGTGTTCAATATGAACCAAGACATGTATGTATGAAATACATTGAAATTGTGAGCTATATGAATAGCATATCATGTTATGATGGATGATAAATCCAATTAAATCATGCTCAGGTATAAAGGTTATCCATGTTAAATTCACATGAATTATGTTTAAATGAACTAACATGTGTTGTTCATGTGCTTAGGCTTGTGCCAAGCTTATGATTGGATTATATCATGCTTAGTCTTAATGAAATACATTGGGACAGTAAGTGTTCAATTGTTAATATGCTTATGTACATGAAAAGGTGGCATAAATTAAAGTATGTATTTTCTATGAAATGGTTTATCATATAGTTTATTCCAAAAGAGTTATGTTAAATGCACTAGCTCGTAGTCATGGTTGATGTTATGCTTATGTCTTGTATTATGCAAAGGGAACGGGGATGAAAAGGTAATGAAAATGGTAAGTTCATACTTAAAATGAAATATGATGAAATAAAAAGGAATGATGAGTTGAAAGATGTACTTGTATGTGAGAAGTTTACGTATGTTATGGATGAATATACCTAGTTCATGAACAAATATGCTAATTAATGAATTGATGTTGTTATTTAAGCTAAAGTAAGAAAATGCAATGGAAAGTAAATAAATGGAAGAGTTCAAGTCTTATGAAATCCTACTATGCTAGGAATGATAAGTATATATGATGTTGATAGACTTATTCCACTGTAAGTTGATGATTATGGTTCGACAAATATTGAGACATTGGTATAGGTTTATACTTAACCTAAAATGCTTAATATTGAAATGGAATGCTATGGTTAAATTTTATACGAGCTTACTAAGCATTCATTGCTTATATGGTTATCTTTCTCTTACTTTACAGATTATCGGAAGCTCAATCGGGTTGGAAACTAGTCGGAGATCCATCACACTATCCATCGATTTTATCGGTAGATTTTGATGCTTTGGTTGTGGTTATTATGGCATGTATAGGTGGACTTATGTCTAATTTTTAGTTAATGATATTGGTAAGAAATGTTGCTTTGAATTTGTGAAACTTATGTTATTTTGATGCCTTGATGGTTGGTGTGCTTTTTGGCACTTTGATGCTTAATGGTTAGTGTTTACAAGATTAAATTGATGTATGGTTTGTGGCCAAAGTGGTAAGAGTTGGCATGGTTTCAAAATGATCATTTATGGCATGTTTTGATATAGAATTTAATCAAATATGTTTGGTTGAATAATGACCATTTGGACATTAATTTGGTATGTATATATCTTGGTTGTTGGAACCATTTGAAAACGGCTAGATTGGTAACATTTAAATAGTTTTGATTCATGTGAGAAGTGGTCCAAATGGTAAGGTAATTTTGATATGTTTATTATATGAAAACAAATTAATTGAAAATGGTTAAATATGCACATGTATAGGTGTTTTGGTTCTTGATGAAATAGCTGTTATGTTAGGCTTGCAAATATGGTATTTTGGTTGATGAACTAATTGTCATGTTGGCATGTATATATGTGTTTGACATTTTGGCATTTTGGTGCTTGTTGGCTAATGTTGAAATAGCTTAGTGATGATATGTTTTGAATGGCCAAATTGGTATATTTGTGTTTGAATTTTGGTATGTAATCATTGTGGCAAGTTTGATAAGGAAATTAGATTAGAAGAATATGGATGGTTAATGGCTAAACTATGCAAAAGTTTAAACATGTTTGGTTGTTGTGATTGAAGTGCCTTTTGGGCATATTGGTTGTATGAACAAATATAATAATGATCTAGCATGATTATGCATGTTTTAGGTACGTTTCGAATGCGTGAATGTAAGTGCAAATGGCTTGTATATGTGATCATGTTTTAGGTGAAAGGAATGACTTGAAATCGGCCTACTTCTTGTCCACATGACTTAAGACACGGGCATGTGTCTCATCCATGTGTGGCAAACGGTCATATGACACGGCTGTGTGTCCCCTATAGGTTTTTAAAGGTTGCATTTCGAGAGTTACACGGCCTGGCACATAGGAGTGTGGCTTGGCCATGTGAACCAAGTCAGAGAGTTGCATGGATACAAACACGGGCGTGTGTCTCAGCCGTGTGACCCCTGTTGTATGAATTTTTCTATCTTTTGTCATGAAATTCTAAATGTTTTCGATTTAGTCCCAAATCATTTCTAAAGTGTTTCTAAGGCCTTGAGGGCTCGAAAAAGGGGACGTTATGCATGTGTTTGAATGGAATATGATGTGTTTTATAAATGATTGTAATCGAATGTTTTAAGTTAAAAGTTTTCGGTAATGCTCTGTGACCCTATTCTGGCAACGAATATAGGTTAGGGGTGTTACACCTCCTACAACCGTTATTTGTTATCAACCCTCAAAGTTTATATCCCTTACAATTTAGTCAATAATATCTAATTTATCAAACGGTCTATGCTTGACTTGCTCATGATTTTATCAAAAATTACTCATGCATGAATCAAATTCCTAATATCTAATTTTTATAAGGTTCTTCAATAATAATAATAACTTAATTAAACCTTGTCAATTACATAATTTAAGGCATAGGCTAGTATTATCTAACATTCCTTAACAAATTCCTAGTAAAAATTCAAACTAAAGGTCACCTTCTTTAAGCAAGCTAGTGGACAAGAATGGGGAAATGAATGGAAATTTGTTTCTTTCTTTCCTTGGTGTACGGTGGAAGAGAGTGAAGAAGAAAATCTTCTCTCTCCCACTTATCTTAGATATATATACACACTTTAGTCCTAGTACTATTTTTAATAATCGATTTAATTCAATCACACTTACTAATTCAACTCCTTGATTCCTTACTCGACATTTAATTATTCTATTTTAATTATCTATTAACTCAATTAAATTAATTTGATCTGAAATTAATTTTTTTTACACCATTAGAAATCGGATCGTTATGAATGATGCTTGGGGTGTGGGTAGCTGATTTAAGATGTATTGTACATGATGAGGATGGCCTAGTACTCAAAGGTTTAGCACATCATGTTCCTAATTGTTGGGACACTACCTAGGCGGAGGCCTACGCAATGCAAATGGACCTTGAGCTTGGGCGGGACTCGAACTTTAGGGACATTATAATTCAATTCTCTCTTGATAATTTCGAAATTTCTACATGCTGCATTGAATTCTCTTGGCCCAAATTGCCTATGTGTTTTAGAACTTTAATACTTTTAAACTTTCATTTTACCAGTGGGTAAGCTAATAAGGTTGCCAACATGATTAGTCGCATAGGCTTGTTATCTAGACATGAAACTCGTTTCGGTGTGGATTATCCCCACTAGTTTCATGATTTTGTCATTGCTAATTCTTTATGATGAATGAAATTGCTTTTTGTGACTTTTTATTTTTATTTTTAAAAATAATCCCAAGCTTTAATTCAAATTAATAATAATAAACTCCAGCTAAATTTAAAAAAGTTAATCCCAAGCCCCCATCCCTCTGCCCTCACATTTGAATAATTTTGCAAGTCAAATAAAAACACCTCAAATACTGCAACTAATACTAATTTGTTGTATATGCACCCATTAATAAAAACATAATTAAAACAAAAGATATTAGATATAATAATAAAGCACATAATATTTTTAGAGGAAAATTTTACATTAAAACCTTAAAATAATATTATTAAAAACCAATCACAAACTCTAAAAAGTTTAATTTTTATAAATCGTGAAACATACATAAACGATAATTTTTTAAATATATATAATTAACAATAATAAAAAATGTGTTGATAAATTAGAAAGCAACCTAAAAAGATTCAATGGGAAGCACATTGTCTAGACAGGTTAGAACATGAACAATTCTCCACTATAAACCACAATCAGATAACAATTATAAAACAATGGAATCAATTGGTTTCGATTGCTTTATTCTGATTTATGTAATATGGCACCATTTCATAGATTACATCAAAATTTTGTTTGATTTGCACTGTTTAAGAGACAATGAACGATGTCTTAACAGATATATTATCAAGGGAACCAACGCGTGAAGAACCAGAATAGAACACCATCACATGCAAACCATTTACATTTGCATAAAAATATAAAAATTAAAGAACAAAAAAGTACGTTAACTATAAATAATATAAATATATAGACATATTCGAAAGAAAACTTTACAGTCGACCTCCAATAATGATGCAAATAAACATAAACTTGAAGCTCTCCAAAAGCCATTGCTAGGAAAAAAAGGTACCAGCAAGAGCAGTCTAGGAGGAGATGCCTCTCTGTTACACATATTAACAACATACAGATTCTAAACTGACACCTAATTAACCTCTACAAATGTCAAAAATTTCATTGTAGAGATCACTGCAGACCCACTAAAAAGACCTACATGACCAAACAAAAGATACTTGACCTAAGAAATTACAACAAGATTACATGATAGTAGCTGTAAATTTTTTTTTTCTTTTAAGACTCAGATAGTTCCCTGATGGCTTCCCAATCAATTTCCACTGAAGGGTACTTTTCCAAACCGAAAATTTCGTTGTCATCCCACTTTGAATCAGAGAAATCGAAGAAAGTGATATCAGATTCTGGTGAAGAAGATCCTGCCAATGACTCATCGGATAAATCCGGGGATGGGGATGAGGATGAGGATGATGATGATGACAGGGAGTTCATCTCAACTTTAGGACTAGCAAATCTTGGAGACTGATCAAACTCCTCACGCTTCACAGGGTAATCAAACTCAACCTTGGGCTTTGAATCGTGAACAGAACAGGCCTTTCTTGAATTCTCTTGTTTCTGTAAGCTCTGGCAGATGGCTTGGAGCTTTGCATCAACCGCAGAATGGAGGGGCTTGTAGTCACCAAATTCTCCAGAAATATGAGCTCCTTGGTGCTTGAGGTGGGGGAAGTTGAGCCTGGCAAACTCTCCTCTAAGCTTATAGGCAGCCTTGTCATAAGCCAAAGCTGCTGCTTCTGCTGTATCGAAAGTGCCAAGCCAAAGGCGAGTTCGGTTCTTGGGGAGTCTGATTTCAGCTACCCATTTGCCCCAGTGCCTCTGTCTCACCCCTCTGTACAGCTTGGTAGGCTTTGAAGGGGTGGAAGACGCATGTTTCATGGGGACAGCTTTTGGGGAAAGAAAGTTGAACCTTTGGTTTTTTAGGGATGCGGTCGTAGGCCTAGAAGCAACCTGCTGCTGCTGCTGCTGTTGATAGACTTGAGCTTGGATTTGGAGGATTTGAGAAGGGGTGAGTTGGTTTAGCCCAATTGAACCTGTTTGCTCAAAACCCATCAAGTTTTGATAGTTACAGAACCGTTGTTCTGAGCACAAATGGTTCCTCCATGGGGAGCAAAATTCAGGATACAGGTTAGACTGTGAATATGAAGAAGAAGAAGATAAAGGAGAGGTAGATGAAGCACTTTTCATAAAAGGTTCAAGCGCTTTCATCAACTCCGCACTAAAAGGATCTGAGAAAACTGAGCTGTTGCTGCTGCTATTATACATATCTATAGCTGCTGCCATATTCAATAACTAGGTAAAAACCTGTATCTTAACCAAAACCAAAGAACAGGTACTAGTTTGATTAAAAAAAAAAACAACAACCTTGAGGGACCAAAAATAAACCCTCTTAGCTGATGATAATAAATATTGAAAAACAAAAACAAAAAAACAGAAATCTGGATCTCTATTCTGGGATCACCTGGCTTTCAGAAAAACCAAAAACACCTGCTATGATAGTTTAGGTTTGTTCTTGACAGAAACTTTTTCGGCTTGAAAGACAGACGATTACAGAAAGGAATTCAGAGAAGCGGGGAGTTACAGAAAAGGGGGGGATTAAGAAGAAAACTGAAAATGCTCGCACACTGTTGAAAATTCTGAAAACTCTCAATTGTTTATTTTATTTTCTGGAGTGGCCTCACCTTGGTGTTTTACTCTCATGCATTTCCAGGGTCACCTTATCTCTATTTATATAACCCTCTACCCATGTGCTTCTCTCTCAAATCCCTTTAGATTTTTTAATTAAGTACTTAATTAAATTTATCACCTTCCTTCTCGTCAACTTTCAAGGATGCCTAATAATGCCTTTATTCGGTGGGGACGAAGGAAGTTACTGGGCTCCAATGGGAATTCGCCATTTACTTGAAACGTTAACCGGCAGGTGTCAGCCAGAAGAAGGGTAGTTTTATACGTGTCTTACCGCGATTGGTGAAATTTGGTTGACTGTGCTGGGGTTAGCCTTTTTACAATTTAATGCATCTTTTTTGTCCTGTTGTGTTTGATTTGCGGCAAAGCCTGACCTGTCTGATGGAATTTCATATTCATAAAGCAAAATAGGTGCCTTCTGTGGTCCGCACCTTTTAGATGCTCTGAAACGGTGGCTACACGGTCTCTAATTTTTTTTTTTACAAGTTTTTTATACAATATTAGGTGAGATCAAGTAACACAAATTAAATTTACACTAAAAAAACACAATTTAAATTAGTATGAAATATATGTCTAATAAGAATTTCAATATGTAAAAACAAATTATTATAAGTTTTATAATATGAAGTTAGTAATTTTATTATGGTATAATAAAAATTTTAATTTTAATGTTTATATCTTTTGTCATTTTGATTATTATTTATTTTTTAATTAAATTTAGTTCTTAATCTTTTAAAAGAGTTGAATGTGACTATTAATCTTTTAAAAATACTCAAATTTTATTTTTTAACAAAAATTTTGACTAAAATGTTATATTTTTAGACATAACTTGTATAGCAATCCACGTGTAATTCATACTATTTTTGAATTATTATGAACATTTTATATATTTTTAAAATTTTGATTTATTTTATTAAATTTTTTGAATGTTTTATAATTATTAAATTATTTGTTGATGTTACATACAGACAAATAGTATTTTGTCATCATGAAGCACATTTAAACTCTTTTGCGAGTTACCATACCAAAGATCGTTAAAAATTAATGCATTAATCAACATTTCTTTTAAAGACAATGATTTGACTACTTTTTGAAGTCTTAAGAGACAATTTTAATTAAAAAAGAATAAATGCCAAATTGACCAAAAAGATATAAACGTTAAGGACTAAATTTATCATTATGTATTTTACAATGTTTAGTGAGAACTGGAAATTTATAATTTTATTTTCATATTATAAGATCAATATTTTCATATTTGTATAAATTTGTTGACAATATTAATGAAAATTTATTTAAGTGATTATTTAATCTCATAAAATATAACTAGATTATGACACATTCACAATGTTAGTAAAAACAATTATATAATATATTAATTTAAAATTGACATGAAAATTAAATATTGACTTTGGTTGAAATGGTAAAGTGGAGGAGTGAATATTAAGATGATATGGATTTGAACTTTGATGCATGTATATATTTTATAAATTATCGAAATAAAGACATAAATACCAAAAAAATATTTTCTTCTTCGAAAAAGTAATTTTTTTAGTAAATTCATAATTAAGTTGGTTTCCGCTTATAGTGAAATAAAGGATGTGGGCAAAAATTTTGGGTAATAATATTAAAATGTACATAAATAATAATAATAATAATAATAATAATAATAATAATAATAATATTTTAGTTAAAGTGATAGAGTTGAAGTTTTATAAATGTCAGCGGAATGGATTCAAACTTCTCTAAATGTAACATATTTTGTTAGTTTTATTAAAAAAAGTAAGAACACTCTTATATTAATATAAATTATTTTAAATATGAAAAGATATTTTATAATTTTTATAATTAAATTTGTAAGACTAATCAATTAGGAATTTTAAAGATATTATGAATTAATAGATAGAAGAACTAAAGCAATAAAATTTATTTATTTAAAACACATACTTTTCGTATTTGAACTCATATTACAACTCTATGATTACGAGATAAAATAATGATAAGAAAGGAAATGAAAATAAAAAGTTACCTCATCTATTGAGCTTAAAAACATATAATCGTGATGGTACTGAAGTAAATCCATGATAATTGTCATTCACATAATAAGATTATTAGAAAATTAATTAGGTAATAATTAAATTTATAAACCCATAATGTTAGCAGCACTGGTGCAGTGACTTCTTTATTTGTCTTGAACTGAATTCCCACTAGCACTTTCAAGTGCCAATGCCATTTTGACCTTGATTACATCTCCAACAATGGCTTTAAGCCAAATTTTATTATTAATGTAACTTTTAATGATGTATAGGACAGTTTGCGGAGAAAATGAAGTGATGACAACGTTTAAAGTTTTGATGACATATTATTATTTTTCGATATAAGGCCAGAATCACCTCCAAAATCTAGTATGGTTGCCAAGCAAAAAAAAAAATTTCCTTTTATACGATATTATCTTGGCAAATAAATTTATTATTTTTGGTAATTTGCTGATCGATATGAAAAGGATATATTCTTATAATTATAAAATAAAATACACAAATAAAATTTAATATTTATATTATTAATAAAATCTACGATTGAATAGATGTTACTTAATTAATTTACTACCAACTCGCTTAAGAAATTATTAATATACCTTTTTATTAAATGATTACAATTATTATTTTAATTTTTTATCTTTTATACTTTTATATAGCTTTTAATTAAAACAATTAAAATTAACATGTCTATGTTATGAATACTATTAAATGGATGTTCAACCTTTCGCCTTTCATCTTCTTTAATTCTTCACATTTAATCTCCTTGTAACCCCTTTCCTATTTATGTATTAGAAAATGAAGTGTCTAATCTCCTTATATATATAGGAGTATACTACTTGTAACATGTTATAAAATCTACTGATGACTTATTCTTGTGTTCTTTACATTATTATTCTATAACACGTTATCGTACAATTTTATTCTAGAGTGATAAGTCATTAGTTTACGTCAAAATTTTGTTGGGCTCCAAGCATTAAAATTTAATTATTTGATTAAAATATCGTAAGTGGCTGCTCGAGATTTGCTTGGGGTTGATAATTTTCTCTTCATTGCAAAGAATGCTCATAGTCTCTACTTCTCATCCACAATTACCTAAGCAAGTCTAATAATTTTTTTTTAAAAAATTTGTTTTGATTTCTATTAAGAAATTCAATTTATATAATTCTCTATTTGCATCTCTATGAATTTATAAATTCCTTCTCGAGTTTAATTGTTGCGCTTTCTATGTGGAGATATATATTTGTTATTTTTTTATAGAATTTGTTGGTTTAGTTTTAATTTTGATTAAATTATATGATTGTTCTTATATCTTCTTATCTATTGTAAATGTGTATTATATGCAATGATTAGTTCAAGTCAAATCTAGACATGCTTGAATTGTATAACGATATTAATCATGAATTCTTGTAAGAAAACATGTAAAAGATTCTTTAAAATTATGGATTAGTTTTTGAAAGAAAATTATGATAATGAAAAAATGTCTCATTAGATCTACTTCGTTCCCTAAGGTGAATGTAGCATTACATAATTAATCTTAAAAGGACAAAGTTATAACAATAGTTGTAAGCATGGTTTTGATGGACTAGTATGGGTATAATAATCACTATAACTATAGTGATTATAATAATCCTTTTCTCTTCTATAGAGTGAAATGATAATTTAAAATAAAAAGAGAAAATTTAAAGTTTTCCAAATAGTCCTTCAAAGAGAATGAAAATATTTATATGATACTCGAAGATCATTTGACACTTGCATATTGGTTGAATATTTTGCCAAGGCTTGATTAAAAAGAAAAGCGAACAATATATAGACACATTTGATTTATCACAATGATATTGAAGTAGATTTGCAAACAATGATGACTTTAACAAATTATATTGTTTATTCATTCCTAGAAGTGAATGGAACTTATTGTTGTTATTGGCAAATAGATAAGTGGAAGATTGATAGTCCAAAATGTTGCTAAATGTTTATTCCTAAAACAAAATGATCAATGGTTTATACTAATTAATCATTCTTTGGAGCGGATAATATCTTATGATCTTATTGGCAAAGAATATGAGATGAGTTTACATTATTTTCCGAATTATTTCTTTTTGTAATGTCTCAAATCTTATTAGGTTTGGATTGTTAAATTCTATTAAGAAATTTGATTTGGTATGGTGGTTGAGTGCCTTGAATGTTTGTTTTAGGTCCTGAGTTTGATTCTCTTGTTTTGAATTTTTCCTATTAATTTTGAATTACGTCCAACCTGAGTCTTAGGACTTATCTTTTGATTTTGTGATTTGTTGATAAGGATGAGCCTACTGGTTCAATGGTAAGGCTTCAGCTTACCCCTAAGTCTTGTATTCAAATCTTGTTGTGCGTGGGTTAGGATTTTAGTAGAATCTCTATTTTTTTTATTTTAGATTTATCACATCCCTAAAATTACTCCCCTTTTTTATTGTCCAACTTTTCCCACTCCCCCTTTTCACGCTTCTTCTCTTTTGTTTCTCCACCTCTTTTGTCACATTCTTTTTCTATCTATCTTTCTTTTGTTTTGTTTCCTACTTATTGCCATTGAGTGTGTGAATTTTGGATGGGCTAAAAAAATTAGGATAATGAAAAAAATGTCTTATTAGATCTACCTTTTTACCTCTTGATTCTTCATTTGCGATCGTAAATCTAAGTAAGGGTAAGTAACGTCAATTTATTTTTTGATTTAAGTTTTAATTTTTTCTTTGAGCAAGGTGAGTTGTTAGTGTTTATTCTCGTTTTTTTCATTGTGTTAATCGTTCTTATGGTCTTTGATTAGGCGAAGGGTCTGGAATTTGCGATCCTCCGGTTGAGTAGTCACTATTTCGACGTTGTTATTCTGTGAAGTAGGTGCTCATATGTTGATTTTAGGGACTAATTTTTTTGGAAAAGAGGGTGTATTTAAGTGAAATTTTGGGTTAAGTCGTGTTTGTTAATTGATGTGATTTGATACCATATGTAGGTTTCAGAGTGCACTGTTGTGTGGTTGCTCAGAACTATCATCAGGTGTGTGAATCTAATCCGAAAACTCGACTAAAACACGAAAAAACCTAAAAATAGAGGTTCTTTTTGAAACTACTCTATGTCACACGGCCATCTGGCTGGTAGCGTGACGGGCCGTTTGCACCACACAGGAGTGTGGTCGTTTGTGTGCCAGACCATCTGGAGCACACGGGCATGTGCGATTACACGGTCTGAATAAGTAGGCTATGTGGGCCACACAAATGTATGGGCCCTTGTTGGTCAATTTGACGGCCCGATTAGAGGCCGATTAAGAGACTCTGAAATCAGATCTGTGCCTATTTTGTGAGCTTATAAAACCATATATTGGCCTGTTAGGAAGTATGTTTGGTATGATATAATCGTATAAGAAATATGATATGATATGATCTATGGGAAAACGTTTAAGTATGCATGTCATACATTTCATTTGATATGGTTATATGTGAGCATGATTATGCATGTGCATTGGGGTGGGATTTGATATGTGATGGAGGAAGTGTATTCTGGCAGTTTTACCACAATTTCTGGTGATTTAACCGTAATATCTGTCTGGCAGCTTGACTATACCTTTTTAAGTGGTATACCACCACGTATCAATGTGATTGGATGGATACACTTTTGTAGTCCTAATTGGTGTGATTGGTTGGACGGATTTGGTGCGTAGCGGATGAGGGTAGGATTTGTTCTCGTATGATATATGTTTCTGAAAATATGAAATTTTGTTATGATATTTGCATGTGTACATTAAAAGCCTATATGTGGGCCAAGTTACACACTGGACTTCTACCTCACTCGTTTGTTTCATTCATTTCAAATGATCCTCAAACTTAAGATTTGGCGGCGATTACGGAGCTCGACTCAAACATTTTAATTTTAAGTATGTTTTAAATTTATTATGGACTTTACAAAATTTAGGACTTCTTGTTTTGACAAAAAGACACAAAAAGGTCAAAAATCAATTAATAGAATCATGCATTACAATTATTTAAAATAGCATATTTGCACATGAAATCCACAACCTTATTGCAACTACGATTGGCCCACTTAACAATAGCAGTAGAAAACATCTCTAACATTTTAAAGGTCTCTTTAGTACAGTATCCTATGATCGTAATATCCTCTTTACAGTTCTTGAACCTATTTACAAGACTAGCACAATCAGCTTTCAAGATGGCATTAGCACTATTACGAGAACGCGCAATCTTAATACCTTCCTCGAAAGCATAAAGCTCTGCCCATTCTGTCGTCATTTCTTTATTTTTGAATCTACCACCCCCACCAATAACGAAGCCATTGGAATCACAAACAATCATACCAAAACCTGTTTTATTGTTGAAGACAGTAGCATCAAAATTAATTTTCACCGTCTCACATGGTGGCTTTTCCCATTGTTTTAAGAGCAGGAGTTAAAGGAAGCACTGGCTTGTTGACCAGATTATGGATCTGAAAATCCTAAATAAGAGTTTTGGCCTTTTCCCAAATAACCCGAACTTCATCCTCTTTCCCACGAAAAACAAAATTATTTTGGTTGTTCTAGCTATTCCACAACATTGTTATAAAGTCTGCACCAGCTTTCTTCTCTAAGATAAGCATGACATCTTCGATACAATCAATGCAATAGAGGTAATCTCTGGTGAGGAGCCTACCATCTAAACCACCAAGGGTAAGAATGGCTCGAGCAATAAGGCAACCTTTAAGAGCATGAACGAGGGTTTCTGTACTTGCACCATACCTAGGGTAGTCACTCATAAAGTCCTATCGAATGGAGGAGATCTTGGCATTCGTAGGAAGGATATCATAGCCCACATTCCAAGTTAAAACCCAAATTTTTGGGAGGGTTTTGAGCTTCTAGATTGTCTTCCAAAACAATCTACAATGACCAAAATCCATCTGCTTGCGAAGAAGCCATGAATAGGCAAACTTAGAAGTTTAAAAGCCATAGGGGTTATGGAACCAAACCATTCTGTCATTTGGGCCATTTGAAATAATAGGTAAGTTACAAATTTGGTCCTCCACATAGCAGCCATAAAGATCACAAATCTGATCTGTGTTCTAGCTCGTATGGTTATTAACTCATAAATTGCATACCTTTTTTTTTTTTAAAATAGTTGAAGTAGTGACGTACAAAGATTCACCATTTAAACCTTCAAAGCCCCAATTATCTTTACAGATATTAATACTGTTCCTATCCCAAACTTGCTATCCCAAACTTGCCAGCCGAAACCATTTTCTAGGGCTTTAGCTACTGTAACAATGCTAGTCCAGGTGTACGACGGTTTGTCCACTTTTTTAGGATGGAAGAGGTCGCCATTAGGGAAATATTTTGAGCTAAGCACATGAAAACACAACGTATCTTTAATGGTGAGGAGCCTCCAAACTTATCTGCCAAGGAGAGCCAAGTTAAAAAGATGTAGGCCTTTAAAGCCAAGTCCTCTCATGCCCTTGGGAAGACAAACTTTGTCCCATGCAAGCATTGCCCAGCCTCTACCTTTTTCTTTGCATGCCCACCATAGTTGACATATTTTAAATTGTATCTCCTTTAAGGTACCCCTAGGAGCAAGGAAAACAGATAATGCATAAGTTGGAAGTGATTGGAGAATAGAATTTATAAAAATTTCTTTACCACCATAAGAATGAAGCCTCTTGGACCAGTTATTTATCCTGCAAGAAAAATGGTTAAGGATTTTATGAAAAGACAACAATTTCTTTTTTCCGAAAGGGAGGGGTAATCCAAGGTAGTTTTCCAAGTTATCGACTACTCTCATTCGGAGTAAATCACCATAAAGTTGACGTTGGTCCATAGGTGTATTTAGGCTAAAAAATACCATTGATTTGTCAAGGTTTATTTTCTTCCCGAAACTTGCGTAAACTCCCTAAGGATTTTCATAAAGGCTTCGACTTCACTTATTTTGTTCCTAATAAAGAGAATGGCATCATCGGTAAAAAATAAATGGTTAATACGGGGGCCATTTTGACTAGCCCTAGTGCCACAAATATAACCGGTACCTTGTACATGTAAAAGCATTCTTAAGAAAACCTCTATGCAAAATAAAAAGAGATAAGGGGAGGGGGTCCCCTTGTCGAAGACCCCTCTCAGGAGCAATAACTTCCAAGAGAACCATATTACATTTAACCACGTATCTCACCAACCGAACACAACGCATGATTTTATCAACCCGAACATCCTCAAATCCCAAATTCTTCATAACTTTCTCGAGAAAACTCCACTCGATGCAGTCATAAGCTTTGCTCGTGAACGATAAGAACATTGTCATGAATCATACAACCCGGGACGAAGGCACTTTGATTCTGACTAATGCAAGGGGGAAGGGGAACCTTTAGACGGTTTGCTAAGACCTTGGAAATAATTTTGTAGATCACCTTGCACAAACTAATAAGACAAAAATTAGTCATGTCATTAGGGTCCTTAATCTTAGTGATAAGGACGATCATCGTATCGTTAAGACAAGAAATGTCCTTGTTACCATTTAAAATATCATGACAAAAATTAAGAACATCTTTACCCACCACCTCATAATTCTCTTTAAAGAAAATACCCAAAAGACCGTCTATCCCAAGAGCTTACGGGGATCCATTTGATTGAAGGCTTCAAGAATCTCATCATCTGTAAATTGCCTAGCCAACATGCTGTTAAAATCCTAAGTGACGCTCTTTTGAATGTAACTCAAGTTAGACTCATCATCAGAGGAAGCTTCCGACTTAAAGAGATTATGAAAATAGTCTCAAGCAACCTTACACATATCATTTGTATCATTCACCCAAATACTATTAGAATCCTTTAACCTCTTTCTTCTTAAGTCTGCTAGTGGCCCGAATGTGAAAAAAGCATGCATTTCTATCCTCCTTTTTAAGCCATTTAATATGAGATCTTTATGCCCAATAGCACTCATCTTTGGCATAAAGATGTAGCTTAAGACGAGCAATTTTCAACATGTTAGCATTAGACTCCTCATAAGGGCCATCAATAAGCTTGTCGATCCTTGCAACCAACTTTCGAATACGATTTTTCATCCTTCTATACCGATCATGTTGCCACGAGCCAAGCTCCTCACGCACCTTCTCAAGTTTCTCAATAATGTTTGTATCATTACTGCTCCAAGCTTTCTTAATAATATCTTTGGCTTCCTTCTCTTTCGACCAGCATGCATCAAATTTAAAGAAAAGTCTCGGGTCTTTGAAATCCTCTTCAGGCTTTCAACCCATAGTATCCATCAAAATAGCACCGTGACTAGAGTTTGCTTGTCTCACTGCGTTTGTCATTAGGAATGGGAGATTATCAATAGTATTAGCAGAGATTAATAATCCATCCAACCTCTCTTTTACCATGTTATTACCATCACGATTATTAACCCACATGAACCAGTCCTTGTCAGTTTTCATGTCAACAAGAGTCAGCTCCTCCATCACATCTCTAAACTCGTCCATGGTCACCTTGGATTTCCTATGACCCCCTTCTTTATCAGCATCATTGATAATGGCATTAAAGTCGCCACCTACGATCCAATCCTCCTTAACTGAGCTTCCCACCGTTCTAAGGATATCCTAAGACTAACTTCTCAAATTTGGATTAGCATGACCATAAAAACCTGTGAACCTAAGGCTATTTTGACTCTCTAGTCGAACAAGCAAATCAATATGGTGACTGGAGTATTTTTGTATAGACACATCAACACCATCTTTTCACAGCCAAGCAACCAGACACCCTCCAAAGATTACGAACACGTGTGAAATTCTTAGAATGCATTTTTGTTTCACATAAAAAGACAACATCAGGGTTATTTGCAACGAGGAGTTGCTTGAGTTCCCAAACTGTCGCAGGGTTCCTAAGCCCATGACAGTTCCAGCAAAAAACACTTCATTGCTCTTGGTGGGGCTGGTCACCAGCCACCGCCCTGCAAGGTGAAAGACTGTCCACAAATTTCCTTCGAACCAATCTAGTAAGACTCTCATCGTTGTTTTCCCCATTACTCCATTTTGTTCTTTTTCTTTTACATTTCATTCTGCCCCCTCCATCACGTACTGATTTTGTTGGACACTTCTCCATAAGGGAGCAACATTCTGATTCCTCCTCCCCAACTCTGACTTTTTCTTTTCCCTTTAGCGTTGTGAATTCATTTTCATCCCCATTCCCAGCTTTGTTACCATTATTCTCTTTACTCGGGTTTATCTTTTTTTTCTAGTATTTCAATCTTGTTTCGCCAGTTTCTTCTATTTTGGGTTGACCCCCCTAACTAAGCTCTAAGCCAGCTCCCATATTTAAAACTGAGGTTACTCGACTTAAGGTGTTCTTCTTTTTTACTACATTTTTGTGTTATGTGTCCCATAAGGCCGCATATGTAACAGAAGACTGGTAACCTTGCATACTTGATGGCACAAACAGTCTCGGTTCCCTCACTTCCAACCAGATGAACAACCCTTCGAAAGGGTCTTAAAACATTTATTTTGACCCTAATCCTTATGTAGTCAATCCAGCCTCCATCTCTATTCCTCTAGTCAATTGCCACAACCTCCCCTATCGCCTTTCCCATATCGATGGAAACCTTTCTATCCATTTTCTCAAAGGGGGTGTTATAAATCCTAATCCAAAATGGCATAATATTAAACACATAGTCGTCCAACTCTTGACCCTTTACAAACGGAAACATCGCAAACAGGCTTTGATCAAAAAGCCATAGAGTCAGGTTTAAAATTCTCGTTCGATCGATTTTACCAAATTTCACAAGTATTACTCCTTCATTTAAAGCCACAAAGCTGACTTCTTCCTTGGTAAACTATAAGGATTTTAGAACACGGTATATGGCTTCTCTATTAATTTTTTTCCCCAAACATAATCTTTCCAACAGCCCATACCTCGTAACCTGTATGTTTGCTAAATTCATGTTCGTGCTGATCACCTCTTTTTTTATTCTTCTTCAGAAAAATTTAGCCTTTCCAGCAAATCATTGATATCCTCAACCATTCTTAAAGCCAGAGATGCGAGCAACCTCAACAAGCACCACGCCAAAACCAAGCAGACCCAGATCCTTCAACAGGATCAAAACTAAAAGAAAACTACCATAAAGAAAGAAACATCAAACTCCAAAAGTAAACAAAACAAGAAAAACAGATAAAATGAGAACAGATCCAGCAAGATCACCAGTCAATATGAAAGACCTAAGAAACGTTTAAAGAGATCGTCCCACAAAACAAGTGGAAATCTGGCAAGAAAACTTAAAGAAGCGAGGAAACAGTTAACCATAAAAAATAGAAAGAGCGTCAAAACTGAGATAGAAAAGGAAATCACTTGTGTTATGTACCACAAAACAAAAACCATGATGAGGAAAGCAAGTAGCTCTTAAAGAAAGGAGAGCTAATGAGAAACCAGAAAAACCGATTAACAAGTAAAAGAGAAACAAAAAGAAGAACAAATTATTAAAAGACTCCCAAAACCCTAATTAAACTACATACAAAATAGAAAAATAGAGACAGTAGAAATTTTATGAGAAAACTCAACGTAAAAAAATAAGAATTAAGGAAATTCGAAAAGATGTGTGCATGCGATAAAGAAAAAACGTAAGAAAAGTAAAAGCACCAGGCCAATAAAACATGCAGAAAAAAAACGAAACCATGCAAGAAAACGTAAAAACATGCAAGAAAGATAAAGATGCACAGAGAAGACGACAGAGATCACCAATCAAGAGAACCCTCGTTCCTTTTTTCACCCCCAAAGTAAGGTGTTCGCTTTTGCACCTTCCACGTAAAGCACCGTACTTGTCTCGAAATCCTTGAAAACCCCACGAAATAAGGACGCACAAAAAAATACACCACCGTCCAATTATTCTTATTAGAAAAGGACAAAGACAGACACCAAAGCAAAAAACAAATCAATAAAGAAATTTCCAAAATCTTGGAGTAAAAACCCGCTGCTATGCTGCTACCAGTCGGTGCTACCAGTCCTACGAAATTTCAGACTTTTTAAACTGTTTTTGGGACATTTATTTTGGTATTTTTTCTTATTTGCAAAAATAATATTTGTAACACCCCAAACCCGACCTAAGCGTTATGGCCAAATCTGGCGATGTCACATTGTAACACCCCTTACCCGTATTCGACGCCGGAATAGGATACGAGGCATTACCAAAACACATACATTTATAAACGTATTAAACTGAGTTATAAAATTTCATACAGATTAAAAGTTTCAAATTATTATCTTCGAATCGCTAATTAAGGATTACCAGGCCCAATATATAAATACTCATTCGATCCAAGCCTTATAGCTATCACCATTTGTTCATTTCATAGCCATATATGAACTTATAATCCTTCACTTTCTCGTTAAATGAATTTATCAATTATTACTTGCTTCTCGTGAGTACCTGAATTGATCTGTATCATTTCATATTCTCGTATCGTCATATTTTTCCTATTAAACCATTGTAATATATTAAATATTCAATATCTTGTAAAGATTCGCTAATCTATCCCATATACTTTTACAGATTAATTCACAATTCATAAGTCTTATCATTTCAAAGCTTGTAAGACACATGCACATATCTATACTAATTCGTATGAGTCTTATACTCATTCATATGCTCAATAAATCCATTAAATCATTTCAACAACTAAGAATCCACATTATGTCGTAAACAATACTAATAACAATCATAAATCTTTTCATATTAATTTCATATATCACTTCTTGAACTTCAAATATCATTTCATAAATATGTAATTCACTAACACATCTTGCCATATACAATATCCAATTGGTGAAATCCCTTAATTGAATTCAACTCAAACAATCATAATAAATCTATCACTTGAGTGTGAGTCCATGTAACAATTACCAACTTTGTCAAATTAGTGAACGTCTTATGGAATTGAGTACTTTATTTTCTCGATGCCATAGTCCAACTATGGTCTTACACGTAATCACATAACATATACCGATGCCATAGCCCAGCTATGGTCTTACACGAAATTACATATCACTTATTGTCATGGTCCATCCATGGTATTTTCCGTCAATTCGTCTTTATCACTGAACGAAAGTACTCAACCCTACGTTCTACTCAATTTGAACTTTCTTTCCAATTTATCTATCTTTCTCAACAATCATAATTCAACCATGAATATATATATAGAATAATACATTATTTCATGCATAATACTAACAAATAATTGTTTGGTTTCATCCATATGAATTTACAATTAAATTTATAATAACTAATTGAAATGAAACATTATGTCATTTCTAATTCAACGTTTATCAAATATAATCGGCATAGAACCAATTTATATACAAATAATTCATATATTTTATTTTTCCTCCTCCTCCTCTCCATTCCACATCCTTAATGTACATAACACTCTTATAAATAACATTTTCTATAATTTTACTATTCACTCACATGTATATTCAAAGTCGTCTATCCGAGTCAGAGTCACTAAATTATTTTTATCTAGAGCTACAGAGCTCCAAATTAAGATCCGTTAATTCTCCATAAAATGAGATTCACATATATTCTTACTATAAAATTTTCAAAATTTTTTGCTTTTCCAATAAGTACATTTTATTCTTTAAAATTTCCCTTGTTTCACTGCTCGACAGTTCTGACCTCTCTTCACTAAAACTTAACTATCTCATTGTATACAATTTAGATGGCACTTACATTTATTTCACTTGAAAATAGACTAATTCAGGGTTCTAAACATATAAATTTAGCCCGTAATTATTTTTGCACAATTTTTAACAATTTTCCAAAGTCAAAACGGGGGATTCCAAACTCATTCTGGCCCTATCTCACTAAACTTAAAATATCTCAAAATATATAAGTCTTTTGCTTTCTCTGTTTCTTTTATATAAAAATAGACTCATTGATATTTCATTTAATATCTTATTCACTCTCTAATTCTATTTTCACCATTTTGAGTGATTTTTCAAAGTCACACAACTATTTCTTTCCAAAACTATTTTGTTGCTAATTCTACTATTTCATAATTTCACTTTTTCACTTTCGATCACTATTCAATTCAATTCCACACATATATTCATCATTCAATTACACTTAATCGTTGCATGATCTCATGTATTTTCACTTAGTCAATTTCCCATTGAGCACCCGGAATATACACGGATATGTAGAGAATTAGCACATAAGTGCCACACTGATACGTAGCCGTAGCTACCACTGAAATGTAGCCGAAGCTACCACTGATATGTAGTCGTAGCTACCACTGAAATGTAGCCGAAGCTTCCACTGATCAATAACACTGGAAATGTCCACGGGCCTGCTCACACAAGCTACTAGGTGTCTACAACACATGCTAGATCACCTAGCACCCGGGACTCACTGTAACACTGTAACACTGGTCTCTAGTGACATGTCACTTGTATCCACTTCTATTGCTAAGTTCAACCGGGAATTAACACTTAACACTTTATTTTAAACACTTTATCACTTGAATAATTCATAAACAATTTTCCTTTCACATTCAATATTAATTCACATATCAAATATAATTCACAATTTATAAAAATATATTGCTATTATTTATACATAACTTACTTTGGTGCAACAATATAAAAATTTAGCAATTTAGTCTTTAATCTTGTATTTTCTCCGATCAAGATCGATTCCACTTCTTTCTTGATCTATAATAACAAATTTGACTTATTTAATACTCACATTTATCAAAACAGTCCTTGACTCAAACTTTGGCAAAATTATAATTTTCCCCTAAACTTTTGCATATTTATACTTTTTCCCCAAAGCTCGTAAATTAAAATTCATCCCTTATTCTTATGTCTTATGACATGCTGAACATTTTTCACTTCTATGGCAACATCGAATTCCCACTCTAAGACTTACTTATGAACATTAGGCATTTTTACCGATTATTTCGTTTTACTCGTTTTCACTTAAATTTGCTTAGCAAAAGTTGTTTAACATAATTTCAAGCTTCATATTCTACCATAAAACATCAAAATAAACACATTTCACCTATGGCTATTTTTCCAAATATAAACCTTAGGTTAAATTATTGCTAGAATAAGCTAAATCAAGTTACCGGGACTCTAAAAACGTAAAGAACATTAAAAACGGGGCTTAGAATCACTTACTATGGAGCTTGGAAGCTTGAAAAACCTAACTATGGCTCCTCCCCTTGTGAAATTCGGCCAAGGCTTGAAGATGGACAAATTTTTGGCTATTTTGGCCTTTTTAATTCTTTTAATTACTAAATGACCAAAATGCCCCCAACTTAAAAATATGCTATTTCACTTATCTCATGTCTATTTTTGTCCAACAAGTTAACCAATGGTCTAATTTCCATTTAAGGACCTCTAATTTAAAATTTCATAACAATTGGGCGCTTTTAACATGTAGAACTCAACTTTTGCACTTTTTACAATTTAATCCTTTTTACTAAATTGAGTGCCCAAACGTCAAAATTTTCAAACGAAATTTTCATAAAATCATTCCATGAAATCGTAGACCATAAAAATATAATAAAAATAATTTTTTTTCTCGTCGAATTTGTGGTCCCGAAACCACTGTTCCGACTAGGCCCAAAATCGAGCTGTTACAATATTTCATCTTGGTATTTCTGTCAATGACGATATAACTGTGGAAACATTACAATTTTCAAAATTAAGCACTCTGAAGTAGTTTTTTTTCACTGCAAAAGTTTTGAAATCAATAAAAATGTTGGTTTACAATATCGAGTAGTTAAAGCAAGTGGGTTTGTTTAAAAATAATTAATAAGACTAGTTTTTTACAAAACGCGCTTTCACGCAAAATTTTGGATACGTACGTTTTTCATTAAACTAATTAATTTTATTTACTTTTGATTTAAACCTAGGTTTTCACAAAAATAAACGGTTAACGTTTTTGTATCGATCTAACGTTCAGAATTCGACCGTAGCGTTTAGGCCGGGTTTAGTGTGTTACACTTATACATTCTTTGAAGTGAATGTTTGCTATAAATATAATAAATTCTATTATCACTTTTGATCATTGAACTCAATTTGGATATTTGAAAATTTTAACATATTCCCTTAAGTGAATATTTACATATACTTTTATAAAAATTATATTTCTTTTGTTGAAATAATGACATTCGAACCTCTCATTGGTTTAAACATTTCTAGAAGTAAGTGTCATAATATTACTTATATATGGTTACTAGATAAAATGAATGATAATGAAATTATCAATTATCACAATTTATATTGACATTATAGTTCTACTAGTTACGAAAAAAGTATAAGGCTAAAAAAAGAATGATGCTAATAAATATTATGATAAATATGAATGCATTATGTACATGCTCGTAACATGTCTAAAACATTAAATTTTGCAATGTCTTATAAGGAAAAAAGAGATACTCCATAATGCATGATAATAAAATTTGAATTGAGAATATCTTGTAAGAAGTGGAGGTTAGAAAATTTTAATTTTAAACCTCTTAGTTGTAGCTTTAATATCTTATTGTGACATTATAATATTTTATATTTTATTGTGTTATTGTATATAAAAAAATTATTCAACTGCATGCTTCTTAAAGTGATTAATTAGTGACATGAATTTAATTTTTGCTATCTTTAACATATATTTTATTTATACTTATTTATTATATTAAAATATACTTTTTATGTGAATAAATAAAGGTTTTTAAAATCTGAAAATTTTATCATCTATGTTGAAAAGAATTGCAAAACGCATATTATTTAAAATAAATTACACATTCACTAATGTTATATGATAAAGTAATATTTTATTACATGCTCTTAAAGAGCTAATTAATATTGAATTAGATTGTAAAAGCTCTTGAAGAGCTAATTTTGCTCCCTTATGATGTAAAATTTTGTAAAACATAATATTAATTTTTAGATCAAGAAGATATATGTTGAAGGAAACTTTATGTGTTTTACATTAAAACCGTGGATAGAAATGATATAAGATACTCATGTTTTTGTATTATTAATATTCCTGAAGGAATACATTACACGTATATGATTGACATAGGAGATAGTGAAAAGCAGTTCATAGTGTTAGTATGACCGGTTAGACCATCTTGAGTAAATGATGATGCAAAACAATTTGATGGAAATTTACATGATTTTATTGAAGAATTAGAAATTGTATTTTAATAACGCTTAATATAATATTTGGTACTTAAACTTGGCATGTTTTCCTAATTCAGTACCTAAACTTTTTTTGGGTGCAATTTGGTACTTAAACTTGCCAATCGTTACACAAAATACTCCAAGAGCTAACGGTGTTAATTTTCTTATGAGGTGGCACACATAGCCAATGTATGGCTGACACGTGGCATATGAAACCATCACAATTTCATACGTAGAAAATACATAAAAATTTTAAATTTTAATTTCTTATTTAAAAATTAATCTCCTTTTTAGGAAATTCTTTACTAAAACTTAATCACGTTTTCTTTCAAAAGCTAAATATTGAACTATACAACAACTAAATCATTCATCTTCTTCGATTTCTTTGCAATCAAAAAAAGAAATCAATATCAATTAAGATTTGTATTTTATCTTAAAATGTTTTTATAGCACATCTTTAAGGAACCTACTTTTCGAGAGTTAACTAAGTGAATTGAGATTATTGACTATGATTGTAGACATATCAGGGAACAAAGTTTTTTTATTTGATTTTTTTCTAATTTTTGTTTTTATTTTTTTAATTTGTTGGTCAAATATCAGGTTTTCAATATTATTTTTGGTAGATTAATAGAAAAAACCACATAGGGTTAAGCTTCATACAACCTATAACAAGAGGTTGTTCCTGTACTATCCAAGCAAAGGATATGCTTCAACAAGTTTGGTGCGTTCTCCAACCAACTAAAGCTAATCGGATTATTGTAGCAAGTCTTGGTAGAAAATCAACAACCAAATTTTAAATCATATTTTGTGTTTGAGTTAGGTTTTTTATTTGTTTTAGGGAATTTGAAGATCAATAGTTATGTCATTGTTGTTAGTGTTGCAAATATCACATGGAATTGATATTTTGGATAAAAAATAATATTTTAACCAAATTACTTATTTAGAGTTTTGGATGTTGCGATTTTGTTTTTGAGTAAATATCAAAGGCGGAGTAAATATAAATTTATTCATGAGGTGAGGACATACTGTGGTGCCAATGGTAAGGCATTTGACTACATTGGATAGGAGCAATTTGGTGCTATGAAAATCGTAGTTTCCTTATCGAAAGAATTGGTGTTGCACGTAGGGTCTCCTTCTTCTTTCTATAAGTGAGCAAATTTACAATAAATATATTACAGCAGAAGGAAAAAGAAAGTAATGGTATTCAGTTATAATTTATTCACCTCAATAGATTATATCAACCATTTTTGTTGTTGTATAATATGAAACGAGTCACATGTTTCTTTTCCTTTCGAAAAAGTTCAGAATTGAATAACTAAAATTCATTTGTTTGAAAACCATGTTAAAAATTATTATGAATCAACAATAAATTGATTATGTTTTAAACTAAATAAAATTGTCTTGATTTCCAAGCATTATTCATTTTGACTGTGCATGTTTGAATTAAGTGACTCGAATCCTTATTTAAATAAAATACTGTGGTAAAATAAAATAAAAGTAAAATCCCTATAGAATTATACTTCTTTTATTTTATTTTAGAATAAGGTTTAAACCTTATTAAACTTCATCTATTTGATATTGATTAGAATAAGGTGTTTCACTCCTATTAGAATATGGTTTTACAAGCCTATAAATAGACATAGTCTACTCCTTTTGTAATTAATTCGAATTCGACATAGTGAATTTTCTTCTACTCTGCCTGTGGTTTTTTTCCCGAAAGGGTTTCCACGTAAAATCTGTGTGTTCTTTATTTTTATTTCATTTCTATTTTCTTTGCGATATATTGTCCTTACCAAAGTTATATTTCTACAATGCATAATATTTATTTTTATTATGTTATTCTTATGTTATTATTTTATTATGCCATACTATTAAATTATGGTTTGAATTGTTTGATTAAAATTAAATTTATTAAAAATATATTGTTTTCCTTCATATCTCAAACTAAATGTTTTTATTATGTTTGAAAATAAAAACACAATGAACAAGTTTTGAAATATCAAATGATGAAATATAACATCAAATGAAATTGAAAACAAATGAGACCATACATATTAGAATTAAAGGTTCAAACAGTTGCAAACAGTCAGAATTTCAAATGATGAAATATAACATCCAATGAAATTGAAAATAAATTTGCATCGTTTATAGCCAAAAAAAATCCAAAATATTTGCAAACATTCCTAAATAGTTCTAACATCCATAGCCTATTTCCATAGCCAACATCCATGTTTTAATAGGACACAACTAACTACATTGAGTAATTAAATCTTAAGAGGCAAAGTTTCCAAATATTGCCTTCCCTTTGCTACCTTTCTTTCTCTTAGGTAAAGAGATTAATGTTTAACCTTGAAACCCAAACTTCATAAAAAAACAAACATAACATTAGTAGAATTAAACTTATACAACAAATGAAAAATAAAACTTAAAAGGCAAATCACTTACATTCAAAATTTGCATGTCTGTTCTATCATCTATGTATAAATCAAACCCTTGCAAGATTTTTTTTTCCCTTCTCTCAAGTCGACCAAAATTTGGAATGGAAGTTGAAGGTGGTATTAATGGACCACCAATTGTAAGGGGAAGGGATGAATGTGCTTTTGAAACATTGGAATAAACAACAAAAATTCCTTTACCCTATAAGAAAACATAAAGTTATTCATTTTATATAAAAATTCATAGTATTAATAATAAGAAGTTTACCTCAACTATTGGTTGTGATGGTGGAGTTGTAACAGTAGGTGCTCTTGTATCAAGGTTTACTACATTTCTTGATCTAAGTTGGTAGAAAATTTCATTGTCTGACAAAAGTATAAGAAATATAAGTTAAATATATTAGAATTATAAATTTTGTAACATTAATACATGAATGGTTACCTGATTTGAAGTGTCACTAGTAGGGACTGAGTTGCCGGTGATAAGGGTTGGACCATTACTAATAGGTGTCAAAGTGCCCTGCAACAATAACAATCGCATAAATTTATATAGATACATGCATGATAGAATTGAATAAGAAAAATAAATCTAGAAACACTCACACAACTCTTTGCATTATGCCCGATCTTGAAACACTTTTCGCATTGCATTTTCCTTCTTCTCCTTAATAATCGAGTGCCACAACTTGATTCACCTACCTCATTCACTTTGCATCTCTTGGGTCTTTCATGCATTTTTCTTGAGATAGGTGGATCAATTGATCCCATGTTTGTTTTTGTTCAGAATTTTTCACTTGGTAGAGGAGGCAATACACATTTATATAGGTTTTTTTATATAAATCTGTACTATATCTAGCAAAGACATAATTTCCAATATGTTCTTGCTTCCACAATATGGCAACAATGGAATGAGGCATGGGATACCAGTGAGATCCCAAGCTCTACAAGTGCATTTCCATTTAACAAGGTCAACCACATAAAGATCATCTCCACAGACAATTTCAAATCCTTCAGATCCATTCCATCTTACATGACAAAAAGCACTAAGTTCTTTGTTTCTTTCTAATTTCCCACATATCTTAGGACAAAAAAGATTACCCCATTTAGCACATTTAGCCATATTATTCACTATCCTACCCATTACATACTGCCTCACTTCCTCAAATAATGAAATAATAGTCATAAATCTAGCCCTTACTATGGATTAATTAAAGGCTTCAGCAAAGCTATTATCCACCACATCAGAGTGACGTCTAGTTTGGAAGAATGCTCAACAACAATGTTTCATTTTAGAACTTTGAAGACTTACCATGGCTTCATGTTTGATTGCACCTATATTTTGTATCTTGTTTTCATATTCAAGCTTAGTCGTTGATTTACAGCAAGCCTAGAATGCATGTTGTAAGTCACCACCAGTGTGCTCATTCCTCCAATTAGCATAACAATGCATTGTACAAAATCGATGCTCCACTCGTGGCAACATGTATGCAATCTCTTGTTCCAAACCCTTACAAAATAGAAATATCAAACTTAATAAAATAAATAAGGTTAAATTTGTATGAAAAGCCAACTAAATAAAAATTAAAGAAAAGATACTAACCTTTTACATATCACTAATTATGGTGAATCCATTATTATCACCCAATTGCAGATCCGATCATAAATTTTCAAGGAACAACACCCATGTTTCCCTATTCTCTACCTCAACAACAGCCCATACAATAGGGTATATTTGATCATTCCCATCTCTGCCCACAGTTGATAAAGTCTCACATTTGTAAGACCCTTTCAAGAAGCATCCACATAAACATATAACATGCCTACAAAATTGCTTAAACTCATTTTTCAAGGTTGTAAAGCAAACATACATTCTCTTAAATTTTCTGGTGGGATTAATAGTAGGTCACTCAATCGTTAGCTCTATATTAGCAGTTGTATCTGTCTTTTTTAAAGCAAAAGAGTAATCATTGACTGCCTCCCAACATACCAATATCGAGAGTATGAATATTGCTACTAAAATTATGGAATTGAGATGTTGTCCGCAAGTATACAGGTTAGGTTGTAATATAGTATTACAATAAAGTTGGTAAGTACTTCGAGGATCATATCCAAGGGAGGCGAATACTAAATTAATATTAACCTAAATGTAAATAGATCTAATTAGTAATTTAAATAAATTATAATAAAACAAAACATAAAGGAAAAGGAATTGGTTTTATAAGAAAACTAAATAAACATGTAGAAAATAATAAAACTGGAGAATTGATATGCTGACTCAATCAAATCTAAACATGGGTGATTAGCTCGCTTCAGTAGTCATAACTAATTCCTATTCTATGTTCTACTCAATCAACTAGTCGCTAACCTAGAAGGATCTCTTGATCTTCCACTAAACTAACGAGTCGACAATAACTACTTATCTCTCGACCTCACAATCCAGACCAGATTGGGGTAAGAGATTCACAAATAGACAATACCAATTTTTGGTTAATTCCTACCTAGATGACTTTCTAGACCTAGGGTTAATGTTCTTCCTATCCCAAACAGCTGATCCGCTAAGAAACCATAGATAGAAATTAATTAATCACACGTCCACTCACTAATCCCCCATAGGATGATTAGTTCCTCATGGATCCCATAAATAATAAAAACTTGATGAAGAAAATAAGCATAAAGAACGAATCAAGATTAAACATTTAAGAAGGTTCTTGAATTGTATTTGAATGAAGTACATAATTCTATAAACAGTTGCTTTGAATCCACAAGTCAGATTCTCTGAAGAAAAATAATGAAAAATAGACTGAAATAAATCTTAAGTACAAAAGAAAACTAAAACTGAAAACTAAACTGAAAGGAAAATTCTAAGTTACAGAAAAGATCCCCTCTCAAGTGTTTAATGAGCCTATTTATAATGTTAGGGTTGGTTGTCGTCCTTAGCCCTACTTCATCTGACTTTTTACATTAAAATACATTGTACGGGCCAAAATGCCCTCAGCTCGTTTAATGCTTCACGTACAGGGTCGATGTTGCGACATCTACTGCCTATGTCATCATACTGAAGGCAATTTGCTTAGCTTAGGCTTAGCTTTAGGGGTGTGTCACGACATCGTCTAGCTATGTCTCAATGCCAAAGGTAGTATGGCTATTCTGGCATTCTTCTCACTATGTTGTGATGTTGAACTTCCGTGTTGCAACATGGCGACCAGCCTCGAGTTCTCATGCCTCCGAATGGTGTTCTGCACACTCACCAAATACGTTAGTCTTCTATTAGGCTTACTTTTCCCCCTAAGGTCATAAAATCAACTCAAATCACATTTTCTATTAACTTGAAACTAAAATAGAAAAAACTTTATAAAACATAATGATATTGCTCATATTCAAGCTCCTTTAAGTATGAAACTAGTTTAATCTGCTACAATAAATTGTGGTAAATCAATCATACAAACGACTAAACTCAAACTTCACTCTACCTTTAATTTGTTCTAACTCTCATGCATTAAGTCTACCACATACACTTATTTACAAGTCTACCTTCAACTCCTCTTTTACAAGCCTTTGCATATGAACTAGTTTTAATTGAGGTAACACTCTCAACTTACTAAGAAAATGCCTTCTAACAAACTAGTAGTTGGTTCGACTATTTTGAAATTTCACAGAACATCAGTGATCATTCACAAAGGTCTTAATCTTGAAAATTCCATCAGTACTATCCTTAGTTGCATATATAAGAAAAGGATAACAAGTAGATTTACACTTAGCTCTTGTCCTAAACTTTTCGTTCCTAATATACTTGATGTCAAATCTCTTAACTATAGCATAAGCTGCTAAAACATTCTTGAGTAGAGTATTATTAGTAAAACTCATTCCAACTTGGAATCTAGATATTGTGGTCGATATATCAAATAAGACATTTCTCATTTTCTTACAAGCTAACTCACCATCTGAATCAGTTTCATAACTATCCAAATCAAAAGACCCCAAATACTCAATGTCATCTCCACTAAACCTATCAAAATATGTTTCTACATCATTTACTCTCTCACCATTTCTTTTCTTCCTCTCAATTTCACTAGTGAGGTCTTCAAATTTTAGTTCAGGTTGAAGGTCATCTACCGTAATAGTTCTCTCTCTTTTTCTTTTTTTTTGCTTTAAAGGCTTTATATTTTCCCTAATATCTCTTATCTCTTCATCCTCATCATCAAGCCCACCCTCTAGCTCCTCTGTACCACTGGAAGCCTCCTTTTAATCATTATCTAAACTTTGGGACTCAATTATATTATCTTCAATAATCCTAATACCACTAACATAATTAGACCTACCAACCCCACTGGTCTCTTTACTACTCTTTTGCCTTTGACTAAAATCACTTATCTTAATTTCTATACTATACAATGAAGGCTCATAGTCTACATGAATTGGTGCACTAATCAAATCCATGTTTTACTCTGCAAAAATAACCATTTACAAGCCTACACTTAATACTAAAAAATTGTAGACAACAATAACATGAGTTTCATAAAACGATAACAATATATGAAATACCCGTGTATATTAAATTTCAAATAAAAAAATATTGTTCCCTGACCTGTCTACAGTCATAGTCAATAATATCAATTCACTTAGTTCACTCCCCCAAAAAAGGTGTGTTGTCAAAGAAATTTAAAAAAAATTAATTATTCAAAATCAAAATCAGTTCCAAATAATATTATAACTCGAAACCATATCAAGGGAAACCTATCAGAGCATGAACTCAAATTCAAAATCTCTCAACTTGATTTCCCAAGTTAGATACTTATTTTGAACCCCCAAATCAGTTTTGAATACACATAAAACAATTTTCAAATAAAATCCAAAAAATAACTCTTAATCGATTATCAAATTCCTTAAAGCTAATGAAAAAGACCTAACCCAAATACAAAACACAGTTTAAAATAACAACATATTTTGGGTTTAAAATTGAAAACCGATATTTCAACAATAAAACACAATTTATTCCATCAATGGTTAACAAAAAATCAAAAATAAAAACTAAAAAAGGATTTATAAAGAGAAAAAGAGAAAATAGATTTTCAAATAAAAATCAGTAGACCCACTCAAGATAAAATACAAATCTTACTTTATATTGATTTCTTTCTTTAATTGCAAAGAAATCTGAAGAAGATGAATGATTTAGTTGTTCTATGGTTTAGGGTTTAACTTTTGAAAGAACACATGGTTAAGTTTTTGTAAAGAATTTCCCAAAACAGGAGATTAATTTTTAGTTAAGAAATTCAAATTTAAAATCTCAATGTATTTTCCACATTTGAAATTGTGAAGGTTTTATATGCCATGTGTCAGCCATACATTGGCTATGTGTGCCACCTCATAAAAAAATGAAGACCGTTAGCATTTTGGGTAATTTGCGTAACGGTTGGCAAGTTTAAGTACCAAATTGCACCAAAAAAAAAGTTTAGGTACCGAATTAGGAAAAAATGTCAAGTTCAAGTATCAAATCTTATATTAAACCTTTTAATAATTGTCATCAATACTAGTTATTGAGACAATATATTAAACTAACACCAACTTAAGTGAGAGGCCAATTGCATTTTTAGATGATAACCAAATAATATATGAGCTCATGTATCACATGTGTGCAACCCGAAGCTTGCGATGTTATTTCTTGAAATAATTTGATTGTGCACAATCTCTATAGTATACAGTTTGTGCTAACAACACTGGTGCACTCTATCCCAAGCTTGATTTTCGTTATTTTTGCTAGGATAATATTAAGTTCTTTATGCCTATATATATATATATACTTAATGGTTAGCAAAACTATGACTCCATTTAGTTGCTTAACCATTAATATAAGATTAGCTTTCCAATAAGCATGCAATTTTATTTGCATCAAGCCAACATGTAACACCCCTCACCCGGTCCGGTCGTTGGACCTGATTTACAAGATGCTACATCAATCAACAAAACTTAATCACTTGCATATACGGTTTCAAATAAGAGCAACGGCTACTAAAATTAACATTTAAAGAAAATTTCATGGCTAATTTAAACATTTAAACACCAATGAAAACAGTTTTAATCATAATTAAGGTTCATATTTAATAAATCTTGAAATATCATGTAGGTACCAATACCGAATGAGCAAGTATCATTAATTTTATCATGAGTATCGGTGCTCGAATATGGGTATTGATACCAAAGTTGGATTCTATCAACTTTTGAAAACTTCCCAACTTCGAGGTATTGATATACGTATCTCGAGTATCGATACATTTACCCAAGATACCAAAAATTCACAAGTTATAATGTTATCCATGCTCAAAACAATGTTCTACTCAACACACAATTATAACCTAATTTAACCGAACTTATTAACATCCTTTAAAAATTCATCATGCCATATCCATACATTTAAATAAGAATATCAAACATGTATTATCAACCTTAATCTCAAACGTCAATTTAGTTGCAGACGAAGTCCAAAACAACATTCATATTACGTCAATCCAATACCAAGATAGAATTAATTAAATAATGTTAATAATCAAAACTAAAACTCTAACCCGTATTGTTTTTATTTAGCGAGTTCAAAAGAATCACAAAAACCACCTACTAAAAAATATTGCTTTACTTAGATCACTTCCTTCGTCACTCCACTCACACCAAAAAAACTAATTATCTGCAAGATGTTAATGTGGAGTGTAAGCTCAAATAAGCTCAGTGAATGTTTGGAACTACCGCTAAGCATACACAACGTCACATGTTAAGCAAAAGCATACTACGGCTTACTCATAACCACATTTTCATCAAGTCAAAATAACATTTTTACGTTTCATTAAATTATAAAACTAACATATACTCTCACATGCAATTACACTCAACTCATATATATAATTCATTTAATGATAATTTATCAAGACAAAACAACATATTCATGCTTTAATGACTCACAAGTCTAGCTTATATATTCACATGCATTTACACACAACATTTTCATATATTAATCAATTTATGATAATTTAGCAACTTGGAAACATGAAACATAAAGGTGGACTCTATCACCTCACATTGGATACATGGATCTCCATCACACCAATGATTCAACGAGTCTAACATATCCTATAAGTGTAGCATAAAGCTAAACACTCTCCAACACACTAATATATCCCAGTGAATGGAGCTTAACTCAACATTCTCTTATCCCTCCAATCTGTCTCGGGGCCTTAATGCCCAAATCACAAAACACAAGGGTGAGTACTCACAATTCTATAGCATGCCAACTATATCCAACGGTTTCAAGAGATCACAAGGCTAAAATATCCACAAATACACACATTTAATTACTATTTTAATGCACATAATCTCTATTCATAATCATCAATTCATATCACAAATTTGTACACAATGGATGCTTATCAGATTCACATTTATTTACACTTTAAGTTCCACAACTATGCTCTTTGAACCACCACATATCCAACCACATATTTGTGCATTAAAATTAGTTTATCACATACAAGTACTCACACGCATTACCTGTTATATCAACATCTCAATCCACAACTCGACATACCTTAAACGTAATTTCACAACAAAGTAACAGTATAAGAAAGGCTTACACTCGGAACTTAGGATAGGGGTTTAGGATATTCTTAAGCTCTCAATTAATTCTATAAACTGCGCATACTAGTAGCGACTCCGAACACTCACCAATCACGATCCTGCTTACAAGCCGAAAGCTCAAACAAACTTTCATTGCCTTTAAAATTGCTCGTAGTGGCTCCCGATTGATCCAACACTTTACAAGCATAACAAACACATTACAAACTCATAAAAAAATCAGCCTTGAACACAACCAAACAACAAGAAATACACAATTCAAGCCTCTCCTTTTTCACTATCGAAAATTAGCTAGTTTTGTTAAAGTTGAAGTTTCAACATCCTAATCTCATTTCTAATTCTCAATTTCAATTTCAAACATCCTAAATATGATTTAATTTTATATTTAAACCATTAATTTCACCTAAATTTGTAATCTTAAATTTTTCAAAAATTGAAGCTTTCAAGAACATGTAAAAGGGAAAATCTTTGATTCTTAAAAATCCGATTATGAACTATCAAATTGAAGCAAAATACATTCTAATTAAGTTAAAATTAATAAAAAATCACTTCAAAAACACAATTTTACTCAATATTTCAAGATCTACCAATTTTGAATCCAAACATACTTTAAAAACATCAAATATAAATATACTCATTTAAAACTCGAGTTAAATTAACAACACCCTTTATTTAACCATAGAAAGTTAGAATATTACCTTGATTTGATGAAAATGATGATCTAAAATTCTAATTCAGGATTTCAACTCAAGAAGAACAATTGTGAATTTGGGGAAGAAAACACGTTTTTTGTTTGAAATTGGGGGTTGTTCTGGTGTTTGGGGAGTTAATAAATCTGAAGGAATGAATAGATTTTGTTAAAACTCTCTAATTTTAGATTTTGAAAAACTTTTAATATTTTGGGGTTTGAAAGAAGTATAAGACGTGAATGGCTTTATGTAGGAGACCATTTTTCAAAAATTGGGCAATTTGCCCTTTTGGTCACTCCTAATTCTTCCCTTTTCCAATTATGTCCTAAATCAATTAAAATTCATTTTTTTAAGTTAGACCTTAAAATTAAATTTTGTTTTAAGCAAGTTAATTTTTAAAAAAACGCAAAGATGCCACTTTAATTATTTAATTACTCACTTACGACCCTAATTTCCAATACCTAACTCAACCTCCGATTAAAAAAAACCTGATTCTACTAACCCAAAACTACTAGGCCGGGTTTTAGGGTGTGACACATGTAAGAAATATTTGTCTTATGAGAATTGACTTTCATTTATAATCTAATAGATTTCATCTAAGAATATTTGGATATGCAATATCTATTTTATGTTCCACCATAACGCACTAAGATGGATCATCAAGTATGAAGTTGATAAATTTTAGAATTTTCATTTGATGCAAAAAGTTGAAGGAGATATATTTATAATTTTGAAAAAGTAATGTCATGTTACAAATTTTCTTAGTATTAAAGGGAGACAAATTGGTTAAATAATTATGTCATCATTTTTTATGATCCTCACTAATATTATGTGCACAAAGTTTGAAGGATAAAATTATTTTTCAGACATGTTTAGTGATGACATTTAAAGATTGCATATGTTAGCATAAACATATACCAGCTAAAATGCTCCAAATAATTATATGTACCAGAAGGACAATGTGATAAAAATAAGTCTTAGGGATGCTAGAAGCATGGCAAACTAGTCAATTACATAAAATGTAAAATTCTTGAAAGAAAGGAGAAAGAAATGAATATGGTCATGTGCTAAAGGAGGCGGGTACTCATGAAGAGACCTAAGGCATAATTTTTTATAAAACCCCAAAGAGGATCAGCTATCTGAAATTATAAATATAATGAGATATCTCAATTAGTTATGTCATAACCAAATATGATGGAGTTGACAAAAGGAATTTTTTGTCAACAATGATAATATACATAGAACACTTCAATACTATTGAAAAGTGAAAATTTTGAATGAAAATATACTTGAAAGCATTGAGATGAGAACAAACCATCAAAATAAATAAACATTTCTATTATAACTTATGAAATGTATCTCGGATATGAAGTCTAAACACCGGAAGGTGTAAAGATAAGTGGAGTACATGTTAGCATAATAGCGAAAAAAATATACAAGTCATAATATATAGAATTGACTTGTAACATAAATTTTCACAAGACACTTGGCTTTCGTTATGAAAAATGATTAAGTTGTTGTGGATGCAATAGTCTAATACTAAATAAAATTCTTTATTTAGGTCTAGTGAATTTGTATTCAGTGATATAAATTATTTGATAATATTGATGCCTAAAGCATAAAACTCAAGTTTCATGAGAAAATCATTAAATGTGAATATGATGTTGCTTAAAAGTTTTCATTAGTTAATGTATTTATACGTTTAGGTTATTATCATCATTGTTGATATTAATGTATCAAATACCATTGGAGTTTCGAAAATTTTTCAAGAGCAATAATATTCGGTACATAAATTTTATAATGAAAGTGTATTTAAAAATTAAATTTTGTTTCTACCTAAAGATCCAAAGTTCAATAAGATCAAATGGTCATACAATGATGTTATAAAACAATGGTCCTAACGTATCAATTATTTATGTGTCCAATACACTAATTGTATTGGTAATAGTGAATGATACAATACATCATGCTTTATGGAGTTGTTGGCGACATCTAAAGCATGTGAATGTAATTGAATTTTATTGCTATATTGATACGCATCAACAAAAATTTTTTTATATGTTGATGATTTACTATTGATAAATAATTTTGAATGTCTCAATATTGAGTTATAAAATGATGTTCAAAGGGAACAAAATATGGATTGTTGTAACACCCCTCACTCAATGCGAAGAATAATCGATAATTCAATTAGGCACTCTATAACGCTACATTTAATAACTTAATTTTCAGTATTGGATTACATCGTTTCAAAGATCTTAACTAATGCTTACATGAGGGAGTGTAAATTCACACTACATTTTTCTTTTAAGGTTGTGACATACTACGTATTAAAGAATTATGTACTCTTTTTTCTTTCACTAGGTTTTTGTCCTACAGGGTTTTTCCAAGTAAGGTTTTTAATGAGGCGTATCCTTTTTACAATGATCATACAATGGGGTGTAACCCCCCCAAACCCGGCCTAGAAGTTATGATGAATCTGGAGAAATTACATTGACTCATTTGAAAAACTGATCTCAGTAATATTTAGCGAACACGACTATAGCGCACAGTCATTAAAAGCTATTTGTTCGCTTTCAGAAAACACTTAAGGAGTTACTTAATCTACAGTAGAAAACCCTTTCAAGAGTTTTAGTTTTGAAAAATGAAATCCATTTTGTTTAAGTGATTTTGCAGCCTCGCATTAGAAAATATTAATTACTAAAGAATTAAGCAAAGTCCCAAAACGAGTTCAGAAATAGATTACAAAACCTAAAGGAACAAAATAAATAATTACAAAATTCACCATATTTACAGTAAGTAAAAAAATTTGAGCTCCCACATGTCGTCTGGTCCTAAGCCAAAGGTTTACCTGAATAGACAAAGATAAAACAAAAGGGCGAGCTATAAGGCTCAGTGTATAACTAAACTCAAACAAAGATCAAACAGAACACAATATACAATCAGAGTAAAGCAGAGAATTTCATAACGATCATATAGCTAGAGTAGAATAAATTAGAGTATCATAGGGATTTTCATAACAATCGTATAACAAAACAGAGGGTGTATGGTTATGCCAATGTGATGTTTTTCAAAAAATCAAAATGCAGATTTATCAAAAAATATCCTACTCAACTCCGCTACACACCAAAATAGAGTTCCCCAGAACTCATCCAACCAAATTACACTGACATATAATTGTGGACAGTGCCACCAGAATTGCAGTCAAAACTTCCAAATCAGATATATATGGTCAAGCCACTATATTGCAGCCAAGCTGCCAGTACAGATGTATATGGTCTAGCCACCATAATTGTAGACAAGCTGCCAGACAGAATTGTGGATAAACCACCATATAATACAAATCATTGAATTACCAAAAACTACCTCCTTTTACATCATCCCGAACCCCATGAAATGTGTCCTGGCAGAATCAGAATGATAAGCATGTAAGACATGTTGCCGTATAATAACAGAGATAGAAGACATGGAAATCAACATTTTGCAGAACAGACTAATCAAATCTTAATGAATCATAATATATTTTCCATGAAGTCATATGCATCGTTACATATCAAAATCAATATCAAACACAACAACTTATTCGGATATCACATGTCCACAAACAACAAGGTAACACAGAAATGACTCATCAAAATTAATAGAGCACAAACCATACTTGAATAAATCACATACCTTAAACACGTCCCAAACAAAAGCACATTATACGCTAACAGATCATGCTTACTTAGCTTATATCCTATTAGACATACGTATAGATAACGAATAACACACCAATATTTCATCAAAAATTAAGTTTTATGGCTTGTTTCAGATTGAATGAACCCCGTAAAAAGCCTCCGTTTGATTTAAACAACATTTACGAACCTAGGGAAAAATTCTGATTTTTGGCCCACACGTCCTACATGGTGGTCCGTGTGGCCCACATGGCTTGGCACACGCCCGTGTGGCTCAAGTTAGAAAGTTTCACAATTTGACACAGTGGTGTGGTTCAAGTCAATGACATACACAGGCTATGCACAAGGTCATGTGGCATCGACAGCCTCAATTTTGGCTTCCTATGTTCACTAATTTCTCAAGTTTTCGTTACACACCTGATACAGTTTTGACTTAGAAGCAACATAGATGATCTTGGAACCCTAAAGCGACGTTCAAACGTCCAATCAGACGATTTATTCAAAATCAAATCACAAAACTAACATCCAAAACTGATGTTACATCGAAAAACTTTCGACACAAAACCCCAAATTGAAACTTACTAGCAAATGAATCAACCAACATGTAATTCTTAAATCATTAGAGGGATGTAAATCTCGAGATGCAGTTCGACTAAAAGATCGAGGGCACAATGAAACTTAGAGTAGCATATCCGAAACGATTCAAATAGTAAACTAAGGGTGGAAGACAATCACAACCAAAAAGAAAGAAGAAGAAACGATAGAGAGAAAAAAATGGAAGAGGAACGTGAAAAAAAGAGGAAGTTTTTGGGAAAAACTTAATTAATTTAAGAAAAAAAACTAACTCACAAGACAGCATAACAAAAACAAAAACATTTTCTTATTGCTTTCACAGGGACTCGAACACAAGACCAAAAGGTATACAAAAACTTAAACATTGAACCAATAGGCTCATTCTTGTCTTCAATTGAGCGAAAATCATATATAAACCAGATACTCAAGAATAGGAGTTTAGGAAAAAGTAGAAAAATTTCAAAATAAAAGGTTTGAACCCAGAACCTCGCATACACAAAAACAACACCTATCCACTAAACTTAATTCACTTGTCATAATTTCACAATCTTAACTCAAACCCAGGACGCAACCACTATAGTTTCACTAACCCAATTTCTTCTAACTCGGTTTTTGAGATGTTATAGAGGGAGTGCTATGAATGCTATTAAGTGGATGTTCAACCTTTCACCTTTCATCTTCTTTAACTCTTCATCAAAAGAAGAGAAATGCAATAGAAATCCTCATTATTCTCATCTATTATTCTTGTGTTCTTTACATTATTATTATTTTATAACAATCTACAAATTGAATTTGTGTTTAATGGATTTATAAACAAATTGTTTACACTATACCAATAATAATTCTCGAGTAAACTTAAAAAAATTAATTTTTAACATAAAATATTTTCTCTCACCAAATTTGTGAATGTATACTTATTATCGATAAAATCCTTGACTTAAATATAGTCTTTAAATAAAAGAACTAAAATTAACATGTCTAGGGATTGAAGTCGTGTTTAATGGATTTATAAACAAATTTTTGAGTAAACTTAAAAAAAACTTTTAATATAAAATGTTTTCTCTCACAAAATATGTGTATCTTATCGATAATGTTATTGATTGCATTAGTGTGATAAGTCAACTCGATATTTAATATTTTAAAAATAAAACTTTAATATTGAATTGTTTTCATCAACTTAATAACTTTTAACGTGCTATAGAAGAATGAAAATACCATGGTAAATACTTTGAGTGCATTTAATATTCTTAATATGATGTATTTACCTATTTCAATTTTTTTACTTAGAAGTTAAACTATTTTTAATTTTAGTTTCATACATATTCCATATATGTTGTTATTATTATTAATTTCAAACCTTACATTTTATTATTTCTTGTATGTTATTTTGAAATACAAATTATTCTAAATATGTGATTTTTACATGCATATGCGTGCGATATCTAGTATTATAAATACTAAAATTTGAATAAGTTATTATGTGGGTGAAAATATAACTATCAAGTAATTTTAATTTATAAAATGTAGGTAGTTTTAGGTTATAAAAGTTAAGGTTGAGCAAGGTAAATAAAAATACCTACTTAAAAATTTTAAATAAAAACATTAAAAAACATATACGAGTTATTAATTAATTTTATTTATTTGAAAATTATTTTAGAAATATTTATAAAAATACTTTTAAATTTTATCAAATAATGTCCAAAAGTCATAAATAAATATATTTTTTGTTAAAATAAATCTAAAACTATAATTCAAAATAAATAAAAATTGGAGAAATGAATCGATTATAATAAAAGATTCAAAACTAAAATGAATCCAGCCCTAAAAATATTTCAATTCCCTATAATTAATTTGATAGGCTAAATGGGTAAATGTTATTATTGAGACTCTATCTATCAAAAGCGTTAATGAAGAATACTCATTAAGTAAGTACCTAGTGAGGTAAATTCTGTTACGGACTTTTTAGCTGATCTGATAAAAGGTTTTCCCATTAGTGTGAGAATTTTTCATTTTACCCCTTTATTAATTGATGATCAAATATGGATAGATAGAAAGTTTCTGTTACCTAACTCTAACCCTATTATTTGCTCATAATTGATGCTTTTTACATCTTGTTACCAAAAAAACACAATGCTGTTTAAGTGGTATATTTTTCATAATATTGATATTTCATTTTCTATCGTTTTAATTAAAATGATATGTTGTGATTTTATAATAGTATAAAACTAAACCGAGAGAATAACTTGATTCACTTCATGAATTTCACATTAAATTCATTGATTTAGAACTTTATTAAAGGTTGATAAAAGTGGTGGAGCAGAATAGGTTTCGTGAACGAATACTTCATTCCGAATCTAGTATCTTCGATAATTACTATTTTACTCCTTCTAACGTTTTATGTATTTCTTTTATATTTTAATATAGATTAAATATACACTAAAATCATACATATACCAGCATTATTTATATGATTATCTAAATTGTTGATTGAGTAGTGTCACAAGTTAACTAAACATCGATTTTATTAAAAATTTATTAAACTACTTTTATATATTTGAAATAAATTATATTTTATAAAAGTATTTTATTTTTTAACATTTTAAATAAAATCAATGAAAAATTATAAATGATAAGATCTAAATCTATATCATCAATATGTAAAAACCTCAACTTTATTATTACAACCAACATTTGATTTGGGTTAAATCATTATTTGGGATTTAAACTTGATAATTTTTTTATATTGGGATTTGAATATTTTCTTTGCCCAAGTTAAGTTCTGTTGTTCTTATATTAAGGTTTAAACTTAAACAATATTTTTCACATTGAAGCTTGAATTTTTTATCCAAGTTAAACCTAAACTTGACAATAGTTCCCATATTAGGGTGTAAACTTGACAATTATCCCCATATATGAAAATTTTGTCAAGTTTAAAACTTAACTTAGACTGAAAAATTTCGGATATCAATATAAAAATAAATATAAATTCAAGATGTAACTTAAATATAAAAAATTTAGACATCATAATTTTTTTACATTTTAGTATTATTATATAGGTGAAATCATGTGGCGATGACAAAATACAGGTAGCCAACAGGATAGAGATAGGGATAGCTCAAGATAACGTCAATTGCGGCGCCAGGTTGAGAGAGAACTTCTGAGAAAAGATTGTTGGGATTTAATTTGGAGGAAAGCCAAAATATAGGCATTGGATTCTTCACATATCTCAAAGGTTGGTTTTATACACAATTTTAAAACTAAAATATATAAAAAAAAAAAAAAAAGGGCTGACTTGAGTTCGCTTGATCACACATTTCTATGAGTGCATCTATTCCTTCCAACCTCATGAATATTTTGGATGGGATACCCATAGGTTTATATTACACAGATATTTTAAATTAATTTAGGTGAAGGGAAACTATTACCTTCTAAAGTAAGGGCATCTCATTTAGGGTTGAGATCGGTTAGTTTTGATTGAATTTTTCAAACTTTCTTTTATAATTTTATTTTTTATATTAATTTTAAGATTTGAATCTCTAAATTTTATTTGATAAAAGAAATTTTATAGCTTTTCACATAATTATTAAGTAAGTATTTTTATTTTAAAATGTTATATCAATAAATTTAATAAAATAAATTTAATAGTATTAATAATTGAACATAAATATTAAAATCTAAAAATAAAAGAATTAAGTTCTTAAAAATAAAAATACAAAATTTTAAAATTAAGAAAATACAAAACATACAGTATATTTTAAGCTTTTAAATATGACCCTAAATAAAAATAAATTGGAGTAACCAAAATTTTTAAAATTATAAAAAAAAAAAAAGCGTCTAAACACCATGATTCAGGAATTGTAAAGCGAGCAGAGGTAAGGTTGAAATAAATTAAAAGTCAAAACGTTGAGAAATGAAAGGAGTTAATAGTTGCGTAAAAAGAAAGCGAAAAAAGGATCCCATATTATATTATATTATATTATATTATATTATATTCCTCAATTCTTTCAAAAGAAAATATATATTATATTCCTCAATTCCCAATTTCGAAAGCCACTGAAATTGAAATAATTAAATGTTGGATCATGTGAAAGGATGTGGGTATTTACGTAAGTAGGGCATGGGACCTACTTTGACGCGCTTACACGTCGTTTCTTACGTGGACATCACTTTCAGCCCTTGCATTTGCATTCGCATTCGCCTACTCTACTCTCTCTCTCTTTCTGCTTTTCTTTTTCAATTGTTTTTAGATACATCATTTATACTGTAGTATTGGTTGAGTTTTAGTTACAGTTACCTTAAGACCAAACATTGATATTATGTTTTTTAAGTAATTCTTTTTACAAAAACTTTATATAAACTATTTAAAATCACATAAATTTTATATTAATATTTTATTTATTTAAAAAGTCTTTGAATGTTTCACAATTAAATTGGGGCACAATTAGATGCTGAATTAAAGTAATTATATTAATATAGATAAATAAATATATAAATATCTTGTAATATAATAAAATAGAAAATTATACTGTAGTCACTTACTATTAGTAAGTTTTTTTTTGTCGCTCAACTATGAAAAATTATAAAATTTCATATAATTATTCAATTTTTTTGTCACCAATTAACATTGTTATAACAAAAAGTTGTTATGTAGCTTTTAAAATTAGCATATTAACAATTTTAACCTTCAACATTTATATATTATGCTAATTTGATAGATTCTAAAATAAATTAAACCCTTAACGCTTAAATAGTGTGTAATTTGATCATTTTGCAATTTTATTTTTCTTTGTAGCATTTTTTGACATTGTCCTTGCATTTGATTCAATGTAAAATGAACAACAAGAAGAAACAAAACAACCCAAATTCTAGTACCTAATTCAATTACTTGAAAATTAAAAAAAATACCCCTTCATTAATTTAATCTAATTGTATGTCTAACAACTTAAAAAAAATGAGCTTTGGTTTGCTTTGTCAATGGCTAGCTCAAGCTAACAAAAACTGGATTAATTATCATTGAAAGATATTAAGTTCTTAGTCATTTGAAGTATAAGGAAAGCAAGGCATTTGAGGATTGTCTAGTTTGTAAACATTGAGCACTAAATTTTTAAAAATTAAGAATAAATTGACACAATGTGTAAATGTTAAGGACTAAATTTTTTATAATGCCAATTTCAAAAGTTGTCATGTCATCTTTCCATTAACCATTTAACAACATATGACTAAAAAGGAAAAAAATTGAATAGTTACTTGACCGATTTGCAACTTTTCATAGTTGAGTGACCAAAAAAGAAACAACATGATAGTTGGGTGGCTACTAGTGTAGTTTACCCTATTAAAAATGATCTTTTGGGATTTTTTCAACTAAGTTTTTATCAAACACATCCATAGTCAAAGGCTTCCTATTAATATAGATAGATAGATAGATAGATGTATTAGGAGTTAATTGCACTATTCATTAAACATTCTAATTACACCTTCAAACTATCAATGTTATATCAATAAGGTCCATCCGTTATTAAAATTGTTAGTTTAGCAATTAAATGAGATGCCAAATCTCATGTGGCATAGTTTTGAGATTTTCGTTGTTATAAAAGTTTTATTATTCATTCTCTCCTTTTCAATTTTACTTTATTTCTAGTTTTAACTTTTAAAAGTTATGTGGTGACGTATTACTTTTATTTAAAATTTTTATTATAAATTATGCCTCATAAGATTTGACATGTTATTTAACGATTAAATTAATGGTTTTAATAATAGAAAGACTTTATTGATATAACATTGATAGTTTAACCATGTCATTAGAATGTTTTGAAGTTTAAATAATTTAGAACGAATGTCATAGGTTAAGGATGTTTAGTGCAATTAACTATTTATCAATAATAATGTTTTTCTTTTTAAATAAATCTAATACATGAGTTAATTGCACTAGACATTCTCAAAATATGACATTCATTTTAAAAAAAGTTATTCATAGCCTCAAATATGAGGAACACTGATAGAGTACTATCAGGAATTTCGATATGCATTCAAGAAAACATGAATGTCAAGCTTGTCAAGAAGTTTAAACCCGAGGAAATTCTAACGGCAATTAAAGGTATTGCACCACTGAAAGCTTCAGGTATGGACGGTTTCCCAGCCCTTTTCTTCCACAAGTATTGGCATATTGTGGGGGAGGAGGTTACAAAGTTTTGTTTAGAAATTCATAATAGGAAAAAGGAGTTCAACGTTATTAACTATACTAGTATAGTGCTTATTCCAAAAGTTGATTCCCCAAACTGCATGACACAATTCAGGCAGATTAGTTTATGTAATGTGGTGTATAAAATCATATCCAAAACAATTGTAAACAGATTTAGAACTGTGTTGGACAAATGCATTGACGAGGCGCAAGCAGCTTTTGTTCATGGACAACAAGTCATAGATAATGCGATCATTGCCTATGAGGTTTTACAAACATTAAAATAAAAAAGAGAAGGAAATCGAGGCTATTTTGCATTAAAATTATATATGAGCAAGGCCTATGATAGGGTTGAATGGAATTTTATTGAACAAGTAATGAAACAAATGGATTTTTGTGATGAATGGTTGAATCTTGTGATGGGGTGCATCCGATCGGTGGAATATTTGGTTCTGTTTAATAGGATTAGAGGAGAAAAATTTAAGCCTTCAAGGGGTTTGTGACAAGGGGAGCTTTTGAGTCCATACTTATTTCTTATTTGTGTAGAGGGTTTTTCTTCACTCATTCAATTGGTAAAAAGAGAGGGAGCTATTAAAGGCGTAATGATGGGGATAGGAGGACTTACTTTAACTCATTTTTTCTTTGCTGATGACAATATATTATTTGGGGAAGCAAGTTTGGAAGGTGCAAGTGCTATTAAAACAATTGTGAACGAATATGAAGGGGTTACAGGGTAGTTGATTAATTTTGAGAACTCACTGATTTTTTTCAATACCAATATTCAAATCGATAGGCAAGAGCAGATCGGATCGATTCTTGAGGTAAGGGTTTCGCGTAATCTAAAGAGATATTTGGGTCTACCGACTAAGATTGGACCGCAAAAAAAGGAGGCGTTTGCAAGTTTCAGAGATAGATTTATTAAAAGTATTGAAAGTTGAAGTGTTCGTCAGTTATCTCTTAGAGGAAAATAAGTTTTTATTAAAGCTATATTACAAGCCATTCTAGTTTATACTTTGCAATGTTTCTTATTTCCTGTTTCACTAAGTCGTCAGTTTGAAAATATTATTAGGAAATTTTGGTGGAGAAATTCTAAAACAGGGAAGGGAATTTATTGGTGTGATTGGAAAAAAAATGTGTAAATCAAAAGATCAAGGAGGGTTGGGTTTTAGGGATTTGGCGAAGTTTAATATAGCTTTACTTGCAATACAAGGGAAGAGATTAATTACGAAACCAGATTGCTTATTTGCGCATGTTATGAAAGCAAAGTATTTTTCACATATTGATTTTATAAATGCGAGGTTAGGATCTCACCCTTCGTTTACCTGGAGAAGTATTTAGAGTGCGAGGAAACTTTTGGAGGAAGGAATAGGATGGAAAGTGGGGAACAGAAAGTTGATCAACATCTAGAATGAAGCTTAGATCCTGAGACTTGGGAATGAAAAAGTAAGAGTTAAGCATATTAATATTAATTTTACATCAGTAGCAAACCTCATTAATTCTAATCATATTACCTGGAGAATTGATGTGTTACGACAGCTTTTTGATGAAGAGCAAATTTCCAAAATTCTGTCCATCCCACTTGTTGCAGTGGATATTCACGATGAAAGGGTGTGGTTGGGTGATAAAAGAGGGGTGTATTTCGCAAAAAGTAGATACAAATGGCTGTTACAGGCGGATACGATAATAGGGCAAGGGGAGGGGATACATCAACCTACGCTACTACAGAAATTTTACAACAAATTATGGAGATTATAGGTTGCAAGAAAAATCAAAATTATATTTTGGAGAATCGCCAATAACTTCCTCCCTACTTTTAACAATTTAAAAAATAGAAATTTACAGGTTATGAATCTTTGTCCTCTCTGCCGTACAATGGAGCAATCAGTGAGTCACGTCTTCTGAGAATGTACATACATTAAATGTGTCCTGCAATGAGTGGGGATTGATGGCTCATCCAGTTGCCCGGAAAAAAAATTAGAATATGTGGTTAGCAAATTTATTTTTGAATATGAAAGAAGGGCAGTGTAAATGGTTAGTCATGAAGTTTTGTGCAGTATGGTATCACATAAACAAAGTTTATCATTAAGGAGAAGGGCAAGAAAAACGAGATTGATAAATTTTATTAAGTCATTTTACACAGAGAACATTAAACTAGAAGTAGTGATAGAAGTAGGTGTTCAACAAAATGGCTGTGCATGGACTCCACTGAGGATAAGTGTGGTAAAAGGTAATTTTGATGCAGCGTATAACAGTTATATGATGAGTTCAGTAACAGGAATAATTTTTAGAGATTTCGAAGGACATATACTGGCAGCATGCACTTACCCTAATACATTTGTGGTTGATGCAACCATGGCGGAGGCGAGAGCTTGTTTACAAAAGGTAGTAGTGGTTGAAGATTTGGGATTCAGAAATCTGGTGGTTGAAAGGGACTCCTTGACTGTCATAAAGAAAATCCAAACATTTGAAGAGGATAAATCAAATATTGCTGTGATTATTAAAGAAATAAAAGAAAAAGCTCGGAGGTTTGAAAGCTTTACCTGTCAATTTACAGGTAGATCAATGAACCACGCGGCGCATATAATGACGGAGGAAGGGAAACGATGAGATTCACCGAGGTTCTAGGCTGAAGAGGCACCTCCAAGAACGAAATTGGCAGTTGAAGAAGATAGAAGGTCCCTGTCAGAAAGGTGAAATGAGTCGGAGAAATAAGAATAAAAGGAATCCGATGGTTTCAGTCTCTACACACAATCCATCGTGAACGAAAAAGGAGTAGGATGTTTGATGGTTTTGACAATGGTTGTAGAGAAGTTGATGAAGGATGCCAAAGAATTGAATAGTTTTCTTTTTCATTTATGTTTTCTTTCTTCATTTCAGATTTGGCGTTTGGGTTTTTTTTTTAAGTTTAGGCTTTAACTGTATTTGTGTAGGGTTTTTTAAAGTAAAGTTTTTTTTTATTCTTGTAAAGCCTTAATTTTCATTTATTAGGCTCTGGCATTGTTGTGTTGGTAAGGGCTGGGAAGAACACGTGTCTGCCATGCAGTCCTATAATTTCTTATTATTTTGATTTAAATTAAAAAAACTATTTGAAAAAACATTAAATCCGTTGAAAATTAATATTTTTAGTAATTTAATTTTAATCCATAATAAAAATCAAATGACAACTTTTTCCATACAAAAAATGTGGAAATGATAAAGTAGAAAATACTTCTCACTTAGTATAGATTATTTTTAATTATCTTTTAAGTTAATTTTAATTCTTTTAGAAATTCTTTTAGCATTCTATTATCCTTAAAAACTTTACTTTTAAAATTTAAGTTTGCTTAAAATAATGTGAAATATTTTTAAAAATAAGAATAAAAATAAAAAATTATAAATTAAAAGTTACATATATCAAACAATTTAATTATATTTCATATTTTTATGAATATATTATTAGAAAGTAGCTGTCCGTTATTATAAGAAGTTTAATGTATTTTATGACTTTAATATCTATTAGAAATACAATTTTATATTATTTATACTTCTCTTTTTCCTTTTATCTTTGAACTAGAGATTTTATAATTTAAATCCATCCAACACTTACATTTAATTTTTCAACCCTAAATATTTTCATGTATCAAATAACATTTTTGTTCCTATGGGTATTTAGTGAATGTTTGCTGTTTTTTTCTGACTCGGAATGTTTGCTGATCTGATCTTTAGTTTATTTTTAATTTTGTTATTATTTTTTAGAAGAGACGTAAAATAAAAATACATGAATGTATGAAAATTTATGTAATATGTATATAAATATAAAAAAAACATAGAAAGATAAAAGAAGAAAGGGAGATTGGTAAGTTTTATTTTATTTTTAATTTCAGAATATTAGAGAGCATAAATAATAGAAACAGAATATAAAAACATATATAGTATCATTAAATCATTTAGGTTAATAGTTGTAAGCTTAGGTAAGGACGTTTCTACATATTTAGTCTCATAGTAATTAAATTCGATTGTGATATGATTAAGTGTCAATAATAAAATTTAATTGTTGTCTTATATTTATATAAAATTATCATATACCATTGATAGTCAGTTATACTGACTTATGGTCAAGGCTGAAAGAAATTTTCGTTTAATTAATTTTCATATTTCCATCCCACATATTTCATCTTACATTAAAATTATACATATGAAATTAAAGTCAAACAATAAACTGATCAATTCAAAATTGTTATTTGTTTGAAAGGTTAATTAACTTGTAATAGTTTCAAAACACAGCTTTCCGAAAATTATACTGACATTGCTAGTTTTTTTATCTGTGGAGTCTCCTTTTCATTATAATTTTTATTTTGGTGTTGAAAGCAACTTCGGACTAAAAATTAATTAGAAAACTCAATAATAGTACTAATACTTTAACAAAAGGAAATTAATTAATGTGAAATAAAATAAAATTTTACAATTGAGGAATGTCCTCAAGGATGTGAAAATCAATTCGTGGAAAAAAATGGAATGCTTTAGCGACGGCTACCATATCCACAATTCTACGCTAAGACCTTGTTTCATATGTTGTCCTTTCGACGCTCTTTAGCACCATTTTTACCCTATCATCTTTACAAATGTATGCTTTGTTTTTTTTTTTTTTGCTCTCTTTCCTAACTATTTGGGAATTAATGAAACAACATAATTATTTTATTTAAAATGTATTGGAATGTTAATGTTCTCTTTCCTTTGGGTTGGTAATGAGGTAAGGGTGAGCGGTCAGTCGAATCGAGTGAAATTTTTTTGAGTTAATCGAGTCGATGAGTCCTATTTTATCATCCTAACTCGATTTGAAATTTTTTTCAGATCGAGTTAGTGAAATGAAATTCGAGTCAAATCGAATCAAATCGAGTGAAATTGTTCGAGTTAAATTAAAAAATAAACATGTCAAATTAAAATCTTGTTACAGTATAACTAATTTCATGTAAGAGTGCATAAATTTGAAACCATATATATTTGAAAACTTTTTCAAAGAAAATAATAAAAATACTTTAATATGATAAACTTGAATCATTAATTAACTTATTTAGGTCCCAAAATTATTATCTAGAAAAATTTTAACTTTTAAATTTCTTTATATACTTTTTATAATTTTTTCTGAAAGTTTTATAATTTTGAAAAAAAATTTTAAATTTTTATAAATATTTTGAAGTTTAAAATTATTTTGAATTTTTGTAATTTTATTGAGAAAGAGGCCAATTTGCTCATTTTCAAACTTAACAAGGACCAAAAGGTAGTTACACCAATCATTATTCAAATTGTAAAATTCAACTCAATTTGAACTTAAAATTTAAATTACTTATTCAAATAACTCTTTAATTTTTTTTAATTTTTGTTCGAATCGAATCAAATTTTATTAGGTAACTTAGCTTTATTTAATAATTGATGAAGTTTGTGGCTACTGGCTAGCTCTTACCAACTTGTCTTCATAGCCGTTTATGAAGGGGCAAGTACTTGTAAAGGAAATATATGGCCACTCAAATTTCTTTGTTTAATTATGTTTAATCTAGCAAATAACTCAAAAAGAAGAAAAAATGGCTTATCGCATTTTGATAGGGCAAAGCACGTGTCCCTATGTTAATTCATGTGCCTTTGTTTATCGTAATAATATCCTTTGTCTCCCAAAATTATTGTTTTCCTTTCTCTAATTTCTATTTGTTCAAAGAAAGGCAATTGCTTTTTTTTTTTTTTGGGGGGGGGTTATTTAAGCATGAGTAGTTATTTTCTGTCACCACTCATGTTTAAACATTTTGGTGCTTTTTTTAAAAAAGTTAATTTCACAAGACATGAAAAAATAACTTTATTTAAAATTTATTAACGTTAAATTAAATTATCAACTACTATGAAGGTTTAATGGTAATATTAAATTTTTAAAATTACTTTTCAAGTCAAGTCTCCAAGGGAGGGAGATTTTGTTATTTAAATTCCAACCTTGACCTAATGTCCATCAAGACTTTAAAGTTCTTAGCTTCAAGTTTCACTCTATCAGAAGGAGGTTGAATTAGATTGTCTAGATTCAAATCTTTTACCTAACGTCAACAAATATTTTAAATCGTTGAGTTTTTTTTTTTTGACATTGAACTAGTGGCTTAGTTTTTTTAAAAAAAAGCTAAGTTAATACTAAAAGATATTATTATTATATTCGAAATTTAACACAGATTCGTTAAATAAAAGGAAATATTTTTCGTAAAAATTTGCATCATGAATGTACAAATTTGGATTTAGGGCTAGTTAATTCTATAAATTACCCTTGTAGTGCTTTAAAATAAAAATTGAAAACAATTCTCTCTGATCTAAGAATGCATTGTCTAACGTTTAAAATTTTTCTAGAAACCCAACTATATGAGATTATCACTTTCCCATAGAAATCGTAGAAAGGATTTATCATTTTCCGTGATATTCTTCCTTTTTCTTACCAAAACATTAACTTGATTTTGAAGAATGAATAACATAAGAAGAAGATAGGGAAGTTATATGTCGTTTTCCTTGGGAAGAAACTTGGCATCTACTTTTTATGGAAACAATTTGCTCCTTTGATTATTGGAATTAAGAGAAGTTTGTGTAAGTCATTTGAATCTAAAAGTGATGCACTGGAAGCCTTCAAGGGGTTTGAAAGCATGATTCGTTATAAAAATCAAAGCTTAAGTGTCGGAGTTCCATGTAAAAGATGTAGTACATAATTCTTAAACTCTCCCAAACCTTTTGAAGAAGTTCTTGCTCAATTGATACGTGCTTTTATTACAAGTTTCATTATTGGTGTGAAGATTTCTAAAAGTTGTTAGTTACTTGTGATTTTTCTTTTTTATATTTTTGTTGTTTCATTCAATCAAAAAATATGGATAATAAAATTGTAGAAAAGTATAAGCACTGGTTAATTGGATGTTTTGGAACATAAGTTTTATGGTTTAATTGTTAGTTACTATATTCTCATGATTAAGAATAGGGTAAACTATACTAACAATCACTCAACTTTAGGGTAGCTGACAAAATAGTCACCTAGGTTTCATTTCATTCACTCAACTTTAGAAAAATAACAAAACAGTCACTAACGCTATAAAAAAGTGACAAATCAGTCACTTATTAACATTTTCTGTTACTGTCTTAATGAGACTGCTAATGTGGCAAGTTAACTAGCTAATATGGCTAGTTAACTTACCATGTTGGTGAAGCAGTGGAAGGGTCAAGGTTTGACACAGGTTTAGGGAAAAATATCTGAAGAGTTGGGTTGGTTTCGGAAAAAAAAAAGAAATTGATTGTGATTAAGGGGAGGAGGAAAAGAAAATCGATTTGGCAAAAAAATAATAGGGATTTGGGTTAGAAATCGATTCAGGAATTGATTAATAAGGTTGGTTTAGGGTTAGAAAATCAATTCAATAATTGATTAATAGGGTTTAGGGTTAGAAATCGATTGATATTTTCTGTTTGGGGAGAAAAGAAGACAAAATGAGAAACCTACCACTGTTTTTGGTTCTCAGCAACAATAGTCAATATAAGAGAAGCTGACAATGTTGTTAGATCTACTGTAACGGGTAAGTTTCTGTATTTAGTTTTTTATTTTTTGGATTTAGGGTTATTTCGATTTAGGGTTGTCTAGATTTAAAATTTGAAAAATGTTGCATCCACATGGGTTATTTCGATTTAGTTTTTGATTTTTTTGGATTTAGGCTTATTTCAATTTTGATTTCATTTGTCATAAACGTGCATAAAAGATTTTGGTTTTATTTTTTATTCACATGGGATTTAAGGTCTAGTTATTAAAGTGAATGGCAGATACTGTGTATGGTATGCCATGTACATGATGTTGTGTATGTCATATTTATTGTTTGTTGTATATGCTGCTGTGTATGTCATTTGTTATTAAGTGAATGGTAGATACTATGCATGGTATGCCATGTGCATGATGCTGTGTATGTCATGTTTATTGTTTGTATCAAACTTGTAACGATCCGATAGTCAGGGGTGCTGGAAAGTACATTCCCGAGACTCCGTTCCCGTAAATCAGACTCGTACATATTTTTAATAAATATTTACAAAGCTAGTTGTGTAGTTAATTAGGTTTCAACTAAGTGAATTTGCATGAATTAAGAGTTATTATAATATAAGGACTAAATCGAGTTTAAGGTAAAAGTTAATTTTATGATTTAAAAATAATTAAAGGGACTAAAGAAGCAGTTATACCATTGTCTCTTTAAGTGGGACGACATTAGTGAATTATATATATAACTTATATGTATATTTATTTTATATATTATAATAATTGAAGTTAAAATATGTTATAATATTGAGAGATCTTAATAATTAAGTAAATGTATATATGTATTATATAATAATAAATTAGAGTATAATAAATTAAATAGGTAAAAAAAGAAGAGAGAATGCCATAAAAACTAAGAAAGAAAAAGAAAGAAAAAGAAAAGAAAGGGAGAAAGAAAGTCACGCACGACCTAGGGACTCTAAGGTTCAAACTTCAATTGGTTAGTCAATTTACTCCATTTTCTTATAATTTGTATATTTTTGGAATCCCGGTATCTAGGTCTACCCGACTCATGTTGAAATTTTAACATTGATTAAAATTTTAAATGTTTTTAATGTTGAATAGTTTTAGTATTAAGGATTAAATTGATATATTTTTAAGCTAGAAATGGAAAAGGATTAAATTGTAGAACAAATTGTAAATTTTGAGTAATAGGGACTAAATTGTAAAAATTTCAAAATTTAGGGGTTTAATTGAAAATAAGGAGTTAAATTTATTTTAAAATGAAATTAGTATAAAAATATAAGATTAAATATAAAGAATAAAAATTAGTCTCGATTTAGGGACTAAATTGAAATTTAGGCAAATATTAAGTAAAAATTTAAATATTCATTATGAAATTGAATTGTGTTGTATTAATGAATTTTAATTGTTTTAATTCCATAGCTAATGTCGTACCGGAATCCTCAACTGAAAAGGGGAAGGATAAAATCGACGTCAAATAGCTCGGAATTCACAGTTTGTATTTATATAATTCGAACCTAGTTACTAATTGTTGTATTTTGATTTAATGCATATGGTAGGTGGCTGAGGTGAGTATTTGGCACTTTGATATTGAATTGAATTAAAGTTGATTGAAATTGATTGAATTGATATATAAATTATGAATGTATTGGTTATTGAATTGAAAGTAATATATGTGATAATTTGAAAGTTGGATAGATTGAATTGAATTCATGTGTATATGTGATTCTATGAAAATTTTATGTTGGATATTGGTTGTTTTTGAAATGTGAAATTAAACCCTATTAACTATATCGGGCTGAGTCAGATATAGATGGCATGCCATAGGATAGGAAGAGTTTAGAGATTTCTTCAACTTCGAGTTGATGAGACACTGAGTGTCAATTTATATAGCTGGGCGTAGTTATTACTTCAGATTTATCTGATGAGGCACTAGGTGCCAAATTGGTGTGTTGGTTGGATCCGTGTATCCGTCCGAGTCCGAGTCGTGTTAATAGGGGTAATTAAATAAAACGGTTCTATAATTGATATTAGATGATATTGTATGTGAATTGAAAATGGGATAGAGATTTGAAACATGAAAATGAGATATGTTGTGACTAAATGAGGTTCATGAGTTATGTACTTATGAACTGAGTATTGAATGGCTAATGCTAATGTATAGACAATTTTGGTTTGATATGTGAATAGCTATTTATATAGTAACTGTGTGAATTGGGACATTGTTAATCAAATAAAAAAATGTTAGCATGTGCAATTTGAGTATAGTATGAAATGACGTTGAAATGATGTGCTAATATGTATGAATTCAAAAGGTTGACATATGATAGTTGGGATCTTAGTTATTAATATGTGTTTAAATGTTTGGATTATTGAAATATCATAGAGTTTTACTCAGCGTACGATTTTGTTTTCCGTTCACAGGTTAGGTACTTCTCTTTTGATCGCCGATTCATCATCCAACAACGATCCCAAACTCAAATATGGTGATGTTTATCTTTTGTGTCGACATGTACCTAGGATGTCTAAATCATAGTTATTTTGTGGATGAATTGTAAATGAGGTTATAAGTGTAATGTTGGTTTGGTATATATATAAACATGTGTTTGTGTTTGAAGCCATAGTATGGTATGGTAAATTGAACCAAAGCTTGGTATGTGCATGTGAATTTAAGTTAATGTTTTAGATAGATATGAGCTAGGCCAAATTGATGGATTTTGACATGTTTATAATTTTAATTTGGATGATGCATTGATGATATGTTTTGATGATATAAATGTGGTACCAATGAGGGTACATTGGTTAGGCACCTAGGATGATTGTTTTGGCATGTTTTGAATGTGTTTGATCGAATTTTGAACAGGTTAAACGAATGGTTTTTGAGTTGTTTAATGTCCAAGCTTGTAGGAAATGGGAAATTTTTTATTTAAGACACATTTTAGGTCCACACGGCCAGACACACGGGCGTGTGACTTGGCCGTGTAAGACACATGACTAGCACACGGGCATGCGAGGCCATTTTGAGGGGTACTCAACCTGGCACACGGGCGTGTAGCTTGGCTGTGTGACCCAACTCACTAAGTTACACTGGCATGGACACGGGCTGGGACATGGTTGTGTGTCCCTACTTTGAATGCCCACAAGGCCAGACACACGAGCGTGTGACTTGTCCGTGTGAGTCACACGACCTGACCACATGACCATGTGAACCCTGCAGTTAAAATTTTTCTAACTTTTTTCTAAAATTTTCAAATGTTCTCGATTTAGTCTCAAACCGTTTTAAAAGTGTTTTCAAACTCTCAAAGGCTTAATAAGGGACTCTATGCATGTTAACGATGAATCATTTTATGACTTTTGAAACGTTTGAAATAAATGATTAGATAACGATTACTTGGTAATGCTCCGAAACCCTATTTCGGTGATGGATACGGGTTAGGGGTGTTACAAAACTGATGCTGTGTATGTCATGTTATTAAGAGACAAATCTATTCCTAGTTTCAAATATCAATTGGATTACATTTGTTATTTAGCTTCTATATTGTATTGGTTATTGTTTGTCATTGCTTAGGTTTAGGGCTAAAGTGTTTGGTTATTGTCTGCCATGTGTATGACAGAAATGACTATGTTTGTATTAAATTGTTTTTGTATTGGTTATTGTCTGTCATATTGTATTAAATTGTTTGGTCATTGCTTCTGTTGTATTAAATTGTTTGGTTGTTGTTTTCCTTTAGTAACTGTAAATTTGTTTGGTAGGTTTAATTGATGATGATTTTAATGAGAGTGAAGAAGAAATGTCTGATTTTGATGTGTCTAATAGTGATGTCTCTGTTAATGATGTGTCTGATAGTGATGTGTCTAATAGGGTAAGGGTTAATTTAGATGGTTTAAATATGAATGATATAGAAGTAGGGGAATTATGTGGTACTGATGATTTTGGGAGGTTAGATAGTGTACATGAATCTGACTTAGATGGTCAAAATTGGCCTGAGTACAACCCAGACAATGACATGAGTAATCCTAAACTTAAGGTTGAAATGTTATTTAAGCCCAAAGACAGTATAAAAGAAGCTGCCAAGTAGTATGGTAGGTTGAATAGTTATTTTATTAAGTTCCCAAAAAATGATCTAAAGAGGTTAAATTCAGTCTGCAGTGAAAAATGTTCTTGGTTCATATGGGCCTCTAGACTAAACCCTAATGACACTAATGACCAGACTTAGCAAATTAGGAGTTCAAACCCTAACCATACTTGCTCTAAATTCTATAAAAATAAGAATGTAACCTCAGCTTGGATAGGTCAACATTATAAAGAAAAATTCATTGCTGATCCTGATTATTCTTTGACATCATTACAACAAGATGTCGAAAGAGATTTCTTTTACCTTGTCTCACTAACTAAATGTAGGAGGGCTAAACTTAGAGCATTGGAATTAATTGATGGAGTTCATAAGGCTCAATATGCGAAGACTTATAAGTATTTGTTGGAGGTTAGGACCCAAAATGAGGGGACAGCAACAATTTGTTATCTGGATAACAGGTTGTTTCTAAGGATGTATGTCTGTCTACAGGCATGCAAAGATGGCTATAGGGTTGGTTGTAAAAGGATAATATGTTTAGGTGGATGTTTCTTAAAGAGCTACTTTGGTGGTTACCTATTGGAAGTTGCTGGGAAAGATGCAAATAATGATATCTATTCTATTGCATATGTTGTTGTCGAAAGTGAAAACCAAGCATCATGGCTCTGGTTCATGGAGTTGCTCACGCTAGACTTGGAAATTGTGAGGTCATACTAGATATCTTTCACGTCTGAAAAAAAAAGGTAAAACTCTATTTATATAATTTGTTTTATGTTTTTTCTGTTTAGGGTTTATGGTATGCCAAATAATTAAACTGTATTTGTTCTATTTGCAGGGACTTTTAGAAGTAATATATATGTTGTTTCCTAAAGCAGAAACAAGACACTGTGTTAGGCACCTACATGCCAATTACAAGAGAGCTAGTTTCCAGACAAAGGAATGAAAAAATTTCTTTGGAAAGCTACTAGAGTAAGCACTCCAAGGGATTTTGACGATGCCATGGCTGAACTGAAGAATACCAATTAGAATGCTTATGCTTGGTTGAAAGAAAAGAACCCTACTCACTAGTTAAGGTCCTATTTCTCAATTAGAAGCGAGTCTGACATGTTGGTGAATAATCTCTCTAAATGCTTTAACAAGGTAAACCCTTATTTTTTTATGTTACTAATCATTAGTGACATGCATTTCACTAATCCTTTATGTTGCATATTGGTAGGTGATATTGGAAACAAGAGGGAATCTTATTCCGACCATGATGGAAACAATTAGGACCATGATTATGTTGTTGATTGTCAAGAAGAAAGAAGAAGTTAAAAAAATTAAAGGAATGTTGTGTCCAAAGATCAGGAAAAAGCTGGATGTCAATATCAAAGATTCACTAAGGTAAATTTACCCTTTTTAATATATTTATACCTTTATTCTGCCTTGTGTATAATTACTGGTGGGGTTGATTACATGTTGTTGGACCAATACATGTATGTCTTTATTCTGCCATTTTTTAATATATTTTTGCATTATGTATGATTGTTGGTGGGGCTGATCACATGTTGTTTTTAATTTTATTTTAGTGAATTCTTTTTAGGTGTGTTCTATCTCATGCTGGTGGGGACAGGTATCAGGTTGAATGTGGTCCAAGCAGTCAGCATGTGGTGGACCTAGTTGAGAAGTCCAGCTCCTGCAAGAATTAGGATCTCATTGGCATCCCTTGCATGCATGCAATGGCTTTCATTCATCTAAAAGATGAGTTCCCAAAAACCTATATACAAACCTAACTTGCCATTTACTCCAACTCCATAAGGCCAGTAAGGGGTCTTAAACAATGGGCGTCTGGGAAAAACATGCTGTCAATATTGCCTCCTACACTAAGAAGGCCACTTGGTAGACCTACTAAGGTGGAAATGAGGTATAATAAATGCAACAAAATATGCCACAATAAGAGGAGTTGCAAAGGGGAAGTTGGCTAAAACATTTCAGTAAGTCACATTGTATTGCTTTATTATATTTCTTAAATTATGAATTTGTTTGATGGATTTCACTGTTCCTGTAGGTCAAAAGACACAAAGTTGGTGTCAACAACCAAGTGGTTACCCAACTCAATAATAGTCTATCCCAAATCAGGAATAGTCTACCCCAAATTACAAAGAGGCTACCCTAACTCAGTAAGAGGCTGCCCCAACTCAGTTACAAACTGCCCAAGCTCTTCAACAATTTGCCCCAACTCACCAACAAGATGTTGTCCCAAGAGAAAAGATTCCAGTCATGAGGAAACCAACCATTGTTAGATGGATGTCTTCTACTCAAGAGTCATTTGTGACAGACCAATGATGACATTATGAATAAGACTTTATTTTTTTTAACTTTTTGAACTTGTGTAAATTTGTTTATACCTGCTACTGATTTATTAACTTAGGTAGATTATTTTTTTTAAATTTGCCTATGATTGTTACTGTTATCTAAACTTAGGCATATAGTCACTGATTTTTTTTTTTTGTAAATTTGCCTACAATTCAAATCTGTTCAATTGTATTAAATTGTAGGGAAATTTGGCAATACTTTGCCCTTCCTTTTGTAAACAGTCTGGCATTAATATATGAGCATTGATCCATACAATTTGGCAATAGTTTACCCTTTCAATATGTTTCTGTTTTTTTTTCATATTTTTTGTCTCTTCTAACAGATGGGCATTGAGAAATAGAAATGATATGAAATGTAGATTAAACATTCTTTCAAGTCTTTCAACTTTGAAATGAAATCAAATGTGTGAGAATACTTGACCATTACAATAACCAAATATTTTCCCATTACAATTAGTCTTTAAACTTTGAAGTTTGTAAGCAACAGTATACCAATAGCCATGAATGAATAACAAAACACTATACCACCAAAAATATTACAAAACATAAGCTGGTTTTCAGTGTTAACAATAACAACATAAGCTGGTTTAAGGTTTAAAAAACAGCAACAATATTACAAATACAAGCACCAAAACCCATGTTTTTCTCTCCCTCCTCATTTCATCCTCCTATGTTTTCACTTTTTTTAGAAGATCGAACAACAAAATTTGTGAACGGGGCGTCAATGGTGGATCAAACCAGCTGAAAAAATGACATGGTTTCTGAAACACACTCCCAAACTTCTTACACCTTAAAAACCTCTTACTTGGGTTGTCATTGGACCAAGACGTGTTTAATTTGGCTGGGTTTCCACAATAACACACCGGAATCACTCCAGGCATCTCCATTTTTTTCTCTTCTTCTCCTCCTCCTCTTTTTTTTTTCTTTTTCTCTTCTTTTTCTACTGCCTAAACCCTAAATTGGTGTTAAAGGGGCTGTTTAAATTGGTGCTAACCGTCCAGTTGGAAGGTTAATGACACCAAGTAATCCATCATCTTCCATGTCACTTTGTCGTTACGTCTGTAACGAAAAATGGTTAAAATGACTGTTTTGTTATTTTTCTAAAGTTGAGTGATTGAATTAAACCTAGTTGACTATTTTGTCAGCTACCCAAAAGTTGATTGACTGTTGGTGTAATTTGCCCTTAAGAATAAAACCATATCATTTAACTAAGGTTTGTGTTGATATTTTGTTTTTTTTTTGGAAAATTGAAATATTGTTTAAAAAACACATACCGACAAACAATCATAATCATATTTCATTTTAACTAGAAATAATATTTTTTATATGTTCATTCATAATCTAGAAACATAATCCGAAATAACCATAATCGTATGACAAACTAATGGTATAATCCAAAAACAACCATATCTATAACTATAATAGTAGTACTAAGCATGATCACTCAATTATCAAAATATTTATATTTAGATTTGGATCACCCTTCGAGGATGAAAATAAAGAATCATAAGATGGAATCATAGCAAGCTTTTTTGGTGCAATCATTCTTGCATTCTCACCTGTCATTGCCTTTTCTCTAATCCCATTGTTAGCTCGAAAATACCAAAAGAGGGATGGATGTGTATTTTAATTTTTTTTCAAATGAAAGCTAAAACTTTGAAAATAAATCAACATAAAGATTTATAGCGACTTAGGCTGAATGGCCTACTTCCACTACATTAACTTCACTTGCTAAAGATTTTTTCCAATTCACTACTTTGAAATGCGACCTTTTAAGAAAAATGTATAACATTTATAATCCTTATCTTTTATTGATGCTAAGATAGAACTTTTTTTCCTCCTAGTTCTCAAGGCTTAACTTAGAGCCTCTCTAGTTTTTATGGCTTAATTAGTAACCCTCCCAATTTACAAATTGATAAAATGATGTAACCAAAGAAACCCCTCTAAAGTGGATGCTTACAAGGTTTAAGCACATAAAAGATAGAATAAGACATAGAAATATTTTATAATGAAGCACTAACGACTACATACAAGAGAAAGATGAAGAAAATAAAGCTCTTAACATATTTTCTCTTGACATGTTGCTTGGATATTGATTTCTTATTTTTAGGAGTGTTCTTAAGGTGTTATATATATTAAAGAATTGATTTGTAGCTATTTGGAATCGTTGAAGACAAAAAAAATAACGTTGCTATGTGAAAATTTGTGTTGAAAAACTACCTTGCAACCTTATGTACCAATACTTAACTAATGATATCAACACTTTTGGATCAAGTATCGATACCTCAAGAATAGGTATGAATACTTTTCCCTCTAAAATTGTCTGTGACTACTGACTTCCTAAGGCATCAATACTGAAACCCTTGATATCAATACTTAGACACTGAAATGCTTTAGAACAATGTAGGATCAAATAAAAAAATTATGTGTAAGATAAAACACATTTAGAACATATTTTTGAGTATTTAAAATTTGAAAATATCTAATGAGATTTTCGATAATATTTCTACAAAATAACATAGGAATAAATATGTAAAATTTATCTTAAATGTTGTTATATCAAAAGTTTGATAAATCAAAGCTAACAATGTCACTTTTTATATAACAAAAATTAAAGAAGTTTACATTTTAAAAACCTCCTAATCATTTAGACGCTTTTAAAACATACCCATTAATAAAAGTATTCCTTGAAAATTTAAGTTCAAAACACAAGGAAAATTCTTGAAGGAAATTAAATTTTAATAAGAAATATGACAACTAAATAAAGGAAATTCAATAAATTCCAAAATTTTAAAAACGACTTTATGCATACACTTAAACACAATTTAGCTTATATTCATAAAGTACCTACTAGTGTCATGTATTCAAACTATATAACAATAAACATAAAGTCATTATTATCAACACATTGTAATATTTAAGATAAATATTTAAAACTTATGCGAAATGTACAAAATTTAAATACAAAATTACAAATGAATTTTATCTTCCCTTTAATATATCTAAAATCAAATAAAACACGATACCAATTGTTGTTAAAAAAATTCAGAAACATTCCAAGAATAATGAGAGAATAAATATCAAATTAACAACACATTGAATAACAATCATAGTTTATTCATGCCAAACACAATTCAATGTGCATTCATGAAAGCAAAAGAATTTCAAGGAAAATGATACGCAAAGAGACATTATTCAAATTAATTTGTAAAAACAAACTGTATGCAATATCCTATAGTACATATATTTCAATTCTAATTATTCTCATGATATGATTTTTATGTCAAATGCAACAACCCGCTTTTTAGTGATACTAGAAATGGTGGTTTTAGAACCCGTATTTCAATGATTGAGCTTGTAAATATTATTATATAATATTTACGAGTCTATTTTAGTATTATATTAATTTTGGTACAATCATTTATTTGAATAGATAGTTAATTAAGGTAAAAGTACTAAATCGTAAAATTTAATCGCTATAACTATAGATTTTTAAGTTGTTAAGGGATCAATTAAACAATTAGACCAATGTTTAGTTATGTTTGGTGGATGATGATGTTTTCATGCATATTAAAAGAGTTAAACATGATTAATTATAGATTAATTAAGGTTTAAACCAAAAGATCCTAACATTTACAATTTTACCAAGCTATATAAGTTAATTTATGAGAAAAATCATCATATTCTATCCATTTTCATCTCTATTGACGTCCAAGGGATAAAAGAAATGTTTTTTATTTTTATTTTCAAGCTTATTCTTCAAATTAGTAAATTATTTCAAGTCCATTTCTTATAATTTTTATGTTTTCGAGATCCCGAGAGCTTGATTTAACTTGCCCAAGGACTATTGTTCAAAAATGTTAAAGTTCATAAAAGTTTCCATTATTGAATCTTGAAGCTTTTGCTACTAAATTGATAGATTTTGAGATTAGATATGAGAAAAGGACTAATTTGTAAAGTGAAATTTATTAGTTTTGAACATAGGGACTAAAGTGTAAATATTTTGAAATTGAGATTAAATTTCTGTAACTTTAGATATTAGAGGGCTGTAGAAGGATGAAATTGAGATTGTTTTCTAAATCAATCCGTGAACACCTTCACCTTAAGCCAGTCTGGACTGTGTGGTCAGAAGATAAGTAGTCCTTACTGACTCGTTATGTTAGTGGAAGATTGAAATATCCTGTTGGAGTAGTGACTAGTTGATTGATGAAGAACCCAAAACGACAGTTGATGGGGATAACCGAAGCGAGCTAATCACCCATAACCAAGATTTGATTCATTCTCCTTTTCGATCTATTTCTTTTATGATATTTTATTTTATTATTCTTATAAAAACCCTAAAAACCCTTTATTTTATGTTTTCATACTATAACTAATTTAAAATACTAATTAGATCTTTTAGTGTTTAGGTTAGAATTGATCTAACTCTCCCCTCCCTTGGGTATGATCCTCAAAGTACTCACCTACTTCTTTGTAAAACTATATTACAACTCGACCCATATACTTGCGGATACTGTCTCTTATTTCTATATTTTATTGCAATATTCACACTTTAGATGTTACTACATCCGGAGGCAGTCAGGTACGATCCTCGGAGTACTTCTAAGTGTTTCGTTGTCCTAACTATATTACAATTTGACCCATGCACTTCCAAAGGCTGATATTCTAAATTCTTATGTTTTTGGTGTTATTTTTTTACTGTAAACGGTAACTCGTTACATTTCTGTAGCTCGGCATAGGCCTATGACTAGATGTAGTAAGAAAATCTCAGCTTCGTTCCGTATCACACAACACAAGATAAAGTTGTAGATTCATGTCCCTACACAATGTGTATTTTTTTTTGCAAAATAGAAGCTAATAAAATGGCTTGGAAAGGATCAACAGTTCTAGAACTAGGTGCGGGGCTGATTCTTGTGTAGAGAAGATGTTTCCAAAGTTTGGCTAATAGAGTGAGTAGAGCTGGATTAAACGAGAGGGGTAGATTCATATCTATCTCTCGTTCCAATTCTCATCGACCTTCTGTCAGGTAAAGCATTATAGAGTCCAAATCTATGCTATGAAAATTTCTTAACTCGAGCAGCTCAACCTCGTTATTTTCATAGAAAGGAGCATTATAATACTTAGAAATTATAGAAGGAGAGAATTCAACCTCTTTTCCCCTGCATAAACTTTATCATCATTAGCAAACTTTAGATTAGTATAGAATTCAAAAACTATAGGGGGAATGCAGGCCTCTGAAGCCAAAAATAAAATTTTTGCCACCCGTGGAACCGTATGAGGTCCCAAAATTCTTTTTCGAATGATGCCTCAAAATCAAACCCATAGTCATGGATGAACGAACCTCAATGAAGTTCATAGAAAAAATCCTTTGCGTCCATCGACACAACTTTTCACATTCATCACATAATTTTCTTATGTTTTAATAATTCACATAATTTTTTAACTAACCGAAGGAACTAAACTAGGCCTAACATGACATGCATATAGTGGCGATTGCATAACTTCCAATGTCTAGAGGTTTGACTAAATCGAAGCTCTAGTACCACTAAATTTGTAATACCCTATACTCGATCCGATCTACAAGTCTGGGTACCGACTGTCGCAATCAATCAAAATATCTTTAGAAACTTTTGACTGAATTTACTACGTACTTGGACAACCCAACCTTCCAGCCACTAACTACTACTAAGACTCATGATAAACTAAAAATAAATTTTTACAGCTTTGGTTCATTGAATTAGTGTAATAGTTATTTAGAAGTTTGAATTTGATGAGTGAATTATAGATGAAATCGTTCACGACCCTAAGGCGGGGACTCTAAGGGTGTCCCACTATATACACGAAACAGTTACCGCGCTTACATCTAACTTTGGTGGGGTCTGGCTTAGTCCCTTATCATGTCTTCAAGCCCTTATCTACGCTGCACCAAAGCAGTAATCTTATAAGTTTAGAAGAAATTAGTGAGTTTTGTACATAAAATTCACGGAAGACTACTTAAATATTAAGGAAATGAGATTTTAGGCATAGAATTACACTCCCTAGATTTCGTAAGGGAATTTGTGAACTTAGTTGGCGAGATCAATGTCTCATTCTCTCCGAGTCGATTTTTGGCAGACATAACCCCTGGTCTAGCCATAACGATACTCTATCTAGAGATATTCTCTCATGGGTGCTACCTCTAGTTATCGTTATCCGAGACTTTCATTATACCTTTTCTCTAATATGCCACATCTCTAATACTTGTATTTGCTACCTCTGAATGGAGACAATTGTTGGAGTTTACTCAAGTATTCACCATGAGTTTGAATTCTTACTTGAATAAGATCTTTTCCTAATTTCCTCTTTTCCTTAGTAGGCTAGTGCCTAGGATATAACTCCATAGTATTTATTCTTTTAAATCCCATCTTTCAAGGTACTCTAACCGTCAGGTAGTTCCCAACATACATTTTACTATTTTTCCTCCTTAAGTATTCCTTAATAGTTTCCACTATTGGTAGTTCTACAAGGTCTCTTCCCTGTTCTAAGGTCCTGATGGACTATCGCTTCTCACTATTTTCTAGCAGACTTTCTTAATCATGTAGCCTTAAGTTGGCATTTCTTCCCATAACGACTCTTGTCGCTTTGCTCATTTCCCCATTCATCTATTTGTTTGTTTCCAAATTAGGATTTTGTCCTAATGCAACCTATTTTGCATTTGCTTAACCAATGTAGGGCTCGCAACTTCTCTGACGGACTCATGATGGAAGACATCACGTTTACCAACTTGTTTAAGTAGTCACTCCCTCTTATTATGCATAATTGAGTTATGTCGCTTCTTAAGCTCCATTCATCCTTGCCTTTGGTGAATCCCCTAGTTGTCCTAGTAGTCTGTGTCTCTAGACGCACCAAGCGTATTATGTCTTATGAATTTTTGTGCAAGTCACAACACAACTTCTTCTTTATATCTTGGTAGGTCTCCCTCCCTGTTTACCAATGTACGGACTCCACATGCGAGCTATGAGCTTACACATGTAACCCCATGTTAAATGTCCTGGCGGACTACAGTGTTTATTGTCCCGGTGGACTCCATTGGTTGTCATTGTCAAGCTATGGTCTTACACCTTAATCCCCATGTTTAACATCTTAGCAGACTCTATTAGTTTCCACAAATGAGTTATAGTCTTACACTTTAAACCTCTTTAAGTTGTTACCTCGAAGGTCGTAATAACCATTTCGATGATGTTGCTCTAAAGGAACTTACTACCGTTGCGGTGCCGCTCCATAGAGTTGATAGACCATCATCACAGTGTAACTCTAGCTAGCTAGTCGATATCATTCCATCTCACATCTAACCTTGATCCTCAAACACCGTAGTGTCCTTTTAGCAAGGCCCACAACTTTGCACATCACAGTTTGCACCCAACAATACAAGATTGTGGTAAATGGAAATTTAGTCTCCCAAAACCATCTGCCCAATGCTCCACATTGCCAATCTTAACTTCATCTACCCCGTCAAGGTAAAATCCCTTCGTACACTGCACACAATAATTACATGTATTTTTATTCATTTCTTTTTTTGGCTAAATATTGTCATAAATAGTACACCATTCATCTATGTGTCATACAAAACCAATATCATTCATTATCCATACCTATACACAACCATAGTTCTATTCATGACTCAATAAATATGGATATAGTTCAAGCAAACGATATAACATCATGAATCACCTAAAACTGGAGTAACAAAATTCAGCTTAAATTCTTTCTCCTTTTCCACTTAGCTTGTCCCTATGCTAGAGCCTCATTATTCCTGGCAGCTAAGCATGACAACCACATAAATCAATTATGTTGAAGTCACACAAACCTTAACCTAGAATTTTCTTAACAGAAACTTATATGGAGCTTTTGCCCACATTCTTCCCCAATTTCTCAAACATAGAGAGTTAGGAAGTTTACCAGCTTCAAAATCTCTCTACTTTTAGACTCCAATTCTTACAGCTTCTACTCCATGTAGAGCTATTTTAAACTCTATTATTCTTCAGAGGAACCGAATAAGATAAAACAAGTAGAAATAAATTTTACAATTTTAATCAAAGAGGATATGTTTTCATTTCTCGAATGTCCTTTTTCACCTATATATATATATCTCCTTTGCAAGGCCTCCCAAATCCTCTTATCTAATCACCGAAAGTCATTATGTCTCCCACTATGGAACCAGTTGATTCCATCCTAACCAAACTAGATTTGGAACTCAACTATTTACTCGACAGTTCACAAGTTTTCCGAAAATTTTTGTATAGTCCACCAACTCTCTACTTTGTTCAATTAAGTCCCAAAATCCCTCTAAATTAAAATCCTTAAATATATCTAACTGTGGCACCTCCCCCACTTTGAACATTTCACTTCCCTTTATAATCCTCTTTTTAACCTAGAAGTGGACACCTTTATTCTTCTCGAATGCTTTAGTGCCGACCTATTATTCACAGATTTTGTTTGAAATGATTTCGCTCAAAACGTGTCTATTCACATTTATACAAGGTAGTTAGTTGCACAAGGATAGTCTTGTGTCTATCTTGGCGGATCCCTTACCTATACCTTAAACCAATCATTCACTCACCTCCGAAGCTAACGGGTGGTTCCTGAATTGACATGGGTCACATAATGGGTACTCGATCAATGATCAGCTCCGACGGACATTCTCATTTTTTTGTTATCAGGGGCTTATGAAACCCTTCTTGAGGTTAACATGTGTTAAGCACCGGTTGGGAGACCTGAACCATCTTGGGCAATTTGAAACTTAACTTTTCACAAACGTTTGGATATTTAAAATCGAACCATAGAGATAACAAAGTTCTTTTCATCGTTTATTAGATTTTCTTCAAAAATTTTCTTGTCGATTGAGTTTCTTACAAAAGTCTTGAACTGTCTTCCCCCCTTTACCTTCTATTCTTCCTTATCTTCCCTCTCTAGAGTATATCACTCTAGGAGAATTTCACACCTTCCGGGTAATTCTTTCTGAAGCCCAAGTCCTCTTCCCTAAAACATACTACAGCTTCAACATGCCCTGAATTAAGCCATCATGAGAGGAAAGAGAAAGGAATACAATGGTTGGGATTGGAAAGGCCATGGTAGCCATAGGCCCTTTTTAGAAGTGAGCGTAGGCCATCTGCTGACAGAGTTAGAGTGTAACATACCGATTTTTGGCCTAGTCGGAACAGTGGTTTCAGGACCACAAATTTGATGAGAAAAAATTTATTTTTACTATATTTTTATGGCTACAATTTTATAAAATGATTTCGTGAAAATTTCATTCAAAAATTTCGACGTTTGGGCACTCAATTTAGTCAAAATGAGTAAATTGTAAAAAGTGCAAAAGTTGAGTTCTATATGTTAGAGGTGTCCAATTGTTATGAAATTTTAAATTGGAGGTATTTATATGGTAATTAGATCATTGGTTAAGTTATGGACAAAAATGGACATGAGATAAGTGAAATAGTAATTAGACCATTGGGTATTTTTCCAAAATAAACACATTTCACATATTCTAGCAATAATTTAACCTAGGGTACATATTTGGAAAAATACCCGTAGGTGAAATGTGTTTATTTTGATGTTTTATTGTAGAATATGAAGTCTTAAATTATGTTAAAAGATTTGCGCTAAGCGATTTTAAGTGAAAACGAGTAAAATGACATAATCGGTAAAAATAGCTAATGTTCATAAGTAAGTGTTAGAATGTGAATTTGATGTTAACATAGAAGGGAAAAATGTTTAGCATGTTATAAAACATAAGAATATGAGATGAAGTTTAATTTTCGAGCTTTGAGACAAAAGTGTAAATATGTAAAAGTTTAGGGGTAAAATCGTAATTTTTCCAAAGTTAGAGTCGAGGGCTGTTTTGATAAATGTGAGTATTAAATAAACTAAATTTTCTATTATAGATCAAGAAGAACGAAATCTGGGGTTAGATCGAGGAAAGAAAAAGGTTGAAGACTAAGTTGATAGATTTGGCCATATTTTGTACCGAGGAAAGTTTACGGTAAATAAATACAATATTTCAATAATTATTATTAATGCTGCTATTTTCCAAAAATTATCTATTTATTTTATGAAATTATTTAATGTTGACTCAAGTATGAGATGATAGAGAATTAGTGTTAAAAAATCTCGTTGAAACATTAGGAATGTATTGGATACAAATGTCATGACATTTAGGTAAAGAGATCCCATGTAAGACCATGTCTGGGACATGGCATTGGCATCATTGAGATTATGAGAGGTCCCATGTAAGACCATGTCTGGGACATGGCGTTGGTACCGAGATGAGAGGTCCCCCGTAAGATCATGTTTGGGACATGGCATGGGCACCGATATGAGAACTCCCATGTAAGACCATATCTGGGATATGGCATTGGCAGTACAAGAAACATCCCATGTAAGACCATGTCTGGGACATGGCTTTGGCATGTTATTATTAGAAAAGAGACCCAAGTATCCTTATTATTCCAATGTGGTTCAACGGGCTAGTAAACAAATTATGTTCCATGAAAGTTCAGATAAAAGCATAAATAGAAAATTCAGGTGAGTTATAAGAGTTAAGAATATATTATGTTATCAATTGAGAACCAACATTTCAGCAAGAGAAGTGTAAGTTATAATCATGAGTTATCTAAGTAAACAAGTAAGTGAATGAGTAAGAGAGTAAGTAAAGAGGAAATTAAAGATCATGACATTTGAGTATAATTATTTGTGTTAAATGTTGATATTTATTTGCTTGTAAACTTACTAAGCTTTATGCTTAATTCTTTTATTTCCCTTCTTTTATAGTATTGCAAAGCTAATTCGGGGATCTTAAAGACGTCGGAGAGCACTCACACTATCAACAACAACAACTCGGTATTTTATGATGATCAATGTTTGAGCTATGGCATGTATAGGGACTTAGTCATTTTGAATGTATGTTCTTATGATATTGCTAAAGGTTCTTATGATATTGCTAAAGGATGATGTGTAAATATGTGATAATGTTTAGCTATTAAAATGGCTAAGTAAGAATATGTTTCGTATTATGAATGCCTAGGTGATAGTTTATACATAGAAATTATGAAAGAGTAAAAATTTGCAATGAAACAGTTTTGGGACAGCAATAGTGATGTGATTTTGAAAAATCACCAAGAATAATATAAAATGAATTAGAGAGTGAATGATATATATAATTAAATCTTATCTAGTCTATTTTCATAGAAAAATAACGGTGTGGGTAAAGAAATTTTATATTCTGAGATATTTGAATTTTGGTTAGACAGGGTCAGAGTGGTTTTTGGAGTCCCCTGTTTTGACTTTAGAAAATAATTAAAAATTTTAAAAAACTAATTATGAGTTATAATTTATATTTGTATATTCCTTAGTGAGTCTATTTTCTATAGAAACAAGTTATAACATCATATGAAAATCATAAGATGAGAAAATTGATTTTTAGTGAATAAAGGTCAGAACCGTTAGGCAGTGAAACAGGGGAGGCTTTAATGAATAAACTGTACTAATTGGCTTAACCAAAAATTTTGAAAATTTTATGGTAAGATAATATATGATTTTAGTTTCAGGAAAAACTTATGGATCTAAATTTTTAGTTTTGTAACTCGATTTATAGTTAAATTAGTGACTGCTGCGCAGGTGCGCAGCATTATGGCGAACAGTGAAATAAATTTTAAAAGTAAATTTTCATGCCCCGAACTAATAAGTTAAATCAAGTAACGCCCCATGCTAAACTCCGGCAACGATATCGGGTAAGGGGTGTTACATAGAGTGATAGCAGAATCACCATTTTACAAATGTATGACTACTCAGGAGGATATGTTTAGACTTTTATCAACCAAATGAATCAAACTGCCCAACTTTGCTTACAATTTCAAAAATATGGAAGGAAAATGCCGGTTGAGTGACTCTCACGATGGGTTTATCCTTCCACTATACTTACTAGAGGCGGGCTTCCATCTCCCCTTATAACCTTTCTTTTACAAGGTTTTGAAGGACTATGAGTTTGCACCAATGTAGCTATTGGTCTTTCTTGGTAGACACTATGGCTTATTTCCTTGATTGTTGCAACCATTGTGAGTCTTTATATCTTGGTGTATTTTAGAACTTTTACCAATTGGAGGTCATTACCTAAGGGGTCTCAACTGGAATGATCCACTTCTGCACTCGCGAGAGCCACGAGTTTATAATTTCAAGTTCCTCTTAAATTTTAAACTCGGATCACTAAAAGTTCATATCAGTGAGAAAGAAACTTGATGGAAGGTTTGGCTTTCCCACTAGGTGGTTTATCCTTCACGAGTCCATCTGACTTTAGCGACAACCAATCATTTCTGTCCTCTCTAGGTCACAGTACAACTGCTTAAGGCTGGGGCATCCCTTGAAGCTGGACAAAATTCTAATAGTAAAGAACATTTTCAATTACTATTTAGAATAGCAAAGCCCCAATGGCTTTAGATTAGTAGACTTAGCGTTGGGCATGAACCCCTAAAAAGTAAAGCCTACTAGTGAAGCGTGACCTTATGGGGCCTTAGATGAACTGGCTTAGTCCATAGTGGGGAGAAGTACGGAGCCTTCCTACCTCCAAGGTATACCTCATGAGCACATATATCCCTTAAAACTCGAGTGTGGGATACGTCACCTCCTACAGAATCCTTACAAATTCTGTTGCTGACCTCTTCTTGTCATTATTGTAGGTTCCTCTGCTTCTTTTAGCTGTTTCCAGAATCCACTTCATAAAGATGCAGAGGCCCTTATGAAGAGTGCACAGGAGGTTGTGGCAGCAATGGATGCTAGGACATAGGCGGTCCTCCAATATTGGAGAAATAGGCAAAATTGAATTGGTCTACTACAGACATGGTAAATAACCCTTGACCTTAGCGAGAGAGCCCTTCGTCCCTCCTCCAGCCGTCTATGTACCTCCCACTGAGCCAAGCATTAATACGGCCTCCTTCTCGCACCCATCAGGGTCTTTACTTAGGTTTCCAATTTAGGACGCTACTAGTTCCACCTCGAACACATCTTCGATTGACACTTTCTATTAAACTCATCCTACGGTGAAGTTTTTCTATGGATAAAACACCTAGGTACGAATCAATATCTCTTTTTTGCATTAATGATTTAGCGAAAACAATATAAGGATTTACCCTCAAAGTTGAAAGAGCTTCCTCTGACGGTATTCATAAGCCCACTCTTACTGAGTTAGCAGATTGTTTCTCTATAATGGTTGTTGAGTGAGAACTAATAAGATAGGCTCTCCATTAAGCCTGCAAAGCGGTTGAGGTTAGGTAGGTAGATTTTGAGAGGACCATCCTATGAAGCCCTTGTCCTCTAGAATCACGAACTTACCCAGTTTGCCTGCACATGGAAGCTAAGTACCTAACATCGGTGGTTCAAGATTAAGATTTTGAAGAAAATATCTGCCAATTAGAGGCCTTGAAGAATCAACACCTCGTCGATAACGAGTGAGCAGAAAATAGAGCAACGAGGCCTTGGAAAAAATTGTGGCAGATACCAACAAGGGAATTGAGGCACAACTGCCCATTTTAAGGTCCAACCTGGTGCTGCCTATTCAGGTCGCTGTGGGTCCCTTTGATTTGTGCTAATTAAACTTCAAATGTATGAAACATTTTGTCAAGACTGACCTTGGCTTTGATGCCCTAAATCCTAATGGGGTTGTAAGGAAGAAATTCAAAAAGAAGTGGAGAGAATGCAGTGATATCTTTGATGACAATGATTCAGACACGTCTGAATCAAATTCTTCATATGATACTACTTTTGAGGTTGGAGCTCCTGATAATGCCGCCACTTCTCCCACCTAAGGGGAGTCTTAAATTCTACTCTGTTGTAAATTTACACTTCCTTGCATCACTTCTCTTAATAATATTTTCTTTCCTTTTTTACCTGTCTTTTTTATTTACCTTGTTCATATTCCCTCCCATAGTTCTTGGTGTGCTTGGTTCCGCTTTATCATTTCGTACAATTGTCTCAAGTTTTAATAATTCACATAAATTTTATACTAACTTGAGTAACTAAGCCAAGCCTAACGTGACATGTATATAGGGGCGATTCCATAACTTTCTATACCTAGAGGATCGATTAAACCAAAACTCTAATACCACTAAATTATTGGGAAATGTGCCCATATTGTTGTAAACATGTAATTATTTTCTATTTATTTGAATGATGAATAAATAAATAAAGTTAATTTCACATTTCACTATTATATCTTTTGTATTTTTTTTTCTTTCATATTTTTCATGCATAGTGAAATTGTGACAAGAAAATATTAGCTCATTAGTTGTTTAAGTTCAAACTGAAGATAAGTGGCATTGTAAGAATGTTTACATTACGAGAAAGACAACTTACTTCAGTAGGTAATCTAAATGAGTCCGTAATACCATAAAAGAATCAAAGTGAGCATTTGATTCAAATACTGAGAGGGATTATTATTTCATATACAATTCCAATTGGGGAGATGGCTAGTCTTGGCTAATGGAGTAGTTGACTCCACGGGTAGAGACATATATCTATTCATTGGTAGAATGATACATTGGACTGGACCTAAGATGAATAAATTCTGAATCTATTTGTGATTAATTCACTTGTGACATTCATGGTGTGATTTACCTAAATCTTGAGTTAGTCATTGACCATGCGTATGCAACTCATGTGCTTTGACATGACTGGAGGCTTATGCTCTAAAGATGATTGAGCCCATAGCCAGTATGTTGGGTACATGACTTGTGTATGACATGGCTTTACTAGCAATAGTGAAATTTATAGCTCAATTAATGAGTTAATAATATCCTCTCTTGGAATTGTGTGGATTATTCAATAAAGCACGTAGACATGGGTTGCCAGTCCTCGAACGAGCAATATATCGCAGTCATTTGTTGACAGTGATGATATTAATCTTTAAAAAGACACAATGGTGACAACGAGATAAAATAGGATTGTATTGAGTGAATAAATTTAACTCAAATGAATCAATGATATCATATAAGGGTAGCACACACATGACACGGTCATTGGACAAACTAGTTGGATGAATTGCTTTTGTGAAGAGTATACAATAAGGAGTTTTTAATCATGGTACTTATTATGGACTGACTCCATGCTTAAGTAATTACGAATTATCGGAGTGATGCTAGTTGACATAATTGCAATTACTAGAGCCTAATTGTATATGTCTGATTGGTCCCTCTGTTAGCTTAACAAAATTTTGATTGGGCTGCATTTGAATAAGAAAAAAATTCTGACTGCGAAAATAATTTAATTGAGTCGATTTATTTAATGTGAAATTAAATTAGGTGATTGTGAGAATTGTTCAACTAGAGAATTTGATTAAAGAATTTTCTTCAAAAATTAATTTGGAAAATCTAAGTGATTTTTGGAAAAATTAATTTTGATCAAATAAAATAAAATAATCAAATTAATTAAAATTAATATGATATTTTTGAAAATTAATTTTCAAGTCAGACAATTGTTCTAATGGGTAATTAAACTTGAAAAATGGATCTGAGATCGTAAATTGGGCCCGAGACCCTAAAATTGAGATTAAGACCCAAAAAACTAGTCGAGTTGGGCTCGGTATGTGAAACCGAATTGACGGTCCAACCGGTGGCTAGACCGGATCGACCAAGTCATCACTGACCCCAACTGAACCGGCAGCAGTCGAACTGGTTCGGGGTGCCGTAAGGGTGTCGCACTTGTATCATCAGACATGACAGTGCCAGCGGCTCTGACAGCGGCTCTCTAGTGGCTGGCGGTGGTTGAGTAGTGGAAGAGTTAGACTCCTACTAGGACTCTGCTAGATAATTCGATTTCAAATTAACTATTTCAAAAATAATAATATTTTAATATTTAATTTAATTTAATACTTACCTGAATAGTATTTTATTAATTTAATATTAAAATGATTATCTGAATATTAAATTTAATTTAATATTTATCTTGCAGGTAAAATATTATATTATTTTAATAAGATTTAATATTAAATTTAATCTAGTATTTATTGATGGGCGTCGAAACCACCAAATAAAAATTCCTATGACAAAATAACACTAAATAGCAGTGTAGAGTAGTAGGGTCGAATCCATAGGGACTGGTTATCTAATTTCGTCTTTTGTTGTGACCAAAATTATTGTCGCGGCAATAGTCGTGCCCATGACTCATGACCAACTTGTTGAAAGAAAAAATAAGGCGAGATGAAAATGGTTAGAAAGTAAATAAAATTAAATTGTTGAAATAAAAACTTAAATTAATAAAAATAAAGTAAAATAAGAAATGTAATTGAATTTAGTAAGTAGTAATATAAAGTCTTATCCCTAGACTTGATGAATTTCGTTTCCGAATCGATCCTTGAAGATGGGTTTTCTTTTCAAAACCATAAACTGGATATAGCGACCAAGAGCATCCTAATCACCAATTCATACTTTTGTAGTTGATTTCGGTACGACCTACAAACCAACCCTTACTGATTGTTAAACTGCAATACATGCGTTCACAATTTAAGACCCCGACAGCTTTGCGTTTTGAAGAACCCAACTTGGATCAATGGCCTCAACCACATGGGTCGTTTAAATCCAATCACTATCTCCCTTGACAAAAATCCCACTAGTATGACCCCACTAGGATACGCCAATTTGTTTGCGGGAATTTAAATACAGGATAGTCGACTCGACTTCCTAACTATACGCCAAAATGACTTCAACCCAACATGCATTTTGTGTTGAATTGAATTAACTTTAAGGGACGCATTTCTACTATCCCATATTACTTTATGGTAAGGTTGAATGGGGAATTTGGGTGTAATTGTGGTAGGTGAAAAGGAGTAACGAAGGAAGGGACATAAAAGGAAATTACACCAAAGTAAATAAAATGGAAAAAGAATGGCAGTAACCTTGTATTCTACTAACGCATGAAATCATTCAATTTCCAGTGTACCTTTCAAAGGCCATCACACATGTTATATATATATATCATATACTAAAATTAGCGTAACTCTCCTAACAACCAACTACATAAAATCAAATTCATGTAAGACTTTTATTTTTTATTATAAATATGGCTTTTACAAAGTCAAATAAAATCTTACCAACCCTAAATTTCTCAAAATTTTCAACTCGGCCCCCTTTTATTGATTGTGCTCCAACTTTGTACTTTTCAGCTTGTTTTTTACTTAAAGCATCCCAATTGGGTACCTAATAGAATTTAAACATAAACCACTAATTTAGCAGGATTAAATTTAAGAATTAATCAATTTAAACATATAAAACATGCAAAATTAACATGCTATCAAATCCCCCTACTTAGCCTATGCTTGTCCTCAAGCATATTGTATGCTCCTACATTAGAAACAATCCAATAATGTATCAGAAATCAAGCATATCTTCTGCAACCATGATCAATGCAAACAACTTAGGCGAAAAATGACTAAGAATTCAAATACTTAATTTAATCAACAAGTTTCCATAAAATTTAAACATGTAAATTCAATCATTTCACTAAATTGAAATTGAACCAAACTTGAAAGGTATTTATTCTCAATTAATTATGTAGTAAATTTGGGACATTGTCAAACCTTTTTACGCGAAATGAGATGTCAACCCAAGCACCTTACCTCGATTACTCAATTTGACACGTCTCCAAACAGACTATTTTTGTAACACCCTTAACCTATATCTATTTCCAAAAAAGAATTATAGAGCATTACTGTACAAATAGAACATTAAAACATTTATTTCACACATCATTTAAAACATAATGTCCCTTAATCGAGCCCTCGAGACCCTAGAAATACCTTAGAAACAATTTGGGACCAAATTGGAATCAATCAGAAAGTATATGAAAAAGTGAGAAAAATTGGACTGCATGGGTCACACGGCCGTGTGCCTCACACAGCTGAGACACACGCCCATGTCTCAAGATGTTTAACAATCAAAATAGGGACACACGATCGTGTTTTAGCCCATGTCCTCACCCGTGTAACTCTCTGAGTTGGGTCACACGGCCAAGCCTCATGACCGTGTGCCAGGCTATCTGCTAGGTTGTGTAATAGCCTAACTTGCATGCATTAAAAACTACAGGGGACACACGACAATGTCGCCTGGCCATGTGTCACACACGGCTGAGTGACACGCCTGTGTGGTCAAGAAATTGGCAAAATTCAAGCCATTTCCATCACCCTTACAAGCATGTTCCTACAAGCAATTTGCATCCATAATCAAGGCCTCAAAAACTAACATATTAACATATAATTGAATTTAGCATTAAAAACAATACTTATTCATGCGAACTTAGCTCGATGACAAGGGCATAAAAATGAGATCGACTATTTCAAGGCTGTAGCTTTTCCTCGATTTAGATCCATATGTGGTCTATCTTGATCATGCTGTAACAGCCCGATTCTGGGTCTAGTCGGAATAGTGGTTTCGGGACCACAAATCCGACGAGGGAAAATATTATTATCAATATATTTTAAGGTCTATAATTTCACGGAAAAATTTCGTAAAAATTTTGTTCAAAAATTTTGACGTTTGGGCATTTAATTTAGTCAAAAGGACTAAATTGTAAAAAGTGCAAAAGTTGAGTTCTACATCTTAGAGGTGTCTAATTGTTATGAAATTTTAAATTGGAGGTCCTTATGTGGTAATTAGACCATTAGTAAATTGATGGACAAAGATAGAGATAAGAAATGGGTGAAATAGATTTTTTTAAATAGGGCATTTTAGTCATTTGGTAATAAAAAGAATAAAAAGGGAAAAAGATGGAAAAAATTATCATCTTCTCCATAAGTTGCTGCCAAAACTTGGAAGACACCATAGCTAGGGTTTCTTTGATTTTTCAAGCTCATAGTAAGTGCATCTTAGCCCCGTTTTTAATGTTCTTCGCATTTTTGAATTCCTCGTAGCTCGGTTTAGCTTATTCTATCAATAATTCATGTTAGGGTTTATATTTGGAAAAATACCCATATGTGACATGTGTTTATTTTGCTGTTTTATGGTGGAATATGAAGCTATAAATTATGTTAAACAACTTTTGCTAAGTGATTTTAAGCAAAAATGAGTAAATCGACATAATCGGTAAAAATATTTATTGTTCATAAGTGTATGTTAGAGTGAGAATTTGATGTTTCAATAGAACGGAAAATTGTTCAGCATGTTGGAAAACATAATAATAAGGTGTGAAATTTAATTTTCGAGCTTGGGGACAAAGATGCAATTATGCAAAAGTTTAGGGACAAAATTGTAATTTTATAAAAGTAGAGTCGAAGCTTGTTTTAATAAATGTAAATATTAAACAAGCTTAATTTTCTGTTATAGATCAAGAAAGACGAGAAATCAACCTTAATCGGGGAAAAGAGAAGATTGAGGATTAAATTGCAAAATCTTTACATTTTGTATCGAGGAAAGTTGTATGTAATCATTACATTGTTATAATTATTTTTGTTATGTTTCATAACAATATACGTGAAAGGGTTAATATTATAATGTGTTTTGGACAAATTATAAATTTATTTGAGTAAAGATTTGAATAAGGTGTCGATTAACACGTGTGTAGTACTGTGAGAAGGCTACTACGTGTATCGATAAATAATGGTCACATGTGTAGTACTAAGTGAAGGCTACTATGTGTACCGAAAAGCTTTGAGCACGTGTGTAGTACTGTGTGAATGCTACTACGTGTATTGGTAAACTATGGTTACATGTGTAGTACTAAGTGAAGGCTACAATGGGTACCGAATAGCTTTGGTCACGTATGTAGTACTATGTGAAGGCTACTACGTGAGCCGTAAAACTTGATCACGTGTGTAGCACTATGTGAAGGCTATGTGAAGGCTACTACGTGAGCCGTAAAACTTGATCACGTGTGTAGTACTATGTGAAGGCTACTATGTGAACTGTAAAACTGATCACGTGTGTAGTACTATGTGAAGGCTACTACGTGTATCGAATGATAAAAATAATATGAGTAGTACTGTGTGAAAAGCTCCGAATATTTTTTTAAACCGTCATGATGATGAAATATGAGCATGTGATTGGAATGTAATAAGTTGTGAAAAGTGATTGAAGTGATGAAGTTTGTGTTGTGTTATAAAATAAATGGTTATAGTGCTATGTGAATAAGGAATATTGGAATAGAACAGATTTGGATAGTGACGGTGATGTTAGTTTGAAAAATCACCAAAAACTATAGAAATTGAGTTAGAGGCTAAATAATATATGAAATTGAAGCTGAAGGAGTCTATTTTCATATGGAAGAAACAAAGTAAGCAAAGGAGTTGTATATTTGGGGATATTTAAACTTTGTTGAGACAGGTTTGGATTGATTACGAAATCCCCTGTTCCAACTTTGGAAAATCACCAAAAATTATAAAATAATAATTATGGCTTCAAGTTTACATTATTGAATTCCTTAATGAGTCTATTTTTAAGATAAAGAAATGAGAACATTTTTTTAATTTTTTACATAGAGTTAAATAAATTTTAGTGAAGAGAGGACAGAAGTGTGAAACAGTGAAACAAGGGAATATTTAGAGAATAAACTGTACTAATTGGCTGAACGAAAAATTCTGAAAATTTTGTGGTAAGAAGGTATATGAGTCTAGTTTCAGGGAAAATTTACGGATCTTAATTTTTAATTCTGTAGCTCCGGATAAAAATAATTTAGCGACTATAATGCAGAAAAATTGTTTGCTAAAAGTTGACTAAATGATAGATTTATGTGTGGTATAAATTATATAATATATGATATAATTCTAGAAATTTATTTATCAATTACATACATACTTACTAAGCTATAAGCTTATTCCTCTTATTTTTTCCTTTGTTTTATAGTGATATTAATCAGCTCGGGAATTGGACGGAGTCAGAACATCATCGTCACTATCATCATCAACTCTTGGGTATTTTGCAACCAATCCTTTTGAAAAATGGCATGTATAGATGACTTTAATGCAATGTAGTATAAACTTATATATAAATGTATAAAATGTGATTTGGTTTAAAATGTTAGTATCTATAATTGATGAATTATTTCTCTGAATCTATTGTCCATATAGTTTAGGATGTTATGAATGGATTAATCGTGTCTGAATATATGATTGTATTTGGTTGAAATATTGATGTTGCTTGAGGTTGTGTTTCGAAAATTTGCAGGAGGAATTGAATATTTATGAAAAGAAACTATGTCAAAATTTTTGTAAAAAAAAATGATCATTTGATAAAACTTCTTACCTTGTTTCAACGATGAATACGGGTACGAGGTGTTACATTTTAGTGATATCAGAGCTATGGTTTAGCCAGTTCTCGGATTAGTATAATGTGTGTAAAAGTCTACCTATACATGCCATTTAAATATTGTGATAGTGAGATGATTTCTGACAATTTAAAATTTTATTTTATATAGTAAATAGATCCTGATCGAAGTGTGGCAGATGATATTGAAAGTAACGAGCCGGCTCCCGCACAAGGGACCGCGCATGAAGAAAGTAGACATGAGGCACATAGTCAGGATGAGGCTCGGGAAGCTTTCCTTCGAATGATGAGTAATTGGTATACAGAATTTGTTCGTGCAAATCCGAATGTTCAACCCCCTCCACTCCCTCCTATTCCTCAACCGGTTCCCGCAGCTCCACAAAATGTTGACTTGGTAAGATCAAGAAGGCCTCCTGTTGACAAAATCCGAAAGCATGGAGCTGAAGATTTCAGAGCTAATATAGATGATGACCCACAGAAGGTAGAGTTTTGGCTTGAAAATTCCACTTGGGTATTTGATGAATTGTCTTGTACTCCCGAAGAATGTTTAAAGTGTGCAATATCTTTGTTAAAAGATTCAGCGTATCGTTGGTGGAAAACATTGGTATCTGTGGTTCCGAAAGAAAGGGTTACGTGAGAATTCTTCCAGGATGAATTCAGAAAAAAATACATAAGCCAACCGTTCATCGATCAAAAACGCAAGGAATTTCTTGAGTTGAAGTAGGGCCGAATGTCTGTGCCTGAGTATGAAAGAGAGTTTGTTAGATTGAGTAAATATGCTCAAGAATGTGTACCCACCGAAGCTGCTATGTGTAAAAGGTTTGAAGATGGTTTAAATGAAGACATTAGAATATTTGTTGGGATGTTGGAACTGAAGGAATTTGTAGTATTGGTTGATCGAGCTTGTAAGGCTGAAGAATTGAATAAGGAAAAGAGAAAAGCTACGATGGAGGCTCGAGATACAAGGAAGTGGCCTATGAGTAAACCATTTCAAACTCAGTCAAAGAAGTCTAAAGAGATGAATCCGAGAGTGACTACTTCAACTGGATATCCACGTCGAGACCGGGGAAAACTGTATTTGGGTTTCGAAGCTCAAGCTACATCGGTATCAAGTGTGGGTAGTATGAATCCTAGTAGACCAGAGTGTCAGCATTGTGGAAGACAACATCCTGGTGAATGCTGGTTAATTGGCCGGGCTTGTTTCAAGTGTGGTTCTCGACAACATTACATTAAAGATTGCCCTGAGAAAATTGAAGAAGAAAAATTTCAGAATGTTAGATCGAGTGATACTGTTAGCAGAGGTAGACTGTCGAGAAACACCAGAACTAGAGATAGTGGTAAAAGTGGAATGAAGGGTACAGCTACAAAATCAGAACCTCGAACACCTGCTAGAGCTTATGCCATACGTGCTCGTGAGGATGCATCATCTCCTGATGTGATTACTGGTACATTTTTTCTTTATGATATTGATGTTGTTGCCTTGATTGACCCTGGGTCTACTCATTCATAAGTATGTGTGAATTTAGTATCGAATAAAAATTTTCCTGTTGAAAACAATGAATTTGTGGTAAAAGTATCAAACCCTTTAGGCAAATATATTTTAGTTGATAAGGTTTGCAAGAATTATCCTTTGACGATTCAAGGTTACTGTTTCCCGGCTAATCTGATGCTCTTACCATTTGATGAGTTTGATGTTATCTTGGGGATGGATTGGTTGATTTTGCATGATGCCAAGGTGAATTGTAGACAGAAAATCCTTGAATTGAAATGCGGAAATGGTGAAATTCTTCGGGTTGAAGCGGAAGAGCCGAATAAATCGCCTATAGTGATTTCGTAGATGTCAGCCCAGAAATACATGAGAAAGGGATGTGAAGCTTATCTTGCTTATGTGTTGAATACTGGTATAATCGGGTCGAAGCTTGAATCAGTGTCGGTAGTCTGTGAATTTTCAGATGTATTTCCAGAGAAATTGCCTGGGTTACCTCCGATTAGAGAAGTTGAGTTTGCTATTGACTTGTTACCTGGTACTGCACCGCTTTCTATTGCTCCTTTTGGATGGCTCCAACTGAGTTGAAAGAATTAAAAGCTCAGCTACAAGAATTGACAGATAAAGGATTTGTGAGACCGAGTTTTTCTCCATGGGGTGCTCCTGTATTATTTGTGAAAAAGAAAGACGGCTCTATGAGACTTTGTATTGACTATCGTCAGCTCAACAAAGTGACTATAAAGAACAAGTATCATTTGCCGAGAATTGATGATTTGTTTGACCAACTAAAAGGAGCAACAGTGTTTTCAAAGATTAATCTGAGATCTGGTTACTATCAGTTGAAAGTTAAGGAGTCCGATGTGCCAAAGACCACTTTCAGAACGAGGTATGGGCACTATGAATTTCTGGTAATGCCTTTTGGTTTAACTAATGCTCCGACTATTTTTATGGATTTGATGAATCGAATTTTCCGGCCGTATCTGGATAAGTTTGTGGTAGTGTTCATAGATGATATTTTAATTTATTCTCGGGATGAATCCGAGCATGCAGAATATTTGAGAACTGTGTTTCAGATTCTGAGGGAGAAGAAATTGTATGCTAAATTCAGCAAAAGTGAGTTTTGGCTTCGTGAAGTTGGATTCTTGGGACATATAGTTTCAAGTGACGGTATTTGGGTTGATCCGAGCAAAATTTTAGCAATTGTGGATTGGGAACCACCAAAGAATGTGTCCGAGTTAGAAGCTTTCTGGGTTTAGCCGGGTATTATCGACGCTTTGTCAAGGGATTCTCAATGATTGCTTCTCCTATGACTAAGTTTCTACAAAAGAATGTTATGTTTGAGTGGACCGATAAATGTCAACAAAGTTTCAAGAAATTGAAGGCATTATTGACGGAGGCACCAGTGTTGGTACAACCTGAGTCAGGGAATGAGTTTGTAGTTTACAGTGATGCATCATTGAATGGTCTTCGATGTGTGTTAATGCAAGAAGGCAAAGTAATAGCTTATGCATCGAGACAGCTGAAACCGCATGAGAAGAATTATCCAACGCATGATTTAGAGTTGGCTGGCATTATTTTTGCTTTAAAGATTTGACGCCATTATTTGTATGGTGAGAAGTGCCGAATCTTCACTAATCATAAGAGCTTGAAGTATTTAATGAATCAAAAAGACTTGAATTTGCGACAACGAAGATGGCTTGAGCTAATAAAAGACTATGAGCTAGTGATTGATTATCATCCCGGAAAAGCTAATGTGGTTGTCGATGCTTTGACCAGAAAATATTTATTTGCTTTGAGAGCTATGAGTACGAGATTAACCTTATCTGATGATGGTTCAATTTTGGATGAATTGAGGGCTAGACCATTATTCCTTCAGCAAATTCGGGAAGCTCAAAAGAATGACAGTGAATTGCAAGCTAGGAGAGCTCAGTCCGAAGCAGGTGTTGACTCAGATTTTCGAATTAGTTCAGATGTTTGCCTGATGTTCCGGAATAGGGTATGTGTACCAAAAAATAATGAATTAATTCAGACCATTTTATGTGAGGCACACAGTGGTGATTTGTCAGTTCACCCAGGTAGTGTAAAAATGTATAATGATTTGAAGAAATTGTATTGGTGGCCGGGCATGAAAAAGGATATCTCGGAATTTGTATCAAAGTGTTTAATTTGTCAACAAGTGAAAGTTGAACATCAAGTACCATCGGGTTTAGTCCAACCGGTAATGATTCCAGAGTGGAAATGGGACAACATCACGATGGATTTTGTGACAAGATTACCTCTGACTCCAAGGAAGAAGGATGCTATTTGGGTGATCGTTGATAGATTGTCAAAGTCGGCTCATTTTATACCGGTACACATAGATTACTCACTTGATAGGTTGGCAGAGCTATAGGTTGCTAAAATTGTGAGATTGCACGGGGTGCCTAAGTCCATTATATCGGATAGAGATCCGAGGTTTACTTCGAGGTTTTGGATAAAGTTGCAAGAGGCCTTGGGTACAAAATTGAATTTTAGTACTGTATTCCATCCGCAAACCGACGGACAATCTGAAAGAGTGGTTCAAGTTCTTGAAGACATGCTCTGGTGCTGTATTCTGGAATTTGAAGGTAGTTGGGAGAAATATCTACCATTGGTTGAATTTGCTTACAACAATAGTTATCAGTCGAGTATACGAATGGCACCGTACGAAGCATTATATGGACGTAAGTGTAGAACACCTTTGTATTGGACTGAGCTCAGTGAGAATCAGATTCCCGGAGTTGATTTGGTGAAAGAAATAGAAGAAAAGGTGAAAGTAATCCGTGACTGCTTAAAGGCTGCTTCAGATCGACAAGAGTCATATGCGGATTTAAAGAGAAAAGAAATTGAGTTTCAAGTGGGTGATAAAGTGTTATTAAAAGTATCTCCGTGGAAGAAGATTTTGAGATTTAGCCATAAAGGCTAATTGACTCCACGTTTTATTGGACTGTATGAACTTATTGAAAGGATTGGACCCGTAGCTTATCAGTTAGCTTTGCTGACAGAGTTGGAAAGAATACATAATGTATTTCATGTATCGATGTTATGACGCTATCGTTCAGATCCTTCACATATAGTTTCTCCTAGTGAGATTGAAATTCGGCCAGATATGACTTATGAGGAGGAACCGATAAAAATTTTGGCCCGAGAGATCAAAGAGTTAAGAAATAAAAGTGTAGCCTTAGTGAAAGTGTTGTGGCAAAAACATGGAATGGAAGAGGCTACGTGGGAACCGGAGGAAGTTATGAGGAAACAGTACCCAAACCTCTTTTCTGGTAAGATTTACGAGGACGAAAATCCTTAAGGGGGGAGAGTTGTAACAGTCTGATTCTGGGTCTAGTCGGAACAGTGGTTTCGGGACCACAAATCCGATGAGGGAAAATATTATTATCATTATATTTTTATGGTCTATAATTTCACGGAGAAATTTCGTAAAAATTTCGTTCGAAAATTTTGACGTTTGGGCACTTAATTTAGTCAAAATGACTAAATTGTAAAAAGTGCAAAAGTTGAGTTCTACATCTTAGAGGTGTCTAATTGTTATGAAATTTTAAATTGGAGGTCCTTATGTGGTAATTAGACCATTAGTAAATTGATGGACAAAGATAGACATAAGAAATGGGTGAAATAGATTTTTTTTAAATGGGGCATTTTAGTCATTAGGTAATAAAAAGAATAAAAAGCGAAAAAGATGGCAAAAATCATCATCTTCTCCATAAGTTGCTGCCAAAGCTTGGAAGACACCATAGCTAGGGTTTCTTTGATTTTTCAAGCTCATAGTAAGTGCATCTTAGCCCCGTTTTTAATGTTCTTCGCATTTTTGAATTCCTCGTAGCTCGGTTTAGCTTATTCTATCAATAATTCATGTTAGGGTTTATATTTAGAAAAATACCCATAGGTTAAATGTGTTTATTTTACTGTTTTATGGTGGAATATGAAGCTAGAAATTATGTTAAACAACTTTTGCTAAGTGATTTTAAGCAAAAACGAGTAAATCGACATAATCAGTAAAAATATTTATTGTTCATAAGTGTATGTTAGAGTGAGAATTTGATTTTACCATAGAAGGGAAAAGTGTTCAGCATGTTGTAAAATATAAGAATAAGGTGTGAAATTTAATTTTCTAGCTTGGGGACAAAGATGTAATTATGCAAAAGTTTAGGGACAAAATTGTAATTTTATAAAATTTGAGTCGAAGCTTGTTTTAATAAATGTGAATATTAAACAAGCTCAATTTGCTGTTATAGATCAAGAAAGACGAGAAATCAACCTTAATCGGGGAAAAGAGAAAATTGAGGATTAAATTGCAAAATCTTTACATTTTTTATCGAGGTAAGTTGTATGTAATTATTACATTGTTATAATTATTTTTGTTATGTTTCGTAACAATATACGTGAAAGGGTTAATATTATAATGTGTTTTGGACAAATTATAAATTTATTTGAGTAAAGATTTGAATAAGGTGTCGATGAACACGTGTGTAGTACTGTGTGAAGGCTACTACGTGTATCGATAAATAATGGTCACATGTGTAGTACTAAGTGAAGATTACTATGTGTACCGAAAAGCTTTTAGCACGTGTGTAGTACTGTGTGAATGCTACTACGTGTATCGGTAAACTATGGTTACATGTGTAGTACTAAGTGAAGGCTACAATGGGTACCGGATAATTCTTTTCGTGTGGTTTCAATTGTCTAGAAGCATATGCTATTACTTTGCCCTCTTGCATCAAGACATAGCCCAAACCATTCAATGAAGCATCGCTGTAAATCACAATTTCTTTACTGGACTCTGGTAGAACCAACACAGGTGCCTCGGTTAATGAAGCTTTCAACTGATTAAAACTTTGCTGACATTTCTTGATCCATTCAAATTTAACATCTTTTTTCAACAGTCTTGTCAACGGCGTATGTGGCTAATCCTAGAAAACTTCAGATGCATTTTTGGAGGTTTCCAGTCTTCCAAAGCTAGGATCTTACTTGGATCAACTCTAATACCGTATGTCAATACCATATGTCCCAAAAATCCAACTTCTCAAAGCCAGAACTCACATTTTCTAAACTTAGCGAATAGTTGCTTTTCGCATAAGGTCTGCAAAATAATTCTTAAATGTCGAGCATGCTCTATCTCATCTCGTGAATAGATCACAATATCATCAATGAATACAACCAAAAATTTGTCTAAGTACGGTCTGAATATTCTGTTCATCAAGTCCATAAATACAATAGGTGCATTAGTCAAACTAAAAGGCATCACAAGAAACTCATAATGTTCGTACCTGGTTCTGAACACACTTTTTGATACATCCGAGTCTTTAACTCGCAACTGATAATAAACAAAACGAAGATCAATCTTTGAGAATACCGTTGCACCTTTCAACTGGTCAAACAGATCATCAATACGTGGTAATGGATACTTGTTCTTAATCGTGACTTTGTTGAGCTATCGATAGTAGATACATAGTCATATAGATCTATCTTTTTTCTTAACAAATAACAGATGAGCACCCCAAGGAGAAAAGCTGGGCCTCGGAAAACCCCTATCTGTCAACTCTTGTAACTGAGCTTTCAACTTTCTCAATTCTGTAGGTGTGATTCTATACGGAGCTATCGATATCGGAGATGTTCCTGACATCAATTCAAAAGAAAATTCCATCTCTTTGATCGGCGGTAACCTTGGTAATTCCTCTGGAAACACATTTGAATACTTAGATACCACTGAAACTGATTCTAGCTTCAATTCTAAAACTTTGGAATCAAATATATAAGTGATATACGCTTCACAACCTTTTCTAACATATTTATGTGCCGACATAGCCAAAATAACATTAGATGCATTATCTAGTCTATCTAATTCAATTCGAAGCTTCTCATCATATGGACATTTCAACACAATATGCTTTTATCTATAGTTCACAACAGCATCATGCAGAGTTAACCTGTCCAAAGCCAGAATCACATCAAACTCATCAAAGGGTAGTAACATCAAATCAGTTGAAAAGTTGCAATCCCAAATCATTGAAGGACCGTTTTTACAGACTTTATCAACTAACACATACTGACCTAAAGGGTTCTTTACTTTAACCATAAACTCAGTAGACTCGAAAGACAATTTCTTATCTGAAACTACATACGTATGAGTGCGTTGACCCTGGGTCAATCAAAGCATTAACATTAGTATCAAAAATAGAAAATGTAACAGTGCTCACGTCAGGTGCTGAAGCTTCCTCTCGAGCACGAACCGCATAAGCTCTAGCCAGCTCTCGTGGCTCAGATCTCATAGTAGAGTCTTTCGTCTGAATATGGCTATTACCCGCATTACCAGTGTTTCGGGGTGGTCTCCCTCTTGCAGCTATATTACTCGATCGTGTACTTTGAGCATTTTCCTTATTTGACCTTTCCGGGTAGTGTCTGAGATAATGTTCATATGAACCAAATTTAAAGCAGGACCCGTCTTTCAATCCAGATTCATTGAAGTGTCATCATTACATTGCTGACATTCGGGATTATTATTTCTGACATTGCCCACACTCGCTACAGACGTAGCCTGAGGTTTCGAGCTTGAATGTTGTTTTCCTCGATCTTTCCCAGAATAACCCACCGAAGCTAATGAACTGCCATAATACTCTTTCGACTTCTTCGACGGCGATTGGTATGACTTTCCCACAGATCTCTTTTCTGAATCACAAGCCTCTGAATCAACTTTTCTCTTTGCTTTACTCAGTTCCTCGGCTTTGTGTACCCTGTCAACCAGAACTACAAATTCTTTCAATTCAAGGATCCCGACTAACAGCTTGATGTCTTCGTTTAACCCATCTTAAAACCGTGTGCACATAGCAACCTCTGTCAGTAGACATTCTCGAGCATACTTGTTGAGTTGAACAAATTCTCTCTCATATTCAGATACTGTCATTTGACCTTGTTTCAACTCAATAAATTCTGTACGTTTCTTGTCTAAGAATCTCTGGCTCACATATTTCTTTCAGAATTCAGTATAAAAGAATTCCAAATTTACCCCGATCCCTCAACACAACCGCAACTAAGGTATTCTACCACTGATAAGTCGGATCTTTCAAAAATGATACAACACATTTCAAGCATTGAATCGGTGTACATGATAATTCGTCGAAAACTCTCACCTTATTTTCTAACCAGAATTCAGCTCTTTCAGGGTCATCCTCGATTGTACCTCAGAACTCATCAGATCAACTGAAGGGTTGCTCACTCGTACTAGTTCCAAACCCTGAGAAACTATAAGGATCGATTGGGGTTTGTTCGCACAAACTCGATGAACCATTCATTCATCATTTGAAAGAAGGCTTCCTTAGCCTATTCTCCTTGGCCCTCAGATACGGGCCTACTTCCACTAGACGCTGCTCTGTGAACGGAGGCTTGCGCGTTACTTTCTACTTCATCAGAATCAACTCAGTTGGTTGACATTTTATCTATATTTAAACATAGTTCAAATTGAGTTAGGAGTTATCACACTATCATATGTTAAATAATGGCATGTATTTCTAGACTCATACATGCTACGTTCAGTTCAAGAATTGACTAAACCGTAGCTCTGATACCACTAAATGTAACACCTAACCCATATCCGTCGCCGAAAAAGGATTATAGAGCATTACTGGACAAATGGAACATTAAAATATTTATTTCATACATAATTTAGAACACAATATATTTGCATTCAGTCACATACATAATGTCCCTTAATCTAGCCCTGAGGCCCTATAAATACCCAGAAACAATTTGGGAGCAAATTGGAAACAATCGAAAAGTATATTAAAAAGTTAGAAATTTTCGACTACAAGGGTCACACGGTCGTGTGCCTCACACGACTGAGATATACGCCCGTGTCTCAGGCCGTGTCCTCACCTGTGTAACTCTCTGAGTTGGGTCACACGGCTTGCCACACAGGTGTGTGTGGTTATTTCGAGAGTTACACGGCCTAGCACACGGTCATGTGGCTTGGCCGTGTGACCCAAATCAAATAGTTACATGGGAGAGGACACATGTTAGGACACGACCGAGTGTCCCTATTTCGATTGTGATAGGGCTTGAGATAGGGGCGTATGTTTCTACAGTGTGAGGCACACGGCCTGGCCATACGGCCGTGTGACCTCTGCAGTCTAATTTTTCTAACTTTTTCATATATTTTTTTATTGTTTCCAATTTGGTCCCGAAGTTTCTAAGGCATACCTAGGGCTTCAAGGGCTTGATTAAGGGACGTTATGTATGTGATTGAATTCAAATAGATTATGTTTGAAATGTTTTAATGTTTCGTTTGTATAGTAATGCTCTTTAATACTTTTTCGGCGACGGATACAGGTTAGGGGTGTAACAAATTTTCCCTACTCATGGTAGCTCCGTTAGCAGAGTGTTTGCAAGTTTTTGGTTCATCACTCGAACAATTTTACGCAAAATGAGATGACAAGTGAAGCACCTCATCTTGGTTGCTAAATTCAGTCCCATTTTCAAAATCTTCACTCATAACTTAAGCCATCAGCAAAGTAGAATTTGCTAAATTCTGGTCGGTTCGGTCCTGGGTGTATGTTTCAAAAAATGACAACACTAAAATTTCACAAGGCGTGCCCATGCCACAAAAGAAATTCGATTCTGATTTATTTTTGGATGAAAAGGGATAGCCTCCACCATTATTCTTGGAAAACAACACATAAATAAAATAATAAGCTTATTATTATTTTTATTTTCAACATAAATGAAACTTAATTCAAAATTAAATATATTAAAATAAATAAATATGGATTGCCTCTCAGAAAGCGCTTTTGTTTAACGTTGTTAGATCGACGACCTGAGTGTTATTTGTTTCGTTACTTGAAAATTATTTTTTCCATTACGTGCATTTGGAAGTTCTTGTAGAGAGGTTTCAAACTTTGCCCATTGACCTTGAAGCATTTTTCGGATTTCTCCATCATCAATGGATTGAGGCGTCTTTGAGCTTCTCCATTCAGGTTTGGCTTGTCCTCTATCGAAAGCCTAAATGTTCTGTTAATGACTTGAACTCTAATTTTGGGGCATCCATATGAATGATAGCTTCACTTATTGGCTCTTATAACGTCATTAATTCCTTCATTTTTTCATATTATCAAAATCTAAACTTCTGGAAAGAATAGTTTGTAACTCATCTTCTTCATGATATTCAAAATATAGCTCAGTTAAAGGCTCAATTATATCAACATTAGAAACATTCATAATCGTGATAGGACGGCCCATGGCCTCATAAATATTAAATTTCACCATTTCTCCATCGAACTCCATAGTTAGTGTTCCACTCCGCACATCAATCTTTGTTTGTGCAGTACTAAAGAATGGTCTCCCAAGTAGTATATTGGAAGAATTGGTTGAGTTGTTATCGTCCATGTCGATGATGTAAAAATCTGGAGGAAAAATAAGGGTCCGTTTGTTTACATGTAAAAGGTTTTACGAAAATTTTTTTGTGCATTTTCCTGTGTTTGTTTCACAAAAAATAGCTTGGTCAACAGAAAATAAGCCTTTTTCCTTGTAAAATGACTTACCCTTTTGAAAAACGTAAGTCATTTTCCGGAAAAGAGCTCCTCAATAGATAATTTTACTTTTATATAAAAATTAACTTAAATCAAGTTTAATATTATTATATTTATAATAATTTTTATTTTTATTTTAAAAATATTTACAATATTATATTTTTAATAATATTAAACATATGTATTTAATTATTTATATTTAGTCATATAATAAATTATTAATATAATTAACATAATTTATTATTTGTAATAAATTATTTAATATTTAAATTTTATTTTAATAGTAAATTTTAAAATAATAATTTTAAATAATATTATTCACATATTATTGAAAATATCAATATTAATATTTTAATACTAAATATTTATTAGAATTATAAATATATTAATAATAAATGTTTTGTAGTATAAATGTTAAAATATGTCATAAGTCTATATACTCTTCACAAATTTACAATTTAGTTTCGTACTTTTAATTTCAAGAATTTAGTCCTCTACTTTCTAGATTTGAAAATCAAGTCCAATTCTTTGACATTGTTGATTTTTTGTCAATTTTGTTAATGTCACATTTTAAATAAAAATACTCAGTTGGTAGTCATGTAACTAAAAATGATCATTGCAATGAACCTAAATTTAACAAAATATTATTAATATATGTAAAAACAATGTAAAATATAAAATTATAGATATAAAATAAACTCAATTAAATAATGAAAAAATAAAAAAATCTCAAATGTATGTTTGTTTAATTGAGAATGACTTTTATGAAATATTTTTAAAGGGCCTGCCAAATAAAAGAAAATATTTTACACAGATTCATCCAAACACCAGAAAATATTAGCTTTTCCAGAAAAGTAAGTCATTTTCCAGAAATCATTTTTCAGAAGCCATTTTCAGTGAAACAAACGAAGCCTAAGTTCATTTACCTTAACAAGAACATATTGCAGCACTCCTTTTGGATACCTTACAAAACTATCTACAAGCTGAATGATTACATCTGTTTATTTCAAAGGTCCCGTGTTTAGTAGTTTATAAATAGAAAAAGGCATAATGTTAATAGATGCACCTAAATTGCACATGGATTTTTAATTCCTACACTACCTATTTTTCAAAATATGGAAAACATACCTTGGTCCTTACACTTAGGTGGGATTTTCTTTTTGAAAGCAAATGAGACATTTTCTTCGACACTCACTTTTTCATTACCCAGGAGCTTCTTATTACTTGTGCATAATTTTTTTACGAATTTTGCATATCGTAGAATTTGTTTAATCGCATCAAGAAGAGGAATGTTTATTTCTACTTTCCAGAAAGTGTCAAGGATCCCTTTTTCTTCTCACTCCTTTTTACACTGGACGAGTCTTTTAGGAAATGGAGGCAATACTATAGATGACTTCTAAGGAGTCAAATTTGTAGTGGACACTCGATTGGGCATCCTTCTTTCCTATTCTACATTGTGGGTACGATTCGTGTTAGGAGCTAACTTCAAAACTGTTCCACTGCTCAAAGTCATAGCACTTCCATTATGTCGAGGATTAGGTTCAGTCTGAGATGACAACTTACCTTGGGACTCCAGACAACTTACCGACAGCACAATCTTACTCATTTTTTATCTATTTCCTACAAATGTATGTTAGTTTTCTATTGAAATTTTTTAGTACTAATGATTTTGGATGTCGTAAATGTTGGCTCATAAGCGGCTTTTGTTGGTATGACTAATTGAATCGAGGATTCGACCCATAACTCAGATTTGGATGATCTTTCAACCCCAAATTATATATGTTTAAATAGAGATCATATCGCCTTTGGGATGACCCTAGAAAGTTCCCAGCAACATTCACTTAATCTGTCGAACCTGTAAACTCTAATTTATATTGGGTTTTTATGGTTGTTTTTTTGCCCCTTTTAACTTAAAAATAATATAAATCCCGAGTATTTGATCACTAATTGAGTGGAGTTTGTTTATATTTCAATAATGGGTATCATTTAGTGAAGAAAGTTATTTTATGTTATTTTGTATTAAATTTATGCATAGTTTAATTGTTTTTGGCTACTTATTGATCGTGACATTATTTAATATAATTGGACTGAGAAAATTATGCATGATTTATTCATAAAATAAAGTTAAATGGGCATGCCCAAATTCACTCTATATGGATGACAAACATATGTAAAATGGTTCACCAAGAGGTTGTTTTTTGTCTAATTGAAAATGGATCAACTGATGGACAAGTCTGGTAAGTAATTGGGTCACCAAATCGTCCAAAGAAGGGAAAATATGTCCAATTTGGAAAAGGCATTTGGAATACTTAGAAATTCATTTTGGAAGATTTACTGGAGGCTTATACACTTGTAAACAAATCAGAGATGGCCCACCAACTGTGGCAAAGAAATTGTCCAACTCTTGCTTGATTCAAGCATGATATCATGCATGAATAAAACAACGAAACAACTCATTCTTCCACAATATGTGGCTGGCACAACAAAGGAGTAAATGGAGGGATTTTTCACAGTATTTTTAGTAAACTCATCACCAACCTTCACTATAAATACCCACCTCCATTCCCCATTTGAAATCATCCCTCACCCCTCACTTAACATTCATCCTTCATTTCCTTTTATCATTCACTAACCTCTCATTTTCTCTCATTCAAAAACCATCCTTTTAGTTAGGAATTCCTTAAGAAAATTCTTTCTTGGCTGGCCACCTTGAGAGGCATCTTGCAAAGAAGCAATTATGAGGATCGGAGAAAGCCATCATGATCAATTTCGGAGGACTGCCAAAATTATTTTTAGTGTTTTCTTCCTTAATATTTATTGTTGTTCTTGTTATTTAACATGTTTGCAATTTTATTTAATGTTTTTCATTAAAAATGGTAGCTTAATTTTGTTTAGCTTGGTTGATTGCTCAATTCAATAAAGTTTATTTAAATCATGTTATGATGTTCTGTGCCTCAGTCGATCATGTTTTTAAGTAAACTCAAGCATGTATTTCATTCATATGTGATCGAATGCATTATGTTTAATTAAGCGATCCTAACCTGACGACGACTAGTGGAAGCAATAATTGAAAAGTGCATGCTAAATTTAGATCCTAACTCGACTAAATTAAATGTTCATAATAACTCAAAAGAGCTCTATTGTCTTGCATAGTTTTTAGGTTTATGTGATTAAATTGTTTCAAACCTAACCCATCCATGTTAATTCACATGAATTATAAGAAACCCTTAGTTGAATATGATCAATAAAATGCATGTTTTTCTAAGTAAAAGATTCTGAAATGACTTAATATTGGTTTCAAACTCATGAAAGATCGAGTTGCTATGGAATCTGTTCTGGAACATTATTAGCATGATGAATATGAACTAAGTTAATTGATGTGATTATTCTAGACTATTCATGTTGTCAGTGTTGAAATCTTGTAAATTCTATTGCTAAATCCATCTCAGTCATTTTATTGCATACATTGCAATTAGGGATCGTTTTGCATCTAGATAGTTATATTTACTTAACATCAACCAATCAACACTATTGTGTTTTTCTCACCAAATTGTTAACTTTAATTTTACAAAATATTGATTAACATATACAGTCCTTGTGGAGAAAATAACTCTTATACTTACTTATTACTTGATAATGACTGTGTAGAATTGCACAAGCCACGCGTTACAAGTTTTTGGAATTGTTGCTGGGGACTGTTGCCTTAATCATTTTTGTGAAATTATTCTTTGCAATCTGGTTTTTATTTTATATTTATTTAATTTCTAACTTTACTAATTAATTCTTTAATTCTTTATTTTATTCTTTATTATCTATTTTTTTATTTTCTTTTCAGGTCTTAATGAGTATAGATCGAATCACCGGTTTGCTCTCTGTAGACCTTGAATTCGAATAGGCAATTAGACAAAGAAGACGAGAAAGATTAGCCTAGAGACAAGTTGTAGAAATGAACCTTGAGAATCGAAACGGTGTTCAAGAGAATGGAGTCGCTAATGCTCAAAATTCGATCCTTATTGCTGATGATAGGGATCAACCCATAAGATAGTATGTCAAGCCACTTTTTAACGAACTAAATTCAAGAATTAGGAGACCAAAGATTTAGGCACTGTAATTTGAATTAAAGCCTGTGATGTATCAGATGCTTCAAACAATAGTTCAATTCAGTGGAATGCCTACAAAAGATCCACATCTTCACCCTCAATTATTTATGGAGTTGAGTGATTCCTTCAAGATAGCTGGTGCAACTAAAGACTCACTGAGGTGAATTTGTTTCCATACTCATTGCGAGTTTGAGCATGAACATGGCTTAATTTGTTGCCATCCAATTCAAAATTTACTTTGCAAGAATTAGTGTAAAGCTTTCTGGTAAAGTATTTCCCACCTAGCAAAAATGCTAAGTTGTGGAATGAGATCACCAGTTTTCAGCAGATGGATGATGACTCCCTATATGAGGCGTGGAAAAGATTTAAAAAGCTACTCATAAATGCTCTCACCATGGGATTCCGCATTGCATCAAGTTGGAAACATTTTATAATGGTCTCAACGCACACACAATGTTGGTGGTAGATACTTCTGTGAATGGTGATGTTGGTGGTAGATGCTTCTGTGAATGGTGTTCTCTTGTCAAAATCTTATATTGAGGCTTATGAGATCATCGAGAGAATAGCCAGTAACAATTACCAGTAGTCGACAAATTAAGAAGCTTCAGGAAGACGAATAGCCGAAGTGTAAGAAGTATTACTTCAATCTCAGCTCAAGTATTGTCTATCTCTTCAATGTTGAAACAGTTTACTACTAACAGTTTAAATTATGTTACAGCTCAGCCACTAATTCATTACGAAGGAGGTGGATTGAACAACAATAACATTCGTCATAGATCAAATCAACCTCTTGGTTTTAATCAACAAGTTCAAAAACCATCGCAAGTTGAATCTTCCAATAAGTTAGAGAATTTGTTGAAGACATACATTGCTAGAAATGATGTCTCGATTTAAGGCCAAGAAACAACATTAGAGAAATTGGAAAATCAAGTGGGACAATTAGCTAATGAGCTTCGAAGCAAACCCCAAGGTGCTGTACCAAGCAATGTAAAAAATCTTCTACTAGTCGGATCTTCTAATAATATTGAGAGCTTATTAAAAGCATACATGGCGATGAATGATGCAACTTTGAGAAATTTGGAGAATCAGATGGGGCAGTTAGCTAAAAAAATTTGAAATAGACCACAAAGATCTTTGCCCAGTGACACGAAAAACCTAATAAAATAGGGAATTTAGTAGTAGCCTAACCCCTACTATAAATTTTGAATGTAAGCTTTGTCATACCTATGTTATCTTGTGATCTATGTGCATGTGATATGCGGTTATGATAACTATTGTGAAAGTGAAAATGTGTACATGTTATTTATGTGTTAAATCTTAGTGACAGTGTGTTTGCTAAATATGCAAATATGCTGTGATAGTGCACAAATAATAGGTAAGTGATATGTGTTTGATTTTGAATATTTTGGCCTTGTGATCTTGAAACCGTTGGATATAATTGGCACGCCAAAGGATTGTGAGTACTCAGTTATATGTATAGTGATTTTTGGCGATGAGGACCTGGGACATGTTGGAGGAATAAGGGAATGTGAGCGAAGCTCTATTCAATGGGATATGTGAGGAGAAATAAGGAGAGTGTTAGCTTTATGCTTCACTTCTGAGACATGTTTGACTCTATGAGTCTATATGGTATGTTGGAGATTCGTATATCTGATGAGTGATGATAGAGTTCGCTTTTACGTTTCATAGCTCAAGTGCCAATTTATCTATAAACATGTTTTTGAGTAATGTGATATATGCTTGAATGTTATGTGGTTATATGAGTATTTTGATATATGCTTAAATGTTATGTGATTATATGAGTATTGTGATATATGTTTAAATGTTATGTAATTATATGTGTAATGTGATATATGCTTGAAAGTGAATATGATTACCATGTAACTGAATTAGTAATAATGCCCGAGTAAGTATAATATGACACTAGAGTTAGAACTGTTGAGGTTGTGCTATATGATTGTTTCGTTAAAACTTGATGAATTGTTTTCATGGTAGTTGTTCTATGCTTTCACTGAGCCAGTGTGAAAGGTGTGGTTTTCGAGGGGTGACCCAAGCAAGACGTTAGCTTTATTTTGTAAGTGTTATTAATTCATTTATGTTTTGGGAAAAGAAAGGCAATGTGGTAGAATTGTTGCATGAATTTTACCATGATATTTTGGATTTTTCCATAGTTTATTTGTTCTCAAGATTTACAGGTTTGAATCGTGATATGTTGATTATTGCTCGGACTTATTCTCGATTTTTGAAACTACGATTATAGTCATTTGGGCGTTTATTTGATATGGTAAAAGATGCATGTTGAATAGATTCATGTTGGAATCATTTATATGCTTAAATATGTTTAATCTTTACTGTCTAGAGTAGAGGTATCGATATTCGTGTTTTAAAAACGATACTCTATGATTTCGAAGTGTGTAGGAAGTCTGAATCGTAAATTGGAAACGATACCCTATCACGTGTTTCAATAGTTGGGGTAATTTTATCGATACATTTTCAATTGTACCGATATTTTCTTGTGTTTGATTTTAGACGAGAAACAGAATAGTATTTGGTACCGATTTTACAAACGGTATCGATACCGTACCAGGAAAATATCGATACCCTTATCCTTGTATCGATACCTAAGTGATTGTCTTGGAAATTTTGCTAAGTAGTCCTAATGCATCTGTAATTATTATTATAAGTTTATTTAATGTATGTTTGGCATGTTTTAATAATGATTAATACATGTTCGACTGGAAATTTAGAAGATCAGTGATAAAGAGGATGATTTCTTAATAATGTGACAATTTACTATAAGTATAATGTGTGATGGTGGTGTGACATCCTAATAATCGAGCTCGGTGACCAGGCCGGGTATGTGGTGTTACATTCCTACACCAGAGAAGCCAGACTCTGCAAATTTCAAAGAGGTAAAATCTAAATTAGAGAATTATGATAAGCTAACCCCTTCGTTAGATGTAGATATATTACCTTAGAAGAGTTGTCCAGTCCAAGCCAAAGTTCCACAACCTTCATATCCTCAAAGACACCAGCAACATAAGCAACAACATGATACTCAATTTAAGTGTATGTTTGATGTATTGAAATAGCTACGTATCAACATTCTGTTGGTGGAAGTGTTGGAGAAAATGCCAAACTATGTGAAAGGTATGAAGGAATTTCTATCTAAGAAGAGAAGGCTTGGGGAATTTGAAATTGTAGCCATGACTATACAATGAAAATTATTTTTTCAGAACAAGTTGCCTTTTAAGTTGAAGGATCTAAGAAGTTTCACCATACCTTGCAATATTGAAGAATCCTATTGTGGTAAGGCTTTGTGCAATTTGGGATCGAGTATCAACTTGATGCCTACGTTAATGATTAGATGATTAGGTATTGGTAAGGCTAGACCGGCTACAATTACACTCCAACTAAGGGACCGATCTTTGGCATACCCAGAAGGAAATATCAAGGATGTTTTGGTACTTGTTTATAAGTTCATATTTCGTACTGACTTTATTATATTAGATTTTGACGCAGATGAAAAAGTACCAATCATCCTAAGAAGACCTTTCTTTGCAACCGATAGGGCGACAATGAATTTACAGAAAGGTGAACTCACCATGTGAGTTTAAGATGAAAAAGTGACTTGTAATGTACTTCAGGCCGTAAGATCTCTTGATGAGGTTGAATATTGTTCTGCTGTCTCCAAGGATGATTCACCGGTTCCTGTAAAATTAGAATACGATGATCTATTAGAAGGTATTTCATCTGACTCTCCACATCAAGATGAGGATGAAACATATTTAGAAGCTAACTCAGAAGGATTCAGTTCAAAAGCTCAGTTCAAATCATTAGAGCTATCATCACATTAGTACAAGAAACCCAACCCATAAAGAAAGAGTCACTCGAGTTTGACTTAATGGTTTTGAAAGGGTCAATAGATGCTGAAAAGAGTTTTGTTGAGGGACAAAATAAATTGATCCAATCTTGAGTATTTGATCTTGGGAAACTCATGTCTCGATGGTCAAAAGCTAGGATCATGGATCCCATCTATAACATTCAATGGGTGAGACATGTATCAAAGAAAGAAGATATCACAAAAAATACGTTGACTCCATTAAGGATCATTACGGGTAGGCAGATTTGTATGAATGACAGGAAGTCGAGCAAAGCAATGCAGATGGATATGATTGGTATGATAAATTGCCATTTGACATCACCTTTGTCAGTGACAATCATCAATAACATTGAGGGAGTTCTCTTCACTCTCTATGTCGTTAATTTATTTTCAGTTTTTTTTTCTTTCATTTGAATAAATGGCATGATTAGAAAATTTTTCTTGAATTAGTACATTGAATTAATTCTGTCTAAGAAGATTGGAACTTAAGTGAGACCATTTGTGACCCCTCCAACTTTTCTTGGGAATTTAATTTGATGTAATTTTTTGAAAAGAAATTTTCTAAATAGCCTAAAAGGAATTTTAATTTTAATTTTCAATTTCAAGTTTTTTTATTTTTTATGTTCAATAAGAGGGTCAAGTTGGCCCAAGGTTTAATCAGTTTATTTCTATCAAAATTGCTGAAATAAAATTTTTGCAGTTTTAGGCTCGATGCTAGAACACTGATGAGGAGAATAATATCCAACACTTGCTGCCCCTTTCCTTCACCGCAACATCACTTCCCCACATTGCAACAATCTAAAAAAAGCGGGGATGACAAAAATAAAAAAAAAGGGGAGAAATTTCTTTTATTTCTTTTTCTTTAGTATTTATTTTGAAGCATTTATATTTTTAGTTAGCATTTTGTTTTCACATAATAAGTAGGAAATTGCAAACATGAATAAATTAAACTCAATCTGTCTTTTCTAATAAAAAGCAGAATAGTGTGTTACTGCGAATGAACATGTCTAGGATTGGATTGTTAAGAAAGACTTGGTACTTAATTAGTCTTCATGACTCACCTCTCTTTTCTTGCTATATTTTCTGGTGTTCAGTTCTCATTCATTACTTTGTTTACATAATAAGGACATTGCTTCATTTTAAAGGGGGTAAGGCAATATTTACATGAATTTTAATTTTTTCTTAAGTATGATTCGATGTTTATACATAAGTATGCTGAAATAAAATGATGTTCAGAAAAAATATTTGTTTATAAGTTAGCTCAAAATACAAGTATGATTTCTTCTTTTTCTGAGTTTTTTTATGTTATCTTGAGTCATGGAATGGTTGTATGTTCTTAGGTTTTATGTAGTTTTAGCCATGAAAATTGAATTTCCTTAGAAATAGACATGCATGAATGTTTAATTCCTTAGAATTGACTTAGTAACTTTCTTGAGGCGAAATCCTAGGAGACATTAGAATCTAAACATGATTTAGGCACAATGTTCTTTGGATCGTTTGAGCCTTTCAAGCATATCATATGAATTTGACCCTTGAAACTTTAGTTTGAGCTTTTAAGCATATTTTATTGATATTCACCTACATCATAAGCCATATTACTATCTTTTTAATTTTTATCATATTTTTTACACCTATCTTAACTGTACTTGTCTTGGTGAGCAAAGATTGAGGAAAAATTTAGAAATATGTATATGTTCTCCGTGTGTTTAAAAAAAAAGAGAGAAAAATCTCCGTTCAAATGTAAAAAAAAAGAAAAATAAATACTGAAGATATTGAGAAGCCTTGTTGGGAATAAAACTTCAAATTAAGTTTAGGGGTGTTGAAACCGATTAGTAAGAAGGATGTACCTCGAAAAGATTCAAGGCAAAGTTAAGGTTAAGATTATTGAACCTAAAAAGTCAATTGTTTTTATCCCTACCTTAAGCCTAGCCCCATTACAACCCTATAAAAGACCTATTGATTTTGATAATTATGCCGACTACATTAGTGTTGAGGAATTGCTAAGTCCAACATATGAAGACCATTAATTAAACCTTGTGATTGTTTTGCCTAATTGATAAAGAAACTTTAATTGAGTGGTAAAATCTTGTATGATCTTGAAAAGCATGCAGTCTATGACTTATGCTAGCATTTTCCCGCACTTAGTATAAAATTTTGAAATAATGTTTGCATGGGAGTGACTTATCAATAAAAAAAGTTTGTGAACATGGTTCTGTTGATAAATGTTTATGTGCAAAATTTAATTCTACTTAAGGATTTTATTTTCACCTATTGCAAGATTGTCTTATCTAAATTATTGTTTTACATTACACAGGACTGGTAATGGGTTAAGTTTGGGGGTGTGTAAACTCTAACTTATATAAGGTTTTTATGATTGCTTTTGACACCTTTTAACTTAAAAATAATATAAATCCCAAGTCTTTGATCACTAATTGAGTGGATTTTGTTTGTATTTCAATAATGGGCATCATTTAATGCAGAAATTTATTTTATGTTATTTTGCATTAAATTTATGCATAATTTAATTATCTTTAACTACTTATTGATCTTGACATTATTTAATGCAGTTGGACCAAGGAAATTATGCATGATTTATTCATAAAATAAAGTTACTTGGACATGCCGAAATTCACTCTACATGGACGAAAAACACATGTAAAATAGGTTATGAACAAGTTGATTTTGATCTAATTGAAAATGGATCAATTGATGGACAAGTCTGGTAAGCAATTGAGTCACCAAACTGTTCAAACAAGGGAGAACTAGACCAAATTCAGCAAAGGCATTTGGATTACTCAAAAATTCATTTTTGGGAGATTTACTAGAGGGACCTACACTTGCAAACAAATTAGAAAACGTCCCACCAACTTTGGCCAAGAAATCGTCCACCCCTTACTTAATTCAAGCATGAATCAAGCAACCAAATAACTCCCTCTTCCACAATAAGTGGATGGCGAAGGAAATAAGTAAATTGGGGTATTTTTCACACTATTTTTAGTAAACTCATCCACCAACCTTCACTATAAATACCCACATCTATTCCCTATTTCAACTTATCCATCATACTTCACTTAACATTCATCATTCATTTCCTCTAATCATTCACTAACCTCTCATTTTCTCTCATTCATAAATCCTTCATGTTCCCCTTCATTTAGTTAGTAATTCATTGAGAAATTTCTCTCTTGGCTAGCCACCTTGAGGAGCATATTACGAAGGAGCAATTATGAGGATTGAAGGAAGCCACCATGATCAATTTCGGAGGATTACCAAAATTATTCTGAGTTTTTTCTTCCGTAATCTTTATTGTTGTTCTTGTTATTCAACATGTTTTCAATTTCTTGTAATGTTTTTTCATTAACAATGGTAGCTTAAATTTTGTTTAGCTAGGATGATTGCATCAATTCAATAAAGTTTATTTAAAACATGTTATGATGTTCTATGCCTCAGTCAATCATGTTTCTAATTAAACTCAAACATGTATTTAATTCATACGTGATTGAATGCATTAGAATTAGTTAAGCGATCCTAAACAGACGACGACTAGTGGAAGCAATAATTGAAAAGTGCATGCTTAATTTAGATCATAACCCTACTAAATTAAAGGTTCATAATAACTCGAAAACGTTCTATTATCTTGCATGATTAAATTGTTTTAAACCTAACTCGTCCCTGTTACTTCATACAAATCCTAAGAAACCCTTAGTTGAATATTATTAGTAAAATGCATGTTTTTCTAAGTAAAAGATTTTGAAAGGACTTAATATTGGTTTCAAACTCATGAAAGATTGAGTTTGCATGGAATATGTTCTGGAACATTATTAACATGATGAAAATAAACTAAGTTAATTGATGAGATTTTTCTAGACTATTCATGTTGTCGTTGTTGAAATCTTGTGAATTCTACTGCTAAATCCATCTCATTCATTTTATTGCATACATTGCATTTAGGGATCATTTTGCATCTAGATAGTTATTGTTACTTAAAATCAACCAATCAAAACTATTGTGCTTTTTGCACCAAATTGTTAACTTTAATTTTACAAAATATTGATTAACATATACAGTCCCCGTGGAGGCGATAACTCTTATACTTATTTATTACTTTGTAATGACTGTGTACACTTGCACAAACCACGCGTTACATAACCCTCGTGTAAAATAGGACATGAGTCCATCAAGTGATCTAGCATAGCACAAATTCCGTATAACTGTGATGAACTTGTTGTATCTGTAAAAAAATTTTGAACAACATTAGTAAGTTTATCAATTTTATCTTATAAAGATTGAGTACTTAACCCATGAACCTGTCTCGTGGGTTCTGTAGCGGATCAAAATTGTTGACAATTCACAACGATGGTCGAAATTAACTATCTGCTCTCTGAGGCTTGATATTTACACTTGCCCCTCCACTAGCAGCATCCATCATCTTCATTTCCATTGGGAGTAACCCCACATAGAAATACTACAAAAGCAATTGTTTTGTTAGGCCATGTTGTGGACAACTTGCACACAACTTCTTGTGCCGCTTCTCGTAATCATAGAGTGATTCAATCTCCTTTTGTCGAATTCCTACAATGTGTTGTCTTAATTCAGTTGCCCGATCTGCTGGAAAAAATCTGTCAAGAAATAAATGAGATATATCAGACCATGTATTAACAAAACCAAGAGGTAAATAAAATAGTGACTCTCTAGAAAAGTCAGTTAACGAGAAAGAAAAAACGCGAAGTTTCATTTGATCTTCGGTCACTCCCTGAGGTTTCATGCTTGTGCAAATCATGTGAAATTATTTTAGATGGGTATATGAATTTTCATTGCGCAATCCATGAAATGCAGGCATCAGGTGAATTAAGCCTAACTTCAACTCAAGTGGCGTACCTCCCACCGGATAAGTTATGCATAGTGGTTGTTGTCCATCTAGTGCTGCTGCGAGTTGGCGTATAGTTTGATCTACCATTTCGTCTAGTTCGTTGAATGAGAAAATATCTTTGATATAAGATCCTGTTTCGAACTCGGGTTGTGGTCACTTACCGTGCCGAATAGCTTTTCTACTTATTGTTTGAGCGAACTTCTCTATTTCTGGTTCAAATTTTAGTGTCCCTCGTTCTTACTTGGTCATAAGGAAAACAAATGAAAATTAGAAAAAAATATTTTTAATCCCTGGCAATGACACCAAAATTTGATGGGCATCGAAACCACCAAATAAAAATTCATACACTAAATAGCAGTGTAGAGTAGTAGGATTGAATCCATAGGGATTGGTTATCTAATTTCGCCTTTTGTTGTGACCAGAATTATTGTCTCATGCCCATGACTCGAGAAACACTTCCTGAAAAAATAAGGGGAGATGAAAATGTTTAGAAAGTAAATAAAGTGAAATTGAAGCAATAAACAATTATATTAATAAAAAATGAAATAAATAGGAAAAGGGAATAAAATTTAGTAAGCAGTAATATTACGTATTCGCCTTAGACTTGGTGAATTTCAGTTCTGAATCGATCCTTGAAGATGGGTTTTCTCTTCCAAACCGTAAGCTAGTTATAGCAACCAAGAACGTCTCAATCGCCAATTCTTCTTTTTGTAGTTGGTTATGGTACGACCTACAAACCAATCCTTATTAATTGTCTGATCGCAATACATGTGTCCGTAATTTAATACCACGATAGCCTTACCTTCTGAAGAACCTAACTCGGATCAATGGCCTCAACCACGTAGGTCATTTAAATCTGATCACTATCTCCCTTGATTAAAATCCCAATAGTATGACCCCACCAGGATACACCAATTTGTTCGCGAGAATCCGAATATAGTTGGCCGACTCGACTTTCGAACTATACGCCAAAGCAACTCCAACTCAATGTGCACTTTGTGTTGAAATTGAATTAACTTTTACGGGAGAAATTTATACTATCCCATATTCTAGAGAGATGGTGAATACCGTATTAAACATTTTTAGCGCGGATTCATTTCTCACGATTATTGACTGAGAAGAATACCAGTCTAAAGCTAAGTAGAAGTTTAGTGAAGCATGAAATTAGTCATGCTTTGTTGGTTGGTGGAGGGATTAAATGGTAAGGTTGAATAGCAGATTTAAGTGTAATTGTGGTAGGTGGAAAGAAGGAAGGAAGAATCTGAAAAAGAAATTAAACCAGAGTAAATAAAACGGAAAAAGAATGGCAGGAACCCTGTATTCTACTAACGCATGAAATCGTTCAATTTCTAGTGTACTTTTCAAAGGCCACCACACATGTTATTTATACACATATCATATACTAAAATTAGCCTAACGCCCCTAACAACCAACTACATAAAATCAAATTCATATAAGATTTTTTTTTCTAAATATGGCTTCTACAAAGTCAAATTTCTCAAAATTTTCAATTCGACCCCCTTTTATTGCTTGTGCTCCAATTTAGCCCTCTTCTGCTTGTTTTTTTTTTACTTAAAAGCGTCCCAATTTGTACCTAACAATATTTAAACATGAAATCACCATTTTAGTAGGATTTAATTCAAGAATTAATCAATTTAAACACATAAAACATGCAAAATAAACATGCTATCATTTTTCTTAATAAATATTATTTTAATTTAATATTAAACTGATTAAGTTTAATAATAGTTTAACTCTTTAAACTCTCCTATATAAAGAGAGCCTTGGGACATTATTTAACACATATTTGAATTCAAGAGAAAAGTTGTAGAGTGAAAATTCTCTGAAGAGATTATCTCAGAAAATTTCTAGAGATATTTTTCTAAGTTATAACTTGACCCAAAAGTTTAGAGACATTGCGAAATTACCCCACTAGTAATTCTTGTGAAAAATTTTCTAATTTGAAGTGAGCCTACACTCAGTAGACGTGAGCTTGAGATTAGCGGAGAAGAGTACTCGGTCGAAGCGCTTATCCTAGATGAATCGAAAAGGTACAAATTTGATTAAGTGTTTATTACATTAGATATCACAAACAAGATCTTGTTTTGGAAAATTAAAACTCTATTTTCCCTAAATTTATTTTTCGCTGCGTTTTTCGAACTTGTTTTTCCAACAATTCAGTATCATGAGCCAGGTTGTGATCTATCTTTAAGTATAAAAAGATAATTAAAATAAATTTCTCTTCTTCTTGAATGATTCAATTACATAGAAAATGACATTCTTTAGATCTTATGCATGTTTTGAGTTATATATGAAAATAGATACGATATTATATATTTGTTATATAATTATTTTTTATTGCCGAGGTTGTGGTTCTTAGGAAATACACAGTGGACTATCATCTCCACATAGGGATATTTTTAAATTCCTATCAGCCGAAAACAAACATGGGCTTTAAATGTAATTTTTCCAAAAAGAGTCCATGACGAAAAGAAGATGGAGTGATGGCGGTTGAGGATCCAAGGTATGCCTGGTGGCGTAAAACTGTGTATTTTTATTTTTTATTTATTTTCTAGAAATAGAACTATGGAAACCTTCGCTGACAATTTTGTTTAATTACTCATCTTCTTATATATTTATTTTATAATTGTTTATAATATTTATATTATGTAATGTTATACTTGTGATATATATATGAGATCCACAATTGATCGATTAAAAAATAAGATGTGTGGTAATGAGAAAATACATTTGTTGTATTGCTCTATTCGCTTTTTTAGGTTATTTGATAACTGCGAGAAGTGTGGTAATGAGAAGATGCATGTATAGGATTGGCTCTGGTAAGGAAAGACTTAGTCGTTAAGCAGTCAAATTTGACTCACCTCCCTTTCTTGGGAACCTACCTGGTGACGGTTCACATTCACTTATTCATGTTTCCGTTTAAAGAAAAACTGCAGAGAATCAAAATTATTTATTTTTATGATTGATTGATCCTTGTGAATGAATATTTTAAAATTGGCATAGCATGCCACACATATACTGGAAGGATGTCATTTAGATTAGGTAAGAATGCCACTAGGACTATTGTATGATCATTCTTGAAATTTGGGATAAAAAACCTTGCATGTTTTTAAAATATTGAGTGGGAGAAGGTCATTGAACAAGACATACAACCTCCATTGATGGTCTCTAAGTGATAGAATGATAAAGTTTCGAGCTGGTTCCTACCCTGGCCGCACCCCATGGCAAACTTTGTCATGTGGGTTCACTAGATGAGATTTCCTTTTAAGGGAAACTAGTTATGCGTGACGTTCAGAGAGATTGTTCCAAGATGACTCACAAATGAAAGCATGTTCATGATGGTTGTTGAGTCAATGGTTACACACTTAAGATCATCTCTTATTAAATAGTTTCCCAAGAAACAATATTTAAGCTAAAGATGATGGCCAAACGTTAAAGAATCGTTAGTTCGTGTGGTGTCTTGAGAATTAAGATTCATGAACTGATTGGATGTAATTCATGTTCTTGCTAGTTAATCATGGGACCTCAAGGCGATATGGTTGATGGGTGTGAGAATGATCATAGCAATGAAAAACTATTTTTTTCAAGGTTTTAATACAAAACGCATGCATCATACTGCATTCTTGATATGTTGCTGAACTGAAAAATATTTGCTTAATATAAAGATAGTAATTAGTGAATCTTTATTTTTTTTAGTTCAAGTACATCTCATACTCCTTTTATTAGAATTCTTACTAAGAATAAATTAAATAGGAATAACTTTCGAGAATATAAATGAAACATGCTAACAGATCTCGGCTGTGAGAAACACAAATTTGTTCTTGACAAATGTGCCCTCCTGAAGCTCAGCCCAAAACGAGTAGTGTGTTTCAAAATCAACATGAGAATTTTCGTACTACCAAAGAGGTCTTGAAAATTTTAGAGGATTTGCTTGAAAGCCAAGTCGTATTGGCTCGACAATCCGCTGTTACAAAATTGATGAATTCTCAACAGAAAACTGGCACTCCGGTTAAGGAACATAAGCTTAAGTTTATGGGATTGTTTGCAAAAGCAGAGGATAGTGGGGTTGAATTAGACGTGAACACTCAGATTGAAATAGTGTTCAAATCTTTAACCAAGGAGTTTGCAGGCTTTAGGGCCGCTTACAACATGGGAAATAAGGCCATTACCTTGACTCAACTAATTAAGGAATTACAATCCTATGAATTGATGCTGAACAGTGGTAAGCTGGTTCAGGAGAAACCTGAGGTAAACTTAGCTATTGGCTCCTCATCCTCTAAGGGGAAGTAGAAAGCTAAGGGAAAGAAGAAACCAACTGAGCCTTCAACTCCAGCTTGTGTGGATAGAAAGAAGGCTAAGAAGTCAAAAGATCCAAAAAAGATCAAATGTTTTTTTTTTTTGCAACAAGAAAGGGCATTTTATATCAAACTGCAAGGATATTTGGATTACCTAGCCGAAAATGGCAGAGGTATGGACCTCTTTGAGGTTGAAGCTTGTTTAGTGGAAGAATCAATTGACAACTAGGTTATTGATTCTAGAGCCACTAACCATGTGTGTATTTCTTTGCAGGGGTTCAGTGAAATGAGAAGTCTGTGTGGTAGGGGCCTCTCGTTGTGGATCAAAGATGGGAGCTATGTCTCAGCCGAAGCAGTGGGAGAAGTTATTTTACACTTTGTTAATTTTAGGAAGATTATTTTAAAGAACGTGTTTTATGTACCTCATTTTAATAGGAATTTAATTTTTGTAGCATGTTTATTTTATGACGATTATATCTTGACATTCAATAAAGGGATTGCTATTCACGAAATAGTTCTTTAATCTGTAATGGATGGATGGAAAACAATCTCTACTTTATCAAACCAAACAACTACTCGATGCTTCAAACTGAAGTAGTGAATAAAAAGCTTAAAACTTCTCACTCTAATGAGAGTACCTATGGCACTTAAGACTTGGTCACATTAACCAAGAAAGAATCACTAGACTCGTGAAAGATGGTCCCTTAAGTATGCTTAAGGAAGTTGGTCTTCCACAATGTGAATCTTTCTTTGAAGGTAAAATGACTAAAAGGTATTTTATTGCAAATGGTACAAGGGCCAACCGACCTTTAGAACTTGTGCACACTGATGTATGCGGTCCCATGAGCATTAGTGGCTGAGGAAGTTACGACAATTATGTGGCTATTATCGATGACTATTCTTGATATGAATAAGTGTATCTAATGCACCTCAAAGGGAGAACCTTTGATAAATTTTGAGACCTTCGTGCGGAAGTGGAAAAACAATTATGTTTATCCATAAAGAATCTTTGATCTAACCGAGGTAGGGAATACTTTTCTGACGATTTCTGAGGATACCCTACAGAGAATGAGATTTTATCCCAAATGACTGCACCGGGCACTCTACAGCAGAATAACATAGCTAAGAGAAGGAATAGAACCTTACTTGACATGGTTCATTCAATGTTAAGCTATTCACAACTTCATACTTCCTTTTGGGATATGCAATACAAACGCCTTGCTATATTCTGAATGATGTGCCAACTGTGGCATGGAAAAAAACCTACTCTAGATCACTTTAGAATATGGGGTTGTCCAGTACACATTCTGGATAAGGATGCAAAGAAGTTGGATGCACAGAATGAATTGTGCATGTTTGTAAGATATCTGAAAGGACCAAAGGTAGGATTATTCTATAATCTGAAAGATAATACGATTAAAGTTTCTACTCATGCTACTTTCCTTGAGGAAAGCTACATAGATAACTTTAAGCCTCAAATTAATGTGGTACTCGAGGAACTTTCAAAAGTGGTAGAACAATCACCAAGTTTAATTCTCGAGAAAGTTGTAGAAAGACCTAAATACGATCAACACCATAGTGGAATTCATCGTAGTTAGAGAGTTTCTAAGAAACCAGACTTCTTCATCTATGATTATAGTACTTATAATACGGAAGCCAATTATGAGGATGATGATCCACTCACTTACAAGAAGGTTATGCATGACGTTGATTTTAAGCTCTAGAAACAGGTCTTGGATGCTGAGATGGATTCTTTGAAATTCAATATGGTGTGGGAACTTGTAGAGTTATTAGTTGGGGTTAAACCCATGGGGTGTAAGCGAATCTACAAGAAGAAGAGAAATTTGGAAGGGAAAGTGGAAATACACAAAGCTAGACTTGTAGGGAAACGCTACACACATAAAGAAGGAATCGACTCCGGTAGCCATGCTCAAGTCTATTCGCATACTCTTATCAATTGTCGCTGCTATAAATCATGAGATCTGGCAAATGGATGTCAAGACAACATTCTTGAATAACTGTCTTGATGAGACCATTTACATGGCTCAACCCACTAGCTATGTTGTCAAAGGAAATGATCAGAAAGTTTGCAAACTGCTAAGATCCATTTATGGACTTAAGCAAGCATCCTGCTCATTGAATAAAATATTTGATCAAACAATGAAGACTTTCGGATTTGAGGGAAACACCAGTGAACCTTGTGTTTATAAGCATATGAAGGACAAAAAGTGGTCTTCCTAATTCTGTATGTCGATGGTATTCTACTTATCAAAAACTATGTAGGAGAATTGAGATCGATTAAACTGTGGTGAGCACAATAGTTTAGCATGAAGGAATTGGGTGAAGCTAGTTATATTCTTGGTATTCGAATCCTTAGGGATCGAAATAATAAAAAAATAGCTCTCTCTCAAGCTTCCTGCATTGATAAGATATTGGAACGTTTTCAATGACTGATACGAATCTAGGCGCCCAACCGATTGCATTAGGTTTTCATCCTTCTTTAAATGATTGTCCTAAGACAGGGGAAGAAAAAGAGCATATGAGTAAGGTTCCATATGCTTGGTAGTTGGAAGCCTTATGCATGCGATGGTTTGCATACGTCCAGATATCTGTTTTGCAATAGTAATGGTTAGTCAATATTAGGTGAATCTTGGTCTTAGGCTTTGGCAAGCTATAAAACATATATTAAGGTATTTTAAAAGAACCAGAGATTATATAGTTGTGTATTTTATGGATAACCGTAATCTTGTTGGATACACAGACTTAGACTTCCAGACATGTAAAGGTTTGAGGAAATTGATGTTAGGAAATGTATTCATTTTAGGTCATGGAGCCATAGTGTGGAGAATTGTAAAAAAAACTTGCACTACTGACTTAACTATGGAGGTCGAGTATGTGGTTGCTTCTGAGGTAATGAAAGACGCCATATGGCTTCAAAAGTTCTTAATCGATCTTGAAGTCATTCCTAGTAGGAAAAAAGCTATCACACTGTATTATTATAACAGTGCTGCAATAGCTAATATCAAGGAAATGGGAAGTCACAAGAGGACAAAACATATTGATCCGAAGTATCAATTGATACGAAAGGCAATAGCCAAAAGAATTGTAGATGTAATGTAAGTAGCTTCTGAAGATAACCTGGTTGATTAATTTACTAAGACTCTTGTAACTAGGAGTTTTAACAAACATATCGAGGATATGAGAATGCGAAACATGACACATTTAATTCACTAGGGCTAGTGGGAGATTGTTGGGAAATGTTCCTATATTGTAGTGAACATGTAACTATTTTTTATTTATTTTAATGATGAATAAATAAATGAAGATAATTTCACATTTCACCATTATGTCTTTTGTATTTTTTCTCTTTCATATTTTGCATGCACGGCAAAATTGTGATAAATGGAATTGTGATAAATGATGAATAAACAAGTATTAGCTCATTGGTTATCTAAGTTCAACCTGAAGATAAATGGAATTGTAAGAATGTTTACATTGTGATAAAGACATCTTACTTCAGTAGATTATCTAAATTAGTCTGTAGTCTCGTAAAAGAATCAAAGTGAACATTTGATTCAAATACTAAGAAGGATTATTATGTCATCTACAATTCCAATTCGGAAGATGGATAGTCTTGGCTATCGAAGCAGTTGACTACACGGGTAGAGACATAGATGGTTTCATTAGTAGAATGATACATTGGACTAGACCCAGGATGAATTAATTCTTAATTCGTTTGTGAACTAATTCACTTGTGACGTTTGTGGTGTGATTTACCTAAATCATGAGCTAGTTACTAACCATGCGTATGCAACTCATGTGCTTTGATATAAGTGGAGGATTATGCTCTAAAGATGATTGAGCCCATAGCATGTCTGTTGGGTACATAACTTGGGAATGGCATGACTTTACTAGAAACAATTGAATTTGTACCTCAATTAAAAAGTTAATGATATCCTGTCACTGGCATTGTGGATTGATAAATATGGAACGTGGCCATGGGTTCCTTATTCTCGAATGAGCAATTGATCACAATCATTTAGTGACAGTGATCATATTAATCATTAAGAAGACACAATGGTGACAATGTGATAAAATAGGATTGTATTGAGTGAACGGATTTAACTCAAATGAATCAATGATATCGTATGAGGGTAACAAACACATGACGAGGTCATTGGACAAAACAGTTAGATGAATTACTTCCGTAAAAAGTATACAATAATGAGTTTTCAATCATGCTACTTCTTGTAGACTAACTCCATGATTAAGTAATTGCGAATTATCGGAACGACGCTTCTAGACATAATGACAATTACTAGAGCCTAATTGTATATGACCGATTGGTTCTTCCGCTAGCTCAACAAAAGCTTGACCGGACTGCACTTGAATCAAAAGAAAATTCTACGAGTTTGGAAATAATTTAATTAAATCAATTTATTCAATGTGGAATTAATATAGATGGTTGTGAAAATTGTCAACTAGAGAATTTGACTAAAAAATTTTCTTAAAAATTAATTTGGAAAATCTAAGTGATTTTTGGAAAAATTAATTTTGATCAAGTAAATTTAAACTAATCAAACTAATTAAAATTATTATGATATTTTTGGAAATTAATGTTCAAGTCAGATAATTGGCTCAATGGGTAATTGAACTTGAAAATTGGACTTGAGATCGTAAATTGGGCCTAAGAGCCCAAAACTGACACCAAGAATCGAAAAGCTAGTTGAATCAGGTTTGGCATGTTAAAAAATATTGGTCGGGTCATCACTAACCCGGACCGAACTAGCAATAGCCGAACTAACTCGGGGTGTTGTAAGGGTGTCTGTAACAACCCATTTTTAAGTGGTGTCAGAAATAGTGGTTTCGAGACCACAAATTTGATGAGTAAATTCGTAAATTTTATAATTTAATATTTATGAGTCAAATATGGTTTTAAAAAGGTTTTTGATTTGATAATTTATGTTATATAAATGATTTATTAAGTTCAAGTGTTAATACCTTAAAGTCAAGTGGTTTTTAAAAAATGAGGTATCGGGACCTCATTTCTATAAACCGAGCCATAAATATTCTTATAAATATTTACATTATTATGGTTGTATTAAAGTTTCGTTAGGAAATTTTCACGTTTCGATAGTTAATTAACCAAAAAGGACTAAATCGTAAAAGTTGAAAAAGTCAATCGTTGTTAGTTTAAAGGTGTTAATTGGTTAAAGAATTATAATTGGATGACCTTAATGGTTAAATTACCCATTCTTAAGTTGGTGGACAGTTAGTGGGGTTATTTAGTTAAAAGATGATGTTTATTAAATTATAAAAATATTATATTATTTTCTAATGTTAATATAATAAGAAAAAGAAAATAGAAGATGATTCATTCATTGTCTTCACCATTTTAGTCGCAAGAGAAAGGGAGAGAAGCTCCAAGCTTCGGGCAAGCTTCAATGGGTGCATGTGAGTTCGTTTTTCACTCGTTTCTAATGATTTTGATGTTTTTGATATCATTGCAACTACTTCAATTTTGAAACTATTAATGATATTTAATGTTTCTATTCATGAATCTATGTAATTTTAGATATTAAATGATGAATTTCAAGTATTATTTGTTATTTATAAGTATTTTATTAAGTGATTTTTGACGAATTTATTGATTAGGGATTAAATTATTGAAATAGTAATAATTCAAGGACTTGATGTGAAATTGTTGCAAAAATGGGCTAAAATGGATGCTATAAATATTTGGCTATTATGGGTTTGTAATAAAATGGTTAATTTGCATGGTAGACTAATTTGAATAAAAGTAAAATGTTAGGGGTAATTTTGTAAATATGTCCTAATGACTAAATTGCATAAAATAAATTGTTTTACTATCTAAATTAATAAATTGAATGAAATTATTAATTTAGATCAAGATCGAGTGGAAAATCGATGAGAATAGAAAATTACCAAATAGCCCCTATACTTTGACATTTTTGCAAATTTAGCCAGGTAAGTTCGTATGACCTATAATCACTTAAATGTTGATTAAATTGAATGTTTAATGTGTGATTCTATTGTAAATGAATCAATATATATATGTTATTATACAATTTATCAAGTAAAGAGACGTTGGAAATCTAACAATATTCGATGACTATTGAGCCCCGTGTGAACCTTAGGAATATATAGGATACAAATGACATATCATTAGGGTTACCATGTTCGGGTCCTGATCCTGAATGTCCTACCGATAGCTAAGGTTTAACATTTGTTGCGGAGACTTGTCAGCTTGTGGGAGCAGCATCATGTAGCTACATTCCGACCGTCAACTTGTGTGAGCAGACCTAGGTTACCATGTTTCGGTGCTGGTCCTGAATGTCCTACCAATGGCTGAGCTCCGGCATTAGTTACGGATACTCATTAGCTTGTGTGAGTAGCATCGTGTAGCTTACATTCCGACCATCAGCTTGTGTGAGCAGGCCTATTTTACAGCTCGTGTGAGCTACAACTATATGTTTAGCACACTTTGTGTGAGCTTTCCAGCATATTCGATGTTATTCTAAGAAGTTCAACGAGCATGAAAAGGGAAGGAACGGTAAGATTTTGAATGACTTATATCACGAAAACTATGAAAAGGAATGAAAAGAGAATGTTAAATGAAAGTATGTCTATGTTCATGAAATTGATGATTTCAAGTGAGGTTATTCATGTTCATTGACTTATCTTATGTTAATTCAAGTGAATTATGAATTGATGCACTAACATGTGTTGTTGATGATGCTGAGGCTTGTGCCAAGCTATTGGTTGGATTATATTATGTTTACTTATAAAGTTATGAATTGAAATTGTAAGTGTCCAATTGAAAATATGCTTATGTTAATGAAAGGATAGTAAGGATTAAAGTACGTAATTTCTTACGAAATGGTTTATCATCTAGTTGATTCCAAAAGAGCTATGTTTATGCACTGGCTTGTGGCCATGGTTAATGTTATGCTTATGTCTTGTGTGTTATGCATATGAAATGGCTGAGGAAAGGTAATGAAATAGTAGGTTCATAGTTGAAATGTAATATGATAAAAAGGGAATGATGAGTTGATTGATTGACTTATATGTGAGAAAGTTACATATGCTATGGATGAATATATCTAGTTCATGAACAAATATGCTAATTAGTGAGTTGATTTTGTTAATGTTGTTATTTAAACTAAAGAAAGTAAATGCTATGAAAAGTAAGTAAATAGAAGGGTTCAAAGTTTTATAAAATCCTATTATGTTAGGAATGAAAAATATATGTGATATTGATGAACTTACTCATTTATGAGTTAATGGTTATAAAGTTTGATTAACTTTGTGAGATTAGTATAGATTTATAATTACCCCCACAAAGTTCATTGTTGAAACGAAATGTTATGTTTAGAGTTTATACGAGCTTACTAAGAATTCATTGCTTACATAGTCATCTTTCTCTTACTTTACAGATTATCGGAAGGTCGATCGGGTTGGAAACTCGTCAGAGATCTATCACACTATCCAGAGATTAAATTGGTAGATTTTGATGTTTTGGTCAAGGTTATAATGGCATGTATAGGTGGACTTGTGGTTTATGTTAGTTGATAAGTTTGACATGTATATGTCATTTTGGTTGATGTAACCTTCTTACTTTTGATGCCTTGTTGATGTGTGTTGTTTTGACAATGTGATAAAGCATGTTTGAATGGCCAAAGTGATAGGTGATGAATTGACCTCAGTAAGGTTAAGTTATGATATGCTTTAGCAAGGTTTGGAATAGATGTACAAGATTGATATATGGTATGCATATATGTTGGTTGTTAGTACCATTTGGAAATGGCTAGATTTGTGTCATTTATATAGTTTTGATGCATGTAAGAAATGGTCCAAATGGTAATGTTTCTTTGACATGGCATGAATCTAGTATGGTATGGTTGAAATGTGTAAATTGTGATATTATTTGGTATGGAAATAAGTTAGTTGATGAATGGTTAAATATGCACATGTTTAAGTATATTTGATACATTGTGTTTGAGGTGCCTTTTGGCATATTGGTTGTATAGATAAATGACCTCTTGAATTGGTTTTATTATGCATTTTTTAGGTATGTTTTAAGGTTTGATTGAATGTGCAAATGGCATGTAGGTGTGTGCTTGAATTGGGTGAAAGAAATGGCCTACATTTGGCCTATTTCCTATTCACACGGCCTGATACACGGGCGTGTGTCTCAGTCGTGTGTGACACACGGCCATGCGACACGGCCGTGTGTCCCCTGTAGGTTTTAAAGGTGGTTTTTCGAAACTTACACGACCTAGTACATGGCCTGGCACAAGGGTGTGTGGCTTGGCTGTGTGACCCATGTTAGAGAGTTACATGGCATAGACACGGGTTAGGACACGGTCGTGTGTCTCTATTTTGAATGCCCACACAGCCTGAGACACGGGCATGTGTATCAACTGTGTGAGTCACACGACCATGTGACCCCTACAATGTGAAATTTTCTATTTTTTTCCAATAAGTTTTAAATGTTTTCAATTTAGTCCCTATTCGTTTTTAAAGTGTCTCTAAGGCCTTGAGGGTACAAATAAGGGATGTTATGCATGTGTTTAAATGGACTATGATATGATTTATGAAATATTTAGAAATGAATGATTATAAATTATGTTTTTATGGTAATACTTCGTAACCCTATTTCGACGACGGATACGGGTTTGGGGTGTTACATTGTCGCACCTGCATCACCGGACATGATGGTGCCAACGGCTACGACGATAGTATTTTGGAGGCTCGTGGTGGTTGAGCAGTGGAAGAGTTACACTCCTACTAGGAATCTGCCCGAGAATTTGATTTCAGAATAACTATTCAAAATATAATATTATTTTAATAGTTTTGTATTAAATTAAATTTAATGCTTATCTAAATAGTATTTTATTAATTTAATATGAAATTGCTTAAGTTTAATAATAGTTGAACTCTTAAACTCTCCCTATAAAAAGAGAGCCTTGGGTCATTATTTAACACACACTTGAATTCAAGACAAAAGTTGTAAAGAGAAAATTCTTTCAAGAGATTATTTCAGAAAACTTCTAGAGATATTTTTCTGATTTACAACTTGACCCAAAAGTTTAGAGAAATTATGAAATTACCCCATTGGTAATTTTTGTGAATTTTTTTATTCGAAGCGAGCCACACTCGGCAGACGTGAGCTTAAGGATGTGAAGAAAACTACTTGCTCAAAGTGCTCATCCTAGACGAATTCAAAAGGTACAATTTTGATTAATTGTTTATTACTTTAGATATCACAACTAAGATCTTGTTTTTGAAAATTTTCTAAAACTTTATTTTCCATAAATTTATTTTTCCCTAAATCCTGTACCTGACTAGATCGACAGGTCTGGTTACCAAATGTCGCAATAAATTCGTACACCTTTACAAACTTTTGAGTAAAATTGCTACATACTTAGACAACCCAACCTTCCAGCCACTAACTACTGCTAAGACTCATTGCATACTATAAATAAATTCTTACAACTTTGGTTTATTGAATAACTGTAACAATTATTTACAGGTTTGAATTTGATGAACGAATTACAAATTAAATCGTTCACGACCCTAAGGCGTGGCCTTTAAGGGTGCCCTACTATGTGCATGAAACAGCTACCACGCCCACCTTTATCTCTGGCGAGGTCTAGCTTGGTCCCTCCTCATGACTTCCAAGTCCTTATCTACCTTGCACAAAATAGTAATCTTATAAATTCAAAAGAACTTAGTGAGTTTTGTACTTAAAATTCATGGAAGACTACTTAAATCTTAAGGAAACGTGATTTCAGAAACATAATTAAACTCCTTCAATTTCCTAGGGGAATTTGTAAACTTAGTTGACGAAACCAATGCCTCATTCTCTCTGAGTCGACTATTAGTAGACATAATCTATAACAACCTATTTTTAGTGAAATTGGAACAATGGTTTTGGGACCACAAATCTGATGATTAAATATTTATTTTATCATTATTTTTATGTCTACGAAATGTTAGTAGTGTCGTATAAAAATTTCGTTAAAAAATTTTGACATTTGCGTGCTTAATTTCGGTAAAAGGACTAAATCGTAAAAGGTGTAAAAGTAGAGTGGTAGTAGTTAAAGGTACCAAATAGCTATGAAACTTTAATGTAAGAGGACTTAAATGGTAATTAGAGCATGATTATTGGTGGACATTTATGGACATAAAATGATGTAATTTTAAGGTTAATTAATATGGTTAATATAGTAAATCAATAATTATGTAATGTAAATTAAGGAAAAAAAAGATATCACCTTTTGTTTGTCTTCTTCCACAGAACATTAAGAGAAAGAAAACTCCATGGAAGCTTGCTAGGTTCGACCAACTCCCTTAGCTTGTATGTAAGTGGTTTTTGTCCCGTTTTTAATGATTTTTATGTTTTTGAGATCATTGTACCTTAATCTAACTAGCTTAGGGACTGATTTGCAAAATTGTTAAAGGATTAAGGCTTTTCCATGAGCATGTTTGTATGATTCTTGAAATTTAATGACAAATTATGAGTCCTTGTTGTTAAATAAACAAGTTTTGTGAAGTGATTTTTGATGAAATTATCATTTATGGACTTATTTGTAAAAGTAGTAAAATACCATGATAAATTTATGAAATGTTGAATTGTATGAGGTTGTATAAGTCCCTAGGTAATTTGGCTAGCATAAAATGTGGATGAATTTGCGTAAATGTCAATTTATGAGCTTAAGGCTAGCATAAAAGTGTAATTTTTCAAAAGTATGATTTTTGGACTGAATTGAATAGTATGAATATGAAATGGATTGAATTTGCTTATTTAGATCAAGATAAACCTCATACGGATCTAGAGCAAGGAAAAAGAAAAGCCTTGGATTAGTTGATTTTGTTTCGACATCTTTGTAATCAAGGTAAGTTCGTATGTTTAAATAATGTTTTCATGTTATTTTGATATATATGCTATTGTGGTATTTATCATGTCATGAAACGATGGAAATCCAATGATGTTTCAACGATTATTGAGCCTCGTTTGAACCTTAAGAATATATAGGATACAAATGACATGTCATTAGGGTTCCCATGTTTCGGGTGCTGGTCCTGAATGTCCTACCGATGGCTGAGTTCCGACATTTGTTACGGATACTTGTCAGCTTGTGTGAGCGGCATCGTGTAGCTTACATTCTAACCATCAGCTTGTGTGAGCAGACCCATTTTATGGCTGGAGTGAGCAACAATTATGTTTAGCACACTTTGTGTGAGCTTTCCCGTACATTCGATATTATTCTAAGTGGTTCAACGAGAATGAAAAGGGAAGGAACAATACGTGTTCCAATGGTTATGTTATGAATCTATAGAAAGGTATGAAATGATCTATGAATGTATATCTATGTTTATGGAAAATATGAATCCAAGGGCATTATGTTCATGAGAATTTACCTTACCATGTGCTAATTCAAGTGAATTATGTGTTAATACACTAACAATTGTTGTTGATAATGCTTAGGCTTGTGCCAAGCTATTGGTTGGATTGTATCATGTTTAATTTTAAAGTTATGCATTGAAATGGTCAGTTATGTTCATGTTTTACGAACTTACTAAGCATTATATGCTTCCATAGTTTTCTTTCCTATATTTTATAGATTATCGGAAGCTTGATCGATTTGGAAGCTCGTTAGAGAGCTATCATACTATCCAGCGATTACATTGGTAGTTTTGAGATTTTGACTAATGTTATAATGGCATGTATAGGGAACTTAAGTTTAAAGTTTGACTTGAGCGCTAAATGTTGAATTTGGTATGTATATATAAATTGGTTGTTTTATACTATTTGGAAATGGTTGGTTTGTGTCAGTTATGTGATTATGATGCATGTGGGTAATGGTTAAAATAGTAAGTTTTTATGGACATGGTACATGGTCAATTATGGTATGTTTTTGTAACACCCCAAACCTGGCCTAGACATTATGGCCGTATCTGGTGTGTCACATTGAACTGTCTCTCAAAAATTTGGCTTGTTGACAAACTTGTTTCTTATTTTTGGAAACTTCTTATTAATATCAAAGAGAGCACCTATTCACATGCTTGCCCTGTTAACTGCTTTTTGTTATACTAAGTTGATTTAAAGTGTGGAAGCATTTTGAAAATTCTAACGTTTAAAGCTCTTGTCTTTGAAAACAGTAATTATTTTGAAAATCCGTTTTCAAATAACTAGCAGTATAAAAATATGAAAGTAAAAACCCAATTAAAATTTAAAACCAAATAAAAGGCCTTATTACAAAAACAAAACCCAACTTATTAATTAGAATAAAAATAAAAGCTAAAGTGAACAGCAGTGATTGTGTGGCCACCTCCGAGTCCCTCGTAGCACCGAACCGCCTATGGCTGAGGATTACCTGCACAGTTAGAAGAGAGGGTGAGTTTACGAAAACTCAGTGTGTAATCCCCTATCATTCAGTCAGTAATATAAGCAATAACAGTATGCGCTTGAGCCCTTTTCAGTAACAGAACTATGAGGCTTTAGCCCAAAACAGTAAAAGTGTAGTGTGGGCCTTAGCCTATTACAGTATCAGAATAAAAAAATACATGTCGGCCTAAGCCCAATACAGTGACAAAATCAGCAATAGAATTGCAACAATGCAATCATGCAACCCATCCCAATCCAGCCAACACACTACCCGTACCAACCAACACACCACGTGGGGATAAAATCGACCCACCCAGCCAACACACCAATATCAGCACCGGTTGCGGCACTAATCAGTATCGCAGCAAAGCTGCCAATAACCAGAATGGCTAAGAACAATAAACAGGATAGCTATAGGCTATAAACAGAATGGCTACAAGCCATAAGTACAGTAATATGATTGGCACAAAGCCATCAGTTGCAGTGATATGACCAGCACACAGCCCTCAGTAACGGTAATATGACCGGTACAAAGCCATCAAGAGTATCGCGAAGAAAGTCGGCAAGAATAAATAATGGAACAAAGTCGCCAAGATAATATATGTGGCCAAGCCACCAGTAATAGTGATTGTGGCAAAGCCACCAGTACAGTACTTCCTCCATAACAGTATCACAAACCCATGCAATATGTCGTGTATGCAGAATGCCGTGCTCAGAAGCAGTCATACAAATCACAGACAAATCAGTCATTTAAATCACATACAAATTAGTCATTTACATTACGGACAAATCAATGATTTACACTTGAGGGGCGAAATAGTCATTTACCCACTAGGGCATTACGGTCATTTTACCTTCAGGGGTATTTCGGTCATCTAATCCTATGGGGGTATTACGGTTGTTTTACCCTATAAGGGCATGACAGTCATTTTACCCTATAGGGAGTTTTTCAATCATTTTACCCTACAGGGGTATTACGGTCATTTTACATTATAGGGGCATTATGGTCATTTTACCCTACAGGGGCATTACAGTCATTTTACCCTATGAGGGTTTTTCAGTCATTTTACCCTACAGGGGTATTATGGTCATTTTACCTTATAGGGGCATTACGGTTATTTTACAAATATTGGGTCTCGGTACTTATTACGACCTCTTAAAAAATCTATCGTCACTTCGAACGACTCAGATAATCTACACGGCCAGAATAGTGTATATAGGCCCAAAACCCGCTATTGGGCCCACGTGGGCCCCACAAGCTCGTGTGGCCCATTTAGTCTAGATTCACATGCGGCATCGCGAGCCTCACAAACCAACCTATCAATGATCACTTACCGAGGATTTTACTCGTGTGGGCCCACAAGCCTGTTGGGCCAACATAACCCATTTCGACCCAACGAGGCCCAGAATAGCCCAAGACCACGAGAGCGCTTGTGGTGGCTTCTACAGACTAACACCCATGTTAGTGGGCTCGGTTCACCACATGCATGATCGCACGCTCGTGTGGCATCATAGCCATATTTCTGAATTTTCGGCATTTTGCCGATCTACAGTCATAGCAGTGTAACAACACATACTTTCCGCTTTTCAGCTGATCATCGAATACCGCATACAAATATACACTTGATTGCAACAACTAAAAGTGCGAAAAATCTGGAGCACAAAACCTATAATCAACACAACATAAGATTAACACATACTCTTAACCCATAAACTTTATTTACTAAACCACAAACACTCACCTTGCTAGATCTAATAGATACTAGCGCCTCACTGCTGATCAAGGATGAATCCCCCCTCCTAACATGATTCGGCAGATCAAAAGTTGTTAGAAAACAACCATACATTCGGCCCCCAAGAGAAAGAAAAGGGAAAACCGAAACTTGTTAATAGAGCCAAAAGAAATTTGACTAAGAACGAAATAATAAAGTGTTTGTAACACCCCCTTACCAAAAAAAACAAACGTATTTCGGCAAGAGTCAGTCAGGAAGATTCGACCAGAAACAAGAAGAACAAAGAGATTTGAGAGGGAGAGAGTATGAGAATTCGGCCTAACAGAGAAAGGAAAAATGGAATCGGAAAAGAAGTAGAGATGAAAGTAAAAGAAAGGGTCGGCTATAGCAGAAAATGATTAAAGAAGAGATGAGTAGGAAGTTTCAAGCAGAGAAGAAATAGTATTCGATTTCTTTTAGAGAAAAGAAGCAAAACTACAGCTGAAAAGGAGAGACCAAACGACAACATACAAAAGAGCCCACCAACAAAACCACTGCGGCACTTTAGATATACCTAACAAAAGCCCCTAGCCGAATTTCCAAGAGCAAGAAACCTATTTCGGCACAACTTCTCAAGCCTTCAAACTCCTTCAAAATCTCCACCCCCCCTCTCCTTGATTTTCTCCCCTTATCCTTCCTTGATATCCTCCACAACCAACTCACAAGACCAATTCAAACTCTCCAACAACAAAGTTCAAATCCAACACCAACTCTTGCCTCCTCATGAACAAAACATATAATCCCATTTGCATGCAGTGAGACTTGAACTCTAGTCCCCTACCAAAAACAGCATGCCACCTTGCCACTAGACCATCCCCTCTATTTGTGTAATAAAACAACCACAAATAATTATAAATCCTATAAGCTAACATCCAAGTTCCTTTAAGAGCCCAAAAATTAAAATTTTTCCAAAGGCCAGACTTGAGCCCAAGCTTCTCAAGCACTCCCAAATACGCTCAAATCACTTAGCCACTCAACCAAACATGCAATTTGTGTTACTTACTTGCACAACTAAAATATCTAAGAGCAGTCTCCTATCCGCTTCCAAGCTCAAGGCCCAATACTTCTAGGCCCAAAATTCGGGACGTTATAGTTTTGGTATGGAAATAAGTTAGATGTGTATGCTTGATGTATGGCCAAATATGCATATCTTTAGACATGTTTGATGGTTTGTGATTGAGGTTCCTTATTGGCATATTGGTTGTATGGATTAATGGTCTAGTGAATTGGTCATTTTATGCATGTTTTGGACATGTTTTAATGTATTTGTTATATGTGCAAATTGTGTTTAAGTACATGCTCGAATTGGGTGAAAGAAATGGCTTGATTTTCGCCAATTTCTTGTCCACACGGCCTAAGACACAGGCATGTGTCTCAGCCGTGTATGACAAACAGTTATGCAACACGACCGTGTGTCCCCTATAGGTTTTAAAGGTTGCAAGTCAGGTAGTTACACAGCCTAGCACATGGGCGTGTGAGGCCATTTCTAGTTTTACACAACCTAGCATACAGGCGTGTGGCTTGGCCGTGTGACCCAACTCAAAGGGTTACACGGGCATAGACACGGGCTAAGACATGGTCGTGTGTCCCTATTTCAATTGTTACACGGCCTGAGACATGGGCATGTGTGTCAGCCGTGTGACCCCTACATTTTAAAATTTCTTTCTTTTTCATCAATGCTTCAAATGATCTTAATTTAGTCCCGAATCGTTTCTAAAGTGATTCTAAGGCCTCGAGGGCTCGATTAAGGGACATTATGCATGTTTATAAATCAATTATTCTATGTTTAATGAAATATTTGAAAGTGAATGATTTTAGGTTATGTTTATACGGTAATGCTCTGTAACCCTATTCTGAAGACTGATACGGGTTAGGGATGTTACATAATCCCTAGTCTGGCCATAGCCATACTCTATCTAGAGATATTCTCTCATGGGTGTTACCTCCAATTATCGTTATTCTATACTTTCATTATACCTTTTCTCTTATATGCCACATCTCTAGTACTCCTATTCGCTACCTCTGATTGGAAACAACTATTGGAGTTTACCCAAGTATTCACCATAAGTTCGGATCCTTACCTAAGTAAGATCTATTCCTAATTTCCTCTTTTCCTTGGTGGGCTAGTGCTTAGGATATAACTTCATAGTATTTATTGTCTTAAATCACATCCTTTAAGGTACTCCAATGGTCAGATAGTTCCTAACATATCATTTCCTCTTTAAGTATTCCTTGATAGTTTCCACTTTTAGTAGGATCATCGAAAGGGAAAAGGAAGGCGAAAGTCAGCGACGAGTGATGCGAGCTTTTGGTTTGTATTTCTATGACCCAAAACTAATTTTAGTTAATTCATAATTATGATATATTATGTTATATAGCATTAAGGTAAGCCATTAATAGATATTGAGTCAAAATGCTAAGAGTGGAAGTGAATATCGAGACTTGGATTAAATTGAATAGAATAGAAAGTTGCTTGATTTAATTAATTCATGAAATTGGATGTGAATAGTGATAATATATAAAAGAGCATGTACTTGGTGGAGTCCCTTATATTTTGCTATGTTTGGGATATTTGAGTTAGAATCTAATAATGCTAATAATTATGTTTTGGAAAGTTGGAATGGAAGTTAGTATAATTTGATTATATGTTTTAATATTGGTATGGAACTCAATGGTATATTTCAACATATTGGTATGGTGATAGAAAGGTTTTTTAAATGGTTCATGGTGATATGAATCAAGTGCGTATTTGGTTAAGTTTAAGTAAATTATAAATAGGCTCGATATGGTATGAAATGTTATAATAGTGATTGGATTTAGTAGTTAGGTAAATATGCTAATTAGTTTAAATGAATAATGTATTTGTTACATGAAGGGATATGAGTCTTATGTGTCTTGGGCATAATGCAAAGCATATATGAACATTAATATGAGTGAAAAATTTTTAAAGGCTCAAAGGTAAGACTTGAACTTATGCATGACTTGGAATTTAGATTGCTAGAATGATTCATGTTATAGGAATCTTAGTATGTAGAAGTGTCATTTGGATGTTAATGGTTATGATGTGCACATAATACCTGTGCTTGAAGACTATATGATAGGTGTTTAAGTTTTATTAAATGTTTAAATTAATTTGAATGGTGATATTTGGAACTAACTTGTGCTAGCATCTTGGATGTTTCATGCTTTGAAATTAAAGGTACGGTACATAAGTATGCATAAGGGCCAATGATAGCTTTGGTTGTTTGAGTTAAGGTGACATGAAAGTCACAACGGAATTAGTATATTAACATGTTGGCTATTATAATGTTTTTTTGAATGCTTTGGAAGACTTGTAAAGTTTTATGTAATCTTTGTGTTTAAGGTGCTAATTGTGCCATATTGGTTGAATGAATTCATAGACATGTTTTTGGAATGTTTTTGTGTTGGATTGGATGGATTTATATGTATAATTTGAGCCTTTAGTTTGTCTTGCATGACATAGGCACATAATGACATATTTTGTCCCACATAGCCTATCCACACTACTGTGTGTCATACACGGGCTGGTGACATAGACGTGTGTCTATTGGAAATTACAAAACATTGAATCCACATGGTTCTCAATTGGCACACGGTCTGGACACACGGCCATGTGACCCTTGTTTTGCAGAATTACCTTTATCTATTATATGAAAGTAGACTCATTAAGCTTTAATTCCATATCTCATTCAATCATTAACTAAATTTCTACAATTTTTAGTGATTTTTCAAACTAACATCACTTCCACTGTTCGAATCTGTTCTGTTTCAATTTCACTCATTTACATAACATTACAACAATTTATTTTGTAAGCACAGTACGAAACTTCATCACTCCAGTTACTCTGTAGCAAATTTTCACACTTCAATCACATACTCATATCTGTTTATCAATACTCATATCCCATTGAACACGTCGGTATAATAGCGAATATTCGGTGGTTTGCACATAGTACCACTCGTGTAATTATTATCATTCGATACACGTAGTAGCCTTCACGTAGTACTACACACGTGATCAAACTTTCTGGTTCACGTAGTAGCTTGCACATAGTACTACACACGTGACCAAAACCTTCCGGTACACATAGTAGCCTACACATAGTACTACACATGTGACCATTATCTATCGATACAAGTAGTAGCCTGCACTTAGTACTACACACTTGTTTATAGGCACTTTATTAAAGCCTTTCTTATTTCGACAGTCCCACAGAGATTCTTACTTTTCAAGGATTTACAATTTATCCGTACACAAATCACAATTTCAATATTTCAGTCCAATCCCATAACAAATTTAATTATTCAATTCAACTACTTCACTTATTACTTGTCAATGATATATCCACAATTCAAGCATATTTTAATCGATTCAACTATAAATTCTAAATTACTAATTGTTATATAACTATTTCATATTCAACCATTTCTCATATATTATAATAAAATATCGAAATAGTTATAAACAATGTATTAATTACATATTACTTACCTCGGTGCAAAATATAGGAATTTTGCAATTCAATCCACAATCTTTTCCTTTCCCTCATCGAGGTTCATTCCACGTCTTTCTTGATCTATAATAGAAAATTTAGCTTGTTTAATATTCACATTTATCAAATAATCCTCGACTCAACTTTTGAAAAAATTACAATTTTGTCCCTAAACTTTTGCATATTTACGTTTTTGCCCCAAAGTTTAGAAATTAAACTTTATTCCTTATTCCTATGTTTTATAACATGCTGAACACTTTTCCCTTCTATGGCAACATCAAATTCTCACTCTAACTCTTACTTATGAACATTAAATATTTTTACAGATTATGTTATTTTGCTCGGTTTCACTTAAAATCGACTAGCAAAAGTTGTTTAACATAAATTCTAGCTTCATATTCTTCCATAAAACATCAAAATACATACATTTTACACATGGGTAATTTTTCAAATTTCAACCCTAGCTCAAAATAACAGTAGAAATAGATAAACCGAGTTGCGAGAATCTAAAAAATGCAAAGAACATTAAAAACGGGGCTAAAATGCACTTACAATTAAGCTTCAAAGTGGCCAAAACCCTAGATATGGAGTTCTTCAAGTTTCATCAGCAAGCAAATATGATAACACCATTTTTTACATCTTTTTCCCATTTTAATTCTATATATTTACTAAATGACCAAAATGCCCTTACTTAAAAAAATCCTATTTCACTTATTTCTTGTCCATTTTTTACCATCACTAACTAATGGTCTAATTACCACATAAGGACCCCTAATTTATAATTCCATAACAATTAAATACCTTTAACAAATAAAACTCAACTTTTGCACTTTTTACAATTTTGTCCTTTTGATTAAATTGAGTGCCCAAACGTTAAAATTTTCGAACGAAATTTTCACGAAATCTTTCTGTGAAATTGTATACCATAAAAATATAGTAAAAATAAATTTTTCCTCTTTTGATTTGTGGTCTCGAAACCACTATTTCGACTAAGCCCTAAATCGGGCTGTTACAAGTTGTTTTTGTACAAATGTGGTACTTTTAAATGGCATATTGGTTAGGTAAAATAGGTTGATTGAATTGGTATTTTTATGTGTATTTGAAAGGTGTTTTTTTCTATTGAATGTATTCATAAATAGAGTGGATGATTGGGTAAATTTTGGTCTTAAAATGACTTGTTTAGGGTCAAATTATGGAGCACACAGCCTGGGATACAGGCTGTCACACGGTCGTGTGACACACACAGGCTAGCAATACAACCACGAGTCATTTATTATTTCTAGTCAGTAAGTTACACAATCTAGCACACGGTCATGTGTCACAAGTCAGAGAGTTAGACGGGCTGGCACACAGCCTGCGACACGGCCGTGTGACCTAACTTAGTGTGTTACATGGTTCAAGCAACGGGCTGGGACACTGCCGTGTGTCCCTTTTTTCGAGCACCACACGATCTGGGCTATGTCACACGGCTTGGCCATACATCCATGTGACCCCTTTTTTTAAAAATTTTCAACTTTTTCCCAAAAATTTCTGATTTGTTTCGATTTAGACCTGAATTGTTTCCAAACTACTTTTAAGGCCTCGAAGGCTCAGTTTAACACCCAAATGTATATGTTTGCTAGTTTTGTAATGAGTTTTAGGTAATTAATGTTGAATGACATTATTGATATCTTTTGATGTTAATTGTTCAGATTTTTATGGTAATACTCCGTAACCCTGATCCAACGATAGAGACGAGTTAGGGGTGTTACATTTCGGAAGCCACATTAATTTTGTTGAAAAAAGTTTTCCTATTAAAAATAATTATGTTTAAATCATTTTTATGAAAACTTAGAATTGATTTCTAAATAATTCAATATTGTTGAAAACCTTTTAGTAAAACATGTTTCTTTTGGAAAATTCACTAATTAAATCAAATTATCATCTTAAAACATTTAAATAGGAAATTTGCAACATCAATTTTGAATGTTACTTATAAAGGGTCTAGGTGTAAATAATTTGCAATGACTTTTAAAAGAATATTTAGAAAACTTTAAGTTTAAAACCATTTAAGTTCTAAAATAATAATTAAAACATTTATAAGTTCATTGATTATGCATGCATAGTAGTTATTATATCAAAAGTATAAATAACCCGAAAATAGTCCAAAATCCAATGTCCAAAAACAAACCCAAACAATATGTAATGTATTTTATTAAAATTTTTATCCAAGAGACTCCTCCATATGCTGCATCAAAGTCCTACTCACTTGTATCATCTGAAAAATTTATGAAAACTAAGGGGTGAGCTAATAAGCTCAATGTGAGTTTTATAACAAGCTAAATATCAATATCTCATAAAACATTTCAATATTATTATCACAAATATATTAATCAAATATACAAACTTTTATGCACATGATAATGTCGATGTAATTTTTAGTAAAAACAATTGTGCATACTTTTCAAAATATCCTATCCATCTCCACTACACACCAAAAGGAGTTCCCTAGAACTAATCTATCCAAAACACACCAGCACATATGTGGACAAGCCACCAAATTTACAGACAAGCTGCCAATTCACATAGTTGTACACAATCCACCGAAATTCCAGACAAGCTGCCAATGCATATAGTTGTGGATAAACTACCAAATTTATAGATTATTAAAGAGCAACATCTTCCTCCTTACAGATGTCCTAACGCCATGTAATGCATCATGGCATGCAGATTTCACTACAGATCAATAGGCATGATAATCATGCTTTCGTGTACATATAAATTTCAATAATCATGGTAATCCATGCATTCAAAATGAACATATAGTCATGAAATTACACAACATGATATTAGAAAGAAAAATATCAATTCATTATAGTACATATTATATAAGAACAATAAGACTCAAGTAAGAATGACTTACCTTATATCCACATAGTCTCTCACATGTTATAACAAAATTATGTTTTTATTTGTAAAGTAAATCGGAAAATCATAACCAAATCTTCACGTATTAAACTTGTACAAAATGCATACCTTTAGTGATCTGAATAGTAAATCCTATTAGAGCCTTTTCACTTTCAATCAAAAAGAATAGAGACTTGATTTTCACCTAATGAAATCGTATATGTTGTTAGGATGCTCTTATCTCCAATAAAAGAATTTTCCAAAAGAAAAACATCCACTTACTCTTCAACTTATAATACTTACTCCTTAATTCCAAGATGATCAAAGAGGAACGCTTCTAATGTTGATGATTAGCATTGGTGTAAGGATATAGATTGGAGAAAAATAATGAATAAATTGAATAAGATATTCATGAAATGAAAATAAGATGGATGGAATTAAAAATAAAAATATGAGAAGACTAAAAGATCCTTTATTTACCCAAATATTGTCAAACATGACAAAAGTTGAAGAACACCCCAATAGCAACTTAGAATTCGATAATACAAAGCAAATAAGCTGCCTAAGTGATGATAAAAAGAGAAAAGAGTAAAAGAAAAGAAAAACTAACAAGGAAATCAATTTTGTGTATTCGTACAAGAGTGGTTGTATGATTATGATGTGGTGGTGCTAAGGTGGTTGAATGGTGGTGATATGGTGGTGTTTCAATTTGTAGTAGTAATATGGAGCAAAAATAAAAGAAAAATCAACGAAAAGCCACCAATAAGGGGCAGCACAAGGTGGTGGAAAGGGAGGAGCAAAGAGAGAAAAGATAAAACAAATGAGAAATGATGGGAGAGAAGGGTGGCCGATCACAAGGTCAAACTCATCAAACAAGGCATTCAAGAGGGGGACATAGATGTTAGAGAGAATTAACAACAATTACTTTGGGAGTTAACTTTTAAAATTTTAAAAATGAGTTACTTAGCATTTTGAAAATAAGAGTTACATGCAGTAGAATGGACAGTTTTGCATGGGAAAAGATGACCAACTTTGTGCAATAATTAAATAATAATTGATAGCATGGAAACTTAAACTTGGTTCACTTAGGAGTTACTTAAGATTCTTAACCACTAGAGCACTTCAAATGATTTGTTAAATACTAACAACATTTATTTTTAAACAAGACATAACACAAACTAGGATTTTGAAGCAAAATTGCTCAAAATATAAAATGATGTGAAGGAATGCAATTGAATTCAGATATTTAAGGACAACTCTACCACGACTTAACCACTAGTCTAAATACTTATTATTATCTAATGCGCAATGATAACTTTTAAAAATTGAGGAGTTGGAAAGGTGGAAATGTGCAAGTGTACACAATCACAACAAACAATAAAGTGACAAGTAAATGTCGAGTTTTCATACCCACAAGGACTATTTAAGAAAATTATTTATGAAATGAAATTCAAACACTGTTGTGATTAAAAATATTTTGATTTTGAGGAAGTGATTAAAACTAAAATTTAACTAAGTAAAAAATAAAACTTTCAATGCACGATTTCAAAATATGGTTTTAATCAAGATGACATAATTGTGTTAGATCAATTACATTTCTTAACTTAATATTACTAAAACATGTTCATGTTGTTACGAGTAAATTTACTAAGCAACTTGGTAATTTGTTAACTATAGCACATACAGACTTACTAAATTAACTAATCTCGAGAAGATATCACTATGTCAATTCAAAAATTAGTCAATTTAAATAAGCAAGTAAAAGATTAAGTGAGGTAATAATATATACCTACATTGAAAAATTTAATCATAATAATCTTGCAAGTTATGCAAGATTAATGTACCGCTTAATACCGCCGCTAATTTAACCCTCAACTACCTTAGAAGTTTAAACATGCATTGATTAAGTATTGTGTCAATTATTTACAATTTCAATATGATTAATAAATAATCCATTAGTTACCTTACAATTGTAATGCAAGAATAACATAACCATGGTTTTACTTAATCAAACAATTTACCAAGACCTATAGCAACACAAACATAATTTTAATAACATAGGTGGACAAAATGAAATTAACCTAACACGGATTAAATTCAATTCATGTTAATTAAATTAAGAACAGCATAACAAATATTCATAGACATATTCAAAAAAAAAATTTTAAAGGATAGGGAACTAGAATCAAATCCAGTGTTTCTCTGAAGCCTGACTAGTTTGCTCCACTCCTCCTTCTCTGATCATTCTTGTTGAACCGAGGCTTCTACAAGCACTTGAATGCTTCTACCCAAGTTTTTTGAAGGGCTCTTTTCCAAGAGTAAAACCGGAAAGGAAGGGACAAGAAAGAAAATGGGAACCAAGAAGAGAAAGTGAGTGAAAGTAAGAGAGATGTGGGGAATGAAAGGTGCGAGAGGTGTCTTGAAATGAGTAGAAAAGGGAGGTATTTATAGGTGGGATTGTCTGCTAAAAATAGAAAAAAAAAACTCAGCAGCCATAGACCCCCTTGGTCGGCCACCCATGTGCCAAGTTTGAAGGTTTCAAACTTGCTAAATTTTGCTTGGGTTGAATCTTTAAAAGCACAGAAAATGGACGGGTTTGAATGAAATTTCAAGGAAACTTCAAGGGCTGATTTGCAAGCCAAATAATCAGCTAATTTGACCTGATTGGGTCAACATGTTGGACAATTTTGGGCAACCCGTTTGCTCGATTGGATCAGTCTTTCAGTTCAGCACAATTGGGCCTCCTTTAATAATTTAATTAAATAATAATCATTTAACCCAAAATAAATTGGATTAAAATTAAAATTAATTATATTATGTACTAATATTCATCATTTGGACCATCTTAGGTTGGAAAATTAATTTGCCCTGATGCTTCAAAAATTGTTTCACAATTTTGTACTTCTAGTAGTGTCTGTTGAGCTAATTTTCACTATTTCTGCAAATCTGTCGAAAATAAATTAAAATTTATGAAAATTAATTATAAAATTAATTAAAATTAAATATGTTAATAATTTAAGTACAATTTAATTATTTTATAATTATATTATATTTTTTGACAAGAATTACACCGAAACTGCATGAATTTGAGTTAAAAAGGGCATGAAAAAGTTTTTTTTTGTGTGTTTCCAGGCGTGGCTTGGTTCACTAACCCCAATTTCTACTAACCCTGTTTTTGGAATATGATAATTATGGTATGAATTATCGCCAAATGTATAGTACGCCTTGTTTGGTTGAATACTGTGCTAGTTGGGTTGTAAAGTACCTTGGCTAGGAATCAACTGGATTTACTGGTCTAATATCTATTACACAATATTTTCATTTATGTTTCTCTTGGAATCTGTAGGCTATTAAGAAGGACAAATTCTGAATTAAGTGACACTTATTAAGTTCCATTAAATGAGAATGAGTTATATTTATGTGTGTGAGAAGGGTTCTTCCTTGAATACTACTCTCTGATTCTTTTATTTAAATCTAATTTTATCTCTTCCTCATTAAACTAGAAGCTAGGGTTATTGGTTTAATCAATGATCATTCCACCTCCCGGTAAGTAATACAACTCTGCATGTTAAGTTTTGAAAGAGTAAGTTTGTAAGAGGTATATGAACAGTAAGTTGTATGTACAAGGCCTTGCATGCAAGTTTTCTACGATTGAGATGTTGGTGATTTGTGTATATAAAGGATGTAATAATAAATCTATGTTCTTTAAGCAGTTGGTGCTGTTGGTTCGTGAAAATTGTCTGAGTCTGAAGCTTCGAGCTACAGCAAATGATTATCAGGTGAGTCCCTAGACTCGACTACTATAAGTCATTCTAAGCTCTACTTATGGTTGATACTTCAGTAATAATGCATGAGTACTTGAATGAGTATTGGATATATATGATGGATGCGTATGGTTCTATGAAGCAACTGTATGTGTACGCATGATTGTGTTGATGTGAGAATAATACTTAAAGAGATATGGTTTGATTAGGAAAATGAGTATAGATTTTGTGAATGTGTATATCTGATATAGGTATGAGGTGTGATGGAAAATGTTGGAAAAGTGGGGGTTCAACGGAGTGATGGGAAATTTGTAATTTGAGTTTTGACACCGAGGTGGTATTCGATAAAGTTTGTCAGGACAGTAAACATGAATTTTGGTATGATAATTCTGAAGAAATTCCATGGCCATGGCACATTCTAGAAAGGCAGATGCATTGCATTTATCTACTGGGTTTTCTGCGTGTCCTAGGGTGATGATGGTTAAACCTCACGCAATGTGAGTTTAGGCAAATCCAAATCGCAAACATGGCAGTTCATGGGTTGTCTGGGTGGCATTATGTTTAACTTTGTAGTGCATTTTGTTTGGCCTTTATGGCGTGCTTCTATTTGGACTTTGTGGCATAATCTACTATGCCTATGTGGCGTATCCTATACGTTTCCTTTGTGGAGTAATCTACTAACTTTATGTGGTGAATTATGTATCCCCCTTATGGTAAGTTCTGTATAAATTCTGAGAAGTTCTTTGATAGATAAGTCTTTGATAAAGATATGATATGTCTGGAATTATTTTGGTTTGAAAGTTTCTATGATGTAACCAAATGAATCTTGTGTGTTCAAAGAGGTAAACCACCATAATCATTTGTTAGTTTAGAATCGAGACATATTCTCAAAGATAAGAGATATACAAGTGTTCATCATTCTGATTTCGTTAGTGATATGTAGGTTTGGGAATTTTGAGTTGTGGGTGTCTGCCATATCTGAATAGCATCATGTTTCTACTTTAAAATTATTTGGTATTTGCTCCATCTATCAATTTGAGCATTGTTGTACTTTGTAACAATATTTGTGTTGGGTATTGTAATAGAAAATGTTTTGACTGGTATACTGATGATATTCCACTCCGCGTGGGAATCCACCAAAAGTGTAAGTATCCATGTAACAGCCCGATTCTAGGCCTAATGGAACAATGGTTTCGAGACCACAAATCCGACGAAGGAAAATATAATTATTATTATATTTTTATGGTCTATAATTTCATGCAGAAATTTCGTGAAAATTTTGTTCGAAAATTTCAACGTTTGGGCACTCAATTTAGTTAAAAGGACTAAATTGTAAAAAGTGCAAAAGTTGGGTTCTATATGTTAAAGGTGTCCAATTGCTATGAAAATTTAAATTGGAGGTCCTTATGTGGTAATTAGACCATTAGTTAATTGATGGACAAAAATGGGCATAGAATTAGTGAAATAGATTTTTTTTAAGTAAGGGCATTTTAGTCATTTGGTAATAAAAAGAAATAAAATGGGAAAAAGATGGAAAAATGGTGTCATCTTCTCCATAGTTGCTGCCGAATTTTAAGGGACACCATAGCTAGGGTTTCTTTGCTTTTTCAAGCTCATAGTAAGTGTATCCTAGTCCTGTTTTTAATGTTCTTCGCATTTTTGAGATCCTCGTAGCTCGGTTTAGCTATTTCTTCCATTAATTCATGTTAGGGTTCATATTTGGAAAAATACCCATAGGTGAAATGTGTTTATTTTTTCTATTTTATGGTAGAATATGAAGCTAGGAATTATGTTAAACAACTTTTGCTAAGCGATTTTAAGTGAAAACGGGTAAATCGACATAATCGGTAAAAATATTTACTGTTCATAAGTACATGTTAGAGTGAAAATTTGATATTGCCATAGAAGGAAAAAGTGTTCAGCATGTTGTAAAACATAAGAATAAGGAGTGAAATTTAATTTTTGAGCTTGGGGACAAAAATGTAATCATGCAAAAGTTTAGGGACAAAATCGTAATTTTGAAAAAAGTTGAGTCAAAGCTTGTTTTAATAAATGTGAATGTTAAACAAGCTCAATTTTCTTTTATAGATCAAGAAAGACGAGAAGTCAACCTTAATCGGGGAAAAGAGAAGATTGGGGATTAAATTCCAAAATCTTTACATTTTGTATCGAGGTAAGTTGTATGTAATTAATACATTGTTATAATTATTTTTGTTATATTTCGCGACAATATATGCGAAAGGGTTGGATATGAAATAGTTATATTAAAGTTAGAAATTTGAAATTGATAGTTAATTTGTTTAAAATCCGCTTGGTTTATGGATATACCAACTGAAAGTAATGGTTGAAGTGATTTAAATCGAATTATTAAATTGGTTATGGAGTTGAGTGGACAGATTGATAGTATAATGTGCTATGGAGAAATTGCAAATTATTGGAAAGTAAGAATCTTTGTAGAACTGTCGGAATGGTAAAGATTTGAATAAGGTATCGATGAACACGTGTGTAGTACTATGTGAAGGCTACTATGTGAATCGATAAATGATGGTCACATGTACTAAGTGAAGGCTACAATGTGTACCGAGAAGCTTTGGTCACGTGTGTGGTACTGTGTGAAGGCTACTACGTGAATCATTAATGATGGTGACATGTGTAGTACCAAGTGAAGGCTACTACGTGAACCGTAAAACTTGATCACGTGTGTAGTACTATGTGAAGGCTACTACGTGAACCGTAAAACTTGCTCACGTGTGTAGTACTATGTGAAGGCTACTACGTGTATCGAATGATAAAAGTAACATGGGTAGTACTGTGTGAAAAACCCCAAATATTTGTTGTTATACCGACATGTTCAATGAGATATGAGTATGTGATTGGAACGTGATAAGTTACGAAAGAGTGACTGAAGTGATGAAGTCTTGTATTGTGTTATAAAATAAATGGTTATAGTGTTATGTGAATGAGGGATGTCGGAATAGAATAGATTTGGACAGTGACAGTGATGTTAGTTTCAAAAATCACCAAAATTTATAGAAATTGAGTTAGTGGTTGAATAAGACATGAAATTAAAGCTTAATGAGTCTACGTTCACATAAAATAGAAAGAATGGTCAAAGGAGTTATATATTTGGAGATATTGAAATTTTAGTGAGATAAGGTCTGAATGATTTCGAAATCCTCTTTTCTGAATTTGGAAAATCACTAAAAATTGTAAAAAAATAATTATGTTTTGAAATTTACATTATTAAATTTCTTATTAAATATATTTTCAAAAGAAATAAGTGGGAACATCATTTGAACTCTGTACTAAGAGATAACTAACTTTTAGTGAAGAGAGGTCAGAAGTGTCAAGCAGTGAAACAGGGGAATATATAGAGAATAAACTGTACTAATTAGCTGAATCAAAAATTCTGAAAATTTTATGGTAAGAAGGTATATGAGTCTAGTTTCAGGGAAAATTTACGGATCTTAATTTAGAGTTTCATAGATCTATATAGAAATAATTTAGTGACTGTGATGCAGAGAAACAGTTTGCTGGAAATTGAATAGACAATAGATTTATGTGTGATAAAAATTATATTATATATGGTATCATGCTAGAAATTTATTTGTCAATTACATACATACTTACTAAGCTATAAGCTTAATCTTCTTTATTTTTCCCTTGTTTTATAGTGATATTAATCAGCTCGGGAATTGGACGGGGTCAAAACATCATCCACACTATCATCATCATCTTTTAGGTATTTTGCAACCAATACTTTGAAAAATGGCATGTATAGATGACTTAATATAATGTGGTATAAATTTATATATATATGTATAAAATATTATTTGGTTTAAAATGTTGGTGTATATTAACTGATAAATTGTTTCCTTAAACTATTAACAAAGTAATTAGAATGTTGTGGAGGGATAAATTGTGTCTGAACATATAATTGTATTTGGTTGAAATATTGAAGTTGTAAAGTGGTGATCTAGGATATTATGCATACAATGGACATTTTGTAAAGTGGCGTGTTGTAAGAATACGCCTTGTGAGTCTGTCCTTAGTACACCCTTATGTTGTAATAAGTTGTAACGAGTTTGATGTAGTATATTATTTTAAAGACTTATCTTAGTTTCTTTAAGAATGAGATTTTAAATAAAATACTAAGAAAATGTTTTAAGCGAAGGTTGTTTTGAAATTTTGCTAAGTTATGTGTAGTAACACCCGAGATCTAGGTTCGGTGAATCGAGTTAAGTTGAGGGCATTACACCCCAAGTCTGGCGGATCTGAGAATAAGGCGTGTAGTTGTGAAGTTATCTAATTGGCGTAGTGTAATCCGCCATGTTACAGTCTTCTAGCGAATTGGAATGTTGCGTATAGTACCTACCGAAGAGGTGTATAAAGGTTTTAGGTTATTCTATTATTTAAGAAAAGAATGTGCCAAGTGAATAGTAAATATGGTAAGAGTTACCACTAAATGTATAGTACACCTAGTTTGTCTGAGTACTATGCTAATTGGGTTTTATAGTGTGATCTAGTTGGGAGTCAATTGAATTGACTAGTCAAAGGGATTACAGTCAAGACTCTCATTTACAATACTTCTGGTTATTGTAGCCCAAATAAAGGATAACTATAGATTACAGTTGACACTTGTCAAGTTCCATTAAAAGGAATTGAGGTTATATGTATGACAAGGGTTCTTGAGGAAGTTTCTTCTTCCTTAAAGATTACCCTCTATTTTTGTTCTTTTCTTAAATCTAATCGTATCTTTTCCTCATTAACCTGGAAGCTAAGGTTCATGATTTAATCAGTGGTTGTTCCACCTCCTAGTAAGTATTATAGTTCTGCATGCTAAGTTTTTGAAAGAGTAAGGTTGTTAAGAGTTATATGAACACAAAGTTATGCGTACAAGGCCTTGCATGGGGGTTATCTATGATTGAGATGCTAGCAGTTTATATGTAAATTGATTTTAATGGTGAATCTATGTTCTTTAAGCAGTTGTTGCTACTAGGTTGAGATAGATGTCCAAGTCTTGAGCTTTGAGCTATAGTTAAGGTGAGTACCATGTGAGTCTTTACTCTAACTGTTGTATATGAACTGTTCAATAAATGTATATATATAAATCATAATGATATCTTTGATAACGGGTAAATGTATGAAGTAGTGTATGAAGTATAGTAAAGATGCTATATGTGCGAGGATGATATGTATGAAGTAATGTATAAATAGAAAGTTGAATGGTAAGCTTGCAGGAAAAGCCTGATATATGAAAGTATAAATTGATTAGGTATGTAAATAAATCTGAGTAAGAGAATGATGAGTAAAATGTCCCTTTATTGTGCCTCTAGTAGGACAGTTATATTGCTAATCATAGTGGCAAATCATGATACGGAAATATGTGTAAGACCATGAAACTGAGACCCATGTCATGATTTGAAAATATAAATATTCATGGTGATGCCTTCGATAATATGTAAACCAAACTAGTAGATCACAACATAAAAATACATATAAGTCCATAAGGGAGAAACCAATGGCAGCTTCTATAAAAGTCCACTAGGACAGTAAACACGAGATTTTGTGCATTGCCTGTGTGGTGATTTGCTAAGACGTTATGGAATATTTTGTATGGCCTTTGTGGAAAAATTTTGTTTTGCTTCATTGGTTTTTTCAATGATGAATGTGTGGTAGAATATGAATACTCGGCTTCGTAGAATATGAATACTCTATGATTAAGATATTGTACATATAAAGTTAAATTGGTTTGATTAGTTCAGTGATGTATTTGAATGAGTTTTAAAGAAAGTCCCTAGAAGAAAATATGTATTTGTATTGTTAGTGAGGGTTTTTGCCATAGTAATCTGTCAATTTAGAAAATGGGTGTATTCGTATTTATGAAAGATATAAGTATTCATCGGTTGAATTCGCCTGCGCTAAATAGAGTTGAAATCTATGTCATCTGGTATCCGCCAAATTTGAATAGTCTCATGTCTCCTTCTGGAATCTTATGGAATCTGAGTTGATTGTCATTTTTGGTTTTCTTGTGTTCTGTAACAAAGATGCGTGGGATTCTTCTAAATGATCTGGATAGTTTATTACCAATATAACAGGTGTTGGGTTTGAATTAGGTTATGATTTGTTTGGTATACTAATAGTAATAATATCAGCCTAGGAATCCATCAAACATGAACTTATATAGTAAGTATCTGCCCGTGAATAGTATCTATGAAAAATTATTATGGGAAAATGTTAAGTGTTAGTTTGAAAAGAAAAATTGTAAGAAGTGAATTCTGTAAAGGTATCCCTTCGGGAAGTATCTTCGGGATTATGCAAGAAAAATGATTGTGGAATATTGTCTAGTAAGATCTGAAATAAGCCAAGTGGATGTCCAAATATTCTGAAAGTGGCTGCCCAAAACAGGAATGATAGGTTAAGTATGGAAATCGGTGTACAAGCACACAGATGATATTATAATTGTATCTGCCAAGGTATTCTATATTAAAGCTCACTAAGTTTTTGTAACTTACAAGTGTTATATTTATGTTTCAGGTATTGTGGTAAGAGTGAATGTGCAAGGAGGGACGATGACCAGGATTACGCCAAGAAAGTGGGGAACCGGATTATTATGCATACAGTAAACTATTTGGGAATATGGCGTATTGTAGGATTACACTTAAAGATTCTGTCTTTAGCAAACTTTTGCGTTATAATAAATTGTAACAAGTCTGACGTATTACTTTAATTTTTAAATACTTTTATTTTTTTTATATTGAGTCTTCAAATAAAATGATCATAAATATGTTTTAAGTAAGGAGTACCTGCCAATTGTTTTGAATTTTTTCTAAGTGAAATGTGAAGTAAGACAAGAACCGGTGATTTAGGTTGTGAAAGATTATACATAGCAAGTTATGATCTAGAAGGTTGGTATGAAATTGGGACGAATTAATCGACTCGATTTGTGATATAATATGCTAACATGTTATACGCTTGAACTAGTTATAGAACTTATTTAAATGGACTGAAGTTGTATAAATGATGTACTTAGTAGGATGTTTTGCATAGGTGTAATTATTAAGTATTTTAATTAACTTATTTGTGTTGATATTAAATTTGGAGAAATACCACTAAGTTGATTACTCAGCGTACGATTTCTTTTCTGTGCGAAGGTTAGGATATATTTACCTATCTAGTTGGTATATTTGCGTTTTTGAATAGTTTGGCATTTACCTATCTAGTTGAGCCACTATTAGTATATCTTTATGTTTATATGACCATTGAGTATAAAATTAATATTTCTTGAATAGATAATAGTATTATTATGTGCTCATAAGTTTTATGAATTGTGTTGTGTATTGATATATAAATTGTGAACTTGGACTCAGCAATGTTGTGTAGTCATACACCTTAATCCCTATGTTTAATGTCCTGGTGGACTCCATTGATTGCCATAGTCAAGCTATAGTCTTACACTTTAAACCTCTTTGAGGTGTTCCCCGAAGGATCTAATAACAGTTTCCACAGTGTCACCCCAAAGGACCTTACAGCCGTTGCAGTGTCGCTCCATAGTATCAATAGACCATCGTCCCAATGTCGCTCTAGCGAGCTAGTCAATATCTTTCGATGTCAGATATAACCTTGATGCTTGAACACTGTAGTGTCCCTTCCGCATGGCCCAGAGCTTCACACATCATGATTTGCACATTGCAATTCCAAATATTGGTAAAAAAAAATTTCGTTTCTCAAAACAATCTGCCCAATTCTCCATATCGCCAATCCTAACTTTATCTACCCCGTCAAGATAAAATCCTTCTATACTCCTCACACAATAATAAAAAGTATTTTTGTTCATTTCTCTTTTTTGCTTAAATATTGTCATAAAAAATACACCATTTATCTATGTGTCATACACAACCAATATCATTAATTATCCATACCCATACACAACCATAGTTCTAGTCATGACTCAGAACAAACATAGCTATAACTCAAGAAAACGATATAACATTATCAATCACCCAAAAGTGGAGTCCAAAAAGTCACTTTAAATCTTTTCTCCTTGTTAGCTTAGCCTGTCCCCAAGCCAAAGCCTCCTTCGTCCTGGCAACTAAGCATGACAATTGCATAAATCAATTATGTTGAAGTCACACAAATCTTAACCCAAAATTTACTTATTAGAAACTTATTAGCAGCCTTTGCCCTCCTTCTTCCTCAATTTCTTGAACATAAAGAGTTAGGAAGCTTACTAGTTTCAAAATCTCTCTACTTTCAGACACTAATTCTCACAACTTCTACTCCATGCAGAGCTCTCCTAAGCTCTCTTCTTCTCCAGAGCAACCAAAGAAGACAAAACAAGTAGAAAGAAATTTTACAGTCAAAATCAAAGAGGATTTTTTTCTTCTTTTCTCGAATGTCCTCTTTCACCTATATATATATCTCCTCTACACGGTCTCCCAAACCCTTTAGCCAATCACTAGAAATCATTATCTCTCCCACTATGGAACCAGCTGATTCCATCCTAAGCAAACCAAACTTAGAACTTAACTATTTACTCAACAGTTCATAATTTTTCCCAAAATTTCTCGTAGAGTCTGCCAACTCTCTACTTTGTTCAATTAAGTCCCAAAATTCTTCTAAATTAGAATCTTTAAAGTTATATGGGTGTGACAACTCCCCCATCTTTAATGAAAATTTTGCCCTCGAAATTTCTTCTTGCCTACTCTTTGAGGTAAACTCTGAATATTTCACTTCCATTTTGTAATCCTCTTCATAACCTAGAGGTGGACACCCTCATTCTTCTCGAATAATTTAGTGCCAACCTATCATTCACAGATTCTCTTTGTAATCATTTCGCTCAAACTACAGGTCTGTTCATGTTCATAGAAGGATGTTAGCTACAGAAGGATAGTCCCAAAATTCCTCTAAATTAGAATCCTTGAAGATATTCGGGTGTGACAAAAAGTGTATATAAATATAGTTTTGTACCAAATTTGACGCAACCTAGGAACATGCCTTACTTAACACAAAAAGGAACTCATACAAACTTTGTTGAGTCAGGGATTGCTTCTGGGATGCTAGATCAACTACTCGTACTACCGGGAGTCTGTTATACTTGCGCACAGAGAAAACAAACTGCATGCTGAGCAAATACACTCAGTGGTATTTCCATGATTCAAACCCAAACAATGCATATTTAAAACGCATGCATATATTCAATCCAATTCCAATTCATAAATCATATTTATATAATTTCATGGCAATCACTTCCAAAGCATTATAAACATACATATCTTCATATTAATTCACTACAGCACTATGAAAGCATACTAACTAATTATCATTCATTTCACAAGTTACCTAATCACTTCATAATACCAGTCATATATAATTATATCTATTCATCTATTAATATCAACAATTTCACATACATACTCAATTTCATATATGATTTCAACAATTTCCTAACCTATTAGCTATTTCATACTTACTCGGCCTCCAGGGCTCATTTTCAATTCTTTTTCTATACTGATGCATATCACATTTCAGTTTCAATTTTCCATTTAGTCAAATTATGTTTATGTAACCCTATTAATATACATGAACTCAGATAGGATACGCAGATCTGTCACCCTGCGTTGTTTGGCAACGATTACACTATATCAATACCTAATACCAGTCTAATTCCTCGGCAACGATGGTTTTCAATCAATAATCTGACCCTATGGCATGTCAACTATATTTGACTCGGTCTAAATAGCTAATAAGGTAACCCAATTTTACGATTCATTATATACATTGTTCAAATCATATTTAAACATATATAAATAATCCATCAATATACCAAATCATCATAAAAACAATATATTTCAACTCAATTTCATACCAATTATCACATATCAATCAATTCATACAGCTTTCTATTCTATTCAATTTAGTCCCTATCTCGATACTTAATCTAAACCGGAGCAATTCAATTCAATTCAATAATACAATAATAGCTCACCTTTATAGTATATGATGCAGAATAACATGAATATAGAGTGATTAAATTGGTCTCATATCATAGAAATACAAACTAAAATTTCGAGCTACTTGTAGACGACTTTTGATTTCCCTTTCCCTCTTGAATGTCCTGAGTCAACGTTAGCTAAATAAAATCATAAAACATATAATATTATCAATTTTCATTCAAATCAGAACCAATAACAATATCAAACATATTTTACAATTTATTCAATTTAGTCCCTAAACCCGAGACAAACATAACTTTCAATCTAAAGCTTTGTATTGAAATTTTGATTTCACAATTACTCGTTTGGAGCCTTCTATTTCTTATTCCTACTGAAATTTCATGTCAATTTTTCATTTTATTAAATTTGGTCCCTAATGTACGAAACAAACAATTTAGCTTTACAATTTAGTCATTTTCTTAATCTAAGCTTAATTTTTATCAATTTAACACCTAAATCATTTAATTCTCAACAATGAAATCTCATAAAAACTTCACCAATCGATCCAATTGATCTTTGGGTTAGCTTAATCAAGCTTCCAAGATAAAAAAAATCTATAAAAATCAAAGAGAAATGGATAATGACTTACTTGAACTAAGGACTAAAAGTTTTGAAAACCCTAAGAATAGCGTCAACATTTATTCTTTTCTTACAATTCGGTTGGAAAAGAAGAGTTTTATTTCTCTTTCCACCAAATTTTCTACTTATATAGTAGGGTTAATTTGCTAATTAACTTAACTAACTTAATTAACCATATTTTAGTTAAACAAATCTTAATTCAATTAAGTTAATGGCCATATAATCATACCATCCACTAACAGTTACTTTGGCATGGTCTAAATGTTGTTTTGGACCTCTTGTTAATTGAAATTTAAGTTCTCAAGCTATTTTCTAGTTAAATTTGGACTTTATGATTTAGTCTTTAGGCCCTAATTAACCACAATTTCGGCTAAATTGACCATCCAAATTTTAATTAATCTATATAATAACTCTGTAAATATCCTTATTTAATATTTACAAACCTAGTATACAGAAATGAGGTCCCGAAATTGCAATTTTTAATACCTTTGGAAATTGGGTCATCACAAAATATGACAAGAGAATAAGTTTCAAAGATCAATAGCTTAGATTTCAAGATTCATTCATTCATTCTTCTTGTATTCATACCTTTTAATTAGGCATTTATTAGGTTTAGTTTAATTTCTTCATCAAAGTGTTTATTTACAATTGAGCAATCTTTAACTTGTAAAAACACCCTACAAAAGAGGTGAACCTTTGTTTGTCAATCATTGTTTTATTTATGAGAGTTGTCTTAAGATTTTGGGTTTAAAATATTAAGCTAGATTTACTGGTTCTATCTTAGCCTTTAAAAGATAGGAAGATCACAAATGTTACTCCTTTTCCTTGAATTATATAAATTCTAAAGAGAGAATTAGAAAAATTCTTAGCAAGAGAAGATAAGGTAGGGGAGGTATGCAATTAAGGTTGGATCGTTATAGATACTTGTATCCATTTATTTCCATCTTCCTAACATTTTGGAGATTTTTTAAACACTACTTTACCTCTTATTGGTATTATCGAGCTTTTTTTGATAGTCAACTTGAGAATCTTTTTCACTACCTTATAGTCATAAGCTGTAACACCCTTTGTCTCGACCCGATCGCCAAGTTTGAGTATCAAGTGTCACACTTAACCCAAATTACCACTAAGTTGTAACAAGTTAATTTAATTTTATTTGCTTACAGAATTAGATAATACCAACTTATACATACATAGCTACTAATTACTCTTATGAAATTTTAGAATTTACGTCAAATTCCAAAATTTAAACTTCTATTTTATCCCTTATCATACAAGCACTAAGTTCTTACAAACTTTCTACCTTGTAAACCCAACAATTATTTACAAATATTAAAGTAAGACTTTAATACAAATACACTAAATTAATCTCTGAGTCATGGCCTCTAGGGGTGACCACTATATACATGATACGGTTACAATGTTGTTCACGCGAGCCTGGCGGTGTCTAGATTAGCCTCTTCACAAGCTTTGAGTCCGTCCTTAAGCCTACATTCAAGGTAAAACTCATATAAGTTTAGGTGAACTTAGTTAAATTGTGTACATCAGTATTTTTAAAAACTCTATATCTTTTCAGGAATAGAAATAAGAGCACAACATTTAAAACTCCCTCGGTATCTTAAGAGGTTCTGCAAACTTTTTGGTATAGCCGATGTATTGCATTCTCTGAGCCAACTGATGGTGGACATATCCTCTGTTTAAGACATAGGCATGCTCTTCCAATAACAATTTCTTCTAGGACTCAGCCCCGTCTCGCTTCATCTTAAATTCCCAATTTACCTTTCATGGTTTGACTCTTTTAAGATGATCAAGTACGCGATTATATGAATTCGTAATTACTATTGGTGGATTAACAGATATCTCCCCACAAATGTAGATTATTACCTTGTCCTCTTCATTCCCTATTGACTTATTATGGACTTGTTACATTACCCCGAAAATTACCTTCTCAGGGCTTAACCTGTTGTATGGAACTCTCTTTGTAAGGAAATCTATTTAATATTACCCTCATTCATGGCCTAGAATATGAGATCTGGCTAGTGATTAAACACCCCATTTTTTGCGGACTTGCACTTATAAGATAGTCTCATGGGACTTTTCCCACTTCAGACCAATTACGAGGAACTCCCATTAACAGATAGTTCATGGTGACTACCTCTTTCTTAGATTGTCCCTAGCGGACTTCTATATTTGATAGTCCAAAGCGGACTTTCTCGTGCTAGATAACCCTGACCGGCATCCTTTCACTTGTAAATCCCTAGCGGACTCTCCACTTAAGATAATTCATGGTGGACAACCCTTCTAAAAGGGTCATTGGCGGGCTTTTCGTGATCCTAGTGGCCTCTTTACCCACAGATTCTTAGGATAAAAATTTGCCTTATTGACTCACTTTGTCACGCCAAATGCTAGTTTACTCGCCAAACGCCGGTGGACTCATAATGATGTATACTTATGTACTTTGAAAGAAATACCCTTCTTTTGACATCTATCACATTTAAAAACTTCTACCAATTTCTCTTACCTTTGCATTTTGGCTGTTCATCTCATCAACATACTTGCTAGTGTCTTTAGACGCGCCAACAACATTGTGTCGGACTACGTGCCACGCAAGTCATACAGTGACTTTCCTTCTTATGTCTTGATAGGCTCTACCATTCACTTCCCTGACGGACTCAATTCAACCATAGGTTGTACCTGTTCACCATTACATCATGCCATGGCTACCCATGGACTTTTGATTCTATCAATAACCCTTTTCGGGGTACTGCCCTAAAGAATCTATATATTGTTTAAATGGTGTCGCCCTGAAAGACATATATATCGTTTTAATGGTGACGTCCTGAAGGACCTATATATCATTATCACGGTGTTGCCCCGAAAGACCAGTTGAATACCATCATCATGATATCGCCCTTAAGATCCAATCGATAATCGTCGTGCAATGTCACCAAACTCCCTTGAATCCCATAACAATCCACACATTCCTCATTTATGTCAATTTTCCTTATCTTCATCTACCCCATCAAGGTAACTCCCTCCCTACTTCGCATATTAAAAAGATGTATTTCATGCATAACATTTCAAATACTTTCACATTAGGAAGCATGCCACACTTTGATACATCAATATACATTTCTATCCTACAAAACACACTTCCAAACTTTTATGAACTATACAACCCTAAACACGCATGTCATACTTATTCACCGAAATCATGTACTACCATAGGTTTCAAACAGAATACAACAGATGTAGACACAGGTCACAAAAGTAACACACATCCATCAATCACCAAAAGTATAGTAAGAAAACTCAACTTAAATCCTTCATCCTTGCAAGCTTAGCTAATCCAATGCCAGAGCCTCCTTTTCCTGATAGGTAAGCATGACAACCCGTACACTAGTTAAACCAAGGGAAATTAATTCAGAAACCCAGAACCTAGTCTTAAGAAGGAGCTTTATTAAAGATTTCATAAATCTTACTTTTCTTTTACAAATTTCACGAGTATAGGAAGATAGGAAGACTTACCAGTTCCTCAGATTTTTTACTTCTAGATTTCAAATCCAATGATCACTACCCCATACAGTGCTCTTCTTAACTTTCTCTTCTTTGAAGCAACCGAAGATGATGATGCAAATGAGAAATTACAACGACACTAGGAAGAATTTTTGTTCTGCAGAATAAGGCTTCTCACCCAAATATATAACTCTTTTTGCACGGTCTCCAAACCTCATTTTGTCATCCACCGAAATTCATTGTGTCTCCCATTATGGAACCAACCGGTTTCATCTTAACCAAACCAGAATTGAAACTCAACTAATTGCCAATCAACCATTAAAATTTCCCAATTTCTTATTAGACCCCACCAACTTACCATTTTATTCAACTAACTCCGAACTCTTTTTAAAATCTGGAACTTTTAGCGAAAATTGGGTGTGACATAAATAGCCTTTAATTTTATTGAAAACTTAGTGTAGATATGCTATATGCGAAATCTACAAGTTGCGACAGACATTACCTTATCGATTGTTACAGTTATACTTTAGCAATAGTCTTCCAAAATGCAATGAGGGCAAGCATCTCTTATAACAAAGCATAATGTTGAAAACAACCACCTAATTCTTCCTACATCTTTACATGAAACTAGAAACACATCCAAGGAAGATTAACCACGGTGATTAACTTCCATAAACGAAACAAATGATATCTTATACCCATTCACAAGATAAGTTGTGTCGAAACTAATAACATCTTATACCTGACCGCCTCCAAACGAGCGAACATTTAGAGTAAAAATCATGCAAATAAAAATATAAATAATTAAGTGTGGTATCTACAAGCATACAGGTCAAATTGTAATATAGATTTGTGTTACAACAGAACACCGAGAAGTACTCCGAGGATCGTACTCCGAGGATCGTACCTAAGGGATTGTAGATTGGAGAAATTTATCATTAAATTAATTATTGAAAATAAGTACTAATCTAATTGAGTTCTGAATTACTAGTGCGAATCCAAATTAAAGTATTAATTAAACTAGTTAAATTAATTAACCTAAACTAAGCTAATGGAATTTATTATTCCTAGTGTTAACAATGCAAATTCTCAGCCTATAATCGATTAAATCCCTAATTATTAGCTAAGTCATTAATTACACTAAATTGATTTGTTCACCACCCTTAGCTATGAATACCCTCTCAATCTCATATTCACTAAGGATTACCACCTAAGTCACCCTCTCGATCTCTTCCTAGGCATACGGATACCCTATTGGTCTTACCATTTGGCACAAGTTATACTTGACAGACTACCCCCTTTCGATCTCACCTATCTTGATATTTTGTTAGGGGCGTCACTCCCTAATATACTAAGTATTCTTGAATAAACACCTAATTTTAAGTAAATAATTACTTAATTAATAAATCAAATTCATAAACGAAACATGCAAGATATAAAATAAAGCACAATAATTTATTTCAATATTCATACAAACATTAATTGATCAGGCTAACAAAATATAAATAACAGAATAAAATAAAGAGATAAGGAAATTGCTCATTGATAAATGATTAAAGCGCGGTTCTCGAACAATCTCTATTTGCAAACGTCTTCACATTGGAACAAGGAAAATCCTAACTAAGCAAACATAAAATAAAACTACAAAGAAAACTAAATAAACTGTTTAGGTCTAAAACATCTAACCCCATCTCAAGAGACTCTAATGTGACTTATATAAGCTAAATGTTGCTTGGTGCCCACACAACCCTAGATACACTTTGATTCTAATTAATACAATATACTATTAAATGCTTAGGTTCCAATTAAGGAAATAATCCAAAATTGTCTTCCAAGAAAAACAATTGCATATTTCCATAAAATCATCACGGTGTCACGACATCAAGGTCCCACATTGCGACATTGGCCCTTTTTCACCCTTAGATGCTTTGATGTTCAGTGTTGTGATGCTGCATACTGGTGCCGTGACACTGGCGTCGTCCTTTGTATTCTTGGGCCTGAATTGATACCATACACACTCAAATACCCTATTAGTCATTCTCAAGCCCCGAGTTGACCTCATTAGTTATTAAAACACCAAAAAACGCGTAAAAAAGGCTTATTTGGAAATAAAATAGATCTAAACTAATAAAACTAAAAATGCAATAAATAAATATAAAATGGCTAGAAAGAAATCTCGTTAAGTTCCGAAAAGACTGTAATTTGCCACAACGAATTGTGGTAGATCAGTACCAACATTCAAAGAGTCAACCATTCTATTTGAATCATAGCTTCTTTCTTGGTCCATTAAACTAACTTTATCTGATATTTCAAACAATTTATTCAAAGTTTGTTTTACATCATGGTTCATGTTGTAATCGCTCATGGAATGAGATCCTTCTCCTCCGTTTCTATTTAAATTTTGTTTTTTTTTTTTGGATTTTCTTTTCATAGAGAAGATGGTAGGGAGAATATAATGAAAATTAGAATTCTAGCCCTTCTCAAAAAATTATAAATTATAAATTAACATAGGAGAAAATTATGCTTTGTCCCACTCAAAAATTAAAAATATTTTATTTAGCCTCTTCAAAAATGATAAAATTATAAATTAATTCAAGATAAAATTTATATTTAACATTTCAAAAATTTATAATTCAATTTTGACACCTAATTTTTTTTAATTCACCTCAAAAAAAAGAGAGAATTTGGACTATGATGAAATTTGAAAAGAGAGAATGTTCAAGTGTCACAAGGCTAGACTTTTAGTCTTTCAATCCATATTGCCTTAGACGAATCATTCGACTCAAATATGTCTAAGTCAGTCTAACTCCACAAAGTGAGGATTCTTACAGAATTCCTCCAAGGCACCGATTTATATAGCAGAAGCAACTCAAGCCAAAAGAATGCTCAAAAGATTTGAATAACCACCAAAAATAATGCACGAGAGGTGTTTGAGTAAATGCTCTCAAATAATTCTATTACTCTAAGAATTTATGATACAATGGATGTGTAACACCCCCAACCCGTATTCGTTGCCGAAACCGAGTTACGGAGCATTACTGGACATATCAGATAACTTATCACTAATTCACAAATAAATGACATACATAGCATACTTTAATCAATACATTACCTAGATATTAGATACATGCCACAATATCAAAAGAAAGGCACATCACGAAAATTTATCTGAGGTCGGGATTGCTCTGGATGCTGGACCGGACACTAGCTTTTTACTAACCTGCGCACGGAAACAACCGTACGCTGAGTATGTATACTCAGTGGTATTACCATAATTCAAATTATAATAGAAATAAAGAATTATAATTACCAAGCATGTAACTATCTAATTTCTTAAATATCAATTAATTCATAAATTTTCATTATTTGACAATAACAATATAATTTTTAGCTATTCTTCAATCTCAATCACATATCACAATTTTAAATTTCTCATATTCAATACGAAAATCGATCAAATTCATTTGATTTTCTCATTTCAATTATTCACCCTATTAACAATCTTGACTTTGACGGATACACGGATTCCAACCCAAACACACCAGTACGTCACATTGTGCCTAAAACGGTACATAGTACCTGATCAGTAAACAACACATAAGTGCCTGAAACGACACACGATGTGCCTGATACGACACATAAAGTGCCTGATCGGCAAAGCCGATAAATCCCGTACTCTTCCAAATCCTACGGCATGCCAACTATATCTGTCTTAGCCCGACTAGTTAATAGGGTATTCAAATTCTCAATTCACTTTCATTTTCAATTCAATTCAAACCACTTTTCAATCAATACACAATTCACATTTTCACACATATTCATAAATTAATTCACTTTATTTAATTCATACTTTAAATTCATTTTCCAATCAAATTCAAATCACTAATTACTTTTTAATCAATATAAATTTCAAATACTCACATACTTCCATCATTCAATTCAATTTGATTCAATTCAAATCACTATTATCATTTCAATTACTTACCTAATTTTACTTACCATGCATTTTAATTAAAATATAACAATTAATAATAAATAGATTTGAATTATAGTAATACAAACCGAAATTCTCTTCGGATTTAATCCTCGACGATCTTTTCTTTTCCTTTTTGGGCCAATGCTTCAGGCTCGATATTAGCTTTAAAGCTTTAAAACCTTAAAACCTTAATTTTCCCTTTTCTTTCTTTCTTTTCTTCTTTCCTTCCTTCCTTCTCTGTTTCGTTTTGCCCTCTGTTTCTTTTTGTTTTTGTTTCCTTCTTTTTCATTTGCTTTTTCTAATAATATAATATAATAATATAATAGTTTTACTTAAATAATAAGGAAATACATAATAATCACAAATATGTGTATTTTATTTATACACTTGGATTTATTTCTACCACACACTTGTCATAATTTTGGTTTATTATTATTTTTACATAATAATATAATATAATATATTTAAAACATAAAAATCTAAGATTTTTATCATACTTATGTCACCTCGTCTATGGGACTTGGCATATTTACCTATTTAGTCCTTTTAACTTTTCTTTAATCTATTATTCAACTTTCACCCTTACTTCAATTTAGTCCTTTTTAATCAATTAACCATCGGAACACTAAAATTTCTTAACAAAACTTTAATACTATTCTAATGACACTCCGTAAATATTTATAAAATTATTTACGACTTAGTTTATAATTTCGAGGTCTCGATACCTCGTTTTCGACCCAATTTACCTAATAATTTCTTTTAAATCACAAAATTCACTAATTCAAAAATATTTTTAAAATCACGCTTAACTTATAATTATTAATTAATAATTTTTTCTAACTTTTTCATCGAATTTAGTGATCTCAAATCACTGTTCTGACACTACTAAAAATTGGGCTGTTACAGGATGATTTACAACTAAAGGGGAGGCTCTCTATTTATAGTTGAGCTCCCCAAATCCAACGGTCTAGCTAAATTTACATCGATAGACAAGATGAAGTCTATCCCTACAATTAAGGGATTTAAAAGATTTATACAATCAAATAAAATCTAAGCTTATCAGATATTATTCTCCCCAATCTTCTAAGATTAGTTTCCCTCTTTACCAAGGTAATCTAATTTTCCATATCTATTTCATTAGGCGGCCCGGCTTCAAATAGACAGGCTTCTTCATTAGTTCTTTGAATCAGGCTAGTTCTCGTAGGTCAAATGGTCTATGACATTCTACCTCATCCATTCTCATAGCACCCTCGTTGTGCTCTCGGAATGACACTGACTTGATTTGCCTCGGAACTTACTCGTCACCTTAGCTCTTTCCCCACTAGTCTCACTGTCAGGTAGTCCTGACCCTTGGAACATTCGCCTCAGATTCTGTCACCTCTTAACTCAAATCATTTCACACGTTCATACATTCCATTCGCAAGAAGTCACCACTTTCACTTACCCACATTGTGACTTGCCTCGATTAGGATCTTTTTATTCTACACAACTGGGCTTTCTATACCTATGTTGAACACTGGTTGACCTTGAGTTTTCCCAACAGCTCCGGTCTATACGCCCCTAAACTTTCCCACTTCAAAACTCTGAAAGAGCACATATGTTCTCACCAAGCCAACAAGTCAAAATGCAAAAGACTACCAAAGGGTTCGAAATGTACTTTACAGCATTTACTCGTCCCGACTGTCTAGTTTGCATCACCACTTTACCCCCAAGGTTTGATGCACAAGCCACATTTCCCTTAGGTGGTAACTCCACTAATAGCTCAACAAACTTCCCATTGATTTCATGCTCCACTAGAATTTTCGAAGGGGATTTCTTAGCACTACGATCTATTGAATCAATGTTCCACCCATATGAAACATCATTGACTAGCTGGATTGTCAATAACACCTTGATCTCAATCTTCATATCTTAATTTACCGACACAACAATTTGCAACAACGGGCCATCAATGATATGAACTTGATCAAAAAAAGGAAAAAGAACCGCCTTAATACTATCAAAGAAGTTTAAGTCAAGCAGAAAATCATAATTGTCTAACTGGATTACCTCAAAATCTTCCTTACCCTTCTATTCATCAATTTGTAGCTCCACTCCTCAAGCCACTCCCACAGTTAGGGCATTCTCAAAATTTATCATCTTGATCTTATTCAATTTTCTAAACGAGAGACCAAATTTTCGATATGAATAAGTTTGATGCTCCCAAATCAACCTACCTCCATGTTATTCCTCTTCGCATGAGTGAGTATCATTGAATTAAGCTTTGATGCCTTCCTCTCATTAGACTCTGCTTCCTCCATTTATTGGTCACGGATGGCTTAACTCATTCTGGACAATTTCGCATCCTATGAGGATTACTACAAAAGAAGCACTTCACTGGCTTCTTCTCACTCTCATTGGACCTATTGGCTTTGACTCTACTCACGATTGAACTAAGCTTCATGGGCACTTTTTATAGCTCATCATCCCTTCTGATAGCCAAAAACATGGATCACTTTGAACAATACCTTACCACATATGGTCTTTGACAAAGATAGCATTTTTCCTCGCTCCCATTCTCTTTCAGGTTGTTGGGTCTCCACTTCACATTTCATAGTTTCTCATTACCACTGTTGTCATTGTCATCATTGTTGTGTCCCTCTTCATCTTCATCATGGTCTCCCGCACCATTGCATTTCCAATTAGGCTTGGAAGACTTTAACTTGTCTTTCCTCGAAACAAGTTCGATCAAAGACTCAGCTACAATCATGGCTTTTGACAGTTATTGAACCTCTCAACATTCTAATTTCTGTTTAACCCACAACTTTAACCCATCCATAAAATAGAAGAATGCCTCATCCTCACTCAGGTTGGTGGCTTGAAGCCTCAACTCGTCGAACTCTTTCGCATACTTCCAAATTGTACCTCATTACGAGAACCGACGCAACTTAGATTAAGCCTGACCACCTCCAGACATACTAACATCCAAAGTGTGAATACTGCAACAACAGAAATATAGAAGTGAGGCGATATCCGCAAGTATACAAGTCAAGTTGTAATGTAGTTGCAACGGAGTAGGTGAGTACTCCGAGGATCGTACCTAAATGAGGCTAGTGCTAGATCAATTTCAACCTAAACACCAAAAGATCTATTTAGTATTTGAAATAGGTTATATTACTTAAATATAAATAAAAGGGATTTTTATAATTTTTTATAACAATAAAAATATAAAAAATAAATAAGTATCGAGAAATTGAAAACTAGAATAAAGCAAATCTGATTATGAGTGATTAGCTCACTTCGGTAATCTTCATCAACTATCACTTCGGGTTACTCGTCAATCAACTAGTCGATATTCTAGTAGGATCTTTCAATACATCCACTAGAATAATGAGTTAGCTAGGACTACTTATCATCCGACCTTACAGTCCAGATCGGTTTGGGGTTAAGGTATTCATGGATAGAGTATACGAATTTTGGGTTAATCCCCACCTTGATATCTTCCTAGGGTTATCAAGCCTAGGGTTTTAGGTTCTTCCTTTCCAAAACAGCTGATCCGTTGATTAACCCTACAAAACAGTTAATAGATCATACATTCACTCGTTAATCCCCATAAATGGATTATTTCCTCATGGTTTTTGTAAATAGTATAGAATCGATATAAACCGTAAACATGATAAATGAATCAAAAGTATAGAGTTTAAGAACAAGCTTGATTTGTATTATGAATGAAAGCGAATCCACAAGGTTTAATCGCATCCACAAATTAGATCTCTCAAAATAAAACAAAGAACAAACTGAAAAATAAATCTAAAACCTCGGGAAAGAAAAACTTAAACTAAAATTAAAAGAGAGATTCTAAACTAAGTAATTGGTGTCCATTACATGTGCCAAATGAGCTTATTTATAGATTTGAGGTGGTTGTCGCCTTCAACTCTAGACTAGTTTTAAGTTTCATTGTACGAGCCAAAATACCCCCTGGCTCGTATAATTCCCGTCCAAAGTCGATGTTGCGACACATTAGGACCTGTGATGCGACATAGAAGTCAGTATACTTTTCTTTTGGATGTCATCAAGGGTATGTCGCGACACCCTTAGCCTATGTCACGACATTGAAGGCAATCTCGAAATTCCACTATTCTTCTCCCCATGTTGCGACATAGTGACCAGTATCAGTTTAGCATGCCTTCTAATGGTCTCTTGACCGCCTCTGGACGTACTAATGCCTAGAGTGTGAATAATGAAACAAAAGATATATGTAAATGAAACGGTATTTGCAAGTTTACAGGTCAATTTGTAATATAGTTACAACGGAGTAGGTGAGTGCTCCGAGGATCGACCCAAAAGAAGCTATATATCAATTTCAATCTAAACACCAAAAGGTCTAATTAGTACTCGAAATAGATTATATTACACAAATATAATTAAAAGGGATTTTTAGGGTGTTTTATAATAACAATATAACAAATAAATAATTATTGAGAAATTGAAAAGTAGAATTAATCAAATTTATTTAGGGGTGATTAGCTCGCATCTATAATCTTTAGCAACTGTCGTTTTGGGTTCCTCGTGAATCAACTAGTCGATATCCTAGCAGGATCTTTCAATATGTCCACTAGAATAACGAGTCAGCAAGGACTACTTATCTTCTAACCTCACAGTCTAGTCTAATTTGGGGTTAAGGTATTCACAGATAGGCCATGCCAATTTTGGGTTAATTCCCATCTTGATAACTTCCTAGGGTCGTCAAGCCTAGGGCTTTAGGTTCTTCCTTTCTCAAACAATTGATCTATTGATTAACCCTACAAAATAGTTAGTAGATCATACCTCCACTCGCTAATCCCCCATAGAGAGGTTAGTTCATCATGGGTTTCATAAATAGTATAGAATTGATATAAAGCGTATACATGATAAATGAATCGAAAGTATAGAGTTTAAGAAAAACCCTGATTTGTATTATCAATGAAAGTGAATCCACAAGGTTTGATCGCATCCACAAATTAGATCTCTTGAAATAAAATAAAGAACAAAGTGAAAATTAAATCTAAAACCTAAGGAAAGAAAAATTAAACTAAAATTAAAAGAGAGATTCTAAGCCAAGTAATTGGTGTCTATAACATGTGCCAAATGAGCCTATTTATAGATTTGAGGTGACCGTCGTCCTTAATCCTAGGTTAGCTGACATTCCCGAGCTTTAAGTTGGATTATATAGACCAAAACGCCCCTTGACTTGTATTAATTCCCATCCAGAGTTGATGTCGCGACACATCAGGACCTGTGTCGCGATATAGAAGTCAATATACTTTTCTTTGAGATGTCTTCAGGGGTATGTCGCGACACCCTTAGGTTGTGTAGCGACATTGAAGGCAGTGTCGGAATTCCTCTATTCTACTCCCTATGTTGCGACATCGAACCCTCTGTGTTACAACATAGTGACCAGTATCGATTTAGCATGCCTTCTAATGTTCTCCTACTCACTTACAAAGTTCATTGGCTCACCCTTTGGCCACATTTGGCCCCTAAGGTCAATAAAAGACTAAATTTACACATTTTATTGAATTAATTAAACTTAATAAAATATAATTAAAACCTAATGATAATGCTTATTTTCAAGCTCCTAAAGTACAAAATTTAGTTTAATCTGCTACACTGAATTATGGCAAATCAAAGCCCTTATCACGACCAATGTTTCCTCCTTCAAAGTCATCGTCATGGCCTTAAGAGCATCATCTCTTTCCGTGAGCTTACCCACAATGGAATTGAGCATCTCCCGCATCTCTTTCACATTAGAACCAAGAGACTCTAACACGACTTCTTTGGGTTGCTCTTCATTCGAGTCCAACTTCGCATTGCGTCCCTTGATCATCTCAATACTGTCCTTCACATCCCCCATGGACTCCTCGAGATTGAGCACTCATTCCTCCAAAGCCAACAACATGCCCCTCAAACAACTTAGTTTCCTGGTCCTCCTTCGGGTCTCTATTGGTTCAATCTAATCGACAACTTCTTTCGATGTCTCAAATGGGGCCTTCACAATCTAAGCTCGAATACCAACTGTCATGAATTGCTAGACTGAAAGTCTAACCTCGTAACACAAGTGCTTACATGTGTAATAATATATCTTAAAAATAGGAGTTAATTAAGAACAACCTGCTGTCTACATTAATTACATTATGGTAGGAAAATAATTGAAGAGAAATAGCAAATGAGCCACCAATTCCGTCCATAAAGGCACATACATAATTATAACAAATTTAGACTATTTTTGGACAATATTTTATGAATGTTTAACCATCCCCTAAAAATATTCAACACATTTATTCATGATTAAATGAATGATGTGTAAAAAAACATACAAGTTGCACAAGCAATAAGAATTTATTTTTAAAATTGAATTGGTTATATTGTTAGTTCATTAGTTTAATTGGTTTGATCCGTTCAATTAATTCAATTAAAATTATTAATTTTAAAAAAAAGTACTAAAAAATTTTAAATTTGGTTCAACCGATTTTTTCTAAATTTAATTGGTCCATACCGATTCTCAAATTAACCGATTTAAAGTATCTTTCTGAACTGATATTCCAACTAATTTCTAATTTAACTGGTTTGATTCAAACAACATTAGCAATCAGCCATTGCATGAAGAAATGCTGAAAGGGAAAGTCAAAGTTAAATTTTGAACATAGAACTCTAATGCCATATAAATTCAATTGTTAATTATTTTAAAAATCAAATAATAAAATTTAAGCTTTCTTTCATATTTATTTTGGTTAATTATTTAATTTATAATGATTGGTAATAATTAAATTATAGATATATTTATTACTTAAAACAAAATTCAAAATTTTTTATTACTCTTTTGTAATCCCGACAAATGTTAATTTATGGGTATATGCTGTATTTCTATAAAATTTAAGAAATTAGGTCATTTTTTATATTTATTTATAGGTTGCTTTCAAACAGAGAAAGTAAAACCGCATTTAAGAGTGCGTATTTTTATTAAAATTGACAATTTAGTTCACTTGATCAAATGGTTAAATATTAATGCTTTTGTCATTGAGTCTCGTGTTTGATTTTTTCCTACTTACATTTGTTTGATTCTTTTCCTACTCACATTTGTATTTTTTATTTCATGTTGTTTGAAGCTTATTGTTATTATTATTTAATTAATATTTTAACTCATTAGCTTTTTGGATAGATGGTTAGATAATTGTGATTTCATCTTTAAGTCCTAGATTCAAATTTTCTTATAAGTATTTTAATATGTATTTTTTTTCATGTTGTTTCAAGTTTTTTTATTTTTAATTAATGTTTATAATTAATAAATATTTTTTCAAGTTTTTTTATTTTTATTACAACTTTTTAATGAATAAATTTTTATTTATAAAATTAAATAATTATTTCAAATATCATTATTTTAGTAAATATAATTTTTATATGTGTAATTTTATTTTTCTTTCCATATTAGAAATCACCATACCCACAATATAGGTGGAGAAAATAAATATTTGACATATAAATTTTATATATAAAGAAAAATATATCAAAAGAATTAGTTGATGTTTTTAAAAATAATTACATATTTATTATTTGATTTTATAAATAAAAGAGTTACTAATTTAAAAATTGAAAATAATATATTTATTAATTATAAAAATTAATTAAAATATAAAAAACTTTAAACATGAAATAAAAATACATATTAAAATACTTATAAGAGGAATCAAACTTAGAACTCAAAATGAAATCACTATTATGTAATAATCTAAATAAAAGAGCTAATATATTAAAATATTAATTAAAAATAAAAATTTGAAACAAAATAAATAAAAAGCAGACTAATATTTTTAATTTTATAAAAAAAAGGGGGCATATACTCAAAAATTAACCTCCCAACATGCCTATAAGGTGGAATTCCCAATTTTTATACTTAAAATGATAAGAAAAATAAAATTTAATTAGTGAAATCAAGAGGGTGAACTGAGGGGCCCCATTCGGATCTGGTCGAATATATGGGTGTCTTTGGAGTTGATTGTACGAACCATTGGAGATTAGACTCATGCCGCCGATGCCCATCGAATAATAAGTTGCTTTTACGCTTGAATATACGCCCAAGCTGTCTTGTCTCTGTTATGGTCACTTTTTTTTCCATTTTAATTTCAATTTTTTATCTTTATATAACAGTTTTAGTCACATCTCACATTCTAGTTATGCTTTTCGTACACTCTCTGTATTGAGTAACTGTAAGCAAAAGATTACGGGTTTAAGTTTCACAAAAACCGAAGAAAAGAAACCTAGTGTGATGCATACTTTTCCTTTTAAAAAATTGTCAGAATAAATAATATTTTGAAAAAATTACGAAAATAGATTAATTTTACAAAAACTCTTATGACAACGCTTATGAAAACGCTTCTAGTTGGAAGGGTTTTCAGCGTGTTGCCAAAAAAACAATTCTAGCTAGATTTGTTTTCTCTCAAATCACCTGAAAACTCTTCCAGTTGGAAGCGTTCCCCTTTTAGGATTAGGGTTTTAATTTTTAAAAGTAGGGTTTTATTTTTAGGGTTAAAGTTTAGAGTTTATAAATTAAGGTTTTTAGATTTAGGGTTTAGAGTCTTGTTATATTTTTGTTTAAAATTTTAAACTTTATTACATATTATTTATTTTTATAATTTTTGAAATGTTAAATAATAAATAATTATTGAATTTGAAATTTAAAAACATTGTATTTACACCAATTGTATATTCGAATTGCAAAATGCAATTCGATTCATAATCGAAACTCGGAGTACTCGATTGGGATGAAATATTAATTATTCATTTTTTCACATTTTTAATCTTAGTTTGATTTGATTTTCAGTAAATTGTTTATCCCAATGCATTATTTTTGACGAGATGGGTTCAAAAAATATATCACGGGAATCTCGGGATATATGATGGGTTTCTTGGAAAAAGACTGGAGTTGAAATTTGTAGAAAGAAAATGCTCCAAGTAGGACGCACTGTCAGCAAAAGCACAGAGAGTGCATCTAGCTAGAAGCACTTTAAGCTGACATGGCACTGAAAATGCTTCCAGCTAGACGCGCTTTCATTGACAATGCGTCTTGCTTGGGGCGTGTTCTCTCTAAAAATTTCAACCCTCCACTAGGTCAGGAAAATTTTCAAAATGAACTGCAAGTCACCCCCTGGTCTATAAAAGCAACCTATTTCAGCATCGAGTGGCATAAGCCATTTACGAGCAAAGAAAATTGTAAAAAGATCAAAAGAAGTGAAGTTTGCACATAAGGCATAAGTTGGAGCAACCACGTTATTTGCATAAATAAGCATTAACTTTTGTTGTTCATATTTAGTTACAGTATTATTTTTGTTTTAAACATGTGTAACAAGTTATTTGGTTGAAAATGAGTGGATGAATTAATGCAATTGTTTATTACGACAGTGAAGTACGTGACACTAAAAACAGGGTGGTTTTTTTTATTAGAGAAGACAACGCGATTGACTTTTCACCAAAAATACAATTGCCAAAACTTCGGACAAGAATTAGGTAGAAAATTTTTGGATCCAACCAGATGAGAGTATTGTCCCTTAAATATCGATTTTGTACTTCAATCGACCCCGTCAGATATGACTCTTTCGATATCAGAGGTGCGAAGGCATTGGAGGCGATGGTGCAGATGCATATTGGTAGTGGATCACCGTTTCTCAAGTTATATGTAGAGTTTGCAAGGATAGATGAAGGCCCTCGGACGTCGACATATGTTCCTGTTTGAGAGGCCAAAACGGAAGAACAAGTCAAGAGTCCAACGATATAGTTGTATGGTGGGTTCACCGTTTTGTTAGAAAGTTTCAATTATGATACCTTGAAATCATCAATGGGAAGACACTCATCTATATCAGCCTTAGATTTCAACCGCAGCAGGTAGAACACCGAACAGTTGGGTTTTGATGGTAGGACGGAATACATGACCCCTGCATGACACTCAACTAGTGGTTTTAATTTGAACTTCGGTCAGCCAATGTCAATGCTGGGAACACTTACAGGGGAATGACATCAACTTTCAGCGGTTGGCAATCAATAGGTGATTTTGGACATTATGACAACTACACAAGAAGGAATGACCCTACGACGTCCACCGATGAGGGAACATCCAACATGGCAGATGTTGGTGGGTCTGAGAATTAAGAGGGAATTAAATTTGATGTCGATCCAATCCAGGAGCTCGGTGTCAATGGTTAAGAAAATGCATTATTTTCTGAACCAAAGTCAGTTCTAACTGAACTAGAAGATTAAGGTTTAGATGGTGAAGGTCTTGAAAAAGATGCCGAAAAAGATTCATGGTTTAGGGCATACTCACCTCTAGCTTATATACATAATATGGACCTATTGGCAGACGATAGGTTGGAGTTTGTAGAACTACCACCCAGGAGGCCGGGCCATACGAGTTTTTTGTTGGATTCAAGTGATTTGGAAGCAGAAAATGAGTCTTCAACTACAGATTGTCTTGTCACTGTAATGAAGCGATAAAACATCAAGAATAAGTAAACTTTTACATGGTTAAATCTCAATCTAGCAAGTTCGAGACAAAGTGCGCAATGTAGGACAATAGATTTCCATAGAAAATCATGGCTTTTGTTAAGAAGAAGACAGGGTTGTAACGATAAAGAAGTTTATCGCTACGCATATGTGTGTTGCCACGAGTACTGCATCAGTAACGATATATATTACGATACAGTTGAATTGCTAATTTTAACGTACTTGTGTTGTTGTAGGTATTTCACAGGATCATTTGAAATTATACTAGGAGATAATTACAGACATAAGACTGCCTATGGTCAAAATAAGTCTTAGGATTGATGTGTCGATTTTAATTACAAATATCCGTAGTTAGTTCGATTACACGCCTTCATACCACAAGGCATGGATCGCAAAACAGAAGGGATTGGAGAAAATACATAGTGGGTGAGACGCAGCGTACAATGAGGTATGACAGTGGTGTCAGGTACTGGAGAGGTACGTCTCAGATTGTGTAATGGATCTGGAAATGAGGCTTACGTACTATAATGATCAGTTGCTCTATAGATGCTGAGTGTTCTTACATTTGTTCTGGACTTTCAAGCAATGTCGACGGGTATTCAAGTACTACAAGCCACTGGTACAAATTGGCAGTACCTTTATATACAAGAGATGTACCCATCGATTGTTTTTGGTTGTGGCACAGGACGACAATAATAAAATCCTAATGATTGTATTTGTAATAATGTCGGGGGAGTCAGTAGACGATTGAGATTTCTTCTTGTCTAGGTTGAGAAGGCATGTTTTCCCTCAACCCGATATATGCGTCATCTACAATCAGGGACCTAGAATATTGACAACAATTGAATGCCAAGGAAGCCTTTGGAACTGTACACAACATAGATATTGTCTGAGGCATATTGCATCAAACTACTACAGACAATACACCAATACTGCTTAGCGAGCATAAGTGATCAACATGGGTATGTAATCGCCACTATTAAATATTCATTGATATTTAACCGATCATAAAATGTTAGACATTATGGATAAACTATTCACTTCTCTCGACAGGGTACGAGCTCGTCAAAGACCATTTTCATGAAATGTTAGAAAACTTATGGGTAATTAATGGTAACGGGGCGGGCTACCTCTCTAACATACCCTTCGATTAGTGGACACAATCCTACGACAAAGGTCTACGATATAGGCACATAACGACAAACCTGATGGAATGCATCAATTCTATTTTAAAGGGAACACATCATTTGACGGTAACCTCAGTTGTCAAAGAGACATACTTTCGTTTGGCTAAACTTTTTCCAAAGCAAGTGGCAAATTATGTTGGGAAAATGCAGGGCAGCCACGTTTGGAGTGATGACGTACTGAAAGAAATTAGGAATGCTACAGCATGAGCAAACTGTATGTATCTAGTGTGCCACTCGCATGAATACCTATGGTTTCGAGTAACGGAGTTCGATAAATCAGACTAAGGTATTATTAGGAAAGCGTATTGTGTACACCTAATAGAAAAGACTTGAGACTGTGAGGATTTGATGCACTTCATTTTCCTTGTGCTCAAGCAATTGCAGCATATAGCAATCAAGGTTTGGATCCCATGAGCTTTGCGGATAAAGTCTACAAACTAGAAAACATGTATAACGTGTGGAGAAACGTATTCCCATTGGTCCCAGATGAACGTAGGTGACCGCCTATATCGAGTACTCCATTTCAGTTGTTACCCGATAGGTTATTGCGTCACAAACCAAAAGGTCGACCGACATCGACTCAGATACGCGACAACTTGGATATTCAGGAGAAGTCAAACCAACCAAAGTTATACGAGTGGTGTAGGAACCCGAGCCATACAATGTTGTCATGTCCACATCGAAGGGATGATACAAGTACAATACATCATTAACATCAATTTTGTTGTAAACTATAAACACATAATTTTTCCATATAATACAAATCAATAAATTAAATGATAGTAAAGACCAACTTTAATGAAAAAATTATATTTATTTAAAAACATAATGATGTACAACATCGATATAATAAAAATGTTTGATATTTATTGAAATGTTAACATGAGAAGTACAATAATAAAGTAAATCAATCCAATCTCCGGTCAGAATGTGTGCCACATTGGGATGGTCGATGGTTGCGAATCGGATTCCTTCTTACTTCAACCTCCGGTACAGATTATGGTATCAACCTATCATCTTCTTCACCTTTTTCGTGGTTGATTGCAATCGGTTGCTCCTCGATTGCCATCGTGTATCATCCGATCTAGGATTAGGTGGTAGGAAAGATGATCTATATTGGTAGAACAATGATCCTGGAGGTGTTTGTGACACCATCGGTATAGGGGTATAACTATTTTGTGTCTCATACATCAATGGCATAACAACTAGACTCTCAGTCGGTGCCCAAAACATAGATGGCCTATACATCGTCGCCGGTATTGTCGTTGTCAGAAATGTCAATGGCATCGACACGTAATACGTCAGGGACAAAGGTCTGAAAATAAAACCTGGCATCAAAGTAGAAGTAGAAAAATTTGGTAGAATATATAGTGCTTGTGTGAAAATGACAAGGTTAGTATACGCACCAGAATAAGACGAGACATACTGACAGGGTGTGGTGCATCATCGGTGTCAGTTATTGAGTAGGTGCTGATGATAGACTCGCCTCACCAGACTATGAATGTGTAGGCGCCTATTGTGGCCTCATCGTATGCGATTATCGACCCCCCGCCTCTTCCCCTGATAAGTATGACTTACCATAAACCTTAAACCATTGCATTTACTCTAGATCACAAGCTAACTCTGGAGAGAGAGAATGGCCTCGCGAGCAGGTAAAAACTCATACCAATTGTTCCACATCTTGATATATTTGGTGTGGAATACCGTCTAATTCTCATCTGTCCTCCCCCGCAAGTCGAAAGGATACAAATCATCGAGGTCTTGAGGTGTCACTAAAATTGATTGCCTGACCCCGACTTCCGCAACACTCTATCCGACATGTGTATCTCCATGGTAGCGTACACTACCAATGGCACCTTCACGTGCCAGATGTTGGGATTCACCAATAATTACGACGGGATGCATTCTTGAATTACTGGATCCTCGTATGGTGTCCATTCAAACTATACTAAAATAATCCAAATTTTAGTTATATATATACTACTAAATCTCAAATCAACTACGTTAATATTATATAATTCAAATTTTTAAAAAATACATACCTCCGCTTCCAATTGTTGGTCTAGCAGAAGTTGTATATCTCGAAGCTCATTCAGTAGTCTCGCATAACTCGACCCATGGTTCCACCTATTGAAATAATTTTTTAACAGAATAATTTAAATTTTAATTAATTTTATTATGGTAAATATATTATCTAATTAATTTTACCTTGTTACGAGTGAAAATGTATAAGGTTAGTTCGTTCGAGGATATAAAAATGGCAACTAGTACCGCGCCCATGGTTGTAGTAGTAGTATGCAATCACCAATGTTAATTTTTTGTGATTGCGTCGCACGACACATCTCTTGGTACAAGGTCGCCAACATGACGGACCCCTAACTAAATTTGCCCGCTTCTCTCAAGTTAACGAGTTTCAACAACCATTTTAGATAGACGAGATTTCGTGACTTATCCGGCATTATGATACCACTGACGATCAAAATGATGTATGCATAAGAGTGTTGTTTTCTTTGGACTTCAGTCAAATCCTTATCGATCCCATCGAAATTTCTTCTTAACCAACCCATTTCGATCCGGCCTCCAAAAATCATCTCTGAATCCCTCCCCAAAGGTTCGGCGCATACACCTCTCCAATTGACTGCGTGAACAGACCCAGTCACTACCAACCCATCCACCAGTAACCCGATTTGTAATTGCATGTCCTTTAGAGTCATAGTACACTCGTTGCATGAAAGATGGAATGTATGCATCTCGGGTTTCCATCTTTCCACCAATGCGCTTACGAGTGTCGGGTCCAACTTACACCCCCTACCTACAAGGGCCACATGCGAAAAGTCGACATCTTTCAAGTAGGGTTCGATTAAAGGTGATGGAGGAACGGGTAGATTACGAATATAGGTCTCTAAAATTCGATCTTCCGCCTATTTAGATAAAAAATACAAAATATTAAATTCAAATATAACAAGAAAAAAAAAACAACATTAAAATATAATAAAAAATTCTTACCATTTGAAATTGATTGACAGAAATGTGGTTGTCATCAAAACAGATTAGAGATCTTGCCATTGCTAAATTTGAAAACACAGAATAATTTCTAATAAAAAATATAATTTACGAAAATGTTAAGATAATTTTAATAAAGAAAAAATAAAATTTAGAGAGAAATAAAATTTGAGTGAGAATTTAAGAGGGAATTGAAAGAGATTTGAGAATGTGAGAGAGAGTTGAGATTCAATTGGAAGAAAAATGAAATGGAGGGATTATATATAGGAAACAAATTGGATTGTTCGTGGGGGGTCCAACTGCTAATTAAATAACTGTTGGAGAAAGTAGCTATTGGAGGTTACTATTGGGGGAAAACACTTCCAACTAGAATTGTTTTTAGGTGATTTGGCAAAAAGCGCATCTAGTTGGAAGCATTTTCCAGGCAACACGCTGAAAATGCTTCCAACTAGAAGTATTTTTTTGCAAATCACCTAAAAACGCTTCCAGTTAGAATCGTTTTCGTAAAATCGATCTATTCCTGTAATTTTTCCAAAAACCGGCCTATTCTGGTAATTTTTTCTAGCATTTTTGAGTAAATTAGTCCTCAAAATAATTAAATACCAACACATGACAACTTATCTTCTTCGTTTGGATCTTTTTGTCAAAATGAAAGAGAGAGTCCCTTACATGAAATATAACACTAATTTAATTCTATATATGCAAATATAAAAATGTTCATGGATTAAGTTTATGTACGATAAAATTTTATATATACGGCTTGAAATTAACTTCAATTTTTATTAATATTTACTTATATTTTTAAATAATCAATCCAAGTTCATTTAAAATCCGCTCTTCATTGTTTTTGGGATGGCAAAAGCATTTATTCACCTCACAAGTATTGAAGAACAATAGGTTTTTGGAGTAAACAGTGCTCTTAAAAATGTTTTTCATCCAAATGCAAAACTTGATATTTAGGTGTTTTTGGTTTTTAGCTTTTGAGGTGAAATTATCGAAATACCCTAATTTATATTAACTATTTAAAAGGACTTTAAAATGGAGATTAATTTATAATTTATGTATAATTATATTAAATTATTTAAATATTTCATGTATCATTATATTTAAAAATTTTGCAATATATAATGTCTCATTAATTTTGCAAATAAATTAAGTAGTTAAAATGTATTTACAATTTATATTAAATATGTTATTTATTAAATTATTTAAATACCATTTAAATTAACTAATATTTTACTTTTAAGCTTCGTGTATAATATTATACCCAATTTACATATTTATTGTGCTTTGTTAATGTATATTTTTAAATAAATGACACTAATTTTGAGTTTTTACTTGATTTTTAATTAGGTGCAGAGCAAACACAAAAGAATTTTTTGGGCTTGAGAGCAAATTAAAGAATTTGGGTTTTAAATTTGGAATTATAATTACAAAGATAATACTTTTAAATTTTCATTAGAATTATATTTTTATTTTCTAGTATCTTTTTTTCTAAATTATTTTAAGATAAATCCTCAATATTATATTGATGAGTTTAGGTAGCACTAAGATTTTATATTTTTATTTTATAAAAACAAAAAGGGAAGAGGAACAGGGGAGTGGGCCTGGTCCCTGTACTTTTGGCATGAATTAAGATAAACTTCAATTTCTTGTTTTCGTACATATATTTTAGTTCATTTCCTTCGTTTCGCTTTTTCTTGAGCAGTTAACCCCTAATTTAGCTTTAGGTTAATAGTCAAGTCGGAAGAGAACTGTGAGATTTTAAATCGTGACTAAAAACTTTTATCTCGATACTCGTTATGTATTTTTGGTTTAAGAGATAAATATTATGGGAAATTTACCAATAAAAGCTCTCTTTTTTTCAAAATTTACCGAAATGGGCCAACTATTTAATTATTTACCGGAATGGTCCATTTTCCGCGAAATTGCTTCCACGTCAGCGCGATGTCAGGGTACGCGCCAGGAAATCGCGTCTACGTCAGCGCGACTTGCTAACGTGGACGGAAATCGCGCCCTAGAGGACGCGATTTGCCGACATGGCATGAACAGTTTATGTTTTTTAGCTTGAAAAACTTTGAAAGGCCATAACTTTTGGTTCGGTTGTCCGATTGAGACTATTGTTTTTTGATTTCGAATAACTTTTCGAGATCTACGCGCTGAAAAACTGCTTAGAGATGAATAGGGACTAATTTGTAAAGTATAATTTGTTAGTTACGAGTATAGGGACTAAAGTGTAATTATTTCAAAATTAGCATGAAATTTTTGTATTTAAGAATATTTGAATGTTATGGAAGGATGAAATTGAATTTTAATTGAAAAACGAAGCTTAGATTTGAAAGTATGACTATTTAGGTTTTAGGGACTAAATTGAATAAAATGGAAAATTGTAGGGAACTTCTCAAAAGTGGAATGAGCTGACTTATACCTATAACAGGATGATATAAGACAATTCTGTAAAAAAAGATCCGGTGTTTACTTCAAATAAATAAGGAAAATAATGATTTGAATGTTTCAAAATTTAATTTTAAACCGAAAAAATCAAAATTTAGGGGAAAAAAGGATCTTTTTCGACAAAAACTATGGCAAAATGCCTTTGGCTGTTTGTCAGCGCGTAGATCTCGAAAAGTTATTCGAAATCAAAACAAAAATTGTCTCAATCGGACAATCGAGCGAAAAGTTATGGCCTTTCAAAGTTTTCCAAGCTTAAAAACATAAACTGTTCATCCACGTCAGCAAATCGCGTCCTCGTAGGCGCGATTTGTTTCCACATAAGCAAATCGCGCTGATGTAGACGCGATGTCCTGACACGTACCCTGACATCGCGCTGACGTGGACGCAATTTCGCAGAAAATGACCCATTCCGGTAAATAATCAAAAAATCGGCCCATTTCGGTAAATTTTGAAAAAAAATGGCTTTTATTAGTAAATTACCCAAATATTATTGTCTCTAGTTTAAGAGATAAATATAAATTCATAATAGATCAAGTCAAACATTAGTTGATTCGGTGTTATGTGCGTATAGTTGGAAAAATTGATATGACCCGTAATTTTCGTAATCAGTTTGTTGAAGAAAAAATTAACGTGATTAATTAAGTAAGTGATTAAACCTATCAAGAAAAATAACAATTGAATTTAGCTAATTTGCACGATTGAAGTCGTTGATTCGAGTCAGGTCTTTCTAGCTCTCAAGGCTACTGAGGAACTAAATCGTGAAAGCGTACGTTCAATAAGAGTTAGTTGTCAAGAGTTCTTGCAATTAATTTACACATGGAAAGGCTGGTGGTTTGAGACATTTCCTTGATCATTATAACTGACTTATCGATTGGAGGAAAAAATCTATTGTTAAGGATCGATTTGAAATCAGAGTCAAAATTGAGCCTAAATGTAACAACCCGGTTTTGACCCTAATCGGAACAGTGGTTTCGGGACCACAAATCCGAGTCTGAAAAATATTTTAATATTATTTTACGTGTTTATTATGTGTGAATTTACTTGTGTGAAAGTTTCATGAATTAATTTTATTGTTGTGTGCTTAATTTGAGAAAATGGCTAAATCGCATAAAATAAAAATTTGATGGCTAAATATGAAAGTGTTTAATTATTTTTGTCTTTAGAATTTGGAGGTTTCATGTTGAAATTTAGCCAATATTAATGGTAGTGGACGGCAATGATGACTATTATATATATATATATATATATATATATATATATATATATATATATTAAATATAAAAGTAAAATAATAATGGTATAATATATTGAAAATAATAAAACTTAAAATAAACAAAGCCATGCATGTTATCTTTCTCATTGCCGAATATACAAAAGGAAAAGAAGAAAAAAATAGCAAGCTAGGTTCGGCACTTATTTTGCTTGATTAAGGTATGTTTAGGTTTTAATTTTTAATAATTTTTACGTTTTTGAGATCGTTGCTTTGTGTTCTTCAAAACCCATGTTTTAATTTTGTGAATTGTTGATGATTTTGAAATGTGCCATTGATGAATGGTTGGACTTTGTGATAGTTGATGATGAAAAATGAAAGATATGTGATAGATTAATATGTTTTGTATTGGGATTTTTAGTGAAATTGAGTAAATAGGCTAAATTGTGAAATTAAATTTTTGGGGGACTAAAATGTGAAATAAATGAAATGTGTGGACTAGTATGAAGACAGGGAACATTCGGCCCTAGCTTAGTGAGGGAAAATTTTGTGTATTTTGTGTTTTGTGCAAAAAAGACTAAATAGCAAAAAGTGTAAATATTAGGGGCAAAATAGTAATTTTCCAAATTATGTGTTTTTGGATTAAATTGAATGTGTTAATAAATAAATTATCTTATTTTGAATATATTTAGATCGAGAACCAAAGAAATCGGAGTTAGATCGAGGAAAAGCCAAATTAATCGAATAATCGTCCGACTTCGATTTTCCATCTTTCGAGGTAAGTCTATTAGCTATTTAATGTCATAAAAACAATATATAAGTATGTATATGTATATATGTGTACTTAGAGATTCGTAAATATACATAGATATAAGAGTTTTATTATTAAACATGTAAATATACATGTATATATACACTTTTGAATCAATTAAGATGTGTCATTATAAAAGTATATGCGGTTTGAGTGTATATGTATGCATGTATAAGATTTAGTTTTGAAATTTGTTATTAGATGATATTTGCATATGTTAGTTTTGATCATGTATATATATGTGTAAAATTTTAATATGTTGGAATATAAAGTGTATATTATTCAAGAATATTTTTAGTTAAATAGTATTATATTTGTAGTAGGATTTGAAGTATAAGGTTATGCATAAATATGTTCAGTTGATTTATTGAATTGTCAAATTGGATTTGGTGGTTGAGTTTTATATATATATATATATATATTCATGTGTTTCTATGATATAAATTTTGAGTTTCGAGCTGAATATTTAAGCATGGAATTTATATACCTATATAGTTCGAAAATGAGTAATATTTGGGTGAATTGAGTGTTTGAGCTTGGGGCCTAAAACGATTATTGTCAATGAGATAATTCAGACTTTACGTCTAGCAGGCTTGATGCCGGTGAAATGTTTTAGACTATACGTCTAGCAGGCTTGACGCCGGTGAAATATTTCGGACTTTACGTCTAGCAGGCTAATTGCCAGTGTATTGAATCAGGTTTTAAGCCTAACAGGCTAAGTGCCGGTGAATCTGTTGAAATTGTGTGAATTGTTCAGATTTATGTGTTTGAAGATGTTGTGCATAAACTCGACATAGGTGGTTGATATATATATATATTTTTATGGGTGCATTTGGTATAAGAAACTGATGAGTAATCTTATGTGCAATTGCTAATACATATATGTGTAAATATTTGTTTATAAGTAAAAGTTGAATGCGAATGTATTCGGTTATAGGCATAAATATGAGTTAGGTTAAAAGTTTATGATCGATATATATATATATATATATATATATATATATATATACATGTATAATGAGATATGAAATGTGATTGATAAAGTTATATATATATTCGATTGTATGTGCATGATAAGTACATATATGACTTTGGATAAATGTATGTGGTAAATACATGTACACATTTGGTTATAATATTTGTTAAGCTTATGTATATATGCACTCGGCTAATATGTTTAAAGTGTATATACATTTGGTTCTAATATTTGTCATGCATATATGTATATATGCATTCATGATTCATGGTTGTAGATTATATGCATAAAATGTATATACATTTGTCTGCTTTGGGTGTATTAGATTAATACACATCCTATTAAAATTTAAACAAATGTTTGATTAGTAATTATAATTGTTAATTGTGATTTCAATAAATTTTCTTAAAGAATTATATGATTCTTTTATATGTATTTTAGGTATGCTATAGACTTACTAAGCTATAAAAGCTTACTTTGTTTGTTTTTGCCCATTTGTTTTTATAGATTTTAGAGACGCGTTACGAGCTCAGGGATCATCAGCATAGTCTATCACACTATCGACTACTTTTGGTATTTTGTTAAATATTTGAACTCAATCTTATGGCATGTATAGGTTTGAGTACGATGTTGATTATATTTTGATTGTAAATTATAAATAGCTATGCAAAAGTAATTTAATTTTCATATTTGTGATCAGTTTGATTTTAAAAATGGTTGTGTTTGTTCAGTAATGCCTCGTAACCCTACTTCGGCGACGGATACGGGTTAGGGGTGTTACACTAAAGCATCGTGACATTGGTTTATTCAATATTATTTCATTTTTTTATTTTACCACAATTTTGATTTTATTTATTTTTATTATTTTTATTTTGATCAAATTTAATATCCCTCTTATTTTTTGTATAGACCAACACATGTCGTGGGCACGACAGTTTTATTGCCATGCAACCTAGTTAAATTGAACAACAATTTTAGATATCTTAATCCCTATGAGATCAACCCTACTACCAATTCTACTATTTAAATACTGTTTAGGGGTAGGAACTTTATTTTTGGTGAATTCGATATCCATCAATATCTAAAAAAAATATTTAAAATTTTCATCACATACTAAACACTTGAAATTAATAAAGCACATTTTTTCACGATACTTTTCAAAAACACCTTTCATTTGCAACATCAATGAAGAATTAAGCCTTAGGGCTATTCGTATTATTTTGTTAAACTTTATAAAGGGGTCAATTTTATTTAATATTTAGTAATTTTTAAAGTAATATTTAATAATTTATTTATTTATTTTAAATTTGTAAATTAAATATATTAATAATATATTTAATTTTTATATTATAATATATTTAATTTTTATATTGATAGAAATTGCATAACATATAAAAACAAAAGAAAATCTTGTAAAGATAAAGAAAATAACATAGTACAAACATGAGAAACAACTTGGGTTGAGTCGAGCTCAAATCTTGAATATTGGACTCTAAACTTGATACATATTTTGGATTTTTTTTGTGCCAAATATCAAGACTTAGTCTCCCAAATCTCGATACCTTTCAAACAGTTTCTAATAGAGGTTTTGAGAAGGGTACAATATCGAGACATATGTACCAAGTCTTGATACTTAACAACCAATTCTTGAAACTTTGAGCTTTGAGCTTTTAGTACCAAGACTTGTCAAACAACACATGTCTTATGAGAGCATTATAGTCTTGAGACTTACTACGTTAAGTTTTGAGACTTACCCATAAGTCTCAAGATGTCTCGAGACCTTAAGATTTGTAATGGCTATTTTTCAACCAAGTCTTGACTTATTTCTCACGTATTAAAACTTGACCTTACAGATTGCATTAAATGTGGAAATGAATTCTTTAAATGCTTCGGAATTCCCCCCAACGGCTCTAAACGTCTAATAATTGGTTAGAGGGTATAAATATAGGTTAAGAACAATTGAAGACTCAAGAGACACATATCCAAGCGTCAAGGACAGGAGAAAAACGTTATATTCTTTATATTCTCATTTTTCTCCAGTACATAGTCTCAAAGTTTATTTTGTGAAATTTTCTATCACATTTAGTTCATTTTCTTAGTGAGACAAACTTTGTAAACACGTACCTTTCTACAGGTATTATTGTTAATTTCATTTTTATCATCAAATGTAAATTGAGAAGGTTTTAGTTGAGCAGACAAAAAACTAAGAAGGGTTCAAGTTTAGCAAAAAAAAAAGTTAGGGGGAAAGCTTCTATCTAAGCTTTAAAAAAATGGTAGTTTTGTAAAGGTTATACCTAATGAATTGAGAAATTCTTAGTTGTGGTATACCAAAATAGTAGAGGTAATCAATTGGTGTCATACCACTATAAAAAGGATTGTACAAGCTTTTCTCCATTCTTTTTTTTTTAAAACAAAGTTTATAAAAAATTTAAAAATACCAATTCACTACTTTTCGATATTTTCAGGCCTAACATCTTTGGTAAAAGTGATTGTTGTAATGCTATTTTTTGGTTTGGGTGCCCTTTAAAAGCCTCAAGGTGTGTTGGGTCTATTGTAGAGTTTTGCATTCATCACGTTAAGAGTTAGAGTTGGGAGATTAGTGAAATTTCGAAGGAGTTAAATGGGAATGCTAATTGCCTTGCTAAGGGTGGGGTTAATAGAAAGTCTAACTAGATATAGTTTTGTAATTGAAGTTGTGTGAATAATATGCTGATCTTATTTTATTTGTAGTTTAAAATATGATATAAGTCTTTATATTTTTATTTTAAATTTGAAATTTATTCTTTGTATTTTTTAAAGAATTTAGTCCTACCTTTTAAATTTTAAAGTTCAAATCTAATTATTAACCTTGTTAATTTTTTAAAAATTTGAGTTCATAACATCATTATTTTAGTTACACCGCTACGAGTGAGTATTTTTTTATTTCAAAATGCCATATAAACAAATTTTAAAAATTTTTTTAATAAAATATGAAAGTGAAAAAAACCAAATTCATAATAATAAAAAGTTAAATTTCAAATTTATATGAAATACAAAAAGTAATAGTTTCTCTCTTTATTCTTATAAGATGGGACCCATGCGTTTTGTGAGGCTCTCTTTAGGTTGACTTTAGTTTTATCTTATGATTTTTAGTCTCTCCACCCAAAACAAAAGTACAAGCACTAACTGAATTCAAAATGACAAATCAAAATAATTTTAGACAATTTAATTTCAAATAAAACCATGATTTGAATGTGCGACATTAAAACTCCTATTTACCATTAAACAAATTTATTGGCAAAACTATTCGGTTTATATATATGCATTAAATAATTATATATTTATCCATATAATACAAAATCAAATCCATGCGTATATTTATTTTCTTAGAAAATGATTCGAAATTTTACGTGAAAAATTATAATTTTATTGTTAAATTGATAATTCACAAATTAAAACATCAATTATACATAAAATTATAAAAGCATGCTAAATTAATTACAATTTCCTGGTTTAAATTTTAGTGGGAGCTCAAATATGGAGGTCGTAACTTTACTTGTAATTTGAATAGCTGTATGCAAATATCAATCCAAAAAGTCCATTTCTAGCCAACTAAACACTATTTCTAGCCAACCAAACACTAATCAATCGAAACTAACATATTACAATAAAATAATCAAATATATATCCATATCCAATTTCCATTGAAGTAGCTTTTCTTTGCTAAACGGCAAACCATTTCCAGTCCACTAGTTTATAAATTTGTCTTTAATAATCAAATTATTCAATTAGATGACATTGACTTAAAAAAAAAACAAATTATTGACTTTGCGCTAATTGTCAACTCTAAATTGTCGAAATATAGTGGTTGAGATCATCATAATGATAAAGCAACAAAGCGGATGTGGCGCATATTAAACCACCCGACGGCTTGATTTGACTTTAAATTGGTTTTTTATTCTAAAATTTGTTCACCAACGCCATTATGGATTAGGTTTTCTTGAAAGTAATGGCAATTATATTGCTAGTTACCCAATTATCAAGCTAATGCTAACACAATTAGTTTTGTCCACTTTGAACAAATTATCTTTATTTGGTAATTATGTTATATATTTTACTTGGCTATTATAGATTAAAATATTAGGGTTTTGTTGAGTTTGGTGTTGTAGTCGTATTAATTATTAAAGTAGGGTAAAAGGTATAGTTATTATTAAATCATATCTTGATAAAATGAAATGAATGTTTAAGAGAAGTGTGGTTTAATTGATTTATTTTGAAAGTTCATAAAACCATAGTTAGCAATAGCTAGGTTTTCGTTTTAATGATATGTATTAATCCATCAATAAATTTTAAATTTGACTATTTGTTATGAATATATTTGCTAATAGAATTAATCAAAGTTATGAATATATTTTGTTTTTAATTAATTCTCATTATATTTTGGTGTTCTTTGAGAATTTGATATTCTCTATTTTTATATAATATGTAGAACTACTTATATTCTCTTCTCAATATTTAAATAAGAGGATAAATACGTTTTATTCGAACTTACATTTTTTTATATCGATGATGATGTCGATACCAATTAAACTAAAACTCAATTAATTGATATTCGCTAATTTTATATCCCGATTTTAAACGTTTCATTTCTAATAAATTCCGACTTAACAAAAAAAAATAAAAATAGGCCCTACATTTAAAGTAATGAGATTTAAAAGCCAAATAATTTATATTATATCTCATTATTTAAATTGTCTAAGGTTTGGACTACTTATTCCATCTAATAGGCCCTACTTTTTTGGATTGAGGCCCGCCTTAGATAAAGTTATTCATAATTCGGCTGGTTTGAAAGGATCGAAATTACCACTTAGCAACAAAAATTGTTTTAATTTAAATTTAATTACAAAGTATATTAATATTAAGGATAATTATTTGATACATTATGAATAAATTTTTTAATTTTACAAGTGAAAAGTGTTATATTTATTTATATAATTAATTTTTTATTTTTATTATATCCTATAATATATTTATTAAAATTTCAACTTATTTATGGAGTTTAAACGGTACATGAAATAATTTTTCAAATACTAATATAAAAATATAATTTAATAATTTATGAATAATTTTTGAAACATAAAAGATTTTCAAATAACATTTTAATTAAATTTGACTCTCGACTAAATACGACTCGATCCATGTCCTGATGTGCACATCTAGCCTATAAGCGTAAAAGAAAATTACTTCCCGCTAAAGAAAAAGAAAAGTCGGGCTAAATCATTAATTACTATATGGACTCTTTAGGCTTTCAAACCATATAAAAGAATATTGTTTGTGCACAAACATTAAACAGAATTGAAGAACTCACATTGTCTTTTCTTAAATTTTGATGGCAAAAATAAAAAATAAAAAATAAATCATATTTGTTAATAATACTTGTACATTGAAAATGTCTAATGTGGTATCTAAATTATCAATATGTGTTTTATTATATTACCAGATGTTAACAATATTAGTGAATTAGTAAATCAACCAATTAAAGTTCGATATATAGAATCTTTTTTCAAATCATGGAATCCACATAAGGAGACGACATGAGTTCCATAAATTATGACCTGCCAAAACCACTAATCAATAATGGTTGGACATGTGTCCTCTATTAGCTGGCGAAAACTTAAATGACGACCTTTCAAAATTCAAGAAAGACACTGTCCAAAAGTCTCATTTGCACAACAAATGCTACTCTTCACCAAACATACATTCCACGCGCATTCATCATTATAAACAAAAAATGATGATCCTCTTAAGGAAGGTCACTTTATATCATCTTCCCTTAACTTGAGGGTAATTGTTATAAAATACTTTGGTAATGTAAGTTTCGCCCCCTTATCTCATTGTGGCACAACTTTGTCGGCCTTGTCAAGAGCGATAATTTGCCAAGGTCGGGTTTCGTGAACATATACATGCATAACATGTAAAACTCTTATGATCTACCTCATAATGACAGGTGTTGAGAGGTTTCTTGCATGACTCACACATGGGACTTTGCCTAATCGTCTCTATCCTATCGCCGCTTATCTAGAGGGTTATTATGCTCCCTAAGTGTCTGACCAAGATGAGACATGTGTCAACATCCAAGACTAAGAGAGGGCCACTCTCACCTATAAATACTAGTCCTTAGCCTTGGAAAGGTCTTATGTCTTTCCTCTTACTCTTCATCTTAAGAATAGAACACCTTCCCTTACGACATATGTTCTCCACCCTATGAATCGTCATCTCCTCTTCCAACTTTGATTCGTCATTAACAAAAATTAAATTTCATTTTTAAATGAAGTAGCAAAAATTCTCAACCGACAATAAAAGTTTGATCTAGCACGATCAGTAAAGAAGCTTACATAAGTTAGTTCATATAGTGATCTATTTTTTTTATTGTACAAAATCTAGATGAAAATAAAGTAATCAAGTAAACTTCCAAATTTTTAATACAATTCTAAGTCTGAATAAAATAAAATAATTTTATTATCATACCGTATATCGATTATGAACCAAAATATGAACCAATGCATTGAGCAAATTCCTTCTTAAAGCTAAAATAGAGTTAAACAAAAATGAAAAAAAATACAATTCTATTAAAAATTTAAGTTCAAATCTCACTTCAAATCCCACTAATATAATAACTAAGTATATATTAGTGGGAGACATGATGATTAAGGTATTTCTATGTGGCTGTGAATTGGTTTTGGTGTTAGGGGTCGGAAGGACTAATAGTTAAGAGAAGCATTCTACTCCAGGGATGATCCTTTTATTTTCCTGTTCTGTTTCTTTTATCTTATTTTCAATGGAAGAGAGAAAGATTGAGGAATGTTCTTGCATGAAGGAAAGAGACTAGGGATAGCAATTGGAAATCTTGCATGCTTGTAAGTTTTCTAATCTCTCTACATTAGCAAATTCAAGAAAAAGAGGGTAGATAAGGGTATCAATTAATTATTGGTTCTGTTCTGTTTTGAGGTAAAGTGACAAATATGTTGGATCTAGTGCCCTAAGTGTAGTATATTCATTTGTAAAACATGTAATTTTTTCCTAATAGATTGATTAATAAAAAAATTCATTTATTACAATTAATAAACTTTGTATTATTTTCCTCAAATGGTTTTTGCATGCAAAGGAAAATAGTAGCAAATGTTGCTCACTGGTTGTCTATTGCTTAAACTGATACTAAGCGGTATTACGTGGTTAGATCATAGTATAGAAAGATAACTTATATTAGTATACGAACCTAAACATGTCCTTAGTCTAATTGGAAATAAGAAAATCGATTGAAAGACTAATATGTTGTCTATCATGTCCAATTGGAGAGATGCCTTGTCTTAGGCATCAGGGTGGATGACTCCAAGAAGATAGAGACATATGTGACTGACTGGACTGACAGTACATCTAATTGGACTCAACTAGAATAGATCCTAAATTCGTTTATGGATTTATTCACTTGAGATGTTCATAGTGTGACATACCTAAATCTTGAGTGGATGGCAGACTATGTATGTGGGACTTGTACACTTTAATGTAAGAAAAAGTCTGAGTTTGAATAGATAAAGAATCGAAAGTTGGTGCGTTGGGTGTACGACTTCTATTGTACGTAGCATCATTCAAAATAGTAGAATTCATAGCCTGAGACATGGGTAAATAATATCCTCTCATTGACATACATGGTTGATGAAAAGTAAATGTGGCCACTATTCATCTGTCTTTGTGATGGATGACTTGATCACTATTTGATAATGACGGACTTTTCATGAAGGAAGATGTAATGGTTATCATGAGATAAAATAAGATTATATTTGGAGAGCGGATATTATCCTAAAAAGATCAATGATATCCTATGAGGGTAACACATTTATGATAAGGCCACTGGACAAGCACTAAGTAGTTGCTTTCGTAATGGTATGTCATTAGGGAGAGGTCAATCACGATACTATAGCGGAATAACTTCGTGACTAAATGAGTTTATAATTATTAAGTGAAAAATTGAAACTTAATTATAAATAATTTGAGCCTTAATTACATATGTCTAATCGGTCACTTCGCTAGCTTGTTGAAACCAGAAATGAATTGAGTGTTTGAATTATAAATGAACGAAATGAATAGGAAAAGTGAAATGAGAAACATTTAGGAATGGTTATGGTTTTTTTCGAAATGGAGAAATGAAATCATTTGGAAATGAATGTAGGTGTCCAAAATGGAAATGGAAATGGAAATGGAAATGGAAATGATTAATTACACTTCTATATGGATTACTTAAAAATGACTAGAAGAATAAGTTTATGTTTTTGAGCAGTTTTGAGATCCGAAAATGAAAATAAATCATTCTGTCATAGTGAACATGTTGTGTAACATCCCAGAATCTAGGGTTAGAAGTTTTGAGGTTTGTGGTTAGGGTCAGTGAGTGGGTTGAATGTTTGGGTTCAGTTTCACGTTTTAATGTCAGAATAGGCCTGCTGGTCTAGTGGTTAGTTGTGTGTTAGTGTATCTCTAGGTCTCGTGTTCGAACCCCTGTGAGTTTTTTTTATATTGATTTTTTATGTTATTTTATTTTATTTTTAAAATGGGAAGTTAATTTTAAAATAGAAAATAAGTTTCATGTTTTTCATTTTTCAATTTTCATTTTTCTTTCCATCATTCCTCTTTTTCTGTTCTTTTCAATTTCAATTTTGTTTGTTCTTGCTTCTTTTGTTTTACACAATTTTTATTTATCGTTCCGTCAAAGGAGATTGCTGTTGTGTGTTTCGTGTTATCAGATGTGAGTCAGAATAGTCTTGTGGAGGCGAAATGGTTAATCCTTGTTGTTTGCAATTCCGATTTAAGGCGTGTTTTAGAAACTGTTGATTTTAAGTGTTGAGTTATTGATTGATTGCATGATATTCTGCATATTTCAGTATATTTCTGGATTTCCAAAGGACAAGGGTCATTTTGGTATCAAAAACACGAATTTCAGGCTGTTTCGGTATGGTTTCCTGACCATACGAGTGGCTACATGGGTGTGTACCGCACACGGGCGGTCCACACGGCCTTGTGTAATTGGGAATTTAGGTTTTTTTTATGGTTTTTGGTTCCACACAGCTTGGCCACACGGGCGTGTGTACCCACACGGGCGTGTGAGATCTCCACATGGTCGTGTCTCCTCTACTATTTATTTTTGGTATTTTGGACAGTGAGTTACACGGGATACTCACACGGCCGTGTAACTTGGTCACACAGGTGTGGAAGCCTCCACACGGCCTAGACACTTCCACATGGCTGGGGCACACGGCCTTGTGGCCCTATTTTGCAGAATTTTTGTTTTGAGTCATAAACTATCTGTTTTATGTTTTTGTGTAATCCAACCCTCAATTAAGCCTCGGTAAGTGTGTTTGGGACTCGATTTAGTTTGGTTCGTGTATATTTGTGTGTTTATGGGCTTTAATTTTATTTCTCATTTATGTGATGAACAAGTATGAGTTTATTATTGTTGTCGTAACTGAATATTAAAATACAAGTGTAATCAAATTTGAATCTGTTCAAACTAAAAATGTTAATGTCCATTTCTGTATATTGTCTGCATAATGTGTGTATTGTTGCATAGCATGAAAATTTTGGGATCTGGCTATGAAGAGAAGGAAGACAGACTTAGCAGTTTTAACAGCGATACTTTTCTACAGCTATTTATCGTACTATCCCATACGTATATCAGCTTAGCTGTATACAGTTGCTCAAGTGGCAAAGTTCCACGTTGTGGTTTGTAGGGTGGACGAACCTATTATGGTTCTATGTGGTGTGCATGATGGACGGGCCTACCATATCCCTTATGTGGTGTGCTGGATGGACGAAGTGGTGTTTGGTTGGCGGGTGGGATTTTGACATGTGCATCCGTTCGCATCTGAATATACGTTTGTTTGTCAGAACATTTTGTCTGTTTATGTGAACTTTTGGTTATTGACAATATAGTTAATGTCATGTAATCTGTTCTGATTATTGCGTATGATTGGATCATCATTTCTGCGGTTTGATATTGTATTTGACATACCGATTGAGACTTTTGTAAGTGATATTTTTATACATAACTTGTCTGAAGTATTTATTGTGTCGCTCCGTCTTTTACCATCTGTTCATGTTTCGGACTCACACTGAGCTCGCATAGCTCATCTCTGTAGTATTTTTCCTTTCATGTAACACCCCTTACCCGTATTCTATGCTGGAATAGGGTACGAGGCATTACCAGAATAAATTCACTTATAAACATATTAAACTGAGTTATAAAATTTCATCCAATTTAAAAACTTTCAAATTATTATCTTCGAGTTGCTAATTAGGGTTTACGAGGCCCAATACATACCTATTCAAATGCTCAATATATCCGTGAAATCAATCCAATATTGAAGAATCCACTTTAAGTCAGAATCAATATTAATCACAATCATAAATCTTTTAATGTTATTTTCCTATATCACTAACTGAACTTTGAATGTCAATTTACGAATATGTAATTCACTAACACATTCTGGTATACACAATGTTTAATTGATGAAATCATTTAATTGAGCTAAATTTCATATTAACTCCAACTTTTCTTCTATATCCATAAATGCTTTCACTTACTATTTACCTAACCAATTTCTCGAACCAAGCTATCACACAACAATAATACATCACCTGTGCTTCATGAATTCAATGTTCGAACCTTATCACCATCAAATCCATGTCATTCGAATACTTAAAGTTTATTCAAGCATATATTATTACGTTTCATATACCAAGCATATGTCAAAATTACGAATACGTACTCAATTCATTTGTCATTTATTTGACTAGAAAATTAATCTCAAAATTCATAACATTCCATTACTTAAGATATGCCATAAAACACTCCTTTAACATAAACTAGCACCATGGCCGAAAATTTCAATATGCTATTTATTCCCCTATTTCCAAATCATATAGCAAAATATTACAAATATGTATATATTTGAATACTATAATTATGCATCAACTTACCAACATGAGTTAATTCATGAGCCACTCATGACATCATTTCATGCCAAATATACCACACGCATGTGCTATGAAACTTTATTTTCTCTCATGAGCTTACCATGACCAGTAATGCACCAATATAAGCATCACTCCTATTTCAACATTTATCGATTATAATCAGACATTTAACTAATTATACACAATTCATTCATATACTTTATTACCCTCCTCCTCCTCTCCATCCCACATCCTTTATGTATATAACATGCTTAAATAGCGTTATACATAATTTTACTATTCACTTATATTTAAATTCAAAGCTGTCTAGTCGAGTTACAGTCACTAAATTATTTTTATCTACAGCTACAGAGATCCAAATTAAGTTCCATTAATTTTATCCAAAATTAGAATCATATATATTCTTGCCATAAAATTTTCAGAATTTTTGGCTTAGCCAATTACTACAATTTATTCTTTAAAGTCACCCCTATTTCACTGCTCAACATCTCGACCTCTCTTCTCTAAAAATGAATTATCTTATTGTACAGAATTCAGATGATATTTTCGTTTGTTTCCTTTGAAAATATACTCATTAAGAATTCTAAGCATATAAATTATAACTCATAATTATTTTTTTACAATTTTTAATTATTTTCCAAATTCAGAATAGGAGATTCTGAAATCAATCCAACCCTGCCTCACTAAAATTAAAATATCTCAAAATATATAACTCTTTTGCTTGCTCTCTTTCTTTTATGTAAAAATAGACTCATTAATCTTTCATTTCATATCTTATTCACTCTCTAATTCAATTTCCACCATTTTGGTGATTTTTCAAATTCAAACTATTGTTACTGTCCAAAACTATTTTGTTGCTAATTTTACTTTTCATAATTTCACTTTTTCACTTTCAATCATTATTCAATTCAATTCCACACATATATTCATCATTCAATCACACTTAATTTTTACATGATCTCATGTATTTTCACTTAGTCAATTTCCCGATGAACACTTCGGAATAATAATAGATACACGGTGGATTCAAAGACAACGAAACCACCCTTTGTAATCAATGATATCCGGTGGGATCAGCACATAGCAACCACCTTATAATTAATGATATCGGTTCACATAGTAGCCTGCACATAGTACTACACATGTGACCATCATTATCCGATACACGTAGTAGCCTGCACATAGTACTACACACGTGATCGAAGCTATCCGGTACGCATAGTAGCCTGCACATAGTACTACACACGTGACCATCACTTTCGCTTTCACATAGTGGCCTACACACAGTCCATGTCACACATGTGGTCATTTCTTTCACTTCATTCGTATCCCTTTTTATTCCGAATGTTCAATCGGGAAATTTCTCACTTTTTCTCATTTTTCTCTTTTTCACTAATCAAAGTCAATTCCTTGTCTTTCTTGACTTATAATAACACATTTAACTTATTTAACACTCAAATTATTCAATCCAGTCCAAAAATCACATTTTGGCAAAATTACATTTTTGCCCCTAGTCTCGGAAATTAAACTTTATTCCTTTTTCTTATGTTTTATGACATGCTGAACATTTTTCCATTCTATGACAACATCAAATTCTCACTCTAGCACTTACTTATGAACATTAGGTATTTTTACCGATTATATCAATTTACTCGTTTTCACTTAAAATCGGCTAGTAAAAGTTATTTAACATAATTTCAAGCTTCATATTCTACCATAAAACATCAAAATAAAAATATTTCACCTATGGGTATTTTTCCAAATATGAACCCTAGATTAAATTATTGCTAGAATAAGCTAAATCAAGTTACCGGGACTCCAAAAACGTAAGAACATTAAAAATGGGCATTGGAATCACTTACTATGGAGCTTGGAAGCTTGAAAACCCTAAATATGGCTTCCCCCTTGCTGATTTCATTCACCATGGAGAAGATGGGCAAATTTTTGGCTATTTTGGCCTTTTTAATTCTTTTAATTATTAAATGACCAAAATGCCCCCAACTTAAAAATTTCCTATTTCACTTATCTCTTGTCCATTTTTGTCCAAAAAGTTAAAAAATGGTCTAATTACCATTTAAGGACCTCCAATTTAAAATTTCATAATAATTGGACTCTTCTAACATGTAGAACTCAACTTTTGCACTTTTTACAGTTTAGTCCTTTTGACTAAATTGAGTGCCCAAATGTCAAAATTTTCGAACGAAATTTTCACAAAATCATTTTGTGAAATCGTAGACCATAAAAATATAATAATGAAAATAATTTTTTTTCTCGTCGAATTTGTGGTCCCGAAACCACTATTCTGACTAGCCCAAAATTCGAGCTGTTACATTTTAGGTACATTCCGTGTTTTGGAGCTGGACTTGGCATACTGGAGGTGTCAGAAAGATATGGTTTGATTTGGTTTAAGTAAAATCTCATAAGTTTTATATGGTTGATTTTAAGTCTGTTTGTAAAACGATTATATAAACTATGGTACAAGTTTTTAAGCTGGACTTTTGTAAGGTGTTATTTGGATTGAACTTTAAAAACTATGGATTTTATTTCTGAATGTTTGACGTCGATTTAATATTGTTTCAAACATAATGAACTAAAAGGTTTTCTTGGTTAGATTTAAAGTTTTTGTTTTTTGCCACTTTTGGTCGCCAATGTAACCTCCAGGATTCAGTCTAAACTTCTGGGCCAGGTTTTGGGGTGTTACATGTTGAGTTATGAAATATTGAACATATTTTCTTGAAAATTTACTTGGGGTAAAGTTGTCAAAAATTTTAATGAGGGTAAAATCGTTAAAATTTTACTAGGGGTAAAATGGGATGAGAAAATTGTTTAGTACAAAATATTAAAGTTTATTTTTGGTAATAGGAAAACTGAATCAGGTTGGATCACATTACAAAGTACTGGGTCAAAAGGCCCAGGAAGTACTCATAATTGGACCCAATGTGAGAGAGGCCCGAATCCCCATCATAATAATATGAGGGGAAACACACCCTATTAGCCCCTCTTCCTCTCCTAGTTAAACTAGGAAGTTGTTTCTCTATTTGAATCAAATCTTTACAGTTCAATAAGGGTTTTACCTTCTTTCCTGATCAATAGATGGCATTGGTAGAGCTATTAACACAACTTTGAGAGATTGTTACTCTGCTAAAAAATTGAGAGAATTTATTCTCAATTATTAAATATAATTTTCAAGAATAACAATTCTATCGATTTCTATTAAAGAAGAGAGAATTTCTAGTTTTGTATTTCGATTTAATTGGTTTGAGCCCACACTCGAAGTAGTTCGTGGTATGAGAATAGTAGAGAAGATCGTTTGGTTGAAAAATAGAAACATTGAATGCCCTCTAAGTAAAAAATACAAGTATGAATTCGGTTAAGGTTTATTGCTATAAATATAACAAATCGGGTCTATTTTCAAAATTTTAATTTTCTGCAGCAAGAAAATCATTTTCTAACAAATTTTTTTCCTACAATTAATATCAAGAGCCAGGTTGTGCCATGTTTATGGTGTAAATCGAGACCGAATCTCTCTCTTTATCTTGTTTCATTAATATTTGATAAGATGTGGCGTTCTTGTAATTATTTGCATGCTTAAGGGATGCATGTGAACTAATGCAATATTATATATTTGTTATATAATTATTATTTTTTGCCAAGGTTGTGGTGTTGGAACGCAGGCACTCCTACGGCGCAGCGGAAAATTAAAACATTCGGTGATCTTAACCATGGATCCATGTGTGAGGAACGAATCGGGGTGAAATAAAGGTTTCAAAATTACCGAATCTTTATTCTAAGTAGACAACAACGCCTCAGTAACGAGTAATCTGATTTACTATCGAACCAAGCCGTAATCTATCGTGACTCTAGCCTCTACGTAATCCACCCAGTTGACAATGAACGGAAGGAATCCCCAAAACTGTTTTGGAAAAACTTTTCTTTGACGGTTGCTAGACCCCAAGCAAAGAAAAAAATGGGGTTTTTATATCTATTTTTTAGGGTTTTCTAGAAATTAAATAAATATAACTATGTTTTAAACCGAAAATTATAATTACATTAATTATAATAATGATTTCGGTAAACTATATATTTATTTGAATTTATATACTAACCAAATTCATGTTCTCATTATGCGTACAACAACCTTGTACATAATGTGTTCAATATTTGATTATCCAATTAAATTAATTCTATAATTAATTTAATTCAAGCGACAACCAAACACAATACCAACTATGTTTTATTCTGTTCATTTCAACTATAGGGTGTGACCCTGTAGGTCTTGTAACGTTAGCAGTAATACTAGAACGATTCCAATGTTACAAATAATGAGTGGCACCTAGCAATGCATCATTGCTACCTAAGTCACAAGAAATCATGATTCGACATAAACTTTTTATGATTAACCTTTCATGCAATAATCCTTAAGTCCTTTATCTCTAGATTGGACACAAGTCATGGAATAGTCACACTTGCATAGTCCATTCCATGTTCCTTGATATCTTAAGTAGACTATGATATACAAATAAGTATGACATCTCATATCAGCTTATTTGAGCATGGCCATGCATTTCTAGTCTCACTCAATCAAGTGGCCTAAGATATTACTCCCATTATGTAGGAGGGACTTATCCTATATCGATCAACCATATCCCTCTAGATAGATCGTGGTATATCCAACATCAGCCTTTATAGAACAACCAGTTACGGTGTATGTTTGACTGTATGAAAATATACAACTCACGATGTTGGGATTATGATGATCTCAAGTCTGAGGATCATAAACATATTAATCACGATGAGTAATGTTGTGACAATTACATAATAATTCAAGAAACATACTCATAACGGGTCAGTCCAATATGTTATTCTCTAACACACATATTCATGCATTGATTTTGACATTACATATCAATGACAACTCTTTATCATCAATCAACTACATGTTAGTCTTAATGCATTATTGTTGTCCTATCCAACAATAATACTTGACTAAGGACCTTTTAAGAATAATCATATTACTCTCGTGATATATTATAAAACAATTTATTTATACACACGTAAAAGAAACTGAAATAATAATGGTAACACCTTATATTAATAAACATGATAAATCAAGTATGTTATTACAACCATCTCATGATTGATCTTTGGGCATACTCTAACATGTGGTTCTTAGGAAATAGATTGTAGACTATCATCTTCACGTAGGACAACTTTTTATATATATATAGAACCCTTATGAGCCAGAAATGGACATAGGACATAAATATAATTTTTCCAAAAAAGAGTCCATGACGAGGAGAAGATGGAGCGATGGTGGTCGAAGACCCAAGTAATGCCTTGTGATGAAAAATTGTGTAATCTTGTTTTTCATTTCTTTTCTAGAAATAGAACCATAGAAACCTTGACTAACAATGTAACAGCCCGTTTTTCAGTGGTGTCAAAAATAGTGGTTTCAAGACCACAAATCTGACGAGTAAATTCATATAATTAGTATTTAAATTATACGAGTCAATAATAATTTTCATATTGAATTTGATTTGATGATTTTAAGCAATTGAATTAAAAGTTAGTATAAGTGGTTTGGTTAAAAAGTCAAGTGGTTATTGAAACGAGGTATTAGGACCTCATTTTCGTAATTTAAAGTCGTAAATATTTTTATTAAATATTTATAGAGTCGTATTATATGTGAATTGAAGTTGGGCCCGTAATTTTGATGATTTATTGCTTAATTAAGGTAAAAGGATTAAATTGTAAAAGAGATAAAAGTTAATTACTATATATTAAAATTAGTAAAGGGACAAAAATGGTAATTAAACCATGATAAAAAGTCCAAGCGTGGTGGATATGATTAATCCACTAACTTTTGGGATATTTGCTCTTTTAGTCCTAATTAGTTTAGGATTTAATTGTAATTAAGTTTATTTAGTTGAAATTTAATTTAATTGAAGGACCAATTGTGCAATTAAACCTTCCTTGGATGGTAATTATACACTATTTTCAATTGATGGACAAATATGGACATGTTTTATCTATTTTATAAGTATATGAAAAGGTTAAAATTGTAAATTAAGAAAATAAAAGGTTAAAATTAAAATAATGTTAAATTAAAACTTATCATCTTCTTCTTCATAAACGAATGGCCATCGTTGAGGGGAGAAAAATCTTGGTTAACTAGGGTTCATCAAATAGGTAAGTAAACCTTGTCTATTTTTAGTAATTTTTATGTTTTTGAGCATATGTTAACTCGATTTAGCTAATCTGAGGGCTAATTTGTAGAACTGTCAAATGTTATGGATTGTTCCATTGATGAATTTGAGATGTTCTTGAAGTTTTATGCTAGGATATTAAGCTTGGATGCTAGATAGGACTTGTAAAGTAATTTTTGGTAATTTTAATGTTTAAGGACTAAAATGTAAAATTAGTACAAGTATAAGGACTTGAAGTGAAATAATAGAAAATATAGGCTGTAATGGTGTTCCAAACAATTCGGATAAACTTGAAATTGAATAAAAATGGTTAAATTGCATGTTTTGGGCTTAGAGACTAAATTGTATAAAAGTAAAATGTTAGGGGCAATTTTGTAAAAATGTCAAAAGATTTTAATTGCGTAAAATGAAATAATATTTAAGTTAAAATTAGTGAATTGAATGAAATTATTATTTTAGATCCTAAACGAGTGGAAAATCGATGAAAAGAGAAAATTATCAAATAGCTCTGTACTTTGCTGTTGCTGCAATTTAGTCTGGTAAGTTCGTACGGTTTAAATTTATTATATTTTTGAATGTATTATATGCCTTAATTGTATAATGTTTGGATTATATTTCTGTGTGTAATTGAAAATGAAAATAATGAATTTACACAACGTCGATCATTGATTGAGCTATTCTGGATAGTTACTACAAATCAGTCCTATAAGTTTGTTCGGTTTAATTCCAATACATTTAAATGTATATTGAATAAATTAAATTTTTTTGGATTGAACATTATAATGATGTTATGTATATGAGTAATGAAGTAATGGATCGTTATAACATTGAGCGCTAACGAGATATTCTGAGTCGATGAATGTTTGGTTGATGAACTAATGCCTATATATGGAATATGAGATATTGAATTGTTTATATATTGATTTGTGTTGGAATACTTTGAATCAATGAAAATAGAATAGAGTACGATTGACATACCAATAGGTTATTTTGCGCGCGATACGGGATTGATCAGAGGATCATAGATGATCTCTTTATATCCTTTATTCACAGAATATACCGAGGTCTTGCATTTATTGCGGACTTTTGTGTTATATTACAGTATCTATTGGTGTATTACGGGGGCGGATGTTAGCTTATGGGCTAGGCACTTTGTGTCGAGGCATGTTATCGGTAGGTCTGGCTCTTATGAGCATTTGGTGTGTTGAATGGTATTGGCTCTTATGAGCATCTGGTATGCTGGATGGTACTGGCTCTTATGAGCATCTGGTGTGCTAGATGGTACTGGCTCTTATGAGCATGTGGTGTGTTGGATGGTTAACCATGTACTCGTATTCGTATATCGTTCAGCGGGTATTATCTTTAATGACCACTGAATGTTATTGAAATTTGGAAATTGATTGGTACTATTGATTTGAGCATTACTCACCTGTTGTGAGCTGTGATTGACAGGAACTCTGTTAAGAACCTTATCCTCAAGAACCCTGTTAAGGACTTTATTATCATAAACATTTTTTATAAATTTTATTAATTGAATTATTATGCATAATTTAGTAAGCTTTACCGTTTAATCAACGAACTTACTAAGCTTTATGAAAGCTTACTTGTGTTTGTTATGTTTCTTGTAGATAACATTTTGTGGATAATCGGGCAATCGGATCAACTCGAGGAATGACACTATCTGAGGTTCTTTGGTAGATTACGAATTCAATTTGGCTTATATGACATGCAATAGGCTAACAACTATGATGTTTTGATGTCAACTATGTTTAATGTATGGTATTAAATGTTAAAGGTAGCTAAATGGAAATATTGTGTGCATATTGTAATTTAGTGAATATGTATGAAATGGTAAGAAAAATGTTAGATATTCATCAAATAGTTAATATTAGTTAAGATGTATGTGGTGAAATGGTGAAAATGGAATGGTATGATGGTACATGAAATTATGCTTTGTGTTGTGATTGGTAAGAAATGTTTGAGCATGGCTTAGGTGTTTGGATATTGCATGAATTGGTTACCTTAATGTGTATTTAGGGTCTTGCTTATGCATGTTAAGTCATGGTGTAGGTACTTGTGAAATTGGTTGAGAAACAAACTTGAATTTAGTCAATTTTGGGCACATATGGTGTACAAGTTCGATTTTCAGTCGTGACGGAATATTGGTTTGAGACCACAAATTTCTGTTGTGTTGGCTCATAAATATTATTTTTAGAATATCTATAGAGTTATTAAATTTGTATTAAAATTTGGTTTGAAAATATTAACGTTTAGATAGTTAATTAAAGAAAAAGGACTAAATTCTAGAAGGTGCAAAATATATTATTATAGTAATTAAGTGATCAAATGGTTTAAATAATAAATGAGGGAGGACTTAAGTAACAATTATGCCTTAATAGGTATAGTGGGACGGCAAACTAATGGAAAATGATAAATTAATATGATTTTAATGGTAAAATTGTAATTAAGTTAAAATTAAAATAAAAAACAGAATTAATTAGTGTTTTTCTTCTTGTTAACCGAATGTCCATGATTTTCTAAGCTACGAAGATTGGGCAAACTAATCTCCTTACAGGTGAGTGATTCTCTTACTCGTTTCTTGTAATTTTTATGTTTTTAAGATCGTTGCAACTAGGTCCAACTATCTCGTACCTTCGTTTTTGATTCTGTTAAAAATTTTGGAACTTTCCATTGATGAATATTGAATGTTTTTGATGAATACCATGTATTTGGAGCTTTGATTATGTTAATTGATAAATTTGTAAAGTGATTTTTTAGATTTTAATTTTAGGATTAAATTGTGAAAATGTCAAAATTTTGATGGATAGTTAATTTAAGGTTCATTGGGGTCTCTTTAAGGGCTAGTATATTTTGATAAAATATTTATTTGAGAAAAATGGTTAATTTGATGGATTTTGAGTTAAGGGACTAAATTGTAAAAATTATAAAAGTTTGGGGTAATTGTGTAAATTCAAAAAGGGTGTTAAATGTAAAATGGATTAGAAATGAAATATATGCTGATAAATAAAGAATTTTACATTTTAGATCAAGATCATGTAGATACTTGTGGAAAAAGAAAAATTATGGAATAGTCCTGCACTTCTACAACTTTTACAATTTGGTCCAAGTAAGTGTAACGCGTAGGTTTGTGCAAGTGTACACAGTCGTTATCAAGTAATAAGTAAGTATCAAGTTATCATCTCTACGGGGATTGTATTTGTGCTAAGTCACTTAATTTGTAAAATTATATTAACCATTTGGTAAATAAAAACACAATATAATTGAGAAGTGGTGATTAAAATATATTAAACTAAATGCAATGATCCCTAATGCAAATTATTCTAAGTATGCAAACTATATGAATGAAATAGATTTATTATAACATAAATAAACTAGGACAATTACTTTCACCTTCTTCTAAAATGATTTTATACATGCAAAAAGAAGCGCTTATACCTCGAATATCAGCTATGGTCCAACCAATTGCTTTCTTAATTTCTTTAGAACAACAATTAGTTGCTCCCCTTGATCTTTCGTCAGTTCCGTTGAAATAATCATAGGGAAAGTAGAAAAATCACCTAAATAAATGTATTTTAAATGGGAAGGAAGTACCTTTAGTTCAAGTTTAGGTGGTTCTTCAATTGACAACTTGGGTTGCACAAATTCTCTGACTTCCAACTCCAACGGTTCAAACCATGTGGATTAAATAAAATTTCCCGGATTTGCTTTCATCAAAGCCATGTTTTCTTCACCTTCTTAATCCTCCAAAGGGTCAAGATCTAAGGCTTTCTCCAATGAATCTTCTTCAAAATTGCTTTCCATAGAAACCAAGTTTTCTATCTCTTCCATAACTGAACATTATTTTGCCAGATCGGGAAATTTCATCGCTTTCAGAATGTTAAAGGTTACCTGATCGTTTTGAACTTGCATGGTGAGCTCCTTTCTACACATTAATTAACGTTCTTCCCGTGGCTAAGAAAGGTCTCCCAAGAATGATCGACACTTTCTTGTCTGCTTCAAAATCTAAGACAATGAAATCAGCGGGAAGAATAAATTTTTCGACTCTTACCAAAACATCTTCGATCTTTCCTTCGGGATATTCTAAAGATTGATCCGCTAGCTGAAGTGTCACAGTTGTAGGTCTTACTTCACCTATCCTTAACATCTTGAAGATAGATTTAGGCATCAAGTTGATACATGCTCCTAAGTCACACAAAGCTTTACCACAGTTAGATTCACCAATGTTACAGGGTATAGTAAAGCTTCCTGGGTCTTTCAATTTCGGTGGCAATTTGTTCTGTAGGAACGCACTGCACTCCTTTATCAAGGCAACAGTCTCATACTCATTGAGTCATTTCTTCTTGGACAGTATATCCTTCATAAATTTCACATAATTCGACATTTGTTCTAAAGCCTCCACCAACGGAATATTGATGTGTAACTGCTTCAGAATATCCAAAAACTTCCTGAATTGAACCTCCTATTTCTGCTGTGTTGCTGCAATCTTTACGGATATGGAGGTGATGGAACTTTCGGTTGAATCGAACAACTTTTCTGAGTAGGTAAATTTGTATCCAAATAAGATGTTAAAATATCTGAATTCACTAAGTCAGGGTTTACCTTGTCAGACTTTGCAGATTCTGATTCCTTTGGTGTAGGAACTTAAACAGCTGGTTGATTCTTCTCAACGGGCTTATCTTCGACATCAATCAATCGGGGTGTTAGAATTTTACCACTTCACAATGCCACTGCCTTGACATGTTCTTTACCCAAATTTCTTGGATTTTTAGTATCACTCGGCAAGGTTCCTTGTGGTCTATTACGTAGCTCCGTAGCAAACTGACCCATTTGGTTTTCCAAATTCTTCAGTGTTGCTGCTTGGCTTTGGATCAAAGTGCCATTCCTTGCCAAGTACGCTTTCAACAAGTTCTCCAAACTATTTGATGCCTCAGCTTGAGGTGGTTTTGGAGCTTGCTGATTAAACCCTTGAGATTGGTTGGGTCTTTGCTGTAATAAGTTGTTGTTCGGTCCATTTCCTTAGTTGCTCCAAGAAAATTTAGGATGATTACGCCATGAAGGACTGTAGAAGTTGGACTGGGGTCCTTGTCCACTCCTATTTTGGTATTGGTTCCCCACATAGTACACTGACTCAGGATTTGATGGACAATTATCAAAAGAATGACCTTTCCCACAGTACACACAGAAAACTATTTCAAACAGACTTGGTGACTGAGCTGCAAAATTATTGGTACTTTTAGCGGCTGACTATTTTAACATAGAGGAAATAGACGATACCCGAGCTGATAACGAAGTGAGGGAGTCAACTTCATGAACTCCGGCTACACGTCTTCCTGAAGCTGTTCGATTTGTTGGCCCTTGATAGTTATTACTCGTGATACTCTCGATGATCTCATAAGCCTCATTATAAGACTTAGACAAAATTACACCATTCGCGGAAGCATCTACCATTAATCTTGTATGTCCATTGAGACCATTATAAAATGTCTCCAACTGGATACAATGAGGAATCCCATGATGAGGACACTTACGAAGTAACTCCTTGAATTGCTCCCAAGCTTCATACAAATGCTCATCATCCAATTGTTGGAAAGTTGTGATCTCATTCCTCAATTTAGCGTTTTTGCTAGGTGGGAAATGCTTAACTAAAAATCTCTCTGCTAATTCTTGCGATGTAGATATGGAACTTGGTGGCAATGAATTGAGCCATGTTCGTGTTTGATCTCGCAATGAGTACGGAAACAACTTCAACCTCAGTGCATCTACAGTCACACTGGATATCTTGAATGAATCACTCACCTCCATAAACAATCGAAGGTGGAGATGTGGATCTTCTGTGGGCATACCACTAAATTGGCCCACCATTTGTAGCATTGGAAACATCACTGGTTTCAATTCAAACTGGGTTGCCTCAATTTCTGGCCTTCTAATTCCTGGGTTTAACTCACTAAAAAGTGGCAGAGCATATTGTCTAATGCATCGATCCCTATCATCGACAATGAGGATAAGATTTCGTACATGACTGACTTCATTACCTTGATCTTGATTCTGATCCCCAAGGTTCATCTCGACTTGTCTTTAAGCTGTTCATTCATGTCTTCTTTGTCTGAAAGTTCACTCAATTTCAGGGTCTACAGGGGGTAAATCGATTATTCGATCTATGCTCATAAACACTTGAAAAGAAAATTACAAGAATTAAAAAGAATAAGTTAGTAAAGCTAGAAATAAATCAAATTGAAAATAAATAATTTCACGAAAAAAAAGACTATGGCAACAGTTGACAATCCCTGGCAACGACGCCAAAAACTTGTAACAAGTAGGTTTGTGCAAGTGTACACAGTCGTTATCAAGTAAGTATCGATTTATCATCTCCACAGGGATTGTATTTGTGCTAAGTCACTTAATTTGTAAAATTATATTTACAATTTGGTAAATAAAAACACAATATAGTTGAGATGTGGTGATTAAAATATATTAAACTAAATGCAATGATCCCTAATGCAAATTATTCTAAGTATGCAAACTATATGAATGAAATAGATTTTAGTAAAATTAAACACAATTTGCAACAATTATAACATAAATAAACTAGGACAATTACTTTAAATAAACTCAATTTATTATCAACATACTTAATAATATTCAGAAAAACATTCATGGCAACTCGATCTTTCATGAGTTTGGAAACCACATTGGTTTCTTTCGGAATCCTTTACCAAGTAAATACGTGTTTTACTGATCCTTATTTACTAAGGGTTTCTAAGTATTCATGTGAAGTAACATGGACGTGTCAGGTTTGAAACATTTGAATCACTCAAATCTAAAAACTATGCAGATAACAGAGCTTGGTCAGAGTTGTTGTGCAACCTACAATTTAATCAGGTTAGGATCTAAATTGAGCATGCGCATTTCAATTATGTGTCCATTAGCCGTCGTTTGGTCAGGATCACTCAGCTAATTCAAGTGCATTTCAATCACGTAAGAACTAAATACAAACTTGATTTTGATTGAAAACATGATCGATTGAGGCACAACTATTATAAGCATGAATCAAATAAATATTATTTAATCAAAGCAATCATCTTAGCTTAAATAAAATTAAGCTAACATTGTTGTAAACAAGAACATAGAACACATAACAAACATATTTAGATTAAATTAAAGAAAAGAAAGATTAAACCTAATTAAGAGTGGCTATCACCCAAGACTCTGACTAACGAGGCTCCTTCGCTTTTCCCCTTTGCTGATGGTTCCACAAGGTTGCCGACCAAGGGTTCCTTAAGAGGCTAATTTTACTAAAAATCCTTAGGCAAGGATGATGATAGACATGAGGGGGAAAGATAGCTAAGAAAGTGAAGAGAGGAGAGAATGATGAATGAGTGAGGGATGATTGAAAAAGTGAGAAATGAACTCTTATTTATAGGTGAGACAAAGGAGCTAGTTTACTAAAAATAGGAGTGTCCATCTTTTGAAACTTCTTCCAAGCATGGCTGGCTATGAATTGAAGAAATGTGGCTGATTCTACTTGATTCTTGGTCAATTTGAGTGGCACCACAACTCAGGACTAAGACTCGATCTCAAGCAAATCTTCGGGAAAATCTCTGATTTCTTTAACTTTTCAAGGACCTTGTGTAATTAAACCAAAAATTGATTTGTGATCAGCCATGTGTAGCAGAAAATTGGGTTGACTTGGTCCCGAATTTGAACGATTTTGCAATTAGAAGAAAACTCTCAGACCTGTCCAAAAATAGTAGATAGTTTAGAGGACCAAATAATATAATTTTAACCACTTCAATTAATTAATTTACTTAATTAATTAAAACCCAATTTATTAATGAAATATTTAAAATGAATTATTAAATATAAATTTATATTTTATTATTTAATTTAGTCATGCATGATCCACTTTATAGCTTAAAAATGTAATATGCTCAAACTAATATAAAAGAAGCCATTTTATGCATGAAAACTATATAATAAAGTATAAAATCACATTTTAATAATTTCCATGTTCTAATTTCATATTTTCGCATATTTCATTAATTTATTAAACAATTACTTGGTTTTAACAACAAATTTAAGTAAAAAGGTGATGAATTATGTAGGAAAAATCCTATATATTTTTCAGTTTACACACCCCCAAACTTAAATCATTGCTCGTCCCGAGTAATGTTCATGAACAACAGAAGGTCTTGCTAAGGCAAATTTTGCTAAGAGTGTAAGTAGCATCAATCTTCGCCTCATAATCAAGCATCAATAAATTCATGCTCATAGATCTTCTTTATTAACAAGTAACTCATATACAAACATTTTAAAAATTTTATTCTAAGTTTCAAGATATGCCAACATGAATCATAGTTTGCATATATGTCACAGCCATAGATAATATTCTTCATTCAACACAATTTCTCATCAATCAAGCAAAACAATCATAAGGCTTATTTATGATCTTCATATGTTAAACTTAATACTTTTTCTCCACTAATGTAGGTGACATAATTATCAACTCAATAGGTCTTTTATAAGGTTGTAATGGGGCTCGGTTAAAGGTAGGGATTTTAAGAGATGAGACATTTCAGTTTCAAAATCTTAACCTTTAACTTGTCTTAGATTTATCGAAATTCAACATTTTTATTCAAATGAACCTTTGGAACTCCCCCAAACTTATTTTGAACTCATACTCATATATTTTCGTTTTGGAGACTGAGCAAACTTTTCTTCACTTTGTCTTTTTTTAAGCATGATCACATACATCTTCTGAAAATTTCCCTCAAATGTTAATTACCAAGACAACTTTAGTTAAGACGGTGCATAAAATTAGGATAACTTCAAAAGATAGAGAGACGACTTATAATGTAGGTTTATTACAATGAATAGGCCTTTAACCTCAAAATTATAGTTTCAAGGGTCTAATATGATAAGGTGGGCTTGAAAAGGCTCAAATGATCCAAAGAAAAATGGTGCCTATATCATTTTAGATTTTTATGTCTCCTAGGATTTCACCTCAAGAAAGATACGAAGTCAGTTCTAAAGATATAAACCTTCATGCATGTCTAATCTCAAGAGAAACTAAGTTTTCATGGCAAACAATACCTAAGACTAAGTCATAAAAACATTCCATTCTTTATGATAACATAGAATCACCCATATAAAATCATCATTCATGCTTGCATACAAGCTATCTTATTAAAAAGAATTTCTCTAAACATTCATTTATTAAAACATACTTATGAAAGAAATGATTTGAAACTTACTTGAAAATTTTAAAAATTTGAGCAATTTTCCTTACCACCCTTTAAAAAGAAGCAATGTCCTCATTGCAAGAACAAAGTAATGAATGAAAACTGAACACCAGGTAGGGTTTTAAAGAAAGAGAGGTGAGTTAATAAGACTACTTAAATACCAAGTCTTTCCTCATAACCCAATCCTAGACATGTTCATTCCCATTGGCACATCACTTAGTCTTTTTCTTTCTAAAGAAGTATTTATTCATGCTTGCTATGTTTTATTTTGTAGAAATTAAATCCTAATTACTAACGAAATAAATTCCTAAAGACCTAAAAACAATTAAATAAATAACAAGACAAGAATCCCCCTTTTATTTTTCTGACTCATTCCCTTTGTCAGTTTGTATCTTTAGTATCTTCTGTCCATGTCTCAAAGATAGCATCTGGGAACTCAAGAACAAAAGTTTTAGAGATATTCTTAAAAGTATTTTGAATTGAATCATCCGTAATTTTTGCATATTTCCAGTAAGTTTGCTGTTGTTTGTGCATGAACTTGCACATGTCCATTATAATTGACAGCTCCGATTTCTTTGAAGTACTTGTAGGAGTCGGCATTGGAGTTGTAAATTCTGGTTCAACACTTAGCTTGATTGGTTCTTCTTCTAGCTCAACCCTAGGTTCAGGGTTTTCAGCTCTTTCAGCTGGTTGATGACTATTTGGTTCCTTATCAGATTCTTCTTCTTTAGTGTCTGTAAATGAATCAGCTTCAGTTTGAATTTTATTTGTTGACTCTTCAGTTTCTGGCTTAGTTGGTTCCTCTTGATTGCCTTGATTCAGCTCATGCACTCTCTCTACTAACCTTTCAAGATCATGACTTGTAATGCCCCCTTGGACATACTACCCCTTTAGAGTTGCTTGTGTTTTAACACAAGCCCTTAAGCAATGTGAAGTGATTAATGATGGGAAATAAGCACTTCCTACATTCTTTTTAGTACAATCGTGAATCTCCTTGAGGATAATTTTCCCATTATTAATGGACAGAAAAGAATTCGGTAAAAGAGGGTAGAACTTGCTTCGGCAATCCTTGCGATGGCGAGGGATTTACGGTGGTGATGGCAATGTGCGGCAGCAATGGTGGTGTGCAGCAATGATAACGGCTACGTGCGGCAGCGACGTTGATGCTCCGGTGATTCTCTTGCGGTGACACTAGATGGTCTCGGTAAAAGAAAAGAAAAAGACTAGGGGTTTCTTTTGGGATTTGAGGCTAGTGACACAAGAAGGAGGTTTGGGATTTTTAGAGTTAAGCAAATTGCTTTGAGATATATGAAAATAGTAGAATGAAAAAGGGTTTATATAGGGAAAAATTAGGGCAACATGTAGCAAAAATTTAGCCACAGTAAGGTTACTTGGGCAGCAAACAATGGAAGTGGCGGCACTAGGTGTGGATTTTCCCTCATTTCTGCTGTCTTAGGCCTCAAATTCAAAATTTTATATACAGACTTATTCAACAAAGAGAAACTGATTAGTACTTGGGTGTCAAAAATCAAATAGCTGTTCATCTGTCGAAGTTGGAGCAAGATGAGGTAACTCAGTCATGTGTGCCTATCAACGAGAATTTCCCAGATGAACACTTATTTTAGGTAGATCGAATTCATGAAATACCCTGGTTTGTTGATTTGTCCAATTATCTTGCATGTGGAATAATTCCTCGAGAAATGACATACCAACAAAGGAAGAAATTCCTTCATGATAGTCGGTATTATTTTTGGGAGGATCCATTTTTGTTTAAACAGTGTGCAGATAATATAATCCGAAAGTGTGTAGCTGAAAGCGAGATTGCTAAGATCTTGTATCATTGCCATTCATCTCCAAATGGGTGACACTTTGGTGGTTCACATACTGTAGCAAAGATTTTGCAAGCAGGTTTCTTTTGGTCTGCACTATTTAAAGATGCTTACGTTCATGTAAAGAACTACGATAAGTGCCAAAGAACCAGAAATATATCAAGGAGGAATGAGATGCCCTTAACAAATATTTTAGAGATTGAATTATTCAACGTATGGGGCATTGACTTCTTAGGCCCATTTCCTTCTTCGTATGGGAACAAATACATCTTAGTTGCTGTGGACTATGTATCCAAGTGGGTTGAAGCTGAAGCATACCTTACAAATGATGCTAAGGTAGTCATGCGATTTCTACATAAGCATGTGTTTACACGATTTGGGACAGCAAGAGATATTATTAGTGATGAAGGTTCTCACTTTGTGAACAAATGGCTTTAGTGGTTGCTTGATAAATATGATGTGAAGCACAAGATTGCTATTGCTTATCACCTCCAGTCTAATGGGCAAGTTGAAAGAGTGAACCGTGAAATCAAAGGTATCCTTGAAAAGGTAGTACACCCTAGCAGAAAAGATTGGTCTCGAAGGCTCGATGATGCATTATGGGCTTATCGAACAACATTTAAGACTCCGTTAGGAATGACTCCTTATCGGTTAGTCTTTGGAAAGCCATGTCATTTGCCATTAGAATTGGAGAATAAAGCGCACTGGGCTTTGAAGCAGTTAAATTTTGATCTTAAGCAAGCCGGTGAGAGAAGGATGTTACAACTGGATGAGTTTGAAGAGCAGAGGTTGTTTTCCTATGAGAATGCCAAAATATGCAAAGAAAGATCAAAGAGATGGTATGATACTCATATACAACTTCGTGGTTTAAAGAAGGTCAGAAGGTGTTGTTGTTTAATTCAAGGCTGAAGTTATTTCCTGGGAAACTGAAATCCCGATGGAAAGGACCCTATACCATCAACCGATTTTATCCTTATGGAGCTATTAAATTATGCAATAATTATGGAGGTACGTTTAAATTTAATGGTCAATGTGTGAAACATTATTGGGATGGTGAAGTTGAGCGAGTTGAATCCTAGTTCACATTAACAGACCCTTGATTTTTCATGAACTCGTCTTGTAAATAAATAAATAATTAGAATTTATTTTCTTAATTAAGTACATTTAATTAATTCTATCTAAGGAGATTGGAACTTAAGCGGGACAACTGTGACCCCTCCAACCTTTCCTGGGAATTAATTTAACGTAATTTGTTAAGAAGAAATTTTCTAATTAAGTTTTAAAATGTTTGTTTTCTTCTAGTTTAATTTATTTTGATTAATTTTAAATTTTTATGTTAATAAAGGGGGTCTCTGTCTTGGATCTCAAGGTAAAATTCTTGGAGTAAAAGTATCCAACGAATTAGGCTTGGTTTTGCGTCTTTCTTTATGAGCAAGTATTTAATGGCCGCATGGTCAGTAAATATTGTAACTTTGGTACCTATAAGATATGAGCGGAATTTTGCAAAAGTAAAAACTATAGCAAATAGTTCCTTTTTAGTTATCGTATAGTTGATTTGGGCTCCTGTCAAGGTTCTACTTGCATAGTAAATGGGGTGGAACACTTTATTTTCTTCGACCCATCAGATCTCCAACAACATAATCACTTTTATCGGACATCAACTTAAAAGGTGTGCTCTGATCGGGTGTAATGATTATTGGGGCTGAGATTAACTATTTTTCAGCTCTTCAAAAGCTTCTGAACATACTTTGTTGAAATCAAACACTGTATCCTTCTCTAACAACAAACACACTGGCTTAGAAATTTTTGAGAAATCCTTGATAAACCTTCGGTAAAAACCGACATGGCCTAAAAAACTTCTGACTCCTTTCACATTAATTGGGGCCAATAATCTTTCAATTACGTCCACCTTTTCTTTATCGACTTCAATTCCTTTTTTTGAGATCTTAGGACCTAAGACAATCCCTTCATTAACCATAAAATGACATTTTTCCCAATTAAGGACAAGATTCGTCTCTTTGCATCTCTTCAGTACCTTAGCCAAATTACTCAAACATATATCATAAGTGTTACCAAAAACAAAAAAATCATCCATGAAAACCTCAACAAAATTTTTGACCTTATCAGTAAATATTGTCATCATGCATCGTTGAAAAGTTGCAGGTGCATTGTATAAACCAATAAGCATTCGCCTAAAAGCAAACGTACAGTATGGACAAGTAAAGGTTGTTTTATGTTGGTCCTTCGGGGCTACAACTATTTGGTTATATCCCGAATAGCCATCTAAAGAAATAGAATTCATTACCTGCCAGTCGATCTAACATCTGATCCATAAAAGCCAACGAAAAATGGTCCTTCCGAGTGGCTTTGTTCAACTTTCTTTAATCAATACAAATTCTCCAACTAGTAATAGTTCTTATTGGAATTAACTCATTACGCTCATTTTCAACAATCATGATTCCACCTTTCTTCGGTACACACTGCACCAGATTTACCCACGAACAATCTGAAATAGGATAGATGATTCCTGCATCTAACCATTTGATCACTTCCTTTCTCACAACTTTTTTCATAATAGGATTGAGCTTTCTTTGCCCATCAATTCGAGCTCTTTAACCTTCTTCTAAAATAATTTTATGCATGAAAAAAGAAGGGCTTATACCTTGAATATCAACTATGGTCCAACTAATTGCTTTCTTAAATTTCTTTAGAACAACAAATTAGTTGCTCCTCTTGATCTTTCGTCAGTTTCGCTGAAATAATCATAGACAAAGTAGAACAATTACCAAAATAAATGTATTTCAAATGGGAAGGAAGTACCTTTAGTTCGAGTTTAGGTGGTTCTTCAATTGACAACTTGGGTTGCAAAAATTCTTTGACTTCCAACTCCAATGGTTCAAACCGTGTGGATTGAATAAAATTTCCCTTATTGGCTTCCATAAAAACCATGTTTTCTTCTCCTTCTTCATCTTCCAAAGGGTCAAGATCTAAGGCTTTCTCCAATGGATCTTAGCTTAAATAAAATTAAGCTAACATTGTTGTAAAAAAAGAACAAAGAACCCATAGCAAACATCTTTAGATTAAATTAAAGAAAAGAAAGATTAAACCCAATTCAGAGTGGCTGTCACCCAAGACTTTGACTAACGAGGCTCCTTCGCTTCTTTGCTTTTCTCCTTTGCTGATGGTTCTCCAAGGTGGCCGGCCAAGGGTTCCTTAAGAGGCTAATTTTGCTAAAAATCCTTATGCAAGGATGATGATAGGCGTGAGGGGAAAGGTAGCTAAGAGAGTTAAGAGAGGAGAGAATGATGAATGAGTGAGGGATGATTGAAAAACTGAGAAATGAGCTCTTATTTATAAGTGAGGCAAGGGAGCTAGTTTACTAAAAATAGGAGTGTCCATCTTTTGAAACTTCTTCCAAGGATGGCTAGCCATGAATTGAGGAAATGTGGCTGATTCTGCTTGATTCTTGGTCAATTTGAGTGCCACCACAACTCAGGACTAAGACTCGGTCACCAGCAAATCTTCAGGAAAATCTCTGATTTCTTTAACTCTTCAAGGACCTTGTGTAATTAAACCAAAAATTGATTTGTGTTCAGCCATGTGCACCTGAAAATTGGGTTGACTTGGTCCCTAATTTGGACAGTTTTGCAATTAGGAGAAAACTCTCAAACCTGTCCAAAAATAGTAGATAGTTTAGAGGACCAAGTAATATAATTTTAACCACTTCAATTAATTAATTTACTTAATTAATTAAAACCCAATTTATTAATGAAATATTTAAAATGAATTATTAAATTTAACTTTATATTTTATTATTTAATTTAATCATGCATGACCTACTTTATAGCTTAAAAATATAATATGCTCAAACTAATATAAAATAAGCCATTTTATTCACGAAAACTATATAATAAAGTATAAAATCACATTTTAATAATTTCCATATCCTAATTTCATATTTTCGCATATTTCATTAATTTATTAAACAATTACTTGGTTTTAACAACAAATTTAAGTAAAAAGGTGATGAATTATATAGGAAAAATCCTATATATTTTTCAGTTTACAGTAAGTTCGTACGGTTTAGAATTTAACATCAAAATGAATTATTTAGTCTAACATGATACAATTTATATATTTATTTTAAATTGATGATGATGGATGGTAATTTGAAGTTTAGTATTGAACTTTATCCTTGGCTTAATTTGAACGCAAACAGAGTAAAGATGTGTTTTGGTGCGTTACGATGGTTGGAGTGGAGATGGTATTGGAGGAACATTTTTTGCATATTACCCAAGAAAACCGAGGTTCAACAATTATTGTGATTTCTCGTGTTATACTCTCTATTCAGTGTGATGGTTGGTTTAGCTCTTCTGAGCATTGGTGTGATGGCTGGATTAGCTCTTATAAGCATTGGTGTGATGGTTGTATTAGCTTTTATGAGCATTAGTGTGTTGGAGGGATTGGCTTAGGTGAGCATCTAGTGTGTTTGGTTGGACTGACAATGTACTATTATCCGTAAGTTGTTCATCAGATTGAAAATCTCGATAGGTTAACTAGTTGAGTAATTTTGATGAATTTTTTTCATATATTCTTGGGATTTAAATTGATTAGTTATGAATTACCAATTGGGATTGTGGATGACAAGAAACTTTCATGGTTGTTATACTACTTTTTAAATTGTTGTATTCACTTCGGTAAGATTTATCTATTTATTACGTCGAACTTACTAAGCTCATACTTGTGTAAAACTTTGTTCTTGTAGATACTCGAAAAGTTGGACAATCGGACCAGCACTCAAGTCACACAATCCAACTTAATTTGGTAGCTTTTGAAAAGTTTATTTCAGATTATATGGCATGTAATAGGTTGAATGAAGATACTAATGTTTTGGATATGTAAATAGTTGAATATGAATTTGGTTGTACAAATTGCTTTGGTTGATTTTCTTTTGGTACTTTTGGTGCCTTATCAATATGTGTTAGTATGGCCATTTGATACTTGTTGGAATGGTTAAAAGAGTATGTGATGAATTTTTTGTTAATTAGCTAAGATATGGTATGTTTGAGTTGGTGTTGATAGATAATATCTTGAATGAATTGATAGGTTGAATTGAAGTTATGTTTTGACTTAAATTTATGTATACTTGTAGTACCAATAAGGGTACATTGGTTAGGCACAGAATCAGGTTGATTTTTGTAAGTTTTTGGCATGATTAAAGTCAATTTGGATAGGTAATTTGTTTGGTAAATGGTTTTGCTTAAGTTCCAAGTAAGATTGAAATGGTAAACCTGTTGATTAAAGTACATTTTAGGTCTACATGGCCTGAGACACGGGCATGTGTCTCAGTTGTGTGTGACACACGGCCTTGCAACATGGCCGTGTGTCCCTTGTAGGTTCAAGGCATATAAGTCAGGCTGTTACACGGCTTAGCACATGGCCTAGCACAAGAGCTTGTGAGGCCATTTTGAGGGCAACATGGCCTGGCACACGGGCGTGTGGCTTGGTCGTGTGACCTAAGTCAGTGAGTTACATGGGCATTGACATGGGCTAGGACATGGCCGTGTGTCCCTATTTCGAATGTTCACATGGCCTGGCCACATGACTGTGTGACCCCTACAGTCCAAATATTTCAACTTTTTCCTAAAATTTCCAAATGTTTCTGATTTAGTTCTTGAACTATTTTTAATGTATTTTTAGGGCCTTGAGGGCTTAATTAAGGGGCATTATGAAAGTATTTGAGTGTAATTAGATTATGTTTTCATTGATGTATGAATTTAATGGTTTACTACTCTGTTAGTCTAGTAATGCTTCTTAACCCTGTTCTGGCGACGGATACGGGTTAGAGGTGTTGCACATGACCTGGAACATGGCCTGTCACATGGCCATGTGATGCACACAAGCGTGTGCCTAGGGCGTGTTGAAAAACAATATAGGTGCAGTTTCAACATGGGCTGAGACACAGCCTGCGACACGGTTGTGTGACCCTACATCGAATGTCACACGGATTGACACATGGCTGTGTGATCCAAATAAAAAAATTACACGGTCTATGTACACGGGCATTTGAGGTTTCACACAGGCATGTAGGATAGTGACACGACCATGTTTGAAGCCACATGGTCTGAGCTCTATCGCACGGCCTGGACTCACGGCCGTGTGACCCCTAAGTTAAAAATTTTCAATTTTTCCTAAATGTTCTGATTTGTTTTGAATTCGTCCCTGAATGTTCATAATTTATTTTTAGAGCTTCGAAATCTCGATCTAACGCCCAAAACTGAATGATCTTTTTCATATTGAATATTTCTTGTAATTATGTAATTGAATTGATTATTGAACGTAAATCATTATTTAACTGTTCCAACTTGACTAGTAACGTTTGGTATCCTATTCCGACAATAGAAACGGGGTATGGGTGTTACAAATGATTTTATTTTATTACTCATCTCTTTATATTTTTAGGTTTCGTAATTCTTAATAATATAATTTTGATATATATATGTTTGAAATTATCCACAATCGATCAATTAATGATAAGAAGTGTAGTAATGAGAAGGTGCATGACTAGGATTAGATCTGGTAAGGAAAGCTTGGTTTTTAAGCGGCCGAATACGACTCACCTTCCTTTCCTGGGACCCTACCTGGTACATGGTTCACATTTATTTCTTCGATTTTTTCCCTTAAAAGAAAAACTATGAAGAATCACAATTGTTGATTTTTATAAATGTGAATATTATAAAATTGCCATAGCATGCCATGAATATATGAGATAAACATGTCATATAGTTTAGGAAAGAATTGTTAGAGTATGCCCAAAGAGCAATTATGAGATGATTGCAATAACATACTTGTTTTACCTCATTTTTGAATATAAGTATTTTGTGCACATAATCAAGGCATCATAACATGACCAAAACCAACATGAAATGACCAATTCAATAGTTCAAAATCATTCAACCAATATGCCATACAAGGCTCCTCAAATGCAAACATACAAACTTACCTAAACATATATATATATATATATACTTGATCACATTTCATTCATACACATCTAGTACAATACCATCTCAAAACATACCATATCTTGACCATTAGTACTTCAACGTAAATTTACCATTTGAGCCATACCATTCATGCATCACTAGTACCAAAATTACACAATTCAACAAACATCAATTGAAACCCAAAACAACTTATACATGCCAAAATCATCAACTATATATCAATACAAATTCACCTATACATGCCATTATAACCTTATCCAAAACATCATAAAACTACCGAAATTTATGCTGGATAGTGTGATAGATTTTCGACGAGCTTCCAAACCGATTGAACTTTCGATTATCTATAAAATATAGGAAAGAAAACTACATAAGCACATAATGCTTTGTAAGTTCATAAAACATGAACATAACTTACCATTTCAATACATAACATTAAGATTAAGCATAATATAATCCAACCACAAGCTCGGCACAAGCCTAAGCACCATTAACAACACATGTTAGTGCATTCAAACATAATTCACTTGAATTTAACATAAGGTAATCCATTATACATGAACATACCTCATTTGAATTCATCATTTTCATTAACATAAGCATACTTCCATTAAAGCTTACCATTTCAATCTTTTTCATAGTTACATGATATAGTTCATTTGAACACTTACCGTTCTTTTCCTTTTCATACCCGTTGAACCATTTAGAATATCATTGGATACTCGTGAAAGCTCACACGAAGTGTGCTTAAACATATAACAATGACCTTTGCTTTACATCGTTGCTCACACAAGCTGTGAAATGGGCTTGCTCACACGAGCTGTAGGTCGGAATGTAAGTTACACGATACTACTCACACGAGCTGTGGAGTATCTGCAACAAATATAGGACCTCAGCCATCGGTAGGACATTCAAGACTAGCACCTGAAACATGAAATCCTTCATGACATGTCATTTGTATCCTATGAATTCCTAAGTTTCAACCGGGACTCGATAACCGTCATGGCATTGTTTTATATTCATCATTCAAGTACATTGCAACTAAGATATTAACATATAATTGAAAATATCAATAAAATGATATTTGTTCATACGAACTTACCTCGACGATTAGAGCGTAAAAATGAAGTCGATTAATCTGAGGCTTTAGCTTTTCCCTGATCTAAGTCCATACGTGGTCTATCTTGATATGCACCACTTAAGCTTGTCGAACCAAGAAACCCTAAAAATGGCTTTCTCTTCAAATTTCGGTGAAAAAATCAACTAAAGAAGATGATACCTTTGTATTTGTTATTTTAGTTTTAGTTTATTTATTAAAATACCAAATTAACCTTTACTATTAACCTTAAAATCATTTAAATTGGGTCCATAAAGGTCCACTAACATTTTGAATGGTCTAATTGCCAAATAAGTCCACTCACTTAAGAGTTTCATAGCTAATTGATACCTTTAACTAATAGAACTCTACTTTTGGAACTTTTACGATTTAGTCCTTTTTACGAAATTAAGCATGCAAACGTCAAAATTTCGTAACAAAATTTTAATACGAGCCTTCAAACATCTCGTAAACATTAAAATAAAAAAAACAATAATTTACTCATCGAACTTGTAGTCCCAAAACCACTGTTTTGATTTTACTGAAAACGGGTTATTATACTGGTTTTAAACTATGTTTGAAATTATGAAAGTTTAAATAAGTTCACGTAGCATTCAAAATTCAGCTATGACGTCTAGGCCGGGTTAGGGAGGTTTAGGTTTCGATCCAATTGTTATTTTATATTATTCAAGTATTTAGTTTATTTTTTTCTTTTCAATCGATATATTTTGTTATTCCAATCGAGAGATTTATTACTTCGTTTTCCTTTCAATATCAATCCATGATTATTCTAATCTGGCTTCTCTTCCGATTCAATCGTGTTCTTTACATCATTTATTCGATTGAGTTAGAGGTTATGAATAACATGAGTGGCAAAATCCTTTAGGGGAGATTAAAGAGTGGATAGGGACATTGTTAACAGAGGATTAAGGGTTTTTCGAGAGGATTAGTTGGTATAGATTATGTGTTCTTAAACCCTAGGCTTGACAACCCTAGGAAGTTATCATAGGTCCGAGATTGGGAGATAAGTCAAACCAAGTAAATCATATTTCATCCTGGTTGAGAAAGTGAAGTTCGAAGATAAGTGAGTATCAACCAATCGTATAACATCCCAAAATAGGGCCTAAATGGAACAGTGGTTGTGAAACAACGGATCCAAGATAGAAAAGTTTATTGTGGTTAGTTTTATGATTTACCGATTGATTGGATGCATGTGCTAGAATACCGATAAGAAATTTCAACGATTGCATGTCTGAATTGCATATTAGGGTTTAATTGCAAAAGTGGGTAAATATGAGCTTTAGATGATAAAGGATTTAATTGAAGTGCATAATTGAAGTAGAGGTCCTTAAACGGTAATTAGACCATTAGATTTTCATGGACAAAACTGGGCATGCATAGATAAAAATAACTAAAGTTTTAATGAAGGGCATTCTTGTCAATTGGTAATAAAAAGAATTAAAAGGGAAAAAGATGGAAAAATGTGCTCATCTTCTCCATAAGGGTTGAAACTTCAAGGGACACTATAGCTAGGGTTTCTTTACTTTCTCAAGCTTATAGTAAGTGCATCCAAGCCCCGTTTTTAATGTTTTTTTTAATGTTTTTAGAGTCCTCGTAGCTCGATTTGGCTTATTCTACCATAATTTATGTTAGGGTTCCTATTTGGAAAAATACTCATAGGTGAAATGTGTTTATTTTGATGTTTTATGGTAGAATATGAAGCTTGAAATTATGTTAAACAACTTTTTCTAGGCGATTTTAAGTGAACGAGTAAAACGACACAATCGGGAAAAATACCTAATGTTCATAAGTAAATGTTAGAGTGGGAATTCCATGTTTCCATAGAAGGGAAAAATGTTCAGCATGTCATAAAACATAAGCATAAGGGATGAAGTTTAATTTTCGAGCTTTGGGGCAAAAGTGTAAATATGCAAAAGTTTAGGGGCAAAATTGTAATTATGTCAAAGTTTGAGTCAATGATTGTTTTGATGAATGTGAGTATTAAATAAGATAAATTTGCTATTATAGATCAAGAGGAACGAAATCCGGAGTAAGACCGGGGAAAGAAAAAGGTTGAGGACTAAGTTGCTAAATTTGATCGTATTTTGTACCGAGGTAAGTTTACGGTAAATAAATGAAATATTTCAATAATTATTATTAATTTTGTTATTTTCCAGTAATTATGTACTTATTTCATGAAATTATTTATTGTTGACTCAAGTATGAGATGATAGAGAATCAATGTTAAAAAGTCCCGTTGAAACATTAGGAATGTATCGGATACAAATGTCATGACATTAAGGGAATGAGATCCCATGTAAGACCATTTCTGAGACATGGCATTGGCATTATTGAGGTTATGAGAGGTCTAGTCCCACGTAAGACCTTGTCTGGGACATGGCGTTGGCACCGAGATGAGAGGTCCCCCGTAAGACCATGTGTGGGACATGGCATGGGCACCGATATGAGAACTCCCATGTAAGACCATATCTAGGTTATGACATTGGCAGTACAGGAAACCTCCCATGTAAGACCATATTTGGGACATGGATTTGGCATGTTGTTATCAGACAGGAGACCCGAGTATCCTTAGTATTCCAAATGGTTCAACGGGCTAGTAAATAGACCATGTTACATGAAAGTTCAGGTAAATTCATAATAAATAGATTCAGGTGTGTTATAAGGCTTAAGAATATTTCAGTTATTAGTTGAGAAATAAATTTCAGCAAGGGAGGAGAATTTATAATCATGAATTATTTAAGTAAGCAAGTAAGTAAACAAGTAAGAGAGTTAGTAAAGAAGAAGCAAAGACGATGATACTTGATGATGATTTATGAGTATAATTATTTATGATAAATGTTGTTATTTATTTGCTTGTAAACTTACTAAGCTTTATGCTTACTTCTTTTATTTTCCTTCTTTTTTATAGTATCGCCAAGCCAATTCAGGGATCGTAAGGGCGTCGGAGATCGTTTCACACTATCAACAGACCATCTCGATATTTTGTGGTTCGAAACGTTTTAAGTTATGCCATGTATAGGGACTTAGTTATTTTGTGTGCGTGTTCTTATGATATGGCTAATGAATAGCATGTAAATATTCGATGATGACTAGCTATTGAAATGACTATTTAAGAACATGTTTTGGTGTTATGTATGCCTAAATTATAGTTAATACAAAGAAATTATAATAGAGTAAAAATTTGCAATGGAACAGTTTTTGGACAGCAGCATTGATGTAATTTTGAAAAATCACCAAGGATAGTAGAAATGAAATTAGAGAGTGAGTGAGATATAAAATTAAATCTTATCGAGTCTATTTTCACATGAAAGAAACGGTGTAGGCAAAGGAGTTTTATATTTTGTAATATTTGAATTTTAGTGAGACAGAGTTAGAATGGTTTTTGAAATCCCCTAATTCTTACTTTAGAAAATCATTAAAAATTTTATAGAAAAAATTATGAGTCATAATTTATATGTCTAGATTTCTTAGTGAGTCTATTTTCAATTGAAAAAGCAGAAGCACCATATGAAACCGGTACAATGAGATAGTTGATTTTTAGTGAATAGAGGACAGAACCGTCGAATAGTGAAACAAGGGAGATTTTAACGAATAAATTGTACTATTTGACTAATCCAAAAATTCTAGAAATTTTATGATAAGAAGATATATGAGTCTAGTTTCAGGGAAAATTTACAGATTTAAATTTCGAGTTTTGTAACTCAAGTTATAATTAAATTAATGACTAATACGCAAGTGGACAATTTTATTGTGAGTAGTGAAATAAATTATTTTGATTTGTTTAAGTATTCGGAAAATTTTTAATGTTCCCAGTTTGGACCTGAACCGTTTTCGTTGCATGTTTTAGGGTCTTGAGTGTCCTTTTTAGGGACATATTGATTGAACGTGAGTGAATTAATTTTAAAAGCAAATTTTGTGATCCAAATTAGTAAGTTAAGTCAGGTAATAATTGGTTAATCAATAACTGGTAATAATTGGTTAATCAATAACTAATCCACCCTAAAACCCTCATCCGAAGTCAATTACAACCCCTGAAGCAAGTTAATCTTCTTGATTGGTTTATTGATTTTAGTCGATTTTTTTATTTTTTTATTTTGGTTACTTAAGTTCTCTTCGTAATCTATTTTATGATTTGTCGTAATATAGGATTTAATTAATACTATTTTGACTTATTATTGTAAAAAGATTTTTAGAGATTTATTCCATTCTCCCTTGGGTATGATCTTGAAAATACTTTCAAGTGTTTTGTTGCAAACTATACTATATTACAATTTGACTTGTGCACTTGCGGACACTCCCGATTTAATTTCTTATATTTTTGGTGTGATATTTTACTATAAACGATAAGACGTTTATAGGCGGTCAAGTTGTTGGCACCGTTGCGGAGGAGGTTTTGGCAATAAATCTAGAAATTTTTTTTATAAATAATAAGATATGTTGGAAAATTAAAACCTATAGATACGATATTTAATTTTGGTTTATTTTTATTTTTATTTTCTCTTCACATCATTTCTGACCCAAAGCTCTAGCACCCTAATCAAACCATACCAAGATCCGCAGCAACTAATTAGGTGCAATCATCCAATGATGAACATTGATCCATTCGTGGTAATTAACTTACCCTAAAAACTTCCGTTATTTGACGATCCACAAGAACAAGTAAATATTCGAAAACAAGTCCCAATGGAGCAAATGACGTTGCACGAGTATTCCCTACCTACATTAGATGCGGTGTGAGGAAGCATAGAATGATCAATGATTAGTTCCAATAATTTCAAGATAAAGATGACCGCCATCTAGATGATAAAAAATAGGCTGCAATTTAAGGGGAACATGATGGAAGATCCTAATCAACACTTGAAGCAGTTCCTACAACTCTATGACACCTTCAAATACAACAAGGTATCCAATGATGTTGTGCTTCTTTGGTTATTCCCGTTCTCACTATGCGACAATGCAACCGGTTAGTTAGACTTATTAGAACAAGGTCCCATTACAACATGGAATGATCTAGTGAAAAATTTCATTATAAAAGTTTCCTAATTAGTCGGATCATTCAGCTTAGGTGAGCAATCTCCAATTTTACACAATACAAAGTTTAATCCCTATACGAGGTCTGGGAATGTTTCAAGATGATGCTAAGGAAGTGCCCACATCATGGATTGCAATCGTGGCTCCAAATACAAATTTTCTATAATAGTGTTGACAGACACATCAGATCTAGCGTAGACAGAGCATCCGACGGATCTCTCATGTTTCATACATATGAACGAGTGTACAAATTCATTGATGATATGACTATGAATTCATACATTGTAACCTCTGAAATCCAAGCTAGATATTATGATAGAATTCTAAAGTCTACATTGGCCACTGAAATGACGGAGAAAAAGAATCGTAATTTAAAAATATATTTTAAAACCCTTTTTCATTTTTTTTCAAACCTAGTGAACTTGGATATTTGTCCTTATTTTGCGAAAACATGTTAATTTCATAAATCAAGTGTGTTTAGAATTTCCTTTATAAAGATCATTTGTTTCAAGAAATAAGTTGTAATTTTATCCAAAGCTTATTTTCATTGTTGCAATGGAAAAGAGATGTTTTGTTAGATTTAATTAAAAATCAAGTTTCATGTGTAATCTTATCAAATACCAATTTATGTAGTTTTTAAAACTTAATGTCATGCAAAACGAAATAATAATCCACAAAATAGAGTCCCATGCCACAACTCGAATTTAAAATTACTACAGCCCAAAACAATTATTAAAATTAAGTTTTAAGTACTTAAAATGTGAAAACATTTGAGAAGCTCCTCTGATAGCCGTGTCCAAGTCTTAACCTTGGCAGTTACCTATAAATATAGTAAACTAAGGGGTGGGCTAAAAAGCTCAGTGTGAGTCTTAATTCCTGTCAACAGTAACAAACAATAAATATATAATTCAAGCTAATAAATATAGAGAATATCATAAACAATACATGTTAGATTTGGTGCCTTAAATGTAGTATTTTCGTCTAAGTACACTTGTAAATTTTTTAAACATATATGTTAATAAAATTATTCATAAATTACATTAATACTTTGTATACTATCCTCACATGGTTTTTTCACAGAAAGAAAAATGAAAGAAAATGTTGCTCATTGGTTGTCTAAATGTTTAACTAATATTAAGGAGTATTACGTGGTTGGATCATAGTACGGAAAGACAACTTGTATTAGTAGACGAACCTTAACATATTTCAGTGTAAATGGAAATGAGAAAGCCAATTTAAAAGACTAATATATTGACTATCAAGTCCAATTGGGGAGATGCCTTATCTTGGGCATCAAAGCGGAAGACTCCCAGAAGATAGAGACATAGATGTGACTGACTGGACTAGTAGTACATTAAATAGAACGTAAGTAGGATAGATCCTGAATCTATTTATGGATTTATTCACTTGTGACATTCATAGTGTGGCATACCTAAATCTTGAGTGAATGGCAGACTATGCATGCGTGACTCGTACACTTTGATGAAAGTAAAAGCCTGAGTTCAAATAGATAAGGAATTAAAAGCTGGTGCGTTGAGTGTACGACTTCTATAGTATGTAGCGTCATTCACAACAGTGAAAGTCATAGCCCAAAACATGGGTAAATGATATCCTCTCATTGGCATTACATGGGTGATGAAAAGTAAACGTGGCCACGGGTCATCCATATTTGTGATGGATGATTTGATCACTATTTGGTAGTGATTGACTTTTAATGATGGAAGACATAATGGTTACCATGGGATAAAATAGGATCATATTGGGAGAATGAATATTATTCAAAAGATATCAATGATATTTTATGAGGGTAGCACATTTATGACAAGGTCATTGGACGAGCACTAAGTAGTTGCTTTTGTAATAGTATGTTGTTCGGGAGAGCTCAACCATAATACTATAGTGAAATGATATTGTGACTAAATGAGTTTATAATTAATAGGTGAAAAACTGGAACATAATTATAAATCATTTGAGCCTCAACTACATATGTCCAACCGGTCCCTTCGCTAGCTCGATGAAACCATAAATGAATTGTGTGTTGGAATAGAAATGAACGAAATGAATAGAAAAAGAGAAATGAGAAACATTCAGGAATGATTATGGTTTTTTCCAAAATAGAGAAATTAAATCATTTGGAAATAAATTTAGGTTTCCAAAAATGGAAATGGAAATGGAAATGGCAATGGCAATGATTCATTTGCAATTATATATGGATTACTAAAAAATGATCAGAAGAATGAGTTTATGTTTTTGAGATGTTTTGAAGCCCAAAAATGAAAATAAATCATTTTATCATAGTGAACATGTTGAGTTGTGAAATATTGAATGAATTTTCTCGAAATTTTACCAAGGGTAAAATCGTCAAAATTTTATCGGGAGTAAAATCATCTAAATTTTATTGGGAGTAAAATTGGGATGAGAAAATTATTTAATATGTATATATTGAAGTTTATTTTGAGAAATAGAAAAATAGAATCGAGTTGGATCAAATTACAATATATTGGTTCAAAAAATCCAGGAGGTACTAGTAATTGGGCCCAATGTGAGAGAGGCCTAAAAAGCCTATTATGTAACAAGGTGAGACGAAAAAACCATAGTATTATTAACTAGGGTTGCCAACCCCTACATCCAAGTCGAACTAGGATATCATTTTTCTAATAGAAATAAACTTCTAAAACTCTACAATGGAGACATTCTCTTCCTATAAATAGATGGAACTAGTAGAACTATTAACACAATTTTGAGAGATTGTTAATCTGAGGAAAAATAGAGAGAATTTATTCTGAACTATTACATATATATTTTTAGAATAACAATTCTACTGTTTCTATTAAAAAGAGAGAATTTTCATTTTCACCCAAAAGGAGAGAAAAGATTGTCTAGTTTTGTGTTTCGCTTTAATTAGTTCAAGCCCACACTCGAAGCTGTTCGTGGTATAAGAATAGTAGAGAATATTGTTTGGTTAAAAGCCGGGAACAATGTACGTCTGCTAAGCTGAAAACACAGGTACAAATTCATTTAAGGTTTATTGGGATAAATATCACAAACCGAATTAGTTTTCAAAATTTTAACTTTTTGCTGTCTAAGAAAACTATTTTCAAACCAAGATTTTTCCAACAATTGGTATCTAAGCACCAGATTGTGCTATGTTTATTGTGTAAATCGAGACAGAATCTCTCCCTTCATCTTGTTTGATTAATATTTGATAAAATGTGACATTCTTATAATTACTCACATGTAATATTATATATATATATTTTATAATAATTATTTTTTGCCAATGTTGTGGTTCTTAGAAAATAGATCGTGGAGTATCATCTCTATGCATGATTATTTTTATTTATATAATTCTTGTGAGTCAGAAATAGACATAGAACAGAAGTGTAATCTTTCCAGGAGAAGAGTCCACGATGAGGAGAAGATGGAGTGATGGCGGTTGAAGACACAAGGAATGCCTTGTTGTTAAAAGCTATGTATTTTTTTTGGTTTTTCATTTATTTTCTAGAAATAGAACCATGGAAACTTTGGCTGACAATTTTATTTTTGACCTATCTCTTTATATATCTATTTAATAATTATTTATGATATAATTTTGATATGTATGTATGAGATAATCCATAGTTGATCTATTAAAGATAAGAAGTGTGGTAATAAGAAAATACATGTATTGTACTGTTCCATTCACTTCTTTAGGTTATTCGATTACTGTGAGAAGTGTGGTAATGATAAGGTGTATGTCTATGACTGGATCTCACAAGGAAAGGCTTGGTTTTTAAGTCGTTAAGTACGACTCACCTCTTTTCCCTGAGAACCTACCTAGTCCATGGTTCACACTCACTTTTTCAGTTTTTCCCTTAAAAGAAAAACTGTAGAGAATCAAAATTGTTTGATTGACTCTTGTAAATAATTGAATGTGAATATTATAAAATTGCCATAGCATGCATATATGAGATAAGCATGCCATATAGTTTAAGAAAGAATGCCATATGTACTTGTCATCCATATATTGATCAGATATGATTGAAATTGGAAATTATAAAACCTTGCATGTTTTTTTAAAATATTGAGTGGGAGAAGGTCTCTAAACAAGATCTACGACCTCCATCAATAGTCTCTTGTGATGGCATGACAATTGCACTACCCTATGATAGAATTGTTGTGTGGATTTCACTGAGGAGATTTCTCGATAGTAAGACTATTTCTCTTGTGATCAAATGATAATTGAATTGGCCTTTGTGGTAGGCATTATCATGCGATAGGTCAAGAAATTCTATCTTCAAAAGAGGACTACTAGTCAAAGCATGCTGCTCAGTGAGATTGTCCCATGGCGACTCATTTGTGCTGCATGATGTGATAGGTGTTGAGTTGATGGTTATACACTCAAGATCTTTAAATTAAGTAACTCATTACGGAGCTCTACTTAAGTTAAAATGACGACCAAATGTTACACGATTATTAGTATGTTTGAATGCCTAAGGAATTAGGTTCATGTACTAATTGGATGGAAATCCATGTTCTTACTAATTGATCATGCTTACCCCACGTTGGCTTGACTCAATGGGTGTGAGAATTATCGTTGCAATATCTTACAAATGTTTCCAAGGTTTAATCTAAGATGCATACATCATCTTAATGCATATCGTAATGTTGCAAAACTTTTTCAAACATTTGCTTAATATAAACATATTAATATATAAAAGTTTTATTTTTAGTTAAAAAATGGCACCAACTTCTTTAGTTAACATACTCACTGAAAAAAACTGAACGGAAACAACTATAAGGAATGGAAAAGGAACTCGATAATTTTCCTTAGCTATGAGAAACTTAAAATAGTTCTTGCTATTAAGTGTCTTCTGTCCAATCAAGCTGAGGCTAGAAATGCTTGGATGAGTTTGATGAGATAGCTCATTGTAATATGCTAGCAAGCGTGACCAACACTCTGTATAAACAACTAGAGAGTTGTAAGACTTCTAAAGCGATTCTAGATAAGCTAGAAGGCATATTCAGAGGCCAAGCTACCTTGGCTTAATAATTTAATATAACTAGCTTAATAAATGCCAAGCAAAAGCTTGATACTCGAATCAAAGACCATATGATCACTCTTATGGGCTACTTTGCTGAAGTCATAGACAATTAGGCCAATTTGGACTAAAACACCCAAATAGAGATGTTGTTCAAAACCTTGTCCAAGGATTTTTCTAGTTTTCGGGCTACAAATAACCTTGGCAACAAAAACTTGACACTTACAAAACTCATGAAGGAGTCATAATTCTATGAGTTGATGTTGAATGATGGTCAACTGATCTGAAGAGCAGAAGTGAATGTAGTCATCGTTCTTCCACAAAATGGAAGGGATAGTGTGTTAAGAAAGGTAAGGATAAGTTCTCCAAGCCACCATAAGTGGAAAGGAAGAGAACTAGAATTCCAAATGCTTCTTTTATAGCAAGAAATGACACTTAAAGGCAAACTGTAAAGAGTGGAAAGAATACCTAACTATCAAAGGCAAAGGTATGGAATTCTTGATGATAGAAGCTTTTTTATTGGAAGACTCAATAGGCCACTGGGTCATGAATTTAAAATCTAAGGAAAATTTTTAAACACAAGCTTGAATATAAGCAGTCTTATTATGTTTTATTTAGTTTTTATATTTTAGTTTCAATTTAATAAAAAGTGTGATTTGAACTGATTTTATGACCTTAGGGGCCAAAGTAGGCCTAAGGGGAAGCTAACAAGTTTAGGAAGTGTGTAGGACACCATCCAGAGGCATGAGAACTCGATATTGGTCACCATGTTGCAACATAGAGGTTCGATGTCGCAACATCATGAGTAGGAATCCAAAATAGCAAGCCTGCCTTTGGCGCCATGACATAGCTAGTGGATGTCGTGACACCAACCCTATACGTGAAAGCCCTAACGAGCTCAGGATGTTTTTATAACACCCCTAACCCATATCCATTGCCAGAATAGGGTTACAGAGCATTACCACAAAAACATAACTTAGGACACTCAATCGTATACATTTCGTGAATCATATTTAAATTCATTCAAACAGATGTATATCGTCTCTAATTCGAGCTCTCGAGGCTTTAGAAACACTTTAGAAATGATTCAAGACTAAATCAGAAACATTTAGAATTTTAAAGAAACAGGTAGAAAATTTTACACTGCAGGGGTCACAAGGCTAAGACAAATGCCCGTGTGGGCATTCGAAGTAGGGACACACGGCCGTGTCCTAGCCCATGTCTGTGCCCGTGTAACTCTCTTACTTGGGTCACATAGCCAACCCGAAAGCCCGTGTGCCAGGCCGTGTAAGTCTCGAAATGGCCTCACATGCCCGTGTGCCAGGCCATATGATAGGCCGTGTAATTGCCTGACTTATAACCTTTTGAAACCTGCAGTGGACACATGGACGTCTCGCATGGCTGTGTATCACACATGGTTGAGACATAAGCCCATGTCCTTGGCTGTGTGGATAAGAAATAGGCTGATGTCAAGCCATTCCCTTTAGCCTAAACAAACACACATCCACAAGCCGTTTTGCACATATCACCAAGCCTTTAAAACATACCTAAACATGCTTAATAATGACTATATCATTGATCCATTAATCAATGCAACCAATATGCCAAAGGCACATCAATCACATCATCAAATTAAACAATGTATGAACACATTTGGCAAAAATCAACCACACACAACTACCTATTTTCATGCCAAGTCATAGCACAATTAACCATATTCCAAAACACATCTAAAAATACCGAATTGGTCTTTTAAAACGTACATTCACTTGACCATATCAACATTAGCCATCAAAGCACCAAAATGCCAAAATGTCATCAACCATGTAACCACACATTGACATGCCGAACATAACAACTAGATCATCAAACATAATTCACCTATACATGTCATTATAACCATAACTCAAAACCTCAAAATCAACCGAAATAGTTGCAAGATAGTGTGATAGGTCTTTGATGAGCTTCCAAACTGAACAAGCTTCCAATTATTTATAAAACATGGGAAAGGAGACTATGTAAGCATATAATGTTTAGTAAGTTTGTATAGCATAAGACACAACTTACCATTTCATTTCATAACATTAAATTTAACATGGCATAATCCAACTTTTAGCTTGGCAGAAGCCTAAGCACCAGCACAAACATGTTAGCATACTTGAATACAATTCGTATGAATTTAACATGGATAATCATTAATATTGAGCATAATTCAATTGGATTCACCATCCATCATAACATAACATATTTTCCATGTAACTCATCATTTCAATGTATTTCATACATACATGTCTTGGTTCATATTGAACACTTACTACATCTTTTCAAATTCTTGCCCGTTGAATTGTTAGAATGTCATTGGATATGCGGGATAGCTGAAACAAAGTTCGCTAATCATATAATCACAATCTTTCCTGTCGAATACATAGTTGCTCACACGAGCTGTGAATAGGTATGCTCACATAAGCTGTGAAATGGGCCTGCTCACATGAGTTGTGGGTCAAAATGTAAGCTACATGATGCTACTCATATGAGCTATAGAGTATCCGCAACAAATGTTGGACCTTAGCCATCGGTAGGGCATTCAAGACCAGCACCTGAAACATGTAAACCCTAATGACAAGTCATTTGTATCCTACGAATTCCTAAGGTTCAAACGGGGCTCGGTAGACAGCGTAACATCATTGGATTTGCATCGATCATTTACATAACAATCCATAATTTACATATAGCTCAAAAGATAACATTAAAACATTGCGTAATTACACAAACTTACCTCGACGATAAAGGCGTAGAAACGAAGTTGACTAATCCGAAGCTTTTTTACCCCGATCTAATGCCGTACGAGGTCTATCTTGATATAAATAAATTTAATCTATTTAATAACCATTCTATTCAATTCAATCCAAATTCATATTTTTGCAAAATTACACTTTTGCCCCTATTATTTTGATTTCACTACAATTTAGTCTTTAAGCTCGTAATTTGAAATTCATGCAATTTCATCCCTAACCAAGCTAGTCGAATTTCATATACGTCCATATCAACTCATACAATTCATTATTTCACGATTTTCACCATGTGTTTTACACATTTTAAAAATAAATCCTTATTTGATATTTTTATCGAAATTCAATTTACAAAAGTTGTTTATCTATCAACAAATGTTCATTTTCTTTCATCAAACATAAAAAACCACATGAATACATTCATGGAAAAACCCTAAAATTTTAACAATTTTGCAAATTAGTCCCTGGGCTAGCTAGATTAAGCTACAATGACTTCAAAAACATAGAAATCATTAAAAACGGGATAAAAAATGCTTACATGCAAGAGGAAAAGATGGCTGAATGCTTCAAAGCCCTAAATTTTCTTTTTCTTTTTTTAATTTCGGTGGTATCACCCAAGGTTGAAGATGATACATCTTTTACTAAATTTTATTTTACGTTATTTATTAAATTACAAGTTTAACCTTATTAATTAACCTTTGAATTCACATGTTTAATATCCATAATTGTCCACTCATAATAACAATGGTATAATTACGACATAAACCGTTAACTGTTTAAAATCATAGCCCTTTAGTACCTTTAGCTTGTGGAACTCAAATTTTGTACCTTTTGTAATTTAGTCCTTTTTACCAAATTAAGCATGCAAACGATAAAATTTCTTAACGAAATTTGTATACAACCTTGCTAATATTCCATATAATCTAAAATAATAATAAAATAAATATTTTCACATCGAATTTGTGGTCCCAAAACCACTATTCTGATTTCACTAAAAATGGGCTGTTATAGTTTTGGCCTGCACAATGTATTTTAACGTAAAACATCAACCAAACTAGGGCTAAGGACGACGACCAACCCTCACATTATAAATAGGCTCATTTAACACTGGAGTGATCATCTTTTGTATAACATAGACTTTTCTTTTCAGTTTCGTTTTCAGTTTTTAGATTCTTTTGTACTTAGGATTAATTTTTAGTTTATTTTTATTCGTGTTCTTTAGAGAATTTGATTTGTGGATTAAAGGCAAACTCTTTGTGGATTTCAACACTTCATTTAAATTAAATTCAAGATTCTTCTTAAACTTTTAATCTTGATCTATTCTTTATGTATATTTCCTTTATCAAGTTTATATATTTTATGAGATCCGTGAGGAACTAATCCTCTTATGGGGGATTAGCGAGTAGATGTTTGATTAATTAATTTATATGTAGGATTTTTTTAGTGAGTCAACTATTTGAGATAGAAAGAACTTAAACCCTAGGTCTGACAACCTTAGGAAGTTATCTAGGTGGGAATTAACCCAAAATTTGTATCGTATATCTATGAACCCTTTATCCCAATCTTGTCTGGACTATGAGGTCGAGAGATAATTTGTTTTTGCTGACTCATTTCTTAAGTGGAAGATAGAGAGATCCTGCTAGGGTAACGACTAGTTGATTGAGTAGAAACCTGAAATAGGAATTGGGTATGACCACTGAAGCGAGCTAGTGACCCATGCTTATATTTGGTTGAGTTTAGATATCGGTTTTTCGTTTTCATTCTTTTATGCATATTTATTTCTTTTATTATAAAAACAAATAAATTTTACTTTATGTTCATCATACTATAATTTATTTATAGTACTAATTAGATCTATTTACGTTTAAGTTAATATTATTTTAGTACTTACCTATTCTTTTGTAAAACTATATTACAACCTGGCCTATATACTTGCGGATATTGCCTCAATCTCATATTTTAATAGTAGTATTCACACTCCGGACGTTAGCACATCCAAAGGTTGTTAAGTTGTTGGTGCCGTTTCGGGGAGGCAACGCTATTATGTAACATCCCGATTTTGGGCCTAGTCGGAACAGTTGTTTTGGGACCACAAATCCGATTAGGAAAAAATTATTTTTACTATATTTTTATGGCCTAAAATTTCACGGAATCATTTCGTGAAAATTTCGTTCAAAAATTTTGACGTTTGGGCACTCAATTTAGTCAAAAGGACTAAATTGTAAAAGTGCAAAAGTTGAGTTCTACATGTTAGAGGTGTCCAATTGTTATGAAATTTTAAATTGGAGGTATTTACATGGTGATTAGACCATTGGTTAAGTTATGGACAAAAATGAACATGAGATAAGTGAAATAGGAAATTTTTATGTTAGGGGCATTTTGGTAATTTAGTAATTAAAATGAATTAAAAGGGAAAAAGATGGCAAATTGTGCTCATCTTCTTCATTTGGCTGAAATCAGAAAGGGGGAAGCCATAGTTAGAGTTTTCAAGCTTCCAAGCTCCATAGTAAGTGATTCTAAGCCCCGTTTTTAATATTCTTTACGTTTTTAGAGTCCCGGTAACTTGATTTAGTTTATCGTAACAATAATTTAACCTAGGGTTTATATTTGGAAAAATACCCATAGGTGAAATGTGTTTATTTTGATATTTTATGGTAGAATATGAAGCTTGAAATTATGTTAAACAACTTTTGCTAAGCGATTTTAATTGAAAACGAGTAAAACGACATAATCAGTAAAAATACCTAATGTTCATAAGTAAGTGTTAGTGTGAGAATTCGATGTTTCCATAGAAGGGAAAAAATTTCAGCATGTTATAAAAAATAAGAATATGGGATGAAGTTTAATTTCTGAGCTTTGGGGAAAAGTGTAAATATGTAAAAGTTTAGGGGCAAAATCATAATTTTGCCAAAATTAGAGTCGAGGGCTGTTTTGATAAATATGAGTATTAAATAAACTAAATTTACTATTATAGATCAAGAAGAACGAAATCTGGGGTTAGACCGAGGAAAGAAAAAGGTTGAAGACTAAGTTGATAGATTTGACCATATTTTGTACCGAGGTAAGTTTATGGTAAATAAATATAATATTTTAATAATTATTATTAATGCTGCTATTTTCCAGAAATTATGTATTTATTTCATGAAATTATTTAATGTTGACTCAAGTATGAGATGATAGAGAATCAGTGTTAAAAAGTCCCGTTGAAACATAAGGAATGTATTGGATACAAATGTCATGACATTTGGGTATAGTGATCCCATGTAAGACCATGTTTGGGACATGAAATTGGCATTATTGAGATTATGAGAGGTACCATGTAAGACCATGTCTGGGACATGGCGTTGGCACCGAGATGGGAGGTCCCCCATAAGACCATGTCTAAGACATGGCGTGGGCACCGATATGAGAACTCTCATGTAATACCATATCTGGGATATGGCATTGGCAGTACAAGAAACGTCCCATGTAAGACCATGTCTGGGACATGGCTTTGGCATGTTATTATCAGAAAAGAGACCCAAGTATCCTTATTATTCCAATGTGGCTCAACAGGCTAGTAAACAAATTATGTTCCATGAAAGTTCAGGTAAAAGCATAAATAGCAAATTCAGGTGAGCTATAAGAGTTAAGAACATATTATGTTATCAATTGAGAACCAACATTTCATTAAGAGAAGAGTAAGTTATAATCATGATTTATCTAAGTAGACAAGTGAACGAGTAAGAGATTAAGTAAAAAGGAAATTAGAGATCATGACACTTGAGTATATTTATTTGTGTTAAATGTTGTTATTTATTTGTTTGTAAACTTACTAAGATTTATGCTTACTTCATTTATTTTCCTTCTTTATAGTATTACAAGCAAAGTCGGGAATCTTAAAGACGGCGGAGAGCGCTCACACTATCAACAACAACAACTCGGTATTTTATGATGATCAATGTTTGAGCTATGGCATGTATAGGGAATTAGTCATTTTGAATGTATGTCCTTATGATATTGCTAAAGGATGATGTGTAAATATGTGATAATGTTTAGCTATTAAAATGGCTAAGTAATAATATATTTGGCATTATGAATGCCTAGGTGATAGTTTATACCTAGAAATTATGAAAGAGTAAAAATTTGCAATGAAACAGTTTTGGGACAGCAGTAGTGACGTGACTTTGAAAAATCACCAAGGATAGTATAAAATGAATTAGAGAGTGAATGATATATATAATTAAAGGTTATCGAGTCTAATTTCATAGAAAAATAATGTGGGTAAAGGAATTTTATATTCTGAGATATTTGAATTTTTGTTAGACAGAGACAGACTGGTTTTTGGAGTCCCCTTTTCTGACTTTATAAAATCATTAAAAATTGTAAAAAAATAATTATGAGTTATAATTTATATGTCTAGATTTATTAGTGAGTCTATTTTCAGTAGAAACAAGTGAGAACACCATATAAAAATCATATAATGAGAAAATTGATTTTTAGTGAATAAAGGTCGGACCAATCGAAAGGAAATAGGGAGATTTTAATGAATAAAATGTACTAATTGGATAAACCAAAAATTCTAAAAATATAATGGTAAGATTACATATGAGTCTTGTTTCAGGAAAAATTTACAGATCTAAATTTTTATTTTTGTAACTCAAGTTATAAATAAATTAGTAACTGCTGCGCAGGTGCATAACATTATGGTGAACAGTGAAATAAGTTTTAAAAGCAAATTTTTATGCCCCGAACTAATAAGTTAAGTCAAGTTACGCCCCATGCTCAAGTCCGACAATGGTTTCAGGTAAGAGGTGTTACATTTTTTGGTATCAGAGCATGTTTAGTCAGTTCTCGAAACATTCAGTGTGAATAAGAGTCTAGCTATACATGTCATACTTATATTTTGATAGTGTGACGACTTCTGACGATTTTAAAATGTTTTCTTTTATAGTTATGGATCCTGAAGTAGCTAGTGCAGGTGATGTAGAAAGTAATGCACCTGCTCCCATAGAAGTGACAGTGACACCCGATTGTAGTGAAAGGCTCGTATCAGTTAGTCAGGGAGGAGGGGCTCGAGAAGCCTTCTTCCCAGCTATGAATGATTGGTTTACCGAGTTTATTCGTACGAATCCGGCTATTAGACCTCCACCCCTCATGATTCTTAGGTTCCCCATGTAGCTTCACTAGCTGTAGGTATAGTTATAAGAGAAAGACCACCAGTTGATAAGATCAGAAAACAATGGGCTGAAAAGTTTCCAGCTACTAAAGATGATGATGCAGAGAAAGCTAAATTTTGGCTCGAGAATACTATCAGAGTTTTTAATGGATTATCCTGTACACCTGAAGAATGCATGAAGTTTGTTGTCTCACTTCTCAGAATTTGGCCTATCATTGGTGGAAGACTCTTATGTCAGTGGTACTGAGTGAGAGAATTACTTAGGATTTCTTTCAGGAGGAGTTCCGTAAAAAGTATATTAGTCAGAGGCTTATAGATCAAAAAAGAAAAGAGTTTAAGGTAAGATGACTATGACCGGGTATGAATGTGAATTTGTCAGACTTAGTAAATATGCTCGGGAATTTGTGTCCACCGAAGCCAATATGTACAAGAGATTTGAAGATGGGCTCAATGATGATATCCGACTGTCAGTGGGTGTTTTAGAAATCAGAGAGTTTGTTGTTCTGGTTGAAAGAGACAGTAAGAAAGAAGATTTGTTAAAAGATAAAGAAAAGGGAAAAGCTGAAATTGAAGTGCAAGACACGAAGAAAAGGCTATTAAAATGACTAAGTAAGAATATGTTTGGTATTATGAATGCCTAGGTGATAGTTTATACCTAGAAATTATGAAAGTGTAAAAATTTGCAATGAAACAGTTTTGAGATAGCAGCAGTGATGTGACTTTAAAAACTCACCAAGGATAGTATAAAATGAATTAGAGAGTGAATGATATATAAAATTAAAGCTTATCGAGTCTTTTTTCATTGAAAAATAACGGTGTGGGTAAAGGAATTTTATATTCTGAGATATTTGAATTTTGGTTAGAAAGGGTCAGAATGGTTTTAGGAGTCCCCTCTTCTGACTTTATAAAATCATTAAAAATTGTACAGAAATAATTATGAGTTATAATTTAAATTTCTAGATTCCTCAGTGTGTCTATTTTTTGTAGAAACAAGTGAGAAAACCATATTAAAATCATACGATGAGAAAATTGATTTTTAGTGAATAAAGATCAGAACCGGCAGGCAGTGAAACAGGGGAGACTTTAACGAACAAACTGTACTAATTGGCTAAACCAAAAGTTCTAAAAATTTTATGGTAAGTTAATATATGAGTCTAGTGTCAGGAAAATTTACGGATCTAAATTTTGAGTTTCGTCACTCGAGTTATAATTAAATTTGTGACTGCTGCGCAGGTGCACAACATTATGGTGAACAGTGAAATAAATTTTAAAAGCAAATTTTTATGCCCCGAACTAATAAGTTAAGTCAAGTAACGCCCTATGCCCAACTCCGGCAACGGTCTCAGGTAAGGGGTGTTACATATTAAATTAGTTTTAATATTTTTCCTTATAGAATAATTAGGATTTTAAAAACAAATTATAGATACGATCTTTATTTTCTTGTATTTATTTATTCTTTATTTTAATTTGCTAACATCTTTTCTTTTCTTCAAGAGATGCCAATACATACCCCTAAAAAAAGGAAAGAGTCTTGCAAAGTTTGTCACCAAGACCAATTTAGCAATATCATGGATGAATTTGATTATTGTGGTTCGATGGTGAAACAAACTATGATGATGAAATTTATGAAGAGGGAGTATATGAAGAATGAGTAATTAAAGAAAATCAAAGACTGCTAATGCTAGAATTGAGTCAGCTAAGAGAAGAGGTCTCGACATCTTGCCAGGGGTTCGATCAAAATTAGGGAAAAATTAAGGATGAGTTTTGGACAAATGAAAAGGAGAACCTAACCGCATCAACATCTTAGGAAGGTGAAATCTTGAGTAGCCGAGCAACCATAATTTGGGAAGACAATAACAATGGGTCAGGTATCGAATTTGCTCTCCTAACAACATTAGTCTTATCACAACTAGAGAATGAAAAATATCATAATGTAACACGATGTATAAGTTTTTCAAACCTACTCCAATCAATTTGTGAGATTCTAACTCTTATGGAACCAATAAAGAAATTTTCAACGTCTGCAAAGCTTAAAAAGAAATCGTGGAAAAGCATAAGAATTTTGAAAAGGAGGATCCATTCAACATTGACACATTTTGTAAAGTGATATTCCTTAATCAGACACCCCAAAAATTTAAAAGCCCAAGGAGTTTCACGATGTTAATAGAACTAGGGAACACATATGTTGATAAAGCTTCAACTGACTTAGGAGTTATTGTTAATCGATTGACCTTACCGATAAATAAGAAACTAGGGAAGGGGAAATTAAAAAGTACTCATTTCCTACTAGAATCACACAACAAAGTTGTATCTCAATCAACAGGGATGTCTAAAGATGTGTTGATCGAACAATGTAAGCCTACAGTACGCAATGATTTTATAATCCTAGATTTTAAGGTAAATTCTAAAATATCTATTTTCTTAGGGGAACTTTTCTTAGACTCCCCTAGGTTTACTACAGATAGAATAAAAAAAAAGAACAAAGTGAAATATATAAAGATGATTTCTTACAGAATCAAGGGTATGAGAAAAATGCAAGACCACCAAGATACCAATACTCATAAGTGTGGCTAATAATTTTGATCTGTGAAAGGTATTTCCTATGATCAGTGCAGGTTGAAAGAGAAATTTTAAGGAATGAGACAAATGAAGCAAAGCAGAGTGGGATGATGGATGCTGGACTAATATGGACAAAAAAATAACAAAAAGGGCATCCATATGCACACTAATGAAGCTAACGGACGAATTCGATAGCAATACTTGACATAATTTTAAATTCTGATAAAATTTTGCATATTATTATATTTTAATAAACTCATAAGTAGTTTAAGGTTTAATTTTATTTAAATTAAGCAAGAATTTAATCCAAAAAATTTGAAATGAAAAAATGAGAACTGAAATAGAGCCGATGTCGTAACACGGAAACTCCATGTTGTGACACCACTAACAAGTATAAGAAATTGAGCAATTCAGTTTGATGTCATGACACAGCACCTTTGTACCACAAAAATGAAGGCATTTTACCCCAAAATTCAAAAATTTTAAGGTGTGTCGAGACATTGACCTTGATGTTGCGACAATGGTAATTGGCTAGGGGTGTCGCTACATAGAACCCCTATGTCACGACATCGTTGCTAATTTCCATAGGGCCGACCTGACCTATCGTGCAACCCATTAGGTTTAACTCTTATTTTACTCGACCTTCAACATAAAAATACAAAAATTTTAACCTCAAAACACTTTTAACCTATTTTTAAATCCCTCTTAACTCTAAACTCTCTTTAAAACCCCCCAACCAACCACTTTTAAAACCCCTCTTCTCCCTTTTATTTGGCTGCAAAATTTTCCTTTGTTTCACTTTGTGCAAGGACAAACTGCATACTCCAAAATATATACATTTTTAAGCACTCTTTTGTTTATAAATTATGCTGATTCTGAGTACACATACAACACTTTCTATGGTTTTATACTTGATTTCTATAGGAAAGTGTTAATATTATGAATTTATGTTAAATGCATGTTATTTTGCTATTTTTTGGGACTAGCTGGGCTAAGGAAAAGGATGGTTGGTTTTTTTGTTGTATTTGGGTCTTAGACAGGTACAAGTTGAAAGATTAATAGTTCACTCATATGGACTTGAAAGTCCTAATGATCCAGTAAGAATTCCAAGAGGCCCAATACTACCAAAATAGAAGGCCCAAAACCATTCCTCACCTACCCATTTTACCAAAAAAACAAGCTGGCAATTATCCATTGCTAAAATTAGCAGTACTTAACCAACCTTTTAGACTCCTAAATATAGAAGATATAACCCAAATTGCACAAAAGAAAATAAGCACAAGATCTTCTTTAATCAAGCCTTCAACTGTCAAACTATTACCAAAAATAGCAATAAAATACCACCAAACTTGGACCAAATGTGGCCGACCATGCATAGTGAAAAAGAATGCCACTTCCTTGCTAAAAATAGTAAGGAAAACTCAGTATTCCTCAACTCAAGGGGCAAAAACCAGTAAGAGAGGGATTCAAGCAACCTTCTTTGCTAAAATTAGCAAGGAAGACTTAGTTTTCCACCAACCAAGGGACGAAAAAAAAATGGATATTATGGGGGATACATTTGTTATTTTTTGCTTGGGTTCAACCACTATAAATAGGGTGTTCATCCATTCATCAAAACAACAACTTGAGACTCACAATTGACACAATAGAATCAATTCAGTCTCATCTTTCTTAAGTGTTTCTTTCCTTTCTCATAGCTTCCAAGACACTTAGTCTACAAAATAAGGTAATCACGTGTCGAAATGAGAGTAGCTAAGAGATCAACTTGAAGGTGTTTAGGTGATTTTTAACCTAAATATGAGGAGGGAAGCCACCATGGGAATTTGCAAGGAGTAGCTGACGATAGCCCCCTACATTAAACAGTTTACTCTTCGTATTGTGAAATGGTCGTGGATAGCCCCCTCGACTACTCCTTATCTTTCTAATTCTATTAAATTATAGTTTTCTATGCCGGGAGACTGGATTGCATCTCATATTTATATTTTCAGTTTTATATGACATGACTTAATTTATTTTATTCAAAATAGATATGAATCTTGATTTGAGTTCAGTAGATATTTGTTTCATGAATATTCTGTACAAATGATTATTTCATTATTTAGGTTTAAAGCATGTTTATACTTGTGAATGTATGGCCAAGATTTGTAAGTTATTGAATTAACTATTTAATCTGGGAAGAGGAAATAATGAAAAGAATACACTCTAAATGATGCATATCATGTCAATTTTGGAAGATAATTATTGTATGCATAAACTGTGTAAACGCCCAAGACGGTGATTTTTAAGTTAGTTTTTGACATAGGGTTATGCTAATTAAGTTAGGAACATAATAGAACTTCGAGAGAAGCCTATGTTTTAATTAAAATGAGTTTAATGAATTTTCTATTGCATACAATTTTATTTTAAGCTATTCATGTTGTGTTATACTATGCCTTTTGTTATCTCCTGTTGTGATCATTTTTTGCAATGTATGTTCTTTTGTTTTGTGGGTATTTGAACACTAATGTAATTCATTAATTTATATTGCGACATTCCATCAAAATTCTTTTTCTTTATCTTGTTTAACCAAATTGATTAAAAATTGACTTGCAAATAATTACCAAATAGTTCCTATTGAGACGATAACTCTTTTACGTGCTACTTTTTGCAAATAATTACGACATTCCATCACGTAATCATGCACGATACAAGTGTTTGGTGACGTTGTGAGGGAATTTATTTGTTATAATTTTTGAAGATATTTATTTTTTAGTTTGGTTTATTATTATTATTTAAACTTATTTATTTTTTGTGATTTTTCAAGGTTTATGAACATAGACCGAATTATAGATTTATTGTCTTAACCCAGATATTAAATGTACTTTTAGGCAAAGAAGAAGGGAGTAATTAGCCCAAAGAAAAATCAAAGAGATGAATCAAATTTTGAGAGAAGGCGCAGCCTGTAATAATCAAAATTTGATCCTTGTTATTGATGACAAAGATCGAGCAATTAGGGAATATACTGTTCCTTTGTTCTGTGAACTCAATCCAGGGATTGTAAGACCTGAGATTGAGAACCCTCAGTTTGAGTTAAAACCAGTGATGTTCCAAATGTTGTAAACAATGGGACAATTTAGTGGGATGTCTGCTGAATGTCCTCATTTGCACCTATGCTTATTTATGGTAGTAAGCCACTCTTATTGAAGCCTTTTCCATATTCGTTGCGAGATCGCGCATGGGCATGGTTGAATTCCTTATCACCCAGTTCTATTTCCACATGGCACAAACTGACGAAATGTTTCTTGATGAAGTATTTTCAACCAACTAAGAATGCTAAACTCAGAAAAGAAATTACTAAATTTTAGCAATCTGATGATGAGCCTTTGTATGAGGCATGAGAATGATTTAAGAAGTTATTACGAAAATGCTCCCATCATAGAATTCCTCATTGCTCAACTGGAGACTTTCTACAATGGTCTCAACACTTATAGAAGAATGGTGGTAGACGCTTCAAGGAACGGAGCTTTTATTTCAAAGTCGTGCAATGAAGCATATGAGATTCTTGAAAGAGTTTCGAGTAAAAACTACCAGTGGCCTACTTATCGAGCAGCCATAGGGAGAAGAGTAGCAGGAGATCATAAAGTCGATGCTCTTGCATCTTTAGCAGCTCAGGTATCTACTTTTACTTCCATGCTTAAGAATATTTTTTTAATGGTTGCAACACTAACATGACAGGTCAACAACCAAGTCTATTTGAGAACATTACATGTGTTTACTATGGTAATGGTCACGTATTCGAAGAATGTCCATCCAATCCTCAATCTATTTACTATGTGGGAAATTAACATCAAGATAGGAATGGCCCAGTTCTACAATCGAATCACTATAATCCTTCATGGAGAAATCATTCCAATTTCTCATGGAGTATTCAAGGTACTTGTCTAGGTAATTCCTATATGCACTCTCATCCAAATCGTTTGTCAGATTTTTCTTTAAAAATATAGAAACCTTAGCCAGTTGAGTCTTCAAATACTTTGGAGAATTTACTGAAAGCATATATTGCTAAAAAGGATGCCACTCTGAGGAATCTTGAGAACTAGATTGGACATTTAGCTAATGAGATAAGAAATAATCTTAAGGTGCTTTGCTAAGTGATATGGAGAATCCCAAAAGCACATGCAAAGAACAGTGTAAGGCTGTTACTTTGAGTAGTGGAAAGGTGTTAGAACCAGCAGTTGTTGAATTCAAAGATGAGCATGCTGTTGTCCATAATCAGAAGGAAGTTCAACTAGAAGTTGAATCTCCCACAGTGTAGAATCTTATTTATGTGAACCCTACTGAGGCACAATCGCAATAGAGTAATCCTGAAGAATCAACACCCAAGGTATATCCAAAATCAGAACTTCCTCTAAATATTTGTCCCATTAAGGAAAAACGTCGACCACCTCCTTACCCGTAGAGATTCCAGAAGCAATAACAAGAGGTACATTTTAAGAAATTCTTAGATGTACTTAAGCAATTGCATTTCAACATTCTGTTGGTAAAGGCTCTAGAATAGATGTCAAATTATGTTAAAATTATGAAAGATATCCTTTCTAAGAAGAGGAGGTTGGGAGAGTTTGAGACAATGGCTCTCACTTAGGAGTGTAGTGCATTCCTGCAAAATAAGTTTCCAACAAAGATGAAATATCCTAGAAGCTTTACCATACCATGTAATATTGGTAATTCGTATTGTGGTATGGCTCTATGTAATTTAGGAGCAAGCATAAATCTAATGTCCATGTCTATGTTTAGAAAATTGGGAATTGGTGAAGCTAGATCGACAACAGTGACACTACAGCTGGCAGATCGATCAATAGCATGTCCTGAAGAAAAAATTGAAGATATTCTGGATATGTTGATAAATTTAATTTTCCTACTAAATTTCTTATTTTGGAAGACCTTTCCTAGCAATTGGAAGAATATTAATTGATGTTCAGAAGAGAGAACTTACCATGCGAGTCTAAGATGGTAAGGTACCTTTTACTATTTTCAAAGCTATGAGATACCCTGATGTAGGAGAAGAATGTTTTGCTATGGATGAGACAGAACCGTTATTCTCGATGGATGATCTGTTGGAACAACTCTAGCACCAGATCTATTAAATGATGATGATAGAGATGGTGATCAAGTTGGATTAGAAGAAAATTTTAAGGTATTCTCTTCGCAACCCCATTTTGAGTCTTTGGAGTTGGAATCCTGTGAGTATAAACAGTTGAAAGCTTTAACTGAAAAGCTACCCAATTTAGAGTTAAAGGTATTACCTTTTCACATTTAATATGTTTTTCTAGGTAACTCTTCTACTCTACTTGTGAATATTTCAATTGAATTAGCTGATAATCAAGAAGAGAAGCTGATTAATGTCTTGAAAAAAATTCAAGAAGGCAATCTGTTGGACGATAGCAGACATAAGAGGAATTAGCTCATCTTTTTACATGTACAAAAACATCCTGGAAGATGGTGCAAAAGGAACTATTGATGGCCAAAGAAGATTAAAACCCATCACGAAAGAGGTAGTCAAAAAGGAGATGATCTAGTGGTTAGATGTGAGAATCATTTACCCCATCTCAGATAGCTCTTGGGTGAGTCTAGTCTAGTGTGTGCCAAAGAAGGGTGGCATCAAAGTTGTAAAAAATGAAAATAATTAGCTAGTTTTAGCCAGAACTATTACAGGTTAGAGAATTTGTATTGATTACCATAAATTGAATAAGGCAACTTGAAAAGATCATTTTCCATTTGACTTTTTCAAATCAAATGCAACATAGACTTGGAGGGCACGGTAACTATTGTTTCCTTGATGGATATTCAAGATACAATCAGATCCTTGTAGCCCTAAAAGACCAGCATAAGACAACCTTCACATGTCCATACAGTTCGTTTGCTTTCATGTGTATGCCTTTTGGTTTATGTAATGCAGCTACAATTTTTCAGAGGTGTTCGATTGTTATATTCATTGACATGGTTGAAAATTTTTTGGAAGTGTTTATGGATGACTTTCTGTGTTCGGAGACTCTTATGTAACTGTTTAGATAATTTGGGCAAAGTGCTCAAATGATGCGAAGAGACGAACCTTGTTCTCAACTAGGAGAAATACAATTCCATGGCAAGAGAAGGCATCATCTTGGTATAGAGATTTACCGGACAAGGAATAGAAGTTGACAAGGAAAAAATAGATGTTATTGAGAAACTCCTACCTACAGTAACGTAAAAAGAGCTACTTGCTAGCCAAAACTTGATAGGAGCACAATTAAATTATACGGTAACATAAAAAGAGCTACTTGCTATTATTTCTTCTTTGGACAAATTTGGTTCATATCTTATACGTATAAAGGTGATAGTTTATACTGATCACGCTACCATTAAATATCTAATGTCAAAGAGAGATGCAAAGCGATGATTAATGAGTTTGATTTGGTGATATAAGATAGGAAGGGAATAAAGAACCAAGAAGCAGAGCATCTATCTAGGTTGGAGAAAAAAGACGAAACCCACTCCTCAATTCCTATTAATGAGTATTTCCTAGACGAACACATCTTTGAGTTAAGTAATTTCCATAAAACACGTTGGTTTGCAGATTATGCTAACTTTTTAGCTAGTGGTTTAGTGTCGCTTGATTTGACATATCAACAAAGGAAGAAATTCCTTCATGATGTTAGATATTATATTTGGGAGGAACCTTTTTTGTTTATGCAATGTGCAGATCAAATGATTAGAAGGTGTGTAGTCGAAAGCAAAGTAGTTGACATTTTATACCATAGCCATTCATCCTCGAGTGGGGGACATTTTGGAGGATTGCGAACTGCAGCCAAAGTATTACAAGCTAGTTTCTTTTGGCCAACCCTATTTAAGATGCATATGCCTATGTGAAAGGATGTGATTGATGCCAAAGAGTCAAAAATGTGATTAGGAGGAATGAGATGATGCTAACCAATATACTTGAGGTAGAATTATTTGATGTTTAGGGTATTGACTTCTTAGGCCCTTTCCCTTCTTCTTATGGTAATAGGTACATCTTGGTAGCCATTGATTATGTGTCCAAATGGGTGGAAGCTGAGGCATACCCGACTAACAATGCCGAGATGGTGATGCGGTTCCTTCAAAAACACATATTTATGAGATTTGCGACTTCTAGAGCTATAATTACCGATGAAGGTTACCATTTCATGAATAAAAGGCTAAAATGGTTGTTGGACAAATATAATAAAAGCATAAAGTTGGCATAACTTACCATCCTCAGACGAAGGGTTAAGCTGAGTCTGCGAATAAAGAAATAAAGGGCATACTTGAGAAAGTAGTTCGCCCAACCAGAACAGATTGGTCCCGGAGGCTTGACGAAGCGTTATAGGCCTACTGGATGACACTTCAGGCTCTTTTAGGGATATCTCTTTATAGGTTAGTCTATGGTAAGGCATGTCATTTGCCATTGGAACTTGAGCATGAAGCTTATTGGGCTGTTAAACAACTCAATTTAGACCTAAAATCTGCTGGACACAAACGAATGTTACAAGTCAATGAGTTGGCAGAGATAAAATTATTCTCTTGTGAGAATGACAAAATTTTTAAATAAAAATAAAAAAGATGGCATTAGAAGCACATGTCATCATATGTTTGAAATGGGACAACATGTTATTTTATTCAACTCAAGATTGAAGTTTTTCCTAGGTTATCTTAAATCCCGATGGTCTGGACCCTTTATGATTAATCAAGTTTTTCCGTATGGATTTGTTGAACTCCAAAACAATAACGAAGGTACGTTCAAAGTTAATGGTCAACGACTAAAACATTATTGGACTGGTAAAATCGAGCAAGAAAACACTTTGCTTATTGTAACCGATCCATGAGAATATTTCTGTCAGAAAACTATTAATTTTGTATATAAATAAATTTTATATTTATGTTTATGTTTATGTTTATTTTTACTTTTAATTTTAGTTACATTTTACTTTTAGTTGTAAATAAAATAGATAAATTTTGTAAACAAATAAATGGGTCAGTAGAAATAATAATGTAAATAAAACTCCTAATTAAAATTAAGTTGACCATTAAGTGAAATTAGAGTTAGTTTATTAGAGTTATTTTATTATATTTTTCTCCCCGATTTTTCTTTTCTTCTTTCAGCTGCCTCCTACCTCACCGCCGTCATCATCTCTACCACCACCACCACCAGCCTGGTGCGATCCGAATAGCATAAAATGACCCCTATGTGCACACACCCTTTAGAAGCAGGCCCTTGCATGCTGCTCTGTCGCACACCATCAGCCACCATCGGCCAAATATGAAAGTCCTAACACACTTTCGGCATCAATTGATCAGGCATCATCAATCTATGTCAGGCACAATTGAGTACCATTAAGCACTGCCAAATACTATCAACAGCAATCGACCGTCACCGACTCTATCAGGTGAAACCCAACGAGCCCTTTCGATAACCGTCGATAGCAATCGTACACCATCAAAAGCAATCAGATCCTATCGAGCCATGTGCACCAACAGTCGTTGGCCGCAGCAGATTTTTTTCTTCAATCCCTTTGGTGATTGTGGTTGACCCCTCAATGTTAGGCAAAATCTAACTGTTGCCCTTAACTTATCTTAAGGTAATTAGGGGATTAAAAATTTTCTTCTTAGTACTTTTTTATCTTGGTTTTTTTTGAAGATGAATCGAAAAAGGAAGAATTTAAACATTCAAGAGGAAGAATTTCAACCTTAGTTCCGAACCCTAGGAATAAGGGCCAGATACATAAAAATGTTTAAAAAGAAACCCTTACTTCCATAAAAGGGTTTTCAACTGCATAGTGAGTATGATGTACCGACACTTACACGGGAAATAATTGAGATGCGAGGGTGGAAATTCCTATGTGATAATCTCCGCTTGATGAGGATATTGTTAGAAAATTCTGTGCCCACTTGAATTCGCCAACTTTGACAATGCTACAATTGTGAAGGAACGAGTTATCTTTATCATCAACAACCATTAATGTCATATTTAGTCTACTAGATATTGATGATGACGACTATTATACCATGGTATTCGGTGTCATTGAAGAGATGGTTCTAGACATATTGAAAGTCGTCATGATTTAAGGAGAAAAATGGATGACATCAAGACAAGGAACTTGTTATTGTCGTATGGATATCTAACTCGAAAGGCAAAGGTATGGTTCTGCTTTATTAGAATGAGTATTATTCCTGTTTATTCAAATTGCACTATTTCAATGATTCAAATGATTCTCCTATATTGTATATTGACTAGGAAGTCAATTAATATGGGGAGAATAATACTTAACAAAATTTGAGAGTGTGTAGAAAGAAAAACAGGTTATCACAATTTCCCATCACTCATCACTCTGATACGTTGCCAAAGTAACATACCGATGCGAATCAGTGAAGAACCTTACCACAAAGGTAAGATCACTGCCTATGACATATCAAAGGCAGAGGCGACATTACAAGGAAAAAATCAGATACTACATATTGATGGGGATGAGATGACAAAACTAGAAGCTAATTCTAGTAGTACCAAACCATTGGATGATCTCGCACCAACCTTTATGTCTACTTAACCTTCTATAAATTTGGTAACATAGGTCGAAATTTTGGATTTATTTTAACATATGAACAAGAAGCAATGAAAGTACTACAAGTACACCAAGATTTGAGATGAATCGAATCAACTTGCTTTTATGAGCTTATTTAAATCTTTTGATTACGTTCCTGAGTTTCTAGATTTAATACTCAAGCCATAGAACCCAACTCATGGAACTGGTCATGAGAATTTCGCTACACCGAGGCAAGATACTAGAATGGAGGAGGAGACAGACACATAAAGAGATGGGTCAATAAATAAATAAGGGGGTTTTCTTTATTTTAAGAAATTTATTTTAGTTGATTCTATTTTTAGAATACTACTTTTACTCTTATTTTTGTTTTAAATTTTTTACAAAATAAATTTTGAGCTAAAATTATTTTCAAGAATTCTTCTTATTATTATTTGATGGTTGTTTTTGAACAATGAGGATAGTGTTTTGTTTAAGTTTGGGAGGGACCATGCCTCAACTTTCTTGATTTTTGCCCAATTTTGTAAAAGATGAATTTGTGCAATAAGGCTAAAAAGTGGAAAAGATGCTCAACATCAATCGAGTATGGTATGTTAGTTCAAATTTAGGTATGATCTTTTATTTATTTCAAGTATTTTTTATGTTACATAAATTATGAGATGAATTTTGATTTTATGAGTATGTAGGTTCACCATAATTGTTTTATATTCCCTAAAAATTAAGCATGTATAAGGATTTAGTCACTAAAATTGATTTGGTAATTCCTTTGAGGTGAAATCCTAGATAGAAAAAGGGGTTTAAAAATGATTTAGGATCATTTCCTTTGGGCTGGTTAAGCTTTCAAACCTACCTTTAATTAAATCCTTTAAAAACCAATTCTAAGATATATGACCTATATTTTTGGCGATAACCTATGAAATATGTAGCTTGTATTAAATAATTATTTCTGTGACCTCTTGAACCTTAAAATCTTAGCCTTGCTTACTTTGGAAGTATTTTGAAGATTAATTTAGGGGAGATAGCACTAGAAAGAACATAGGTTTTCCTCCTTACTTATTGGTTAAATTGTTCCCACTTAGTTATCCTAGTCATATATTTTAGTATTTTCAGTTTAGTAAATACATTTTATAACTAAGGAAATTCTAGCCTATTTTATCCTTAATTTTGCTATCTTTCTGCATGAATTTCCCTGAATGAGGTAATTCCAGATTGCATCCAGAATTGTTATCAAGTAATAAGTAAGTATCGAGTTATCGTCTCTACAAGGATTGTATTTGTGCTAAGTCACTTAATTTGTAAAATTATTAACAATTTGTTAAATAAAAACACAATATAGTTGAGAAGTGATGATTAAAAATATTAAACTAAATGCAATGATCCCTAATGCAAATTATCCTAAGTATGCAAACTATATGAATGAAATAGATTTTAGTAAAATTAAACACATTTGCAACAATTATAACATAAATAAACTAGGACAATTACTTTAATTAAACTCAATTTACTATCAACATGCTTAATAACATTCGGAAAAACATTCCATGGCAACTCGATCTTTCATGAGTTTGGAAACCACATTAGGTCCTTTACGAATCCTTTACTTAGTAAGTATGCATTTTACTGATCCTTCTTTACTACGTGTTTCTTAGCATTCGTGTGAGGTAATAAGGATGTGTCAGGTTTGAAACAATTTAATCACACAAATCTAAAAACTATGCAGATAACAAAGGTTGGTCAGAGTTGTTATGCAACCTTCAATTTAATCGAGTCAGGATCTAAATTGAGTATGCACATTTCAATTATGTGTCCATTAGCCATCGTCTCGTCAGGATCGCTTAGCTAATTTAGGTGCATTTCAATCACATATGAACGAAATATATACATGATTTTAATTGAAAACATGATCAATTGAGGCACAAACATTAGCATGAATCAAATAAATATTATTTAATCAAAACAATCATCCTAGCTTAAATAAAATTAAGCTAACATTATTGTAAAAAAGAAGAAAGAACACATAGCAAACATCTTTATATTAAATTAAAGAAAAGGAAGATTAAACCCAATTTAGAGTGGCTGTCACCCAAGACTCTAATTGACGAGGCTCCTGCGTTCCTTTGCTTTGCTCCTTTGCTGATGGCTCTCCAAGGTGGCCGACCAAGGGTTCTTTAAGAGGCTTAATTGCTAAAATCCATATGAAGAGATGACGCTAGGTGTGGAAATGGAAAAGGCTAAGAGAATTTGGAGAAAAGAGAGAATGATGAATGATGAGAATGAATGAGGAATGATTGAGGGATGCTTCAGGGATGATGAATGAAGGAATGAGAAGGTCTCATTTATAGGTGAGGAGAGGGGGATAATTTGCTAAAAATAGTGGATGTTAACCTCTTGAAATCTCCTCAAATTGTGGTCGGCCATGCTTAGTGGCTTTTGACTTGATTTTTTGCTTGATTTTTAACCAATTTTGGATGCCACACAACTCAGGACTGAGACTCGGTCAATCGTAAATCTTCGGGCAAATCTCTAATTTATTCAACACTGCAAGGACCTTGTGTAATTAAACCAAAGAATGGTTTAAATGGACAGCCATGTGTAGCTGAATATTGGGTTGACTTGGTCTCCAATTTGGATGGTTTTGTAATCCAGCAAAGCTATCAGACCTATCTAAAATAAATCAACAAGCTAGAGGACCAAAGAATAGAATTTATCCAATTTAATTAATTAATTAAAACCCAAATTATTAATGAAATATTTTAAAATGAATTATTAAATATAATTTTATATTTTATTATTTAATTTAATTATGCATGACCCACTTTATGTCTTAAAAATATAATATATTCAAATTAATATAAAATAAGCCATTTATTACATGAAAACTATATAATAAAGCATAAAATCACATTTTAATAATTTCTATGTCCTAATTTCATATTTTCACATATTTCATTAATTTATTAAACAATTACTTAGTTTTAACAACGTATTTAAGTAAAAAGGTGATAAATTACGTAGGAAAAATCCTATATATATATTTGTTTACAACTACACATGAATTCTTGGTTAAATGTTATCTTATTCAACCTTGCTTTTATTATTCAATCTTGGGGTTTGAATGTTTCTTAACACAGAAGTGTTACTGCAGTCACTGACACTGGAAAGTGTAGTGACAGTTCGAGCCAACAAATATTACAACGGAAGTTGAGTGAAGATTTGACGAATTTAGTCCACTTGTTCTTAATAATGTCATATTTACATCATCGGAAGGTGGGGTTAGTGTGCATGTTTAAGTCTCAGATTAAATAGAGGAGTGACTCTTGGTAAGATATACATTGAAATTTATTACCTCGATAATCACCTATCCTTTTATACCTTGTGAGGACTTAGTATTCTACTGAAGATTCTTGTTGGGGATCCCAGTTTATCATTATCATATTTTATTTTATTGTTTTCAAGTTGTTTCTCTGACAAGTATCCTCACAATATATCTCGTTTCTATCTAGTTATTGCACCGACATTAATAAACAAAAGACAACCATCCCTATGGGATCGATATCTGACAGACTCACTTCTGTCTACTATACTTGCATTGATGGTGTACGCTTGCACATTACTGCTGTGACGTTAAATAGCCAATCAAGTTTTTGGCACCGTTGCCAGGGACGACATTTGTTTGATGTTTATTTTTGTCTTTTTTTTTGTTTTTGCACTTTATTTTCCTTATATAATATTTAGTATTCACTAATTGGTTTTTCTTTGTTGCTATTTCTTCAACTTCATTTTAGGTGTTTTATGACCCAAAGCAAGTCAGATTTTCTTGCCAATTTTGATCTAGAAATTGCAAGGACTGTTCGGAGTAAACTTCGAGAACAAAGAAATATGGCTCTACCAGGGGACAATGCAGCCATACCCCCGATGCAACAGCAAAATGTTAATAACCCATAGTTGCTACAAGATGCTCAAATAAAAAATAGGACTATACGAGAATTTGTAGTACCTCTTGTGGATGATTTACAATCGGGAGTTGTTAGGCCAACAATCCAAGTTGGGAATTTTAAACTCAAGCCAATAATGTTTCAAATGTAGAATTCTAATGGACAATATGTTGGACTGCCACATGAAGATGCGAGAGAAAATCTTAAACACTTTTTATTGATCTGTGCTTCCTTTAGTCAACAAGGAAGAGCTCGTACTTGGTTTTTTGGGCTACTTGCTAGATCAATTAATTCTTAGAATGCACTAGCAACATAGTTTGTTTTGGGATTTAACCCACCAACAATGAATGCTCGTCTTCGAAATGATATTACTGTTATCATCAGTTGGATGCTGAAAATCTTCACACCACATGGGAACGTTATAAATCTTTACTTCGATATTGTCCTATACAGGACATTCAACTACAAACACAAATTGAGATTTTTTATAATAGGCTGAATTCACATACAAGGAATCTTGTCAAGGCATCAACCAATGGACCTCTGTTGGATTGTACTTACACTGATGTTGTGAGAATTCTTTAGAGAATTGCTCAAAATGATTATCAATACTCTATCTCCAGGAGTTATTGAACTAGATGTAATAATTGCACTAAGTGCTCAAGTTTCTTTTCTCACAAACATGATTAAAAATATGTAATGGACTAATGGCGTTGCACCTATACAAGTTGCTCAACAAGTGGATGTTCCTAGTTTTGTTGTGAGATTTGTAGTGACAACTATAGCTATGAAGATTGTCCACAAGATGCAGAGAATGCCTATTATATTAGTAACATCCGCAACAATTCTCATGGTAACTCTTACAATAACTCTGCATGCAACCAACAGTTTTGGGGAACTCAAAATCCCGGACAAAATGCTGCGACATTCAGATATGGGAATATATCTACTCAGGGCAATTATAATCCAAGACAAGGGAATTACAATCAACAACAACAGAACTACAATCAGCACACTCAGATGCATCCACAACAAGGTCAAGCACATCTCACCAAAATCTGATGCAGCCACAACACTCTTCAATACCGAATCAACATGTTCAAGGACATCGATAGCCATCGTACACTCACGATTCTACTTCTGACCCGTTAGCAACTCTTGAGGTGTTAATGCGGGAGCATATTACTCACATAGAAGCTATCGTACAAGGGAATTCATCTTCCATTCGAGCATTGGAGGCATAATTAGGACAACTTGCTTCAAATCTGAACACTCGACCACTAGGCTCATTACCTAGTGACACAAAAAATCCCAGTCTGAGGGGAAAAGAACATTGTAAGGTTGTCACTCTTAGGAGTTGTAAACAAACTAGTTAACCATTTATAAACTCTACTGTAGCACCTCAAGATATGCATGGAGTGATCACTGGTGAGAAGGTTGAATCTAAAGAGTTTGTCGGTGCACCAGACAAAGAAGTTCCACAAATTGTCAATGATATGCCTAATTTCTGACCTTTGAAATTGTCGACGCAATCAAAGGTGTTAGTTCAAGTAGCTTTATATCTACCTTTACCTTTCCCACAAAGATTTAGGAAGAATGAGCATGACAAGTAGTAACAGCAGTTCCTAGACATACTGAAGCAACTGCAGATCAACATTCCTTTAGTAGACGTTCTAGTACAGAATTTTGAGTTATTGGAAATTTATGAAAGACATTTTGTCCAAGAAGAAGAAGCTCACTGATATTGAAATTATTTCACTCATAGAAGATTGTACTGTTGTTTTGACAAACAAGTTGCCCCCTAAATTGAAAGATCCTGGGAGCTTTACCATCCCATGTTCAATTGGAAATCATTATTTGGGTAATGTTTTATACGACTTGGGAGCTAGCTTTAACCTATGCCACTATCTACTTTCAGAAAGTTGGGAATTAGACACATGAAATATACTGCAGTGGCATTGCAACTAGTCGATTGATACTTGGCTCTACCTGAAGGGTACAATAAAGATGTCTTAGTTCGTGTGGATAAATTCATTTTTCTGGATGAACTCTTATTGATGTTTACAAAGGTGAATGTTAAGTTCAATTTTGAGCTTAATTTATCCAACTAAATTATTTAAATTATTGATTAAATTTTGAGCAATTGAATTTTAAATTAGTCTAAATTACAGCAAGAACATCCCATGCCGTAATAATGTATTTTTGCTCCAATTCAATAATTTAATGTTAAGTTTTTAAGTCATGTGCAGGTGAGGGACATTTGGATGTCCGTATGGGCCCAATTTGGAATTTAATTTGCATGACTAAGCTGCTGAATGACGATCACATGCTGGTTGAAGGAATTAAATTAACATTGGGACAAAAGTCGGTCCAATTGGATGTACAACAGGCCGAATATGCGACAAAATCAGCAGGAGAATTATTTTTAAATCTCCAAATTTCCTTCTTGCTAGCGGTGGCCGACTCCAATTGAATCAAGGAATTAACTCAGCCTTGAAGAGTTTAATTGAAAATAAAAATCTAGTAGGCTAGAGCTAATTTTATGCGATGGGTTCAGCTAGGAAAAGGGGGATAAGATCAAACTTAATTTTGAATTGTTGGAGGTTATTATCCCATAAATAGAGATGACTAGCAGCTGAAAAAATCGTCGAAAAACAGAGGAAAAAAATGCAGCAGCAGAGAGGTGTGGCGCTCGAGCAAAGGAAAACCTCAAATTGAATCAGCAAAAGCCGAACAAGCAATTGAAGTAGCAGCCCAGAATTTTAGCTAATCGGAAGAAGGGAAGCTCGACGATTGGAGGAATTTTCTTCTCCTAGATTCAGTTTGTAATTTATGCTGATTATAATTGATTTCGTTTCAATTGCTACGAGTGGCTAGAATATTCAAGCTTAGTTAGAAACTTATGAAACCTAGCACAAGGAATTTGAGGATTTATCTTGTTTAAATTTAGATTTGGCATTCTTGAGTTGCTTGTTTTATCGTTCAAGGAAATTTTCTAAATCAATTAGATTGATCACCTACTTAATTTAGGACTTTTCTCATAATCATCTAAGTGCAACTGAGTAATCGAATTTCTTAATTACACTTAGAACTAGTGATGATTAATTGGCATGCCGCTAATTGAAGCAAGTACGGATTTAATTTTGGAAGCTGCTAGAGGATTTTCTTTAATTAGCACAAGGTGAAGTCTCTAAAATACTGAACGCACTTTTAATTAGTCAATAAAGAATAAATAAAGGTAGGATTTCAATTACGAATGTTCTCTAATTGAATTTAAATTTACTTGGGATAGGAATTCACTTCGTAAGTGCATTTGCAGCTTTGTTGCTAGATTGGGCTACAAAAATAATTTAAGATCGCGAAGGACTTTTGCTTGGTGGATTAAGGCATCGATAACTAAGAATCCTTTCTCTTAAATTTGACAATTTTTTTTAGCATTCACAATTTAAGCTACAATTTATTTGTTAATTTAGATCATTATTAGCAAACCCCCTATTTTTTCCTTTCTTGTCTACATTTTATATTACCTTAATTACAATTCCCTTCAAATAGATTTAACGCGAACTTCTCCGTGGGACGATTCCCTATTTACCCTATATTACCAGTTAATGTTGGTTGAATAAAGGATTTAATCTGGTGGTCATAACGACAGCTACCAGTGAACTAACCATGTGACTTAATGCTGAGCAAGTCACCTTCAGTGTTTCTTAATCTATTCAATGCAAGGACAAAGGAGAATGTAATATTGTAGATGTGCTAGATGATCTAATTCAGGAAGTTTCAATGACCGAAGCATAGTACTTTCTGAAGAGTTTGCAGTGACATTTGATATCGAGTCCTTAGACGATTATGACAACATGGTTGAAGCTAATAATCTTGAACTCAAGCATGGATGGAAGATTGAAAGCTTAAGCCTAGCCAATAGAACAACCCAAATTTTTAAACCATCTATTGAAGAAGCTCCTACTCTAAAATTTAAACCACTACCTCATTAACTTAAATTTGTCTTTCTGGGTGATCACAGTCCCTCCCAGTTATTTTCTCTGCAACACTGAATGTAACTCAAGAAGAGAAATTGGTCCATGTTCTCATGCAACATAAACGAGCCATTGCTTGGAGTATTACCGATATTCAAGGTATTAGTCTTTCTTTTTGCATGCTCAATATAAAGTTGGAAGATGAAGGCAAGCAATCGATTGAACAAAAAAGAAGATTAAACGAGAAGATAAAGGACGTTGTCAAGAAGGAAATCCTAAAATTGCTTGATCCTGGAATTATTTACCTAATTTCTGATAGCAATTGGGCAAGTCTAGTGTAATACGTACCTAAAAAGAGTGGCATCATTGTGGTTCGCAACGATAAGGATGAATTAATTCCTACACGCATTCCCAAGGGATAGTGAGTTTGTATGGATTATCACAAATTGAATACGACCACAAAGAAAGATCACTTCCCACTTCCTTTCATTGACCAAATACTGGATCGGCTTGCTGGAAAGGCCTATTATTACTTTTTAAATAGCTATTCTGTGTACAATCAAATTGTTACTGCACCGGAGGATCAGGAGAAAACAACATTCACCTGCCCCTTTTGTACTTTCGCTTTTCGCCGTATGCCTTTCGGTCTTTGTAACGTACCAGCCACATTTCAAAGGTACATGATGGAAATATTCTCAGATATGATCGAAGACTCTTTAGAGGTTTTTATGGATGATTTCTCAATCTATGTGAATGATTTTGATCATTGCGCTAACAATTTGGATAAAGAATTGAAGCAAAGTGAGGACACACATCTTGTCCTAAATTGGGAAAAATGTCATTTCATGGCAACTGAAGGCATTGTGTTAGGACATCTCATCTCTAGTCAAGGCATTCAAGTAGACAAAGTGAAGGTGGAAATCATTGATAAATTACCTCCACCAACAAACGTGAAAGGTATTTGCAGTTTTCTTGGACTTGTGGTGTTTTACTGAAGTTTTATTATAGATTTTTCAAAAATTATAAAGCCTTTATGCTCATTGCTGGAACAAAATCGAAAATTCTTCTTTGATGATGCATGTTTGGATGCCTTTATTTAGTTAAAAAAAATAGTTAGTGAATACACCCATTGTCGTTGCACGAGATTGGTCTCAACCTTCTGAAGTTATATGCGATGAAGGCGACTTTGTTGTCGGTGTGATTATGACAAAAAAAGGGAAAAATATTTCATGCCATCTATTATGCTAGCAAAACTCTTATAGAGGCTCAATTCAATTATACCACCACAGACAAAGAATTGCTGGATGTAGTCTTAGCTTTCAACAAGTTTTGTTCCTATCTTGTTGGTGCAAAGGCTATTGTATTCATTGATGACTGGCGTTGAGATATCTCTTTGCCAAAATGGATGCCAAACCATGACTAATACATTGGATATTACTGTTACAAGAATTTGACATCAAGATAAAAAATCGTAAGGGTTCAGAGAATCAAGTTGTAGACCATCTGTCTTGATTGCAAGTTGGCAGCGAAGATGAAAACATAATTCAAATTGTCGACGCATTCCCAGATGAGAAGTTATTTTCTATAGATGCAACTCCTTGGTATGCGGATTTTGTTAATTATCTAGTGTGTGGAAAACTCACATTGGGTGTTACAGGCCATAAAAAAAAGATTTCTTCGTGACGTAGTAAAGTATCATTGGAACGAGCCATATTTATTCTAGTTATGCAATGACAACATCATTCGATGTTGTGTTCCGGAAGAGGAGATGCTTTGAATCCTGAAGCATTGTCATGATGCTCCTTATAGAGGTCATTTCAGTAGTATCAGAACTACTGTTAAAGTTCTTCAATCAAGATTCTACTTACCGTCATTATTCAAAGATGCCCACAATTTTGTAAATCAATGCGATAGGTGTCAGCGCACTAGTTCTATATCCCGATGCAATGAAATGTTGCAGCAACCAATTATGGAGGTTGAATTATTCTATGTTTGGGGTATGGATTTTATGGGACCATTTTTAAGCTGATTTGGAAATATTTATATTAGAAGCTGTTGACTGCATCTTGAAGTGGGTTGAAGTTGTTGCAGTCCCAAAGGATGATGCAAATACAATGCTAAAAATTTTTCAGAAGCATATACTCACCCGCTTCGACACACCAAAGGCATTGTTGAGTGATTGGGGTATACACTTTCATTGCAACCAAGTGGCAACCGCACTGAAGAGATATGGAGTTAATCATATAATGGCCACCACTTATCATCTGCAAACCAATGGACAAGCCGAAGTATCAAATCGACAAATTAAGAACATTCTTGAAAAGGTTGTAAACCCTTCGAGGAAAGATTGGTCTTTCTGATTGGATGACTCTTTATGGGCATTGCGGACAGCATACAGAACTCCATTAGGGATGTCACCGTATCAATTGGTTTTTGGGAAAGCATGTCACTTGCCAGTTGAGCTGGAACACAAAGCAATGTGGGCAATTAAGTAAGTGAACATGGACTATGTAGTGGCTGGAAAGAAAAGGCTATTGGATATCACTGAACTAGAGGAGATTAAGAGAAATGCCTATGAAAACATAGTGATTTATATAGAAAAGACCAAATGATGGCATGACAAGATTATTTTACAGTGATAATTTATCGTGGGTCAACAGGTTTTATTATTCAATTCTCGACTTAAATTGCACCCAGGTAAATTACGTTCATGTTAGTCTGGACCTTTTGAAGCTGTCGACATATTTCCTCATGGTGCAGTCACAATTCAGGATTTACATGATGGACACCAGTTCAAAGTAAATAGACAGAGGCTAAAACACTATTTTGGCAATAGTGATCAAAAGCAGCCAGAGACCATTAAATTGGTCGAAAAGTTTTAATTTTTAATTATTACTCCATGACTTTAGTTTATTTTATTCATGTTTAGTTAAAGTTTATTTTCCTTCATCGTTTCAGAATAATTAGGTACCTTTGGCGACGCATTAAAATTTTGCTGTCAACGCATTCCGTAATTATGTACTACCATTTATAACTCATCAGAATTCAAGGAAATTCATATTCCATTGTTGGATCAAAAATCATTGAGCTGTTTGATCCTTCTGAGCGGGCACAATTTCTATTGGACACAACTATTCCTGCCTGCTTTATATCTCTCCATAAAACAACACGCCTCTCTGTCTTCCTCTTTCACTCAATATAAATCCTCCCCCACTGTACCAACTGTAATGCATTCAAGCAACCAATTTTATTTCCTTTCTCCTCTCAAGTTCATATATTTTTTAACTTTAAGCCGTTTTCCCTCAAAAAAAGATGGAAAAAAACAAGAGGCTCGATCAAAGGAGAAAAAGGAGCCAGTAATCTTTTTGAATAAAGTGACAAAGGAATGATTTCAAGACAACCTGTTGAAGTGAAACTTCCACCCTGAATAGGGCATTTCACTTTCGCAGCAACAACATTGGGTAAGCAAGTCTACAAAACCATCTCAAAGTTGAAGTGGGAAACTTTTTGCACCCATCTTGGAAGCTATTCTCCTTCACTGGTACGTGAGTTTTATGCTAACCTTTATGATCATGAGTTAGATTTCATTTTTGTTTGAGAAGGCTTAGTCTATGGGACGCTTAAAAATTCAAGAAGTTGTACAACACCAAGGTGGATGTAGACGAACCCTCCGAGTTCATTGAGGATACCACAGATGAAAAATGAGACCTGTTGGTGAAAGACTTGTGTGTCGAATGAGCATTGTGGATGGCTTCCCATCACAAGAATTATACGATGAACCATCGCTTCCTGACGCTTCAAAGCAAAATCTGGTTTCATTTTGTCAACTGCAAGCTAAACCCTCTACTCATTCCATCGTCAAGGGCAGAAATATTGATGTCGGCATATTACTCCACCAGAAAATTACTGACTGTGCCGTAAGGCAAACTGGAATATTTGTTTTCCCGTCATTGGTGATGTTATTGTGCCAACAAAGAGGAATCGCGCCCCATGATGGTGAAGAAGTCCTAGAAAATATGGTCTCGATCAATGAAGCCTCTATAGAAAGAATTACTCGTGGCAAACACATACCGATATTGAAGGAGGCAGAAACAAGTAAGACAAGGAAAGGCAAAACCAAAGTCGATAGCAAAGGAACAAACCTGAATGCAGAGACATCATTATGGCACAAAGTGAAAGATGTTAAAAAAATGGTCAATTCCATCAACAATAGGCAGATCAGGCTTGTCGCTACAATAGAGGATGTGGGGAAATCCCAGAATTTGTTTTATGCCTATACCAAATCCTGGAACAGTTCTATTGTGGCCACATTAAGCCAATTGAGCCCATCCCAACTATAAGAATTCCTAGTGTTTCCACCAATCATTCAAAATTATGAACTCTCATATGCGAATGATGACTTTGAAGACCTAGATAGATCAGTGACATCCCTTCCCATTGTGCAGGTCTCTGGTTATGACAAAGACAAGGAATCCAAGGACATTGAAGAATGCTTGCAAAATATTGATAACTTGTTCAAAGATGGTATTTTTTCTGATCAAGAGGACATTGTTGTTGAGAAGAAAGTTGCTGCTTAGAAGAGGAAGTTGTTGCTAAAGAAGAAGAAGTTGCTAAATATGAAAAAGAAAAATAAGAGGAAGATTTTGTTGTGAACATTGTCACCGCACCCGATTCTATGGGTGCAAATATCGATAATTTTGAGTGAGATGGAGCGAGACCGGTGGAAGTTGTTAAGGTAACCAGTGAGGAGCAATCTGTGAAGGTTGTTTTAGGGCATTAGGTATTGCAGGAAGGAATTGAAGATGGAAAGGAAAATTTTGATATGCTAGAAATATTATCGCCTCCTACTAGTGTGAAGGGCAATAAAAGATTCTTAGGCCATGCAGCTTTTTATAGAATATTCATTAAGGACTTCTTAAAGGTATCTAAACCCTTGTGTGCTTTGTTGGAGCAGAATAAACCTTTAATCTTTGATGAACCTTGCATGTTAGCTTTCGAGGAGTTAAAAACCCGACTGGTGGTTGGACCGATTCAAATAGCTCCTGAGTGGATATTTCCATTCGAGCTCATGTGTGATGGCAGTGATTATGCTGGGGCAAAGGAAAGACAAGATATTTTCTGTGATCTATTATGCAAGCTGAACCCTGACTGATGCACACCTTAATTACACCACCACCGAAAAGGAACTGTTGGCTGTGGTATTTGCACTCGATAAATTCTGATCATATTTAGTTGGTACCAAAGTCATGGTTTACATAGACCAGTTTGCCATGAAGTATTTGGTGACCAAGAAAGATGCAAAGCCAAGACTAATTTGGTGGATACTCTTGCTGCAAGAGTTTGATTTAGACATTCGAGATAAAATGGGAACCGAAAATCAAGTGGTAGGTCATCTATCAAGATTAGAAGTCGTCAATAAAGACAAAAATATCAAGCTTATTAAGGAAGACTTCCCAGATGAGCAGTTTTTAATTGCCACCGCAATGCCCTGGTATGCCGATTTTGTAAATTTCTTAATCAGTGGACTATTGCCACCTAATATGGATAGCCAGGGCAAATGGAAATTCTTGCATGATGTAAGATTCTACTACTGGGATGAGCCTTATCTATATAAGAAGTGTGTTGATCAAATAATTCGAAGATGTATTCCTAATGAAGAGATGAACAGTTTATTACAACATTATCATTCAACCCCGTATAGAGGAAATTTTGAAGGAGTAAGAATCGTAGCAAAGGTACTCTAATCTGGGTTCTATTGGCCAAATTTTTTCAAAAATGCTCCTGAATTTGATAAGACATGCGATCGTCGTTAGAGAATAGGCAACCTATCAAGCAGACATGAAATGTCACTGCAAAATATTATAGAAATATAGTTGTTCGATGTTTGGGGGGATAGACTTTATGGGTCCATTTCTAGCGTTGTTTGGAAACTTATGCATACTTGTGGCAGTAGGTTCTGTCTCCAAATGGGTATAAGTCATAGCTCTACCTACCAATGTCACCAAGTCAGTGATGAAGTTCCTGCACAAGAACATCTTCATGAGATCTGGTACACCTTGAGCCATAATCAATGATGAGGGGTCTCACTTCGAATGCAAGCTGGTTACCAATGCTTTGCAAAGGTACAGATTAAAACAAAAAATTACAATGGCATATCGTCCACAAACGAATGGGCAAATTGAAATTTCTAACAGGGAAATTTAGTAAATTTTGGAGAAGGTTGTTAATCCAAATCATAAGGATTGGTCCTTAAGATTGGACGAAGCCTTATGTGCATATCACACTGCTTACAAAACTCCTTTAGGAATGTCACCATTCAATCTCGTATACGGAAAACCATTCCATTTATGGGCTTAGTTAGAGCACAAGGCATACTGGGCTATGAAGCGATTGAACATGGATTGGAAAGCTGCTGGAAATAGAAGATCTCTTGAGTTAAACAAGATAGAAGAATTCAGGGCAGAAGCATATAAGAATGCTAAATTTTATAAGGAAAAGACCAAGTGCTGGCATTATAAGAGAATTATGCCACGACATTTTGAACCAGGACAAAAGGTATTATTCAACCCTAGGTTGAAACTGTTCCCTGGAAAACTGAAATCTTACTGGTCAGGTCCATTTGGAATAGCCAAAGTATACCCTCATGAATTAGTTGGCATGAAGGATATACAGATGGGGGTCACATTTAAAGTTAACAGACAAAATTTAAAGGACTACTGGGGTACTCATGTGGATCGAGACAAACAATCCGTTGACCACCGAGATGTTTAACCTTAGCATCTCGATACTTTTTGTTTCATTTTATTTTTTCAATTTAAGTTTCTCCTAGTTATTTCATTTATCTTTTTTTCAATTTAATAATTTTGGTTTACTTTGTAGTACAGATGTTATTTAGGAAGAAGCGGAAGGATGAACATAATAGAAGGTATTTCCATGGCAATCGTTGCGTAGCTCTTTAGAATGGAGATAGTTAAGAGGGATGAGTTGGCCCAGTTTTGAAGGAAGTTGAGAGGTTAGGGGCCCATCTATGGCGGTTAGGCCCAATAGAAATTTCCCCAAAACACTTGCCCTCAAATTTTCTATTCCCTCCAATTCGCATCACACGCCTACCTAATCACTCACTTCAGGCCATAATTACCGCCTATAGTGTCGCCTATAACTTTACTTTTGCCCTAATTCCTTCACTTCTCCTGAAAATTACCTGAACCCTTGTGTCCCTTAGAACTACTCTTTTCCCCTTAAGAAACCAAAAACCTTCTACTTTTCCTCTCAATCGACGATTTCCCTCACCTAAACCTCAACAATGGCCAGAACGCTTACCCTTCAAACAATCCTCGTGTCACTATGAACATTCTTCAACACTGCAATAGAGGAGAAGTATAAAAATAGTACATCAAAAAGGCCATTTTGCCTCGAAAAATGTTTTCTTTTCAAGGATGAACCTTTCATGGGATATGATGACTTTATCTTATCCGTGGTGGAAAGACACAATGAGTAAATATTTTGTCGGCATCCTGACGACGTTTTGAGCAAGCTTGTTTGTGAATTCTATACTCATATCACCTCACCGAACAACACTTTCATCTATGTTAGAGGGGCGTCTGTGTTGTTTGATGAAGGCATCATTAATGCCCAATTTGGGCTCTTAGTCGTACAAGATGAGTACTCTCAGTTTGCTGCAACCATCACCTCAATTGGGCTGAACCAAGTCCTCAAAGGCCTTTGCATTGAAGGAACCTAGTGGGTTGTATCTCGGTAGGACTGATGCACAGTTGATAGGGTGTCATTAAAGCCCAATTCAGAGGTTGGTACCACTTCTTGAAGACTTGATTAATCCCCTCCACCCATAACTTTACAGTATCAAAGGAGAGGATGCTGCTGCTACACTCCATAATGATCGATCAAATGATTAATATGTGCAAGAAAATCTTCAATGAAGTCCACCGTTATGTGTAGAAAAACATGGGGAATCTAAACTTCCCATTACTAGTCACTGCACTCTACCAGCGCATCAATTTCCCAGTGTAGCCAAGTGAGGATATAACCCGAAATAAGGGGAAATAACAAAGGTGATTATGGCTAAGGTATCTGGAGAGGAATTACCACGGCAACAATCGCAAGGCTCTGCTTCTACATCTTCCACACAGTGTTTTGCAGTGGCAAAATCTTCTACCCCCAATAATCCATTTGAGCAAAAAGTGCTCAACTCACTCACTCGGTTGCAGTAGTGGCTCACTCTCTTCGAGACTTAAAAACTCCTAATTGTTGCAGACTTGGAATAGCTGCACAAAAGAATGGCCAATTTTTGGGCCTATGTGCAAAAGTGAGATGCTGCCCTAAAGAGGTCCCTTCAGAAGAACTTTACAAAGCCCATGCCTGCATTCCCCAAATTCCCTAAGGAACTGTAGGCATCTATCGAGGAAGGGATAGGCAAAGCTGGGCTAGCCGAGGTAGAGCCTACTAGCACCAAACCACTACTGTAGAAAAAGAATCCCAATTACTTAAAGAAGAAGCCACCAAGATTGAATCGATCAATATAGCGAACGATCACAAAGGGACAGAAGAAGAAACCCCTACACTTGCACCACCAGAGGACAATATTGAAGCTATCCCACCTACGCCAACTGAAGTAATGTCCACAAGACCACGAAATTCACTGCATCATTACTAAGATCACCAAGTCTGACAAAGAAGAGGAGGACGTGTGACTCCAATCCTGAAAAGGAAGATGTGTTTCAAGCATTTGACACACAAGTCTACCCGTAGACATTAAAGCAACCATAACCAAACTTCAAGCCAGGGGAGTTCTCATCCCCTTATTGTATCATGCATTCATATTTTGCTATGAAATTTTATTTGTAAATATATTCATTTTACCACAACATTGCATTCATATTACATGTATATTCATGCATTGAGGACAATGAAGCCCTTAGGTTTGGGAGTGTGCTAGGCATTTAGGATGCATTATGTATTTAGTTATGCATGTTTATTTTGCCATGACACATGTAATTGCCAAGGCATGGTTAGACTATCATGAGTGTATTTTTTGCCTGTGATGTTCGATGATGAGATTAATTCTTCAATAAACCTAGAAAGATGTGACAGTGGATTAGGCAAATTTATCTTAGGATAGTTTGCCTGAGAATCGACCACTAAAAATGAGATGTCCTATCTTCAATTGCTATTGGACTATAACAAGTTTATTTTAAGAATTTGGAGATTATTGAAGCTAAACTCAGTATAATTGCCAGGGAAATACTTAAACAATTAATACGTTGCGATGCTTAAGGAAAACCAAAGAACTGTCATAAAACACTCAAATGTTTAGAATTTTCAAATAGATCAACAACACATTGTTTGCTCTATCATGTTGTTGGTTAGAAAATCGAGCTTAGACAAGAGTGTGAAATAAAGAAAAAGAAATTTAGGGGCATTCCACTTAAGTAATCCGCTAAGTAGCTAAGGAGGTAGTTGATTGCTCCATCCATCTTTAAAGTCAAAAGCGTTAGCGTCATGAGTGAGTTTCATTCAAATTATGACATGATTGAGTAACCAACAATTCAGTGTATGCTCTACTGTGATTGTTAAGTCAAAGAAACGTGTGACAAGATGAGCCCATAATGGTTTAAAAAAAGGGCTAAGTTTAGAAAGAAAACTGAGTTTAGGTAAAAGATGAAATAAGTAAATTAGGAGACACTTGCTATAGTCAAAACGCACACATGAGCACTTAGGAATTTTGCTTTTAAGTAATATATTCTGCACTACCTTTATTAAACAAACTTATGAAACTTGAACAAATTTTTAGACATAGAAGATTACTGAGAACTGAAGTATAACATGTTTTTTAACTGGTTTGACAATACAAAGGTGGTTATGCTTACCGTGGCAATTTTTGCATTCACGCATTCATGCATACTTTGCTTGAGGGCAAGCAAAGACTCAATTTTGGGGTTGTGATAACTCTGGAAAAGAGTTATATTTCATGCCCTTAGACTTAGTTAATTGCATGTACTTAAGTATTTTTAGTTGCATTTTAGGATATTGCATTGCCATTTTTAAAGTTTTGTATTGAAGAGCTTGAATTGCACTTGATTGTTATTACATGTTGCTTTTAACCACTTGTGGGAGGGATTTGGTCCTACATCTACGTGTACCAGATATATCTATCTGGCAAATAGATGAAGGATCGTGGGCTAATGGACCTACCCTAGAAGGTGAAACTTATAAAAGCCAAGCAGGGAACCCTAATGAAGGGAGTAAAGTGAGAGATGAAATATAAAGTATCAGGTAGGGGCCAAGAACAAGGGCGGAAAAGAAGTCGCAAACGATTACAATCATCTTTGGTAGCCATAAGACATTGCGCTGCCTGTGTTGAGAGCTGGATAGGCAAAAGTTGTCATCTCAAATTTCATCCTTTGTTGCTTATCATGCTTTTTTTTAAGCTTATTTGTTGATGATGATGTTGGTTATCATATTAAGCTCAAACTTTATTTGCCCAACCATGAGCTAAATCTCTTAGGCTCAGAATTGCTTTGATGAACCTTTATTTTTATTTATGTTTGGTTTGTTCTACTATTGTATTAAATGGTATTTCATTTTATATGCAGGTTATACATTGGCGAATGTGCAGCAGGTTTATCAAGATAACTTAATTTTGATAGGGTTAGGTTAACTTGGTAGGAGTTGAATAATATAAGTGAATGATTAATCACTTATTTGTAGCAACCTGTAGACATAGAGCCTTGCCTTATACGAAAGAAGGTAGGAATTATTCGTGTTACCTGAAGTCAAAGCCTATAGACATGTAATGCCTTAAGGAAGGTAACCTAAAGTAATTATGTCGATAGAAGTAGACTATTAGTGAAACCTATCAAGCAGTAGAATATTCACAACTTTTTTGTGGCATTAATATTTAGTAAAGGTAGATTCATTAGTAATCACAACCATCCTAATCAACATTGTAGTTGCTCAACCCTTTTTCGTAGTGCTTTTGCCGAGGCATTCTTGTTCCGTTTATTTTGCTTTAGCACTAAGTAAACTTAAGTATAATAACTCGACCAAATTATACCTATCTAATCCCTATAGAAATGGTTTCAGTTATCACTTTAGTACTTGTTTGATGTGTATACTTGCACGATTTGCATATATGTCGTGCTATCAACAATCAACTGAAGATGCTAGTATAGCGTCGAAACAACATAACTCAGGTGTGGGGATTAATCTACTTAAAATATGTGAAATTTTATTAAGTAAATAAATGTGATAATATTAAATATTTTTTTCATAAATTCTGAAACGTGAAAATGTGGGAATACGCTATGTATTCAAATGGATTGATAAATCCGTCTAAAAGGAGGATTCCCAAGTAAGTAAATCTAAACTTATAGATCTGTGATGTTGTGAATGTGTTGTATGTTTTCTATTAAATGAAATACCATGTTATTCATGATACTCTTATATTTTGACATATGGTGTTATTTAATAGGCATGAAATTAAACATGACACTGATTCTGTTAGTAATCAAATTTGCATGTTAAACATATCACTCTTTTAATTCATAATGAGATTTGATTTGCATGTAAAGCATGCCAACCAAAAATTATGTTATGTATGTCATATTAGATGCATGAGGTTAGGATAATGTGAAAGGAGGAAGATTTTGGCAGTTTAATAATATGCATAATCTGGTGTTTTACCCAATTATTTGGCAGTATATATGTAAATCTGGTGGCTTGACCATAATATTTTGTATCTGGCAGCTTTTCTGCACTATCTGGTGGCTTGACCACATTATTGGTGTGATATTGGATGGACGAGTTCTAGGGAACTCATTATGGTGTATAATAGAGTTGGGTAGGAAATGTTTTATGAAAATCTGCACTATTTCTGAAAAAACATTGCATCGACATCATTGATATGCATATTGATAAATGTGACTCTGTTGTTAAATATTTCTGTATATGTGATCTGTGATACTTTTGAGATTTTGTCTTAATTTATGTTATTATGCAAATTGACCCACTCTGGGCTTTAAAAGCTCACCCCTTTTAAATTTCTAATTTTTTAGATAATAATTGAGGTTAGGCATGGGCTCAGCTTACGGAGGTGCACTCAGGTATTTTCAAATAAACTATCATACTTTATTACTTGATATTTTGGAATTGTTATTTATTATTGTGGATTGTGGCATGGGACTTTTTATTTGGATTTTGACGTCTTTGGATGAGATTGAATGATTAGGCTTTCAAAACTATATTTTAAGATGGTTTATAAATTTGGTAAGAAAAACTGGATTTTTCAAAATCAATGACAAACCTAACACGATTTTGTTATTTCAAAATTAAGAATTCCTTTTTAGAAATTTGAAATCTATTATCGCACTTAATCAATGTTTTACGAGACAAGTCAAACTAGAATTTCAGAATCAACCAATGAGATTTAGTTATTTTTCGCTGTGACACTTTCTTCGAAATATAATATTTTTTGTATATAGACACTACTTGAATTTTCTCAAGTAAGTCAAAAACATCAAATTCTATTAAATGGCGATATTTAGAATAAAAATATTTAAATGTTTTTCTCCACCATCAACTTGGCCAATGGGATCTATGAAATTTGACCATTACATCTAGGCCGGGTTTAGAAGGTTACAAGTACCATAGGTGGGAACGCTTTTGCATAACCATGAAAGAAAATGCAATTATCCCAATTGTTCAAGAATTTTATGCTACATTAAGGGATAAAGAGGCTAGAAGACCTTATGGGGCCGCCATTTGGGAAACCTTAATGATAAGAGGTAAGGAGGTACGCATTACTCCTTGGGAAATTTACGTATTTTACAATGTTCCAAATATAAAAATGATTTTCTTGATAATACAAATTTAGACACTTTTAGGGACATAGATATGGATGACATTTTAAAATACTTAACTAAACTGAGGGGTGCATAGAACCATCGATTGGATACCGAATTATCAACCAATTTTAATTAAGCAATTATGTTTCCTATAGCTAGGTTGTGGATACAATTTCGTTGTAGTAGAATTACAGCTGCAATGAATGTGACTAATGTAAACTCTTTTTGATCTCTTTTGTTGTACGGAATCTTGTAGAAAAAACATATATGTGTCGACAGATGAATCTATCATAACATGAAGTGTTGTATAAGTGGCCAGAAGGTTGGGGTTTTCTTTCCCCAGCTTGTCATAGCCTTTTGCAAAAAGGCTAGGGTTCCAATGGAAGAAAACGAGTAGTTTATGAGGCCAATGGAGAGCTTAATAAGAGATTCTATGTACACACAATACATTGAGCTCAACTGGAAACAAATAAAAGATTGGAACCAGAAGAGAAAACGATAGATGGATGTTCAGACTTCTATAAAAAGAAATTAGGTAATAGAAACTCAGAAAGGAAGTGAAATCTCAAATGTAGAATGGATAATCAGCTGGGATGCGGGAATCGAGACCGATTATTCATGTAACATCCTACCCAGCGAAGTCCTATGATAGAACAATGTTATTGGAAGAACGACACAAAGAGTAATATTTAAGTGAGTAAGAAATAAGGATTTGGCTAACCTTAAGAAATTCCTCGAAAATGTTTGTAGCCCTAGTTCGGCGAATTTTTAACGAAAAGCTCCGTAAGAAGTGTTATGGCGATCAAAAAGTATTTTGTCTGTAAGGCCCTCTATAATAGGAAAGGGAAATCATGAAATGGATAAGGTATGACCAAGTAAGGAATAATGGTATGGATGTACTTTAATATATGTATATGGGGCATAGAAATAGAAGGGTACGATTGGGGAAATAGTATTCACCCAAATACACTTCTTGGCATTCAGAATGGGTGGACTCAAATATGAGAATAAAGTAAGAATTTCATGTCTAATTACTATGAGTGGTGAAATGAGACTTATGCTTATGTAAAATGACCTTTAGGATGTGAGTTCACGCCAATGTCGTAGTACACCCCGTAGCCATTATGGTCTTGTGCCAGCTAAATTGTGAGGAAAATTGGTTAGGGATTAACCGAACATAAACTAGAAGGGTTAAAGGGTAAATTAGTAATCAAGTAAGTTCTTCGAGGTGGAAGATTTTGATAAGGTCACTCAGTCTTGATGTGATGTCTACCAAGTTCCCATAGAGGCTTAGGTTAAGTTAAAAGGGCACTCCAGTTGGGTTAAGAAAAAGTTTATCTTCTTTCCCTTTTTCTACTAAAAAACAAAATGGATTTAGGGCTAAAAAGAGATAGAAATATTACTTTGAGCTGAATGATGGATTTGAATGCTAAGCTACTATTTGAGGTTATCAGGTGAGTCCCTAAACTTACTTATGCATACATAATAAGCCTACTAGAAACTTCTATGCTAAGTAACCAATTTCTGAAATACAAAACTAGTGAGTATGATTTGATGACTCTGATGAGATACATAAGATTTATGAACTTGCATATATGGATAACATGAAGTTTCATTGTCAAAGTATGAAACATGAATCTTGAGGTTAATGGATGCTTGTATTTGATTAATGGAATTCTGTTAATGTGTCAGAAAGGTTTGGATGTGTCTGTTACAAGTAAGTCAAAATATGATAAGTTCATGAAAGATGGATATAAGTATGAAAAGCTTGTGTCCGTCTCTAGAGTCGTCAAAGTGGTCTGTCGAGACTAAAAATACGAATCTCTGAAAGGACAAGCCTATGGCCATGGCACTGAAGAAGACCATAACTGGTGGGTTATGGTATCATATGGGAAAAAGACCATATCGTGTAAGATCGTAAATGGTGGGTTATGCCATCATATGGAAAGCAGATCATATCGTGTAAGATCGTAATTGATGGGTTATGGTATCATATGGGAAGAAGACCATATCGCGTCAGGGCACAATTTCAGGTTAATCTTATCCTCCATGTCACTACTATATTTTTTCTCACGTTTTACCCTAGTCAATTCACTTACTTTCTAACTTACTTTCCATTTCATCTTCTTCACCCTTCTCTGTTTAACGGTGTTACGTTTTTCATTTCAAATTTACTATTTTCTCTCAAATGGCTCGCTAAGAACCATCTTCTTCCACCTCTGTGCATACGCGGACATTCTTTAGGAAAATCGTGAAACAAAAATATAACACGAACATATCAAAGCGACCTTTTTGCATGGTCCTTCTATAATATGTCCTTTTTATGGGCTATTCTAAAGCCATCTTATCTATCGTGTAGAAACATGGATGGCAAATCTTCTGTCTCCACCCTGATGACGTCCTCACTATGGTAGTCAAAGAATTTTATGTACATTTATCCTCTCCTAAAAATGATTTCATCTATGTGTGCAGTCTCTTGGTGTTATTTGTTGAAGACTCTATCAATGCACAATATGGGTTACTCGAAGGCCCTGATGAGCACTCTCAATTTGTCAAGACAATGACGAATGAAAGCCTCAACCAAGTTTTGACAGATTTATATGTAGAAGGAATGACATGGATACTTTGTCGAAATGATTGCTACATCATCGACCATGTAACTTTGAAGCCTCAGTGTAGGGTACGGTATCATTTCCTTAAATCTCGTCTTAGCTCTTCTACGCACAACTCTACTATTTACAAGGAACACATGTTTTTGTTGCACTCGATTATGACTAGAAGAAGGATAAATGATGGAAAAACTATTTTTAGAGAAGTACACCACTGCGCATAAAAGAACGTTGATACCTTAAACTTTTCGTCGCTTATTACGACACTGGGTCAAATACTAAAGGTCCCTACCCAGGAAAATGAGGAAAAAATCCCCAAAAAAGGAGCCAACGCAAATTGCCCTAAGATTTTTAGGCGAGGAAATGCCAAAGCATCCTAGCTCTACATCTACAGCTTCTCCACTATGACTACTGATGTTGCCCTATCAACATATCACAATGGCTTTCAGCAAAAAATGATTGACGCTCTTGAGATGTTGCAACAACTATTTTTGATGATGGAAAAACAACAACTAATGATAGTCATTGATCTTGACCGAGCTAAAAAAGAAATGGCTCTATTTTGGGGATGTTAGACGACGGGACAAAGCCATTAAGAAATCTCTTAAAAATGACTTTACCCAACCTATGCCAACATTCCCTATTTTTCCTAAAGAATTGTTGTTGGAGCTAGAAGATGATGATGAAGATGGAGAAGCCACAACAAAGAATACAAACACAGAAAAATAGGGAGAGGAGGAGAAAACTAAATTTGTGCATATTGAATTTGATAAGGATGAAGCTTATATGACTTAAACTTCTACACTTGCTACAACTGCCACTACACCAAAATCCACTGCACCTATGACCAACCAAGAGCGTGCGAGTCATCAACTAATTGATGATCTCACAAAATCAAATACTGGTGATGGAGAAGAGGTTCCAATTAACCAGCTAAAAAGGAAACGCTACAAGCAAGCTGCTGGAAAATTAGTTTGAGATGATGCTAGTGAAGTGGAAAGGAAGTAGTGCTACAAACGCGTTGCCAGAAAATCAACCCAACCCAATTAGAGTAACACAGATTCCTTCCAAGCTTTTGTTTTTATTTTCATTTGCATCTTTTTCATTTTATAACATATGTTTCATGCATTCATATTTGGTTGTCATTGCATTTTATATTTGTAAGTTGTTGTTTTTGAATTTTGAAATGTTTAATTGTTCATGCATTGAAGATGCATCCCTTAGGTTTAGGGGTGTGTTGTGTTGTAAATATAGTATGCAGTAGATACATGCTTTAATATTCATGCATTTTGTCATTCATTTTTCCATTACATACAAATTCCAAGTAATTTCAGACTATGACAAGTATATTGTTATCTATGATATTCGATGAGGATAATAATTTTTCGATAAAATTAGAAAATTGTGATGGGTTAATAGGTATGTTTACTTTAGGATACTTGCGTGAAAATTGATTCCTAAAAGTAGAATGCCCTATTTATAATTGTAATTCGGTTATAGTAGGTTTGTTTTAATATATTTAGGAACTTTTAAACTTAAACTCAAGAAATGCATATGTGTGTAATAATGAATATCATGGAAAAATGTTAATAATCATTCCATTGTTTGAAAATATTGAGTAGATGAGTAATATTTTGTTTTCTCCATCGTATTACCGATCAGAAAAAAAATTTCAAATAAGAGTGAGTAAAAAAAATAGTTGAGGGACACTCCATTGTAGTAATAGGCCAATTAGGTAAGGAGGTAGTTGTTTGCTCCATCCATCTTTTTAGTTAAAACCCTTAGCTTCAAGAGTGTGTTACATTCAAATTGTGGCATGATGTAATACCAGGCAATCTAGTGTATGCTCCATTGAGATTGTCAAGTAAAGAAACCTATAACAAGATGAATTCCCTAGAAAAAATAATATTTGCAATTAAAGTTTTTAAATGAAAGAATAAATGAGAATAAAAAAAACTTAGTTTAGAAGAAAGATAACCTTAGTGCATTAGGAGGTATTTAGAAGAAAGATAACTTTAGTGCATTAGGAGGTATTTACTATAGTTAGAATTACATCGATATTTAGGAATTTTTATTTTTAGGTAACATTTTCTACACTTCGTTTGATAAACAAACCGACAAAACTAGAATCAATTTTTTTTTGTTTTAATAGAAGACTACTGAGAATGGAGGTATAGAATATATGGCAAGTGCTTTAGCGATATATATGGTAACTGTGTTATGGCAAATTTATGCATTAATGCATACTCATACATATTTTGCTTGAAGACAATAAATAATTCAGGTTTGGTGGTGTGATAACTTTGGAAAAGAGTTATATTTTAGGCCTCTAGATTGAATTAGTTGTTTGTAATTAAGTAAATATATTTTCATTTTTAGGATATTTTTATAACATTGTATAAAAAAGCTTGGATTGTGCTATAAATGTCATTATTTGTTACTGGGGAAGAAAGGTGTTGGTTATCGTTGGTAGCATGTGCAGGATGAAGAAGAGAAGAGAGAAAGGAGAAAGAAAATAAATGAAGTGAAATATTACCATGGCAAAACGTTGGTTAGATTGCCAACAAGAATGCCATTGCAATTCCAAGACGATGACACAACACTCGGTCCACGTCACTCGTAGCCAGCTGTACTTGAACCAAATAAACCACCTTGAAAAAGAGGAAGCAAAAGGTGTGTGCTAAGAGCGAGGGACCTACCTTATAAAGGAGGAAAGAGAAAAGAAAAGAAAGGACGAGGATTTTTTGAAGAAAGGAATTGGAGAGTAGTTTTTCTCTGCATCAAATTGTCATGGAAAATTTCAGAAAATAAAGAGGAGAAGGTAGCAGCTTACAAAGAAAAAATCACAGATGCAAGGAAAGGGAAGAGAAATCTGCCCAAGGTTTTCCATCAAATTTCAGTACTAAAGTGAAAGCTGGAGTAGCAAGAGCTTCCTGTAGTTCTGCCTTTATTTTTTGATTTGAACTTTATGATTCTTAAACTTCAATGATGATGTTTAATGGTTTTATTTTGGATTTGAATGTCCAATCCATGAGCTAAATTTTATTGGGTTGGAATTATTTGGGTGAATTTTTATTGTCTTTAATTCCCATGGTCTGATTTTGAGTAGATTATTAATTCATTAGATTTGTGATTATTTTAAATGCATGCATGTCTGCTCTAGAAATAGATGATTGTTTGGAATGTTGTTAGATCTGATTTAATTATGAAAAGATTAAATAAATTGGATTATTATCGGTTGATACAGGCAAGTATTCGAAAGAATATTCGCAACACTTTAGACGTAGAAGTTGCGATTTGTACAGGGAAAGGAAAACAGTCTGGATATCATTCTTGAGTTCTGTAGACATACAAAAACTCAGAATGATAGCTTAAAGTGTGCCTCTCGAGAGAAGCAAACTGTAGTAGTGAATCCCTGAGCTGTAAAATGGTCAAGATTTTGCCATGGCATTATTATGATATAAAAATAAAATTTGAGTCATTCTAACCTTTATCATTCAATAGTACAAATCGTCCCCAATTATTCTTTCAGAATTGCCACAACATTTCAATTTCCCTAGAATTTTTTCATTCATAATTGATTTTATTAGTACATTCATTAATTCTCTTCATCAATTTGTCAGCTGTTTCTTTTGCACAGTTTATTTAGTCAAATTCATTGTAATAGCATAACCAATTTTTTTAACCAATTCCGATCCCTCTAGAGATGATACTCATTCATCACTTTATTACTTGATTCGACATGTATACTTGCACATTCGCATTACACATTCATACGCGACAATAGGTAGTGAAGGTAGATTCATTAGTAATCACAACCTTCCTAATCAACATTGTAGTTCTTCAACCCTTTTTCCTAGTGATTTTTTTCATTCTTATTCCCTTTCGTGTTTTGGTTTGCACATTTTATACATCATTATTCTTTCATTTTACCACTGCACTCTTATTTTGCTTTAGTATTAACTGAACTTAACTATGATAACTCAACCAATTTATACCTATCTAATCCCTTTGGAGATGATCTCACTCATTACTTTATTACTTGTCTGACGTGTAGACATGTATGACTTGCATATCAGCTGTGCAACTGGCAAGTTTTTGGTGCCGTTACTAGGGATTGGAAATTGGAAAAATTTTGTTTTGTTATTTTTTTTTGTTTCGTCAATTTTGTCTAACTTAGATGTTACTTAATTTCTATGGTTTGTAATCAGTGCATGAGTAGAGGTATTCCTATTAACGAAGAGTATCCTTTTGACCTAGAGACCAAAAGAACTTTGCTCAAAAGGAGAGGAGAATTACGTAATGTGGCTAGGGAAGGGAACAATCCTATTCTGTATGATTAATTAAATCCTAATGGTTAGGATGTTAATTGTCCTATTCATCGTGTGATAGATGACCAAGACAGGCCAGTTTGAGAGCATGTAGTTCACATTTTGGATGGCCAGAATCCAAGGATAGTCGAACCACACATACAAGCTCAGCATTTTGAGTTGAAACCAGTAATGTTTCAGATGCTACAAATAGTTGGACAGTTTGGTGGGTTGCCAATTGAAGATCCGAGACTACATTTGAGACTTTTTCTAGAAGTCTATGATTCGTTTTGACAACAGGGTGTTCCTGAAGACGTACTGCGGCTCAAACTGTTACTATATTCCTTGAGATGTCATGCAAGAGTGTGGCTTAATGCTTTGCAGTCGGTAACAGTGACATCATGGAATGACCTTTGCCAAAGGTTTTTGCTACGATATAATTTGCCAAACTCGAATGCTATGCTCAGAAATGACATAACATATTTTCTGCAATTGGATGATGAAACACTGTACGAAGCCTGGGAGAGATTTAAGGAATTGCTTAAAAAATGTCCTATGCATGGTTTCCATCACTAGACTCGTATGGAGATATTTAGTCATGGGCAGAATGCACATACAAGGATGCTAGTCGATGTATTTGCCAATGGTACTTTGTTGGATAAATCCTACAATGAAACATATGAAATTTTGGAAAAAGTTACCAACAATGATTATCAATATCCTACCATGCGACTTGTGAATGGCAGGAGAGTTGCTGGTACCATTGAGCTTGATGCAACTACTTCATTGGCAGCTAGACCAGATGCTAGAGCACTCGTAAGGACTTATGCTATTCGCATTCGCAATGAGGTATCCTCCCCCGATGTGATTACAGCTACATTTTCTCTCTATGATACTAGTGTTATTGTTTTGATTGATCCGAGTTCAACCCATTCCTAATATGAAAATGCCCATAGCATCTACCGAATTTGTGATTAAAGTATCGAATCGATTAGGCCAGTATGTGTTAGTAGACAAAGTATGTAAAAATTGCCTTTTGATGATTAGAGGTCACTGTTTTCCGGTCGATCTTATGCTATTTCCATTTGATGAGTTTGATGTGATTCTCGGTATGGATTGGTTGACTGCCAATGATGTGATAGTGAATTGCGAAAAGAAATAAATTGAGTTGAAATGCAAAAATAGTGATATTATCCGGGTTAATTCAGATGAGTTAGATAGTTCTCTTACCATGATTTATGTTATGTCTGCTTAGAAATGTTTGAGAAAAAGGTATGAAGCTTATCTTGCTTTTGTACTGAATACTAGAGATCCAGAGTTGAAAATTGTATCAGTGCCAGTAGTTTGTGAGTTTTTCAATGTGTTTCTAGAAGAATTGCCAGGTTTGCCTCCTATTAGGGAAGTTGAGTTTGGTATTAAGTTGGTTTTAGGTACCACTCCCATCTCTATTGCTTCGTATAGAATGGCCCTGTTGGAAATGAAAAAATTGAAAGCTCAGTTGCAGGAATTAACTGATAAAGGTTTTGCAAGGCCTAGTTGTTCTTCGTAGGGCGCACAAGTGCTTTTTGTGAAAAAGAAAGACGGTTCAAAGAGGTTGTGTATAGATTATCGGCAGCTTAACAAAGTTACAATAAAGAATAAATATCCACTGCCTAGAATCGATGATCTGTTTGACCAATTGAAGGGAGTCACTGTGTTCTCCAAGATAGATTTTAGATCCGTTTACTATCAGTTGCGAGTTAAAGAGTCAGATATTCCAAAGATTGCTTTCCAGACTAGGTATGGCCACTATGAGTTGACTAATGCTCCTGCCATATTCATGGATTTAATGAACCAAATCTTTCGACCATACTTGGACAAGTTTATAGTTGTGTTTATTTATGATATTCTGATTTATTCTCCTGATGAGATTGAACATGCCGAACATTTGAGAACAGTTGTACAGATTTTGAGAGATAATCAGTTGTAAGCCAAGTTTAGCAAAAGTGAGTTCTGGCTTCGAGAAGTCAGATTCCTTGGGCACATTGTCTCAGGTGATGGTATTAAAGTTTATCCGAGTAAAATTTCAGTAATTGTTGAGTGGAAACAACCCAGAAATCTGTCAGAGGTTAGAACTTTTCTTGGATTAGCTGGTTATTACAGACGATTTGTAAAGGGATTTTCCATGATAGCTACCCCGTTGACAAGGTTGTTGCAGAAAGATGTCAAGTTTGAATGGACTAAGAAGTGTCAGCAGAGTTTTGACAAGTTAAAGGCATTGTTGACTGAAGCTCCTATTTTAGTACAGCCAGAACCGAGTAAAGAATTTGTGATTTACAGTGATGCATCCTTGAATGGATTGTGTTGTGTACTTATGCAGGAAGGTAAAGTAATAGCATATGCTTCCAGACAGTTAAAGCCACATGAGAAAAACTACCCGATGCATGATTTAGAGCTAGCTGCCATTGTAATTGTGTTGAAGATCTGGAGACATCACTCGTACGGTGAGAAGTGCTGAATATTCACTGACCATAAAAGTTTGAAATACTTGATGACCCAGAAAGATTTGAACTTGAGGCAAAGAAGATGGCTAGAGTTGATTAAAGATTATGAACTAGTGATCAACTGTCACCCGGGTGAGGCAAACGTTGTTGTTGATGCCTTGAGTAGAAAGTCTTTATTTACATGGAGAGCTTTGAATACTTGTTTGGATTTATAAGATGACGATTTTATTTTAGCTAAGTTGAGAGCTAAACCGATGTTTCTTGAAGAAATCTGTAAAGCTCAGAAAGATGAGAGTGAGTTGCAAGCTAAAAGAGCTCAGTGTAAGTTAGGTATTGAGTCTGATTTTCAGATCGATTTTGATAGTTGTTTGTTGTTTAGAAATCAGATATGTGCACCGAAGAATGATGAGCTTATTCGAATGATCTTACAGGAAGCACATAGCAGTTCTTTGTCTATTCACCCAGGTAGTACAAAGATGTATAATGATTTGAAGAAAGCGTACTGGTGGGCAGGAATGAAAAGGGATGTTTCAGAATTTGTTTCTAAATGCTTGATTTGTCACCGAAAATCAGGTACCTTCAGGTTTATTGTAGCCTGTGTTAGTTCTTGAGTGGGAATGGGACCAAGTTACCATGGATTTTGTGACAGGATTGCCGTTGACACTGAGAAAGAAAGATGCAGTATGGGTTGTGATTGATAAGCTAATGAAGTCCGCTCATTTTATCCCAGTTCATATGGATTATTCACTTGACAAGTTGGTCGAGTTGTATATTTCAGAGATATTTCAGACTACATGGAGTACCGTTATCGATTATCTCATATAGAGATCCGAGATTTACTTCGCTGTTTTGGAAGAAACTGCTGGAAGCTTTAGGCACAAAGTTGAATTTTAGTACAACTTTTTATCCTTAGACCGATGGTCAATCAGAGAGAGTTATTCAGATACTTGAGGATATGCTCAGATGTTGTGTTTTAGAATTTCAAGGTAGTTGGGAGAAATATTTGTCGTTGGTAGAGTTTGGCTATAATAATAGTTATCAGTCGAGTTTGAAGATGACACCTTATGAAACTTTGTATGGACGTAAGTCTACGCCTTTGTATTGGACAGAGCTTAAGGAAAATTAGATTTACGGGGTTGATCTAGTCAAAGAAATAGAAGAGAAAGTAAAAGTCATTAGAGATTGCTTGAAAGCAGTTTCAGATAGATAGAAATCCTATGCAGATTTGAAAAGAAAAGAGATTGAGTTTCAGGTTAGTGACAGGGTATTTTTGAAAGTATCCCCGTGGAAGAACGTTCTCAGATTTGGCAAGAAAGGCAAACTAAGTCCACGTTTTATTGGACCGTTTGAGGTGACTAAAAGAATTAGGCCTTTAGCATATTGATTAGCTTTACTGACTGAGTTAGAGAAGATTCATGATGTATTTCATGTGTCTATGTTACGCCGTTATCGTTCAGATCCGTCACATGTGATTTCTCAGACAGAGGTTGAGATTTAGCCAGACCTGACTTACGGTGAAGAATCTGTAAAGATTCTAGCTCAAGAGGTCAAGCAACTAAGGAACAAAAGTATTGCACTTGTGAAAGTATTATGGAATACGCATGGGGTAGACGAGACTACATGGGAGCTCGAAGAAGCTATGCGAAAATAGTACCCAAATCTCTTCACAGGTAATATTTTCAGGGACGAAATTCCTAAAATGGGAGAAATGTAACATCCCAAAATAGGGCCTAAATGAAACAGTGGTTGCGAAACCCCAAATCTAAGATAAAAAATTTTATTATGATTAATTTTTATGATTTACCGATTTATTGGATGCATATGTTAGAATACCGATAAGAAATTTCAGCGATTGCATGTCTGAATTGCATATTAGGGTTTAATTGCAAAAGTGGGTAAATATGAGCTTTAGATAATAAAGGATTTAATAGAAGTGCATAATTGAAGTAGAGGTTTAGACCATTAGATTTTCGTGGACAAAAATGGACATGCATAGATAAAAATAACTAAAGTTTTAATGAAGGGCATTTTAGTCATTTGGTAATAAAAAGAATTGATAGGGAAAAAGATGGAAAAATGTGCTCATCTTCTCCATAAGGGTCGAAATTTCAAGGGACTCCATAGCTAGGGTTTCTCCACTTTCTCAAGCTCATAGTAAGTGCATCCAAGCCCCGTTTCTAATGTTTTTTTTACGTTTTTGGAGTCCTCGTAGCTAGGTTTAGCTTATTCTACAATTAATTCATGTTAGGGCTCATATTTGGAAAAATACCCATAGGTGAAATGTGTTTATTTTGATGTTTGATGATAGAATATGAAGCTTGAAATTATGTTAAACAACTTTTGCTAGGCAATTTTAAGTGAAAACGAGTAAAATGACATAATCGGTAAAAATGCCTAATTTCATAAGTAAATGTTAGAGTGGGAATTTGATGTTGCCATAGAAGGGAAAGATTTTCAGCATGTCATAAAACATAAGAATAAGGGATGAAGTTTAATTTCTGGGCTTTGGGGAAAAAGTGTAAATATGTAAAAGTTTAGTGGCAAAATCATAATTTTTCCAAAGTTCGAGTCAAGGACTGTTTTAATGAATGTGAGTATTAAATAAGCTAAATTTTTTATTATAGATTAAGAGGAACGAAATTTGGGGTTAGACTGGGGAAAGAAAAAGGTTGAGGACTAAGTTACTAGATTTGATCGTATTTTGTATCGAGATAAGTTTACGGTAAATAAATGCAATATTTCAATAATTATTATTCATGTTGTTATTTTCCAGCAATTATGTACTTATTTCATGAAATTATTTAATGTTGACTCAAGTATGAGATGATAGAGAATCAGTCTTAAAAAGTCCCGTTGAAACATTAGGTATGTTTTGGATACAAATGTCATGACATTAGGGGATAAGATCCCATGTAAGAACATGTCTAGGACATGGAATTGGCATTATTAAGGGTATGAGAGGTCCCATGTAAGACTATGTCTGGGACATGGCGTTGGCACCCAGATGAGAGGTCCCCCGTAAGATCATGTCTAGGACATGGCATGGGCATCGGTATGAGAACTCTCATGTAAGACCATATCTTGGATATGGCATTGGCAGTACAGGAAACATCCCATGTAAGACCATGTAAGACAGGAGACCCGAGTATCCTTAGTATTCCAAGTGGTTCAACGGGCTAGTAAATAGACTATGTTACATGAAAGCCCAGGTAAAAGCATAATAAATAGATTTAGGTGAGTTATAAGGGTTAAGAATATCTCAGTTATCAGGTGATTTATAATCATGAGTTATTTAAATAAGCAAGTAATTAAACAAGTAAGAAAGTAAGTAAAGAAGAAAGTAAAGATCATGATACTTGATGATAATTTATGAGTATAATTATTTATGATAAATGTTGTTATTTATTTTCCTGTAAACTTATTAAACTTTACGCTTACTCCATTTGTTTTCCTTCTTTTTTTATAGTATCACCAAGCAAATTCAAGGATAGTAAAGACGTCGGAGATCGTTTCACACTATTAACAGATCATCTCGGTATTGTGTGATTCAAAACGTTTTAAGTTATGGCATATATAGGGACTTGGTCATTTTGTGTGTGTGTTCTTATGATATGGGTAATGACTAGCATGTAAATATTTGATAATGATTAGCTATTGAAATGGCTATTTAAGAACATGTTTTGGTGCTATGCATGCCTAAATGATAGTTAATACAAAGAAATTATAAAAGAGTAAAAATTTGCAATTGAACAGTTTTTGAATAATGACATTGATGTGATTTTGAAAAATCACCAATGATAGTATAAATGGAATTAGAGAGTGAATTAGATATAGAATTGAATCTTATCGAGTCTATTTTCCCATGAAAGAAACGGTGTAGGCAAAGAAATTTTATATTTTGTAATATTTGAATTTTAGTGAGATAGGGTCGAATGGTTTTTGAAGTCCCTTATTTTGATTTTAGAAAATCATTAAAATTGTACAGAAAGAATTATGAGTTATAATTTATATTTATATATTCCTTAATGATTATATTTTCAAAAGAAACAAACAAGAACATTATAAGAATTCTGTACACTAAAATAATTGATTTTTAGTGAATAGAGCTCAGAACCGTCAGATAGTGAAATAAGGGAGACTTTAACAAATAAACCGTACTATTTGGCTAACCCAAAAAGTCTGAAAATTTTATGATAAGAAGATATATGAGTCTAGTTTCAGGGAAAATTTACAGATCTAAATTTTGAGTTTTGTAACTCGAGTTATAATTAAATTAGTGACTATAACGCAAGTGGATAGTTTTATTGTGAATAGGGAAATAAATTATTTTGATTTGTTTAAGTATTCAGAAAATTTTTAATGTTCCCAGTTTGGACCCGAACCATTTACATTGCATGTTTTATGGTCTCGAGGGTCCTTTTTAAGGATATATTGAATGAACGTGAACAAATAATTTTTTTAAAAGCAAATTTTTATGCTCCGAACTAGTAAGTTAAGTCAGGTAATGCCTCGTGCTCGACTCCGGCAACGGTCTCGGGTAAGGGGTGTTACACACAATGTTTTAGAGTATGGTAGATGGGTTCTAGGGAACTCAGGGTGTGTAGCGGATGGTATGGGTACGAACCTTTGTGCATTGCATCACGTGCACGACATATTCAAATATTATTAATTTATGCTATGCATTGTATTTTGTTGTATTGAATGGTATCGAAATTAATGATTGTTACTTGAATGAATGATGACATATGCTCATACACCATTTGACATCAATTTGATAATGGCTATGTAATGACATGAAATTCCTATGATGGTTCTATTTTCTTCTGTTAATGCCAATATGTTTCACTGTATTTGATAATGGTTGTGTAATAACATGAAATTCCTATGATTGTTAAGGCTCACCCCCCAATAGTGTTTAACATTTCAGGTAAACCTCAAAATTAGGACCGGACTCGGCATTCGGAGAATCAACTTGGGCCTTGGATTATTAGTTTTTTAATTAAGTATTATTAAGTCTTTTTTATTTTTGGCTTGTAATTTTTAATTATTTCTAGTTTGTGGCTTGATAACTTTTATTTTGGGTATTTTTGCATGCATGAATTACTCAAGCATAATAATCAGGTAATGCATGATATCGAGCTCAAGTAAAATTTGATACTATTCCCTAGTTTCCACAACATTGCAACGGAACTGTTTTTGAAAAACAAATCGATAAGGCTACTAATTTTCCAAAATGACTTGAAAAATAGTTTTTCCGTTGCATTAGTTTAACTTATGTGTTTTCTTAAAGAAGAGCGACAAACAAACAATTTTGTAAAACAACACTGTCAACAATAAAATGAATCCTAAGCATACAGGACCTAATGAATGAATGATTTTAAGCTAACTCAAAGTACAACTATGGTTTCCTCTAAAATGAGTTTATTTAATGTCTTAAAAAGTAACGTAAGTTAGCTTAGCCATTTCGGTGGTTAATGTAGCCTTCTCAATCTTGCCATAACGTCTAGGCCAGGTTTGAGAGGTTACAGGAACTACCGCGGCAACAACCATATGGCTTAGCATCTACATCTTCTTCGCAAAATTTCACTGCAACAACACCTTCTACCTCTAATAATTCGTTTGAACAAAAAGTGTTCAACTCACTCGATCGATTGTAGAAGCAACTCACTCTTTTCAGGACTTATCAACTCTGAATTAATGGGGACGTGGAAAAGGTGTAATAAAGAATGGTCATTTCTTGGGCTTATGTGGAAAAGCGAGATGCTTTTTGAAAAGGTCCCTTCAAAAGAATTTTACCAAGCCCATGCCTACATTTCTCGAATTCTGTAAGGAACTGTAAGCATTTATCAATGAAGGGATAGATGAAGGTAGAGCCAGCTGAGGTTGGGCCTGCAAGCACCAAACCCACCACTGCAAAAAAAAAAGAAACCCAAGTAGCTGTAGAAGAAGTCACCAATACTAAATCGGTCAATATAGAGACTGATTAGGAGGAGATAGAAGAAGCAACCCCGACATTTACACCACCGGAGAACAATACTGAAGCTATCCCACCTACGCCAACTAAAGCAATGTCCGCACAAGACTGAAAAATCCACCATATCATTACTGAGATCATCTAGTTTGACGAAGAAGAGGAGGACATGCCACTCCATTCGCTAAATAGGAAGATGCGTTTTAAGCATTCGATACACAAGTCTACTAATAGAAATTAAAGCAACAATAACCAAACTCAAAGCCAAGGGAGTTTTCTCCCCTTTATTGCATCATGCATTCATATTTTGCTATGACATTTTATGTGTAAAAATATTCGCTTCAACAAAGCATTTCATTCATATTACATGTATATTCATGCATTTAGGGCAATGCATCGCTCAAGTTTGGCGTTATGTTGGGCATTTAGAATGCATTATGTATTTAGTCAGGCATGTTCATTTTGCCATGACACACATGAAATTGCCAAGGCATGGTTAGACTATCATGAGTGTATTTTTGTACCTAAAATGTTTGATGATGAGCTTAATTCTTCAATAAACCTAGAAATATCTGAGAGTGGATTAGGTGAATTTAGATTAAGATAGTTTACCTGGGAATCGACCCTTAAAAATGAGATGTCCTAACTTCAATTACAATTGGACTATAGCGTGATTCTTTTTTAGAGATTCTTGAAGCAAAACTCAGAAAATTTGTCAGGAAAATGCTCAAACAATTAATAAGTAGCGAAGCTTAAGGAAAACCAAGGAAATGTCATAAAACACTCTAACATTTAGAATTGCCAGATAGATCAACAACACTTTGTTTGCTCCGCCGTGTTGTTGGCTAGAAAAGCAAGCTTAGACAAGAGGGTCAAATATAAAAAAAGAAATATAGGGGCACTCCACTATAGTAATAGGCTGAGTAGCTAAGGAGGTAGTTGTTTGCTCCATTCATATTCTAAGTCAAAAGCTTTAGCTTCATGAGTGAGTTCTATTCAAATCTTGACATGATTCAGTACCCGACAATTTGGTGTATGCTCCAATATGATTGTCGAGTCAAAGAATCATGGGACGAGCTGAACGCCTACTGGTTGTTCAAAAAAAATGAAATTGCTATAGTAAAAAACGCACATATGAGCAATTAGAAATTTTTGTTAGGGCAATATTTTCTGCACTACCTTTGCTAAACAAACTTATGAAACTTAAACATAGTTTTGGACATAAAAGATTATTGAGAACTAACATATAAAATGCTCTTTAAATGGTTTGGCAATACTGATAACTCTTGAAAAAAGTTATATTTCGAGCCTCTAAACTTGATTAAATGCCTGTACTTAAGTAGATATATTTGCCTTTTTAGGTTATTTTAGAACATTGTATGATAACTCTTGGATTGTGCCTTGAATGTCATTTTTTGTTACTTTTCCTATTGGGAGAAAGAGAATTGGTTGTTATATGCAGCAGGTGCAGAAAGAAGGATGAAAAGGAGAAAAAGTAGGAAGAGAATCAATGTAACGTCCCAAATTTGGGCTTAGATGGAAATAGATCTTGAACGTGGGATCGATTAAAAATTTATGCGTGCAAGAAAATAATATAAATGAATGTCTACTTCAGTGGTTAAGTGATTTAGGAAAATTTGGGAGTGTTGGAGAAGTCCTGGGCTCAAACCTGGGCATTAGCAAAATTTTTTATTTTTGCTCTTAAGTGAATCTTGGCCTTAGCTTGAAGGCTTTAAAAATATTTTTTTGTGAAATCATGACACAAAAAGAGCCTGTGGTGTAGTGGCAAGGTGGCAACACAGGTGTGGCAAGGAGGTGGCATCACAGGTGTGGTAAAGAAGTCAGAGGTTCAAGTCTCACTGCATACAAATGGGATTATTTATTTTGCTCATGTGGAGGCAAGAGTTGGTGTTGGATTTGAACTCTGTGTTGGAGAGTTTGAATGGGTCAAATGAGTGATTTAAGGAGTTCATCATGGAGGATTTCAAGGAGAGGATTGGAGGAGTGATAGTAGTTGGCTGAAAAATTGGATTCCCCATTATTCAAATTCGGTCATAAGCTTTTAGGTGCCGAATTTCCTCTCTAACATTTAGGGTTTTGAACTTCTCTTTCTTTTTCGCTAGTGCCGAAACTAAAACTAACCACTCGTGCATCTTTTTTTCGGGTTGCCTCTAGTTCTTTTTGTGCTACGAAACTGACCATTCGTGTTATTCCTTCTTTGCATCTTTGGTATGCTCTTTTTCTCTTCTTGGTCGAACCTAACATCTATTTTTCCTTACCTCTTTTCTTTTGTAATTAGATTCTTTCATAGCCTAGCCAAACCTTCCTTTTCTCTTCTTTTAACTTCTGTTCACCTTCTATTTTGGGCTGTCCGAATATCACAGTTGTTAATCCTTCTCTGCGTCGATCTACTGCAAAGGTTCTGACTATCGGTAAGTGATCAAAAGCTATTCTCTGCTTTTCATTTAAAACTGAATGCACATGTGTCCTCTATTTTTTCTCAAACCGAATAACCTTATTGACCGCTTGTTATTTCATTTCTCACGTACTACACTCATTGCGATTCAAGGGGGTTCCTCGGAAGTGCAGAGGCATTCAAGTTTCTCCTTTCATCTTTCAATTGAATTTTTGAAGGGGGTAAGTTGGCTTGTTCATCGATGGTGCTGCATTTTAATAATGGGGTCTTAAGTCTTATTCTTGTAAACAACCCAGTCTTATAGGTTTCTTTATTCAAGAAAATAATCGGTGAGGTCCTGAGATTAATTCCTAATTGGCGATCCAAGGGCATTAAGTAAATCTCATTCGTTCAAGGTTATGACAATTTGGACTAGATGGGCCACACGAGCGTGTGGGCCCACTTTGGCCAAATATGCGCCTTGGGCCCATTTACACGGTTATGACAATTTAGGTTATCTATGTCGCTCGAGGCGACTGTAGACCTTCAGAAAGGTTGTAAGATTATCGAAATAAACCCGAAGGGTAAAATTACTAAAATACCCTTGATAGGTAAAATTACCGAAATACCCCCAAAGGGTAAAATTATTAAAATACCCTCGATAGATAAAATTATCAAAATACCACTGAAAGGTAAAATTACTAAAATACCCTTGATGGGTAAAATTACCAAAATACCCCCGAAGGGTAAAATTATCGGAATACCTCCATAGTGTAAAATGACTGTTATACCCCTAGGAATTGAAATGTGTGTATGACCGACTTGTTTTAAGATATATATATGACTGATTCTGAGCATATCATACAGCATACATGACATACTGCATGGGGTTATGATCTTGTATTGGAGGAAGTGATTGATATGTGAGGGTCGCACGGGTCGCATGAGACGACTGTGGACCCACTAATGGCTTTTAGCCGATTATGTGATTGGCAGCTCTGCTGCAATATTGGTTAGTGCCGCAATTGGTGCTACATCAGGAGAGTAGGGATGGGTGGGTCGATTATATCCCCACAGGAGTGTAGGGTTGGACAAGAGACAGGAGTGTAGGGCTGGTATGGGTATTTATGCATTGCATATACTGGTTCTGATATCGAGATGCGCTTAGGCCCAGATATAAGTGCCATGTGCCATTTGATATGGGCTCAGGCCCAACCGAGGATGATGGGGGCTAAGACCATTTGCCACTATTACCTTAATGGGCTAAGGCCTACACTGTGCTGTTACTGTTAAAGGGTTCGGGCCTAGATTGATTCTGTTTCTGTTTACTGGTTGTTTCTTTAATAAGGGGATTACACATTGAGTTTCCGTAAACTCACCCGTTTTTAACCTTTCAGGTAATCGCCAGCGTTAGATGGTTCGGAGCTGCAAGGGAATCGGAGAGGACTACACAACTGCACATGTTTTATTTTGTTCTGCTCATTTTCTACAGCACTTTTATTTTGATTCGGGTTGTAATAAGGCCTCTATAATTGCTTGATTTTAAATTTGGGATTTGATGTGATTGTGATTTATATCTGCTAGAAGTAGAACACGATTTTCAAAAACAATAACTGGTTTCTAGCACTATGTTTCCACAACTCAGTTTTTAAACTATCACATTTTCGTAAATCATTTGTTTTAAATTAAGCTTCCGCAACAATAAGGTTTTCAAGGTAGCAACTTTTCTTTAATAAACCTTGATTGAAAATAAACAAACGCGAACTGAGGTTTTTTACAAGTTTTAAATGGCAAGAAGTTTGAAATTTCAAGAAGGGTTTCTAATGAAAACATGGTTTTTGAAAAACGCTTCAATGTGATATGCCAGATTTGTGCTTAACTTTTAGGTCGGGTTTGGAGTGCTACATTTAGTGGTATCAGAGCCAAGTTGCAAAACTCAGCTGTGGAATGGTTTTTAAAATTTTTGGATTTAAAAAAGTTGTTTTTGAATATGTAAAGTGTTTTGAGATACTTCTTCTGAAAAGTGTGGAAAACCAAGTCTCCGGTGCCGAATCTGTAAGTTTTCTGAATACTTTTGTCTGTTTAGAAATTGAAATGCGGTAACTTAGGAAGTACTGTGACTAGTTTAGAAATTAGACTATATCACTCTAGATAGAACAAACTGAGAAACTATAGGAAATTAAAATTGTAGTGAGCCTGCGATTGCGAAGACAACTCTTAACTACAACTTCCATAAAACATCTGCTTAATTATTGAAACTATGAGCTAAATTCATAAAATTTCTAATTCAGACAATACGCAAAGAGAAAATGAGTGCTAGAAGAGGTGCAAGAGGCCGCGGCAGAGGCTTTGGAAGTGCTAGCCATATGCCCAACGTTGAAGCGAGAGAGGCTCCGACTTCACCGGTAGCTGAGACAGCGTCACTTGATTGAGCAGCTGGGGACGACGCATTGTCCCAAGCAATGTTGAGGATTCTAGAAAGGGTTACGAGTACTGCTGGGTCGAATACCGTTACTGTGGGCCACAAGTCAGTTATAGAATGACTTCGGTCAATTGGAGCAAAGCTCTTTAGGGGAGTTTCTGAGGTGGCTCCGAGTGTGGCAGAATATTGATTGGAGGCCACCAAAATAATTATGGATGACCTCGAAAATAAATCAAAACAAAAGTTAAAGGGTGCTGTGTCCTTGCTGAGAGATGAAGCCTCTCAATGGTGGCTTACGGTAAAAGAAGGTACTCCGTCTGATCGATTAACCTTAGAATTCTTTAATTCCACATTTTAGGGAAAGTATGTGGGTGCCAGCTCAGAGCTGGGCACCCTGTTACTGCTACTTGGTTACCACTTTGTGCTATTTGTAGGAAAGGTCATGTAGACGAGTGCTGAAGGGGGATGAGAGCTTGTTTGAATTATGGTTCCATGGAGCATCGTCTTAGAGAGTGTCCCAAAAGTCCGGATCATATGCAAGTTTTTGGTAGGGGTAGTGTACAACCACCAAGGGGTGGTCAGCAGCTGCGAGGCCATGGACAGGTAAGGGGTGGAAACTGTTTGGGTCGTGGAGCTCAAGGTAGAGGTTCTGGTCATGCGGAGGTGAGGTAGCCAACTTTGGTTTATGCAGCACGTCACCGAGAAGATGGAGACGCTCTAGATGTGAATACTAGTACGCACTTTATCCACAGTGTACTATTTACCTAATATGCAATTAGGATTAAAGTACGCAGCAAAAGTGTAGTGGTGTAACTTGTGTTGTGCAGCTATTCTAACAGTTGGAAATTTCAAGGATGAAATTTCTTTAAGGGGGTAGAGTTGTAACGCCTCAAATTTGGGCTTTAATAGAAATAGGACTTGAGTGTGGGATCATATAAAAATTTATGCGTGCAAGAAAATGACATAAATGAACGTCTGCTTCAGTGGTTAAGTGATTTAAGAAGAGTTGGGAGTGTTGGAGAAGTCCTTGGTTCAAACCTGGGCTTTAGCAATATTTTTTATTTTTGCTCTTAAGTGAATCTTAACCTTAGCTTGAAGGCTTTATAAATATTTTTTTGTGAAATCATGGCACAAAAAGAGCCTGTGGTGTACTGGCAAGGAGGCGACACAGGTGTGGTAAGCAGGTGGCGTCACAGGTGTGGTAAGGAGGTCAGAGGTTCAAGTATCACTGCATGCAAATGGGATTATTTATTTTGCTCACGGGGAGGCAAGAGTTGGTGTTGGATTTGAACTCTGTGTTAGAGAGTTTGAATTGGTCAAATGAGTGATTTAAGGAGTGGATCATGGAAGATTTCAAGGAGAGGATTGGAGGAGTGATAGTAGTTGGCTGAAAAAGGGGATTCCCATTATGCAAATTCCATCATAGGCTTTTAGGTGCCGAATTTTCTCTCTAACATTTGGGGTTTTGGACTTCTTTTTCTTTTTCGCTAGTACTGAAACTAAAACTGACCATTCGTGCATCCTTTTATCGGGTTCCGTCTAGTTCTTTTTGTGATACGAAACAGACTATTTGTGTTATTCCTTCTCTGCATCTTTGCTATTCTCTTTTTCTCTTCTTGGCCGAACCTAACATCTATTTTTCCTTACCAATTTTCTTCTGCAATCGGATTCTTTCATAGCCTGGCCAAACCTTCCTTTTCTCTTCTTTTAACTTCTATTCACCTTCTATTCTGGGCTGGCTGAATATCACGGTTGTTAATCCTTCTTTGCGTCGATCTACTACAAAGGTTCTGATTATCGGTAAGTGATCAAAAGTTGTACTATTCTTTTCTTTTAAAATCGAATGCACCTATGTTCTCTATTGTTTCTCAAACCGAATAACCTTATTGACCGCTTGTTATTTCATTTCTCACGTTCTACACTCATTGCGATTCAAAGGGGTTCCTCGGAAATGCAGAGGCATTTAAGTTTCTCCTTTCATCTTTCAATTGAATTTTTGAAGGGGGTAAGTTGGCTTGTTCGTCAATGGTGTTGAGTTTTAATATTCGGGTCTTAAGTCTTATTCTTGTAAACAACCCGATCTTCTAGGTTTCTTTGTTGAAGAAAATAATCGGTGAGGTCCTGAGATCGATTCCTAATTGGTGATCCAAGGGCATTACGCAATTCTCATTCGTTCAAGGTTAGTAGTGTGACGATTTGGGTTTAAGTGTTGTGAACGTTAATGGAATTGCTAACCAAGTACCTTAATCGAATATAGGTTCTACGCTCGTGGGCTACCGTGTTGTTCTAAAACTGGTGTGTACACACACCACTCCAATCGTAGATCGGCAAATGCCGAAATCCTGAAATGCTGAAAATCTGAAAAACCAAAAGTACGGTTACGGCTATTACACGAGCGCACGAACACGCTTGTGGATCATTCGATACAACGACAGAGGACAACACGAGCGATCTCGTGGTCTTAGGCCGTTTTTAGGCCGAATGGGTCGAGTGGGCCCAATGGGCTCGTGGGCCCTACGCGAGTAAATTTTCATCGTTGGATAGGAAATAATGAGCCGGCCATGACGATCGCATGGTCAATGGCAGTTTTGGGCCTCGTTGGGCTGAAATGGGTCATATGGGCCAAATGGGCTCGTGGGCCCCACACTGATAAAATCTATGTTAAGTGGTAAATTCTGGATTGGGCTAGGTGGTTTGCTTAGCCGTGGTTGAATTTGGGCTAAATGGGCCACACGAGTGATTGGGCCCACTTGGGTCGAATATAGGCCTTGGGCCTATTTACACCGTTATGACCATTTAGGTTATCTGTGTCACTCGAGGCAATTGTAGACGTTCAAAAAGGTTGTAAGATTACCGAAATACACCTGAAGGGTAAAATTACCAAAATACACTTGATGGGTAAAATTATCGAAATACCCTTGATGGGTAAAATTATCGAAATACCCTTGAAGGGTAAAATTACCGAAATACCCTCGATGAGTAAAATTACGAAAATACCCTTGAAGGGTAAAATTATCGAAACACCCTCGATGGATAAAATTACTGAAATACCCCGAAAGGTAAAATTACCGAAATACCCCATAGGGTAATATGACTGTTATACCCCTAGGAATTGAAATGTGTGTATGACCGACTTGTTTTATGATATGTATATGACTGATTCTGAGCATGGCATACTGCATACACAACATAATGCATAGGGTTGGGATCTTGTATTGGAGGAAATGATTGATATGTGAGGGTCGCATGGGTCGCTTGAGACGACTGTAGACCCACCGATGGCTTTTAGCCGATTATGTGATTAGCAGCTCTACTGCAATATTGGTTAGTTCCGCAATCGGTGCTACATCAATAGTGTAGGGATGGGTGGGTCGATTAAATCCCAGCAGGAGTGCAGGGTTGGACAAGTGACGGAGTGCAGAGTTGGCATGGGTATTTATGCATTGCATATACTGATTCTGATATTGAGATGAGCTTAAACCCAGATATATGTGATATGTGCCATTTGATTTGGGCTCAGGCCCAACCAAGGCTGATTGGGGCTAAAACCATTGTCCACCGTTACCGTAATTGGCTAAGGCCCACACTGTGCTGTTACTGTTAAAGGGCTCGGGCCTAGACTGATTCTATTTCTGTATACTGGCTGTTTCTTTAATAAGGGGATTACACACTGAGTTTTCGTAAACTCACCCCGTTTTTAACCTTTCAGGTAATCCCCAGCATTAGACGGTTCGAAGCTACGAGGGACTCGGAGAGGGCCACATAACTGTACATGTTTTATTTTGTTTTGCTCATTTACTAGAGTACTTTGATTTTGATTCAGGTTGTAATAAGGCCTCTATAATTGCTGGATTTTAAATTTTGGATTTGATGTGATTGTGATTTATATCCGCTAGAAGTAGAACACGATTTTCGAAAATAATAACTGTTTTCTAACACTATGTTTTCGCAACTCAATTTTTAAAATATCACGTTTTCGTAAATAATTTGTTTTAAATTAAGCTTTTGCAATAATAAGGTTTTGAAGGTAGCAACTTTTCTTTAATAAGCCTTGATTGAAAAAAAAACAAACACGAACTGAGGTTTTGTACAAGTTTTAAATGGCAAGAAGTTTGAAATTTCAAGAAGGGTTTCCAATGAAAACATGGTTTTCGAAAAACACTTCAATTTGACACGCTAGATTCGGGCCTAACTTTTAGGCCGGGTTTGGGGTGCTACAATTAAGGAAGTGAAATATTGCCATGGCAAAAGGTTGGATGGATTGCCAACATAAATGTCATGGCAATTCCAAGATAATGTTAACGTAGCACTCAGTCTTGGTCACTCTCAACCAGCTGTCCGTGTACCAATTAAATCCACCTAAAAAGAAGGGAGAAAAATGTGTGCTGAGAGGGGAAATTGTAAGGAAGAGAGAGAATAGAATAAGGACATAGGGATTGTAAGGAGAAAAGAAAGGAAAGAGAGCAGTTTCTCTCTCTACAACAGAAACCTATAGGGAAATTGAATGGAAAATTCAAAAGAAAATAAGAGGGTAGCAACTAAAAAGAGGAGATCACAAACACAAATAAGGGGAAGAGAAATTTTCCCTGTGTTTTGCGTAAAATCTTGAGAAGAAGAGTAAGTGTAGCGAATGCTTCTTGTAGTTTTGCTTTTGTTTTGTTTTTCTTGGTTTTAATTTCTTTAATTCATAAAACTTTAAGAATGTTGATGAATGATTTAATTTTGGATTTCATTGTCCAACCCATGAGATAATTATCTTTGGGTTGGAATTATTTGGGTGAATATTGAATTAGCTATAATGCCCATGATATGATTTTGATTAAAATTACTATTTCATTCAATTTATGCTTATTTTGAATGCATGCATGCATGCTCTAGACATAGTTGACTGTATGTTATGTTCTTAGATGGATTTGAATCTGAAAGGATTAAATACATCAGATTATTAATCAATTGATACAGGCAAGTATTCGGAAGAATAATTGTAGCACTCTAGACATAGAAGTTGTGATCTGTACAGGTGAAGAACATTAGTGTGGTTATCATCTGTGAGTCCTATAGACATACACAGACTCAGGATAATAACTAAAGTTTGACTTTCGAAAGAAGTAAATTGCAATAGCAATTTTTTGGGTAGTAGTTAGTCAAAATTTTGCTATGGCATTATTATGTTATGAAAATATTCCTTGAGTAATTCCAACAATTATCATTCAACAGTAGAAGTACTCTCTACTTATTCTATGTGAATTACCTCAACAGTTAGATTAATTTGTCATTTTTTCAGTTATAATGGATATTATTAGTTCGTTCACTAATTCCATTCATCAACTAATACTCTGTTTCTTTTGAACATTTTAATTAGTTAAATCTACAGTAATACTTTACTAATTGTAATCAATTTTTGATCCCTGTACAGACGATACTCACTCATCATCATATTACTTGAATCAACGTGTACACTTACACATTTTCATTACATATTTACATGCAACAAATACACTGGTGGTTATGTTTACCATGGCAATTTTCGCATTCACACATTTATGCATACTTTGCTTGAGGGCAAGCAAGGACTCGGTTTTATGGGTGTGATAACTCTTGAAAAGAGTTATATTTCACGCCCATAGGCTTAGTTAATTGCCTATACATAACTATTTTTAGTTGTATTTTAGGATATTGCATTTGCACTTTTAAAGCATTAATTAAAGAGCTTGGGTTACGATTAATTATGATCACATGAAGCTTTTAACTACTTTTGGGAGGGATTTGTTTGGCGGTTGTTTGGTAGGTGTAGAGCGTAGAGCAAAGGTTGACAGTTTTCTGTGGAAAAATACGAACAATTTGCCAATACAAATGCCATGGCAATGCCAGGAAGATGCCTAGTTTGCAGTTAGCACGTACCGCTCTTGGCCCCACATGTACTTTTACCAGATATATCTACCTGGAAAATAAAGGAAGGATCATGGGCTGATGGACCTACCCTAGAAGGTGAAACATAAAAATCCAAGTAGGGAACCCTAATTAGAGAGGCCTAGAGATGAAACAAAGCAACCTCGAGCAGCCAAAAATAGACTGGGACAACAACCTTGGATGAAATAGAAAATATCAGGTAAGGGCCAAGAACATGGGTGGCAAAAGAAAGAGAAAACGACTGTAACCATCATGGGCAACTGTAAGACATTGTGTTGCTTAGATTGAGAGCTGGATAGGCAAAAGATGTCTTCTCAGATTTCCTCCTTGTGTCTTATCATGCTTTTCTTTAAAGCTTATCAGTTACTAGTGATGTTGGTTATTATTTTAAACTCAAGCTTTATTTGCCCGGCCATGAGCTAAATCTCTTAGGCTCAAAATTACTTTGATGAACCATTTATTTCTATTAATGTTTAAAGTTTAAGTTTGGTTTGTTCTACTATTTTATTCAATGGTATTTCATGTTCTATGCAGGTTGTAGATTGACAAATGTGCAGTAGGTTTATAAAGATAACTTAATTCCAATAGGGTTAGGTTAATTAGATAGGAGTTGGATAATATGAGTGAATGATTAATCATTTATTCGTGGCAACCTCTAGACATAGAGGCTTGCCTTGTGCAAAATAAGGTATGAAATATTAGTGGTAGTCGAACTCAAAGCTTATAGTCATATAGTGCCCTAAGGGTGGTAACCCAACGTCTTACTCTCGAGAGAAGCAGACTACTATAGAAACCTATCAAGTAGTAGAATATTCATGATTTTGTTGTGGCATTAATAGGCAGTGAAGGTTGATTAATTAGTAATCCCAATCGTCCTAATCAACATTGTAGTTCTTCAACCCTTTTTCGTAGTTATTTTGCTGTGCCATCCTTGTTCCATTTACTTCTTTTGTTTTGCACATTCTATACACCAGCAGTCTCTCATTTTACCACTAAATTCTTGTTTTTCTTTAGAATTAATCAAACTTAGCTATAATAACTTGTCCAAATTATACCTATCTAATCCCTGTGGAGATGATCTCACTCATTACTTTATTACTTGTTCAACGTGTACAGTTGCACGAATTGCATATAACTATGCAACCAATAATACGCAAGGAGGGACGACACTAGGGCTACGGAAAAGGAAGTGGTGCAATGAACTGTTATGCATACAGAGGAAGTTAAGTGGCATGCTTAAGTCTGAGCATAAGTCTCTTAAGTACTTTTCCAATATGTATTCAGTAGGCTGAGAGATAAAATAAAAGGGTGAAATTTTATTATCATCAATTGTATAAGTAATCCATACATTGTATATCTATAAGAGACTTAGTCATATTCATAGATAAAACTTCAACATAGGCAAAAAGTTTAATTTATATCTATTATAGGACATAACACCGAATACCTAGAACTAGTTCATCGGGTCGGGTGGAGGGCATTACAATTTAGTAGTTTGCACGAAAAAATAATATTAAAGTACCAAATTACCTACCACACAATAATAGATCCAGATCATCCCATACTAGATTCGAGGAGTAAGGAAGTGAAGATGAGGAAGGGAGCAGTAGTGAAGAAGAGGAGGAAGATGAGGCCACAGAGCAAGACTTTCAAAAGGAGGAGGATGACGACCATAAGGTAGCATTCCAACTACAACATATTACGTAGAAAGAACCCGTCATCAGTAGCCCAACCCAATAGGCACATTCCTCGAGAGAAGCCTCTTCTCAGAAACACGTATCGAGAAAAGAAAAAGCACCAATGGAGAGGGCAATCTCCTTATTTTGAAGATTTTGACAATTAATTAAATTTTTAATTATTTTTAAGAGTTGTAAAACTTAATTTGGCTGATTTTTATGTTATTGTTTTAGGATTAGGATTAGAATCAAATATTTATATTTTGTGTTCGCATTTTCTATGTGGGAACCCCACATTAAGGACGCACTATATATACGAGCTTCCAACGAACAAGGAAGGAAGCACCCACTAAAATACTATGACAATGTCGCGATCAATAGGGTAACTTCTTTCCTTATATATTTATGGGTTGCACATTAGGGACAATGTGCTATCTAAATCATGAGGGAGTAATATAGGAAATTTTGTTTATTTTGTTTTATGCTTTTTCTTTTATTTTTCTTGTCAAAGTGTGCTTGAGCTTGTAGAGATACAAGTGATTAGTTTAATTGTATTTACGATAAATTTGGCACGATAGTAAATGATTTTAAATATTCAATTATTGGACTAATAAGTTCTATATATTACATTGTAGATATGCATTAAGTAATTGAATGTACCAAATGATATAGAAAGTAATGGGAAATGAGCATGCTAGTATGTATGATAAATGGTTAAAATTTGTGATGACTTTATTGATAAAATTTTTTAATATTGAGATAACTAGAGATGACCTAAGTAAAATGTGATAATGTCACAAAGTTAGAAAACTCAGTCAATAGTGTACAAAAACTAGTGAGCTTTACTTTATCATGCTATGACTTCCTACATGAAGAAATAAGAAAGGTGTGAGAAGGACAAATAAGGCGGTGAGTGGGTAAATGTTATTAAGAGGAAGAATAGGAAAAAATACAATGTGCCTAATTGCTTTTGTGCTTAAAACTATTTTGATGCTTCCTGTTCTTGAATTCCATAGTATCTCAAGCCTCAGAACGTTACAAGTCAAAAAGTCCTATGTGACTTCGGTAGATCTATTCATGAGTTCATATTATATGGAGTAATTGTGATAACAACTTGTAATACCTAAATTTTACCCGGCCTACATGAAGTAAATAAAATGGCCCAGAATACATGGCCCATTTTAAAACAAGGGCCCAAATTACAGTTGGTCTATATGGCTCGGACCCAAAACAAGACAGAGGCCCAGCGTTTCCAGCACAAGGGAAAACCTAGGTAGTTTTCCACATTCGCGCCGCAGCCGAAGCCCCTGCACGAGCTGCATCCCCGATCGTACCTGCACAACAAGGAAAGAAGCAAAGCAGATATGGCAAGAAAATCTCAAAATCAAATCAAACAGATATTGGAAGATTTCTTTTTTATTTTATTTCTGTCTTTTCTTCTTGTTTCACGATTGCTATAAAAGCGATCTTAACATACTGTAATAGGGATCGAAAAGAAAGAAATGAATAAAAAAACAAGTATTTTTCACAACAAAAAAAACAGAGAAGTGAAATACGGAGAGCAAACATCGATCAAAAGGTTGATATTCACCATTTCCATCTACTGTTATTTATTTATTTATTATCTACTTAAAAATAAAACAAATAAAAAAGGGAAAAGCAACCTTTTTTTATTTTTGGAACGAATGGGGGATGATATCAAAACCTATTAAAAAAACAGAGAATTAAAGAGCAATTTGAAGGTTTTTTTTTTCTTTTTTTTCCCTCGATTTCTTTCCTTTTTCTTTTGTTTTCCTTTGTTCTTTTCTTCGCAAATCAAAGAGAAATAAAGGGGAAACCATACCTGGGTGATGTGCTCTCGAAGCCCTTCCCTGTTCTGTGCGAAATGAAGGAAAAATGAGGAGTTTTGGGAAGAAACGGCGCACGCAGGAGAGAAATAACTTAGGTTTTTTTATTTAGGTTTTAAGTGACCTTTATGTAGCATACAAAGCTTATCATTTGGAGCCTGCATTTTCCTTTGATGGTCTATTTACGCGTTTGATCCCCCTTGTTTTTCAAAATGTGTTTAAACATTTTTTATTTCTTTTGAATTTAACCACATGTTTTACTTTTGTTTCAATTTAGTCCTCTATTTGTTATTAGTTATTTATTATTAAATTAATTATTTTTACATTCTTATTGTATTAATCATTATTATTATATTATATATTATTATTATTATTGTACCTACATATATACACGCATGTCTTTTATAATATATATGTATATATTTTAAATGTCTTAAATACATATACATATTTTATATATATTTTATTATTATTCTATTTGCATAACTTTTATATACATATATATACACTTTTATTTTTTTACTTTGATAAATATGTATATACGTATGTTTTCTTATATTATTCTTCATAAATTTTTTATATATTTTTAAAATTAATTAATTTCAATATATGTAATTATTATTATTTGTTTATATATATATATATATGTACTTATCTTTTTATAATCTATATATATGCATATAGTTATTTTTTATATATGTACATGTATATATTTATATATTTTTCTAATGAATATTTTTATCTTTATATATATATACACGTATATATCTATGTTATTATTTTGAAAATGCTTAAATACATACGTATATTTTTAACGAATATTTTATAATTTCTATATATTTTATTTATTGTATTATGTATTTTGTTTGTATAAATTTTATAATTCAAAATTTTATATGTAAATCACGTGTTTGTTTTTTTTCCTCCATAATTTCAATGTATATGTTATGTGTCTCTTATTCTTTATGTTTTTGTTTATTTCAATCATTTGTTTATCAATTTATGTTTTCATATTATTATTATTATTATTATTTTGATCATTTATTTGATATTTTGCATGTCATTATTTTTATTTATTTATTTATTTATTCATATTATTTCTATGCAATTGTTGTATTTATTACTGATATTTGTTTGAGAGGCATTTATTCATACATTCAACATAACATTACGGCATCTTTTTACTCGAATCTAAAAATGGAATTTTTCAAAATAGAGATAATATTCGCATTTAGGATTTTCGAGAAGATTAAGCTCTAACGTATTGGGTTCCGATTTTCTTCGTTAAATCTAACAATCGAGAATTGCTCTTTAATCAAACAAAATAAAACTTGTCATTGGGGATTCAATATGTTGTGTCCTAACGTATTGGATGTGACACGTTGATTTCTCGAGACAAGGATATTTTAAGAAAAATAAAAGAAATATTGAATGTTTGGGATTTTAGGAAATTGTGCCCTAACGTATTGAGTTGCGATTTCTTCATAAATTTTAAACAATTAGATATTTTCTTAAACTTTATTACACGAGTTTTCTAGACTAACTCATCTTGAAGAGAATAAAATGTTGTGCCCTAACGCATTGGGTGTGATATTTTTCTTTTTCAAAATGAGAAAGTCTTAATAAATAATTTAATTAAGGATCGCATTTTTTTTAACTTTCAACTTTAAGGCATTAATTAATAAGTACCAATTTTTGGGCGTTACGAGGGTGCTAATCATTCCTCGTACGTAACCGACTCCCGAATCTGTTTTTCTAAAACTCGTAGACCAAAACTATTTTTTTAGGTGATCCAATCACACCTCAATAAAATATTGGTGGCGACTCCCAAATTTTTTTCTTTTTTAAAAGTCGACAACTAAATTTTTGTTTTTTTTCAAAATTAAAAATGGTTTCGACAGCTTGGCGACTCCACTGGGGACATTTTTAAAAAAAATAAGAGAGTCGAGCCACAAAGTTGATTAATTCTTGTCTTATGGTCGAGAAAATATTTTTAAAAAAAATTCATGATATCCTTTTGCATTCATTATTTTCTTACTTAATTGATTTAAATATTGTTTGCATTACACATTACATGAGTCGAATGATTTTACCCTTCTAAGTGGGAGTGAGAAACTATTCCTTCGTGAGGTTTTCACCTCCGTATAGGATAGTGGATCGCTTTCGGAATACATCGGTACCTATGCCTTCGTGAGATTATCATCTCCGTATAGTCATAGGAAAAATGTGTTCCCCTGAACTGAACTTGATCTATATGAGTCTATAATGGGTGAAGATCAAAGAATCTGCTGGTTCGGGTACCTTTACTTTAGAGCCAAACCGCATATAATGAGTCTTAGGAGCTTGCCTTAGGTAGAACCACACTAAACCCTAGTAGATGTCCTAATAGACATTTTACTCTTCCTTGATTATATGTTTATATTTGATACTGGCTTTTGTGTTTTATTTTGATTGCATGACATGGCATTTCATCATAAAAACCGTCAGTTCATATTCAGTTGCTAGATAGAAAGCTTGTCATGGAAAAAGGGTTTCTTGATAAAGTGGAGGACAATGCGGCTGTCTGAACTTGGTCTGAGGCTATACAACGAGAGAAAGGAGATAGTTTGGCTGACGGGTATGTATCGAAATTATGGGATTTTACGCGTATCAGGGTAACTCAAAACAACTTGCAAGAGTAGAGGGAAATCTGGGGTCAGTGGAATGACGAGGTTAGACAGCTATTTTATAATAATTATGGGGATTTCCCTTATTTACTTGATGTAAAGGTAGAAAATCATTTGTTTCGAGCCCTCACCCAGTTTTAGAACCCTGCTTATAGCTGCTTCACATTTGGGAGGGTCGATTTAGTGCCTACGATAGAAGAATATATGGTGTTACTTCGATGTTCAAAGTTTCAAGTAGACAAAATTTACTCAAAAGCTGTAAATGTGCCAACCTTTTCGAAAAAGTTGATGTGTATAATGGGGATTAGTGAGCAGTGGGTAGCTGCACGGATTAAGCAAAAGGGAGATAGCAAGTGCATTCCCTGGAAGAGTTTGAAGGATGCAATTCTACGCACCCAGACGTGAGGAAGAGAGTGGATGTCTTTGCTTTGAGTATATACGATTTAGTTGTCTTCCCTAAAGCTTTGGGACATGTTGATGAAGTAATCACTGACTTATTTGACCCTCTTGATAAGAGGGTTACATCGGTTTTGGCAATTTTGACAGAAACCTTTAGGTCATTGAGTGCGTGCTGGAAAGTGGGAGAGCGTAGATTTATTGGATGTGCACAGCTCCTACTCGCGTGGTTTCACAGTCACTTTTGGATGGTTGATAAGGTTTCGTATCAGGTTTTCTCAGAAAATTATTCACCACTAAATGAGATTGTAGCCACACCAAGAAGAGACGACATCTAGGAGGAGAAGTGGATAGCAATTCTACAGAATCTTCAAGAGGAGGACATCGAGTGGAGAGCCCTTTGGTTGTTTCCAGATGAGATCTTGTATAAATGTGGTAAGTTCGATTGGGTTCCTCTGCTGGGAATTTGGGGAGCAGTTGGATATGCCCCACTGTTGGTGCTACGGCAGTATAGGTCAAGGCAATTTATACCGGCGACCCAATGAATAGCTAATTGTGAATTTTCATACAAGGATGATGGTTACAAAAAAAAAGATTCAAGAGATATCTAGTGCATGGAAACAGAATCGTCGAATGAAGAGGTTAGCTGTGGGTCCGATGATAACTCCTGGGTATAGTGAATGGTGGGTTAAGAGAATCAATGATAATACACCCAAGTCAAGTCCAGAAAATAGCCAGACAATAGAAGAGCATTTGCGGATTATTCCTTCTGAGTTGGAGATCATAAAGCAAGACTTTGAAAGGAAGAATGCAGATTTAGAAAATAGGATAGAGCAAATGGAGGAAGAGAAGATGAACTTGAGGTTAGACATAGATGTTCAAAAGCTTGAAAATGAGAAATTAAGAAAAGGGAAAGACAGGGTTAAAGAAGAGCTGGGTAGTTTAAAGACGGATTATAAAAAGTTACTTCTATCAATTAGAACCGCTGGGCTAGGAAAAACTTCAGAACAATGGCGAACAGAAATTCGAGAGGAAAAGAACAAGGTCGATATATGGGAACAGAAATTTCAGGAGGTTCAGACACGAAATGAAACTTTAGAGAAGAGCTTATCAGAAAGCCAAAAGGAAAAGGGCGAGTTAAAGGATAGGGTAATCGAATTGGAAAGATCTCTTCATCTGTACCGAAATCAGAATTCTGCAATAGAGTTGAGAACAAGCTTGAGCAAGATCGAGGAAATGAAGAAAAGAATAGACGAGTTAGAAGCGGCAATGCAAAATTGTGAGATCCGGATCAAGTACTTAGAAGCAAATGAAAGTCGTAATAATAAACAGCTTCACTACTTTCAGAATCAAGTTAGGAACAGAGATCATATCATGGAGGAGGCTGTGGTCCAGATTCGAGAAGTAACTGATCACATACAGTCTTTAGCAGTGCAGGCTGACATACTGAGTGTGAAGTATGAATTAGAATCAGATCGGGGGCAAGAGTTAGCTTTGTTACTTAGGAATATTAGAATTCTGAGTAATAGGGCAAAGCTTTATTTGTAATTCACTTTATGTAAAGAAATTTGCTTTCTAGTAAAGTTTTCTTAAATGGAATTGAATCAAAATTGACGCCGTTTTTGCATTCATTTCATGCATTACATGATATCATAGCATTAAAGTCCACTAAAAGATTTTAATTGATATAAATCATTCCTCAGTTAATCTGGAAACTAACCAACCCACCACACACCGCTAGGGTACTCGATCAAAGACTAGAGAAATGGACCAAAGGTTGGAGAAATTAGAGCGAATGCAAATGCAGATGCAGGAGCAACTGACCAAATTTCAACAGGAAATGAGAGGTCAGGTGCTAGAATTACAGAGAACTATGATGAGGCAGTTCAACCGATGGCTAGCTAGAGAGTTAAAAGAAGTGAAAGACTCGATGGTCCACTTTGAGGAGGATGATGAAGACCCTGTTTATCCCTCAGATTTTACCCCGATAAATGTCCAGCCAGATATGCGTCCACAAGGGGCACCCCTTACTATCAAATCTCAACAATATCAGACGGATACCTTAGCACCAATGACTCGCTCGATAGGCTCAAGATCCAATCTGAGGAACAATCTAGCCAATCCTATTGCTCTTGATAATCCAGCAGAAATAAAACAGGCGAGGGTAGAGTACCCAGATACTATAAAGGCCCCAAAGAGGAAGGGGAATAAGGGAGATAATGCAGGCAGATATAGCAAGGGCCACTCAAAACCAATCACTGTGGGCCGACGAAAGACAGAAACCACTAGCCATCAGAGCCCTTTAAAGTGAGAATCTTACACGAAGGAAAATACAGAAAGGCCTCAGTTCACGTCTATACCGATGTCATATAGCGAGCTATATCAATGCCTATTTAATACACATGTGGTGTCCCCTTTCTACCAGAAACCAATGTTGCCTCCATTTCCTAAATGGTATAACGCAAATGCTCAGTGTGAATACCATGCAGGAATTGCGAGGCACTCGATAGAAAATTGCACTGCATTCAAAAAGATAGTGGAAAGACTCATTAATATAGGCATTATCAAGTTCGATAAGGCCTCCAGTGCAGAAAATCCACTACCCAACCACATTGACAATAGGGTGAATGCAATATATGAGAAGTTGGGAAGTGTTCACATCAATGACATATAGGGAAACACAAATGAAAGGGGGACATTGTTAGATATCCGCCCTTATAAATCTGGGAGTGTTCTAAGTAATCGAACTGCGGAAGAAATCCATGTAATTTTTAGAGCTTATTTAGAGTAATGTTCAGAACATTTTTGTTGTTTTTAGCCTAAAAATGATAGAAATTACTTTGTGAAATAGGCTCATGTCTGAACGTCATTATTCTAATAAATACATCTTTGCATTCATTTTTGAGACAATATTTTTCCATTCTTTTTGAAATAATTATTCTTTCATTCTTTTGGATTTTCTTCCACAACACCGTTTCCTTTATAATTATATTGTATAGATAGTTATTCATAAATACATTCTTTTGTATATTCTTTTATATTGGGTCTCCAGATATCAATAACATGAGTGACGCTGCTACAGGCTCAGAATTTCCTTTTGATTGAGGCATGTGTTTAGAGGGATTTCATGACTTTGAAGATGACATAGATTGTAGCCTATTTTCGGACTTGTTAAGGATGGTAGAACAAGTCGAGAAAAGAATCTTACCCTACAAAGAATCATTGGGATACATGACTTCTCCTTATATGGGGCATGAAGGTCATACTGTCGATCTCGCCAAAAGAATCTGACGGTCATTGATTCATCTTTGTGATCGTCAGTTACTTTACTAAATGAATGGAAGCTGCTTCATATGCCAATGTCACAAAGTCGACAATTAGCAAATTCGTGAAAAATAATATGTCAGTATGGAATGCCAAAAGGATCATATCTGACAATGTACTAAATTTGAACAGTGGCACAATATCAAAAGTTTGCAGTCTGTTCACGATTAATGCCATATCGCCAAAAAAAAAGATGGCACGGAAAAAAACTCTACCGGGGCAATGCCTTTCTCTTGGGCCCATCGCGGTTTTGCCTATTGAAGACAAAATTCTTTCTCTCTGAGTTTTTGAATCCAATTCCGATTTAAGAGGAATGTTCAAAGTTGTCCATCATGATCAAATGCGCCAAAAGTAAACGATGCAAGTTCACAAAAAAGGTCTGTCCTAGAAAATTCCTTGAGAGGGACTTGGTATTGAAAAGGATCCTTCCCATACAAAAAGAACTTCATCCCAAGTTGGGAAGGACCTTATGTGAAGGCCTTATTTGGAAAAGCGTCGATTTTGATCAAAAAGGATAACAAGGACATGCCTAATCCTATGAGTTCAGATTCAATCAAAAATATTTCAAAATATAAAAAATATATATATAGCAAAAAAAAGGGAGAAAGAAAATGGAGAGGCCAAGGTGAAAACCCTCAAAGGGCGCCTTGAGACCAAAGAGGATTTGAGTCGAAAACCCGAAAAGGGCAGCTCAAATATTGATCAGAATTGAGCATGAGGTGATCATAGCAGTTCAAATTTTGATTAGATTGGGGCATATGATGATCTTGAAGCAACAGGAAAGGGTTGAAAACATCTTGGGACATCGACAGAGTATTGAAGATCTCCTAAACACATGTCAAACTCAAAAAGTTTGTACAGAGAAGCTCAAGCTGCGATATCTGGGGCACCCAATTTTTTATACTATTGAATTTGTTGTTCTTGGAATACTTCATTCTTTTTCAAGATACATATTCCCAATCAATTTCTTTGTTTACTATTTTTGATAATCTATTCCTTTCGAGCTATGCTCAGAACCAATTGTATTCTCATCCATTGTTATGACCTTTTTTACAAGCATGTTGCATTGGAATAATAATTAATGGACTGATAAAACTTTCACAATGGAGGTTTTGCATATTACTCTAGAAGTTTCTAAATAATATAGGAGTCTGAAACAAGACTATTATTTAGAACACACCAAGTTTAAAGGTTGAAATGTCTAAGAAGGAAAAGTCTAAATTAAGAATATCCTATCGGATTTTGCTGTCCAAATATTGATTAAACAAAATGACAAGATGTCGTGTTGGTGACAAGTCTTTAATGAACAAATAAGCAATGATCGTCGAGTGATAAAAAGAGGTTTTCTCGGAGAAGAGAATCTTTCATTTATGCATAGGTATGACACCCTGTGAATGGTGTAAAGAATTTCACATTCTATAAATTGTATAGTAAAGGATTGAGAAAAGGCTAGATCTTTCTGCCCTTGAGTATCAGTGGGAGGAAGATGGTACGAATTTTATGTCCCAGTGGATTGAATCTTGAGGATTATAGTGGGGGCAATCTGTAAGTATTTCTTTGGAAATACCAATCTAATAAAATGGCGTTCTGACGTGTCGACGTTAAAGCCTTAATGAACAGCGAGCAATGACAACCTAAGTATTAAAAAGGATCATTCTAAAAAAAAACAACAACAACTCTGCATTCATGCAAACATCATTCATACACGTCTAGTTAGGAGCATTTGAATCATTCTGATCATGACATCCTAATCTCTAGGCATAATTAGGTTCATAAAATGTATTATACAGGTCATATTCCCTAGAGAAAAGATTATTGAAGATAGCAGATCTTGCCTTCTTGTACCGGTAGCGAAGCAGATAAAAGACACCAGCCTTGCCTCCCTGGGTTGCAGCGGATCAGGTTGAAAATAGTAGATCTTGCCTTCCTGTACTGACAGCAAAGCAATTCGAAGACACCAGTCTTGCCTCCCTAGGTTGCAGTGGAGCAAACTAAAGATAGCAGATCTTGCCTTCCTGTACCGACAACGAAGCAGATCAAAGAAACCAGCATTGCCTCCCTGGGTTGCAGCAGAGCAGGCAGATCTTGCCTTCCTGTACTGACAGCGAAGCATATCAAAAACACCAGTCTTGCCTCCCTAGGTTGCAGTGGAGCAGACTGAAGACACTAGCCTTGACTCCCTGAGTTACAGCGGAGTAGGTTAAAAATAGCAGATCTTGCCTTCCTGTACCGGCAGCGAAGCATATCAAAGATACCAGCCTTGCCTCCCTGGGTTGGAGCGGAGGAGGTTGAAAATTGTAGATCTTATCTCCCTAAGCTGTAGTGGAGTAGATCGAAGACACTAGCCTTGCCCCCGTCGGTGGCAGCGGAGTAGGTTAAAGATAGCAGATCTTGCCTTCCTGTACTAACAGTGAAGCAGATTGAAGACACCAGCCTTGCCTCCCTAAGTTGCAGCGGAGCAGGTTGAAAATTACATATCTTATCTCCCTAAGCAGTAGTGGAGCAGATCGAAGATGGCATATCTTATCTCCCTGAGGTTGCAGTGGAGCAGATTAAAGCTGATAATCCTATCTCCCTGAGGTAATAGCGGAGCGGATTAAAATAACAGATCTTATCTCTCTGAAGTTGAAATAGAGTAGATCGCATCAAATTCATCTTTAAGTTGCAACAGATTAAGTTGAAGCTATAAGTCTTATCTCTTTGACACTGCAGTGGAGTAGATTGAAGCACTAGCTCCCATACCTCTGAAGATGCAGTAGGAAGGAGTGAGGTTACTTGAAGCAGAACAGTACCAAAACCCAACACGACCGGGCAAAATTTGGCAGTTTTAAAGTCTTTGCTCCGTTCCCGTTACACGATAACGAGCAAAGAGGGGCAGCTGTAATACCTAAATTTTACCCGGCCTACATGAAGTAAATAAAACAGCCCAGAATACATGGCCCATTTTAAAACAAGGGCCCAAATTACAGTTGGCCTATATGGCCCGGACCCAAAACAAGACAGAGGCCCAGTGTTTCCAGCACAAGGGAAACCCTAGATAGTTTTCCACATTCGCGCCGCAGCTGAAGCCCCTGCACGAGCCGCATCCCTGATCGTACCTGCACAACAAGGAAAGAAGCAAAGCAGATATGGAAAGAAAATCTCAAAATCAAATCAAGCAGATATTGGAAGATTTCTTTTTTATTTTATTTCTTTCTTTTCTTCTTGTTTCACGATTGCTATAAAAGCGATCTTAACATATTGTAATAGGGATCGAAAAGAAAGAAATCAATAAAAAACAAGTATTTTTCACAACAAAAAAAAACAGAGAAGTGCAATACGGAGAGCAAACATCGATCAAAAGGTTGATATTCACCATTTCCATCTACTGTTATTTATTTATTTTATCTACTTACAAATAAAACAAATAAAAAAAAGGAAAAGCAACCTTTTTTATTTTTGGAACGAAGGGGGGGATGATATCAAAACCTATTAAAAAAATAGAGAATTAAATAGCAATTTGAAGGTTTCTTTTTCTTTTTTTCCTCGATTTCTTTCCCTTTTCTTTTGTTTTCCTTTGTTCTTTTCTTCGCAAATCAAAGAGAAATAAAGGAAAAAGGAGGAGTTTTGGGAAGAAACGGCGCACGCAGGAGAGAAATAACTTAGGTTTTTTTATTTAGGTTTTAAGTGACCTTTATGTAGCATACAAAGCTTGCCGTTTGGAGCCAACATTTTCCTTTGATGGTCTATTTACGCGTTTGATCCCCCTTGTTTTTCAAAATGTGTTTAAACATTTTTTTTATTTCTTTGGAATTTAAGCACATGTTTTACTTTTGTTTCAATTTAGTCCTCTATTTGTTATTAGTTATTTATTATTAAATTAATTATTTTTACATTCTTATTGTATTAATCGTTATTATTATATTATATATTATTATTATTGTACCTACATATATACACGCATATGTCTTTTATAATATATATATGTATATATTTTAAATGTCTTAAATACATATATTATTATTATTCTATTTGCATAACTTTTATATACATATATATACACTTTTATTTTTTACATTGATAAATATGTATATACGTATGTTTTCTTATATTATTCTTCATAAATTTTTTATATATTTTTAAAATTTATTAATTTCAATATATGTAATTATTATTATTTATTTTTATATATATGTAATTATCTTTTTATAATCTATATATATGTATATAATTATTATTTTTATATAGTACATGTATATATTTATATATTTTTCTAATGAATATTTTTATCTTTATATATATATATATACGCGTATATATCTATGTTTTATTTTCAAAATGCTTAAATACATACTTATATTTTTAACGATATTTTATAATTTATATATATATATATTTATATATTTTTCTTTATTGTATTATGTATTTTTTGTATAAATTTTATAATTCAAAATTTTATATGTAAATCACGTGTTTGTTTGTTTTTCCTCCATAATTTCAATGTATATGCTATGTGTCTCTTATTCTTTATGTTTTTTGTTTATTTCAATCATTTGTTTATCAATTTATGTTTTCATATTTTATTATTATTATTTTGCTCATTTATTTGATATTTTGCTTGTCATTATTTTTATTTATTTATTTATTTATTCATATTATTTCTATGCAATTGTTAGGTTTATTATTGATATTTGTTTGAGAGGCATTTATTCATACATTCAACATAACATTACGGCGTCTTTTTACTCGAATCTAAAAATGGAATTTTTCAAAATAGAGATAATACTCGTATTTAGGATTTTCGAGAAGATTAAGCTCTAACGATTTGGGTTCCGATTTTCTTCGTTAAATCTAACAATCGAGAATTGATCTTTAATCAAACAAAATAAAATTTGTCATTGGGGATTCAATATGTTGTGTCCTAACATATTGAATGTGACACGTTGATTTCTTGAGACAAGGATATTTTAAGAAAAATAAAGGAAATATTGAATGTTTGGGATTTTAGGAAATTGTGTCCTAACGTATTGAGCTGCGATTTCTTCATAAATTTTAAACAATTAGATATTTTCTTAAACTTTATTACACGAGTTTTCTGGACTAACTCATCTTGAAGAGAATAAAATGTTGTGCCCTAACGCATTGGGTGTGATATTTTTCTTTTTCAAAATGAGAAAGTCTTAATAAATAATTCAATTAAGGATCGTATTTTTTTTAACTCTCGACTTTAAGGCATTAATTAATCAATTTGGTACCAAGTTTTAGGCGTTACGAGGGTGCTAATCCTTCCTCGTACGTAACCGACTCCCGAATCCATTTTTCTAAAACTCGTAGACCAAAGCTATTTTTTTAGGTGATCCAACCACACTTCAATAAAAGATTGGTGGTGACTCCCAATTTTTTTGTTTTTTTTTCAAAATTAAAAATGGTTTCGACACAACTGTTTGTATTCTGCTAGGATAATCGAATTATCTGTATGATTTATTGATGGATCCATATATTTGAGAACTTTATTGTTGATATACTTTGTAATACTAAACTTTGGTGTTTGATACTATGAGTTGTAAGTCGTTTATATATCATGCCAGAATTATGTGTAGATATGATTATTCCAAGTTATATGTTCCAAAACCAGCCTTTGTATTACACTTGTTCAAGAGTTATCTTTTCTTTTTCGATTGTATCTTTCTTTGCTTGAGGACAAGCAATGACTCAAGTGTGGGGGAGTTTGATCTGCTTCAATTCGTTGTAGTAGATTAAACTAGTTTTTGTAGTTAAGGAGATTGAATATAAATAATCTTATTATATTTTATTTAGTTTTTATATCTTAGTTTCAATTTAATAACAAGTGTGATTTGAGTTGGTTTTATGACCTTAGGGGCTAAAGTAGGCCTAAGGGAAGACTAACGTGTTTAGAAAGTGTGTAAGATACCATTTGGAGGCATGAGAACTGGAGACTAGTTGTCATATTGCAACATGGAGGTTTGACGTCGCAACATCATGAGCAAGAATCTAAAATACCAAGTGTCCCTTTAGTGTTGCAACAAAGCTAGTGGATGTCGCAACACACCTTTGAAGTTGAGCCTGAGCCATGTAAGTTGAATTCTATGTTGTGACATAGCTAGTGGATGTTATGATATGGACCATAAACGTGAAAGCATTAAGAGTTGAGGGCATTTTGCCTGGACAATGTATTTTAACGTAATAACATTAGTTGAACTAGGGCTAAGGATGACGACCAACCCAAACATTATAAATTGGCTCAATAAACACTAGAGTGATCATCTTTTCTGTCACTTAGACTTTTCTTTTCAGTTTCATTTTATTTTTTTAGATTCTTTTGTACTTAGGGTTGATTTTTAATTTATATTTATTTATGTTCTTCAGAGAATTTGATTTGTGGATTCAAGGCAATCCATTTGTGAATTTTGACGTTTCATTCAAATACAAGTCATGATTCTTCTTAAAATTTTAATCTTGATTTGTTCTTTATGTTTATGTACTTTATCAAATTTATATTGTTTATGAGATCCATGAGGAACTAATCGTCTTATGGGAGACAAGCAAGTGGACGTGTGATTAATTAACTTCTATGTATGATTTTCTTAATAAATTAATTATTTCAAATAGGAAGAACTTAAACCCCAGGCCAGACAACCGTAGAAAGTCATTGAGGTGGGAATTAATCCAAAACTGGTATTGCCTATCCGTAAACCCATTACCCCGATCTAGTCTGGACTGTGAGGTCTAGATAGAAGTAGTTATTGTCGACTCATTAATTTAGTGGAAGATTAAGAGACCCTTCTTGTAAGATCCTTTGATTGGGCTTAAAATTTTTGCCCTCGCAAGTGAGGATTCTCTAGTGCTTCAGCAAGCTAGGGGTTCGCCAAGATTTAGTTGAGCTTTGAGTCCACCAAAAGTGTATCAGGAAAGAGTTCACCAATGTTTTAGCATAACAGTATGCGCCAAAGGACATTGTAAGGGGTAACTAGAATTATTGCATATGTGAATTCTGTAAGAATTATCTATTTAAGTAATTTGTTTGTTTGTTTATATTGCAAACCAATCAAACCTTCCACCAACAAGGATAAAGGAAAGCCAAGCTTGTTTAGTTTCTCAATTTTTTGATAAGTAATTTCGATCGTCATAAGTATGTTCACTATGATAATTTTTAGTATGAATGTCATCTTGTGTGTGAACTGTGATGGTTTTCAAGTACTTTGTTTTTAAACGAAGTTCGAAAAGTAAGTTTTTGACAAAACTCTATTTTCAATTTCTGAAACTCTTTTTTCAAAACATGTTTTTAAGTTGTGTTTGAAATATATGTTTTATGAGAGCTCCTAAATGAGCTGATGTTTTTAAGTATGTTTTTTAGAATGATTTTATAAACTGTGTTTTTACGAGCTTTTGTGTGAGCTCTTTACAAGTGTTTTCAAGCAAGCAAGCTCTCTGGGATAAGTAAGCTCCTTATGCAGGCTCTCTATGATAAGTCTTATGTGTGTGCTCCTTTACGAGCTATGTTAGGTATATTGGTATACCAAAGGATTATGAGTACTCACTTCTTCGTTTTTGTGATTATGGTTGTTGTGGCCCTGGACATGTGAAAAGATAAGGGAATGTCGAGCTATGCTCCATTCACTGGGACATCTTGGTATGCAGGGGAGTGTACCGCCTTGTGTTGCACTTATGGGACATGTTATAAGGCCTCTTTGATTCATTCTGAGGCATTATAAAGACATCCGCATATCCAAGAAGACTAAGATAAGTGTGGGCTTGAACATATCTTATGTTCCTCAGCCATCTTGATAAGTGTGTTAAGTGTGAGAACATATTTCATGTTTCGCAGCCATTCCGATAAGTATGTAGCATGACTCCATGATGTATAAGTTTTGTTTTAAAGAAAGCATAAGCTAAGTTTTTAAGCCTAATTTTCAATAACACATGTGAAACTATTTTACAAACTTATGTTTTTGACAGGATTTGCGAACTAGGTCTTGGAACCTCACCCGTGAACCCACACGCGAAATGATTTTAAGACTAATATTTCTTTATGTTTTTATATTTTTTTTCTAAAAGCATACCTTGTTGATTCCTGATTATTCATTAAGCTCACAATGAACTCATTCACTCCTCTCTTACTTCACAGGTAAGTAGGTTGCTAATAGCAATGGTGAGGTAGATGACTTGGCGAGGCTCACTCCTAACTAGATACTGAGGAACCTGGGAAAGTAGGTCATGTGGTTTATTTTGTAAGGGCTTTAGAATTATTACGTATTGATTTTGTTATCCAAATAGTTCCTTTTAAGTTTTAATTATTCTGTTTTGCAAACTATGACTTAGAATATTTGATTATCTTTTGTTATGAATAAAATCGATGTTTTTCATGCATGAGTGTTATGTTGATTTACTATTAGAATTTACGAGTCAAATTTCTTACTAAGTATAATTTTTAGCGATATCTGTATGTTTACGATTCCAAAATTTTGCATAACCCTGATTTAGTAAAACCCATGCATGCATAGAAACCCTATTAGAGTATAAAACCCTTGCGAAGCCTGTTTGTACGCGAATTGTTGTAATGTAAAATTAAAGTTTTAAATGAATGAATGATTTAATTTGTATTGTGAGCTTGTAAGAGCATACCTAGTCTAAGTTGCTATTTGTAAAACTCATTTGTTTTCTGAACTTGTACTTTCTGTGTGTGGACTCATGTTTAATGCTACTAACTAAGCTTATGTTATTCAAAGTATGTGAACACTTAAGTCTTTCTATTGTTTGACATGTAAACCTTTCCTTTGATGTTTTGTAAGCTCTCATGTTTACATTTTGTGTATGCTAATAATTCCACTGTAGTGTTTTTATTTAACGCATTATTGTCTCAAGTAAGTGGTGTTGGAGGTTAGGTTTGGATTTAATGGATAGTCACTTTGGTGACTAATGTAGCTCGCTAGATTCTGGTTGAACCTATTCGGCCAGGTTTGTGTTGTTACAGTATTAGGGTAACAACTAGTTTATTGAATAGAAACTCGAAATAGGAATTAGTTATGACCACCGAAGTGAGCTAGTCACCATGCTTAGATTTGGTTGAGTTTACATATGGAATGAAGAAAATGTGCAAATATACACAATCGTAACAAGTAATAAAATGATAAGTGTATCGAGTTGTCGTCTCCACAGAGACTATTAAGCAATTCTTTGTGAAAAGTTAGAATTTATACAATTTGACTTAAGCAAGATAAAATAAGTGAATTAACTATCCTAAATTAATAAAAAATATATAATTATGGAATTAAAATGACACGTAAATGCAAGTCTTGAAGAGTTTATCACAATTTAGAATATAAGTGTTAGAACAATCCTTCTTCCTAGCATTGAATCATCCAATTTATTAAAAGACGCTACGAAAATTTCAGTAGCTAAATTGACCATTTGTAAACCCTATTTAAACTTAGTAAAGTATTTAACTTAATTAAATGTTAAACCTATCTCACATATTTCTATGTTTAGTATATTTACAATTTCTTAAGTAAAACAATTTATAGGGTTATGTAAGGTAATAATAATTCGTATTATTACCGATTTAATTCATAGATTATCAAACATTATACCATACAAGTATTGTGTCGATTAATTAAAATCTTGTTTAGATTAATTAATTAAATCATAAATTCCTTCATATAAACTTAATCATAATTTTACTTGTATGAATAAATGATTAGAAAGCATAAAACATCTTTTAACAAAATTAAATAAATCAAACCATGAAAATTAGATCATTCCAACACAAATGAATTTAAGCTAGCATGATATTATTGAAAATCAAATGCTCAATTGAAATCATGTTTCTGAATTTAACAAAACAAAAGATTAAAAAGGGAAGAAAAAACTCTAGTTGAATTTGGACTTTCCCAAGGCAAGATCCGTTTGCTCCTTCCTTCATTCTTTTGGATTGCTGCCTCAACCATGCAAATTTCTCCAAGAACACCGACTAAAGATGCTCCCAAGACTAATGCAAATATCTTTTTCAAGAAAGGGAATGTAAAAGGAAAAAGGAAAACTAGTGGGAAGAGAGGAGAATAAGAGTGTATGAGAAGAATAGTTGATGAGTGAAAGACTGAATTGAGATCCACTTGAGGGGTTATTTATACTACTAGAGGGAGGCTAAAAATAGCAAATAGAGGCCTTGGAAATCTTCGTCAAGTGATCAACCAAACTATGTGTGTAACACCCCAAATCTAGCGGATTTAAAGTTTTGGCACATAACAGTAAAAAGTTGGTTTGGCATAGTGTGATTCGCCCAAATGATTATTTGGTGTATATGTGTGGATGTATAGTAGTCTCCATGAGAGTAAGTAAGAATTTGATTTCCTGATCTTCTATAATGTATTAAGGAGAAGTTTGTGTTAAGTGGTTAAGAGTACGTAACAACCCACTCGATGAAGTCCTAGTATCTAGTTATTGTTTAATGAGATAACAACCTGGTGGAAAGATGATTTCGAAAGGAGTGCTCGCCAAAGGCATAGTACGCTATGTTATTAGAGTAACAATATTATTTGCATTGTGAGCATAGTATTTAGGAACCCTTTGGTTAGGGTAACCAGTTATTGTCCATATTGGATTCTAATTTACATTTGCATTTACAACTATAGACCATTAATGAAGATATTTTAGAAGGGTGTGACACGTGTCAAGTTTCTATGGGAGCATGGGTCATATCTGTTAATAAATATTAGTTAAATGGGCTAGAGAGAATAAGACATTTTATCTTCTTCTTCCTTTGATAATGTTGTTGTGGCTTTCTTTGGAAGCTGTCTAGGGTGTTCTACCGTTGGTTTGGAACTAATGGTCGCATCTAAAGTAGAAGATTAATTTGTATTCTGGTGAGTATTTCAGTTGTGCAGGTGGAATTCTGAAGAGTAATTTTTTGAATTTTGTTGAACGTTAATATTAAAGAAATATTGGCTCTGTACGGGGTTGTCCATGTTTGAAAAATGGTTAAAAGGCATGTGAATAGGTTTTGACGATGTTTCTATGTCGCGAAACCAAAGGCAGTCTTAGAATTTTTGCACTCTGTTCACTGTGTTGCAATATTGAACTCTCGTGTTACAACATGATGATCAACCTCGAGCTCTCACACCATTGAATGGTGTCTCGCACACTTACTAAGTATGTTATTCTTTCTTTAAGCATCCTTTGGCCCTTAAGATCATAAAACAACTCAAATTATACATTTTATTAGATTAAAACAAAATGGAAAATTAAATAAAACATAGAAAAATTGCTTAAATTCAAGCTCTATAAATATGAAAACTAGTTTAATCTACTACAATAAATTAGGACAGATCAAACTCTCCCTCACTTAAGTCATTACTTGTCCTCAAGCAAAGAAAGATAAAAATAAAATAAAAGATGACTCTTGAATAATTATGATACAAAGATTGGTTTTGGAACAAATAACTAGGGATATTCATATCTAAACATAATATTAAGTTCAGATATTGCAAAGTATACAAATTTTAAGGTCCTCAAATATATGGATCCATCAATAAATCATACAGTATTTTGATTATCCTAGCAAAATACAAACAATCATTATTGTAATTACTCAATATGATGTCAATTCATGAATAAATTTACCTAAGTCACATAGGACTTTTCTGCTTGCAACGTTCTGAAGCTTATAATTACTCAATACAAGTAGTGGTTTTCTTCATGTGAGGTTTTCGTATATCAGATAAAAATAATAAATATGCATAAATCTAATATTTTTCTTATTCCTAAATAAATCGTCCTAATTAATCATTTTTACTATTCCGAAGATAAAAAGATGAGTATCAAAATATTTAAATATGTATATGGAGGTTTTTTTAAGAAGAACTAACTCGTTTATCCGCCTCTTGTAGTCCTTGTTTTCTTTTTTCTTTAATTTTCTTTTTGCAGAGTATGACAAATTGTTTGTATATCCTATCTCTTAATAATTTCCTTGGAGGACTCATTCACTTTTCTGTTGGCACCATAGGTACTCCTGTTTCTTTGCATAATACCGTTAATAAATGTCATAATAATTTCATTTTATATTGATCCTGTACACATTCAAGCATACTCTGATAAATCCATGTACCAATGCATATATGTTTTTTTACGTAAAATTTAATACACTAGAATAGCCTATAATGGATTAATATTGGAGATATCTAATGTAGGCAAAATTCTTGAGCAGATAAACTTTATCTAGATTTTTGACATCAGTGTTATTAGTGCCTGATTGAATTTGATTGGAATATTGGTGCCTGATTGGTATGTCCATTCGTCTTTTCCTTCAGTTAAGGACATTATTACTTCCTTCATGTCTACATTTTTGAATTGATTGAGATCCGTTTTGAACATGAAGTCATGGTAATACTATGGAGCCTAAAAAAATTAACAAATACATCCTTCAGTAACCAAAACATCTAGCCCTCTAATTGTAACATGCGATCGCATCTCGTAATATGGTCTCATTGCTAGTCTTTTCTTTAATAGTAGATAGAATTCCTGCACAACTAGTATGATTTTTGGTTCTTCTAGTGATAAGAAAACAGTCATCCATTCACGTTTGGTTGAAATTTCTCATATTCCTTTGCAATTCCTCATTAAAGGGCCAAAACTCTTTTCTTGGATAAATTTTTTGGGTTGCAACTATTGAAGGTATTTGTCTACATCTTCAAATTGGAATTCAATATTGTCTTCTTAAACAGATTTGTAATAGAATCAAACTTGAATTTGACATAAATCCTTCTTTTGTTATAGTTGAATTGCTTATGATGTTACTCTTGAAGATTTGTGACAAATTTTGGTTTCAATATCTACAAATTTCACAAGTTTGGAAAAGGAGGAAGGGAAATTTTTGTGGCTCTCAATTTTTTATGGATGGGTGATAATTGATGTCAAGGGTTAAGGAGCATTAGAGGTTCTATGTATAGCATAAAATACTAAGTGATCAGTCCAAATTCTTCTAAAATTCTACTAGAAACATGTCCTAAGTTAGTAGTCTCGAAACTACAAGTTACGTAGGGGTGTCGTGACATCCCCATTTCTTTTCGCAACATCGAGAGCAGTGTACCTGTGTTGGATTGGGGTCGATGTTTCGACATGCGAGGTAAGTGTTGTGACATGATGAGTAGTTTCTGACCTGATTTATTCTTGCAACTACGCCATCTTTTCTTAATCCAATTCTTCTCTCGTTTGTTGTGATGTTTCTAACATTTTATCTATTTTCCAGTCTTCTTCCAAATTTTTTCTCCTCTCGTATTAAGTCCAGATGACCTTGCATTGTAGATTCTGTGTTTTTTTACAACTTCTTTAGTCGTCCCTCCAAAATAATGTTTTACTCTTTGACCATTGATGAGAAAAGGTTGTCCGCCGCTTCCAATTATTTCTATTGCACCTTGAGTTTTTGATTTATAATATATGATCCTCTCCATATTGATTTAATTTTACTGGGAAATAATTTCAATTTTGAATTGAACAAGAGTACCTTTTGTCCTAGTAGGAACTCTCACTTTTTTATTCTACCATTATGCCATAGTTTACTCTTTTCTTTATATAGTTTTGCATTTTTGTAGGCCATAAATATAAATTATTCTAATTCTTGCAACTGGAATAATCTCTCTTTCTTGGCCAATTTGGGATCTAAATTCAATTCTTTATTTGCCAATATGCTTTCTTTTCCAGCTCGATTGCCAAATGGCAATTTTTCCCATACACCAACTTGTAAGGAGACATGCCTAGAGGAGTTTTGAATGTTGTTCTAGAAGCCCATAATGCATCATCTAATCTTAATGCCCAACCTTTCCTAATTTGGCTAACAATTTTTTCCTATATTTTTTTAATCTCTCGATTAGACAATTCCACTTGTCCATTAGCTTGCGGATGATATGTTGTAGTTATTTGGTGCCTCACGTTGTATTTGGCTAAGGCCATATCAAACTGCTTGCTGCAAAAGTGGGATCCTTCGACACTTACCAGAGCATGAGGTGTTCCAAACCATGCAAAAATATTTTTTTCTTAAAAACTTGACCACTGACTTTGTATCATTCTCAGGTAGCACTGTTGCCTCAACCCATTCAGAAACATAGTCTACAATGAACAAGATGTACTGATTTAAAAGGGAACTTGGAAAAGGTCTCATAAAATCAATTCCCTAATCGTCAAATACCTCTAGTTCAAGGATTCTCATCTGTCGTTTCATCTCTTTTAGATATATTTCTGGTTCTTTAACAACTATCACACTTCTCCACATATTCATAAGCATCTCTATTCATTATTGGCCTGTAAAACCCTAATTGCAATATTTTGGGCTATTATCTTCCCTCCAAAGTGGCTACCATATGGTGAAGTATGTCACCCTTGTAAGATATCATTTATTTCTTCCTCAACCACACATCTTCAAACTAGCTGATTAGCTCAATTTGAAATACATATAGTTCTTCCTAGATATATTTTTTCAACTCATGCATAACTCGCTTCTTTTGTTGCCATGATGTAATTATTGGAAAAACTCCTTTGGCAATATAATTCACATAATCTGCATACCATGGTGATTTATTATCCTTATTCCCTTCTTGATGCATGTCTATTCTGAATAGCTGCTTATCCATAAATGTTTTTTTTATTTCTTTCGAGTTTTTCTCTTCCATCTCATTTTCTCTTCTTGAAAGGTGATATGTAATTTGATTTTCTATTCCTTTTCGATCCGTTATCCACAAATGAAACTCTAGAAGCAATAATACCCACATCATTAATCTAGCTTTTGTTTCCATCTTTTTCATGACATATTACAATGTAGAGTGATCAGTGTAGATGTAAACTCTATTTGCCATTAAATAAGGACAATTTATTTTGTATGGAAATACAATAGCAAGAATTTCTTTTTCAATAGTACTGTAATTACATTGTGCTGAATTTAAGGTCTTACTGTAACACCACTTACCCAAGATCATTGCCGGAGTCGAGCATGAGGCGTTACTTGACTTACCTTAAAAGTTCGGGGCATAAAATTTTACTTCTGAAATTAATTTCACTATTCACAACAAAGCTGTGCACCTGCGCAGCAGTTACTAAATTAATTGTAACTCGAGGTACAAAACTCAAAATTTAGATTTGTAATTTTTTCTGAAACTAGACTCATATATATTTTTACCATAAATTTTTCAGAATTTTTGGTTCAGCCAATTAGTACAGTTTATTAGTTAAAATCTCCCCTGTTTCACTGATTGACTGTCCTGACCTCTCATCACTAAAATTTAATTATCTCATTGTAAAAAATTGATATGGTGTTATCACTTGTTTCTACAGAAAATAGACTCAATAAGGAATCTAGAAATATAAATTACAACTCATAAATATTTTTTAAAAATTTTCAATGATTTTCCAAAGTCAGAACAGGGGATTCTGAAAACCACTTGGATCTTGTCTAACTAAAATGAAAATATCTTAGAATACATAATTCATTTGTCTACACTGTTATTTTTCTATCAAAATAGACTCAATAAGCTTTAATTTTATATCTCATCCACCCTTTAATTCATTTTCTACTATTCTTGGTGATTTTTCAAAATCACATCACTACTACTGTCTCAAAACAAATTCACTACCAATTTTTACCTTTTCATGATTTCTATGCATAATTTATCACCTAGACATTTATAACAACAAACACCTTCATACTTAGCCATTTTAATAACTATTCATCATCAAATGTTTACATATCATCTTTTGGTCATAATTTAAGAATATACAATCAAAATGACTAAGTCCCTATACATGCCATAGCTCAAATCATTTATTGTTTTAAAATACCAAGTTGTGGTGGTTGATAGTGTGAACGCTCTCCAACGTCTTCAAGATCCCGACTATGCTTGATGATACTATATGAAAGAAAAGAAATAAAAGAAGTAAGCAGAAAGCTTAGTAAGTTTACAAGTAAGTAAATAACAACATTTAACACAAATAATGATATGCAAGTATCATGTTCTTAAGTTTCCTCTTCACTTACTCTCATTTACTTATTTATTTACTTACCTATTTAGATAGCTTAAGATTACAACTTACTCTTCTCTTACTGAAATATTGGTTCTCACTAATATCATAACATATTCTGAATTCTTATAACTCACCTGAAGTTGCTAATTATACTTTTACTTGAACTTCCATAGAACATAATTTGTTTTCTAGCCCGTTAAGCCACATTGGAATAATAATGATACTTGGGTCTCTTTTCTGATAATAACATGCCAAAGCCATGTCCCAGACATGGTCTTACATGGGATGTTTCTTGTATTGCGAATGCCATATCCCAAATATGGTCTTACATGGGATGTTTCTTGTACTGCCAATGTCATATCCCAGATATGATCTTACATGGGAGTTATCATATCGGTGCCCATGCCATGTCCCAGACATGGTCTTACATGGGATCTCTTTACCCAAATGTCATTACATTTGTATCCAATACACTCATAATGTTTCAAAGGGGCTTTTATCACTAATTCTCTGTCATCTCATACTTAAGTCGACATTAAATAATTTCATGAAATTAATACATAATTGCTGGAAATAGCAGCATTGATAATAATTATTAAAATATTGCATTTATTTACCGTAAACTTATCTCGATACAAAAATGTGATCAAATCTAACACTTTAGTCCTAAATTTTTTTCTTTCCCCGGTCTAGCTCCAGATTTCGTTCTTCTTGATCTAGAATAGAAAATTTAGCTTATTTAATACTCACATTAAACAAAATAGTCCTTGACTCAATTTTGGCAAAATTATAATTTTTCCCCTAAACTTTTGCATATTTACACTTTTGCTCCAAAGCTCGGAAATTAAATTTCATATCTTATTCTTATGTTTTGTAACATGCTAAACATTTTTCCCTTCTATGACAATATCAAATTCTTAATCTAACACTTACATATCAACATTAGGTATTTTTGTCGATTATGTCAATATACTCGTTTTCACTTAAAATCGACTAGCAAAAGTTGTTTAACATAATTCCTAGCTTCATATTTTACCATAAAACATCAAAATAAACATATTTCACCTATGGGTATTTTTCCAAACATGAACCCTAGGTTAAATTATTGCTAAAATAAGCTAAATTAAGCTACCAAGATTCAAAAAACGTAAAGAACATTAAAAACGGGGCTTGGAATCACTTACTATGAGCTTGAGAAAGTGAAGAAAGCCTAGCTATGGCTTCCTTCAAGTTTTGGCAGCAAGCAAGGATGATGAACACAATTTTTACATCTTTTTCCCTTTTAATTCTATTTATTTACTAAATGACTAAAATGCCCTTACTTAAAAAAATCCTATTTCACTTATCTCATGCCTATTTTTGTCCATCACGAACTAATGGTCTAATTACCATATAAGAACCTCTAATTTATAGTTCCATAACAATTAAATACCTTTAACATATACAACTCAACTTTTTCACTTTTTACAATTTAGTCCTTTATGACTAAATTGATTGCCCAAACGTCAAAATTTTTGAACGAAATTTTCATGAAATCTTTTCGTGAAATTATAGGTCATAAAAATAAATTTTTCCTCATCAGATTTGTGGTCCTGAAACCACTGTTCTGACTAGGCCCTAAATCAGGATGTTACACTTACTTGCATAATGAATGGCACAAAATATGTTATTATTTCTCTGTCCTAGCACTGCTCTTACAACATAATCACTAACATTCCACATTATAATAAAAGCTTCTGACCAATTAGGAGTAATGACAATAGGTGCAGAAATAAGTTTTTCTTTTATTACCTCAAAAGCTTGAATGCACTCTTGATTAAATATGAAGGGTGTTTCCTTCTGAAGAAGTTGATTCAACGGTTTGGATATATGAGTAAAGTCTTTAATAAACAGTTTGTAAAACCCAGCATGTCCCAAGAAATTTCGTACCCCCTAGACCATCGTGGGGTTAGGAAGGCTTTTTATGACTGCAATTTTTTCTTTATCCACTTCCAACCCTTTTCACGATACTTGATGTCCTAAAAAAATCCTTCTTTTCCCATAAAATTACATTTTTTCCAATTGAGCACCAAGTTGGTGTCTTCACATCTTTTCAGTACTTTCTCAAGGTTATCTAATCATTCTTAGAAGGAATCCCCATATACTGACATCAAGGCCTTCTTTAAGCATGTCAGCAAAAATAGGAGTCACACATCTCATAAATGTTGTTGGAGCATTACATAATTCGAATGGCATACATTTGAAAGCATATGTGTCGAAAGGACATGTGAACATAGTTTTTTCTTGATCATTGGAATGCATTAGAATCTGGTCATATCTAGAGTATCCATCAAGAAAATAATAATATTCCTTCCCAGCCAATTTATCAAGCATCTGATCGATAAAGCGAATAAGGAAATGATCTTTTTTAGTTGCGTCATTTAATTTCTGATAATCAATGCATACCCTCAATCCAATGATTGTTCTTTTTGGAATCAAATTGCTCTTAGCATTCTCAACGACTATCAATCCTCCTTTCTTTGGAACACATAGTGTAGGACTCATGACTGCCTCTGGATGTACTAACGTTCAAAGTGTGAATACTGCAACTAAAGATGTTGAATTAAGGCAATGTCCGCAAGTATATGGGACATGTTGTAATATAGTTACAACAAAGTAGGTGAGTACTCCGAGGATCATACCCAAGGGAGGCGAGTACTAGATTAAAGTTATCCTAAATGCAAATAGAATTAATTAGTAACCTAGAGAAATCATATTATGATAAAACGTAAAGAAGAGATTTTTGGATTTTTATGAATGAAAGAATAAAAATTGCATAAATAAAGTGAACTTCGAATAACTAAAATCCAATTTAATCAAATCTAAACATGGAAGATTAGCTCTCTTCTGTAGTCATACTAAACTATCGTCTCAGACTTTCTTGTTCATTCAACCAGCCAATACTTGATAACTCTTGAAAAGAGTTATATTATAGGCCTCTAGATGGAATTAGTTGTTTCTAATTAAGTAAATACATCAGTATTTTTAAAATAATTTTAGAATATTACATAATAAAGCTTGGGTTGTACTATAATGGTCATCATTTATTGCTTTTATTAATTGGGGAATGAAAAGTTGTGGTTGTGGTTGGACATAGGTGTAGGTAGAAAAAGAGGATGCAGAAGGAAAATAAAGGAACTAAACATTGCCATGGCAAATGGTGAGATTGATTGTCAACACAATTGCCATAGCAATTCCAGGAAGCTACTCAGCACTCTATCCACGTCACTCTCAGCCAGCTAGACATGTACCAGAAAAACCACCCTAAAAAAGAAGAGAAACAAATGTATCAGGAGAGGGACAAATATACCCAATAAAAGAAGGAGAGAGAAGAAGAAATCCCGGAAGAAAATTTGTGTGAGAAGAAAATTGGTGACAACAGTTTTTCTCTCTATCAGAGAATTCCCGAGAAAGAAAAGGGTAACAGCTTAAGAGAGGAGAATACATATGTGATGAAGGGAGAGAGACAACTATCCTGGATTCATGTGCAATCTAAAAACAAAGAGAAGGTAGAGTGTGGTGAGAATTCTTGCATTTCTGCCTTTTTTTTCCTGATTTCTTTTATTCAAACTTATTTGAGAATTTTGTTGAATGATATTATTTTGATGTTAATTTTTCCACCCATGAGCTAAATTTTCTTTGGGTTGGAGTAATTTGGGTGAATGTTTTATCATCTTTAAGGCCCGTGATTTGAGATTGTCTATGTCACTATTTCATTCGATTAATGCTTATCTTAAATACATGCATGCAAGCTCTAGACATAGTTGATTGTATGTTGTGTTCTAAGATGTATTTTAAATTCTAAAAAGGTTAAATATATTGGATCTTGAATCGTTTGATGCAAGCGAATACTCAGCAGTATATTCGTAGCGCTCTAGACATTGCAAGTTGTATAGAGAAGAACGTTCAATGTAGTTATTAATCCAAAGTTCTGTAGACATACAGTAACTTAGATTTCTAGCTTAAGATCTAGCTATTGAAAGAGACAGATTACAGTACTGTCTCTCTCAACAGTTGATTAGACAATATTTTTCCATGGCATTATTTTGATATGAACATTTCACCTGAATAATTCCAGCTCTATTCATTTAACAAAAGAAATGCTTTTGCTTTTCTCTATAATTTTCCACAGTGTTTTATTTACCATATCAATTCTTTGTTTTTAGCATTTGATTTGATTAATTCATTTGATACGGAATGAAGGCGGAAGGGGATCGAATTCAAGTTGTTCAACTCGAAAAGGAAAGATTTCGAACTGATTTGAAAAGAAAAAAATAAATAAATTTAGTAATAAAGAAGTCAAAAATAGTAAAAGAAGAAATTTAAGAACAAATAAAAATAATAAATAAATAGACAAAATTTAAAAGTGGAAGATGGATTGAATAAACCTATAGATATGATGGATTGAACAATAAATGTCCAATTAAACCATTTGAAATATAAATATCAACAAACTCAATTAATGACTCTAATCAACCCTCCAAGAAATAATCCTTGGAAAATTGAAGGGTGAAGAATGGATTCCAATGACTCCTTGAAGAAAATCAAGAAGAAAACTCCTTCTAAAAACCACATGAAAGAAATCTTGCACAAGAAACAAACTCCCAAAGTTGAAAACTTTATTAATGAAAACAATTGTCTGATTTGTATACAATGTAAAGGCCTATATATAGGCTAGCTAAATAAATCTAAATAAAACTCTTAAGTATACTAGAACACTAATTAATGTAAACAAGAAGTAGTTTTAAACTAAACTTTCTTATTGACATAAAACTCCTAAATGACTTAAACTACTTAATAATTATTTAATATTGAATAATAAAATAATAAAATATTAAAAGCTGATAAATACAATATTGGGATCATATAATAAAAATTAAGCCTAAAACCCGAACCCAATATGATTTAAACTCGAATTAAAAGCCTGAAACTCGTACTTCTCATCACAATCTCATCCAAAAATTCTACTCGCATAGTCTTCACTAAAACAATCATAACTTGAGCTCCTAAACTCAAAATCGAGTGATTCATAGTGAATTTAGAAGCTAAGAGATAGAGCTTCAAACTTTATGAGACATCTTAACACAGAAATGCCTGGATCCCATCCAAAAGTTGTCGCAAGTCTGATGATTTCTCAAATTTGAAAATTGACAGCTTTGGTGAATCAAATTTAATAAATTTCACCCCATATGTGCATGTATCATTCCCGTTTTCTTTAAAAAGATTCATCATCGAATATTGCCTTTGGTTGAATAAGAAAGAATCTTTCTCATAGGTGGAATGATTTAATAAAGTTCTTCGCAAAGGATCAACAAATTCCTGAAAGAATGAAACAAGTCCACTAGAAAAATTCAAGTTAAGGTTAGTGAACATATGACCATTCCTCACTTTTGCATGAATATTTTCTTGCATTTCATTTTCTTTTCCAATTTTAGAACTCTCCAATTTTACCTCATTTTTATTTCCACTCACCAAAAGTGGACCATCAAGTAGACTTTTATCACTCAAGGTCTCTTTCTCTCTGTCTTTTCAATTTTTTATTTCCCCTTAACCATCTTACAAAATTTCATCCTTTTCAATTGGTCCTTATACACATCTTTGGGCTCTAAAGGGGCTAAAGTGTATTTTTTTCCTTTAAACACAAAGGAGTAACAATTAAATTTGCCATGGTGTACCACATCATGATCATATTGCCATGGTCTTCCAAGAAGGAAATGGGCGGCATGCATGGGAACTACATCACACCAAGCCTCATCAAAATAATTCCTAATTTCGAATACAATTAAGGACTATTTAACTATCTTAACTTTCAAACTTTCATCAAGCCATTGTAAATGATATGGCTTAGGATGATTTTGGCAAGGTAAATATAAAGTATCCACTAAAAAGCTACTCACAACTTTTGCACAACTACCACCATCAACAATAAAATAACACAACTTTCCTTGAATCAAGCACCTCATGTGGAAGATGTTAGTCCTTTGCACTTTGTCAGAATTGCCCCTTACGTGAATGCTAGAGGGTTACCGCACTACAAGACAATGGGACTCAAGGAAATCATCCCCGTTAGTAGGAGATTACAAAACCTCTTCCATACTATGTCTGTGTATCATTATTAGAGGCTGAAATAAAAATACTAAAAAAAGTTGATTAAAGAAAATTAAACATCACCGTTATACACTCGCAATAAAAAAACTTTAAGAGAAAAAGAAAAGCAATTCAGATTTTCTCGCTTGTAACTTTTCAAGAGTGATCACACTCAATAATATTAAAAAAGATGTGGGATCACTCTCTAATAAAGTCAACCTAAGGCTCTAAGAAACCAAAGAAAAACTCGACTCTAAAGGAAGTACGTTGGGCGAATAAAGGAGAGGAAACTTTTTTCATACCTATTAACACAAGAAACGAAAATGTGTTAGAATGCATAATAGAATAGGAAAAGCTAAAACAAAAGAAACCCTAATGCTAGAATCAAAGAAAATAAACTATCCAACCGAAAACCGAAACAATGGAAAACTACTTATTTTTTTCATTCAAGGTGTTCCCGATTTCCAAAAATCATGAAATTTAAACTGGAGCCTCCTCAAATAATGTAGATCTGATCTGGAAAATTTCAACACAAAATTCAACCCACATAATTTTTTAATCTATTTTTTTGTATTTTATTTTTCTGTATTTTTTCGATCACTTTTTTTGTGCGAAATATTTTTGTACACTCTAAAATACTGTCAAGAAATATTATATAAAATTTTAGATCGTTTGAAAAATTTTTACCCATTGAAAAATATTTTTTCCAGAAAACGTTCTGGATAAAAGGAAAAAAAATGTGTTTTATGATTGTTCATTAGAAATCAGTTTATAGGAACACAAAGAAAATCTAAAACGCCCGAATCTGATACCAAATGATATATAATGAACGGAGGAAGCTGAAGAATGATCGAATTCAAGTTATTTGACTCGAAAAGGAAAGATTTGGATCTGATCTGAAAAAAAAAAAGTTTAGTACTAAAGAAGCTAAAAATAGTAAAAGAAGAAATTGGAGAACAAATGATGAATAAAAATATTACTATAAAAAAATAAATAGACGAAATTTAAAGTGGAAGACGGATTGAATAAACCGATGGTTATGATGGATAGAAGGATAAATGTCCAATTCAACCCTTTGAGATATAAATCCCAACAAACTCAATTAATGGTTCTAATCAACCCTCCAAGAAATAATCCTTGGCTAATTGAAGGGTGAAGAATTGATTCCCATGACTCCTTGAAGAAAATCGAGAAGAAAACTACTTCTAAAAACTACAAGGAAGAAATCTTGCATACGAAACAAACTCCTAAAGTTGAAAACTTTATTAATGAAAACAATTGTTTGCTTTGTATACAATGCAAAGGCCAATATATAGGCTAGCCAAATAAATCTAAATAAAACTCTTAAGCATACTAGAACACTAATTAATCTAAGAAAGAAGTAGTTTTAAACTAATCTTTCTTGTTGACATAAAACTCCTAAATAACTAAAACTACTTAATAATTATTTAAAATTGGGAATAATAAAATAATAAAATAATAAAAGCTGATAAATAGAATATTAGGCTCATATATAATAAATATTAAGTCTAAAACCCGAACCCAATATGATTTAAACTCAAATTAAAAGCCCAAAACTCGTAATTCTCATCATAATCCCGTCCAAAAATTCTGTTCGCACAGTCTTCACTAAAACAATCATAACTTGAGTTCCCGAACTCAAAATCGAGTGATTGAAAATGCATTTCGAAGCTAAGAGATAGAACATCAAATGTCATGCAGACATCTTAACCATAAAATGCTTGGATCCCATCCAAAAAGTTGTCACAAATTTGATGATTTCTCAATCTTGAAAATTGACAACTTCGGTGAATGAAATTTAATAATTTTCACCCCATCCGTGCATATATTATCATTATATAAATATCGTATTCAACTTGAGAATATTTCCTACTATTCAGTATAGTTAATAGGACTAAAATAACTTACTCAATTTCTTACCAATTTCTGATCCCTATGGAGACGATACTTACTTATCACTTTATTACTTGAATGACGTGTACACTTGCACAATTGCATTAGTTATTTACATGCAACAAGCTTTTGGTGGCATTGTCGGGGATCAGGAATATTGGTGAAAAGTTGATTTGTTATTATTCTTGTTATTTTTAGTTAAAGCAGTTAATTAGTATTTTATTTTATTTTTTAGGTTTGTATTAGTGCATGAGAAGAAGTATTCAAGAGGATACAAAACATTGTTTTGATCCTAAAATTGAAAGGAGATTAATGAGAAGAAGAAAAGAGTTAAGAGAAATGGAGAGAATTAGAAATGATCCAATCAGAGAAGATCAAGTACTTCAGAATGAATGGAATGCTGATACTCCTAGAATCATAGATGACAGAGATAGACCTATTAGAGAACATGTAGTGTCTATTTTGGATGATCTAAATCCAGGAATTGTTAGGCAACATATTCAAGCTCAACACTTTGAATTAAAACCAGTAATGTTTCAGATGTTGCAAACAATAGGGCAATTCAGTGGTCTACGTACTGAAGATCCAATATTGCACTTGAGCCTTTTTCGTGAAGTCTATGACTCATTCAGGCAATAAGGTGTCCTTGAAGATGCCCTTAGATTAAAATTGTTACCTTATTCATTGCAAGATTCTGCCAGATCATGGTTGAATGTGTTACCATCAAGTACGATGGCATCTTGGAATGAAGTGTGTCAGAGATTTCTACTTAGGTACAATCCTCCCAACATGGATGACAAGCTTAGGAATGACATTACATCGTTTAGGCAATTGGAAGATGAAACATTATATGAAGCATGAGAGAGTTTCAAGGAACTAATTAGAAAATGCCCGAAGCATGGTTTTCAATATTGGACATAAATGGAATTGTTCTACAATTGATTAAATGCCCATACCCAAATAGTGGTGAATGCATCTGCTAATGGGACGTTGCTTGACAAATCCTACAATGAAGCATACGGAATTCTGGAAAGAATAACAAATAATGATTATCAGTACCCCACTACCAGAGTTGGTATTGGTAGAAGAGTTGCTAGAGCAATAGAACTTGATGCGATTACATCTTTAACAGCTCATGTATCATCTTTAACAACTATGATTAAAAATCTGAAAATACCCTCTACATTGTTGGAGATGAATGTTGTAGAACTAGCATGCATATACTTTGGAGAAGATCATGTTTTTGACGAATTCTCATCCAATCTAGCCTCTACGTATTACATGGGGAATTTTAATCATAGCAACAGCAGTCCCTACTCCAACACATACAATCTAGGGTGGAAACAACATCCATATTTCACCTAGAGTAATCATGGAATGGGAAATGCCAGCAATGTTAATCGATAGAATGTAGCTGGTGTGCCACCTGGATACAGTTAACCAATGTTGCGAAAAAATGTGCAACAAAGTTCGTCATCTTCAACATTAACTATGGAAGATCTACTAAAGGAGTATATAGCTAAGAATGATGCTATTATTCAGAGCCAGATAGCTTCCTTAAGAGCTTTGGAGAATCAAGTAGGACAAATTGCCACTACATTAAGTTCCAGACAACAAGGAGTATTGCCTAGTGACACAGAAAGTTCTCGATCTCAAGGAAAGGAACAATGAAAGGTCATAACAATCCGGAGTGGCACTCAACTGCCAAGAGTTGTGAATGATGCATTTACTAATGAGGAAAGTTTAAAAGTTCTAGAAAATACAACTTTTAAATTAGTAGTGGAACAAACTACAAAAGATAGGAGTAAACAGAAGCATATAAAAGAAAACTCATCTTGTAACTATAAATCTCCAATGGATTTCCTATTTACTTACACGGACTGTCTCAATGGACCATCTATAGAAATATCAATAATGATTTTCTCCTTCCTAAATTCTCAATTTCACAAATACACTACTAACAACAAACTTTTAGGTAAAAAAATCCTCAATCATTGCAAGGCACAATTACAATGGATGGTAAAGGTACCTTCATTGATGCCAGATGCGTCTCAATCCTCTCGACGCCTAGTAGCATAAACCAATCTCTAATTCCATTTTTGAGTCGAAGCTTGCATTGAACTTAAAGAATGACGCGAGCGATCTTTAACACGATGCTCAACTGACCCACTTCTCAAGCATATTCTTGACTTTTCCAACACTTGATCAAATGATGCTTATTACAATACTTACAAATAATTATTTCTCATCGATCCAATAGAACCTCTAATACTAGATTTTAGAACATTCTATGACGATCTATCCTCTCTATCCTGCTTCAAGGGTCCTAAATTTGGGCTAGTAGAAATAGACTTCCTCTTATTATGTACTTTGTTCTTTCCCTTTTTCTCGCGTTCCAACCACTTACTCCCTTCTAATATATTTTTCTTCTCAACCATAGTCTCAAAAACCACTTTCTAAAACTCCCTACAGTGCTTGGGATATGGTATCATCCCTAGTTTTCTGATTTCCTTCTTTAGCGGTAGACGCATTAATGATGTAATTTGTCACAGGGTCAGACACAAGTCCTTATAAAGCTAATGACTAATCTTTGGTTACTCGACATTGTGCTCTTTGAAAATCACATACCACAAGTTCACATACCTCAAGTTTTCATATTGCTTTCTTGACTCTAAAGTTTTATGTTAATCTATAGTTCAAAATAAAACTTCTAACCATTTCCTAATCCACCTTGGGCCTTAGCAACAACACAGCATCGTTAGTAGGCTCCTAATGATCCTCCTCAACAGTATGCGTATTTTTAACTTGGTCAACCACTAGCTCTGGATCAGTCACGAGCTCAGGTGTGTGCATTCGTGACGCAAACGAATCTACTTGGGTTCCCAAACCCTACTCTCCACGAGCCCTCATACCCCTAGTACGAATGCCTTGTGTACTCATCTTTTTATCGAATTCTTAAGTTTTATGAAGGTTTTATCTAACAATTAGAAATGAGCTTTCATTATTAATTCAAATTTTTTTTAGTTCTAAAAGTTTTGTCACTATAGTATCAGTATCTATAGTTTTTAGAATCTAGAGTTTCATATTATATAGAAATCTATTGTTTCACACTAAAAATTCAGTAAGTCAGAAGTACTTACCTAGGCAAGCTTTGGAGTCTTAAATTTTCAAAATAAAATCAAAAATTTATTTTAAATGAGTTTTGACTATGGCTTGGATTTTTCCCAAAATACCCATTTTTCCCAAAAATAAACCAGAGTTTGAGTTTTTAACTCGGCCTCTGATACCAATAAATGTAACCCCTAAACTCAACCTAGAAATTATGACTGAATCTCGAAGATCACATTGGCCATATTAATGGTGCAAAAAATCATTTAGCTATTTTCTTTTACAAATCTTCGTTGCTAAAAATGTTTTTGTTGAGAAAACTGAATTTTGTTTGAAATTGTTTATATTTAGAAAACTCAAGTTTTGATATTTTTTCAGAAAGTGTCGTACTGTAATTAAAACATCGCAGTAAATAATTTGCATATCTAAAACTCGTTTGTCATTTTCAAAACGTAGATTTAATATATATCTCATAAAATATCAATTTTGTGAGCAGATAGTATTGAGTTTCAGAAACAAAGTATTGAATTTTAAAAACACCCTTGTTAGGCCTTATTTGACTTAGTTATGAAAAATCTATTATAAATTGTCAATTTCTCAATCTTTTAAATGATAATTTTAAAACCTAAATCATGCGAAAAAATCCAAAATCAAAATAATCCAAAGTCTGAAAGAAAATTTCAATCAAAAGTCCACAGTAATAAAAACACATCCCAAAAATATCAAGTAGCAAAATAATATTTTTTTTTTAAAATAACCGAGAGCACCTCCGTAAGCCGAGCCTGTCCGAACCTCGATTATTATCTAAAAAGTCAAAATTAAAAAGGGGTAAGCTTTAAAAGCTGAGTGTGAGATCAAGACAAATATAATCACGTACATATCAAAATATCAATCTCATCATATCAATAATCATAATAATCACAAGTTCTAATACTGATACTTATGCATGAACATGTCGATGCATACTTTAAAAAGGATGCACATTTTATAAAAATCTCCTACATATCTCTGCTACACACCATATATCGAGTTCCCCTAAACTCGTCCATCCAATAACACACCATTTGTGGACAAGCCACCACATACATGCCGATAAACGTCCACAAAACACATTGTGGACAAACAACCACATATTTGCCGATAATGGCCACATAATCGCAGAAGAACTGCCACATAACTTCCACCTTTCACAAAACCCCACCCTATGCATGTGATATCGCAATTTCACTTTTTAACATATATTATTCACTTTTACATTGCATGTAAACATGCTCTCATAATCACATATCACTTATTGATCAATTATAATCACTTTAACATGTTAAACATGCTTTTCACATTAAATCATGGATCTCAATTTTCACATACACATATATAAGTCTCACATGCTGAAATCATCACATATATCACCTAAGCCGTACATCACATATCATGAGGATGAGATTTACACAAACATCATAACCACGACCATAATCACATCAATTATCATACATTTCATAGAATCACTCAGTTAGAGTCACTTGGTATTCATCTTGTTAAGTTTTCAACTCTTCATGAATATTTAGTGTATTCATGTTTTAATTAAATTATTAATGTAATAAAATAACTATATCACACAAAAAAAATGCTAACAATCCCACACCTTATAGATTCGATTTGCCACAATTCTTAATAATAATCTCACTTTGATCAAACCCAAAAGATGAATCAACACTTACCCTACAGTTTTGGACTCTCGAAAAGATTATTACCAATGTGAAACTAGGGGTCTCCCCTTCAATTACCATTTGGTCAACTTGATTAAATAAGGGATGGTTGACGAATCAAGAAAGGAACAAATATGATGAATCAAGTGATCAAAAGTGGCATTGACAGTAGTTCAATGGCGATGACGGTGGTTCGACGGCTATGACGAGGGTGGCTAGATGCTGGTCTGGTGATGGTGGAGTGGTAGTCTGACGGTGGAGGTCTATGGGGTTTCAGCATAATGGAAAAGGAGAAGTGAAACCTGCAGTGGCACACGACAATGATCACGGCGGCGATGAGAGGAGAAAAAAAGAAAGAGAGGTGGTGCAGCGGCCTCGAGGTGTAATGAACGGTGGTGAAGGGTTGGTCACTGTGGAAGAAAGGAGAAAATATTAATAGAAAGGGTGGTTATTTTGAAAAATGGAGAGAAAATGGATGAGAATATAAATGAAAAAGAGTGAAAATGAGAATAAGAGGGAGGTAGGGATGGAAAAGTGGGGTTAGGAAAGTTGGAATGGGTTGGTCAGCTAGGTTTAGTTTCAATGAACCTCTTGTATGGCAAGGATGAGAAGTTTTAGCAAGGAAGGGAGACATAGAGTAAAAAGAGGGATCATGCACCCTCAACTTAAAGTAAGTTGGTAAAGAAGTGTGAAAAAGGGGTGGATGGCGAGCACTTAAATCACATGGAAAAATTGTAAAGAAAAATAAATAATAAAGTGTGAACATAAGGACTTGAACCTTGGACCGCTATGATTGGTAAAGAGTTACTAAACCTCTAGACTACTTACTTTATTGTTCTCAAACTTGCAAAAATAAAAATATGGGATGACTTTTGCTAAGGGTTTGAAACAAATTTGCACCAAATAGAAATTAATGAGAGTGAATGGATTCAAACTCAAATCATCAAGGACAGCTCCATCACTACTCAATCACTATAATTCATATTTATTTATTATCAAAAGATCAAAAGATTATCTAAATAAAAATTTAGTTGTGACCACTCTCGGTTCATTAACCAAATTTCTACTATCCCGATTTTTAGTATGTGACATGAACTATAAATTAATATAAAACTTTAGACTCAAGATAACGATATGAAAACCTGAGGTATGGGAACTCATGGTATGTGATTTTCAAGTAGCACAATGTCAAGTGACCCAAGATTAGTTGCTAGCTTTTCAAGGACCTATGTTTAACCTTGTGACAAATTACATCATTGATGCGTCTACCACTAAAGAAGGAAATTAGCAAACTAGGGATGATACAATATCCCAAGCAATGTAAGGAGTTTTAGAAAGGGGTTTTTGAGACTACAGTTGAGAAGAACAAGATATTAGAAGGGAGTAAGTGGTTGGAACGTAAGAGAAAGGAAAAGAACAAAGTACCGAATAAGAGGAAGTCTAGTTCTACTGGCCCAAATTCATGACCTTTGAAATAGGCCGGAGAGGATAAACCATCATAGAATATCGTAAAAGCTAGTATTAGAGGTTCTATTAGATCAACGAGAAATTTTTTTGTAAGTATTATAATATTCCATTTGAGCAAGTGTTAGAAAAGTCAGGAATATGCCTGAGAAGTGGGTCTGTTGAGCATCGTGTTAAAGATTACTTGCGCCATTCTTTAAGTTAAATTCAAGATTTGACTCAAAAATTGAATTAGAGATTGGTTTATGCTACTAGGAGTCGAGAGGATTGAGAAGAATCTGGAATCAATGAAGGTATTTTTACCATCCATTCTAATTATGCCTTGCATTGTTTGAGGATTGGTTTTACCTAAAAGTTTGTTGTTAATAGTGTATTTGTGAAATTGAGAATTTGGGAAGGAGAAAATTGTTAGTGGTATTTCTATATATAGCCCCTTAAGACAATTTGTGTAAGTAAATTGGAAATTCATTAGAGATTTATGGTGAAGTATTGGAACTACATTGGAATCAGAGTTGCGCAGCGAAAGCATGGTGGTTGGTTTAGAAAGACAATTTAGGAAATTTATGGATAAGTGAACTGGCTTGACAATAGGATTTTCGTGGAAAAAATTCTTTTTAAGAAGTGAAGAGTTGTCACATCCCAAAAATTGGGTTAGTAGAAAAATGGGTTAATAAATCGATAGTGGTCCCTACCGAATTTTTATTTAGATAATATTTTGGTCATTTGGTAATAAATAAATATCAATTATAGTGATTGAGTAATGGTGAAGTTGTCCTTGATGATCTGAGTTTGAATCCCTTCACTCCCATTAATTACTATTTGCTGCAAATTTGTATCAAACCCTTAGATGTCATCCCATATGTTTTTTTTTTATTTGCACAAGTTTGAGAACAAGAAAGTGAAGTGGTTAAGTGCACCTAAGCTATCCTAGTGGTCCAAGGTTCAAGTCTTAACGTTCACGCTATTCTATTTAAATTTTTTTACAATTTTTCCTCCAATATAGGTCAAACGTACCTTATGTTGAGGGTGCATGATCCCCCTTTTTACTCCATGTCTTCCTCGCTTGCCAAAACTTCTCATCCTTGCCATATAAAATAGGCTCATTGAACCTAGACCTAGTTGACCAACCTATTCCCACTTCCAAACCTCACTTTCCCATCCCTACCTCCATTTTACTCCTATTTTCTCTCCTTTTCATTTCTATTCTCATTTATTTTTCAAAATAACCACCACTTTTCCTTTTCATATTTTCTCATTTCCTCCACCGTGACCAAGCCCTCTAGCACCTTTCACCACACCTCGTGACCACTGTACCTCTTCTCCTCTTCTTTTTCTCCTCCCATCACCGTCATGCTAACTGTTGCAAGCCACCGTGGGTCTCATTTCTCCTCCCTCATAATGACAAAACCCCATAGCCCTCTATCGTCAAACCACCACTCCAACACTGCCAGACCGCTGCCAAGCCACCGTTAGCGGACCACCATCGCCACCACCGCTGGTGACCAAAAATTCTTCCTTTCTGTTCCTCTTTCAGTTTTTGACTCTTTAATTGATTAAACCTACATATTCTTTCATTCTATCAATCTTTTTAGATCACTTGATTTATCGACTTCATTCCTTTCTCGATTCATCGACCATTTCGTATTGAAACAATTTGTAAGTGTGGTTATTTGGATCACAAAATCCTTCTCTTAGTGGTTTCATATCATGGTCTAATAGTATGGTAGCCATAGGGACAATGATACATTTTATTAACATTTATTTGTTATCATACTAATACTACTCCTTACCATCTTAAAGGACCAAACGATAATCGTAAGGGAGACCTCTAGTTTAGCATTGGGAATCCTCTTTTTGAGATTCCAGAGCTGTGGGATTCATCTTTCGAGTTAGATTAGAGTGAGATTGTTATTAAGGATTGTGGCAAATTGGATCTACGATATAACATGTGGGATCGTTACCATTTGTTTGTGTGATATGGTTATTTTATTACAGTCATAATTAATTATATTAAAATATATGAAGATACTAAATATTTATGAAGAGTTGTATAGCCTATCGAGATGGATGCCAAGTAAGTATTCTAGTCAAGTGGATCTATGATTTACATGACAAGTGATATGCTTATGATTGTGGTTATGATATTTGTATAGATCTCATGCTCATATGTGATGTATGGCTCATGTGTTAGTTCTGATGATTTAAAAAATGTATGATTTATGTGTATATATGTTTGACAAATCAAGATCTGTGATCTATTGTGAAAAGTATGTTAAAAGTGATTATTATGTGATAAGTGATTATGAGGGCATGTTTACATGCATACGTGTATAAGTGATCTGTATGTGTTATAAGAGAAAATCGCAATATCACATGAATAGGGTGGGATTTTATAAAAGGAGGAAGCAGTGGTAGTATATTTGCAATGAAGTGGCGGCTTCTCCACATCAATGTTATCAATGACAGTTTATCTGTAAATCAGTGACAGTTTATCTGTAAATCAGTGGCAATTTAACTGCAAATCAGTGGTGGCTTGTCCACAAACGGTGTTCTAGATAGACGAGTTCTGGGGAACTAGATATATGGTGTGTAGCAAAGATGGATAGGAAATTTTATAACATGTGCATCATTTTTAAAGTATGCATCGACATGTTCATGCATAAGTATCAGTATTAGAACTTTTGATTATTATGATGATTGATATGATCGGATTGATATTTTGATATGTATGTGATTATATTTGTGTTGATCTCACATTGTGCTTTTAAAGATCACCCCTATTTTAATTCTGATTTTTCGACTAATAATCGAGGTTAGGACGGGCTCGGCTTACAGAGGTGCTCGCGGTCATTTTTAGAAAAATATATTATTTCGGTACTCGATATTTTAGGGATGTGTTTTTGTTACTGTGGACTTTTGCTTGAGATTTTCTTTTGAACTTTGGATTATTTTGATTTTCGATTTATTTTCCTAATTTAGGTTTTAAAATTACCATTTAAAAAATTGTGAAATTGACAATTTATGATGGATTTTTCATAACTAAGTCAAACAAGGCCCAACAAGGGTGTTTTCAAAATTCAATACTTTGTTTTCAAAACTCAACACAATCTACTCATAAAATTAATATTTTATGATATATATATTAAAACTACATTCTGAAAATGACAAACGAGTTTTAGATATGCAATTTATCCGCTGTGATGTTTTAATTGAAGTACGACATTTTCTGAAAAAATATCAAAACTTAAGTTTTCTAAATATCAAAAATTTCAAACAAAATTCAGTTTTCTCAACAAGGACGTTTTTAGCAGTGATGATTTTTAAGAGAAAATAACTAAATGATTTCCTACGCCATCAATATGGCCAATGTGATCTTCAAGATTCAGTCATAACGTCTAGGTCGGGTTTACGGGGTTATAGATACAGATCCTTGGTAGAAAGGTCAAAGTTTTATGAAGGAAGCTTATTCCACTCATAAAATTTTTATGGAGAAATTACGGTTCTAGTAAAGCCACTTGGGAGCTGGAAGATGAGATGCTATATCAATATCCTCACCTTTTTCGATCAGGTAATTTCGAGGACAAAATTTTCTTCTAAGGATGGTAGAATTGTCACATCCCCTTTTTCGATTAATTAAACAAAAGTTAAACTGTCATCTTCTATGTTTTAAATTAAATGCGCAAGATTGGACACAAAAGAATTAATGGTCAAGTGGTTTAGAGACTAATTGTATTTCCTAGTGGTCCAAGGTTCAAGCCTCATTTTTCACACTCTTACATATATATTTTTTTGACAATTTTTCCCTTGTTTAATGTGCTTGTCGTCCACCTTGAGTAGCATAATTAGAAGGATTTGTTTCCTCCATTTGATGGTTAAACTTGCCATAGTAAGGGGGTACATGATCCCAGTCTTACTCCATGGCCCCCTCCCTTGCCATAACCCCACCTCTTACCTTGTAGCTTGATACATTGAACCTGGCCATAATTGACAAAGCTCCTCCTTTGCTTTTTTGGTCCATACCTCCTCTCTCTCTCTTACTTTCTTCCATTTTTCATTTCTTTATCACCATTTTTCTCTCTATTTTTGCAAACAACCACCACCTTTCCTCTTAAACACTTTTCCTTTTCCACCATTAATCGAACAACCTTCCACTGATCACCACCTCCTATGGCTGTCACTCGTCCTCTTTTCTCAGCTCCCTCCTCCCATCGCCCCTGTGAGTGCTGTCGTGTGCCACCGCAAGTCCACTTCCTCCTTTATTTTTTCTTCTATTTTCTTCTCCTACTTCTTTCTTCTCCTCTCTTTAGTCGAACCTCCAAACTCCACTACTGTTGAACACCGTCGAACATAATATCACCATCATCAACCTTCCATCGAGCCATTACCGCCGATGATTAAAACTTTTTTTCTTTTCCTTTTCCTCTCCTTATGTTGATTCTCATTTTGAATTAATCAAACATATTCTTTTATCTCAATGATACTTTCTAGATTACTCGATTCTCTAAAATTGCCCTTTCTCGATTCATCATTCAATTTGAATTGATCAATTATAAGTATGACCCATTTTTAAGTCATAAAAATCCTTCTCCTAGTATTTTCTTAACATAGCGAATGGTACAATTCCATGAGTTATAGTGGTATTTTGTTAATATTAACTATTTATGTACTCAATACCAATGCTACATCATATCATTTTGAAGGACCAAACAATAATCGTAGGGAGACCCCTCACTTTGCAATGGAAATTCCCATTTCAAAAGTCCTAGATCGCGAAGGTAAGCGATGAGACTATTGTGATAGATCTCTAAAGTGACAAAACATTTTCAAAGATCCATACTAATATGTGTTAATTATGTGATAGATTGGTTTGCCAGGTTGAGGCAAATCGGATCTACAATCTAATGAGTGGGATCGATTATATTCATTATGTGTAACCTAATTATTTTTTATTATATTAGTATTTAAATTATCAATAATGGTGAGTATATTAAGTATTCGAAGTGGAGTTGTTAAAAACCTCAATACAAAAGAACCAAGTAAGTGACTATAACCGAAATACTGTTTATGGAATGTATGAGATATGTGATATGATGTGACTATCATTATAATAATGATGTATGTGTAAATCTCGTTCTCATGACATGTGTTGCATGGCTTATGTGTTATATTTGGTGGTTCAAGTATATGATATATTATATATATGAATATGTGAATATTGAGATCTATGATCTAATGTGACAAGCATGATTAAACATGTAAAAGTGATAACTAGTGAAATGTGATTATGTGAGCATATTTATATTCCTAAGTGTTAAAGTGATTCACATGTGTTAAAAGTGTAATTGCCATGTCACATGCATGGGGTGGGATAATGTGAAAGGTGGAGGCAGTGACGATAAATCTTCATATCTCTGATGGCTTGTGCACATAAGTGTTATCAGTGGCAGTTTATCTGTAAATTAGTGGTGGCATGTCCAAAAATGGTGTTTTGATGGACAAGTTCTTGAGAACTCAATATTGGTGTGTACCAGAGATGGGTAGGAATTTTATAAAATATGCATCGATTTTAAATATACATTGATATGTTCATGCATAGTAATTAGTGCTAAATTCCATGATCTTGATGATGTATGATTATATTGTGATTGTTATATGTATGTTGATATGTATGCAAGTATATTTATTACGTGTTGACCTCGCATTGAGCCTTTTTATAATCACCCCCATTGCTTATGTGTTTCAGATATTCATCATGGTTAGGACTCAGATTTGAATGTCGGAGAGGCTATCAGATTTAAACATTTTTATGGTTATTTTCTATTTTATATTTTTAAGTTTTATTTTAGGATTTTTTTCTGGATTACTATTGAACTGTGGCATGGGTACTTTGTTTTAAACTGTAGACATTGGACATTTTACAGGGGTTTTAATAAGGACGAATATTTTATCATTTTTTAATAAAATCTATTTTTCGCAAACTCGTTTTATCAAATCTAAATTTTTAAGATAATTATAACATCTTTCAAATGATAAACAAGATTATTTCTCAAGTTATATATTTTTTAAAACAAATCAAATGAATTCTAAAGAAATATTAAATACGTATTTTCAAAATTAAATCTGTTTATTTCAAACTCGCGTTTTGGCCATTTTCAAAGCCAATGTGATCACTTAGATTGGTCATAACGTCTACGCCCAATTTGAGGGGTTACAGCTTCTAAACAAATTTTTACCTTCCCATCCAATGCAAATAGAATTGATAATAATTTGATTGAATATGGCAGAATGCCTGCGTAAGCAACAATACTACATATATGATAAAATCTCTTCAATAATGCTATGGGGTCCTCAGTTTTATGACCGGTGAATCTGACATTATTAGAAGTCAATGTTAGTAAAGAAGGATTTAATTCAACATGTGAAATATGAATGACAGGACGAGTAATTCTAGACCGTAGCCAGTCTACATCAAACAATGTCCCTAAGACCTGCATAATGTTAGTAGTTTATTTATTGCTTAAATGAATTGTATCTATAACCTAGAAATTTCCAAATCGGAACAGTGGTTTTAGGACCACAAATCCAATGAGTAAATTTTTATTATTTTATTCTTTTAATGTCTATGGAATATTAGTAAGTTCGTATTAAAATTTTGTTAAGAAATTTTTGCGTTTATGATTAATTATGTGAAAAGAACTAAATCATAAAAAGTATAGTTCTCTTAGTTAAAGGGTGTAATGGCTATGAAATTTTAAAGTGAGTGGACTTAAAAGATAATTACACCATTAGTGTGGTTAGTGGATATCCATGATGTGATTTTAATGAAAATTTAATAAGTTATAAAGGTTAATTTTGTAATTTGATCAAATAAGTTAATGTAAATAATAAAAGATGAAATAAAGTATCATCTTCCTCATTTTTAACCCTAAGAACCGTCCACTATTTTTGAAAAAGGGAGAGAGTTTCGGCCAAGCAAAATAGCCTTGCATAAAAGTGATTTTGATCCCGTTTTTAATGATTTCTATGCTTTTGAAGTCATTGTAGCCTAATCTAGTTAGCCTGAGGATCAATTTGCTAAATTTTTGAAGATTTAGGGTTGTGCCATGAATGCTCTTGTGTGATTCTTGATGTTTAATGGTAGATTATGAGTCCTTGTTGTTAAATAAGTTTTGTAAAGTGATTTTTGATGAAAATTGTATTTAGGGACTTATTTGTAAAAATTATAAAAGTTCATGGTAAATTTATGAAATGATGGTTTGTATGGATTGATTTAGGTCCTTAAAGAATTCAACTAGCATGAGAAAAGGATTAAAATGTTTAAATTTAAATTTATGAGTTTAAGGACTAAATTATGAAAAGTTAAAATGTTAGGGGCAAAATAGTAATTTTGCAAAAATTTGAAATGTTGAATAAATTGAATGTTAGAGATATTAAATGAATTAAATTTGTCTATTTAGATCAAGATAGACCATGTACGGATCTAGATCAGGGAAAAGCTAAAGCCTCGGATTAGTCGATCTTGTTTTTACGCCCTAGTTCGAGGTAAGTTCGTAGTGTTTTAATATGTAAACAAATTTCTATTTGTGTACTTATCTTACGATGCTTTAATTACTATGTTTTTAGAAGAATATTGTTGAATTGCACATATGTGCCCCTGTTTGTACTTCGGTACCCTTGAATTGGACATATGTGCCCCTGTTTATACTTTGGTATCCCTGAATGCACTTTTATACCCTTTTTAGACTTTGCTAATTCTAAATCAAATAATATATGAATCGTATTCAATTTATTGTTAGATTAAATGATATACTATGTTCTTACTAAGCTCTATAAACTTATTCATTTTTGTTGATTCTTTTGTAAATCATTATTGCTGACATTTTGCACGGATTAAACCTTCAACTCACACTATCCATCGATATTGGTAGTTTTTGTATCTCCTAGGGTAGTGGCATGTATAAACTTATGTAGTTGAATATGTGGTTGAAATGTATTCAGGATTTTTTAAAGTGGTGTTTGATGAATATGTAAATAATAACTACATGTGTTTGTGTTTTGGTGTCATGTATGCATAATAGGTTACAATGCTTTCTTTAGAAAGTACCTTTGGTCACTTTTGATAATGGATGAGAGTGGTTTATTAGTATCATTTGATGGTTTCAATCATTGAGCTACCTTATGTTGTATGTTTAGTAAGTTCTTGGAACTAGTACTTAATGAATGGTAAGTGGTAAAATTTGCATGATTAGGTAGGTTTTGATGATTTAAATTGAGGTACCTTGAATGGCTTGATTTTGAGCAAATTACTGTCCACACAACCTAAGACAAGGGCGTGTGAGTCACCCGTGTGTAGCACATGGCCTAATAATACGACCGTGTGTCCCCTGTAGGTTCTATTGCATGCAAGTCAGGCAGTTACACGGCCTAACACACGGCCTGGCACACAAGCGTGTGACTTGGTATTGTGACCCTACTCAGAGAGTTTCACATGTGAGGACACGGGCTGGGATACGACCGTGTGTACCTAATTCGATTGTTAGATAGCCTAAGACACGGGCGTGTGCCTCAGCTATGTGAGGCACACGGCCTGGCCACATGGCCATGTGACCCCACAGTCAAATTTTTCTAACTTTTTCTTGAACTTTCCAAATGTTTCCAATTTAGTCCCGAATTGTTTCTAATATATTTCTAGGCCTCGAGGGCTCGATTTAGGGACAATATGTATAAGAATGAATGTATTATCATATGTTTTCAATGATGTATGAAATGTATGTTTTAGTGTTCCATTTTTACGGTAATGCTCTGTAACCGTAACCCGGGGACGGATACAGGTTAAGAGTGTTACATAAAATATCTAAAATAAAGCAATAAAGATCAAGAGATCGAAAAGTAGTATTAATCAAATCTAATTATGGGTGATTAGTTCTCTTCGGTAATCTTCATTAGTTGCTACTTTGGGTTCCTCATTAATCAACTAGTCGCTATCCCAACAAGATCTCCTGATCTTCCACAAAAATAACGAATCAGCAAGGATAACTTATCTTCCGAGTTCACAATCTAGACTAGCTTGGGGTGAAGGTGTTCATGGATAGGTCATACCAATTTTGGGTTAATTCCGACCTTGATTACTTCCAAGGGTTTTCAGGCCTAGGGTTTAGGTTCTTCCTTTCCCAAACAGTTGATTTGTTGAGTAGCCCTATAAAGCAATTAACAGATCATACCTCCACTTGCTAATCCCCCATAAAAGGATTAGTTCCTAATGGCTTTCATAAATAATATAAAATCAATATAAAGAGTAAACATCCTAAATGAATCGACAGTATAGAGATTAAGAAAAATTCTAATCCGTATTAAGAATGAACATGAATCCATAAATCTTGGTTGTCTCCATAAACCAGATCTCTCAAGATAAAACAAAGAATAATTGAAAGTAAATCTAAACCTAAGAAAAGATAAAAACTAAACTGAAGTTAAAGGAAGAATTCTAAACTCCATCCTCCCCCCTGAATTTCTGACAAATGAGTCTATTTATAGATATCAGGTGGTCATCGTCCTTAATCCTAGGTTAGCTAAAGTTTCTGAGCTTTAAGTTTGATTCTACAGACCAAAACGCCCTCTGGCTTGTGTTAATTCTCGTCTAGATTCGATGTCACGACACAACAGGACCTGTGTCACGACAAACAAGTACTCCTCTTTGGATGTCTTCATGGGTGTGTCGTGACACCCTTAGGCTGTGTCGTGACATCGAAGGTAGTCTCATTATTTCTCCATTCTTCTCCCTATATTGTGACATTTATCACTCTGTGTTGCGACATAATGACTAGTATTGGTTTAGTATACCTTCGAATGGTCTTCTGCACACTTACAAAGTTCATTAGCTCACCTTTAGGCCTCATTTAGCCCTTAAGGTCAATAAAAGACTCAATTTGCAGATTTTATTGTCTTTGAGAACATTTACTAAAATATAATTGAAACCTAAGGAAAACGCTTTTTTTCAAGCTCCTAAAGTGCAAAAATTAGTTTAATCTTCTACACTGAATTACGACAGGTCAACATCTAAGTTCATTACATTACAAAGTATACAAACATTAAGGGTCTTACATGTAGGAATCGATCAACAAATCATACAAGTAGTTTGATTACCCTAGCAAAATACAAATAGTTCCTTATATGGTTCGTTTAGTATAATGTCCATTTATGCATAAGGATACCGGGATCACATAAAACTTTTCAACTTGTAACGTTCTAAGGCTTAGGGCAAGCACATAATTCAAAAATAGTAAGTACCAAAATGGTTGTACACACGAAAATAGTTTGGCACATCGTATCAATCCCTATTCCTCCCCCTTAGCGACCTTTACCCACTCACCACCTTATTTCTCCCTCTCTCACCTTTCTTATTTCTCCGAATAGGAAATCACAGCATCACACAGTAGCTACATCTAGCTTACGATTTTTTGTGCACTAATGAATGAGTTTTTCTTATTTTTGTGAATGTCACTTTTTTCTTTTTCAATAGATCTCACTCACAAATGCCTTTTATTTTTAAGTATTTTTTCTAATCATATTGATTTTCTTTTTGAATTTCTCTTTATTTCTGCACTTTAGGCTAACCTATAGTTCCTATATCACATTGATCTTTCCTATTTCAGTCTGTTTTTACAAAATCTATCGTGATGTATCTACTTAACCATCAATATGTATGACAAGATGTCTATAATCATGCTATTCTGGACCAAATGAAGAGGACAAATACAAATTAACGCTTTTTACTCAAGTATTGTAATAAGGTTAATCAAGAAGTGTTTACAAGCTCAAAATAGGTACTAAAGTTAGATAAGTACAGGTCAGCTTTTTCGGTTTGGATATGTTCCAAACAATGCCTTAGGTCATCCCTAAATATCTCAATATGCACAAAATTAATGAACCAAACAAACTCAAACTAAAATTCAGCCATTTATCATTCATACTAGCATGCTCGTTTCCTTGTATTTTCTATATCATTTGGTACAGTTGATTGCTTCATGCCTATTTATAGTGTAATGTATAGAACTTAGTAGTCTAATAATAAAAAATTTAAAATTTCTTATCATCATACCGACTTTATTTGTAAACACAAGAAACCTATGTACATGCTCCTAACCAATCACTTGTATTTCTACAAGCTCAAGCACACTATTGACAAGAAAAATCGAAAGAAAAGCATAAAAATTGAGACAACTTTTCTATGTTACCCCCACACTTTAGTTAACACATTGTCCTCAATGTGTATCCCGCAAAAATATAAGGAAATAAGTTACCTGATTGATCGTGGTCATTCCATCTGCTATTGGTGGGTGCTTTTTCCTTTATTTGGTGATAGTTCAAATTGTTATGTCTCATTCGTGTGGAGTTTCTACATAGAAAATTAAAACCAAACACAAAATAACCAAAAATATACTATTATTCTACTTCTAAAACAAATTACAATCATCCAAAAAGTTTAATACGATTCAAAACAAAATTAAGTTTTAATCATGTTCCTCATATTCCATCTCACTTTTCTGTCTCCCTATCCTTCCTCTCACTTTCAGGCTCGCCTTCTTCCTGCTCGAATCGTATAGCCCCAAACATATCTGCCGTATAATTGGGAAGACTGATATTATTTTGCCTCGTAAATTCTTGAAATAGTGGCCCCAAATCCTGCATCCAGTATATCATCTAATCTAACTTTAAATGAATATTTTCACTAACTTCCTATTGAGCTTGTTCCAACCCTTGGGATGAAGCTAGTGTAGTCCTCGCTTCTTGTTGTCATTTGTTCCAATTTTTTTATTTCTTTTTCTCGTAGCTCTGTGTATTGTTGGAACAAGGTATCACCAATAACACTTTGTGATGGTTTTAGGGACTACTCGATGGATGCCATAGGCACACATGCTCTTTTGCATAAGGCTGTCACTAAATGAAGGAAGAAAACTTCTACTTTCTAGCCACTAATACATCTCCTCATGTTCTGGTAGATCCATTTCCCAATACATACATGCTTTTTCTATAAAATAGTATATAGTAAAACTGTTCAAAAGGTATTAATGTTGATACATTTAAAGCAGGGACTATACCTGTGCACACAAATTGAATCCATATTTTAGCCTCTGGGAACATGATAGCATGATTGAAAGAGTTTGGGATACTAGTACCTGGGCGGTATTTCCATTCACTCATTCCCTCTGTTATGTAGTTTATAATATTGTTCATATCTATGTCCCGAAAGTATTCTAAATTTGTTTCACCAATAAAATATTAGGCATAGTATGGAGCAATGTAAAAATCACAAATAATTTGAGGGGTTACATTAACTTCTATCCCCCGCACAGATACAATATCCTATATATGGCTGTCAGTATTTCTGAACTCGTGATCCCGCAAAGATGCATAGAATTCTTGAACTATCGGGACCACAATGATATCTTTCAGGATCGCCCAAAAATGTTCCCACCTATGGTACCTAACTAGAGGTCATATCTCCTTACAAATGATCATTGACAAATCAAATCCCCTCTCTTGAATGAATGTTTTCCCTTGAAGTTCATTAAAATATTTTTCAGCAATCAAATTTAAAATACTACAAGGGTTTTGAACTGTCGATGGCTCTGGTTCATTAGCTTTTCTAGTCTTTCTAGGAGGCATTATATTCAAAATTAAGAACTGAAGCAACATATCAAGCAATGAAATTCAATAGAACAATAAAGTTGGAGCTACGAACCCTTAACCTCGTAGAAGTCATTGAATTCCTTGTTTCATGCACTGGTTTTGTTCCCTTGAGTGCTCTCATTCTTTGTCGTACCAAATATGATTAGAAGATAGAGGTTTTCCAAACAAATCAAAAGAAAGAGGTGAAAATTTTGGTTTTAGGGTTTTAGACAAGTTTGAGAAGATTAAGGAGTTAAGAGATGATTACATAGATGGGTAGTATGTTTTTAAGTTATAATTCAGGTGTTTTGAGTGTTAAAGGTTGGGTAAAATGGTTGTTAAGCTGCCGGGTTATGCAAATGAGTCAAATAAACCCTGCAAAAAATTACAGCCATGTCGCGACACAGGGTTTCCTTGTTGCGACATCCCTATCAGTTTACCGATGTTGCGACACCGTGGTTTTGGAAAACATGGGAAAACTGCCTTCTTTGTCACAATGCGGAGGTGCCATGTCGTGACATTGAGGTGCTTTCTCCAGTTCTTGCATTCTGCACGCGGTCTTGCGACACGGGGTTTTCGTGTTCTGGCACTGTCTCTATTTCAGCGCAAATTTTCAATTCTTAGGATGTCTCAGTCTATAATAAACATACATCTAAAATAAGCTAGAATCTAAAATACATGGTTAGTAAAATATACACAAATATATAAGAAAAATTTATCTAAATATTCACCACATTTTACTGTCGGATTCATCCAGCAGTTCCACCAACACATTCCCACTTGAGCCTCTTTCAGCGTTTATCCACTAGTCGTCATGTCCCATCTTTTCTTTCCTGCTTGTATCCTTCCTTATACTTGCTCTTTAATCCTACATTAATCACATTAAGCATATCCTTGGATTCAAGGCTGTTAGATTCAAAGGTAAATATGTAATGACATTGCTCCCCCTGGTTTCTTTTGGCTTTCCTAACTTTGGTGAGATCCGCATCTAAAAGTTTCAGTTTCACCATTAATTTTCATTATTAATTCATTTTTCTCTAGATCAATGGTGGATTTGGATGTGGCTACAAAAGCTCTTCCCAACAAGATGGGTATCTCCTGAGCCTCTTAAAATCTAAAACTACAAAATCTGTCAGGATAATAAAAATCTTAACTAACACATCCTCTAACACACACTTAGGTTGGATTGCAGATCTGTTAGTTATCTACATTGTAATTTAAGTAATTTTAAGGTCCTCTACCCTAAGTTTTTTAGAAATAGATAAGGGCAATAGGTTTATACTAGCTCCTAAATCGCATAGAGCTTTCTTAAAATGAATACTCCCTATCTCTATCAGAATTTAAAGTTCCCGGGACTTTCAGTTTTTAGGGTACCTGGCTAGAAATAATAGCACTATAGGACATATTTACATTGACTTGCTCTCCTACCTTAACTTTTCTACACCTAAAAATGATTTCTTTTAAAAATTTGGTGTATTTTTTTACTTTCTTACTTAATTCAATTAATGGTAGGTTGACATTCAACGTTTTGAACAAGTTTAGAAAACTTACAAACTCATCCTCATCCCCTTTCTGTTTCTTTTCTAATCTAGAAGGGGATGGTACATTTATGTTATTGGCCATGTCTTTTTCCCTTTCTTCTAGTTCAGTTATCAGTTCGATGACCTCCTCTGGGTTTGGCTCCTAATCAGTTTCTTGGGGATTTTCTGGTGGACCTTCTGCATTCTCTTTTGCATCCTCTTGTGTCAAGGTTGTCGGGCTTCTCAAAATTTTGCCTGACTGGAGCGTGATTGCTTTTACTTGCTCCTTTCCTTCTTTCTGAGGATTATTCTCAGTATTGATGGGTCTGTCAGTGCCAATTTCCCTTTTAATATCTTCCATCATACTCATTAATTGGCTCATTTGGTCCTCTAGTTTAGTCAATATTCTTGCTGAATTGGTGTACTCAGATTTCTCCTACTTTACTTCTATTCTCATTGATTCCATTTCCTCTTCAATTCTATTCGGACATTAACCAGATATAGTATGGTCATTTGGGTTGGCCCTAGCTTGAAGTTTCTAGAAATAAGAAGGTTGGTAATTAGAATTTTTAACTTGATTTGAATTATTACCTCCTCCTTGATTTCCTCCCCATCTGAAGTTTAGGTGATCTCTCCAATCGGGACTATACGTATTCAAATAAAGGTTTCCAACCCTATTCTCGATGTAATTTACATCCTTAGTAGGATTATTGATAAATAGAAGAGCGGTTTCTCTCCTCCATAATAAATGAACTGAAAATATAAAGTTTAGGAAAATACCTGATTTGTATTAAGAATAAGAGTGAATCTATAAAGCCTGATCGTATCCACAAACTAGATTTCGGATATAAAACAAATATTATCAATAGTAGGGATGTTTTTGGGTTTTTTATAATAATAGTAATACTAAAAGAAATTAATATTCGAAATTTGAAAAGTAAAATTGATCAGATCTGATTATGGGTGATTAGCTCGCTTCGGTAATCTTGACCAAATCTCGCTTTGGGATCCTCGTCAATCAACTAGTCGATACGTTAGTAGGATTTTTTGATACGTCGACTAAAATTACGGGTCAGCAAAGACTAGATGTCTTCCGACCTTATAGTCTAATCTGGTTCGGGGTTACGATGTTCACGGATAGGCCATGTTGATTTTGGGTTAATTCACACCTTGATGACTTCCTAGGGTCATCAAGCCTAGGGTTTAGGTTCTCCCTATCTCAAAAAGTTGATTCGTTGAGCAACCTTGTAAAATAGTTAATCCATCATACCTCCACTCGCTAATCCACCATAGAAGGATTAGTTCCTCATGGTTTTCATAAACAATATAAAACTGGTATAGAACGTAAACATAATAAATGAATAAAAATTATGAAGTTTAAGAGAAAGCCTGATTTTTATCCATAAACTAGATTTCTGAAATAAAACAAAGAGCAAACTAAAATAAATCTAAAACCTAAGAAAAGAGAAAAACTAAACTAGAATTAAAAAGAAAGATTTTAAGCTAAGTAATTGGTCCCCATAACATGTGTCAAATGAGCCTATTTATAGATTTGAGGTGGTCGTCATCCTTAACCCTAGGTTATCTGATGTTCCTGAGCCTAAAGTTGGATTGTGTGGACCAAAATGCCCCTGTCCCGCATTAATTCCCATCTAGAACCGATGTCGCAACACATCAGGACCTGTGTCGCGACAAAGAAGTCAGTATACTCCTCTTGAAAGTGTCTTCAGGGGTATGTCGTGACACCCTCAGGCTGTGTCGTGACAACAAAGGCAATCTTGAAATTCCTCTATTCTGCTCCCTACGTTGCGTCATAGAATCATTCGTGTTCTGACATAGAGACTAGTATCAGTTTAGCATGCCTTCTAATGGTGTCCTGTACACTCACAAAGTCCATTAGCTCACTCTTAGGCATCATTTGGCCCCTAAGGTCAATAAAAGACTCAAATTGCACATTTTATTGAATTTACTAGACTTTACTAAAACATAATTCACCTATAATAACAGTTATTAGTCCAGAATAAAAAGGACAACGTTAGAATCATTATACAAATAAAAATGTAGAACCTCGTTATACTGATTAGAACTCAGCAAAAATAAGATAGTTGGGATAGGCTTGAATAGAGAAACCGAAGATAAAGTTTGCATTATTCAAGACTGTCATCGGATCATTATCTGTCCAATTTAGAGGAGCCATTAATGATTTTAATTCATAGGGTAAATGAATTTCAGAATAAATAGGTGTCGTTAGTAAAAGATCTGTGGCATCGACACAATATCGAAGAAGTTAAGTGGGAAACTGAGGTATTCATGAAGTCATAATACTCAAATTTATTATCAGGTAAAAATTTCGAGGACGAAATTTCCTAAAGGGGAAGAGTTGTAACAACACATTTTCCAGTAGTGTTAGAAATTGTATTTTCGGGACCACAAATCTGACTAGTGAGTTCGTAAATATTATTATTTAATATTTACAAGTCATATATTATATTATATAGAATTTTGACCTGATAATTTTTGTTGTTTTAATCGTTAGTTAAAGTTAAACGATTGGTGGCATTTTTGAAATTTAATATAATAACTATACAAAAGAAAAATGTTAAGAGGCAGTCTTCTTTTTCGTTTAGTTTTAGTTGAACCGAAAAACCTTTGTTAAGGGAAGAAAAAATTTCGACATTGCTCATTCCATTGCATGTAAGTCCATATTTCATTTGTTTTCTACGACTTTATGCTTTTGAGATCGTTTTAACTTTATCTAGTTAACTCATGAATTATTTATAAAATTATTAAATATTTTGGAAGATGCCATTGATGTGTTTAGTGTGTTCTTGGAGTTTAATGGTGAATTACCATACTTAAGTGTTAAATAGATATATTATGTTAAGTAATTTTGTATGATTTTAAGTTTAAGGATTTAATTTAAAATAAAAAATTAAGCAAAGTTTTCTTTTGAAGTTTCAAATGTGTGAATTGATTTAGTATAGTAAAAATTTCAGTTCTATGGGAGTAAGGTTTAATTTTGAAAAATAATCTTGTTTTGGGTTTAGTGATAAAATCAAATAAAGTGTAAAATTTTAAATAAGAAGTCATATTTATTAAATTGAATAGTATATGAAATTGAGGTTAATAAATTGAAATAAAATATTTTATAGAAGAAGAACTAGTAGATAACCGAGAAGAAATGGAAAGTTGTTGAATAGTCCCTAAACCTTCATTGTTTCTGCAGTTTAGCCCAGGTATGTTCGTATTGTTTAAATTTGAATGAATTGTAACATTATATTGGCTTGTGAGTTATGATTTGTTGAATATTAGTATTTATATATTTATATAATGCTATAACCATAAAGTTAATTCAAGTTGAGAAATGTAATTGATTTGTAAAATATTATGCGATTACTTGTATCGAGCCCGAATGAACATGGGATAGGATACAATTGGCATGACAATAGGTTATATTGCACGCTGTACAGGTCTGACTTGAGATGAGATGAGATGATTCTTGATTTATTCCTGTCCACTAAATATATCGGAGTCTAGCATTTGTTGCAGACTATTGTGTTATATTTACAGTGTTTTTGGCATGTTACCAAGGGCAGATGTAAAGCTTTCAGGCTTGGCCCTTGGTGCTGAAGTGTGTTCTAAAGGGATGGTAGCCTATGGGCTAGGGACTTAGTGCCAAAGCTTGTTCTCAGTTGGTCTAGCTCCTTGGAGCATTTTGGTGTGTTTCAATGGATAACCGTGTATCCATATATGTTATATCGTTCATCGAGCAGACTTAAATTAGTTAAATGACTTGTGTATTGAATTGTAAAACTATTTTCTTGATTTCTAATAGTATAGTGCGACTCATCTATGCATAAATGATGTAGAAGCAGATTCAATACGGTTAAGTCTGTCCACTATTTGCTGATACTTATCATCCTCCTGGATGGCTTTTACCATAGTAGGTTTCTCGTCATATGTGAAGAGTTCAATTGGCCATTATTAGGATTTTAATACCATGTTTTCAGTGATTTCGTACGCATCCTCGTACGTTTTGTTCATAACGGATCCTCTTGTTTCTTCGTCTAATCCAAATCGTGCATTTGCATCTTACCCGTTATAAAATGTCTACAGTCGCATCCACTCAAGAATTCGTGGTGCGGGCATTTTTTAATCAACATTTTGAACCGTTCCCATACCTCATAAAAACTTTCTACCTCCATCTATTGAATAACAACAATCTCCTTTCTTAATTGCACTGCCTTACTGATTGGGAAAACTTTTGTCAAAACTTTCCAGTGAGTTCATCCAATGTCGTGACAGATCCTGGTGCTTGCGAGTCTACCCAATAAAAAGCGTTATCAATCAACGAGAAGGGGAACAACCGAAGACCAATAATGCCATCAGTGACCCCGTTATACTTAAAAGTATCACATAGTTGAAGAAAATGTTTTAAATGTTCATTAGGGTCATCTGTCATAGTGCCCCTAAACTGCAGATTGTTCTGGATCATTTGAATCATAGCCAATTTTATCTTGAAATTAGTAGTTGTAATCACCGGCCTTTCTATAATTTCTTGAACCATATCTAGACTTAGTACGGCAAAATCCCTTAAAGTTCTTTCGTTCCAAGCCATTGAATTGTAACACCCCAAAATAGGGCCTAAGAGTTTTAGGCGTATTTTAGGAATTTTAGCCTTAGAGTGTTCAGAATTTTTTAACATGGCATACCAGTAATATTTTTAATTATGATTTTTAGAAAATTAAATCAATTTCTAAAAATGAGTTTTAAATACCTTTTATTTTGAAATTAGGACTTATTTTTAAAAGTGTCAAAATTGAGAGTTTTTATAAAGTAATTTACCAGATTTCAAAATTCAAGCTAAGAAACCTCTTCTCTAAGTTATTTCACGTAAAAACTACTCAAAATTTCTGTTTGTCATTCCTTGATTCTCTCTTACTATTTCAATCACTTTTGAACTCCAAATCCTAATTCCTTTTGATTTATATCTTCTCTTAAGTTATAAATCTCTATAAAAACCAAGAAAAGCACCCAAAACACCATAGTTTCCTCCATTGTCAAGCTTGTGGGTTTTTCGTGTTTTCAATCAAACCCTCAGTTTATTGTCATCAAAGGTAACGATTCAATTCTTTATGAGTTTTTAATGTTATCTAGTCTTTAAAAACAAAATTATTAGCTATTAAATCACATGTTTTAAATAAAAACAAAAAATTGGGTTGTTAATGGAGAATTTTAGGATTTTGAGTAAAAGCGTGGTTTCAAAGTGTTTTTCAATTAGTTTTGACATGAGTAAGAGGTTTATAAATTTACTTTAAATTTTTGTTAAGGATTTAATGAATTTTCGTGAAAATTTCCATAAACATGTCGAAAATTTTAATACCTTCAACTGTGTAATTTTGTGTAGTTTAAAGGTTGGTAAATAGTCATAGATGATTATGTAAATGAACAGAATTTGTTTCGTGCGAAAAGATTAAGTGTAGGTTGAGATATTTGAATTTAAATTTTTCCATGTCAAAGGTTTCGGTTAGAAGATAACGTAGCTTAGGCTTACATTTGTGACTGCTTTAGGTAAGTTATTGACTAAATTTTATTGAACATTTGTGTGGTTTATCTTGATGAATCGTTAGAGTCAATAGGACCTTCAACGAGTAAAGACAAATGCAAAGAAAAGCTTGTCTAAGCTTTCGACTTTTCGACGAAAGCATAATTGGTGAGTGTTTGGAATTGCTACTTGTAGACATGATTCTTAATGTTGATTGCGAGCTTAAAAATGGTCTAAACCTCTACCCTAAGTTCTGAGTGTAAGCTTTCTATTTTCCTTTTTTTATTTTTGGCAAATTATGCGAATATTTGAATAACTATAAATTGATTATTATGATGCAATATTGTGAATTGTATTGTATTGAGGGTATATTGAATATGTCGAATGCTAATATTGATGTTGTGTTAGCGTACAAAGATGTGCAGTGGAGGTGTACAAAAGCCGGTAAGTATGTATGTGTTGCATTGTGGAATATGATGCTAATGTAATAGGTTTTTGTATGTGATAAACTGATTTTAATGCACTCATTTGTTGATGGATATACGATGGCTCAACGAGCATTATTGTGGAAATTTAAGTGCAATTAAATGTCAATCCAATAAGCACGCATTGAGTATAAGTTTGTCATGTGAATAGACGAATATGAACAGAGATGATGTGCATTAAATCTTTAATTAACAAAGTGTAATTATGATGTGGATACTTTTGCCTTATGATCTTCTGAGATTGTTTGATATAGTTGGCATGCCATAGGATCGTGAGTACTCACCTATATGAGTTAAGAAATTTGGGCATTGAGGCCTTGGGACATGTTTGGAGAGATAAGGGAATTGGAGTTAAGCTCCATTCAATAAGATATGTTTGGTGTGTTGGAGAGTTTTAGCTTTATGCTTCATTTATGGGTCATGTTTGACTCTATGGATCTATTTGGTGTGTTGGAGATCCATGTATTTGGTAACTGATGGTAGATCTCACTTTATGTTTCATAGCCTCAAGTGTCAAATTATCATCAAATGTTTATAAGTGTAATGTGATGTATGCCTAAATGAGGATGTGGTTGCTATGCGAATTCATCGTTTAAACATGATCTTATATGTCATGATAGTACGACAAAAGATGGACGCTTTTAATTGTGAATAATATGTTAAATGAATAAATGAAGCATGAACATGTAATTCTAACTCGAATGGAATGTGGTTGTAAATGTATTGTAGTACACTCTTGATTGACCTTTGATATTGTGTGTACGTTGTCGTTACTCTGAGAATTCACTGAGCTTGTTAAGCTCACCCACTTCTTTGAAACCCTTGCAGATTAGTAGGGACCCGGTGTGAACAAGTGGTTTCCGATAGGTGATCCTAGCAAGTCTTCTCTTTTAGTAGGTGTTTAATTATTGATTATGTTTTGGGGAATAAGGCAATGTGATGGACATATCTTGATATTTGCTATGTTATTATGGTGGTTACTTTAGAGTTAATACTTTTAATATTTATGAGACTTGGTGCTTGATTAATCGTACAGATATGATTCGACATTTAAAACTGATTATATAATCGTTATGATTATTTTTAGGAGTTATAATCATTGCATGTTGTTTCGGTATAAGTATAGATGATTGGAATGCTCACATATGTTGTATTTTTCTGGTCTAGAGCGGAGGTATCCATATTCGCATGTTAAAAATGATACCTCTAAAAATTTTTAAGTGCAGGAAGTCGATCTTGCTAATTGGTATAGATACCTTGTCCTGAGTATCAATACTCGGGGTGAAATTATCGATTCTTGTTTAGTGGTACTGATATTTTCTGATAGTTGGGTTTTTGATTGAGAATTATTAAGCTATTTTGGTACCAATTTTCCATGCGGTATGATACCACTTGAGAGAATTATCGATACCGCATGCATAGTATTGATACATACCACATGATTATTTGATGTTATAAGCTCATTTGAACAATAATTAACATGTCCTATTAATAATCATCATGTGTTCGTCATAAAACTTATATGAATGTTAAAATGGAAGACATTTTGTTGAGAATGAGCTTTTACTTGTATTTGACATGAGACGGTGGTATGGCACATTGATATTCGAGCTTGGTGACCAGGCTGGGTATGGGATGTTACATTTGGTGGTATCAGAGCTCTAGGTTCATTAACTTTTGGACATATGTGATTTTTGTGTGTTTGCAATTTCGAAACTCATAATTTTAAATTTCCCTGTTATCTTGAAATTGTTGATATAACTCTGTTTGAGCTACATTTGATTGTTTACAGGAAGCTGTTGTGCTGGTAGGTTTCCTAGGGCATTATTTTCAGCATCGTCAAATAGTGAATTTTCAAGTGGTACGTTACCTGCAGCTGGTGCTGGTGGATCTTGCATCTATTGCTGCTATTGATTCGGTGATTTCTTCAGATTATTCTCTCTAGATCTGTATATGCTACAGTAGGTGTGCCCCTAGTGCGAGTCATATACTAAACCAAGAAAGAGGAGATTAGTAAAAATAAATGGAATAAAGTCGATTCTATAACCTACAAATTTCTTAATTATTCCTTTAAAGAGCAAAAAATAAAATTAACCTGGTGATGTTGCCTCCTCGGCAACGGCGAAAACAACTAAACTGCCTCCGAACATACTAATGTCTAAAGTGTGAATACTACAATAAAATATAAAATTACATGGTGGTATCCGCAAGTATACAAGTTTAGTTGTAATATAATTTTACAACGGAGTCGGTGAGTACTCTTGGGATCGTACCCAAAAGAGGCGAAGACTGGATCAATTTTAACCTACACACTAAAAGAACAAATTAATATTTTAATTAAGTTATAGTATGAAAATGTAAATAAGTGATTTGTAAAGATTTTTATAATACTAATAATAGAACAAAATAACATAAAAGAAAACTATATTTCAAGAGATAGAAAAAGTAGAAAGACTCAAATCTGATGATGGGTGATTAGCTTGCTTCAGCAATCCCAATCAACTGTCATTTTGAGTTCCTCGTCAACCAACTAGTTGTTACCTTAGCAGGCCCTTTCGATCTTCCACTAACATAACGAGTTAGTCAAGACTACTTATCTTCCGACCTCACAATCGAGACTGGCTTGGGTGAAGGTGTTCACGTATGGGCAATGCCAATTTTGGGTTAATTTCAACTTTGATGACTTCCTGGGATTGTCAAGCCTAGGGTTTGTTTCAGGCTCTTCCTTCCCCAAATAGTTGATCCGTTGAGTAACCCTACAAAATAGTTAAAAGAATGTGCCTCCACCCGCTAATCCCCCATAGAAGGATTAGTTCCTCGTGGCTTTCATAGACAATATGGAATAAATAGAAGAATAAAACATGGTGAATGAATCGAAGTGGAGAGTTTAAGAAAATCCTGATTTATATAAATAATAACACGAATCCATAGTAGTTGATCGTCTTCACAAATCAAATCTCTTGAAAGAAAATAGCTAACAAATAAACTAAACTCTACAAAACCTAAGAAAGAAAGAAAACGAAATTAAATCTAAAGAGAGAATCTAGGTTAATGGAATGGTGTCCCCTAACAAGTGACAAATGAGCCTATTTATAGCCTTCAGATGACTATCGTCCTTAACCCTAGGTTAGTTGAGGTTCCCGAGCTTTAAATTTTGATTGGGCAGACAAAAATGCCCCTGCTTCGTGTTTCATTTCTGTCATAGAGTCGATGTTGCGACACACTAGGACCTGTGTCGCGACATAGCAACCAGTATGCTCCTTTGTAGCCATCTTCAATGGTATATCGTGACACCCTCAGCTTCTGTCGCGACATCGAAGGCAGAGGTGAGTTTTCTTTATTTTGTTCCATATGTTGCGACATCAAACCTCCCCTGTTATGACATAGCATCTAGTATCAAACTAAAATGCATTCTAATGGTCTCATGCACACTCACAAAGTACGTTAGCTCTCTCTTAGGCCTCATTCGGCCCTTAAGGTAAATAAAAGTCTCAATTTGCACATTTTATTGAATGTAAGTAAAAATAAAGAAACTTAACTAAAATGTAATTAAAATGCTTGTATTCAAGCTCCTTAAGTGTGAAAAACTAGTTTAATCTACTACACTAAATTACAGTAGATCAATAAGGAAAGAAGTTACCCGATTGATCGTGGTCGCTCCAACTGTTATTTGTGGGTGCTTTCTCCTTCGATCGTGTTAAACTCAAATTGTTTGTGTCTCCTTCGTGTTGTGTTCCTACGTAGAAAACATAAAAAATGTAATAAAAAAGAAAAAAAATTACTATTAGTCATACTTCTACAAGGTTAAAATTAAAAGTACCTAAAAATTAATAAAAGTTTTCCCAAAAAAAATGTTCAAACATCCTCTTCAAAATCAATCTCCTTCCTTCCATCATCCTCCTCGCTATCTTGTCCATCTTCTTCTTGTTCCATATTTGTTGGCCTAAACATGTCAGGTGTATAATTGGGGACCTAGATGTTGTTTCCCCTATCAAATTCTTGAAAGAATGGTCTCGATTCTTACATCCACTGAATCATCCAATCTAGTCTTGGATGACTACTCTCACTAACTTCTTGTTGAGTTTATGTCAACCTCTAGGATGAAGCCTGTGTAGTTTTCACTTGTTACAATCTTTTATTTTTTTGGCTCACAACTTATTGTATTGTTAGAATAAGGTGTCTCTGATGATACTTTTAGAAGGTTTCATTGACTTCTCAGTGGATGTCATAGGTACACTCGCCTTTTTGCATAAACCCATCACTAGATGGGGAAAGAAAACCCCCACCTTCTGTCCACTAATGCATCTCTTCATGTTTTGGTGGATCCATTTATCGATGCGGGCCTGCTTTTTCTGCAAAATAGCATAGAGTAAAACTTCTCTAAAAGTATTAATGTTAGAAACATTTAAAGTACGTACTACTTGTGTGCACACAAATTGAATCCACATCTTAGGCTCAAGAAACATAATTACTTGCTGAAAAGATACTGTGATATTGGTACCTGCCTGATATTTCCATTCACCCATCTCTCCAGGGAAAAAGTTTATAATACTATCCATATCTATATCTCAGAAATATTGTAGATCAATTTCATCAATAAAATCATTGTCATAGTATAGAACATTATAAATGCTGCAAATAATTTGAAGGGATACTCGCACTTTCTTCCCCCGCAGAAGTACCATATCCCAAATATGGCCTTCAATATTTCTAGACTCTTGGTCCCATAAAGATGCATAAAACTCCTGAATAATAGGGACCACAGCATTCTCTTTCCGGATCATCCAAAAATGTTCCCACCTATGATATCTTACTAAAGGTCATATTTCCTTACATAGGATCATCAACGGGTCAAATCCCTTTTCTTGGATAAAGGTTTTCCCTTTTAGTTCAATAAAATATTTTCCAATATCTGAGTTTGCAAAATTAAGGGGTTTGGACCCGTCGATGGTTCAAGTTCATTGGTTCTTCTCACTTTTCCAGGAGGCATATTTAAACAAAGAACCAAATCATGCAATATCAAATAAAACAATAAAAAGTTTGAGTTAGGAACCCGTCACCTCGAAGAAATCTTGAAGTCCTTGTCATTTGCATTGGTAAATGGTTCCTTTGTGTGCTCCCCTCGCTTGCTACACCGAAAGATCTTGAATGATAAGGGATTCTTACTAGTTACAAGGAGTTTTGGATTTAGTATTTTAGGTTTGAAAAGTTTTGGGAGATTTGAGAGGATTAAGAGATTAAGGATATATTAAGTATGTTTATAAGGGGTATTAGGGTTAAGAACAGGTTTTTTAAATGGTAAAAGTCAAGTAAAACTAAGTTTTAGCCGTCAGGTTGCGTAATTTAGTTAGGTCAACCCTGCAGAAAAATTACAACAATGTCGTGACATCTGTGGCAGTGTACCGTTGTTGCGACTGATAACTCTTGGAAAGAGTTATATTTCTTGCCTTTAGACCTAGCTAATTGCTTGTACTTGGGTACATTTAGTTGCATTTTGGGACATTTCATTAGCATTTTTATCATTGCATTAAGAGCTTGAACTGTGTTTTCATGATAGATACTTTTAATTGCATGTGGAAGGGTTGTGTTTGGTGTTTTGGCATGTGTAGGATGTAGAGAAAAAAATAAAAGAATGAAGGTTTGTCGTGGAAAAAATTTGGACAAATTTGCCAACGAAAATGTCGTGGAAATTTCAGGGAGATGACCGAGTCAACACTCAATGCATACCAGTTTCAACCCAAACCTAGTACCAAAAAATTCCACCTAGAAAAGAGGAGAAGATATTGTAGGCTATTGGAGTTACCATAGGAAGAAAAGCTTATAAATAGCCAAGAGAAAACCTTAAAGGGTGTGGATATCCTGAGGCAACAATAGAGGGTAGTGACTGACTAGAGATGGAAAATGAAGATCCAGAGGCAGCAATAGATGGTAGTGGCTGAGTAGAGATAGAAAGTGGAGATTCAGAGGCAATCCCTTTCAACCACCATAGGACACTATGCTGCTAGATTGTGGATTAGTTTGGCGACAAACATCTTCCTAAGTTCTTCTATTATTTTGTATGATGTTATCCCGTGAATTGATTTGATCGAAATGATGTTGGGTGTTAATTTGAACTTGAATTTTAATTACCAACCCATGAGTTATATCTCATAGGGCTGGGATTACATGATGAGACTTTTATTTTCTTTAATGGTTAAAGCATATATTTAATTTAATCTACTGTTTCATTCAATTATTTTTATTTCCCAATTGTATGTGTACATTCTCTAGACATAGATGAGTGTGCAGTATGCCCATAAACTGAATCTAATTCTGAAAAGATTAGATTAATTAGACTAAAATTGAATGATACAAGTCGATATTTGATTGAATACTTACAGCAGAATTTAGACATACAACAACGTTTACATAGAACGAAGATAAAACAGTGCAGGTTGTCGTGCTAAGGCCTATAGACACAGGTCAAGTAACTTGAGATTTTGATCTCGAAAAAAGTAGGTCACTTTAGGTCACTTTAGTAGTAGATTGAGTATAATTTTGCTAAGGCATTACTGAAACTAAGGGTAGATTCTTAGTAATCCCTTAATCCTTTGTTGTTGTATCTTTTCCATAGCATTCTTAGTTATTTATTTGCTCGCATATTATTCACGTAGTTATTCTCTTAACTGACATTGCACTTTTACTCTTACTTTGCCTTAGCATTTACCAGTATTAGTCAGTATACATTTCGCACACATCCTTACTATTTTAATTTACCACTATGTACATAACTTGGTTTTGCCATAGCATTAGTCATAATTTATTATAATAAATTGACCACTTTTATACCTAATCTGATCCATGTGGAAACGATCTCACTTATCACTTTATTACTTGATTTGACGTATATACTTGCACATTTTGCATTTCATTTCACGCACAACAAGTTTTTGGCACCGTTGCCGAGAAACGGCAAACCAGTGTAATTTGGTTTGGTTATTTTACATAATTGTATTAAGTTTTATTTAACTTAGTTTACTTTAATTTCTACATGTTTTTCATCAGTGCATGAGAAGAGGCATTCCTGTTAATAACAAATGTCATTTTGACCAAGATATTGAAAGAACTTTATGAAGAAGGAGGAAAGAACTATGAAAAATGGCTAGGAATGGGAATGATCCTAGTCTCTATGATAATCCGAATAGTCAAAAAGTTAATCCTCATGTTCATAGGGTGGTAGCTAGTATCAATGATAATTTGAATGGTTAGGACGCTAATCCTCATGTTCATACGGTGATAGATGATCGAAACAGACAATCCAAGAGCACGTTGTTCCAATTTTAGAGGATTTGAATCCAAAATAGTCAGACCGCACATACAAGCTTAGAATTTTGAGCTGAAACAAGTAATGTTTTTGATGTTACAAATAGTAGGACAGTTTAGTGGATTACCCACTGAAGATTGAATACTGCATTTAAGACTTTTTCTAGAGGCCTATGTCTTGTTTAGACAATAGGGTGTTCCTGAAGATGCTCTACGGCTTAAACTACTTCTGTATTCTTTAAGAGATCGTGTGAGAGCATGGCTAGATGCTTTACCGAGAATTCAAGAACACAAGGGAAGGAACAGTGCAAGGCCATCACTCTTAGAAGTGGAACTCAGCTTGATGATGTTGCTTAACATGCCACGGCAGGAGAGGATAACTCGAATAACAACCAGGTAAAGATCCTAGAGTCATCTGAAAAACATATTGAACCTAAAAAGGGTAAGCAACAAAATGTGATGGCAGAATTAGATCATGTTGTCAACAAAAATGCCATAGCAAAACAATATCAGCAACCTAAAGGACAACCACATTTACCTTTTCCTCATCGATTTCATAATTCTAAGTAGGACATTCAGTTCAAAAGTTTTTTGGATGTATTGAAGCAACGCCACATCAACATACCACTAGTTGAAGCTTTGGAGCAAATGCCCAATTATGTGATTTTTATTATAGATATATTGTCAAAAAAGCACAGATTGGGAGGATTTAAGACTGTAGCTCTCACTTAAGGGTGCACAGTAATGTTGACAGATAAATTACCTCCAAAGTTAAAGGACCTAGGGAGTTTGACTATCCTTTGTTCAATTAGAAATCATTATGTTGGTAAGGCGTTATGTGATCTAGGAGCCAGTATAAATCTAACGCCTATGCCTATTTTCAGGAAGCTAGGAATTGGAAAAGCTAGACCTACTATAGTTATGTTCAAACTGGCTGATCGATCCTACGTGCATCCAGAAGGTAAAATTGAATATGTGTTGGTAAGAGTAGATAATTTATATTTCATGCGAATTTCCTTATTTTAGAATGTGAAGCTGACCAAGATGTGCCAATTATTCTTGGAAGACCTTTTCTTACTACTAGTAGGACTTTAATTGATGTACAAAAAGGTGAGCTAACCATGAAGGTAAATGGTCAGCAGGTTACCTTCAACGTATTTAATTATTTGAAATGTGCTAATGTTAATGATGAATGCCACACCATTGGGTTGATAGAAACAACATTTAAGGAGTTCACCAAATTTTGCCATAGTAATTCTGATACTGACGAAGACTCACTTGAGTAGAGTGATACAGTAAGTTTTGAAGAATTTGGTGAATTATTGGAAGCCAAGCAGAAGTGGATAGACTAGGGAAGAAGTTTGAATCCATGGGTTTAGGAAATCGATCTTTCAATCCTCCTAAACCTTCTATAGAGGAATCTCCTACACTAAAGTTAAAATTTTTTCTACTGCATTTGATGTATGCATATTTGGGCGACAACAGTACTTTACCGGTAGCAATTTCTACGAAGTTGACACCTGAGCAAGAGGCAAGTTTGTTAGAAGTTCTTCGACGATTTGAAAAGGCATTGGGATGGACCCTGGCTAATATAAAGAGAATTAGCTTTGCATTCTGCATGCATAAAATTTTGTTGGGGATTGCCCTACCAATTCTATTGAGCAACAGTGAAGACTGAATCAATCATGAAAAAAGTTATCAAGAAAGAGATTATTAAGTGGCTTGATGTTGGGATCATTTACCGATTTCAAGCAGTTTATGGGTGAGTCATGTACAATGTGCACCCAAGAAAGGAGGGGTCACAGTGGTAAGTAATGATAACAATGAGCTCATACAACTTGCACTTTCACAGGATGGAGAGTATGTATGGATTACCGCAAGCTTAACACGGCAACTAGGAAAGACCATTTTCCCCTACCATTCATTGATCAGATGTTGGATAGATTAGTTGGTAACACTTTCTACTATTTTTTAAATGGTTATTCAGGATATAATCAGATTGCGATAGCCCCCAATCACCAAGAGAATATAACTTTCACATGTCCATATGGTACTTTTGCGTTCAGACAGATGTCCTTTGGGTTATGAAATGCCTCGATAACTTTTCAACATTTTATGATGCCAATATTCTCTAACATGGTGGAAAATTTTATTGAAGTCTTCATGGATGGTTTTTCTGTGTTCGGGAATGATTTTGAGGATTGTTTCAAAAATCTAAAGTTGGTTTTGTGCCATTGTGAAGAAATCAATCTTGTTTGAAATTGGGAAAAATGTCACTTCATGGTTCATGAAGGAATTGTCCTAGGGCAAAAGATTTCACAAAGAGGAATTGAAGTGGACAGAGCAAAAATTGAAGTGATAGAAAAATTACCAGCTCCCACCAGTGTCAAGGGTATTAGAAGTTTTGTAGGTCATGCAAGTTTTTATAGAAGATTTATTAAGGATTTTTCGATGATATCTAAACCCTTGTGCACTTTGTTCGAGCAGAATAGACCTTTCAATTTTGTTTAACATTGTTTGGTAGCCTTTGTAGAGTTAAAGCAAAAACTTATAGCAACACCAATTGCAGTAGCTCCAGAATGGAAACTGCCTTTTGAACTCATGCGTAATGCTAGTGATTATGCTATGCGAGCCATGTTGGGTCAAAGAAAAGACAAAACACTACGAGCAATATATTATGCTAGTAAAACTTTATCAGAAGCGCAGCTTAACTACACCAGCACGGAAAAAGAGTTATTGGTTGCGGTGTTTGCGTTCGATAAATTTCATTCTTATCTAGTTTGTATAAAAGTCATAACCTACACAAATCACTCTCCTATTAAGTATCTAATGAGAAAAATGGATGCTAAGCGGTTGAATAGGTGGATACTTTTGCAGCAGGAGCTTGACTTGGAAATTAGAGATCGAAAAGGGACTGAGAATCAAGTGGCTGATCACTTGTCAAGATTAGAATATGGAAGTGAAGATGATCATCACACACTTATGAAAGAAGAATTTCCAGATGAACAACTGTTAGTTGTCACGGCATTACCTTGGTATGCCAACATAGTGAACTATTTAGTGAGTGGTGTTTGGCCACCCGATCTTAACATTCAAAAAAGACGAAATTTTTTTCATGATGCCAAGCACTATTATTGGGATGAACCTTTCGTGTTTAAACATTGTGCTCATCAAATAATTAGGAAATGTGTTCCTGATGATGAAATACATAGCATTCTACAGCATTATCATTCATCTCCGTATGGAGGACATTTTGGAGGGATGAAAACTATTGCCAAAGTACTTAATCAGGATTTTATTGGCCAAGTCTATTCAATGCTGCTCATGAACTCTATCAGTCATACGACCGTTGTCAGAGAACAGGAAATCTATCTAGGATACACAAAATGCCCTTGCAAAGGATACTGGACATTGAGTTATTTGATGTATGGGGAATAGACTTTATGGGTCCATTTCCACCGTCAATAGGCAAATTGTACATACTGTTAGCAGTGGGCTATATCTCTAAGTGGGTTGAGGTGGTTGCCCTCCCTACTAATGATGCAAGGCCAGTGATAAAGTTTTTACAGAAGAGCATTTTTACAAGATTCGGTACACCTAGAGTCATTATTAGTGATGGGGGGTCTCATTTTGATTGCAAGTTGGTAGCAAATGCTTTGCATCGATATGGGGTGAAACATAAGATTGTCAGAACATATCACCCCCGAAAAAATGGAGAAGCTAAAATTTCTAACAGAGAAAATAAAAAATTTAGAGAAAGTGGATAACCCTACTCGTAAGGACTGGTCTACCAATTGGATAAAGCTTTATGGGTGTATCGTACCGCATACAAAACTCCGTTGGGGATGTCACCCTTTAAGCTTGTCTATGGCAAGCCATGTCACCTTTCTCTTTAACTTGAGCACAAAGCATTTTGGGCTATTAAGAAGATGAGCATGGATTAAGGCGCTACTAGCCATAAGAGGTTGTTAAATTTGAATGAAATGGAGGAGTTCTAAGCACAAGCATATGAGAATGCTAAGCTGTACAAGGAAAAAACCAAGCGTTGGCACGATAAAAGAATCATGTCGCGGCTATTTAAGCTAGGAAAATAGGTGTTGTTATTCAACTCTAGGATAAAATTTTTCCTGGTAAATTAAAATCTCACTGGTCAGGTCCTTTTGAAGTAGCCCAAGTGTATTCTCATTGAGCTATTATTATCAAAGACTTAAAAATGGGGGTCACATTTAAAGTTAATAAGTAACGCTGAAAGCACTACTAGGCTGCCCATGTGGATCGAGACAAGCACTCCACTAACCTCCGAGATGTTTGAGCTAACAATTTCTTTTATCTTTTTTTCTTTAATTTCTTTACTTTAATTTTATTTTTAGTACTTATTTAATACTATTTTCATTTCTGTTTTTATTTTTGAATAGTGTTTTATATGATTTCCAGAGATAGAATAAAAAATGTGAATTGAGCAGTTGTGATATCAAGAGGCGCTTGTTGTAGCATTGTGGCAAATTGGGTAAATGGATAAAATGAAGATGACTGGGCAGATAAGTCCAATGGGAGAATTGCATTTTTTTTAGCTGGGTCCATTTTGTTACTTGGAGATCCCATGGAAGACAAGTTAAAATTTTAGTTTAAGGATTAGGGCACTTCACATTTCCCCCTCAAAATCCTCTTAATTTTCTTCTTTCCTCCTCCATGTCACGCAACTTCCCTAGCATGTTTCATTTTTACTAAACTTTCATCACTATCTCCCTTATTTTCCTCTTCTCAACTGCTCACATCTCTTAAGTTTCTCCTAAAGTTTTCATTTTCATTACTCTTTCTCTTCAATCTCTCTTATCTTTTCTTCCACTACGTTCTCCAATATTTCTACAGTTTTCCCCAATGGCTAGCATCAAAACTGCCTCCAAAACTGTTGAACCATCAAGGGCTGGTGCTACTCAGTCAAAGACATTCTTTAACAGTGTCACAGCCACGAGATACAATAACAACATCGCGAAGTGCCTTTTTTGTTTTGAGCAAGGGTTCTTGTTTAAAGGTGAACCATACATGGGATACGATTAATTTGTATCCTCCATAGTAGAAAAGCATGGGTGAAACATTTTCTGTTTGCACCCCAAGGACGTTTTAGGTAAAATTGTTCGAGAATTTTATGCCCATGCCAATTCTCCAGATTTCCCTTTTATATATGTAAAGGGCACTTTTGTTCCTTTTGTGATGACCATATTAATGCACAATTTGGTCTTTCAGGTGTCCAAGACGAACACACACTGTTTGCTGAAAGTATCGTTGCTGAGGGTTTAGCCCAGATATTGGATGATTTATGTATTGAAGGAACACGATGGATTGTGTATAGTCAATAATGTTATATTATTTATAAGGATTTGTTGAAACCTATTGGTAAAGTACGGTAGGAGTCGACTTATGTTGTCTACGCACAATAGAATTGTTTCAAAATAAAGAATGCTTTTACTACACTCGATCATTGTAACATCCCAATTTTGGGCCTACTCGGAACAGTGGTTTCGGGACCACAAATCCGATGAGGAAAAATTTATTTTTCTTATATTTTTATGGTCTACAATTTCACGAAATGATTTTGTGAAAATTTTGTTCAAAAATTTTGACGTTTGGCACTCAATTTAGTCAAAAGGACTAAATTGTAAAAAGTACAAAAGTTGAGTTTTATATGTTAAACGTATTTAATAGTTATGGAACTATAAATTAGGGGTCCTTATATGGTAATTAGACCATTAGTTAGTGATGGAAAAAATTGAACATGAGATAAGTGAAATAGGATTTTTTTTAAGTAAGAGCATTTTAGTCATTTAGTAATTAAATAGAATTAAAAGGGAAAAAGATGTAAAAATTGTGTTCATCATCCTTGCTTGTTGCCAAAACTTGAAGGAAGTCATCGCTAGGATTTCTTCACTTTCTCAAGCTCATAATCAAGAAGAATGAAATTCAGAATTAGATCGGGGAAAGAAAAAGATAGAGGACTAAGTTGCTAGATTTGGTCAAATTTTGTACCGAGGTAATTTTACGGTAAATAAATGCAGTATTTTGATAATTATTATTAATGCTGTTATTTTCCAGCGATTATATATTTATTTCATGAATTTCTTTAATGTTGACTCAAGTATGATACGATAGAGAATTAGTATTAAAAAATCCCGTTGAAACTTTTGGAATGTATCGGATACAAATGTTATGAAATTTGGGTGATGAGATCCCATTTAAGACCATGTCTGGGACATGGCATTGGCATCATTGAGACAATTAGAGGTCCCATGTAAGACCTTTTCTGGAACATGGCGTTGGCAACGAGATGAGAGGTCTCCCGTAAGACCATGTCAGGGACATGGCATGGGCACCGATATGAGAACCCCATGTAAGACCATATCTGGGATATGGCATTAGCAGTACAGGAAACATCCCATGTAAGACTATGTCTGGGACATAGCTTTGGCATGTTATATTCAGACAAGAGACCCTAGTATCCTTATTATTCCAAGTGATTCAAGGGGCTAGAAAATGAATTAAGTTACAAGAAAGTTCAAGCAAAAGCATGATAACTAGATTCAGGTGAGTTATAAAGGATTGAAAATATCTCAGTTATCAGTTGAGAAAAAGAATTTCAGTAAGTGAAGAGTAAGTTATAATCGTGAGTTATTAAAGCAAGCAAGTAAGTAAATAAGTAAGTGAGTAAGTAAAGAAGAAAGTAAAGATCCTAGTGCTTGATGAAAATTTATGAGTATGATGGTTTATGATAAATGTTGTTATTTATTTACTTGTAAACTTACTAAGCTTTATGCTTACTTCTTTTATTTCTTTTTCTTTCATATAGTATTATCAATCATAGTTGGGATCTTGAAGACGTCGGAGAGCGTTTACACAATCAACCACCACAATTCAGTATTTTAAGACGATAAATGTTTTGACCTATGGCATGTATAGGGACTTAGTCATTTCGATTGTATATTCTCAAATTATGACCAAAAGATGATATGTAAATATTTTATGATGAATAGTTATTAAAATGGCTAAGTATGAAGGTGTTTGTTGTTATAAAAGTCTAGGTGATAAATTATGCCTAGAAATCATGAAAAAGTAAAAATTGGTAGTGAATCAGTTTTGAGACAACAGTAGTGACGTGCTTTTGAAAAATCACCAAGGATAGTAGAAAATGAATTGGAGGGTGGATGAGATATAGAATTAAAGCTTATTGAGCCTATTTTCATAGGAAAATAACAGTGTAGACAAAGGAATTATGTATTCTGAGATATTGCATTTTAGTTAGACAAGGTCAAAGTGGTTTTCAGAATCCCCTGTTCTTACATTGGAAAATCATTAAAAATTGTAAAAAAATAGTTATGAGTTATAATTTATATTTCTAGATTTCTTATTGAGTCTATTTTCTATAGAAACAAGTGAGAACACTATATGAATTCTGTACAATAAGATAATTAAATTTTAGTGACAAGACATCAAGACAGTCAATCGGTGAAATAGGGGAGAATTTAACTAATAAACTGTACTAATTGGCTGAACCAAAAATTCTAAAAAATTTATGGTGAAAATACATATGAGTCTAGTTTCAGGAAAAATTTATAGATCTAAATTTTGAGTTTTGTAGCTCGAGTTATAATTAATTTAGTAACTATTGCGCAAGTGGATAGATTTGTTGTGAATAGTAAAATTAATTTCAAAAGTACAATTTTATGCCCCGAACTTTTAAGTTAAGTCAAGTAACGCCTTATACTCGACTCCGACAACGGTCTCGAGTAAGGGGTGTTACATTTTTTAGTATCAGAGCAGGTTTAGCTGGTTCTCGAAATATTCAGTATGAATAAGAGTCTAGCTATACATGCCATACTTGTATTTTGATAGTGTGACGACTCCTGACGATTTTAAAATGTTTTACTTTTATAGTTATGGATCCCGAAAGAGCTGGTATAGATGAGGTAGAAAGTAATGCGCCCACTCCCGCAGAAGGGACGGTGCCACCAGATGGTAGTGAAAGGCCCATTACAGTTAGTCAGGGAGGAAAGGCTCGAAAAGCCTTCTTCCAAGCTATGAATAAATGGTTTGCCGAGTTCGTTCGTACGAATCCGGCTGTTAGACCTCCACCCCCTCATGATTTTCAAATTCCCCATGTAGCTCCCCTAGTTACATGTACAGTTCTAGGAGAAAGGCCACCAATTGATAAGATCAGAAAATAAGGAGCTGAAGAGTTTTGGGCTATTAAAGATGATGATATAGAGAGATCAAAATTTTTGCTTGAGAATACTATCAGAGTATTTGATGAGTTATCCTATACACCTGAGAAATGTTGAAGTGTGTTGTCTCACTCCTTAGAGATTCGGCCTATCATTGGTGGAAGACTCTTGTGTCAGTTGTACTGAGTGAGAGAGTTATTTGGGATTTCTTTCAGGAGGAGTTCCATAAAAAGTATATGAGTCAGAGGTTTATTGACCAGAAATGAAAAGAGTTCCTTGAGTTAAAGTAGGGTAAGATGACTGTTACTGAGTATGAACGTGAATTTGTCAGACTCTGCAAGTATGCTCGAGAGTGTGTATCTACAGAAGCTATTATGTGTAAAAGATTTAAGGATGGGCTCAATGATGATATCTGACTGTCAGTTGGTGTTCTAAAGATAAAAGAGTTTGTTGTTCTAGTTGAAAGAGCCTGTAAGGCAGAGGAGTTGTTAAAAGACAAAGAAAAGGGTAAAGCTGAAATTGAAGTTCAAGACTCGAAGAAAAGGCAGATGAGTCAAATAGTTCTCTTGCCATGATTTCTGTTATGTCTGCTCAGAAATGTTTGAGGAAAAGGTATGAAGCTTATCTTGCTTTTGTATTGAATACTAAAGATCCAGAGTTGAAAATTGAATCAGTGCCAGTAGTTTGAGAGTTTTTCGATGTGTTTCCGGAAGAATTGCCAGGTTTGTCCCCTATTAGAGAAGTTGAGTTTGGTATTGAGTCGATTCCAGGTACCACACCTATTTCTATTGCTCCTTATAGAATGGCTCCAATGGAATTGAAAGAATTGAAAGCTCAGTTGCAGGAATTAATTGATAAAGGTTTTGTAAGGCCTAGTTGTTCTCCGTAGGGTGCACTAGTGCTTTTTGTGAAAAAGAAAGACGGTTCGATGAGGTTTTGTATAGATTGTCGGCAGCTAAACAAAGTGACAATAAAAAAATAAATATCCACTGCCTAGAATTGATGATCTGTTTGACCAATTGAAGGGAGCCACAATGTTCTCCAAGATAGATTTTAGATCCGGTTACTATCAGTTGCGGGTTAAAGAACCAGATGTTCTGAAGACTGCTTTCTTGACTAGGTATGGTCATTATGAGTTTCTTGTTATGCCATTTGGTTTGACTAATGCTCCTGCCATATTCATGGATTTAATGAATCGAATCTTTCGACTGTACTTGGACAAGTTTGTAGTTGTGGTTATTGATGATATTCTGATTTATTCTCCTGATGAGACTGAACATGCCGAACATTTGAGCACAATTTTACAGATTTTGAGGGACAATCAGTTGTATTCCAAGTTTAGCAAAAGTGAGTTCTGGCTTCAAGAATTCGTATTCCTTGGGCACATTGTCTCAGGTGATGGTATTAAAGTTGATCCGAGTAAAATTTCAGCAATTGTTGAGTGGAAACCACCCAGGAATGTATCAGAGGTTAGAAGTTTTCTTGGATTAGCTGGTTATTACAGACGGTTTGTAAAGGAATTTTCCATGATAGTTACTTCATTGACAAGATTGTTGTAGAAAGATGTCAAGTTTGAATGGACTGAGAAGTGTCAGCAGAGTTTTGACAAGTTAAAGGCATTGTTGACTGAAGCTCCTGTTTTAGTACATCTAGAACCGGGTAAAGAATTTGTGATTTACAGTAATGCATCCTTGAATGGATTGGGTTGTGTACTTATGCAAGAAGGTAAAGTAATAGCATATGCTTCCATATAGTTAAAGCTACATGAGAAAAACTACCCGACACATGATTTAGAGCTAGCTGCCATTGTATTTGCATTGAAGATTTGGAGACATCACTTGTAATGTGAGAAGTGCCGAATATTTACTGACCATAAAAGTTTGAAATACTTGATGACTCAGAAAGATTTGAACTTGAGGCAAAGAAGATGGCTAGAGTTGATTAAAGATTATGAGCTAGTGATCGATTATCACCCGGGTAAGGCAAATGTTGTTGCTGATGGTTTGAGTAGAAAGTCTTTATTTACATTGAGAGCTTTGAATACTAGTTTGGCTTTTTCAGATGACGGTTCTATTTTAGCTGAGTTGAGAGCTAAACTGACGTTTCTTGAAGAAATCTGTAAAGCTCAAAAAGATGATAATGAGTTACAAGCTAAAAGAGCTCAGTGTGAGACAGGTGTAGAGTCTGATTTTCAGATCGGTTTTGATGGTTGTTTGATGTTCAGATATTGGATATGTGTACCGAAGAATGATGAGCTTGTTCGAAAGATTTTACAAGAAGCACATAGCAGTTCTTTGTCTATTCACCCAGGTAGTACAAAGATGTATAATGATTTGGAGAAAATGTATTGGTGGGTAGGAATGAAAAGAGATATTTCAGAATTTGTTTCTAGATGCTTGATTTGTTAGCAGGTAAAGGTCGAATATCAGGTACCTTCAGGTTTGTTGCAGCCTATGTTAGTTCCTGAGTGGAAATGGGACCGACTTACCATGGATTTTCTAATAGGGTTGCCGTTGACACCGAGAAAGAAAGATGCAATATGGGTTGATCTAGTCAAAGAAACAGAAGAGAAAGTAAAAGTCATTAGGGATTGCTTGAAAGCAGCTTCGGATAGACAGAAATCTTATGCAGATTTGAAAGGAAAAGAGATTGAGTTTCAGGTTGGTGACAGGGTATTTTTGAAAGTATCCCCGTGGAAGAAAATTTTTAGATTTGGCAAGAAAGGCAAACTAAGTCCACGTTTCATTGGACCATTTGAGGTGACTAGAAGAATTGGGCCCTTAGCATACTGGTTAGTTTTGCCAACTGAGTTAAAGAAGATTCATAATGTATTTCATGTGTCTATGTTACGTCGTTACCGTTCCAATCTGTCACATGTGATCTCACGGACAGAGGTTGAGATTCAGCCAGACATGACTTATGTTGAAGAACCGATAAAAATTCTAGATAGAGAGATCAAGCAACTAAAGAACAAGAGTATTGCACTTGTGAAAGTGTTATGGAATAGGCATGGGGTCGATGAGGCTACGTGGGATCCCGAAGAGGCTATACGACAATAGTGCCCAAATCTCTTCACAGGTAAGATTTTCGGGGACGAATATCCCTAAAAGGGGGAGAAATGTAACATCCCGATTTTGGGCCTAGTCGGAACAGTGGTTTCGGGACCACAAATCCGATGAGAAAAAAATTATTTTTCTTATGTTTTTATGGTCTACAATTTCACGGAATGATTTTGTGAAAATTTCGTTCAAAAATTTTGACGTTTGGGCACTCAATTTAGTCAAAGGACTAAATTGTAAAAAGTGAAAAAGTTGAGTTTTATATGTTAAAGGTGTTTAATAGTTATGGAACTATAAATTAGGGGTCCTTATATGGTAATTAGACCATTAGTTAGTGATGGACAAAAATGGACATGAGATAAGTGAAATAGCATTTTTTTTAAGTAAGGGCATTTTAGTCACTTAGTAAATAAATATAATTAAAAGGGAAAAAGATGTAAAAATTGTGTTCATCATCCTTGCTTGCTGCCAAAACTTGAAGGAAGCCATAGCTAGGGTTTCTTCACTTTCTCAAGCTCATAATCAAGAAGAACGAAATTCAGAGTTAGCCCGGGGAAAGAAAAAGATAGAGGACTAAGTTGCTAGATTTGGTCAAATTTTCTACCAACGTAAGTTTATGGTAAATAAATGCAATATTTTGATAATTATTATTAATACTGTTATTTTCCAGCTATTATATATTTATTTCATGAATTTATTTAATGTTGACTCAAGTATGATACGATAGAGAATTAGTATTAAAAAGTCCCGTTGAAACTTTTGGAATGTATCGGATACAAATGTTATGAAATTTGGGTGATGAGATCCCATGTAAGACCATGTCTGGGACATGGCATGGGCACCGATATGAGAACTCCCATGTAAGACCATATCTGGGATATGGCATTGGCAGTACAGGAAACATCCCATGTAAGACTATGTCTGGGACATAGCTTTGGCATATTATATTCAGACAAGAGACCTGAGTATCCCTAGTATTCCAAGTGATTCAACGGGCAAGAAAATGAATTAAGTTACATGAAAGTTCAAGCTAAAGCATGGTAACTAGATTCAGTTGAGTTATAAAGGATTGAAAATATCTCAGTTATCAGTTGAGAAAAAAATTTCAGTAAGTGAAGATTAAGTTATAATCGTGAGTTATTTAAGCAAGCAAGTAAGTAAACAAGTAAGTGAGTAAGTAAAGAAGAAAGTAAAGATCCTAGTGCTTGATGAAAATTTATGAGTATGATGGTTTATGATAAATGTTGTTATTTATTTACTTGTAAACTTACTAAAATTTATGCTTACTTCTTTTATTTCTTTTTCTTTCATATAGTATTCTCAAGCATAGTCAGGATCTTGAAGACGTCGGAGAGCGTTCACACTATCAACCACCACAACTCGGTATTTTAAAACGATAAATGTTTCGAGCTATGGCATGTATAGGGACTTAGTCATTTCGATTGTACATTCTTAAATTATGACCAAAAGATGATATGTAAGTATTTGATGATGAATAGTTATTACAATGGCTCAGTATGAAGGTGTTTGTTGTTATAAAAGTCTAGGTGATAAATTATGCCTAGAAATCAAGAAAAAGTAAAAATTTGATAGTGAATCAGTTTTGAGACAGCAGTAGTGGCGTGCTTTTGAAAAATCACCAAGGATAGTAGAAAATGAATTACAGGGTGGATGAGATATAGAATTAAAGCTTATTGAGTCTATTTTCATAGAAAAATAATAGTGTAGACAAAGGAATTATATATTCTGATATATTGCATTTTAGTTAGACACAAGGTCAAAGTGGTTTTCGGAATCCCCTATTCTGACATTGGAAAATCATTAAAAATTGTAAAAAAAATAGTTATGAGTTGTAATTTATATGTCTAGATTTCTTATTGAGTCTATTTTTTTGTAGAAACAAGTGAGAACACCATATGAAGTCTGTACAATGAGATAATTAAATTTTAGTGACAAGAAGTCAGGATAGTCGATCAGTGAAAGAGGGGAGACTTTAACTAATAAACTATACTAATTGGCTAAACCAAAAATTTTGAAAAATTTATGGTTAAAAGATATATGAGTCTAGTTTTAGGGAAAGTTTACGGATCTAAATTTTCAGTTTCGTAGCTCGTGTTATAATTAATTTAGTAACTATTGCGCAGGTGGACGGATTTGTTGTGAATAGTGAAATTAATTTCAAAAGTAAAATTTATGCCCCAAACTTTTAAGTCAAGTAACGCCTCATGCTCGACTCCAGCAACGGTCTCGGGTAAGGGGTGTTACAATCATAAAAGATAGAAGAATTAATGTTGGTAGGATCATTTTTCAGGAAGTACACTGATGTGCTGAGAAGAATGTTAGTCTCACTTATTACAGCTCTATGTCGAATCATTGAAGTCCCTCTCAATGCGGATGAGGATATCACCCCCTAACAAGGGTGGACTGACCAAGACCATTTCTGCCAACATCCAAGGCACTAATGCTGATAGGACAACTAAGTGTTGCGTGTAACTATGTAATGCAAATGTGCAAGTGTACACGTTGATTCAAGTAATGTTGTGATGAGTGAGTGAGTCTCTATAGGGATCAGAATTGATTACAATTGGTAAAGTATTACTGCAGATTTAACTAATTAAACTATGCAAAAGAAACAGAATATAAATTGATGAAGAGAATAAACGAATGAACTAATAATATCAATTATAACTAAAAAAATGACAAATCAATCTAAATGTCGTGGCAATTCAAAAAGAATAAGTAGATAGTATTTCTGTTGTTGAATAATAAAGGTTGGAATTACTCAGGGAATATTTTCGTAACATAATAATGCCAAGGCAAAATTTTGACTAACTACTGCCCAGAGAATTTCTACTGCAGTCTACTTCTTTCGAAAGTAAGAAGTTAGTTATTATCTTGAGCCTGTGTATGTCTACAAGACTCACGAATGATAACCACACTAACGTTCTTCACCTGTATAGATCACAACTTCTATGTTTAGAGTGCTACAATTATTCTTTCGAATACTTGCCTGTATCAATCAATTAATAATCTGATGTATTTAATCCTTTCAGTTTCAAATCCATCTAAGAACATAACATATAGTCAACTATGTCTAGAGCTTGCACGCATGCATCTAAACTAAGCATAAATCGAATGAAACAGTGTTTTCAATCAAAATCATATCATAGGCATTACAGCTAATTCAATATTCACCCAAATAATTCTAACCCAAAGATAATTAGCTCATGGGTGGGCAATGAAATCTAAAATTAAATCATGCATCAACATTCTTCAAGTTTTACGAGTCACAAAATTAAAACCAACAAAAATAGAACAAAGGCAGAAGTGCAGGAAGTTCTCGCTACACTCCAGCTTCTTCTCAAGATTTTACGCAAAACTCAGGACAGATTTCTCTTCCCCTTCTTCGCGTCTGTGATCTCCTCTTTTTAGTTACTACCCTCTTCTTCTCTTTTAATTTTTTTATACAAATACTCCACATGATTCTATTGTAGAGAGAGTAACTCCTCTCTTTCTTTTCTTTTCTCCTCACAATTTGTGTGTTCTTCCTCTCTTCTCTCTCCTTCTTTTATAAGGTAGATATGTCCCTCTCAGCACACATATTTTACACCTTTTTTTAGGGCGATTTATCTGGTACACATACAGCTGGCTGAGAGTGCCATGGATTGAGTGTTGTATCATCTTCCTGGAATTGCCATGACATTTCTATTGGCAATCTATCCCACCATTTGCAGTGGCAATGTTTCACCTTCTTCGTTATCTTTTCCTTCTTCTTGCCTCTTTCATCCTACCTGCACCTACTACCAAATACTACCAAACCTCTTTCCAGCAATTCAAAGTAACATAAATTTACAGTTAGAACATAATCCAAGCTTTAGTATGTAATGCTCTAGTAATAAGTCTAAGATGCAAACATGTTTTCCTAATTACAAGCAAGTACTTCAGTTTAGGGGCTTGAAATATAACTCTTTTCAAGAGTTATCACACCCCCAAACATGAATTATTACTTGTCCTCAGGAAAATATGCATGAGTATTTATGAAAGCAGGTATGCATGAGTTTGCCAAAACATTACAATTACCTAATATATCACTGGACTATCTGAAATATATTTTATACCTTCATTCTCAGCAATCTTGTTTTCAGATAATTGGTTCAAATTTTATAGGTTTGTTTAGGTAATGAAGTGCAGAAAATGTTTCCTAAAAATAAAAGTTCCTAAATAACTATGCAATTTTGGCTATAGCAGACCTCTTCTAATATATTTAAAATATCTTTCCTCTAAACTCAATTTCACTTCTCATAATTATTATGTCATTGCATATTTTAATTTTTTTTTCTAGGGAATTCATCTTGTCACATGATTTGTATACTGGACAACCTTAATGGAGCAAACACTATATTGCAAGATATTACATCATGCCACAATTTGAATGGAATTCACTCATGAGCTAAGGTTTTTAACTAAAAAGATGGATGGAACAGACTACTACCTCCTTAGCTACTTAGCCTAACACTACAGTGGAGTGTCCCTACTTTCTTTTTCATCACTCTTATTTGAACTCATTTTTCTGACCAATAATACGATAGAGAAAACAAAGAATTACTAACCTACTCAATAATTTCAAACATTGGAGTGTAAAACTATTGCTAAGGTATTCCTTATCATTCATAACCAAATTATTGAATTTAGGATTAAGAAATTTAGATGCATTAAAAGAATCCTAATACATACTTAATTGCATTGATACTTAAGTTGTTCTACTTTTAGGAATCAATTTTCAAATAGCTATCCTAAGCTAAATGCAGACCTAATTACTTGAACAATTTTTTAAATTTATCAAAGAGTTATTATCCTCATCATCATTGACAAAAATATAATTAGCAAAGCCTGGCAATTATTTGGCAATTGTATGTCATGGCAAAATAAATGGCAAAACAACAAATATTAACATACATATCTAATGCAACCTATATGCACAATAGACCCCCAAACCTAAGGGATGCATTGCCCTCAATGCATAAAATAATGAAAAATGTCAAAAAAACAAAATGACAAACAAAAAATAATGCATGAATTAGAAATAAAAGCTTGGACAGAATATTTGTTACTCTTAATTTGGTTTGGTTGACTTCTTGGCTGCACGTTTGTAACGCTACTACCTCTTTGTTTCACCACTATTAGCTGAACTACTCTTCCAACAGCTTTCTTGTAAGGCTTCCTTTTCAGCTGATTGATAGGCACCTTTTATCCATCATCAGAATTTGATTTCGTGAGTTCATCAATCAGTTGATGAACTGCACGTTCTTTTGCGGTCATAGGTGCTTTCAATCTTGGTGTGGTGGCAATGGTAGTGTCTATAGGTGCAGTAGCTTGAGTCACATCACCATCTTCCTTCTCAAATTCAACATGGACAAATTTGATTTTCTCTATTTCTCCTTCTTGTTCGGTGGTCTATTTCTCCACAGTAAGATCTTCACCTTCATCATCATCCTCCTCAGACTCCAACAACAACTCCTTAGGAAAATCAGGGAACGGAGGCATGGGTCTTGTACAATTCTTCTGAAGAGATTTCTTCAGGGCCTTATCTCTTCACCAGATATACCCCCAATAGATAGCCATTTCCTCTTGAGCATGGCCAAAATCAGTGGCCAACCTTTGTTGGTGTTTCTCCAATTTCTAAAATTGTTGTTGTAAGACCTCTAAAGTATCGACCATCTTCTGCTCAAATACATTCTTAGTGGTTGATGGAGCAGCATCATTGAGCCTGGGTGGAGAAAATGTCGGGGAAAGATCTGAATGCCATGGCAGTTCCTGGCCGGAAAATTTCAAAGCAATGTGCTTAGTGATATCACCTTTATTAGGGATTCGGTCTCATTGGCTTGAAGAGGAGCGTTGACCTTCTGACAAAGCCCAGTGATAAGGCACAGAAAGTTTAAGGTATCGGCATTTTTCTAAGCACAACGGTGGACCTCTCGAAAGATAATGTTCCTAACATTTATCTTTCATCCCAAAATAACCGAATGGAGTAGTACCAAATGCTCCTTCGAGATTGTAGAATGTGGGTGGATGGAATAAGATGATTTTTTAAGAAATGATACCAAACCCTATAGTAGGGCTTCAAAGTTAACTTGTCAATGGTGTAGCAATCATTCCTTGAGACCGTCTATTTTATGCCCTCAACACAGACATCAGTATGCACGTGGTTTAATCTTTCTCCTATCATTGTCTTGAAAAAATCAGCATGTTCATCGAGAACATCAAACAACCCCGTATTGTGTATTTATCGAGTCGGCATCAAATAATATTGAAGTACCCTGCACATAACGAAAAGAATTTTTAGGGGAAGTAAGGTGAGCGTAGAACTCCTTTACTAATTTAGGGAAAACACCGTCAGGATGGAGACAGAAAATCCTTTTTTCATGCACAGAGGGCGTTTGGAGATGTTTTCGTGGTATTTGGTTTATGCTATCTTACTGAAAAATGTAGGCAGTTGTGCAGTAGTAGAAGTAGATGGTGTTTGACGAGCCATTGCCAAGAAGATGATAACTGTAAGAGTGAAAAAGATGAAACCTTTAAAAGTTTGGGATGAAAACAGAGAGAAAAATAACCAAGAAATAAAGTGAAGGTAACGGTGAAGAGGAAACTTAAACGGCTAGGGTAAAAGCTTGAGGGGAAAGAATCTGTGACATGGGTGATAAGATTGGGCCTTAATCATGGTCTCATAAATGTAACAGTAAATATTTAAGTGGGAAAAATGAAATGCTAGTAGATTTATTAAACTAAAAAGTGGTTAATAAAATGAGTGGGCTGAGGCCTACAGACCTAGGCCGCAACGTACCTATAAATAAAAAAATAAAAGTTAAATAAATTTATTGATTCAACTGAAACAAAGAAATTAAAAATAAAATAATTGAATAAACAGCGCAAGAGAGAAATATTAATTAGTTTGAAAATTGATGGAATTTTTAGCATGAATTATAGGAGCTCTAAAGTAATACTTTAACCGTTGATCATTGACTTTGAAAGTAGACTCATTTTGTTTGTCTTTGACATCTACAGCTCCATGAGGATATACCTGAACAACTTCAAATGAACCCGACCATCAAGACTTTAATTTTCCAAGAAACAATTTAAGCCTAGAATTGAAAAGCAAGCCTTGTTGTCCAGGAAATATGTCGTGGAAAAAATTTGTTATCATGTCATTGTTTCGTCTTTTCTTTGTACAGATTGGCATTTTCATAGGCTTGAGTTTGAAATTCATCCATCTCATTCAACTCCAATAAGCAATTATTTCTAGTAGATTTCCTACCCATATGCAGTTTCATGATTGCCCAAATGCCTTGTTTCCAGTTCAACAGGCAAGCGGCATGGTTTACCATAAACAAGCTGGAAAGGTGACATACCTATTGGTATCTTGAAAGTTGTTCGATATGCCCAAAAAACTTCATCTAGTCTTGCTGACCAATCTTTTCAGTTGGGATTAACTACCTTCTCTAGAATTTCTTTAATCTCTCTATTAGAGATTTCTGCTTGTTCATTCATCTAGGGATGATATGCCGTGGAAATTTTAAGTCTCACTCCATATCTGTTAAGAGCATTGGCAACTAACTTTTAATCAAAGTGTGAACCTTCGTCACTGATTAGAGCACGAGAGGTACCAAACCGCGTAAAATTATTTTTATGAATAAATTCCAGTACTGATTTGGCATCATTTGTTTGTAGAGCAGCAGGTTCAACCCACTTGGAGATGTAATCAATAGCTACCAGTATATAGATATTGCCCCAAGAGGGTGGAAATGGCCCCATAAAATCAATTCCCCAAACATCAAATAGTTCCATTTCTAAAATATTTTGCAAGGGCGTTTCATATCTTCTAGATAGATTTCCAATTCTTTGACAACGATCACAGACCTTACAGAATTCATGAGCGTCTTTAAACATTACTGGCCAATAAAAACTAGACTGGAGAACTTTTGCAGCAATTTACGTACCCCTAAAGTGGCCTCCATATGGTGTTGAATGATAGTGGTACAGAACGCTCTAAATTTCATCATCTGAAATAGATCTTCAAATGATTTGGTCTACACACTGCTCGAATAAGAATTGCTCATCCCAGTAGTACTGCTTGACATTGAGGAGGAATTTCCTTTTTCCTTGACTAGAGAGCTCGGGTGAGAACAATTTACTAACCAGAAAATTAACAATATCAGCATACCATGGTAATGCCATGGCAACCAGCAACTACTCATCAGGGAATTCATCTTGAATAATTTGAATATTACCATCTTCATTCCCTGCTTCTAAGCATGATAAATGATCAACCACTTGATTTTCTATATCCTTCCTATCTCTAATCTCCAGATAAAATTCTTGCAGCAGCAATATCCATCGAATTAATCTGGGTTTGGCATCTTTTTTGGTCACCAAGTACTTAATAGCAGAGTGGTCTGTATACACCGTGACTTTAGTGCCCATGAGATAAGCTTTGACTTTGTCGAAGGCAAATACTATAACTAATAGCTCTTTCTTAGTGGTAATGTAATTGAGATATGAATCTATCAATGTATGGCTGGCATAGTATATAGCATGAAATAGCTTCACGTTTCTTTGTCCCAAGACCGCTCATATGGCAAATTCACTTGCATCACACATCAGTCTAAACGGTAAAGTCCAGTCTGGTGCAGTGACTATTGGTGTTGTAATCAATCGCTTCTTCAATTCCTCAAATGCTTGCAAGCTTGGCCAATCAAAATTAAAAGATCTGTTTTGTTCCAATAATGTGCACTGAGGTGTGGATATTTTGGGAAAGTCGTTGATAATTCTACGATAGAATCCTACGTAACCGAGGAAGCTTCGGATACCTTTTACTAAAATGGGTGGTCGCAATTTCTCAATAACCTCAATTTTTTCTTTGTCAATGGCATTTCCTTACTGTGAAATCTTATGTCCCAAAATAATTCCCTCACAAACCATGAAGTGGTATTTTTCCAAAATCAGCATAAGATTGGTTTATTGACATCGACAAAGAACTAACTCTAAATTTTGCAAATAGTCTTCAAATGGATCTCCAAACACTGATAAATCATCCACAAATACTTCTAAGAATTTCTCCACCATGTCTGAAAGTATTGCCATTATGCAATGCTGAAAAGTTGCAGGGGCATTGCATAATCCAAATGGCATTCTTCAAAATGCAAAAGTTTCATACGGACATGTGAATATGGTCTTCTCTTAATCAGCAAGAGCTATGGCAATTTGATTGTACCCTGAGTATCCATCCAGAAAGTAATAGAAGACTTTCCCTACTAGTCTATCGAACATTACAAGTTTTCGATAATCCATGCAAACCCTTCATCCCATGACAGTATAAGTGGGAATAAGTTCATTGCCATTGTTGCTTACCACAGTGACACCCCCTTTTCTAGGTACACACTAAACAGTGCTCACCCAAGAACTATCAGAAATTGGGTATATGGTTCCAACATCTAGCCATTTGATAATCTTTTTTTCACAACTTTCTTTATGATGGGATTCAGTCTCCTCTACTACTTAATAGATTTTCCATGGCAATCCTCCAATATTATCTTGTGCATACAAATTGTTGGACTAATTCCCTTGACATCTGCAATTCACCCCCCAGGCTTTCTTAGATTTCCTTAAAACTTCCAATAATTGAGCCTCATGATCTGTTGTTAACTCGATAGAGATAACTACTGGTAATGTGTTGTTACCTCCCAGATACACGTACTTCAAATGTATTGGCAATGGCTTCAATTCCAGCCTAAGAGGGTCCTCTATGAATGGTCGAAGAGGTTCAAAAGAACGATCAGATAGATTTAATGACTCGAAACTTCTCCTTGATCCATTTTCAATTTGCTGAACTTCCATCAGTTTGTCAATATCTATAATCATGTCCGCATCAATTAACTTATATACATCTGCATCATTTTCTAAATTTTTAAAACAAAAATCTTTAATTTTTTCTTATACTGTTGTATCAACAATCTCAATAGCATGGCATTCTTCATCAATATCTGCGCACTTCATAGCATCAAAGACATAAAAGTTAACTATTAATCATTGAATCTCATAGTTAATTCACCTTTTTGGACATCAATTAATGTTATACCCATTGCTAAGAAAGGTCTCTCAAGTATGATCAGTACCTCTTTATTAGCCTCACATTCCAAAATAATAAAATATACTAGAAAAATAAATTTATCAACTCTTACTAGGACATCTTCGATTTTACCTTTTGGATGTGCATAGGATCTATCAGCTAACTACAGTGTGACAGTTGTGGGTCTCGCCTTTCCTTTTCCAAGCTTCCTAAAAAAAACATAGGCATTAGTTTATACTTGCACCAAAATCTCATAATGCTTTGCCTACATAGTGATTGCCAATAGAGAAAGGTATAGTAAAGCTCCCTGGATCCTTCAGTTTTTATGGCAATTTGTTTCTGAGCATTGTTATGCACCCTTTAGTGAGAGCAACAGTTTCAAATTCACCTAACCTTTGCTTTTTTGATAAAATATCTTTCATGAACTTCACGTAGTTGGGCATTTGCTCTAATGCTTCCACCAATGATATATTAATATGTAATTGTTTCAAAACCTCCAGAAATTTCTTGAATTGAAAATCTTGCTTGGATTTTTGGAATCGCTGAGGAAAAGGTGGTGGTGGCCTTCCTTCTATTTGTCTAAATTATTTTGCAGTGGCATTTTTATTAGCAGTACAAGTTGCCTCTACTTCAGCATTTTCCTGGTTGCTCTTTTCCTTTGTAGCTTGCTCCCATACTGATTCGGAATTCTTTTCATTTGAAAAAGTTAAAATTATTTCTTTAGTAATAGTGTCATTCACAACTCCTGGTAGTTGATTACCACTTCGAAGTGTAATAGTTTTGCACTATTCCTTTCCTGGAGATCGAGAACTCTCAGTGTCACTCAGTAATGCTCCTTACTGTCTGGAATTCAATGCAGTGGCAATTTGCCCTACTTGGTTTTCCAAAGCTCTTAAAGATGCAGCCTAGCTCTGAATGATAGCATCATTCTTGGCCATATACTTTTTCAATAAAGCTTCCATAGATGAAGAACTTAAAATTGAATTTTGCTGGGCATTTTACCATGGCAAAGAGTGATTGTACCTAGGTGGTACACTCACAGCATTCTATCGAATGGCATTACTGGCATTTCCCATCCCTTGATTACTCTATCTGAAATTAGGATGTTATTTCCACCCTGGATTATATGTGTTGGAGTATGAGTTATTTTTGCGATTAAAATTCCCCATGTAAAAAAATGAGGTTGGGTTCGATGGGCATTCATCAAAGACATGATATTTTCCATAGTAAACACATTCTAACTCAACTACTTTCATTTCCTGCACTACAGATGGCCTTTCAGTGTTTTAATCATATTTGTTAAAGATGATACCTGAACGGTTAGAGATGTAATTGCATCAAGCTCCATTGCTCTGCAATTCTTCTTCTAGTTCCAAATTTGGCAGGGGGTATTGATAATCGTTATTTGTTATCCTTTCAAGAATTTTATAAGCCTCGTTGTATGATTTATCAAGTAAAGTCCCATCAGCAGATGCGTCGACAACCATTCTTGTATGAGCATTCAATCCATTGTATTTCCATTTGCGTCCAATGCTGAAAGCCATGCATCAGGCATTTTCTCAATAGCTCCTTGAATCGCTCTCATGCTTCATATAATTTTTCATCCTCATATTGTCTAAACGATGTAATGTTATTCCTCAACTTGGCATTTATGTTAGGAGGATTATATCTTCACAGAAACCTTTAACATAGTTCATTCCACGATGCCACTGTACCTAACGACAATGCATTTAACCATGCTCTAGCACGATCTCGCAATGAGTAAGGGAATAACTTTAGTCACATGGCATCTTCACGAACACCTTGCTGCCTAAACGAATTCCAGACTTCCAAAAAGAGTCGTAGGTGCAACTTTGGAACCTCAGTAGGCAACCCACTAAATTGCCCCACTGTTTGCAGCATTTGAAACAACACTAGCTTTAATTCAAAACGCAGAGCCTGAATATACAGCCTAACAATTCCTGGATTTAAATCATCTAAGATTAGCACTACAAGTTCTCTTATGAGTCTTTCTCTGTCATCTACAATTCAAGGAATATCAGTATCCCTTCTTTCCTAATGTAATGGCTCTTCTCTAACCTGATCCTTTCTAATCCTTTCCATCTGTCACAACTCTTTTCCCCTTCGCCTTAAGGTTCTCTCAATCTCTGGATCAAAACAGTACTCTGTATTCTCCAGAATATTTCTATGCATGCACTAGCACAGACCTGAAAAAGAAAACTCAAAACAACTAATTAAACTAAACTAACAGAAACTAAACAGATAATAACAAACCAATTTTCACCAATGTTGCTGATCCCCGGCAACGACGCCAAAAACTTATTGCATGTAAATATGTAATGCAAATGTGCAAGTGTACATGTCAATTAAAGTAATATAATGATGAGTGAGTATCGTCTCTACAGGGATTGGAAATTTGTTATAATTAGTAAAGTATTACTGCAAATTTAACTAATAATCTGATGTATTTAATCCTTTCAGATTCCAATCCATCTAAAAACATAACATACAGTCCACTATGTCTAGAGCTTGCATGCATGCATTCAAAATAAGCATAAATTGAATGAAATAGTAATTTCAATCAAAATCATATCATGGGCATTATAGCTAATTCAATATTCACAAAAATAATTCCAACCCAAAGATAATTAGCTCATGGTTTGGGCAATGAAATCTGAAATTAAATCATTCATCAACATTCTTCAAGTTTTACGAATCACAGAAATTAAAAATAAGAAAAACAAAACAAAGGCAGAACTGCAGGAAGTTCTCTCTACACTCTAGCTTCTTCTCAAGATTTTACGCAAAACTTAAGGCAGATTTCTCTTCACCTTATTCGCATCTTGACTCCTCTTTTTAGCTGCTACCCTCTTCTTCTCTTCTAAATTTTTCTTGTAATTACTCCACAAGATTCTGTTGCAGAGAGACAATTGCTCTGTTTCTTTTCTTTTTTCATCACAATTTGTGTGTTCTTCTTCTCTTCTCCCTCCTCCTTTTATAGGGTAGATATGTCCCTCTTAGCACACATATTTTGCTCCTCTTTTTCATGGTGATTTATCTGGTACAAATACAGCTGGCTGAAAGTGACGTGGATTGAGTGCTGCTTCATCTTCCTAGAATTTCCATGACATTTCTATTGGTAATCTATCCCACCATTTGTCGTGGAAATGTTTCACCTCCCTTATTCTCTTTTCCTATTCCTCTTTTCCTTCTGCTTGCCTCTTTCGTCCTACCTACACCTACTACCAAACACCACCAAACCTCTTTTTAGCAATTAAAAGGAGCATAAATTTACAATTAGAACACAATCCAAGCTTTAGTATGTAATGCTCTAGTAATAAGTCTAAAATGCAAACATATTTTCCTAATTACAAGCAAATACTTCAGTTAAAGGCTTGAAATATAATTCTTTTCAAGAGTTATCACTCAGCATAGTCACTCCACCACTTCCTCTACTGTGAATTATCCCACGATAGTACCTTCAGTTTCTTGTATCTCTCTCAAATAGTAAATATTGCACTCCTTAAAGTAGTTGGAGCAGAGGATGTTCCTCTTTGAAATCCAACAGTTTCACCTAGCTAAGGAAACAGTCCAGGCCCAGCTGTGGTAACCTGAATATTGGACCTGTGTGAGGAGTAGGGATTTGGCTCTTAGGAGATCCATAGAAAATAATTTTACAAAGCCAATGCCAAAATTTCCTATATTCCTCGCCACTTTGCTCTATTTTCTGATGCTACTAAGGAGCCCACTCAACCTGTTACCGAGGAGACCAATTAATTTGCTACTAAAAAGCTTGAAAATATAGCATCCATACATATTGAGAAGGATGATGAAGAAGAAAAAGATGACACTGCCACTACCAAAGGTAAGGATCCTGTTCCACCTTCGCCACTAGCCCCCGTAACTGCATAAGACCATGACATTAATCGTCTGATCGATGAGTTAATGGAAACTGACAAGGTGGGGGAAGAAATGGATCCCCAAAAGAGGAAGTGGCGGTATAAAGTCAATACCCAAAAATCCACTCATTGGGCAGAATGAAGTATCTATAAGCTAGTCTAAGCCAGTTAGGTTTTTCGTTCTTTCATGCTTCTTGCATTTCATTTTTTTTGCCATGGAATTTGTGGTATAAATTTATTCATTTGTTGTTTTATTCTATATCTAGTTATGCATTGAGGAAAATGCATCCCTTAGGTTTGGCGGTGTTGTGCATTTAGGCTGCATTTTATATTTAGTATGTTTGATCATTTTATTATAGTCATTTTAGTATAGTTAAATTTGTTTTGTTGTTGCAATGTAATTCTTAAGTATTGTTTGCCTATGAGGAGTACAATCTGTACTTAGGATGTTCAATGATGAGCTTAGATTCTTCAATACACATAGAACATGTGACAGTGGATTAGGTGAATATAGCATAGGATTGGTTGCTTGAAAATTAATTTCTACAAATGAGATGTCCAATACCTAGTATTTCGGGTTGCAATGAGTACCTTCTAATGAACTTAAGGACTTTTGAAGCCAAATTTAGTCATATTGCCTTGGCATTATTAAATAAAGGACAGTGGATAGTAGGCACTCCAATTCTTAGAAATACGAAGTAAGTCAGCACCACTTTGTTTGCTCCATCGTATTGTTGACTAGAACGGTGAGTTTAAGTAAGAGTGTGTAATAGAAAATAAATAAATTAGGGGCACTCCACTGTAGTAACGGGCTTAGTAGCTAAGGATGTAGTTGTTTGCTCCATCCATCTTCTATGTCAAAAGCCTTAGCTTCAAGATTATTTATATTTAAATTGTGACACGATTAAGTACTAGGTAATTTGGTGTATGCTCCATTGTGATTATCAAGTCAAAGAATTTTGTGACATGCTAAATCACCTAATATACTAACATAAAAAAACACAAATGTACATGGTTTATACATTTCAAGTTGTTTTAGAGCAAGAGTAACTTAAGTTTAGGTAACAAATGAACTGAGTACATAAGGAGATATTTGTTTTGGCAAGAGCATACATGGCACTTAGAAAATCTTGTTTTTAGATAGCAATTTTCTACACTACCTTTGTTAAATTAAACCTTTGAAACTTGAACAAGTTTTTGTAGCAAGAAGATGGTTGAGAACTAATGTATAGATGGGTCTTTGAATAGAGTGACAGTACAAGATAGGTACATACGCTAGCAATATTGCTACATACACGCACTCATGCATATTTTGCTTGAGGACAAGAAATAACTCAGGTTTGTGAGTGTGATAACTCTTGAAAAGAGTTATATTTTATGCCTTTAGACCTAGCTAATTGATTGTACTTGTGTACAGTTAGTGGCATTTTAGGTCATTTCATTAGCATTTTATCATTGCATTAGGAGCTTGGGCTGTGTTTTCATGCTAGATACTTTTAATTTCGTGTGGAAGGATTGGTGGTTTGGCATGTACAAGATGTAGAGAAAGAAATAACGGAATGAAGGTTTGTCATGGAAAAAGGTTGGACAGCTTGCCAACACGAATATCGTGGCAATTTCAGGGAGATAACCAAGTCAACACTCAACGCATACCAATTTCAGCCCAGCTCTACTTGTAGCAAAAAAATCTACCTAGAAAAGAGGAGAAGATATCGTGGGCTGCTGGTGTTACCCTAGGAAGAAAATCTTATAAAAATCTAAGAGAAAATCCTAAAGGGTGTGGAGATCCGAAGGCAACAATAGAGGGTAGCGGCTGAGTAGAAACGGAAAGTAGAGATTCGGAGGTAGTCCCTCTCAACCACCATAGGACAATTTGCTGTTGGATTATGGATTGGTTTGGAGACAGCCATCTTCCTAAGTCCTTCTAGTATTTCTTATTTATTCTCCCGTGATTTGATTTGATCAAAACGATGTTGGGTGTTATTATGACCTTGAATTTTAATTACCAACCCATGAGCTAAATCTCATAGGGCTGGGATTACATGATGAGACTTTTATTTTCTTTAATGGTTGAAGCATATATTTGATTTAATCTACTATTTCATTCAATTATTTTTATTTCCCAATTGTATGCGTATATTCTCTAGACATAGATGAGTTTGAAGCATGCCAATAAACTGAATCTAATTCTGAAAAGGTTAGATTAGTTGGACTGAAATTGAATGATACAAACAGATATTCACCCAAATAGTTGCAGCAGACTCTAGACATAGAGTAGCGTTTCAATAGAATGAACATAAAATAGTGCAAGTTACCGTACTAAGGCCTATAACATAGGCCAGGAAACTTGAGATTTTTCTCTCGAAAGAAGTAGGTCACTGATACGGCCACGCCTCAAGTCCTACCTAGCTCGAACAAGGAGCCGTTGGAGTTGCCCCAAGGTCCCATCACCCGATCACGAGCTAAACAATTCAAGGAGGCTGTTTCGGCTTTAGTTAACAAAGTTTGGGGCGAGATCTTGGTTGGTCACATCGAGGAAGCTTGGACCAACTCGAAAAGCAATCCGTGCACTTTAATACGAAATAATTAACTTCCATTTCATTTCAATGAGCTCGAATTAGCTCAACTTCACTCAAACATTTTCAATTCACTCAATATCAACTAGACATTAATTTAATAGCTAAATATTTATTTAAGTAGATTTAATTAGTTTATTACGACTTATTAATATGTTTGTTGCATGTTTTAATATGTCAAGTTTTATTACATGATTTAAAGTTGCTTTAATGTCTTTAATTTAATAAGTGATTTTAGTGATATAGTTGACCGAATTAATGTTTCATGGTTTTAATATTAATTTTGTTCAGCTAAATATCATATTAATTTTAGTTCTTCTTATTTATATAGGTTGGCCAAATGTGTGGGATCATTTAACAAGGTTAGCCGAATTTGGAGATTCATTTTAGCAAGGTGCATGCATGTTAGATACATTGCACCTGGAGATACATGCATCAAATTGGTGAGCTAAATTCAACATTCCTAGGTGACTATTCGCCAAGGAGCTAATGTTTCCAACTCCAAAGCGCCCATTAATTCCTTTCACATTTGCTGGATGCATCTTGGCTTTTCGGTTCCATGTGTTCACACTGCATGACTCTTCAATGTTAAGCTTTCACACTTGAATTGGCTGCTCATTATCCTCTTAATTGCTGGTCACTTTTCAGCCAAAAGTTGCAACATAAATGAGCTAATTTATGCCCATTGGCCAAACCTAGCTATCCATGCATCATCCAAGTTTTTCCAAGTCCAATGCTTCATCTAGAAGGTGTCTAATGGAGCTCCATGTTCAGCCGAATCTAGCTAGTTCATTTAAGTGATTCATTTGCTTAATTTTTAAGGAATGTAAGTGGCCATTCGGCTAGCTTAGGTGTTGCTTATAAATAGCTGAAATTTTACTTTGTAAAGGACTTTTGAGATTTTAAGTAACAAATTGCTGCCAAATTTGTGAGGCATTTTCTCTCAAATTTCGTTTGAGACCCGTAAGACTTATCTAGCTTCTAATGGCGTCTTTCCGAGTCTTTCTTTCAAACTTATCACTCCCTAAACCCGAGTGTGGCATTCACCTTTGATACCTTTGGTTCATACTTTACTAAGTATCGGGTCAAGGTCCTTATCAACCATTTCCAACTCAATTTGGTCCTATAAGTTTCGGGTCAACACTCTTCTTTAGTGTTGGTTCACTCTTGACCTTTTTGAACCATTACCATTTCGTACCAAATCCCTTACCATTTCGTACCAATTCCCAAATACCAAAACGTACCAAAACCAAATACCATTTCTTAATTAATCCTAAACCGAACTCGACCATTCTAGTCATACCATTTCGACTTAAACCAAATCCACATCCAACTTTGCACGGACTTACTTTACTTCTTTGAACTCAAATATATTCTATCTTCTTCTTGTCTAATATACTTCTTCGTTTACGATCGGGAACTAAACGACTCGGGTTCAACTACTAAACTGAGATCGGATCATTTGGTATCAAAGCTGGTTAAAACGAGAAGAACGGACGTTCGAGAAGAGTCGGAGTAAGTAGACTCGTGAAAAAAAATTTTGAAAAAAAATAAAAAAAAATTGAAAAAAAAAGAAAAAAATTGTATACGGTCTAGGTGCGGACGAAAAGAATGTGAAAGATCCGTAAAAAAAAGAGTCTGGAGACGCTTCAACAAAAATTTTTCCAAGATCACATTCTACACTCTTCTATATCGCTCTTAGTGAAATTTCACGCTATTGAAAAAAAAAATTTCGATATCAAAAATAAAAGAAGTCTTTCGAGTTTGTAAGTTTGGCATTCTCTTCTATTCATCTTCTAAGCCACACTTAGCCTAAAGCCTTTCTTGTTGCTTTTAGCCTACCCGTAACCTAACATCAAACCCTTGTGAAGCCATTTGAAGCCGACCTATTGAACTACGATAAGGTCACGACGAGTCGCTTATGAAATCACGAGAGGAAATTGAGTGGAAAAGGGCGTGAGAGTTACATCAAAAGAAAAAGCCAAAAAAATTGAGTGAAACACGAGTGGAGTGTTATTCTTTCTTTTCGAGAGATTCGTGAGGTTTTGTTGTGAGGTTTTATTTTCATGTCTCAAAGTCCTGAACGAAATATGGCGGAAGGAGGTGGAAGGCAACCAATCCGAAACATTGCGCCTGGAGGAGGTGGAGTGCCGGATTTGGCTCAACAAGCCTTGTTATGAGAAATCCAACGCATGATCCGAGGTAAGTTAGAATCAGTTAACGAACGATTGGATCGAGTTGAATTGGGGTATCAACGAGAGCGTACACCCCAAGGGCCGCAAAGAAGGCGAGACCAATTGGAAATCAATCAAGACGACCTATATGATCCGAATGAAGCCGAAAGTGATCAAGGATCAAACATAAGTGAAGGACGAAGAGGTCAAAGGAACCGAGGTAATCGGAATCAAAGACGCATGGATGACGACTTAAGGAACATTAAACTATCCATTCCATCCTTTCAAGGAAAATCTGATCCGGAAGCATACTTGGAATGGGAGAAGAAGATCGAATTGGTTTTTGATTGTCATAATTATTCCGAGATCAAAAAGGTGAAGTTGGCGGCCATAGAATTCTCCGATTACGCTATGATTTGGTGGGATCAACTCACTACAAGCCGAAGAAGGAATGGGGAAAGGCCAATATCAACTTGGGCTGAGATGAAGGCCGTGATGCGACGCCGATTCATTCCCTCCTATTACCATCGGGAACTTTATCAAAAACTTTAAAATCTTACTCAAGGCTCAAAGAGTGTTGAGGATTAGTTCAAAGAGATGGAGATCGCAATGATCCGAGCCGATGTCCAAGAAGATCATGAAGCAACGATGGCGCGATTCCTTGCTGGTCTCAATCGAGACATCGCCAACATTGTGGAATTGCAACATTACATCGAGATTGTGGACATGGTACATATGGCCATTAAGGTAGAGAAGCAACTTAAACGAAAAAGTACCACCCGAAGTTATCCTACCCCAAGCACAACTAGATGGGGGCAAAGCTCGAGTAAAACTAGTCCTCCTAGTCGTGCCAAGGAGCCAATGGTGCCTGCTAAAGTAAACAAACCTATGGGCGATACGAGCAAAGGTAAGGCAACCGAATCATTTGCTAATCGTTCAAGGGATATTAAGTGTTTTAAGTGCCTTGGAAGGGGCCACATTGCGAGTCAATGTCCCAACCGCAACGTCATGGTGATTCGAGCAAATGGAGAAATAGAATCGGAGGAAGAAGAGCTTGAAGATGAGCCTGAAACCGTCTCTAACAATGAAGAAGAAGTGGAGCACGCTCTTGATGGAGAACTCCTAGTAGTCAAAAGGAGCCTAAGTATCCAAAGCATCGACGATGAGCAACAACGAGAAAACATCTTCCATACTCGTTGTCAAGTACAAGGAAAGCTATGTAGCGTCATCATCGATGGAGGAAGTTGTACGAACGTGGCGAGTACTCTCATGGTGGAAAAGTTGAATCTACCAACCACCAAGCATCCAAATCCGTACAAACTTCAATGGCTCAACGATGGAGGAGAGTTAAAGGTGACAAAGCAAGTTTTAGTTTCATTTTCTATTGGAAAATATTCCGATGAAGTGCTATGCGCTGTTGTTCCAATGCACGCGGGTACTTGGTATTGGGCCATCCATGGCAATTTGATCGTCGAGTCATGCACGATGGTTACTCAAATCGATATTCTTTCAAGCATATGGGGAGAAATGTAACCTTAGCCCCATTGACGCCAAAGCAAGTCTATGAGGATCAACTTAAGCTGAAAATTTCCGTAGATCAAATGAGAGAAAAAGAAAAGAGCGAAAATACAAAAGAAAAGAAAAATGAAAAAAAGAAAGAAAATTCAAAAAAAGAGAATGAAAAGAGAGCGAGAAAAGAAAAAGATGAAAAAGAAAAAGTGAATGAAAAATTAAATGTCTTTGTAAAAGTAAGTGATGTTCGAAAAGCGTTTTTGGCAAGACAACCGATCCTTGTACTTATGTATAAGGAAAATTTGTTTAACACTAACGACTTATCCAGAGATCCCCCTTCTTCTATTTTGTCTCTTTTGCAGGAATTCCAAGACGTTTTTCCGGATGAAGTGCCGAGTGGGTTGCCACCACTTCGTGGGATCGAGCACCAAATCGATTTTGTGCCTGGAGCCGTTATTCCAAACCGACCGGTGTACCGAACCAATCCCGAAGAGACCAAAGAGCTTCAACGTCAAGTTAACGAACTCATGGAAAAGGGCTACATTCGAGAAAGTCTTAGTCCATGTGCCGTACCGGTTTTGTTGGTGCCTAAGAAGGACGGAACGTGGCGCATGTGTGTCGATTGTCGCACCGTAAATAAAATAACTATTAAGTATAGGCATCCCATACCGCGCTTGGATGACATGCTCATGACATGCTCAATGAGTTAAGTGGTGCAAAGTTGTTCTCAAAAATTGATCTCAAAAGCGGATACCACCAGATTCGTATGCGAGAAGGTGACGAGTGGAAAACCGCTTTTAAAACGAAACATGGTTTGTATGAATGGTTGGTAATGCCATTCGGCTTAACCAACGCCCCTAGTACTTTTATGAGACTTATGAACTATGTTTTACGAAATTTCATTGGTAAGTTTTGCGTTGTGTATTTTGATGATATCCTTATATATAGTAAATCGTTAGATGAGCATGTAATTCATTTGCGAACTGTTTTAGAAGTTCTTAGAAGAGAGACTTTGTATGCTAATCTTAAAAAGTGTACATTTTGTTCTGACAAAGTTATCTTTTTAGGTTTCGTGGTTAGCTCGGAGGGCCTTGAAGTAGATAGTGAAAAGATTAAAGCGATTCAGGAATGGCCGAGACCGACGAGCATAAGTCAAGTGCGAAGTTTCCATGGCTTGGCAAGCTTCTATAGGCGTTTTGTGCCTAATTTTAGCACGTTAGCTGCACCGTTGACAAGCACCATCAAGAAGAACTCAACCTTTTATTGGGGCGAAGATCAAGAAAATTCTTTTAACATTATTAAAGATTGTCTTACTAAAGCTCCTTTGTTAGCATTGCCTGATTTTTCTAAGACATTTGAAATTGAGTGTGATGCCTCAGGTGTAGGAATAGGTGCCGTGCTAACTCAAGATGGAAGACCGATCGTTTACTTTAGCGAGAAGTTGAATGGAGCCGTGTTGAATTATCTCGTTTATGACAAGGAGATGTATGCACTTATTCGTGCTCTCGAGACTTGGCAGCATTATTTGTGGCCGAAGGAGTTTGTGATCCATTCGGATCATGAAGCATTAAAGCATATTAAAGGTCAGCACAAATTAAATAAACGCCATGCTAAGTGGGTAGAGTATTTGGAATCGTTTCCATATGTCATAAAAAATAAAAAGGGTAAGGAAAATATCGTGGCTGACGCCCTTTCAAGAAGGTATACACTTTTATCGTATTTGGATTCTAAATTGCTTGGTTTTGCCTTGTTGAAAGATCTCTATGCTACCGATGATGATTTTGGAGAAATGTTTATTGCGTGTTCAAATGTTGTTATTGATAAGTTTTATAGGTACGATGGTTTCCTTTTTAGAGAAGGAAAATTGTGTGTGCCGCGGAGTTCCATACGAGATGTATTAGTACATGAGGCACATAGCGGCGGTCTCATGGGCCATTTCGGTGTGGGAAAAACTTTAGCAACTCTCCAAGAACATTTGTATTGGCCGAAGATGAAAAGGGACGTCGAGCGAATTTGTGCGTGATACGTGACGTGTAAGAAGGCCAAATCCAAGATTAAACCGCACTATCAGATACACCCTCCCTATACCCGACGCACCTTGGGAAGACATTTCCATGGATTTTGTCCTTGGATTACCAAGAACCAAAACGGGGAAGGATTCTATTTTTGTTGTTGTTGATCGCTTCTCAAAAATGTCTCATTTTATTTCGTGTTCAAAAACTGATGATGCCGTTCACATTGCTAATCTTTTCTTTAAGGAAATTGTTCGCTTGCATGGCATCCCAAGGACGATTGTTTCTGATCGAGACGCCAAGTTTTTTAGTCACTTTTGGAGGTCATTATGGGGAAAGCTCGGAACTAAGTTGCTATAATCAACCACCTGCCACCCCCAAACCGATGGCCAAACGGAAGTGGTCAACCGAGTGTTATCAACTTTGTTACGAGCCATCATACGGAAAAATCTCAAGTCGTGGGAAGAGTGTCTACCGCATATTGAATTTGCGTACAACTGATCCGTTCATTCGGCAACCAAACACTCTCCTTTTGAAATCGTTTATGGATTTAACCCGTTAACTCCTTTAGATTTAGTGTCTTTGCCTAATGATCAACTTATCCATGCAGATGCTAGAAAAAAGGCCGAATATGTAAAGGAGTTACATCGGAGAGTTCGAGCCAACATTGAAGCAAGAACCGAAAGTTATACTCGTAAGGCGAACAAGGGTCGTAAAAGAGTTATCTTCGAACCGGGTGATTGGGTTTGGGTTCACATGAGAAAGGAACGTTTTCCCGCCCAACGAAGGTCAAAGCTACTACCGCGTGGTGACGGACCTTTTCAAGTTTTGGAGCGAATCAACGAGAATTCCTATCGACTTGATCTACCAGGTGAGTATAATATAAGCGCAAGTTTTAATGTCTCTGACTTATCCCCTTTTCATGCAGATTCCGATTTGAGGGAAAATCACTTTAAAGAGGGGGAGGATGATACGGCCACGCCTCAAGTCCTACCTAGCTCGAACAAGGAGCCGTTGGAGTTGCCCTAAGGTCCAATCACCCGATCACGAGCTAAACAATTCAAGGAGGTTGTTTCGGCTTTAGTTAACAAAGTTTGGGGCGAGATCTTGGTTGGTCACATCGAGGAAGCTTGGACCAACTCGAAAAGCAATCCGTGCACTTTAATACGAAATGAATTAACTTCCATTTCATTCAATGAGCTCAATTAGCTCAACTTCACTCAAACATTTCTAATTCACTCAATATCAACTAGACATTAATTTAATAGTGAATGTTTATTTTAGTAGATTTAATTAGTTTATTACGACTTATTAATATGTTTGTTGCATGTTTTAATATGTCAAGTTTTATTACATGATTTAAAGTTGCTTTAATCTTTTAGAATTTAATGAGTGATTTTAGTGATATAGTTGACCGAATTAATGTTTCATGGTTTTAATATTAATTTTGTTCACTAAATATCATATTAATTTTAGTTCTTCTTATTTATATAGGTTGGCGAATGTGTGGGATCATTTAACAAGGTTAGCCGAATTTGGAGATTCATTTTAGCAAGGTGCATGCATGTTAGATACATTGCACCGGAGATACATGTATCAAATTGGTGAGTGAATTCAACATTCCTAGGTGACTATTCGGCCAAGGGAGCTAATGTTTCCAACTCCAAAGCTGCCCATTAATTCCTTTCACATTTGCTGGATGCATCTTGGCTTTTCGGTTCCATGTGTTCACAGTCCATGACTCTTCGATGTTGAGCTTTCACACTTGAATTGGCTGCTCATTATCCTCTTAATTACTGGTCACTTTTCAGCCAAAAGTTGCAACATAAATGAGCTAATTTATGCCCATTGGCCGAACCTAGCTATCCATGCATCATCCAAGTTTTCCCAAGTCCAATGCTTCATCTAGAAGGTGTCTAATGGAGCTCCATGTTCAACCGAATCTAGCTAGTTCATTTAAGTGATTCATTTGCTTAATTTTTAAGGAATGTAAGTGGCCATTCGGCTAGCTTAGGTGTTGCTTATAAATAGCTGAAATTATACTTTGTAAAGGACTTTTGAGATTTTAAGTAAGGAATTGCTGCCAAATTTGTTAGGCATTTTCTCTCAAATTTCGTTCGAGACCCGTAAGACTTATCTAGCTTCTAGTGGCGTCTTTCCGAGTCTTTCTTTCGAACTTATCACTCCCTAAACCCGAGTGTGGCGTTCACCTTTGATACCTTTGGTTCATACTTTACTAAGTATCGGGTCAAGGTCCTTATCAACCATTTCCAACTCAATTTGGTCCTATAAGTTTCGGGTCAACACTCTTCTTTAGTGTTGGTTCACTCTTGACCTTTTTCAACCATTACCATTTCGTACCAAATCCCTTACCATTTCGTACCAATTCCCAAATACCAAAACGTACCAAAACCAAATACCATTTCTTAATTAATCCTAAACCGAACTCGACCATTCTAGTCATACCATTTCGACTTAAACCAAATCCACATCCAACTTTGCACTGACTTACTTTACTTCTTTGAACTCAAATAGATTCTATCTTCTTCTTGTCTAATATACTTGTTCGTTTATGATCGGGAACTAAACGACTCGGGTTCAACTACTAAACCGAGATCGTATCAGTCACTTTCAGTCTCTTCTGAGCAATAGATTGAGTACAATTTTCCTAAGGCATTACTGAAAGTAAGGGCAGATTCTTAGTAATCTCAACCATCCAATTCAACATAATAGACCCTTATCCTTTGTTATAGTATCTTTGCCCTTAGTTATTTATTTATTCGCTCACGTATTATTCACGTAGTTATTCTCTTAATTGTCATTGCACTTTTACTCTTGCTTTGCCTTAGTATTTACCAGTATTAGTCAATATACATTTTGCACACATCCTTACTATTTTAATTTACCACTATGCACTTAACTTGGTTTTGCCATAACATTAATCATAATTCATTATAATAACTTAACCACTTCTATATTTAATTCTATCCCTGTGGAGACAATCTCACTTATCACTTTATTAGTTGATTCGACGTGTATACTTGCACAATTCGCATTTCATTTTACATGCGATAGCGACACAAGGGTTCTATGTCATGACACATTTGTCAGTTTAGAGATGTTGGGGAACTTGTCTACCATGTCGTGACACGTTGGTGCCATGTCGTGACATCGATATGCTTTTCATCAATTTTCGTATTCTGCGCGTAGTGTCGTGAGACATGGTTGTCGTGTTGCGACACCGACTTTATTTCAACCCCAAATTTCCATCTTGAGGATATTTTGGTCTAACAATAAACATGTATCAAAAAGTGAGAATCTAAACTATGGGGTTAGTTATACAATAATTTACAAAAAAAATATAAGCAATTCAAATAATTTTTATTTTTACTGCCAGATTCATCCAACAGTATTGTCGGTTCATAGATGGATGATCTTTTTGTTCTATTAGTATTGATCCATTGTTCGTCATGCCATTCCACCTTCTTTCGCTTGTCTTTTTCCTTGAACCTGTTTATTCTATCTGTATGCATAAGAGGAACTGTGTCCCTTGATCCAGGAACGTTAGAAATATGTACTTTTTTACACTATTCTCCTAACTTTTTCTGACTTTCCTCTTCACTAAATTAATAGTCGCATTTAAATATTTTTGTCTCACCATTGATTTTCATGGTTAATTCGTTCTTTTCTAAATCAATGGTAGACCTAGAAGCAGCCAAAAAAGGTCTTCTTAATAAGATCAGTATCTCATTATCTTATTCGAAATCAAGCACAATAAAATCTACAGGGATAATGAAACTTTGTACCTTAACTAACACATCTTTCAATACCCCTTTCGGATGTATTGAAGACCTGTCCGCCAACTGTAATATTATCTGAGTAGCTTTAACATCCCCTAACTCGAGTTTTTCAAAAATTGATAGAGGCATCAAAATAATACCAGCTCCTAAATTACGTAAAGCTTTATTAAAATGAATACCCCCTATCTCTATGGGTATAGTAAAGCTCTCAGGGTCTTTCAATTTCCAAGGTACCTGTCTTCAAATAATCACACTATAGGAAGCATTTAAATTAACTTGTTCTTCTACCTTAATTTTCTTACGTAGCCATCGTCTTCTTTAAAAACTTAGCATACTTAGGAATGTTTTCAATTAACTTAATTAAAAGGAGGTTAACACTTAATGCTTTAAACATGTTTACGAAACTTACAAATTCATCGTCATTCCACTTTTGTTTTTCCTCTAGTCTTGAAGGGAATGGGATTTTTTGCACCGACAGAATCTTTAGTTATTTCCTTCTCTATCTCTGCTGCCGATGTGATTACCTCCTCTTATTCTGGGTCATCTTCTGCTTCTAAGGATACTTCTTGAGGATCTTTATTATTCTCTGTAATTGTTTCTAGAGCAGTGGCTTCTGAGCTTCTCAATACTTTGCCCGATCAGAACACAATTGCTTTCACTTGATCTTTACCTTCTCTCTGTGCATTATCTTTCGTGTTGCTAGGAATACCTATGCCAATTTGTCTTTTAATGTCACCCATCATGCTCATCAATTGGCTCATTTAATCCTCGAGTTTAGCCAATGTTCTTATTGAATTGGTGCACTCAAACTACACCTGGTTGACATCCATTCTCATTGACTGCATCTCTCCCTCAATTCTATCCAAACATTAATCACATGCAGTATATTCATTTGGGTTAGCCCTATCCTTGGGTTTCTACAAATAAAGATGTTGGTAATTAGTGTTTTTAGCCTAATTTGAATTATTACCTGCTCCTTGATTCCCTTCCCATCTCAGATTCGGGTGATCTCTCCGGTTGGAATTATATGTATTCGAATAAGGGTTTCCACCCCTATTCCCAATGTAATTTATATCCTCGGTAGGATTGTTTATATAGTGGAAGAGTAGTTTGTCTCCCCCATGCATAAATAGTGTAGAAGCAGATTCGATATGGTTGAATCTATCCACTAACTGTTGATACTTGTCATCTTTTTGGATAGCTTTTACCGTGGGGGGTTTCTGACCATATGTGAATCATTTAATTGGCCACTGACAGGGGTTTAGTCTCATATTCTCAATTATTTCGTATGTATCCTTGTACGTTATGTTCATAAGGGCTCCTCTTACTGCTCTGTCTAATCTAGATCGTGCATTTGCATCCAACCCATTATAAAATACCTGTAGTCGCATCCACTCAAGAAATCCGTGGTGCGGGCATTTTTTAATCAGCATTTTGAAACATTCCTACTCCTCATAGAAACATTTTCCCTCCATCTATCTAAAAACAACAACCTCTTTTCTTAGTTGTACTGCTTTACTAATTAGTAAGAACTTCTATAAGAACTTTCCAGCTAGTTCATCTCATGTCATGATAGACCCTAGTGCCTACGAGTCGAGTCAATAAAAGGTGTTATCAATTAAAGAAAAGGGGAACAATCGAAGACGAATAGTGTTATCAATGACCCCGTTATACTTAAAAGTATCACAGAGTTGAGGAACTCGTTTTAAAAGTTGATTAGGGTCCTCTGTCATAGTGCCCTAAACTACGGATTATTTTGAATCATCTAAATCATCGCCGATTTTATCTCGAAATTATTAGTTGTAATTGTCAGGCTTGCTATAGTTTACTGAACCATGTTCAAGCCCAGTAAGGCATAATCCCTTAAGGTTCTCTTGGTTCGAGCCATATGTCTATTTGCAGGTAACTGTGGTATTGGTGGATCTCCTAAAACGTTATCTTCAACATCACCGAACAATGGATTTTCTCGTCGTACTTTACCTACAGGAGGTAGTGGTGGATCTTTCATCTGTTGTTGCTATTGTTGTTTCTGACGGTAATTTCTTCGGATTATTCTTTCTGGATCTGTAGCTACTACAATAGGCACACCCCTACTGCAAGTCATACACTAACTCAGAAAGAAGAGATTAGTAACAATAAAAAAATCGTATCTATAACTAAGAAATTTCCTAATTATTCTTTTACATGTAAAAATTAAAATTAACCTAGTGACATTGCCTCCCTGGCAACGGCGCCAACAACTTGATTACCTCCGGAAGTACTAACGTCCAGAGTGTGAATACTGCAATAAAATATAGAAAGACAAGGTGATATCCGCAAGTATACAAGTCGAGTTGTAATATAGTTTTACAACGAAAAAGGTGAGTATTTCGAGGATTATACCCAAGGGAGGTGAGTGCCAGATCAATTCTAACCTAAACACTAAAAGATCTAATTAATACTTTTAAATCAGTTATAGTACGAAAAATATAAAATAAAGGATTTTTTGGGTTTTATAATAATACTAATAAAAACAAAATAACATAAAAAGATAAAATCCAAGAGATTAAAAAAATAGAATAAATCAAATCCGATTATGGGTGATTAGCTCGCTTCGGTAATCTCTATCAATTGTAATTCTGGGTTCCTTGTCAATCAACTAGTCGCTACCCTAGCATGATCTTCCAATCTTCCAATAACATAATGAGTCAACAAGAACTACTTATCTTTTGACCTCACAGTTCAAACTGGTTTGGAGTTAAGGTGTTCACAAATGGGCAACACCAAATTTAGGTTAATTCCCACCTTGATGACTTCTTGGGGTTGTCAAGCCTAGGGTTTGTTTCAGGCTCTTCCTTTCCCAAATAGCTGATACGTTAAGTAACCCTAGAAAATAGTTAAGAGATCATACCTCCACTCACTAATCCCCGGTAGAAGGATTAGTTCCTCCTGGCTTCTATAGACAATTTATAATTGATGTAAAGAGAAAGCGTGCTAATTAAATCGACAAGATAGAGTAAATGAAAGAGTTTGATTGTATTGAAATTAATGAATCCATAAAGTTTGAATGCTTCCACAATTCAAATATCTTGAAATCAACAAGAACAATTGAAATAGATCTAAAACCCTAAGAAAGAAAGAAAGCTAAACTAAATTTACAAGAGAGAATCTAGGCTAAAGGATTGATGTCCATAATGTTAGAGTATGCCCAAAGATCAATCATGAGATGGTTGTAATAACATACTTGATTTATCATGTCTATTAATATAAGGCGTTACCATTATTATTTTAGTTTCTTTTACGTGTGTATAAATAAACTGTTTTATAATAATGTCCTAAGAATAATATGAGTATTCTTAAAAGATCCTTAGTCAAGTATTATTGTTGGATAGGACAACGATAATGCATTAAGACTAACATGTAGTTGATTAATGATAAAGAGTTGTCATTGATATGGAATGTCAAAATCGATGCATGAATATGTGTGTTAGAGAACAACATATTGGACTGACCCATTATGAGTATGTTTCTTGGATTATTATGCAATTGTCACGACATTACTCATATTGATTAATATGTATATGATCCTCAGACTTGAGATCATCATAATCCCAACATCGTGAGTAGTATATTTTGATACAGTCAAACGTACACCGTAACTGGTTGTTCTATAAAGGCTGATGTTGGATATACCACAATCAATGTAAAGGGATATGGTTGGTCAATATAGAATAAGTCCCTCCTACATAATGAGAGTAATATCTTAGGCCACTTGATTAAGTATGACTAGAAATGCATGGCCATGCTCAAATAAGTTGATATGAGATGTCATACTTATTTGTATATCGTAGTCTGCTTAAGATATCAAGGAACATGGAATGGACTATGCAAGTGTGACTATTCCATGACTTGTGTCCAATCCAGAGATAAAGGACTTAAGGATTACTGCATAAAAGGTTAATCATAAAAAGGTTATGTCAAATCATGATCTCTTGTGACTTAGGTTGCAATGATGCATTGCTAGATGCCACTCATTGTTTGTAACATTGGAATCGTTCTAGTATTACTGGCTAACGTTACAGGAACCTACAGGGTCACACCCTATAGTTCAAATGAACGGAATAAACCATAGTTGGTATTGTTTTTGGGGGTCGCTTGAATTAAATTAATTATAGAATTAATTTAATTCGGTAATCAAATATCCAACACATTATGTACAAGGTTGTTGTACGCACAATAAGGACATGAATTTGGTTAGCATATGAATTCAAATAAATATATGGTTTACCGAAATTATATTAATGTAATTATATTAATGTACACACAACCCTGCTTCATGTGTTGTTTTCGTCACAGAGTCGATGTCACGACACATCAGGACCTATGTCGCGACATAGCAATCAATATACTCCTCTGCAGCTATCTTTAGGGGTATGTCACGACATCGAAGGCAGTCTTGATTTTTCTCCATTCTGCTTCCTATGTTGCGACATCGTGTCATCCGTGTTGCGACATAGAAACAATATCCATTTAGTGCACCTTCTAATGGTTTCCTGCACACTCACGAAGTGCGTTAGCTCACCCTTAGGCCTCATTCAGCCCCTAAACCATACAGTAGTCCAGCAACTTGCCATATTTAGAATTAGCAATTTATTAAAACAAAATCCTTGGGCTTTGAATTGTGTTGATGTTGTAGATATATGAAAGCTAGATTTTAAAGACCAATCCATTTAAAGTAACTATCATTGAAGATGTATTAGCTCGTATCAAATGATTAATCCCCTTGGATTGTGGAGAACTAATTAAGATCACTTTAAAGACTTCTTTGAATAATGAATCTCTATTAGTTCACTTTATATTGGATTTTTATTAGTATAATGTTTTTACTATTTTGTAGTTACAACTATTAAAGGGTTGGATTGTAATTAGCCTCTAGCATGTTAGCAAGTTTCAAAATTTTGTATATATTAAGAGACTTGTATAGATTTTGTATGAAAGCATAGAGAGCATTCTATTGTTCATTAAGGAATTTATTTCGTGAGTGCATTTGAAGTGAAAATTGTGTTTACAACCTAAATTCTCAAAGGGAGAATTTAGGCGCAAGTGTTCTAGTCTTCAGGTACAAAAGTGAGGTCTATATACTATAGAGTTTGATTGACTTGGTGTATTGTAGATTAAATATAGAGGAATTATTCACTAAGATGGACTTCAAAGATGTAGGGAAACCAAACTGTATAAACAATCTTATGTGTTCCTTGTTTACTTTATTTATTTATTTTTCACAGTGACAACCGAAGTGGCCACTATAATCAGATACTTCCATATAAACAAGTGTTTCTGAGCAATTAGTGACTATAGATTCGAACAAAATCCACATATAATAAGACCTAAATTAAAATATTTTTTAAAATTACAAATAATTTACATAAAACGTGACTTAAACTTAAAATATATTGTCTTCTATGCTATGACAAGAAAATATTTACGTAAACTATTATATAAACATTTCTATTTTTTTAAGTATAAGCATTGTTTTTTCTTTCATAAATATATTTTTGCTTATAAGTAAAGTTGTCTAGTCCAACTGGTTTTTTCCGGTTTGGATTAGACTTAGATAATGAATTTTGTCTACTGACCTACCGAATTTGGGCTGAATTCAAATAAAAATTTTTTTATTTGAATTTAATTAAAAAATATAAATATTTATATAAAATTATATATTTTAATATTTTTTAAACAAATATTTTACACTAATCAAATTGAGAAGGTTGAAATCCAAACTTTAAAATATTTTAAAATCAATCTTGATCTAGCCCGTCCAGGGCATGGACACCGGTACTTATAAGCGTGTGTCCTTTTCATATATAGTAACTTCTAAAGTTATATGTGTTGTTTGTGATTTTCAATGTTTAATATTGAATTGATTTTTAAATATTATATTTTTAATTACAATAATTAATATAAAATAATAATTCTTATTTGAATTATTAAATATAATTAAGATATATTAGTTTATTAATTCAAGTATTATAATTAAAATTTTCAAATAATAATTAAAAATTTTTACACATCAAACATATAATATAGTTGTACTTTATGTAATTAATGTAAAATAATATTATCTAAAATAATAATTAATTAACATAATTAACTCTAATATTAGTTAAGTCATAATTAAAATATTTTAGTAATAATTAACTCTAATATTGTTCAAATAATAATTTCAGTAACTCAATTTTCATAATTAATAATTTTAATTTTAATTTTAATTATTTTTAAAATGAATTTAGTAATAGCTTGAAAAATAAACGATACTCATGTATTCGTTATATATATATATATGAAAAAGTGAGCGTGTGTCCTTCAATTTTCATTGAAGTCTAACGACCAAGCTGGAAATAATTGAAGTGTTTCATTTCTTAACGCATCAAATTCATATTATTATGACGTGCTATATTAGATTTCCTTTTTTAATGAAAAACTATATTAAATTTTATGGTCGCCTAACATCTCGACCATGAATTTGTCTCCTGTGTATCGTGTTTAAATTCTAGTCAGAGCTCAGGCATTTAACTATAGATGCCAAATTTGTATTTGCCCCCGACATTTTATATTAATTGTATTAAATGTATTGTTTTGCCACAATTTGATAAAACAACTAACGGGATAATTAATTATACCTATGTTACATGCGAATAAGGTTTTAACTAAGGGAGGAAGTCAGAAAATATTTTAGGGTTGAAATTAAATTATAATTTTTATGATAGTAAAAATGTAATTTTATCATTTTAATAGTCTATATTTTTATAGTTTTTAAAAGATTAAATTAAAATTTATCATTTTTAGATACTTTATCTTTATTAATTTAAAATTTTTAAAAATTTAAGGGCCTAAATAAAAAATTTCTCTATTGCAAGGGGTCGGGGCCCTGCCAGCCCCCTAGCTATGCCTCTGATTTTAACTCGATCAGTAAAAATAAAGGTCTTAATATTGAGTACCCAAATTATTATATATGTAGATATTTAAGTCTCATCATATGCTACTGTGATTTGAAAATTTTAATTTAATTAGTGAATTAGTTAATATCATTTTGGACTATTTCCATTCTTTAACTCATTTACTTTATAATAATTTACTTTGTAATTGCTGGGGTTTCAATTTTAATCTAATAACGTTGATTCTTATATGACATCAAATCTAACTCTTTTTATTATCGTTGAAATATCACATTTATAGGTAAAAAATCTTTAGTATTTATATTTATTTTCAATTCGGTCATTATATTTTTAGCTAAATTTGACCTTAACCATTAAAAGCAGTGAAATAAATTTTTTACCGAAATAATAACTAAAACATTAATTTTTAACATTGTTGGTGTAAACTTCCTCACCGATCGAGTAAGAGATGCTATATTTAAACACTAAATTCACCACTTAAACTTATTCATATTTCATTACAATCAATGTAGCTTATGACACAAAACATTATCACATACATAATTCACACTATTAATAATAAGTCTAAGTACATGCAAAACTTCAAGCTTGAGAAGTGATTTGATCCAAATTGATGCAGAAATCTTAAAATCTTTACTACTTTTGTTTTTGACATATGCATTTAAAACAAATGTGTTTAGTTACATGAATAGCTTAGTAAATAACTAATTGAATTTAATGACTTATCATACATTCATTTAAACATAATTCAATAATTTCAATAAAAATAATTTAATAAGTTACTTATACTATCTAATAACATTATCTTACTTAATTCATACATTTCACCATTCAATTCATAAATAATTTAACTAAATTCATTATTCATTTCTATCATTTGATTATATAATTTCATACATGTTCACAAATGTTACATGTATCATTAACAAATTGTAATCATAATCAAAATTTCAGTAACAAAACTCTTAGAGTCCTAGGTCAAAATAAAATTCCCAACCTCTAACGGAACTTTGATAACAGAACTCTAGATTTCAATCAACACACCATATTCCAAAAATCATAAGCATAAACAAAACTCTAGAAGTCTTTCAACCCGCTGATACCCTGATCCACCAACCTTTTTCCCAACCAAACCTTGGCCCTCATTACACCAAAAAGCATATTACATATCACATATCATACTTGTTATCATTCAAACTATTATTTAACTTGTATTAATTCTTAAAGCTTATACTAACTTTTATTTATTTTCCTTTTCATACACATGCACCTGTAAATTCATTTCTCTTTTATTTTACTAACATGCTGTGTATATATTCACTATTAAATTCAATATTCATACTCAATAATCATAATCATATTCTATTTCATAAATATATTCAATTATCATACTTACTCACTTGTAAATTTGGCATTCATGACTTACTTCTATTTAAACATAATTCTTATAATAATTTAACTTATTCACATAATTTCTAAACTTCATTAATCATAGTATACTTTCAAATTAATATCTTAGTTATTTCATATTAAACTTAAATACTCAAACATCTAAATTAAGGTAAACAAACATAAATTCAATTAAGTATACCTATTTTCTTTACTTGAACTTAACCCGTCTCTTTTCTATTCAAAGCTTTCCTTTACTTTGATCACCTTCCCTTCATCTTTTCTTTCCTCTCCATGCATACATATATAAAACATAACCATTATCTTGCATCCAACATAATCTTTTCATGATTTCATATTAGAAAAACATGAAAATCTTCAGAAAAATATTCACTTTTACTTTCTCTTCACTTTCCAAAGATTTTCCTTCACTTCCTTCTTCAACTAAGTAGTTTTCATGGTAGAAAAAATTTCCATAGCACTCTAGGAAATGAAATTTGACTATGGTTTAAGAAAAAAACTCGAGAAAAATGCATAAAAAATTCCTTTCTTTTCTCTCTTTTCTTTTATTTTCTTCCAACTTAAGAAAAAATCAATTTATTTGTTACTACTTCCCACCATTCACACTTAATTTTAAATAATTAATTCACCTTTCACATACTTAATTTTTCTATTATTTTTTAGAAATAAAAATTAGAGTATTATAGTTAACGTGGCAACTCGCATGACAATCTATATGCAGATTATGCTAACATAACATAATTTGTTTTATATGTCATGTCAATAAATAATTTAAAATTATAAAATTAAAATTAAAAATATAAAAGTTCATAAAAATTCAAATAAAAACTATGGAGTAGACATGGATTGCTATGTAGACTATTATGTTTAAAAATTAACGATTTAGTTAGTATTCTCATTAAAAAAATTTCGACTATCTTTTCAAAAATTAATAGTTAAATTTTAGTTTTTTATTGGTTAGTGGCCATATTTAACTAAAAATAAAAATCAAATTAAAAATATAAAAAGTATAAAAATTAATAACTAAATTTACAAAAATTCATATCTATTTTTAATACACGCCAAACCCCATTTCTTCCAAAATGTCAAACGTTGAATGTATTATATAATCTCAATATTATTAAATGCTTACTTATCCAATTCTTTTTAAAGAAAACGTAATATTATATTTGGCAGCCATTAATCATTCAAAGGTGGGGGATAGTATACCCACATTATACCCTATCATCTGCCCATATCATCCACGTTATCAATTTATCCGTTCTCCACATTGAAAAGCGAGCCAAATAACTACCTTCCACTTATCCAATCGTTGATTGCCACGTACTAACCGGCAAAATGACACGTCATCAGTACCTTTTCTTTTAAATTACTCAATCTCCCCCCCCCCCCTCGCAGTCTCATTCCGTCCCGGATAAATCGAAAAGGAAAGAAAAGAAACGAAAAGAAAAGGAAAATAAAAAACCCTTTACTTCCCCTCCCCATTGTTTTTAGTTTTCTTTTGGCTAAAGAAAATTATGGAACCGAGTCAGAAGGTCGAGGATAAATCACAACCATCCATCGCCACCGTGACCCGTCGTATCCAACGCTTGTCCCTTCACCTGATCCCACTTCCGCCCCTCCAATGTTCACCTCAGCTCGACATGCTGACCTGCGCCAAGGCCAATAAGCAGGAGGTCGACGTAGCCTCCCTTTCAAGCTACATGAGAGGGAAGCATAGGGAAATTCAAGAGAAGATTTTTGATTTTTTTAACTCAAGGCCTGATTTGCAAACCCCGACTGAGATTTCAATGAAAGAACACAGGGAGCTTTGTTTGAGACAGCTTTTGGGGTTAGTTAGAGAAGGAAAGATCAAGCCTTTTAGATATGTTGTTGAAGATCCTGCTAAGTACTTTGCTATTTCTGAGGCGGTTGGGAGTATTGATATATCACTTGGTATCAAATTTGGTGTCCAGTATAGGTAAATATGTTGTTGCTTTTCTGTCTCTTTTGCCATTAAAGGTTTAGTATTGGAAATATTTTGGGGGTGGGGGGTTGGGGTTAAAATTTGAGTTTTAGGTATGTGGGTTTTGGATACAAATGCTTGGAGATTGAGTTTGGGAGGTCGGTTTGTTTTGGGTAATGTTTTTATTGTTCATGTGGACCGAATACTGCATCTGAGTTTATTCTTGGTAAAATACTGTTAGTTAAAGTATTGAATGTGATGATGAAATGAAGTGTATCATGGATGAAAATTCATTGATATAGATGCATGATGCTAACCGACGTGATATAGCTTGTAGAATTTCTAGATTTATATCGTTAGTTGATGTTGAATGCTTTATTATGCAGTCTTTGGGGAGGTTCTGTGTTGAACTTAGGCACTAAAAAGCACCGAGATAAGTATTTTGATGGTATTGACAATTTGGATTATCTTGGTTGCTTCGCTATGACAGAACTACATCATGGTGAGCCGTCTGTTCTTTATTTATTTACATTTTTTTCCCTCTTCTGTTTCTTAGATGTATATTGTTGTGCTTCCTTTGAAATTATCCTTCTACTGTTCTGCACTAGAACTCATCATGGCATGCAACAGAGTGTGAATTAAATATGTAATTATATTATTAATAAATTCATGTTATAGGCATAAAGTAAGTTAAAGAAGACAATTTATGCTGAAGAAAATATTTGTGATGATATGGTGCGAGTGGTTACTGTGCTTTTCATGTTAGAGCATCATTCTAATATTGCAAAGTGCCCCCATGTTTCTGTCTTAAAGTGATTTTTTTTTTGTTCATAATCTGCCAAGCTTGCATGCCAAACTAAACTGTCAAATTTTTGCTCAAAGGCTCAAATGTTCAAGGTCTTCAAACCGTTGCAACATTTGATCCAATTACAGATGAATTTATAATTGACACACCAAATGATGGGGCTATTAAATGGTGGATTGGCAATGCTGCGGTTCATGGCAAGTTTGCAACAGTTTTTGCTAGGTTGGTTTTACCAACTCATGACTCTAAAGGAGTTTCTGATATGGGAGTCCATGCCTTCATTGTGCCAATAAGGGATCTTAAAACTCACCAGCCACTTCCCGGAATTGAAATAAATGATTGTGGCCACAAAATTGGCCTGAATGGGGTGGATAATGGAGCACTGAGATTCCGTTCAGTTAGAATTCCCCGAGATAATCTTCTTAATCGATTTGGGGATGTCACCCGAGATGGAAAATACACAAGTAGTCTCCCTACAATAAACAAACGTTTTGCTGCTACTCTTGGTGAACTTGTAGGTGGGAGGGTTGGCCTTGCACATTCTTCAGTTGGTATCCTCAAGATTGCTGTCACTATTGCAGTACGATACTCCTTACTACGTCAGCAGTTTGGTCCTCCAAAACAGCCTGAAGTCAGCATTCTTGATTATCAATCTCAGCAGCACAAGCTCATGCCAATGTTGGCTTCAACTTATGCATTTCATTTTGCCACTCAGTATTTGGTAGAGAAATATTCAGAGATGAAGAAGACACATGATGAACAACTGGTTGGAGATGTGCATGCTCTTTCTGCAGGCCTGAAGTCCTATGTGACATCATTTACAGCAAAGTCATTGAGTACCTGCAGGGAAGCCTGTGGAGGTCATGGGTATGCTGCTGTCAACCGGTTTGGTACCTTGAGGAATGATCATGACATTTTCCAGACATTTGAAGGAGACAATACAGTACTTCTGCAACAGGTATAAGACAAACCCCTTTATATCACAACCTTGCATGAGAATTTACAATGTTAGTTTTGGTATAAAGAATTAAGTGTCTAGAAATATGTTAGATATACAGTATATAAAAGGATCAGGAGTGACCCCTTTAGATGGCTTTTGTGTTTAATGTCATCTTTACTCCAAGCCTTTAGGTACACTGCCTAACTGAGCTTTTCTTCAAATCTCTATTCAGTTATGAACCACTTAGAAATTAGATGGCCAATCTTATCATGCCTTCTACATCCATTCATCATGATTCTTCAAATATGGTCACCGCTTATCCTTTCTTTGATTCCTCTTCATTTCTTCTCCTGACATATAGCAGCTCTTTTGTCGCTATGACCTGCATTTTTTTAAAATGTGTTATAGAACCTTGTTGTTGATCCATTTACATGGACTCCTTGGGTCTGATTAGATTTTTTTTGTTATGTTTATTTAAGGCAATAGGGAAATTTGTTGACTTTGTTATTCTGAAGTGTTTTATTCTTTTTTCGGGGACTGGAAATGTGGTTCAGGGGGGGGATTTAGTTTGTTAACAACTGTCTTTTACCGATGACACCAATCTTCTCATCAGTCATTAGTATCAGTTCTGTATGCAAGGGCCTTTGGATTGTTTTCCTTCATCGGAACCTAATATGTATTGTAGTCTGGTCTTAACATTGATAAACTTCATAAGAACCTTTTACTGGGATGTAGGTAGCTGCAGATTTATTGAAGCAATACAAGGACAAGTTCCAAGGTGGTGCTCTTTCTGTCACATGGAGCTACTTGAGAGAATCTATGAACACATACTTGTCTCAGCCAAATCCTGTAACTGCCCGTTGGGAAAGTGAAGATCACTTGCGAGACCCTAAATTTCAGTTGGATGCTTTCCGGGTGAGTGTTTTCTTCATTATTGTAATTCAGTGTTTTGTCAGTTTAAACTGCAAGTAACACAATCTTTTACAATTTTGGTATGCAGTACCGAACGTCAAGACTTCTTCAAAGTGTAGCAGCACGACTACAAAAGCACACCAAAACTCTTGGCAGCTTTGGTGCTTGGAATAGGTGTCTGAATCACCTTCTCACACTTGCAGAGTCTCATATTGAATCTGTCATCCTCGCAAAGTTTATTGAAGCTGTTCAGAAGTACTTCCTAAACTCAGCCACCAAATTCATTCCTTTTCTTTCTACTTGCCACATATATAAATTTGAGTTTCTTAATTGTTTTGAATGTAATTTTCAGCTGTCCTGATGCAAGCAGTCAAGCTGCTCTAAAACTTTTATGCGATCTGTATGCCCTGGATCGGATCTGGAAAGACATAGGAACATACCGTAATGTTGATTATGTTGCACCAAACAAAGCTAAGGTATAGTGTTATTCAGAACAGTTTAGACTTTATAAGATATAAAAGGGGCTCTTTTTATATTGTTACCATCCCTGGAGAACAGGAATGACTATAAACATCTCATGCACGGTTATAACACGTCCTAATATTTGTGTATATTCGAGTTATTAGACTTGCTATAGATACAATTTTTGTGAGGTTTCATTACATTTTTTTCCTCCACTCAGGCAATCAACAAGCTCACACAGTACTTGAGTTTCCAAGTTCGAAATATTGCCGGGGAATTTATTGATGCATTTGATCTTCCGCCTTATATTTTAAGGGCCCCGATCGCAATGCAGTCAGAAGCATATTCTCAGTACACACAGCTTGTGGGGTTCTAATTGAGACCCAAAAATAGGAGGAACAAACAAGTGGTTCCCACAATTAGATAGAATTTTTTAATATATTTGATTCTTTTGCCAGATTAAATTAAGGGTTAAGGTTAATGCAGTTGTTGAAACCCAGGTTGATAGCCTAGGTTTGGAAAGAACAATACGTGAAACTTGAAAGAACAATATGCTGAAGCTTGAACTCTGATTTGTTTGTAACTGTATTATGAACCATACATATTTTTCTTTTCTTGAATAAAAGAATAGCAACCTATGTTAGATTTACTTGATGCATGTCATTTTTCAGTGTTATAGTTTAAAAAAGAGCATGAATCAAGTAAGACTTCCTGATTGCAAGTAACAAGCAATGGTAACAAAACTAGAAAAGACCCAACGAATACCATTTTCCAATAATCCTTTTGCACTCCGAAAGGAATGGCAGGATAAAGGCAGATTATTCCGTAAAAAATCACAATTAGAAAAATATTTAACCTTAAAACTGGATATATTGAACTTCGTCAGACCACAAAAACCTTGTCCTCCACTGGGCTTGGCACACAATTGTTGCCATTGTACCCAGTGGATGCCACGCTTGTTAGGGCCCTGCCACCAATAAAAGTTTATAATTAAAGTCATTTTAATCACATAATGAAAATGCAGTCTCAAGTAATATAGATTTAATTAAAACCTCACATCCCCTTGAGATAAGTAACGATTACACCAACCCTTGATTTTCTCCGTTTGATTCTATTGCAAAGGCCCTAGAAACACTACTTATTTCTCCCAAACCATAATTGGTAGACTTAATAATTCGGATTCATAAGTGCCCGCACATTTAAAATACGAAGAACCTTTGAGCAAACCTGATCCCAAACATTTGCACTAAAAAACAATAGGAAATTTTTAAAATTTATAGATTGATTAGTGCGGCAAGGATAGAATTTTAGTCTCGCAATTCGTGTGACTTTAGATAATTTTTTAATTTCAAATCCGTCTAAGTCAGCTTAGCTTTCCAAAAGTGACAATTCACAATAAAAATTCTCCATAGCACCGAAAATAAATCAAAAGCAACTCAAAGACAAAAGAACAACAAAAGAACAGAATAGCCACAAGTAGAGGTGTCCATGGCCGGACTAGGCTAGGCCCAGGCCCAACTTGAAAAATGAGCCTAAAATTTTGCCTAAGTCCAGCCCGGATAAAAATACTAAAACTTGAGTCCGACCCGGCCCGCCCGTATTAATTTTTTTATATACTTTTAAAATATATATATAATTCATCAAAAATACTAAAAATATTAAAATAAATATTTCCCAACAAATTAAAAATAAATTAAAAAATAAATATGCTTAAATAACACTAAGATAAGTGCAACTTGACAAGCAAATGCCTCTAAAATAGTAACGAAATTAATAATAAAATAAGAGTTATACAATATTTAAACACTAATAACAAAATAGCAGTAACATAATAGTGAAATTGTAGCAAAATAGTGAAAAATAAAATAAAATAACAACAAAACAATAAAAATAGTAAAAAAAATAACAATTTTTTTTGCATATTCGGGTTAGGCCAAAAAAACCTTACCCGAGGCTAGTTTTCTAAATGGGCCTTATTTTTTACCCAAGCCCATTTTTTGGGCCTATATTTTTACCCAAACCCTTCCACTTTTCAGGTGGACCTTCGGGTCGAGCTGTTTAACCCCTCAGATCGGGCCTAGACTCTACAACCCAATCTGAGTAATTACATGGGCCATAGAGATGGCCAAAACGTTTTTATAAGAAAAACTCACTTGTCTTGGAAATATGTCATTTTTAAAACATCGTGTTCCTTTCAATAAAAATTTATTTGTTCCTTTTTAATTAAAAATATTCATACTGTAACTTAATTTTTAAATCACAAATTTGTAGCGGCTAATAATTACTAAAATGTTTATTATTCGTTTAAAAATCATATAAAAATAATTCATTGAATATTATCCCAAAATATCAAAATAGAAATCCATGCCATACTTCAGAATTTAAAAATAAAGTCCAAAAAGTTATTAAGACAAACCCAAATTAAAGTCCATAATAGAAATCCAAAATGAACTCATATAGTTAGTAAAAGCCCCACATTATTAAAAAAAGTACCCATGACCAAGAGATCATTAGTTCGAGAGCCCCCTGAAGATCTAAATCTGAGCCAAATTACGAGGATTACTTGAGATACACACATAACATGGGTGAGCTTTAAAAAGCTCAGTGTGAGATCGTCACAAACATATATTTCAACACGTAGCATAACACATCCTAATAATCATAAATATAACTTTCACAAAATTCACATATCATCAGATTTAATGAACATAACAAGTTATGCTTATGTAATAATGCACATTTCAGAAGATTTCCTACCCATCTTCGCTACACTCCAATATCGAGTTCCCCAAAACTCGTCCATCCGATAACACACTATTTGTGGACAAGCCACCATATAGATGCCAATAAACAGTCACATAACACATCATGGACAAGGCACCACATAATTGCCGATAACGACCACATAATCGCAATTAAACTGCCACATAGCTTCCTTATTTCATAATCCCGTCCTATGCATGTGATATGGCCATTTTAACACATATGTTTCACTTTTTACATTTTTTTGCATATTCATGCTCGTAACTCATATTTCTCAAATTTTACACATATGCATGTATCATACTCGCATTTTCACATATCACATAGTTTTCACTTTAGCATACTTTAATATACATATTTATATTATTGATCCAGGATCAATCAGAGCAATAACTTTTGTGTCAGAGATAGAAAATGTACCAGCAATAATATTTGGAGCAGAAGCTTCTTCACGCGCACGGATCGCATAGGCTCTTACTAGTGATCATGCCTCGAACCTCAAACCAGAGTCCTTAGTCACACTACGTCTATTATCCACATTCCTAGGGTTCCTCAGCGGTCTCCCTCTTGCAATTATATTACTTAGTTGAACAATCTAAATCTTGTCTTTTTCAGGTAACTCTGGACAATCCCGAATAAAATGTTACTGCAAACCACATTTGAAACAAGCTCCGCCTTTCATCCAGCATTCACCAAAATGTCGTTGTCCACATCGTTGACAATCAGGTTTGTTGGCTTTCACAGTGCCAACACTTGCTATTGATGTACCTTGAGCTTTAGAATTTGCATGTTGCTTACCACAATCTCTACTAGGATATCCCACTGAAGCGATCGAACGATTATGGTAATCTTTCAATCTTTTCAATGATGAATGATACGAATTCCTAGTTGATCTCTTTCTTGAATCTCTAGCTTCAAAATCGGTTGTTGTTTTCTCTTTACTAAGCTCCTCGGCTTTATGTGCTCTATCAACAAAAATGACAAATTCTTTCAGTTTGAGAATCCTGACTAGAAGTTTTATATCCTTGTTCAATCCGCCTTCAAATCGTTTACACAGAGACACTTTGGTTGGAATGCATTCTCGGGCATACTTGCTCAATCAACAAATTCTCTTTCATATTCAGATACTGTCATACGACCTTGTTTAAGCTCAAGAAATTCTTTGCGCTTGTGATAGAGAAACCTTTGACTTATATATCTCTTCCTGAACTCGGTTTGGAAAAATTCCCAGTCTACCCGCTCTCTCAAAATCACAGAACTCAACATATTCCACCATTGATAGGCTAAATCTTTCGATAGAAATACAACACATTTAACAGATTAGGTTAGTGAACATGATAACTCATCAAAGACTCTGATCATATTCTCTAACCAAAACTCAGCTCACTCAATATCATCATCAATTGTAGCCCTAAATTTTTTGGCCCCATATTTGCAGATTTTATCAACAGGCGGCTTACTCACGCGTAAAGGTTCCAAACCTTGAGGTACCACGGGAATCGGTTGGGGAACAGGTAGGGGTGGAGGTTGTTAAGTAGTCGGATTTGTTCGGACAAACTCTGTGAACCACTAGTTCATCATTCGAAAGAAGGCTTCTTTAGCCTCTCCTTCCCAGCCCTCATATACGGGCCTCGAACCAGACGACACTGTCCGTAAATGAAGGCTTGCTTGTTACTTTCTACATCATCGGAGTCAGCTTGGTTGGCATCCATTACTAAATGAAAATATATTTTAAAACGGTCAAGAGATATCACACTATCACAGGTTATATAATGGCATGTATATCTAGACTCACATACGCTACGTTCAGTCTGAGAATCGGCTAAATCGTAGCTCTGATACTAATAAATGTAACACCTCTAACCTGTATCCGTCACTGGATTAGGGCTATGGAGTATTACTGGAGCAGAATATCACATAAAGAACATTTTATTAACATAAACAAATCACACCGTAAATCATAGCAACATAAACAAAAAACATACATTCGGTCCCTATTACGAGCCCTCGAGGCCTTAAAAGGATATTTGAAACTAATCGGGACTAAATAAAAAACATATGAATTTTTTCAAAAAAAGTTAGAATTTTTCAAATTGCAGGGGTCACAAGGTCGTATGGGTATTAGAATTAGGGACACACGGTCGTGTCCTAGCCCTTGTCTGTACCCGTGTAACTCACTGACTTAGGTCACACGGCCAAGCCACTCGCCCGTGTGCCAGGCCGTGTACCCTTTGAAATAACCTCACACACCCGTGTACTAGGCCGTGTGCTAAGTCGTGTAACAGTCTGACTTGCAACCCTTTTAAAGCTACCAGGGACACACGGCCGTGTTGCCTAGCCGTGTGTCACACATGGCTAAGACACACGCCCGTGTCTCTACCCGTGTGGATGAAAAATAGGCCATTTCCAAGGCATTTTTCTCACCCAATCTCACACCTTATGCACAAGCCAATTGTATCTATAATCAAGCATTCAAACACACTTTACATATGCATATTCAAGCTTACATAACATAGAAACTATCCATTCAATAAAAATGCCAAAATGACACCTTAATTGCAACAATAACACTTACCTAAACAACTAACCATTTCATTCATAAATTAAACTATCAATTGAAAAATTTCAATGCTGCATTTATCCATATGTTCATATACAAAAATGCATGCACAACCAGTACAAAAAGATCATTTTCATAAATAACATGTACCATACAAATTTGACTTAAAGCCAACCACACCTAAGCCATCAAATTTAACCGTTAACCATATAATGTACTACCTCAATCCATAACAACCAACAATTCATAAATGACCACAACAAACCTCATCTCATTTCCATAATTTTAATTACCACCACAATAAGATAACTATCAAACAAATCACCAAATATTCATAACATCATACCAACCTAGATCAACAACAATACAATCATTTTATACTTTCATAGCACCACTTATTGAAGCATTTGATGAACCTTGGCTTTTTCATACCCGTTGAACCACTAGAATAATATCGGATACTCGAGAATCTCGTACACTATGTGCTAACATGTGGTCGAAACTACTACTATCTCATATCTCCTATAAATACTCTCTCTCGGGCCATAAGTGGGTCTGCTCACACAAGCTGTCAAGTAACCAGAACACATGCTGGTAACTAGCCACTGGTAGGACATACAAGACCAGCACCCGAAACATGGTAACCTCTAATGACATGTCATTTGTATCCTATATATTCCTAAGGTTTAAACGGGATTCGAAAGTTGTCGAAACTTCGTTGGGTATTTCCATAGAGTCATAATATCAAAATATATAACATGGAAGAATTTAAATCAAACATAATTCAATGCTATCTAAATTAACGAACTTACCTAAAAAATGAACAAAGAAATATGATCGATTAATCCAATACTTTTTCTTTTCCCCGATCTAAATTCGTACGTTGCTTTTCTTGATGTATATAATCAAATTTAGCTCATTTAAATTTCATTCTATTCAATTTAATCCAAAAATCATGTTTTAGAAAAGTTACACTTTTGCCCTAAAATTTTGAATTCATTACAATTTAGTTCCTAACTCATAAAAATGAAAATTCATGGAATTTAGTACCAACCCATGCTAGCTGAATATCCATTAAGTTCCTAGCAAGCCCTATTTTCCATTTATTTCGTATTTTTACCATGAACATTTTCTAATTTTCAATTAAAACACTAAATGACAAATTCATCAAAAATTCCTTTACAAAAGTTGCTCAACTATCATCAAACATTCATTTTCATCCATCAACCATAAAAGAAACTAATATACATTGATGGCAAAACCTTATAATTTTAACATTTTTTCAAATTAGTCCCCGGGCTTGCTATATTAAGCTACAACGACTCTAAAAACAAAGAAATCAATAAAAACGTGATGAATAAAACTTACATGCATAAGAATAAAGGTTGTCCAAATGCTTGGATGGTCTCTAATGGCTTTCTAGGTTAATTTTCACTTGAAGAATGAAGAACAAAGATGGTAGCTTTCCTTTTTCTTGTTGTAATGTTAGTTTATTTTATTAATTAAAAAACTAACCTTACTTATAAACCTTTAAACATACTAAAATAATATCAAAATTTGTCCACTAATTATATTAATGGTATAATTACCATTTAAAGCCAATCATGTTTCATTTTCATAGCAAATTAACACCGTTTTCTAATAGAAGCCAAATTTTGCACTTTATGCGATTTAGTCCTTTTTATCAAATTAAACATGCAAACAATAAAATTTCTTCACGAAGGTTTTATGCAACAGTACTAACATGATGTAAAAATTAAAATAATACTAAAATAAATTTTTTAATGTCGAATTGCCGTCCTGAAACCATTATTCCAATTTCACTGAAAACATGTTGTTACAACTCTTCTCCTTAAGAAATTTTTGTCCTTAAAAATCTTACCAGAAAATAGATTAGGATATTGATTTCTCATAGCTTCCTCGAGTACCCAGGTGGCTTCATCAATCCCGTGACGTTGCCAAAGAACCTTTACTAAAGCTATGCTTTTGTTTCTTAGCTCTTTAACCTCTTGTTCCAAAATTCTGATAAGTTCTTCACTGTGCATATCAGGCCGAATTTCAACATCTGTCTGTGAAATGATATGCGAAGGATTTGATTGGTGCCGTCATAACATAGATACATGAAACACATTATGAATCTTTTCCAACTTTGACGGTAAAGATAGTCGATATGCCACTATCCCTATTCTTTCAGTGAACTCATATGGTATGATAAATCACGGGCTAAGCTTCCCTTTGCGACCAAAACGAAGAACTCTCTTCCAAGGAGATACTCTTAGAAATACTCTATCGTCGATTTGAAATTCAATGTATTCCTGGCCACCAATACATCCGTTTTAAATAATTGAACATTTTAGTGCTACCAGGATGAACAAACAATCTACTACAATGAGCTTCATACAAAATCTTCTGAATTAACTCCGAATACCTCGGTACACAAACTCTTCTTCTAAAAAGTAAGCAATCATCGGACCCAATCTGAAAGTCTGAATCAGGAGTCGACTCACAAATTTTTGTTTAACTATCAACGCATCATCGCATTTTTGAGCTTCGCAAATCTTTTGTAAGAACAATGATTTAGCTTTTAACTCAGCTAAAATCAAACTATTAACAGACAATGTCAATTGCGTATTAAACGCTCACAAAGCAAATAAATATTTTCTACTCAGAGCACCAACTACTACATTTGCTTTGCTCGGATGATAATCAATAATCAAATCATAGTCTTTCAATAACTTGAGCCATCTTTCTGCAACATTAAATACTTCAAACTCTTATGGTTGGTATAAATGTGACATTTTTCGCCATATAAATGGTGTCGCCAAATCTTTAACGCAAACATAATTGTTGCCAACTCTAAATCATGTGTCGTGTAATTTTTTTCATGCAGCTTTAATTGTCTGGAAGCATAAGCTATCACTTTACCTTCCTACATCAACACACAACCTAAACCATTTAAAGATGCATCACTGAAAATCACAAATTCTTTACCCGATTCTGGCTGTAATAAAATTGGTGCCTCAGTCAACAGTGCTTTCAACTGATTGAAACTTTACTGATATTTTTCTAACCATTCGAACTTCATATCTTTCTGTAAAAGTCGTATCATGGGAGTAGCTACAATCGAGAATCCTTTAATGAATCTTCTATAATAACCAGCTAATCCCAGAAACTTCCAACTTTCGATACATTTCTTGGAGGTTTCTAGTCAAGAACTGCTGAAATTTTGCTTGGATCAATGGTAATGCCTTCAGCTGATACTATATGTCCTAAAAAATCGACTTCTCAAAGCCAAAACTCACATATGCTAAATTTGGCAAACAATTTTTTATCACGCAAGGTTTACAGTACAACTCTCAAGTGCTCAACATGTTTCGTCTCGTCTTAGGAATACATCAGAATGTCATCAATAAAAACCATGACAAATCAGTCTAAATACGGTTTGAAAATTCTATTCATCAAAACCATAAATATTGCAGGTGCGTTAATTAAACCAAACAACATTACAAGGAATTCGTAATGTCTGTACTTGGGCCTGAATGCAATTTTCGGCCCATCTAAATCTTTAACCCGCAACTCGTAATAACCAGAACGTAGATCAATCTTCGAGAATATCGTTGCACCTTTCAATTGATCAAACAAATTAGCAATTCGTGACAATGGATACTTATTCTTAATCGTAACTTTGTTGAGATATCGATAATCGATACACATTCTAATTGACCTGTCATTTTTCTTAACGAACAGAATCGGTGCACCCCAAGGCGAGAAACTGAGTCATGTAAAACCTTTATCTGTTAACTCTTGCAACTGAGCTTTCAACTCTTTCAACTCTATAGGAGCCATTCTATACAGAGCTATCGATATTGGTCATGTTCCCGATACTAACCCAATAGCAAATTCGACCTCTCTGGTTGGTGATAGTCTGGGTAACTCTCTCAGAAATACATTGGGATATTCACAAACCACATGTATTGATTCAAGTTTCAACTTAGACACTTTATAATCCAAAACATAGGCAAGGTACGCATCGTAACCCTTTCTCAAGTATTTCTGTGCGAAAATAGCTAGAATAACAATAGGCAACTCGCTCGACTCATCTGATTCAATCCGAAGTGTCTCATACCAGCCTAGATCAACAACTATACAATCATATATACAAGTCACACATAATGGCTCAGTTCATTAAAGAAGACACCTGTACATCCATTATAACCATGACTCAAAATCATTAAAATCTACCGATTTAGCCGATGGATAGTGTGATGGATCTCCGACAACCTTCCAACCCAAACGAGCTTTCGATTATCTAGAAACACAAAAGGAATAACACAAAGTAAGCATGTAATGCTTAGTAAGTTCATAGTTCATAAACAAAGCTTACCATTTCAATTTATAAGCATAAAAACAATTTAAGGTAATCCAATATGACTTGGCATTAGCCTAAGCAACAATAACCTTTCAAGTTAGATAATCACATAGTTTAGCAAATCATCTCAAAACATCATAGCTTTTATACACACTACTTATAAGCATTCATATTTTTAAGCATATGGCTAAGGATTTTTCAAACCTCATCAACTCATACCTTTTTATACTTTCAAAGCACCACTTATTGAAGCATTTGTGTAACCTTCCCTTTTTCATACCCGTTGAACCTCTAGAATAATATCGAATACTCAGAAATCTCGCACACTATGTGCTTACATGTGGTCGAAACCACTACTATCTCATATCTCATATAAATGCTGTCTCTTGAGCCATAAGTGGGTTTGCTCACACAATCTATCGGTTAGGACATAGCTACACGGTGCTGCTCACACAAGCTGTAAAGTAATCGTAACACATGCCGGTAACTCAACAACCTGTAGGACGTACAAGACCAGCACTCAAAACACTGTAACCCTTAATGACATTTCATTTGTATCCTATATATTCCTAAGGTTCAAACGTGATCTGAAATTCGTCGAAACTTCATTGGATATTTTCGTAGAGTCATAATATAAAAATATATAACATGGAAGCATTTAAATCAAACATAATTGAATGGTATCTAAATTAAGGAACTTACCTCAAACATGGACAAAGAAATACGATCGATTAATCCAATACTTTTTCTTTTCCCCGATCTAAATTTGTACGTTGCTTTTTTTATCTATATAATCAAAGTTAGCTCATTCAAATTTAATTCTATTCAATTTAATCCAAAAATCTTATTTTAGAAAATTTACGCTTTCGCCCCTAAAATTTTGAATTCATTACAATTTAGTCCCTAACTCATTAAAATAAAAATTCATGCAATTTAGTGCCAACCCATACTAGCTGAATATCCATGAAGTCCCTAGCAATCCCTATTTTCCATTTATTTCACATTTTTACCATGAACATTTTCTATTTTTTAATTAAATCCCTAAATGACAAATTCATCAAAAATTCCTTTACAAAAGTTGCTCAACTATCATCAAACATTCATTTTCATCCATGAAAAATAAAAAAAAACAACTAATATACATTGATTGTAAAACCTTAGACTTTTAATAGATTTGCAAATTAGTCCTCGGGCTAGCTAGATTAAGCTACAACGACTCCAAAAACATAGAAATCATTAAAAATGAGATGAAAACTACTTACATGCATAAGAATAAAGGTTGGACGAATGCTTGGATGGTCTTTAATTTCTTCCTAGGTTAATTTTTGGATGAAGAATGAAGAAGAAAGATGGTACCTTTCGTTTTTCTTATTTTAATGTTAGTTTGTTTTATTAATTACAAAATTAACCTTACTTATAAACCTTTAAACATACTAAAATAATGTCCAAATTTGTGCACTAATTATAATGGTCTAATTACCTTTTAAAGCCACTCATACTTCAATTTCATAGCAAATTGACACCTTTTTCTAGTAAACCCAAATTTTACATTTTACGATTTAGTCATTTTTATCAAATTAAACATTCAAACAATAAAATTTCTTCACGAAATTTTTATGAAACACTACTAACATGATGTAAAAATTAAAATAATGTTAAAATAAATTTTTTGAAGTCAAATTTGTAGTCCCAAAACCACTGTTTCGATTTCACTAAAAAGAGGCTCCAAAACCACTAATGGGGAGGATTTGCTTAAGTCCCATTGTCTTGTAGTGTGACAACCCTTAGTATTCAAGTAAAGGATGATTTTGACATAGTGAAATAGACTAACATATTCCACTCAAGGTGCTTGATTCAAGGAAAGTTGTGTTCTCTTATTGTTGATAGTGGTAGTTGTGCCTATAACAGCCTGTTTTCAATAAAATCAGAATAGTGGTTTTGGGACCACAAATCTGATGATTAAATTATTATTTTATTATTTCAATATCTATGGGATGTTAGTAAGGTCGTATTAAAATTTTTTTAGGAAATTTTGATGTTTGCATGATTAATTACTTGAAAAAGACTAAATCGTAAAAAGTATAAAAGTAGAGTTCTATTATTTAAAAGGGACAAATGACTATGGAATTTTAAATTAAAGGACTTAAATGGTAAGTAAACCATTTAAGTTTATAGTGGATAAATATGGGCATGATTTTAATGTTTTATATGGTTATTAAATAAGGTTAAAATGGTAATTTAATAAAAAATAAACTAAAAGAAAATAAAAAGATGGTATCATCCATTAGTTGTCTTGTCCACTAATTTTTAGGGTTAAAAAACACACCATTTTGATGCTTTGAAGATTCGACTAAGTCTAGCTCTTGCAAGTTGGTGTTTTAAGGTTAGTTTTTAATGATTTTTATGTTTTCGGGATCGTTGTAGCTTAATCTAGCTAGCCCGAGGACCAATTTGTACAACTGTTAAAGATTGAGGGTTATGCCATGAAAGATTTGGTGTGGTTCTTGATGTTTAATGATAGATTTTGAGTCCTTGCTGATAAATAAACAAGTTTTGTAAAGTGATTTTTGATGAAAATTTCATTTAGGGACTTGTTTGTAAAATTAGTAAAAGTTCACGTTAAATTCATGAAATGATGGTTTGTATGGGTTGATATAGGTACCTAATAAAATTGGTTAGCTTGAATGGGGGATGAAAATGCTTAGATTTCAATTTATGAGCTTAAGGACTAGTTGTGAAAAGTTAAAATGTAAGCGGTAAAATGGTAATTTTGCATAAACATGAATTGTGGATTGAATCGAATAATAGAAGTATTAAATGGATTGAAGTTACGGTAGTTAAATAGTCCTTAATTGCATTCAAAATTGAAAATTACTCTGACGAGATTTGGTGTGATGTAGTTCTCATGCATGCCGCCCATTTGCGTCTTGGTAAACTATGGCAATATGATCGTGATGTAGTGCACCATGGTAAATTGAACCATTACTCCCTTGTGTTTAAAGGAAAGAAATTTACTCTAGCCCCTTTGGATCCAAAAGACGTACACAATGATCAACTGAAGATGAAAAAGTTTTGTGATGGGGTTATAGGGAAGAAAGATATAATTGAAAAGGCAGAGAGAAAAGAGGCCATTAGTGATAAAGGTCAAAATACAAATGATCCAATAGTGAGTGAACCCTATAATGGTAAAAACAGAGTGCGAAATTTATTTACAAGTAAAAAAGATGTGATGAGAACCCTATGCCACAAATAACCTTGTACCCTTGTGAGGTTTAGGCAAAATTATTTATCTTTAGCTAACCTTAACAATTTTTTTTCCTAGTGTCTTTACAACTCTGTTGCAGGATTATAAGGACGTTTTCAATAAGGCACCTAAAGATTTACCACCTTTGCAAGGCATAGAGCACCAAATTGACTTAGGACCCAGTGCAACAATTCCAAACTGTCTAGCTTACCAAAGTAATCCAGAGGAGACAAAGGAGTTACAAAGGCAAGTGGATGAGCTATTACAAAAGGGGTACATTAGAGAAAGTTTGAGCCCCTGTGTTGTCCCTGTCCTATAGGTGCCTAAGAGGATGGTTCATTCCGATTGTGTGTTGATTGTCACCCAATCAACAAAATAACTATAAAGTATAGACATCCAATCCCTAGACTTGATGACATGCTTTATGAGTTACATGGTTCAACAATTTTTTCTAAAATTGATTTAAAAAGTGGTTATCACTAAATTCGCATGAGGGAAGGGGACGGATGGAAAATAGCCTTTAACCAAGTTTGGATTATATGAGTGGCTTGTTATGCCTTTCGGTCTAACTAATGCAGCTAGTACTTTCAAGAGATTAATGAATCATGTTTTAAGGCCTTATTTGGGTAAATTTGTGGTAGTATATTTTAATGATATTCTAATTTACCCAACTTCTTTAGATGATCATGTTTTCCATGTTAAATATATTTTGGACATTTTAAGAACTGAAAAGTTATTTTCCAAGCTTGATAAATGCACTTTTTGTTGTGATAAACTAATCTTTTTAGGTTTTATAATAAGTGCTCAAGGTATTCATGTCGATAAGGACAAAGTAAAGGAAATTAGGTAGTGACCCACTCCTAAATCAATTATCGAGGTGAGATCTTTCCATGGTTTAGCAAGTTTTTATAGATGTTTTGTGAAGGATTTCTCCACTATTGCCGCCCCATTAACTGAGGTTATTAAAAAGTTTGTGGGCTTTACGTATGGAAAAGCTTTGGAAAGGCTTTTCAAGCCTTAAATGATAAATTATGTTCTACTCTAGTTCTTAAATTACCTGATTTTTCTAATACTTTTGAACTTGAATGTGATGCTTCAGGTATTGGAATTGGTGCCGTGTTGATGCAAGAAAAAATTCCAATCGCATATTTCAGTGAAAAACTGAATGGGGAGCAATTAAACTACTCAACTTACAACAATGAGTTGCTTACATTAGTTTGAGCTCTACAAGTTTGGCAACATTAATTGCTGCCACATGGATAAAGTAATTTGAGTAAGAGGTAAGCTCGATGGGTAGAATTTATAGAGATATTCCCATATGTAATTAAATACAAAACAGGTGGAGAAAATATAGTTGTCGATGCCTTATCTTATAGATATTCTTCGATAACTACATTAAATGCTAAAGTATTAGAGTTTGATCATATAAAATATTTATACTTAAGTGATGTTGATTTTGCAAATATTTTTTTTCCAATTGTGGGAATGGTGCCTTTAACAAGTTTTATCCCGTAGATGGGTTTCTTTTTCACTTAAACAGGTTATGTGTTAGACAATGTTCCATGAGAAAGTTATTAATTCACAAGGCACATAGTGGAGGATTAATAGGACACTTTGGTGTGGCCAAAACAATAGATATTCTACAAGAACATTTTTATTGGCTGCACATGAAGAACGATGTTGGAAAGATATGTTCTAAATGCATTGCTTATAAACAAGAAAAATCAAAGGTAATGCCTCATGGGATCAATACTCCTTTTTCGATTCCTTCTTCACCATGGGTAGACTTATCCATGGATTTCGTTCTTGGTTTGCCATGAACAAAAAAGGGTCGAGATAGTATCTTTGTTGTTGTTGACAGGTTTTCAAAATTGGTTCACTTCATTTCTTGTCAAAAAAAGGATGATGCTATACATGTGGCTAACTTATTCATTAGAGAGGTGGTGCGCCTACATGGGATACCTCACACCATTGTATCTGACAAAGACGTAAAGTTACTAAGCCACTTTTGGAAGGTGTAGTGGGGTAAGCTTGGTACTAAATTATTATATTCTACTACATGTCACCCCCAAATCGACGGACAAACTGAGGTAGTTAATCAAGTCTTAGGTACTTGATCTTGTGCCATTGCCTATAGAAAACATTTCTAATTTAGATGGGGAGATGAAAGTTGAATTTGTGAAATCCATGCATGAGAAAGCAAGACAACGAATCAGCAAAATAAATGAAGTGAACACCAAAAATGCTAACAAGGGGCGCAAGCAAGTTATCTTTGAGCCCGGTGACTGGGTTTGGGTCCATATGAGAAAAGAATGATGTCTGACTAAACGCAAGACAAAGTTAAACCCACGTGGTGGTGGACCTTTTCAAGTACTCAAGCGCATTAACGACAATGCATATCAAATCGATCTTTTCGGTGAGGATAATCTTTGTGTCACTTTTAATGTTGCTGACTTTTCTCTTTTTGATATGGTAGATTTGAGGACGAATCCTTTTTGTAGAGGGGGAATAATATGAGCAGCTCGATCCAATTCAAAGGCCATAATAGAGATGTGATTAGTTTCCCTCAAGGCCTAATCACGAAATCCGAATCCAAGCAGCTAAAGTCAAACCTCAACTTATTTGTTCAAGACTTTATCACAAAAAAGAAATTGAGAAGAAGAGTTGAAGCGTCAAGACCAGGGAATTTGGAGCGGGGATGAATTAGAGGGGATTAATTTTGTTTGTGGGCCTAAACTCTTAATCTATTATGACAAGCCCATGTGGATAATGTTAGCAAGCTTAAGCGTTTAATTTCAAGGACCCCAATCAATCCTACAAGCTTAGGGGTTTCATATTGGGTTCAGGTCCTAGGCTTAATTTTTATTATACATGAGCCTAATATTGTATTTATTATCTCTTATCATTTTTTTATTTTTTTATTACAAAGCTTTTATAATTATTAAGTATTTTAAGTTATTTAGGAGTTTTATGTTAACAAGAAAGTTTTGTTTAAAATTATATCTTGTTTAGATTAATTAGAGTTTTAGTATAATTTAGAGTTTTATTTGGATGTACCTAGCTAGCCTATATAAAGGTTTCTTCATTGTTCATTAATGACACAATTGTTTTCATTAATAAAATTTTCAACTCTGGGAGTTTGGTATTTGTGCAATATTTATTTCTTGTGATTTTTAAAAGTAGTTTTTTTCTCGATTTTCTTCAATGAGTCGTGGAAATTCATTCTTCACCCTTCAATTTGCCAAGGATTATTTCTTGGAGGGTTGATAAGAGTCATTTAATTCAGTTTGTTGGGAATTATATCTCAAAGGGTTCAATTAAACATTTATCCTTCTATCCATTGTAGCCATCGGTTTATTCAATCCATCTTCCACTTTTTAATTTCGTCTATTTATTTATTTATATATTATTATTTGTTATTTTTATTAAATTTCTTCTTTTATTGTTTTCGACTTCTTTATTACTAAGTTTATTTATTTTTTCTTTTCAGATCAGATCCAAATCTTTCCTTTTCGAGTTTAACAACTTGAATTCAATCTTTCTACCCATTCCTCCGCCTTCATTCTATATCACCTTGCACTTGTAAAGAACATCGCCTACAGATTTTTTTATTCACATAGATTATCCTCAGGGACTAAGTACTATCACATCACTAACTGTTTCCTCTATTTGAATACCCAGTTTCTCAACCATCAGACAAGATACATACGAATGGGTAAAGCCATTATCTATCAACGCCAAATAAGGAATGTCAGAAATAGTAAAGGTACCTGCTATCACATTAGTAGCATCACGATCCCCTCGGCGTCTAGCCACATACACAAGTGTTGGTTGCCTCGCATAAACTCGTTTAGCACCTTGTCCTGCTGCTCGCTGTCTCTGATATGCATTTCCTCCTCTATTCTGCCCTTGAGCTTGTTATGGTTGCCAACCATCTCTCTGATTCGGTGCACGATTCTAACCTTGTACATGCATCTTCTCATTCAGTTGAGGACATTCTCGGATCTTATGGTTAGTGATCCACACTTTAGGCATGCACCCATACCTCGCGAACACTCACCCGAATGTCTCTTGCCACATGTGGCACATTTTTGAATCTGATCTCTCCGTACAACATAGTTCTTGTAGGGTCATCATCTCTGGCTCACTTAACTACACGTGGAGCGTGTCCACTAGGACCGAAATCTCTCTTAGTTGGAGCTCTCACTTGTTCCTTCCATTCGCGCTTAATGCGCCTAACCTCTTCACAAACCTTAGTCTTATCTACAAAAGCTTCGAAGACTCTCTCTTGCAGAGGAGCCACCTGCATCATTAAATCTGATCTAAGTCCAAACTAAAATCGGGTGCACTTATCTTGCTCATTAGCCACCATTCTTGGAGCATAACGGTTAAGCCTCAGGAACTCTGCCTCGTAATCAGCCACAAACATACTACCTAGCCTCAGCTCGATAAACTCAATTCTCCTAGCTTAACGAATCTCACTCCCACATATTTATTCTAGAAGGCCTCCAGAAAATAATCCCACGTCAAGCAATCGGTTTGGGTTTCCCTCATGATGGCCTGCCACAGGCAATAGGCCTTACAATGTAGAAATGACACAGTCCTTTTAAGCTTCTATTCAGGGGTACACTCCATATCATAAAGGTTCCTTTCTGTATCCTCTAACCAATACTTAGCTACAGCGGTGGTCGTCCTAGCAATGCCCCTAAACAGTTCAACCCTACTTGATCGGAGCCTCTCAACAATAGTGTCATGACTGTTAGCACCAGATTGGACACCTGCCACTCATTCCAAAACTCGTAACATGGCCTATGATATAACCTCGTTTGTAGGCTCTTGCTAACTCTTATTAATGGTAGGTTCTCACTCCACATTATTTGCAATAGGGTCAACGGTTTGCACCCAAGACACGGATGAGTCGATTTGGGTTCCTTGACCCGATTCCCCATTGCTCTCATTCCCCTAGTTCTAATACCGCTAGTACTTATTTTAAAGTTTTATGCTGTCAAAAGAGATAAGTTTATCGCTATCACTCAAAGATTTTTCAATCGAAATTTTGTTTATCGCTTTTATACGAATTTCACTTATTAATTGCTTTCACAATCTAAAGTTGTCTCAGTCTAAAAGTTTTCTATAGTTTCTTCTAGTGTCACAATCTATAGTTTTCACAATTCTATACTTTTAAAGTCTATAATTTCGCATCTAAACAACACTTACCTCGTATCGGCTTCAGGAGGTCTTGGATTTCTTAATAACAAAGCACATGTAGCATGTTTTATGATGCATGAAGTTTTTCGAAAAACATTTGTTACCCATAGTTTGTGTTCTGAACCGGACTCTGATACCACTAAATGTAACCCCTCAAACTGGGACTAGACGTTACAGCTCAATTTAAGTAATTACATGGGTCACAGAGACAGCCAAAACGTTTTTATAAGAAAAAATCACTTGTCTTGAAAATATGTCATTTTTAAAACATTGTGTTCCTTTGAATAAAAAATTATTTGTTCCTTTTTAATTAAAAATATTCGTATTGTAACTTAGTTTTTAAATCACAAATTTGCAGCGACTAATAATCACTAAAACATTTATTGTCGATACCTACCACATAATCGCAGTTAAATTGCCACATAGCTTCCTCCTTTCACAATTCCACCCCATGCATGTGATATGGCCATTTTAACACATATGTTTCACTTTTCACATATTCATGTTCATAACTCATATTTCTCACTTTTTACATATTTGCATGTATCGTGCTCACATTTTCACATATCACATAGTTTTCACTTTAGCATGATTTAATATACATACGTATATTAAAACATGGATCTTAATATACTCATACATATTTCACATGTTTAGATCATCACATATCAATCTAGCCATAAATAACATAACATAGAGTTCAGATCAACATAACATATATCACATATCACAAATCATGGATTTTCACAACACTTAATAGTTTAGGACACTTGTATTCATCTTTGATTGAGTTTTTCAACTCCACTCGAGTACTGAATGAACTAAGAAATTAGTTAATTAAATAGCATTTTATTAAAGTAAATAAAATTATATTTTACTTAAAATGAGAGTTAGGTCCTACACCTTAAACAGATCTAAACTTTACGCTCCCTTGTAGAAGTCTCGTTTGGATCTAGTCCCGATTGTAAATCTAATCACACGATTAACCCATTTTAGTCTTGATATAATTGAGTAACCAAAATTTTAATATAAGATATAATGAGAAATTTGAATGCTCGAATTTGCCACTCTTGCGATGTCACACTATTTGTTTCTTGGAAGATTGTTGTTTGACCCTTCATGTTGACTCAAGATCATGTTAGTACTTAAGATTTTTGATATAATAAAATTAAATACAAAATTTCTAGTCCCTATACCATTCAACCATGTCAAAATAATTCTAGGACGACAGATTTTCAATCCCAAAACTTCACTTATGGTTGTTTCATTACTACATGACTAAAGGAACAAAAATGGAGCGAAATTGATAGTTGGATAATAAAAAATAATTGAATAAAATAAAATAAAATATTTGTTTTAGTCACTAGGGTAGTCGGTAAAAGAAAGAGAAATAAAAAAGGAAGAAATTAGTTATCGGTGGCAGCGATAGTGATGGTTCGGTGGTGTGGTGCAGTGGTCCGATGGTGGTGCAAAAATACAATTAGGGAGGAGGGTTTCGTCACTTTCAATTGAAAGAAAGGAGAAAAAATTGAAAATAAAAGAAAATAGTGGAGGAAGAGATGGCCCACGGAGGTTGCGGAGGCGACGACGACGGCTCAGGGTGGTGTACGGTGGAAGAAGGGAGGGGAGCAAATGGAAAAGGGAAGTAAAGGTTGGTTGTGGACGGTGGTGATGTGGTGGTGCAAATAGGCTTATGGTGGAGAAAAGAAAAAGAGTGGTGGTGGTGGTTTTCAAAAGAGAGAAAAGTAGGGTGGAGAGGAGAAAGAAAAAGAATAAAATTGTGCAAATGGGGGTGTATGGCCGGCTAGGGTGTTTTTGGTGGTGAACACTTGCACTTTTGGTAAGGGTGAGGAATGGAAAAGGTAAGGGAACATAAGATCAATAAGGGGGATGTGTTTAACTTAAAAAGACAAGTTTGACTTGCTAATGGAGGAAAAGAATCCTCCCTATATAACAACATAGGTGGATGACAAAGGCCTGAATGCACAAGCTAATAAGGTGAAAAAATCAAATAAAAATAATGAGCACATAGGGGTTTGAAATAGGGACTTGAAGGATATCTAAGGAGCACTTAACCAATTGATCACTACACTTACTTATATTCAATAATACGTGAATAATTTTAAGACATAAGAGTTAGCAGTTTCACCCTCTTTACTAAATTAAAATTAATTAAGAAAATTGGATGTGACAAGTCGGGTGGCCCGATCCATGGACAGGTCTAGCAACAAGAAAGCAATGTTCACAAAGTATTTGAGTAAATGCTCTAAAAGTATATTCACTAACTTTGAATGAAACACAACTAAAAGATTACAAATTACGAGAAAACCTCTATTTATAGTTAAGCTCCTCAGATCCAACGGTACAATTTACTTTATATCGATGATTGATAATAAACGAATTTACAATTTGAGATTCTTAATGGATTGATTCATTCCTCTAAAATTACAAAATCAAATCATAGCAGATAACAAATATTGTAAGATTACTTTCATATTTACCAAGGTAGCCCTAATTTTCCTTAAGTGCTTCATTGGGCCACTAAGGCTTCAAGTAGATGGGCTTCTATAACATCCAATATTTTTATTATTAGTGGCGCAAGTTTGATAACAACGAAGTGTTTGGTTTACTGGTTTAAATGCTCATTAACTATTCTAGTGGTCCTAAGTTCAAGCCCTCATGTCACATTTTTTTATTAAATTTTTACAGAGTTTTCCTATGTGCTTTATGAGTTTTCGTCCACCCCTAGTCACCATGTTTAGGAGGATTCCTTTCCTACATTAAGAGTCAAACTTATCTTAAGTTTAGGGTGCATGATCCCCTTTTTCACTCATGTCTTTCACCCTTGCCAAAACTTCTCATCCTTGCCATAGAAGAGGTTCATTGAACATATACCTAGTTGACTAGTCTATTCCCACTCTTCCAACCTTATATTACCGTCCCCTCCTCTCTCTCCTCCACATTTTCTCTTTTTTCCCCATTTTAACTTATTTTCTCTATTATCTAGCCACCACCTTTTCTCTTTTCATTTCTTTTGCTCCCTTTCTCCATCGTGACTGACTTGAGCACCTCCTAGCACTGTACCTTTTCGCCACCACCATACCACCCTTCTCCATTTTCCACCTCCAACCGCTGCCAAATCGTCGCTAGACCGCCACTGAATCACCGTCGAATCATCGTCAAATCGCTGCTAGACCGTCACTGTCATTGGTGGTTGATATTCTTCTCTTTTCTTCCTCGTTTCATTGTCAACCTTTTATTTTGATTAATCTTATATATTGTTACTTTATTAATTTTTTTAGATAACTCAACTCTCGATTTAATCAAGTGTGTAAGTGTGGATTACTTGATCATCTATTTTCCCTCTCAAGTGTTTTCCTCTCTTAGCTGAATGGTAGAGGGGCCATAAGATTTATGTTTACTCATTTATTTATTATTTATGAGTAACTACATCCCTTACCCTCTTGAAGGTCCAAACAAAAATCATAGGGGAGATCCTTAATTTTGCATCGGAAATCATAAAATTGAGTGTCCAAAACTATGGAGTAAATAATGGTGAGATTATTAGTAACCAATTTATTAGTGACAAATTACCTTCAATGGATATTAACAATAAACACTACTCGAGTGTTCGATACATCTTTTTAGTTTGATTAAAACGAAATCGATATTAAGGGTTGTGGCATTTTGGATCTACGATAAAAAGTGTGGGATCAATTCTACTTGTTGAATGTGATATAGTTATTTTTAATATAAATAAATTAATTGCAACAAATTGTGAGTACACTAAGTAATCAAAGAGGAGTTGAAAAACTAACCGAGTATATTTTATGAAATGCGTTAAATATGATGTGATTATTGCTATGTTAATGATGTATGTGTAGGTCTCATTCTCATGCCATGTGTTGCATTGCTTATGTAATATGTTTGATGATTGAAATATGGGATATTTATATATGAGTATGTGAATATTGGGATCTATGATCTAATGTGTCAAGAATGATTAAAACATGTTTAAGTGATAAGTTGGTGGAATATAAATATGTGAGCATGTCCACATGCCTTAGTGTTAAAGTGATTCACATGTGTTTAATAGTGAAATTGCCATGTTAGATGCATGGGGTGGGATTTTGTGAATGGAGGAAGTAAGTGGTAGTATATTTGCATATCAATGGTGGCTTGTCCACAAAGTGTTATCAATGGCAGTTTATGTAGAAACCAGTGTTGGTTTGTCCACAAATGGTGTTTTAGATGGATGAGTTCTGGGGAACTCGATATGAGATGTGTAGCAGAGATGGATAGGAACTTTTTAAAATGTGCATCGTTTTCAAATATGCATCGATATGACCATGCATGAGGATCAGTGTTATAACTTATGAATATTATGATGTTTGATAATTCTTGCTTGAAATACCTTGATATGTATGTGAATACATTTGTGTTGATTTTAGACTGGGCCTTTTAAAGCTCACCCTCATTATGTATGTGTTTTAGATAATCTTCGTGGTTAGGACTTAGATTCGATCATTAGTGATGCTCTCAGAAATGTTTCTTTTACGATTGTGGATTTTTTTTAAGATTTGGAATTTTATGGACTTTATGACCTCTTACTTGGATTTTATTTTGGGATAGACTATTGAACTGTGGCATGGGATTTTTAAACTTTAGACATCAGATAATTTGTATGGACTTTTATTATGGATTAAATAATTTGGTATTTTCTTAATAAAATCGTTTTTCGTAAACTTAATTTATAAAATTTTAATTTAAATATCATCAAGTTATTTTACAAATAATAAACATGGTTTCTTTTTAAAATTTTATTAAAAACATCGTATTTAAGAGAAATACTAGCACATGTTTTTCAAAGATTAAACTAACGTACTTCAACTCAAGTTTTCACCATATCTATGGCCCATGTAATCATTTATATAGGGCCATAACATATTGGCCCGATTTGAGGGTTTACATTTAGTGGCATGAGAGCCCGGTTCAAAACTTGAACTATGAGTAAAGTATTTTTGAAAAACTTCATGCATTATAAAAGGGTATTTTTTTTAAAAAATTAAAAATCTAAGACTCCTGAAGCTGATCTGAGGACAGAATCGAGCCCTAAACCAGAGAGTTGAACAGTAGCCCAGGGAGATCAATGTCAGAATAGAGGCAAAAATGCTATACAGAGGTAGCGAGCACTGGGTCAGGGTGCTAATCGGGCAGATGCGAGGCATCCAGCACTTGTGTATACAATTAGACGCAGAGATGATCGTGATGTAGTAAACAAAATAGTAGGTAATTTTACCATTAATTGTATTCCATACTTTGCATTAATTGATATTGGATCTACCCACTCATATGTGTCTTGTGAAATGGGTGATAAATTGGGAATTCGAGTAGAGGAGACTATAAGTGATGTAACTGTCCTTAGTCCTTTAGGAAAATCTGTGTATGTGAACAAGATATATCAGGGATGTCCATTGTAAGTCTAAGGTGATGTATTTCCTGTAGATTTAATGGAATTACCTTTTGGAGAATTTAATCTCATATTGGGCATGGATTGGTTGAATGAACATCGGGTTAGCCTTGACCGTGATACAAAATGCGTTACCCTAGGGACTCTGGATGGGAATGAGATAATGTTGATTTGAGAGTGTCAGAATTATTTATCGAATATGATTTCTACCTTGGTAGTGGATAATCTGATTCGTAATGGATGCGAGGCCTATCTAGTGTATATCTTGGATACGAATCTGGATGGTGTAGTGTTGGAGAACATTCAAGTGGTGAAAGAGTTTTTAGATGTCTTTCCAGAAGAGTTTCCCGGTTTACCTCCAGAATGTGAGGTCAAATTCAGAATTGAGTTATTACCTGGGATAGCACCGATGTCCATTGCACCTTATCGCATGACACCTAAACAACTTAAAGAGCTCAAAGTGTAGTTACAAGAGTTACTTGATTGTTGCTTCATAAGTCCAAGTATATCATTGTGGGAGCTCTAGTGTTATTTGTGAAGAAGAAGGATGGGTTGATGAGGCTTTGTATCGACTCTCGTCAATTAAACAAACTGACTGTGAAGAATAAGTACCCTTTACCGAGAATTTACGACCTTTTTTAACAATTTAGGGGTGCCACCATTTTCTCCAAGATTGATCTGAGGTCAGGTTACTATCTGTTACAACTGAGAGAAGTGGATATACTGAAAATGGCTTTCTGGACTCGGTATGGGCAGTACGAATTCTTAGTAATGCCTTTCGGGCTTTCAAATGATCCTGCCACTTTCATGGACCTCATGAACAAAGTCTTCCAGCCTTATCTTAATTAGTTCATAGTGGTATGTATCGTTACATCTTGATCTACTTCAAGTCTGAGTTGGAGCATGAAGAACATAGAAGTTTAGTTCTTCAAACCTTATATGAGAAAAAGTTGTATGCGAAACTTAGCAAGTGTGAGTTTTGGCTTTGTGAAGTGATGTTTTTGGGACATGTGGTATCTGCTGAGGGTATCCGTGTTGACCCCAAGAAGATTGAGGCTATTCTTGATTGAAAGTAGCCTAAGACTGTTAGTGAGTTTCGAAGTTTTCTTAGACTTGCTCAATATTATCAGTGGTTTGCAGAAGGATTGTCCTTGATTGCTGCACCGATGACAAAGCTATTGGTAAAGAGTGCGCCGTTTAAGTGGACTGATGAACAACATGCCAGTTTTGAAAAGCTTAAGGCAGTGTTAACTGAGGCCCCCGTATTGATCCAACTCGAGTTTGGTAAAGATTATATGGTTTATAGTGACACTTCTCATACGAGTCTTGGGTGTGTATTGATGCAAGATAGGAAAGAAGTGTCTTATGCTTTGAGGTATGGTAGCTGTCGTTACGACCACCGAATTTTATCCACTACTCAGCCAATATTAACTGGTAATATAGAGTAACTAAGGAATTGTCCCACGAAGAAGCTCGTGTTAAACCTATTTGAAAAGAATTGAAATTAAGATAATGTAAACGTATGCAAGAAAGTAAAATAGGGGGATTTATGCTTCTACGTTTCCCTAAAATAATGAATAAATTCTAACTCAAATTTTAAATTACTTTGAAATAATGAATCCAATAGAGAGAAAGAAGGCTTAGTTATGGGCTCCTCAATCCGCTAAGCACTAGTCGATTGCATCCTCTAATTATTCCAGAATTCTAATTCGGCAACAACGATAAAAAAAATCACTTACGAATTAATTTCCTATCTCTGGTAAATTCACCCAGTCAGAGAACATTCTTAGCTGAATTTCTACCCTCAATTATCTCTCCATCGACCAATTAAAGGTGCATTTAAAATTTTTAGAGATTTTACCTTGCATCAATCGTAAAGAGTCCTCCAGCGGTCTCTACCATTAAATCCCTAGTTGTTTTTAATTAGTTGCTGACCAATTATTCATCACATATTCTAAGTTTATTAAGAATTTCTAATTTGTACTTAGATGACTATAAGAAAATTCCCCAAATTAATTAGGTGATCAATCAAATTGAGTTTAGAAATTTCCCTTAAACGTTAAAAACAAAAAGGTAGAGAATGCCGAACTTGAATTTAGAAAAAATCATGTCTTTGAATCACTTGCACTTAGCTTCATGAGTGCCTAACTAAGCTGAAATAATTCAGCCACTCATAGTGAAAAATCCAGAACATAAATTAATTGAAGGTAGCATAATTTCGAACCAATCTGGTATGAAATACTGCTCTCAATTGCTGCGCCATTTCTCCCTTCGACTAGCTAACTCTTTAAGCTATTTTCCAGCTGATTGACTGGCGCGTGATGGCTCAGAAAATCCTTAAAATGGATGATCGAACTATGCCCTGCAAAATAATGAAAAAATCTGCTCTCCGTCTGCTGCTTCTTCTCCTCCTTTTATGGAAGATTATAACCTTTAATAATTCAAAAACAACAACCTGAACTTATCCCCTTAATCTTAACTGAACCCGGCGCATAAGAATAGCTCCAGCCTACTAGAGTTTTACTTTAATTAAACTCTTCAAGGCTGATGTGATTAGGGTCGGCCAGCGTTAGCAAGAAGGAAATTGGGAGATTGAATTCCCTTGCTGATTTTGTCGCACATTCAGCCTGCTGTATTTCTAATTGGACCGACTTTTTGCTCCTGCTGTCAAGACTTTTTGCTGCCAATTAAAAGTGAATTTAGCAGTCGCTCAATCCCCTTCCATCAACTCTATCTGTAAGCTCCTCCTTTGGATTTGTTCGATCGATCCCTATGTGCCTACCTTGCAACATACAATTAAATTGGTGAATTGGAGCGAAATTAAATTATTATGGCATGGAATGTTCTAAATCAATTTAGGCTAAATTATAACTTAATTGACTAAAGATTAATCAACAATTTAAATAATTTAATTGAATAAGTTAAGCTCAAAATTGAACTTAACAAACTCCCCCATACTTAAGTTGTTGATCATCTCTGAGCAATTAAGTTGAAAAAAAAATGAAGAATCGAAGCAAATAAAAACATGATAAAATCTAAAACAAACTCAAGTCGACTCATGAATTGTTGCATCTTTCATGCTTGGAGCAATTTTTTGATTCATTAATCCTGAATTCTGGTTCATAAAAAGAAGAATTTGCTTTTAAAAAAAATAGATGTCGTACAAAAGAAATTCATGAATGCTTCTTTGATCAATCATTACCGGAGAATTTAGTAACACTCATCACTCACTGTGTTTAGGCTAGTAAAATACTCTCAAATTGAAATCAATCGTAATTAACCCCCATAGGCTTACTTGTCCATCTTACCTTAACATAATACATAAAATTTCATAAATATAATTGAGGCCAAATTAAGGTTGTAATGGGGGCCAAGGTAATGTCTTAAGGACGGGAGGGATTAATTTGGATGGTGGAGCTAATTTTCTTAGACTAGTTAATCGTCCGGAAGTCATCAATTCTCTTATTTCTCTTTTTTTTTAGAAAATTTAAGAAGTTAACTAATTCAATCATCCTTTCATCGTTTCCATATCCCTTGATTCAACCGATCCACCTCATTGTGATCACATAACGCTTCATTCATTAAATTCACTCGGAAGGCTGCAACTTGCTGCTTCTTTCTCACGAAAATCAGCCTTTAATTTCTAGCTAAACATCACCCCAAATTGGCCAACATATGTTGAAATTATGATGAACTTCCAAACTAAATTCACTAGCCTAATAAGGTAGGTTGATTCATGCTTTTGGCTCAATTTCTGGAGGTACATAAAAATTGGGAAATTAAGGCTTCAAATTGGCTAACTAATTGGAATAATGTCAAGGTCGGCTTTTATAAGTAATAGTGGCTTAATTCCTATTGCCTCTTAAATCATACTAATGTAAATCAAATGTATTACTAGACTTAGTAAGATCTAAAGCAAGTTCTATAGTAATTGACAGTTGATACAATAATCACACATGAATAAATAATCTCTCAAGTTGGCATGGATGTCCCAACTTACTCTCTAGTCTCAATCTTCTCACAAGGACCACATGATTGATCAAGTAAGCAGACTAAAAATCTCTTCAATTTTAAAATACAAAATCAAGTTTTGTTTTTCTTTCCTTTTCTTTTCTTTTCAAGAACCCAAAATCAGTCAATTGAAAACAAAATTAATCCCAACCAATCGACATACAACAATTACAATCAATCTTGAATTCATAAAATACGCCTTCATTCTTTATTTTAATACGTAAAGAATTCTAACAAAATTTATGAAAGTCGCTAAATTAAAACAAACATAAAATATGTTAGAAAATCAATGAATTGATTCTCCCCCATACTTAATGTTTGCATTCTCCCTAATGCAAAAGAAAATTAAGATTTAAAATTTACTTAATGGAAAGAAACAATAATAATGGAAAAGATAAAAGAAAACTTCCCTGAAACCGTGGGTTGCCTCCCACAAGCGCCTTTGTTTTAAGCCGTTGGCTCGACATCATACTTTCTCATGGATCCTCAAGATTGATCTCCTCCATCCAAGCAGCTCGCTCCCCTTCATAAAAATGTTTCAACCTGTGACCATTTACTTTGAAAATTTTATTAGTATCAAGGCTTCGGATTTCGACTGCCCCATGATGTTGCACCTCGGTTATTATAAACAGTCCAAGCCACCTTGATTTCAACTTACCGGGAAACAGTTTCAGCTTAGAATTAAATAATAATACCTTTTCCCCTACCTTCAATTCTTTGCGAATCAGCTTCGAGTCACAAAATGCCTTCGACTTATCTTTATAGATGACCGAATTGTCATATGCCTCTAAGCGCAACTCCTCCAATTCTTGCAGCTTCAACTTGCGCTCTTCACCTGCCAAACTATAATCCAAATTGCATTGCTTAACAGCCCAAAACGACCTATGTTCAAGTTCTACGGGAAGATGACATGCCTTCCCAAAACAACCCTATAAGGTGACATCCCTATTGGCATTTTGTAAGCTGTTCGAACAGCCCACAATGCTTCATCTAACCGTTGGCTCCAATCTTTCCTATTAGGTTTCACAATTTTCTCTAAAATCCCTTTAATTTCCTTGTTACTACTCTCAGCTTGCCCATTGGTTTGAGGATGATAAGCTGTCGACACTTTGTGGGTGACACCAAATTGTGCAAATAAAGCTTTCAAGGTTCTATTACAGAAATGTGTTCCCTTGTCACTGATTATAGCCCTTGGTACCCCATATCTATTTAATATGTTGGTCTTAAGAAGTTTCACCATAGTTCTAGCATCATCGGTCCTAGCTGGAAATGCCTCTACCCATTTCGACAAGTAATCAACACACAAGAATGTATAGATAACCGAAAGAAGAAGGAAAATGGCCCATAAAATCAATACCCCATACATCAAATATATCACTAACATAAAAATTATGTAATGGCATTTGATTTCTGCTACTTAAATTGCCAGTTTTTTGACATGATGCACAATTTTTACAAAATGCATATGAATCTTTATGAATAGTCGGCCAAAATAACCCATACTCAAGTATTTTATGAGCTGTTCTCTTAGGCCCAAAATGTCCCCCACCCTCTCGAGAATGACAAAAATTAAGCACCGAATCTATCTCACTATCATCAACACAACGCCTAATTATTTGGTCACTACAAAATCGCCAAAGGTATGGCTCTTCCCATAAATAAAATCGGCCTTGACTCCTAATTTTTTCTCTCAAGTGCCTAGGTGCATTTGTGGGGAACTCTTTAGTTACTAAGTAGTTCACTATATCGGCATACCATGGCAAAACACTAGACACACTATAAAGTCTCTCATCGGGAAATAAATCAATCTGCTCATCCCTCAAAATTCCAGTCTCTAACCTACTCAAATGATCGGCCACAAGGTTCTCTTTACCTTTCTTATCTTTAATTTCCAGGTCAAATTCCTGCAACAACAAAATCCACCTAATTAGTCGAGGATTGGCTTCTTTTTTATGCAACAAATATTTAAGAGCACTATGGTCAGAAAATACAACAACTTTGACTCCTAACAAATATGCTCTAAATTTTTCTAAGGCAAAGACTACGGCATACAACTCTTTCTCGGTTGTGGTGTAATTGCATTGAGCTGGGTTTAATAGCTCACTAGCATACCTAATAATATAAGACTCTCTCCCATTCCTTTGTCCTAAAGCCGCACCAACAGCTTTATCACTAGCATCACATAGAATCTCAAAGGGTAATGCATAATTCGGGCCTTGAATGATAGGGGCCGTGATCAATTTCAATTTCAATTCATCAAAAGATTTTTTACAACTCTCATTAAATTCGAAGGCAACATCCTTACCTAGCAATGCACATAAAGAGGACGATATCTGTGAAAAATTCTTGATAAATCGACGGTAAAAACCTACATGACCCAAGAAAGATCGAATTCCTTTCACATTACTTGGATAAGGTAGATTTTTAATTACCTCGACTTTGGCTTGGTCGACTTCTAAACCTTTAGCTGAGACGACATGCCCCAATACTACACCCTTTTCAACCATGAGATGACATTTCTCAAAATTCAATATCCGGTTAGTCTCAATGCAACGCCTAAGAGCTAACACAAGATTATGCCAACATTGATCGAATGAATCACCATAAACAGTAAAGTCATCCATGAACACCTCCATTAAATGTGAAATAAATCTGAAAAAATGCTCGTTATACCTCTTTGAAAAGTGGCTGGTACGTTGCACAATCCGAAAGGCATTCTTTTGAAGGCGTAAGTTCCAAACGGGCAAGTGAAAATGGTGTTCTCTTGATCCTCAGGTGCGATGGGTACCTGTAGATAACCTGAATAGCCATCCAAAAAATAAAAATGTGAGCGACCAGCTAACCTTTCTAACATTTGATCCATGAATGGGAGGGGGTAGTGGTCTTTTTTAGTGGCTTTGTTCAGCTTTCTATATTCTATACAAACCCGCCAACCGTTTTGCACTCTTGTGGGAATCTCTAATCCTTCTGCGTTGGTAGCTATTGTGATTCCCCCCTTCTTAGGTACAACATGAATTGGACTTACCCATTTTGAGTCGGCTATAGGATAAATGACATCGGCTTCCAACCAATTTAAAATTTCAGTCTTAACTACCTCCATCATTGGTGGATTCAATCGACGTTGGGGGTCTCTTTTGGGGACTGAATCTGGTTCCAAGGCTATCTTGTGAGTACATAAAGTCGTACTAAGGCCCCGAATATAAGCTAGTGTCCAACTGAAGGCTTCTTTATGTTCGCTAAGAACTCTAAGCAGCTTGAATTCTTGCATTTTGGTTAAAGCATTCGACACTATCAATGGTAAAGTTTGATTTTTCCCCAAATAAATGTACTTTAAATTTTCGGGCAGCTCTTTTAACTCCAATCTAGGAGGTGAAATCAATGAAGGAATTTGCTTACCAGTCACCGTAATGTTAGGGAGAATCGGCTTGAATCGTGTCAATTTGGGTGAGTCTAATGTGCAAACTGAGTCAATTAATGAATCAAAAATGATAAATTCATGCTTGTCGATATCAAAAATGCTCTTAGCTAGAACGCTTTTCAATTCGTCCTCATCTCCTAATTCATAGACATCTTGAACAAAATTGTCAATTATATCAAGAATAAATACAGAATTAATATCAGTGGGATATCTCATAGCATCAAATATATTAAATTTAATTATCTCACCATCAAATTCCATAGTTAAATTCCCTTTATGCACATCAATTTTCGTTCTAGCTGTCTTAAGAAAAGGTCTTCCTAAGAGTAAGGGTACATCAATCGAATTATCATTAGGTCCCATGTCTAAAACATAAAAATTAGCTGGAAAGACAAACTTATTTACTTGCACTAAAACATCTTCTAAAACGCCATCAGGGTAGGCATTAGTTCTATCCGCAAGTTGAATTATCAGTCCCGTGTCTTTTAATGCACCTAATTGAACTTTATCGTAGATACTTCTAGGAATGACATTTATAGAAGCTCCTAAATCAAGCATAGCCCTATCAAGTTTAAGGTCTCTTATCTTACAAGGTATCGAAAACATTCTAGGATCTTTACATTTAGTAGGAAGTTTCTTTTGAAATACCGCAGAGACATTTTCGCCTAAGCTAATCTTCTCATTTCCAATTAATTTTCTTTTATATCTGCATAATTCTTTTAAAAACTTAGCATATCTAGGTACTTGTTTAATTGCATCAATCAATGGAATATTAACTTGTACCTTACGGAAAGTTTCTAGAATTTCAGCATTGACGTCGTCTGACTTTTCCTTCCTCAAACGCTGTGGAAATGGCACCTTCGGCACATAAGACCGAGGTTGGTTATTACCGTTCTGACTTGCTTGTGCTCGAAGCTCGGGAACCCTCATTTCCTGCTCAAAGTTTGCTGCATCGTGCGAAGCAGTGGGTTGTTGTAAACGTGATTTCCCTGCTTCCTTTGGTGTTGTTTGCGACGGTTGTAAATCAGCCTTTGGCAAGGCTAAATTTTCCTCTTCAATATCACTAAACCGGACCTTTTTTACCTCAGTTTCATCTTCCTCGTCGCTGTTTTGGACCTTCTTTAGTGTCGATCTCAACTCCTTCCCACTTCGCAAGGTTATAGCACGACATTATCCCTCGGATTTGCCACAGGCTGTGGCGGTAACTGATTATTTACCTGTGCTTGCAAGTTCCCAAGATTAACGCCGGTCGACGAGGCTCTGGTTTGCAATTGCTTCACTGCCGATTCCAAAGACTGAAATCTTCCATCAGTTTCCTTTTTCTGGTCAGCCATCATCTTCATCATTTGTTCAAGAATGGAATGGGTCTTGGTTTTTGGCACTCGGGTTTTTATGGGTTGGTTGTGACATATTATATGGTTGGGAATTTTACTGCTCAAATCCTGGAGGCGTAGCTCAGTTTTGATATCTAAGATTAGGGTGATCTCTCCATCCCTCATTATAAGTAGCCGAATATGGATCATACGTCCTCTGATTTGGAAAGACGGCGTTAGCTTCCCCTTCCTGTAATGTCGGACACATATCTGTGGTATGTCCTTCTAAACAACAAATGCCACATAGTGAAGCTTTCGCAGTACCTCCAGTCATCAACTTACTTACCATAGCCGTTAAATTAGCTAATTGAGTCTCCATCATTCTCGACTGGCCTTCATCCATTCGTTTACCCAAGTCGGACCTCTTGAGACCGAATCACTGTGTATTTTGTGCCATATTAGCGATCAAATTTTGGGCTTGCTCTGGAGTTTTATCAACCAATGAACCTCCACTCGCTGCATCGATCATTCCTCGATCTTGTGGTGTCAACCCTTCATAAAAATATTGCACTAAGAGCTACTCACTAATCTGATGCTGTGGGCAACTCGCACATAGCCGTTTAAATCTTTCCCAGTACTCGTATAGTGACTCACCTACCAGTTGCTTAATTCCACAAATTTCCTTCCTGATTGACCCTATTCTTGATGCCGAAAAATACTTCTCAAGGAAAGCTTTATGTAACCCTGTCCAAGTTGTGAATGAGCCTGGCGGCATATAATATAACCAGTCCTTCGCCAAACCTTGTAATGAGAAAGGAAAAGCTCGGAGCTTGATTTGTTCCTTTTCAATGCCATCTGGCTGCATAGTTGAGCAAGTAATTAGAAATTCATTAATATGACGGTAAGGGTCCTCACCTGGTAACCCATTAAATTTTGGCAACAAATTCAGGAATCCCAAATTGAGCTTTAATGGCCTATCAAGGGAGGGATACGTGATAGATGGTGGTTGCGCAGCCAAGTTAGGAGCGGCTAATTGCTTCAAGGTCTGGTTAGCCATGTTGGAATCCTCTGAAACGTTAGGCTCAACGTGGGGGTGGAATGATCGGTTTGTCGATCAGTGACGTTAACAGGATCTTTCGATGTTCGTCTTCCACTCCTTAATAACATATACTAAAGGGACTAATCTACCTGTAAAAACAAAAACAAGAAAACAAAATAAGTTCTGAAAATCAAATAGATTTGACTACGTCGCTTCCCCGGCAACGGTGCCAAAATTTTGGTAGCTGTCGTTATGACCACCGAATTTTATCCACTACTCAGCCAATATTAACTGGTAATATAGAGTAAGTAAGGAATCGTCCCACGAAGAAGCTCGTGCTAAACCTATTTGAAAAGAATTGAAATTAAGATAATGTAAACGTATGCAAGAAAGTAAAATAAGGGGTTTATGCTTCTACGTTTCCCTAAAATAATGAATAAATTCTAACTCAAATTTTAAATTACTTTGAAATAATGAATCCAATAGAGAGAAAGAAGGCTTAGTTATGGGCTCCTCAATCCGCTAAGCACAAGTCGATTGCATCCCCTAATTATTCTAGAATTCTAATTCGGCAGCAAAGATAAAAAAAAATCACTTATGAATTAATTTCCTATCTCTGGTAATTTCATCCAGTCAGGGACCGTTCTTAGCTGAATTTCTACCCTCAATTATCTCTCCGTCGACCAATTAAAGGTGCATTTAAAATTTTTAGAGATTTTACCTTGCATCAATCGTAAAGAGTCCTCCAGCGGTCTCTACCATTAAATCCCTAGTTGTTTTTGATTAGTTGCTGACCAATTATTCATCACATATTCTAAGTTTATTAAGAATTTCTAATTTGTACTTAGATGACTGTAAGAAAATTCCCCAAATTAATTAGGTGATCAATCAAATTGATTTTAGAAATTTCCCTTAAACGTTAAAAACAAACAGGTAGAGAATGCCGAACTTGAATTTAGAAAAAATCATGTCTTTAAATCACTTGCACTTAGCTTCATGAGTGCCTAACTAAGCTAAATAATTCAGCCACTCATAGTGAAAAATACAGAACAGAAATTAATTGAAGGTAGCATAATTTCGAACCAATCTCGTATGAAATACTGCTCTTAATTGCTGCGCCCTTTCTCCCTTCGACTAGCAAACTCTTTAAGCTATTTTCCAGCTGATTGACTGGTGCGTGATGGCTCAGAAAATCCTTAAAATGGATGACTGAACTATGCCCTACAAAATAATGAAAAAATCTGCTCTCCATCTGCTGCTTCTTCTCGTCCTTTTATGGAAAAATATAACCTTAATAATTCAAAAACAACAACTTGATCTTATCCCCTTAATCTTAGCTGAACCCGGTGCATAAGAATAGCTCCAGTCTACTAGAGTTTTACTTTAATTAAACTCTTCAAGGCTGATGTGATTAGGGTCGGCCACCGCTAGCAAGAAGGAAATTGGGAGATTGAATTCCCTTGCTGATTTTGTCGCACATTCAGCCTGCTGTATTTCTAATGGGATCGACTTTTTGCTCCTGCTGTCAAGACTTTTTGCTTCCAATTAGAAGTGAATTTAGCAGTCGCTCAATCCCCTTCCATCAACTCTATCCGTAAGCTCCTCCTTTGGATTTGTTCGATCGATCCCTACGTGCCTACCTTGCAACATACAATTAAATTGGTGAATTGGAGCGAAATTAAATTATTATGGCATGGAATGTTCTAAATCAATTTAGGCTAAATTATAACTTAATGGACTAAAGATTAATCAATAATTTAAATAATTTAATTGAATAAGTTAAGCTCAAAATTGAACTTAACAAGGTAGCTCAAAGTTCATGAGTGTAATTAACCTACGCATGATCTTGAATTGGCTGCAGTGGTTTTCACTCTTAAGTTATGAAGGCACTAGCTTTATGGGGAGAGGTGTATCATCTACATAGATCATAGGAGTCTTAAGTATCTCCTTACCCAGAAGGAGTTGGAATTAAGACAAAGGCGTTGGATAGAGCTACTAAAATACTACGATTGCACTATTGAGTACCATTCGAATATGGCTAATGTCGTGGCCGATGCATTGAGTAGAAAAATGACGGGTGAGTTAAGAGTAATGTTTGCTAGGATGAGTTTGTTTGAGGATGAATGTTTACTTATTGAGTTAAAAGTGCGACCTACTATGTTGGAGGAGATTAAGTTGAATTTTTTATCGGATACATCTTTAGAACCTCAGGTAAAACTATCGAGGAGGGTAAGACTTCAAACTTTTCTTTTAATTCTGAGGAAGTTTTATTCTATCGTGGGAGATTTAGAGTTAGAGTTAAAGCAGTCTATTATTAGGAAAGTCAATAATAGTTCTTACGCTATGCACCCCGGAAGGAGTAAGATGTATCGGGATCTTCATAAGTAGTATTGGTGGCCGAGACTTAAACATGATATGATTGACTTTGTGGCAAGATGTTTGACATGCCAACAAGTCAAGGCTGAGCACCAATTTCCTTCTAGGTTGCTCCAATCTATTTAGATTCCTAAGTGGAAATGGGAGCATGTCACCATGGATTTTGTTAGTGGGCTACCTTTGACGCATTCGAAGAAAGATTCTATTTGGGTGATTATTGACCGATTAACTATGTCTGCCTATAAAAGCCAGTGCGTACCGATTATTCGTTACAAAGGTTGTCGAAATTGTATATTTCTGAAATTGTAAGACTTCATAGGGTACCAGTTTCTATAATTTTTGATCGAGATTCTTGTTTCATGTCGCCATTTTGGAAGAAGTTGCATGAAGCTCTTGGTACAAGGTTGAACTTCAGTACAACTTTTCATTCACAGCCTAATAGGCAGTCTGAGAGGGTTATCCATATTCTCAAAGATATGTTGAGAGGTTGCGTGATTGATTTTTGATGCAGTTGGGAGGAACATCTGCCCTTTACTTAATTCACATATGATAATAACTTTCAGTTGAGCATTTAGATGGCTCCTTTCAAAGCTCTATATGGATGCAAGTGTAGGACACCACTATGTTGGACTAAGTTGGGAAGAAGAAAATGTCAGGACCAAATTTATTGCAAGAGACTGAGAATATTGTGAAGATTTTTCGGGATCGTATGAGAATGGCATCAAATTGACATAAGCCATATTCTAATTTGAAGAGGAAGGATATAGAATTCAGTGTTAGTGATCGAGTCTTCTTGAAGGTTGCACCTTTGAAGAAAGTGTTGAGGTAAGGCCACAAGGGAAAATTGAGTCCAAGGTTCATATGACCCTATTTCACCATTATGAGAGTTGGACCAGTGGCATATCAGCTAGACTTACCTCCAAAGTTGGATCGTATCCACGACATTTTTCACAAGACCATGTAGAGGTGATATTGATCTGACCCTTCTCATATAGTTTCGATTGAGGAGATCAAGGTTCTTCCAGATTTTTCAATTTTTGAGGAACCAATACAGATCCTTGATCGTAAGGTAAAAGTTTTGTGAAGGAAGTAGATTCCACTAGCGAAAGTTTTATGGAGGAATCATGGCACTAATGAGGCCACTTGGGACCTGGAAGATTTGATGTGACAACAGTATCCTCACCTTTTCCATCAGGAAAATTTCCAGGACAAAATTTGTTTTTGAAGAGGGTAAATGTAACAACCCGTTTCCAATGAAATTTGAACAGTAGTTTCGGGGACCATAAATGCGATGAGTAAATTTTTAATTTTATTATTATTTTAATGTCTATGGGATGTTAGTACGGTCGTATTAAAATTTCGTTAAGAAATTTTGATATTTGCTTGATTAATTAAGTGAAAAGGACTAAATCGTAAAAAAGTACAAAAGTAGAGTTCTATTGGTTAAAGTTATCAAATGGCTATGAAACTCTAAAGTGAATGGACTTAATTGGCAATTAGAGCATTCAAAATGTCAGTGGACTTTTATGGGCACAATTTAAGTGATTCTTAAGTTAAAAACTAAGGTTAAAATAGTAAATTAAGAAATTAACCTAAAATTAAAGTAAAGAAAAGATATATCATCTTCTTTAGATTATGTCTCCACCAAAAATAGGGTTAGAAAAATCCATTGTTGAGGTATTAAGGTTTAGCCAAGTCCCTTGCTTGCATGGTATGATTCAATGTCACGGTTTTAATGATTTTTATGTTTTTGAAGTCGTGTTAGCTTAATCTAGCTAGCCAGGGGATCAATTTGTAAAATTATTAAAGATTGAGGGTTATGCCATAAATGCTTTTGTGTGATTCTTGATGTTTAATGATAGATTGTGAGTCATTATTGATAAATAAACAAGTTTTGTAAAGTGATTTTTGATGAAAATTGTATTCAAGGACTTGTTTGTAAAAATAGTAAAAGTTCATGTTAAATTTTTGATGATGGATTATATGGGTTGGATTAGGTCCCTAGAGAAATCGGCTAGCTTGAAAAGAGGATTAGAATGTTTATATTTCAATTTATGAGCTTAAGGATTAAATTGTGAAAAGTTAAAATATTAGGGGCAAAATAGTAATTTTGCATAAATATGAAATGCAGACTAAATTGAATACTAGAGATATTAAATGGATTGAATTTTTCTATTTAGATCAAGATATACCACAGATGGAATTAGATTGGGAAAAGCTAAAGCCTCGGATTAGTCAATTACGTTCTTATGCCCTAGTTGTCGTGGTAAGTTCGTATGTATGGATTACTATATTCATGTTATTCAATTGTATGTTATTATGTATTTATAATGCTGTTAATCAATATATATATCCAAAGAAATGCCATGATGGTTATTGAGTTTTGATTGAACCTTAGGAATTCGTAGGATACAAATGACATGTCATTAGGGGTTTCATGTTTCGGGTGCTGGTCTTGAATGTCCTACTGATGGCTGAGGTCCTGCATTTGTTGTGGGTACTCCAGAACTAGTGTGAGCAGTATCATGTAGCTTACATTTCGACCCACAACTTGTGTGAGTAGGCCCATTTCACAGCTCGTGTGAGCAATGATGTAAAAGAAAGGTTACGGTTATATGTTTAAGCACACTTCGTGTGAGCTTTCCCGAGTATCCGATGATATTCTAGTTGGTTCAATGGGCATGAAAAGGAAAGGAAATGGTAAGTGTTCAAATTAAATATATCATGTACTTATGAAAAGGAAATGGAAATTTAAATGGTATGAACAAAGACTTGAACCATGTATAAATGCACTAACTTGTGTATTTGTTGATGTTGTATAGGCATTGTGCCAAGTTTGTTGTATTAGTTGATGCTTTAATTATGCTATTTACATTATGCAAATGATTGGTAAGTTGAGTTTATGTTATACGAACTTACTAAGCATTATGTGTTTACATAGTTTTCTTTCCTATGTTTTATAGATTATTAGAAGCTCGATCAGTTTGGAAGTTCGTTGGAGATCTATCACACTATCCAACATAAATATCAGTAGTTTTTCATGTTTTGGCCAAGTTTATAATGACATGTAATGGTGAACTTGTAATGGTGATTATGTGCACAAAAGACCTATAGTTTGATGCATGAGTTGGTGTTGGAAATGGCTTGATTTTGGGCAAATTCATGTCTACATTCCCGAAGACACGGGAGTGTGACTCAGCCGTCTGTGACACACAGCCTGGCAGCACGACCGTGTGTCCACTGTAGGTTCCTTTGCATGCAAGTCAGTTAGTTACATGACCTAGCACACGACCTCGTACACGGGCACACGACCTCGCACACAAGAGTTACACGAGTGAGGACACAACCGTTTGTCCCTGGTTTACACGTTACATGGCCTGAGACATGGGCGTCTGTCTCAGTTGTGTGAGGCACACGGCTGTGTGACCCTTATATTCAAATTTTTCTAACTTTTTCTTAGTCTTTCCAAATGTTTCCAATTTAGTCCCGAATCGTTTATAAGATATTGTTAGGGCCCCAAGGGCTCGATTTATGGACAATATGCATGTGAATGATTTTTTTATATTATGTTTATAATAATGTATGAAATTTATATTCTAATGTTCTGTTTGTACGGTAATTCTCTGTAACCCTAATTTAGTGACGAATACGGGTTGTCGAAACCACTATTTTATTGTGCAAAATAGGAATCGACTTTGAAAATAAAATGGGAGTCACCACCGATCTTTTATTGAGGTGTGATCGGTTCACCATTAAAAAATGATTTTAGGGCTGCGAATTTTGAGAAAATAGGTTCGGGAGTCGGTTACATACGAGGAAGGGTTAGTACCCTCGTGACGCCCAAAATCGGTACCAAATTGATTGTTTAATGTCTTAACGTCGAAATTTTGAAAAGATTTTAAAATACGATCCTTTTATCTTGAATAAAATGAATTGGATGATAAGGCTCACTGATTTCAAAGAAATAAATTGTCACACTCAATAAGTTAGAGTGCAACATTTCAAATCCTCAGAATTAAGTTTATCTTTCAACTTTTAAAACCTATGCATTTTGAGAAGGATATCTGATTATTTGGGTCAAATGAGAAAATCAAAACCCAGTAAGTTAGGGTTCAATTTCACAAAATTCCTGAATATCGAATATTGCCTTTATTTGTTAGAAAAATTCTCGTCTCGAAAAAACATGTCATACCCAATGCGTTAGGATACAACGTATTGAATCCCCGAGAATGAGCTTTTTATTTATGTTTTGATTAAAAAATATATTCGGTTTCTTAGATCCCGAGGAAGATTGGAATCCAGTAAGTTAGGACACAATCTTTTCGACAATCCCAAATGCCGAATATTGCGTTATTTTTGGAAACTTTTGCACGAAATAACTTTGTCATTTGTAATCTTTTGAATAAATAAAACGATTGAATAATAATGTACCACGCGAAATGATAATTCATAAACTAAAATGCACACTAATGAGCGAGAAAGAATCAATAAATACAAATAAGCAATACAATACACATAAGAGCAATAATCTTACATCACATATTACAAATACTAACATTAAAAGCAAATGAATTATAAGGAATATCAAGCAAATCAAAACAAACAAAGTATAATAAGTTTTAAAATAAAATAAAATAAAAATAAAAAACATGCAAGGAGAAGATTCAAAATTATCAATGTACGATAAATTATATGCATAAAATTTCGTCATAATAATGTATATATACAAGTTTGCAATAGATTTAAAGGAAAATAAAAGAAATACTATGTAAAAATGTAATAACAAAACGAATTTAAAGCAAATACGTAAGAAAAATATATAATATACCAAATAATATACATACATAATAATATATAAAAAGGTTGAAACAAGTGAAATATATAAAGTAGGGTTTTAAAAGAAAATAATTATATATATATAGGAATAAGTAAAATATATAATAATATATACAAAAGTTGAAATAAACAAAATAAATTATATATATATGTATAGATAAATAAAATGATATAATAATGTATTATATACTGTATGTTTTAATAAAATGAATTAATATAAATTGTATATAGATATAAAATAGTATTATATAAAAATGTTAAAACCTAAAATAATATTACATAATAACATAAAATAATTTATATACGTAAATAATGGCAATTAAATATGCAAACTAATATAATAACTATATCAATAATAATACCAATAATAATAGCGGTGGTAATAATAATAATAAATTAATAATAATAGATTAATAATAATGTTAATGAATAGTAAAAAAAGGGACTAAACTGCAGACAGAACAAAATTAACAGGCCACAAATGTAATTTAAAAGAAACGGAGGGTCAAACTACAATTTGCGAATTACGGGGGGAGCCAAATGGGAAATATCCCGCTTCCCCAAAACGCAGTGCAGTGACATGGACCAAAATGAGACAATATCAAAATGAAGGGTAAAAATTAAAAAATAAAAGGACCGATTTAAAAAGTCCAGCAAGAGAAGAAGGACCTTTTGCGCAAATCTCCCTCCCCATGCCAGAACGCGCGGATCTTGCCGCATTCGGGTCGGGTCATCCGGTCAATGGTATGTACGGCACCGTTTTGGGAGCCACTAAGTTTAGCCCCAAACGGTGCCGTTCAGAATATCTAAAACCATCATTCTAAACCCTAAATTAGAAAAACTAAGTCATTTTTCTTTTTCTTTTCAAAACAACCAGCAACCCTAAGCCCCAATTCCTTCTGCGCCGCATCAAAAATCGAAAGCCCCACCATTCAACTCCAATCTGAGTGGAGGAGGGATTCAGCGACACCAAACCCAGGTAAGGGTTCCTCCTTTTCTTTTCTATTTTTCGTATCGAAGAAAGAAAGAAAATAAAAAAGGGTGTAGTAGAAAGATGCAAAAAATGGTAAATCACCTTTTTTCTTTGTATTCAGTCCCCCCTTTCTTTGCATGTATTGGCTTCTTTTTATAGCCAGAATTACAGAAACAATGAAAAGAAAAAAATAAAAGAAATCCTCCCCCGAATCCTCTTTTTTTTCTTTTTTTACATTTTTCTTATTTTCTGCTATTTTTCTCTGATTTTCTGTCGATTTCTGCCCTTTTCATTTGTTTGTCCTTCTTGCAGGTATACGGAGGCCGTACGGTGACGTGGCACAGCTTGGCACAGCGCATGGTGGCGTAGGGAAAAGGAGGCGCACGTGCGGGCAACGACGGCTGAAGGCTTAGGGTTTTGGTCTCTAGGGTTTGTAGAAACTGTTTTTGTCATTGGGCCTTATTGTAATTGGGTTTGGGCTTGGGTAATGTATTTGGGTTTAATTTATTATGATTTGTAATTTGGACTATTTTTGGACTGTTATAATTTTTGCTTGATTTATTTTTTATTACGGGCCGGGCAAATTGGGCCTATTACACGGGTTATGAGTGTTATAGTAGAGTTGTCACATCCTATATTTTTATTATTAGTGGCGCAAGTTTGAGAACAAGGAAGTGCTTGGTTTAGTGGTTTAAGTAATCATTAACTATGCCAATGGTCCTTAGTTCAAACCCTCATGTTCATATTCTTTTTATTAAATATTTACATATTTTTCCCATGTGCCATATGAGTTTTCATCCACCCCATAGTCACCATATTTAGGAGGATTCCTTTCCTCCATTAAGAGTCAAACTTACCTTAAGTTGAGGGTGCATGGTCCCCCTTTTCACTCCATGTCTTCCTCCCTTGCCAAAACTTCTCATCCTTGCCATAGAAGAGGTTCATTGAACCTAGACCTAGTTGACCAACTTATTCCTAGTCTCCCAACCTTACATTGTTGTCCCTTCCTCAATCTCCTCCACATATTCTCTTTTTCTCTCCATTTTCACTTATTTTCTCTCTTATCTAGCCACCGCCTTTTCTCTTTTCATATTTTTGCTCCCTTTATCCATCGTGACTAACCTGAGCTCCTTTTAGCACCACACTTTTTTGCTACCACCACACCCCTTCTCTTTTTTCCACATCCAACCATTGCCAAACCGCTGCTGTCAGTGGTTGAATTTATTCTATTTTCTTCCTTGTTTCATTATCAACCTTTTATTTTGATTAATCTTATATAATCTTACTTTATTGATTCTTTTAGGGAGCTCAACTATATGATCTAGTGTCTATTTCGATCCATCACCTATCTCGATTTAATCAAGTGTGTAAGTGTTGATTACTTGATCATCCATTTTCCCTCTTAAGTGTTTCCCTGTCTTGGCCGAATGGTATAAGGGCCATAGGAATTATGTTTACTTATTTATTTATTTATTATTTATGAGTAACTCCACCTCTTACCCTTTTGAATATCCAAACGAAAATCATAGGGGAGATCTTTAATTTCGCATCGAAAATCATCAAATCGAATGTCCAAAACCATGGAGTAACTATTGGTGAGGCTATTAGTAACCGATTTATTAGTGACAAATTTCCTTCAACAGATATTAACAATAAACATTACTTGTGTGTTAGATACGCCTTTCAAGTTTGATCAAAGCGAAATCAATACTAAGGATTGTGGCATTTTGGATCTATGATAGAAGGTGTGGGATCAATTCTACTTGTTGTATGTGATATAGTTAATTTTTTATATAATTAAGTTAATTACAACCAATTATGAGTACACTATGTAATCAAAGAGGAGTTGAAAATCTCATTACAAAGGACCCAATTAAGTGACTCTAACCGAGTATATTTTATGAAATACATGAAATATGATGTGATTATTGCTATGTTAATGATGTATGTGTAGATCTCATTCTCATGACATGTGTTGCATGGCTTATGTGATAAGTTTGATGATTCAAATGTGTCATTTTTATATATGAGTATGTGAATAATGGGATCCATGATCTAATGTGTCAAGCATGATTAAAACAAGTTTAAGTGATAACTAAGTGAAATATAAATATGTCAGTCCACATGCCTAAGTGTTAAAGTGATTCACATGTGTTTAATAGTGAAATTTCCATGTCACATGCATGGGGTGGGATTTTATGAAAGGAGGAAGTAAGTGGCAGTATATCTGCATATTAGTGGTGGCTTGTCTACAAAGTGTTATCAGTACCAGTATATCTGCATATCAGTGGTGGCTTGTCCACAAAGTGTTATCAGTGGCAGTTTATCTGCAAACCGGTGGTGGCTTGTCTACAAATGGTATTTTGGATGGACGAGTTTAGGGGAACTCGATATGAGTTTTGTAGTCGAGATAGGTAGGAAATTTTATAAATTGTGCATCGTTTTCAAATATGTATTAAAATGACCATGCATGAGTATCAGTGTAATAACTTATGAATATTATGATGTTTGATATGTCGTGCTTGAAATACCTTGATATGTATGTGAATATATTTGTGTTGATTTCACACTGGGCCTTTTAAAGCTCACCCATATTACTTATGTGTTTTAGATAATCCTAATGGTTAGGACTTGGATTCGATCATCGGTGATGCTCTCAGAAATGTTTCTTTTACGATTGTGGATTTTTCATATGATTTGGACTTTTATGGACTTTATGACTTCTTTTTGGGATTTTATTTTGGGATAGACTATAGAACTGTTGCGTGGGATTTTTAAACTATGGACATCAGGTAATTTGCATGGACTTTTATTATGGATGAAATAATTTGGTATTTTCTTAATAAAATCATTTTTCGCAATCTCAATTTATCGAATTTGAATTTAAATATCATCTAGTTGTTCTACAAATATTAAACAAGGTTTCTTTCAAAAAAATTATTAAGAACATTGTATTTAAGAGAAATACTAGCAAGTGTTTCTCAAAGATTAAACCAATGTACTTCAACTCAAGTTTTTTCCATATCTATAACCCAATGTACTTTCCTCGATCGGGATCCCCTTGATCCACACAAATAGGCTTTGACATGCTCACATTGAACATTGGTTAACCTCGAGTATTCCCACCAACTCCAGTTTGTAAGCCCTTCAACTTACCTGTTTGAAAACTCTGAAAGAGCCTCTATGTGTTTCCAAAGCCAACGGTAAGTCATAATGAAAAACACTAAAAGAGTTTTTAAGATGTACCTCGTTCGTCGCATTTTCTTGTTCCAATTGCCCAGTTTGCATCACTACTTTTAGCTCAAAGTCTGATGCACAACCCACCTCTCTCATCAGTGGTAGCCCTACTAATGACTCAATAGGCTTCATATCATTTTTTTTAATTCTAACAATTCCAAGAGGGTCTTTGTGACACCCTAAACCCGGCCGAGTAGGTTCGACCCTAATTTGGCGCGGCACATTAGCCAACAAAGTGACTCTCAGTTAACTCCCAAGCTATCCTCAAACACACCACTTGATTACAACATTAAATATGCTAAGTTATCACATAGCAGTGGAATAAATGTAGCACCCCTAACTCGCATTCGTCGCCAAAATAGGGTTACGGAGCATTACCAGAGTTTAGATTTCAAATGTATCAAAAAATGTTGAACATTCAATTCACTACATCAATCATAGAAAAATCAATAAATAACATACATGTTGTCCCTTATACGAGCCCTCGAGACCCTAAAAAAAACATTAGAAACAAGTCGGGACTAAATCGGAAACATATAGAATTTTTTAGTAAAAAGTGAAAATTTTTAAAACTACAGCGATCACACAGACGTGTGACTCATAGGGCTGAGAGACACGCCCGTGTCTCAGGCCGTGTGGACATTCGAAGTAGGGATACACAACCGTGTCTCAGCCTGTGTTCGTGCACGTGTAACTCTTTATCTTGGGTCACACGGCCAAACCACACGCACGTGTGCCAGGCTATGTAACTCTCAAAATGTAACCTTTTAGAAACCTACAGGGGGCACATGGTCGTGTCACCTGGCCGTGTGTCACACACGACTGAGACACAAGCCCGTGTATCTAACCATGTGGACCAAAAATAGGCCATTTCCAAGCCATTTTTCTCACCCATTCATGCACACACCTATAAACAATTTTCCACATGTGATCAAGCATCCTAAAGTACATCAAACCATACAACAACAAGCTATTCAAATAGGTACATATTCATACGAACAATATGCCCAAAAGACACCTCAATCACAACAATTAAACATGTATAACTAAATGCATAGTTTTAGCCAAAACTTACCATTTTGTACACATATCAAATCCACACTCATATGTACTTAATTTACCATTTAAAATTTTGCATCATATGCATCATAAGACAATAAAGTCATCCATTAAAAGGCCACATACATATATCCATATACTCAACCATTTCAATCATTCGAAATACCAAATTTACAAGCCAAAACATAATGACTAATACATCAACCAAAAACACCTATACATGTGTATATTTATCCAATGATCAATTAACTTGTTTCCATGCCAAAACATAATTGCTACATAATCACCACACCATATTAGATTCATGCCATATCTAGTTCAAAACCTTTCAAAAGCATACCATATCTTGACCATGTTGAGGTCAATTCATCATATATCACTTTAACAATTTAAACATGCTTTAGCACATTATCAAATTAACACATATCAACAAGGCACCAAATGTACCAAGGCTACATCACCCAAAATGATATATACATGCCAAACTCATTACTAACTTTCAACTAGCATCAACCATAAGTCCACCTATACATGCCATTATAACCTTAACCAAGACATCGAAAACTACCGATATAACTGCTGGATAGTGTGATAGATCTCTGATGAGCTTCCAACCTTATCAAGCTTCCGATAATCTAAAAAGTAAAGGAACGACCACTATGTAAGCAATGAATGCTTAGTAAGCTAGTATAAACATTAGTCATATCAATCCATTTCAAATATGAAATTTATACATATCAAGAATAATTCTATACTAATACCGCAAGATTCATGAAACCATATTCAACAACTCACGAAGTGAATAAATCCACAACATCACATATAAATATCATCCTTAGCATAGTAGGATTTTATAAAACTTTTAAATTCTTTCAAATTTTCTTATTTTTATTTGCATTTCATTACTTTCCACTGCATTTACTTTCTTTAACTTAAATAACAACATCAATTCAACTCGCCATTCCCTTTTTCATCATTTTACACTTCAAGTATGAACTTACTATTTCATTACCATTCCACACCCGTTTCATCTGCTTAACGCACAAGACATAAGCATATCATCAACCATAGCCACAAGTTAGTGCATTTAAGCATAATTCTTTTGAAATTAACGACATGATAAACCATTTCATAAGAAATTACATAATTTAAACTTACTACTCTTTCATGAACACAAGCATATTTCCATTTGGGCGCTTACCATTTTAATGCATAACTTATAAGTAAGCATAATACAATCCATCCAATAGCTTGGCCAAAGCCTAAGCATTCACACCAAACATGTTGGCAATATAAGCATAAGACATAGGCAATTTACTCATGGATGGTCACAACATTTAAACATGTCACATATGAATATATCATCCATCTCAACTTAAATTTATTCATGTATCACCAATTTAATACAATTCATATGTGAACATGCCTTAGTTCGTATCGAACTCTTACCATTTCCTTTCAAATTATGCCCGTTGAACCGTTTAGAGTATCATTAGGTACCCGAGATAGCTCACACATAGTGTGCTAAGTCATATAAGTGTAATCAGTCAATTCCTGTACATGTATACTCACACGAACTGTGAGTTAGAATACTCACACGAGCTGTGAGAATGGGCCTGCTCACACGAATTGTGGGTCAAAACGGAGCTACATGATGCTGCTCACACGAGTTGTAGAGTATCCGCAACACATGACGAACCTTAGCCACCAATAGGACGTTCAGGACCAGCACCCGAATCATGTAAACCCTAATGACATGTTATTTGTAGCCTACGAATTCCTAAGTTCCAAACAGGGCTCGGTAGTCGTCGTACGTCATTGGATTTACGTCGTTTCATAACACGGTAAATTGCATACCAATATATATTGATTTAATTACAATATAATCACATATTAACATTCAAATTTAATCAAAATTATACATTATACAGTTCATACGAACTTACCTGGCTAAATTGCAGAAATACCAAAGTTTAGGGGCATTTTGATAATTTTCCATTTTCCTCGATTTTCCACCCGATCTTGATCAAAATTAATAATTTCATTCAATATATTAATTTAGTCAATAAAAAATTTCATTTTATGCAATCTAGTCATTTTTTACATTTTTACAAAATTGCCCCTAAAGTTTTACTTTTATTTAATTTAATCTCTGAGCTGAAACCATGCAAATTAACCATTTTTACCCAAAATTGAGTCTACCCGAATACTCAAGGTACCCAAAATTGAGTCATTTTTCACATTTTTATAAAATTTCCCCTAAAATTTTACTTTTATTCAATTTAATCCCTGAGCCCAAAACATGCAAATTAACCATTTTTACCCAAATTTGAGTCTAGCCGAATTCACAAGGTATCTAAAATAGCCCATTAATGCAACAATTTCACATTAAATCCTTGCATTTTTACCATTTTAATAATTTAGTCCATAATAAAAAAATTCATCAAAAATCACATTATAAAATACTTTTAAATAACAACCAATATCTCAAATTCATCATTTAACATCTAAAATCACAAAAGGTTCATCAATGGCAATATTCAAAATCTTTAATAGTTTCAAAATCGAAGGTACGAGCTAGTTGGAACTAATTGCAATGATCTCAAAAACTTGAAAATTATTAACATTGGAGCCAAAATCACATACCATGCAAGCAATTTGTCCATGGTTGAAAGCTTCATCTCAAACATCCGTGGAGGTTTGGTTGATGAGGAAGAAAACTAAAAACATGATAACCAATTAACCTTTTGTTTTATTTGAATTTAATATAATTATCAAATTACTATGTTAACCTTAGTTAATAATTAAATAAAACATCAAATTCATGTCCATTATTGTCCACTAACACCTTGAATGGTCTAATTACCAGTTAAGTTCGTTTTCCTTTATTCAATTAGTGATTAAAATTTACATCTTTTACAATTTAGTCTTTTTTAATTAATTAACCATCGAAATGTTAAAAGTTTTCAATGAAACTTTAATATCACCCTAATAACACTCTGTAAATATTTATAGAAATATTTATGGCTCGATTTATAGAAATGAGGTCCCGATACCTCATTTTCTAAAATCGCTTGACCTTAGGGTCATACCACTTAAACTTAATAAATCAATTATAAATCATAATTTATCAAATCAAAAACCTTTTATAAAAACCATACTTGACTTATAAATATTAAATAATAATCTCGTCAGATTTGGTGGCCCTGTAACCACTATTTTCGACACCACCGAAAAACGAGCTATTACAATAAACCTATACATAATATATAAAACATGCAAGCCTATAAAATAAATAAAGGAAAGGTTCAGCTGTCAAACAATAGAAAGACTTAAAGGTTCGCAAGAAAGTTACGAACATAACAGTCTTAGGGTTTGCACAATCATACATGTATACAAGTATATAGAAATTATTACTAAGGTTTGCACCATATTATAGATTCACACATAAACAAATGTTAAACTAAGCCTTATTGATAATATGTTGCAAACCTTAGTAATTATAATTTAAAGTGTTTGCCAGGCGAACCTTTTCTTGGTGATTCTTGTAGAAGTGAATATAATAATTGGGGATGAAATATCAAGTCATTAACTTCACCAGTAGCAACGAGTATCGATATCTACTAAAAGGGTACCATTTTTTGTAATTAAAGCTAATTTCAGTGACCAGTGAAGCAAGAATATCGATACCTTAGGAAATATATCGATACCTTAAGAAAATTATCGATACTTGATCAATACCTAAAATGGATTAAAAATGGTAGAATGTCAATTTGGTATCGGTTATCAGAATGGTATCGATAACTTGTTTGAAAATGATTAAAACATATTTGAAAATGTATGACTCAATTGAAACCATTTTAACTTGATTTTATAAAATTGCTCAACCTTACTTTTACTCAAAAACACTTTAAATTGTTTGACAAGACTAAAAGGTTCGCCTGTCAAACCATTTCAACAAGAATCACAACGGTTGGAAATAAATTACAGGGTATAAGCACCATCTTCCAAAGGTTTAGCAATAACAAAAGGCATGTGCAAAACTTAAAGATCAATCAAAACAACTTAGAGCTTAATTCTTTCATACCTTTTCTTGTAAACACTTGTGAGCTTTCATTGTATTAATTTAGCTCAACTGTTCTTCTTTGTATTTGTGCTCAATTGACAAACATCCCAATCTTGTAAGAATTGTTGCTTTGTTTTCTTATTTGTTTCTCTTTGAGAGAGGGTTAATTATTTAAGTTTTGGTAGAAACTTTAAGGGAGTTGTATCTTACGATTTTAAGGGATAAATATTAAAAGAGATTGTAAGGTTAAACTTTATTCTCAAAGGTTGCCAAATTAGTGAATTTTGGGAAATCCTTAGTTGTGGTAAGCTAAGGTAGTGGAGTAGGCAATTGGGGCTAAACCACTATAAATCCTTGTATTCTTTGTTGCACAATTTCATTGCCTCCATCACAGCATCTCAAAGGCCAATTCAACTTCCTTATCATTGTTACCGAGTTAATCCTTCCGAGCTAAGAATTGGTACCAGAGTTAGCCTTTAAAGATTGTTTAACAACCAAGAAAAGATCCTTAGAGAAGCTCAAAATGATCATCAACTCATTCAACAACAATGACATCTACTTCCTGGTCAATATTTCTTGGTGAATCTGAATCTATCAATAGATCTCTTTATTTCAATGGTGCAAATTATTCTTATTAGAAGACTAGAATGACCTTGTTTATACAAGCCAATGATTATGTCGTTTGGGACATCATCACGGATGGTCCAACCATACCTAAAAAGAAAGAATGAGAGATCTTTGCTACAAAGAGGAAGAATGAATGGAATGAGGAAGACAGGAAGAATATGCAACAAGATGCCAAGGCATTTCATACTCTATTTTGTGCACTCGGTCTGGATGAGTATAGTAAATTTTTGTCTTGTTCAACTGCTAAGGAGATATGAGACAAGTTTGACGTCACCCATGAAGGCACTAGCAAAGGGAAGAAGTCTAAACTTGGAATCCTTACTCTTAACAATGAAACTTTCAAGATGAAGGCCGAAGAAGATATCAAGGAGATGTATAATCGGTTTACAATAATCATAAATGGATTGAAGTCTTATGGGAAGACCTATCCGAATGAAGAGGTGGTAAGGAAGGTGCTTCATAGCTTACCTATATCATGGGAAGCCAATGTGACTGGAATTTGAAGAAGAAAATAATTTAGAAACTTTTCCATTGGATGAGCTCATCGATTTTTTACTTACACATGAGACGAGGCTTAACAAAGGGAGTGAAGAAGAAAGAGTTATGAAGAAGACTATTGATAAAGCTCTAAAATCCACCACTAGTAACGATAGTGAATCAAGTGAAGAGGTGGATGAAGATAAAAAGATGGAGATGTTTGTTAGAAGATTCATGAGGTCAAACAAAGGAAGAGAATTTTAAATGAAGGAAGGACTTATGGTTGATTGATTTCTTAGTGACTATGTTTTCAAAGCAAAATGAACGTCAAATTTGAGCTTATTTCAATTTTTTTATGCTCCAAATCTTTGTGCCTTTTATTAAAAATGATTTTTATATAGGGGGAGCTAAAATTAAAAATGACTTTTATTAAGGGGAACAATCTATTCAAAAAAGAAAATTAAAATGTTTTGTTATATCAATAAGGGGAGATTGTTGAACTAAGACTTATTGATAATATGTTTTGATATAGCAAATTAAAGTGTTTTTGAATAAAAGTAAAGTTCAGCAATTTCATAAAATCATGTTGAAATGGTTTCAATTGAGGGAAACATTTTCAAATATGTTTTAATCATTTTCAAACAAGGTAAAATTGCTCTAGGACAAAAAGCATTGATACTTTTTATCTAGTATCGATATTTTACAAGATATCGATACCTTCTGATAATCGATACCAAATTGACATTCTGCCATTTCCAAACCCTAGTAGGTATCAAGTCAGTATTGATACATTTCTTAAGGTATCAATATCTTTCCTAAGGTATCGATATTCCTACTCGAACGGTCATTGAAATCAGCATTAGTTAGAAAAAATATTGATACCCTTTTAGTAGGTACAAATACTCGTTGTTGCAGGTGAAGTTAATGACCTGGTATTTCATCCTCAACGGCTATACTCAATTCTACAACAACCACAACGATTCAAGATCAATTAGAGGGCATAAATACCATAAGGGTAAATTCTTAAGGTTTGGGTAGAAACCATAAGGGAGTTGTATCTTAAGATTTTGGGGCATAAATCATAAGAGAGATTGTAAAGTTAAATCTTGTCCTCAAAGGTTGTCAAATTATCAAAATTTAGGAAATCCTTAGTTGTGGTAAGCTAAGGTAGTGGAGTAGGTAGTTGGGGCCGAACCACTATAAATCCTTTTGTTCCTTGTTGTACAATTTTCATTGCTTCGACCACAACATCTCAAAGGCCAATTCAACTTCCCTATCAGTGTTATCGAGTTGATCCTTCCGAGCTAACAACAAAGTAGGCAAACAAAGTAGTCATGCATGCATGGGTTCTCATACATTGATAGGATTCACGTAAATACATGAGTTTGCATACCTATATGGGCTCACACAATTTGCATAGGTTTGCTAAATCAAAAGGCTATCTCTACTGGGGTACACATGTAATTTATGAGGTCACAACAAATAGTACTTATCAATGAATCTAACTCGCGTATTATGACAAAAGGAAACATACGTAACACTCATTCATGAACACTTTACTTTTAATAAAATTTAATATTTTAAGACATGGTTTGCAAAGATAAATAAACTTAAACTTCAAAAGAATTTATTTCAATAATAGAGTCAACTTATGTTAAATCTAAAACCACATAAAATAATAAACCCCATCGCCTAATTCCTAGGTTTGCTAGTATCTGTTCAAGCATGAGCCTAGCCAAGTCAACTACCTCACTACTGCCATCCATGACCTACTTACCTTTGAAGTAAAAAAAGAGGGGGTGAGTTCACTGAGAACTTAGTGAATAATTAGGAATCGGTAGAGTATGCTTCAAATAAAAAGTTTAAAATAGCAGTAGGACTTAGTCTAAAAATCATGTTGCGAGTTGGGTTCGTCGTGAAGTTTAGCTTGTGAATATGATATGCGAATTGTACAAGTACACAAGTCGAACAAGTAATAAAGTGATGAGTGAGATTGTCTCCACAAGTATTAGAACTGTATAATTTGGTCGAGTTATAAAAGTAAGGTAAGATTAATGTAATGACAAAAATAATGATAAGAATGGAGTGATAATTTAAAAGAATAATATTGTGTGCAATATGTGTAACTGATAAGTAATGGAAAATGCTATGGCAAGACACGAGTAAGAATGCAATGGCAAATTCGAGAATAATTACACGAATAATATGCAAACGAACAAGTAAACACTAAAAATGCTTCACCGAAGATACTATGGCCAAGGATAGAGGGTCTACAATGTTGATTTGGAAGGTCGAGATTACTAAGAATCTGCCCATATTGATAGTAATGCCTCGGCAAAACCATACTCAATCTACTACTTAGAAGAGTTCTAAAATGGTCTGCTTCTTTCGAGAACAAGACCTCAAGTTACCTTGCCTTTAAGAGATATATGTCTATAGGCCTTTAGCACGGTGCCCTGCACTATCTTGTTTTCTTTCCATATGAATGTTGCTCTATGTCTAAAGGCTGCTACAAGTATTCGATCGAACATTTTCTCATATAATTCAATTTTAATCTCATTAACCTTACCTTGTTAGAATTAGATTAATTTAATGAACATGCAGTACATCTATGTCTAGTGTTTGCAAACATGTAATTTTGCAAAATCCCATTTAATGAAACAATGTATTTAAGCAGATCTATGCTTCAGTTATTAAAGAAAATAAGGGTTTCATCAAGTAATCTCAACTCTATGAATTTTAGCTCATGGATTGGTAATTAAAATTCAAATACAAAATAACATTCAACATCATTTCCATCAAATCAATTCACGAAGAGTAATCAAGAAATAACAGAAGAACTTAAGGAAGATAGCTTCTGCTTATTCGGCTCGAACTCTAGTGATGTAGTGTCCTGCAGGGGCTGAGAGAGACTACCTTCATCTTCCTCTTCCTGTCTCTACTTAGTAGCTACCCTCTATTTTGCCTAAGGATCTCCATTTTTCCCCTCTTTTTGTTTCGCTATTATTTTTAGGGTTTCCTCCTTTTGATTTTATAATTGTTTCCCTAGGGTAAATCAACAGCCCATGATTTTCTTCCCTTTTTTTTTGGGTAGATATATTTGGTACATGTAACACCCTTTACCCGAGACCATTTCCGGAGTCGAGCACGAGGTGTTATCTGACTTAACTTACTAGCTCAGAGCATAAAAAATTGCTTTTAATATTAATTTGCTCACGTTCATTGAATATATCCTTGAAAAGAACCCTCGAGACCCTAAAACTAGCAACAAAAATGGTTCGAGTCCAAACCGGGACATTAAAAATTTTCTGAATACTTAAACAAATCAACATAATTTATTTCACTATTCACAATAAAACTATCTACTTGTGTAACAATCACTATTTTTGGTGATTTTTCAAAATCACGTCAATGCTGCTGTCCAAGAACTGTTCCATTACAAATTTTTACTCTTTGATAATTTCTTTGCATTAACTATCATTTAGGCATACATAACATCAAAACATTTTCTAAAATAGCCACTTCAATAGCTATTCATTAGCCATATCATAAGGACACACACAAAAAATGACTAAGTCCCTATACATGCCATAACTTAAAATGTTTCGAATCACAAAATATCGAGATGGCCTGTTGATAGTGTGAAACGATCTCCCACGTCTTTACGATCCCCGAATTGGCTTGGTGATACTATAAAAAAAGGAAAATAACGGGAGTAAGCGTAAAGCTTAGTAAGTTTACAAGCAAATAAATAACAACATTTATCATAAATAATTATACTCATAAATCATCATCATGTATCATGGTCTTTGCTTTTTCTTTACTTATTCTCTTACTTGTTTACTTACTTGCTTACTTAAATAACTCATGATTATAACTTAATCCTCCCTTGCTGAAATTTCTTTCTCAACAGATAACTAAAATATTCTTAACCCTTATAACTCACTTGAATCTATTTATTATGCTTTTACCTGGAATTTCATGTAATATAGTCCATTTACTAGCCCGTTGAACTACTTGGAATACTAAGGATCCTCGGGTCTTCTATCTGATAATAACATGCCAAAGCCATGTCCCAAACATGGTCTTACATGGGATGTTTCATGTGCTGCCAATGCCATATCCTATATATGGTCTTACATGGGAGTTCTCATATCGGTGCCCATGACATGTCCCAAACATCGTCTTACAGGGGACCTCTCATCTCAGTGCCAATGCCATGTCCTAGACATGGTCTTACGTGGGACCTCTCACAACTTCAATAATGCCAATGCCATGTCCCAGACATGGTCTTACGTGGGACCTCATTCCCTTAATGTCACGACATTTGTATCCAATATATTCCTAATGTTTCAACGGGACCTTTTAACACTAATTCTCTATCATCTCATACTTGAGTCAGCATTAAATAATTTCATGAAATAAGTTAATAGTTGCTGGAAAAAACAACATTAATAATAATTATTGAAATATTACATTTATTTACCGTAATCTTACCTCGATACAAAATACGATCAAATCTAGCAACTTAGTCCTCAACCTTTTTCTTTCCCCGATTTAACTCCAAATTTCGTTCCTTTTGATCTATAATAGCAAATTTAGCTTATTTAATACTCACATTCATCAAAACAATCCTTAACTCAAACTTTGGTAAAATTATGATTTTGCCCCTAAACTTTTGCATATTTACACTTTTGCCCCAAAGCTCAGAAATTAAACTTCACCCTTATTATTATGTTTTATGACATGCTGAACATGTTTCCCTTCTATGGAAACATCAAATTCCCACTCTAACATTTACTTATGAACATTAGGTATTTTTACCGATTATGTCGTTTTACTCGTTTTCACTTAAAATCGCCTAGAAACGGTTGTTTAACATAATTTCAAGTTTCATATTCTACCATAAAACATCAAAATAAACACATTTGACCTATGGTTATTTTCCAAATATGAACCCTAACATGAATTAATGGTAGAATAAGCTAAATCGAGCTACGAGGACTCCAAAAATATAAGAAAACATTAAAAACAGGGCTTGGATGCAGTTACTATGAGCTTGAGAAAGTGAAGAAACCCTAGCTATGGCGTCCCTTGAAAATTTCGGCCCTTATGGAAGAAGATGAGCCATAAAGTCTATTCCTCATACATCAAATAACTCAATCTCCAGAATATTCTGCAGCAGAATTTCGTGTCTCCTAAATAGATTTCCTGTCCTTTGACAATGATCACACGACTGATAAAATTCATGAGCATCTTTGAACAAAACCGAACAGTAAAATCCTGATTGAAGTACTTTGGTAGCAGTTCTAATTCCTCCAAAGTGTCCTCCGTAATGAGCTGAATGACACTACTATAGAATGCTAGGTATTTTGTCATCATGGACACACTTCCTAATTATATGATCAACACAATGCTTAAATAGGAAGGGTTCATCCCAATAATAATGCTTGGCATCATAAAGGAATTTCCATCTTCTTTGGATGTTGAGATCAGGTGGCATCATACCACTTACTAAGAAGTTCACTATATTGACATACCAAAGTAATGCCACGGCAAATAGCAACTACTCATCTGGAAAGAATTCTTTAATAAGTTTTTCATTTCCATATTCAATTTCAAATTCTAATCTTGAAAAGTGATCAACCACTTGATTTTCAGTCCCCTTTCAATCTCTTATTTCCAGGTCGAACTCCTATAACAAGAGTATCCACCTAATCAATCTTGGCTTGGCATCTTTCTTGCTCACCAAATATTTAATAGCAAAGTGATCCATGTAGATTGTGACCTTGGTACCAACTAGATAAGAGCAGAATTTATTGAATGCAAACACTGCTCCCATAATATAAATCCTTTTTCTGTGGTGGTATAGTTAACCTGTGGATCTGTCACGGTTCTGCTCGCATAATATATTACACGTAGCACTTTTTCTTTCCGTTTACCCAACATTGCAATGTTCATTCTGGAGCTATTACAATTGGTTGTGCTACCAATCGTTTCTTCAATTCCTTGAAAGCAACCAAGCAATGTTCATCGAAATTGAAAGCTCTATTTTGCTCCAGCAACGTGTACAAGGGTTTAGATATCTTCGTGAAATCCTGAACGAATCTTCTATAAAATCCCGCATGACCTAAAAAACATCTAATACCCTTGACACTGGTGGGGGGTGGTAATTTTTCTTTTATTTCAACTTTTTCTCTGTCCACTTCAATCCTTCGTTACGATATCCTATCCCAAAAATTATTCCTTCACAAACCATGAAATGGCATTCTCGCCAATTCAAAACAAGATTTTTTTCGTCACAATGACACAGAACCAATTCCAGAATTTTTAAGCAATCCCCAATACCATTGCTAAACACAGAGAAATCGTCCATGAAAACTTCAAGGAAGCTTTCCAGCATGTCTGAGAATATGGCCATTATACAACGCTGACAGGTTGTCTGAGCATTACATAACCCGAATGGCATCCATCTAAATGTAAAATTTCCATATGGACACGTGAATGTGTCTTCTCTTAGTCATTAGGAGTTATGGGAATCTGATTATACCTTGAATAACCATCCAAAAAATAGTAGGAAGCTTTCCCAGCTAATCTATCTAACATTTGATTAATAAATGGTAGGGGAAAATGGTCCTTCCTAGTTGCCTTGTTAAGCTTGCAATAGTCCATGCATACTTTCCATCCTGTGACAGTGTGAGTACGAATGAGCTCATTGTTATCATTACTCACTACTGTGACACCTCCTTTCTTGGGTTCAAATTGTATAGGACTCACCCATGAGATGTCTAAAATCGGGTAGATAATGCCAACATCAAGCCAGTTCATAATTTCTTTCTTGACAACTTCTTTCATGATCAGATTCAGTCTTCTTTGTTGTTCAATAGAATTGCTAAGGCAATTCTCCAATAAAATTTTATGCATGCAGAAAGCTTAATTCCCTTTATATTCGCAATAGTCCATCCTAATGTGTTCTTAGATCGTCGAAGGACTTCTAACAACTTGACCTATTGCTCGGGTGTCAAATCCGTAAAAATTACTACTAAGAAAGTGTTATTGTCTTCCAAATATGCATATTTTAAATGCTGCGGCAAAGGTTTCAACTCCAGTGTGGGAGATTTCTCTATACAAAGTTTAGGAAGATTACAAAAATGATCTGATAAATCCAAGGATTCAAACTTCTTCCCTAGTCTATCCATAAACTGCTTGGCTTCCATAAGTCTTCATCACTATTAGAATTGTTGTGGCAAAAATTTTGCAAACTATTCCTCTACTGCTATTTCTATCAACCCAAGGGTGTGGAACATCCTGGACAACTAGTAGCAAGAAAAGGTCTTTCAAGAAGAACTATCACATCATGGTCAAATTCACATTCTAAAATAAGGAAATACGCAGGGAAAGTTAATTTTGCTACTTTTACCAGCACATCTTCAATTTTACCTTCCAGATGTGCGTAGGACCAATCAGTCAGTTGTAACGCAACCGTAGTAGGTCTTACTTTCCCAATTACTAGCTTACTGAAAATAAACATTGGCATGAGATTTATCCTCGCTCCTAAATCACATAATGCCTTACCAACATAATGATTTCCAACTGAACATGGAATAGTGAAACTTCTTTGGTCCTTCAACTTTGGAGGTAATTTATTCATCAACATTGTCTTGCACCCTTCAGTGAGAGCAACAATCTCAAATTCTCCTAATCTACGCTTCTTTGACAATATATATTTCATAAACTTCACATAATTGGGCATCTCCTGCAAAGCTTCTACTAGCGGTATGTTGATATGGAGTTTCTTTAAAACATCAAAAAATCTTTTGAACTGAACATCCTGTTTAGAATTATGAAATCACTGAGGAAAAGGTAGAGGTGGTTGTCCTTCAGGTTGCTAATATTGTTTTGCTATGGTATTTTTCCTGGCAACATAATCTAATTCTACACAAGCATTCTTTTGTTTACCTTTCTCAGTTTTAGTATACTTTTTAGTTGATTCTAAAGTCTTTCCATGGTTGTGTCTGGACCTATTCTACATTGCTGTATTAAATAACATCACCCAACTGTGTCCCACTTTGATAATGATGGCCTTACACTATTCCTTCCCTTATGTTCATGAATTCTCAGTATCGCTTGGCAAACCTCCGTCTGGGAATTAAAAGCATTTGCTATTTGCCCCACTTCATTCTCAAGGGCTCTGAAGGACTCAGCTCTGAATTACAACATCATTATTGGCCATATATTCCTTCAGTAAGGCTTCAATAGAGGTAAAAGATGATGCTTGACCCTGTTGAACATTTTGCCTCGGCATAGGATGATTCTAACCAAGTGGAACACTATTAGCATTCTATCTCACAACATTGTTTAAATTCCCTGCATCTTGGTTATTCCAACTAAAGTTTGAAAACTACTTCCTCTTTGGATTGTAGGTATTGGAATAGGGGTTATTATTCCGGTTAAAATTACCCATGTAGTATACAGATGCTAGGTTTGATGGGCATTCATCAAACACATGGTCTTCACTGCAATAAACACACGATAGTTTGGCTGATTTCATTTCCTGGACTATAGTGGGTCTCTTCCTTGTTTTAATCATATTCTCTAAAGAAGATACCTAGGCTGTCAGCGAAGTGATTGCATCTAGCTCCATGGTACCAGTAGCTTTCTTACTCATCCCAACCTTCGTGGTAGGATATTGATAATCATTGTTGGCAATCTTTTCCAAAATCTCATATGCTTCATTATAAGATTTATCCAACAGGTTACCATTAGTAGAAGCATAAACTACCATCCTCGTATGCGAATTTAGCCCATTAGAAAATATCTCCATTTACGTCCAGTGTTGGAATCCATGCATCGGACATTCCTAAAGTAATTCTTTAAATCTCTCCCAAGCTTCATATAGCGTTTCATCCTCTGGTTGCCAAAAAGATGTGATGTCATTTCTAATCTTGGCATTCATATTTGGTGGATTATACCATAGCAAAAATCTCTAGCATAGATCATTCCATGATGCCACTGTTCTCAATGGTAAAATACTCAGCCACGCTCTTGCACGATCTCTCAATGAGTATGGAAACAATCTAAGCAACAAGGCATCTTCAGGAACACACTATTGTCTAAATGAGTCAGAAAGTTCTAGAAAAAGTCTTAAATGCAGTCTTGAACCTTCAGTGCGTAATCCAACCAACTGTCCTACTTTTTGCTGCATTTGAAACATTATCGGTTTCAACTCAAATTGCAGAGTTTGTATATGTGGTTTGATTATTCCTGAATTCAAATCATCCAAAATTGGAACAATAAGTTCCAGAATTGGTCTATCTCGATCATCTATCACACGATGAATATGAGGATCAACATCCTAATAAATTGGATCATCATTGAGACCAAGATCATTCCCTTCCCTAGCCATATTATGTAGCTCTTTTCGCCTCCCCCGCAAAGTTCTTTCAATCTCTAGGTTAAAAGGATACTCTTCGTTAGCAGGAATGCCTTTTTTCATACATTGACAGAAAACTTGTAGAAATTGAATACAACTCAGTTAGCTAAAACTAAGAAAAGAAAATAACCAAACCCAATTTCACCAATTGCCATTCCTCAACAATGGTGCCAAAAACTTTTCAGTTGTGGATATGATATGTGAATTGTACAAGCATACACATCGAACAAGTAATAAAGTGATGAGTGAGATCGTCTCCACAGGGATTAGAACTGTATTACTTGGTTTAGTTATTAAAGTGAGGTATGAGTAATGTTATGACAAAAATAATGCTAAGAATGCATTGTTAATTTAAAGGAATAATGATGTGTGCAATATGTGTAACTGATAAATAATGGAAAATGCTATGGCAAGACACAAGTAAGAATGCAATGGAAAATTCGAGAATAATTACCTGAATGATATGCAAACGAACAAGTAAACACTAAAAATTTTATGGCGAAGATATTATGGCCAAGGATAAAGGGTGTACAATGTTGATCTAGAAGGTCAGGAATACTAAGAATCTTCCCTTACTAACAATAATGCCTTGGCAAAATCATACTCAACCTACTACTCAGAAGAGTTCTAGAATGGTCTCTTCTATCGAGAACAAGACCTCAAGTAAGAGTTATGTAACTATAGGCCTTTAGCACGGTACCCTGCACTTTCTTTCTGTATGAACGCTGCTCTATGTCTAGAGGCCGCTACAAGTATTTGGTCGAACACTTGCTCATATCATTCAATTTCAATCTCATTAACCTAACGTTGTCAAAATTAGATTAATTTAATTAACAAGTTCCATATCTATCTATGTCTAGAGTTTGCAAACATGTAATTTTGTAAAAAACCACTGAATGAAACATTGTATTAAGTAGATCTATGCTTCAGTCATAAAATAAAATAGGGGTTTCATCAAGTAATCCCAACCCTATAAGATTTAGCTCATGGGTTGGTAAATAAAATTCAAATCAAAAGTAACATTCAATATCGATTTCATCAAATCAATTCACAAAGAGTAATCTAGAAATAACGAAAGAACTTTGAAAACATAGCTTCCGCTTATTCGGCCTACACTCTAGTGATGCAATGTCCTGCGGGGGCTGAGAGAGACTGCCTTCGTCTTCCTCTTCCAGTCTCTACTCAGCAGCTACCTTCTATTTTGCCTACGGATCTCCCTTTTTTCATCTTTTTGTTTCTCTGTCATCTTTAGGGTTTCCTCCTTTGGCTTTTATAATTGTTCCCCTAGGGTAAATCCAATAGTCCATGATTTTTTTCTCTCTTTTTCTGGTAGATATATCTCGTACAAGTCCAATTGGGCCTAAGATCGGTGCGCTTTGAGTGATAATTGGAAATCTTCCCGGTATTGCTGCGACAATTTTGCTAACAAACTATCCAAGCCTTTGCCCCAGCAAACCTTCACTCTTTTACTTCTTGTTCCTCATCTTGCACTCGCCAACCCACCACCACATACAACCCTTCAAGCAATTAAAAATAACTAACATTTATGTACAGTCCAAACTCCTAATATAATGCTAAAACAAGTAAAGGCATGAAGATGCGAGACCTAGTTCGTCATTTTACATGCTTATCGAAAGAACATATAAGTTTTTAAAAACAGTTTCAGTTCTGCTTGTAGAGAAATCATTCTTGAAAACATAGCTCATAAATAAAACTTGTATAACATGAAACATGCCCACATCATTTTTTTATTAGAATGGATTAGAAACATAAGATATGTTCTTGCTCTTAACACACCTTTCAGAATGGCTGAGGAACATAAATATGTTTTACCCACACTTATCTTCTAAGAAATTGTTCGATATGCAGATCTCCTTATAATGCCTCAGACTGACTCAAAGAGTCCTTATAACATATCCCATAAGTGCAGCGCGAAGAAATACACTCTTTTGTACACCAACATGTCCCAGTGAATGGAGCTAAGGTCGATATTCCTTTATCTCTCTACATGTCCCAGGGCCTCAACACCCGAAATCATAGAACTTATAGGTGAGTACTCACAATCCTTTGGTATACCAATATATCCAACACAAGGCTCACAAAGGAGCACGCACATAGACTTATCTCAGAGAGCTCGCATAAGGAGCTTGCTTGAAAAATTTTCTCACATAGAGCTCACACAAAAGCTCATAAAAATATAGTTTATACAATCATACTTTAGAAACATATCTTAAAACATAGGCTGGATTAGGAGCTCGAATAAAACATATATTTAAAATCATAGCATAAAAAATATATTGATGACAAAGGTCTAAAGAAAACTAACTTTTGGAACTTAGTTTTAAAAACAAGGCTCTTCAAAAACATAGCAGTTTACACACAAGTTATGAACCCTAAACATTCATACTGGAAAAGTTGGTAGTTAGCACACTTAGGCAATTCATAACCACTTCCCGAAAAATTGAGAGACTAAACAAGCTTGGCTTTGCCTTTATCCTTACTGGTAGATGGTTCGGTTGGTTCGCAACACACATATACTAAGGAAATTAGACTTATAGAATTTACACATGCAAGTGAACCTAACTTTTTGGACAATCAACTCTAACATAATAGAAGCTTACCTTGGTTGCTATGAACTTGGTTCAGAACAGAGACTTGACAATATAATATTCTACGAGAGAATTCTCATGGAGTAAGGGTCGTATTTATAGGCACTAAGTGCCCTGGAAATCTTAGGATACCCTACCTAACTTAGAAAAGGCATTACTCGCATGAAAAGTATTCATTGATACACCATATCTTTATTTCTTAATTTGAGTCTAACTTTTACTTTGGCTGGCGAACACCAGTTCACAACTCAGCTGACAAATCTCCAATTCACAACTTAACTGACGAACACTAGCTCATTAAACAAATTGACGAACTCCAGTTTGCCAAATAGACTAGTAAACACTATTTCAATGAATTTGGCGAACCCCTTTACTGCATCTTTTGGAGTATACTGCAACATTGAAACATTGGCAAACTCCTTACTGATACCTTTTCGGCGAACTCCCTAGTTCACTGAAGTACTAGCGAACCCCTAGTTCACCAAAACATTGGCGAACCCTTACTTGCGAGGCCGGAACTTCCAGGCTTGATCTCGAGATGTTACAACTCTCTCCCACTTAAGACATTTCATGCTCAAAATGTCTTTGGTAAATGAATGAGGATACTATTGCTTCACTGATTCTTTCGTTTCCCAAGTAGCTTCGTTGGTCTTATGGTTTCACCACAACACCTTAACTAAAGAAATCCTTTTACTTCACAAAACATTGACGTTGCGAGCCACAATCTTCATGGCTCTTCCCCATAAGTCAAATCAGGTCATACTTGAATATTATCTACTAACACTTCATGGGATAGGTCTGCACAATATTTACTCAGCATGAATACATGAAGCACATTGTGAATTCGATCAAGTTGGTTGGGCAACTTCAGTTGATAAGCTACTGGACTAATCATTTCTACTACTTCATAGAGACCAATGAGCCTTAGACTTAGCTTTCCTTTTTGCCCAAAACTTAGGACTTTCTTCCATAGGACCTTAAGGAATACATGCTTCTCCACTTAATACTCAATATCCTGGTCTTAAAGATCTGCATAGGACCTTTTTCTGTCTGAAATAGCTCTTAACCTTTTTCTTATCAACTTTACTTTGTCCTTAGAATCGTGAACCAATTCAGGACCAACTATTCACTTTTCATCAAACTCAGCCCAACATAGGGGTTGTAACACCCCTAAATCATATCCATTGCCAAAATAGGGTTACAGAACATTACTGGAGATTTCAATTCAAAACGATAAAAAATTTAAAACATTTAATTCACGTCATCAATCATAGCAAAATCCAATAAAAAATATACATATTTTCCCTTATTCGAGCCCTCGAGGCCCTGAAAACACATTAGAAACAATTCAAGACTAAATCGAAAACATATAGAATTTTTTGGAAAAAGGTGAAAATTTTTAAACTACAGGGGTCACACGGCCATGTGACTTTATTGACTGAGACACATGCCCGTGCCTCAGGCCATGTGGACATTCGAAGTAGGGACAAACGGCCGTGTCCCAGCCCGTGTTCGTGCCCTTGTAACTCTTTGACTGGGTCACACGGCCAAGCCAGATGCCCATGTGTCAGGTCGTGTAATTGCCTGACTTGCAACCCTTTGTAAGCTACAGGGGACACATGACCATGTTGCATGGTCGTGTGTCATACACAGCTAAGACATACGCCCATGTCTTTGGCCGTGTGGACGAGAAATAGGCCATTTCCAAACCATTTTTCTCACTCATTCATGCATCTACCTACAATCAATTTTCCACATAAAAACAAGCCTTCAAATTGCACAAAAAACATACATAATCAAGTGATCCAAATATGGTACAGAAGCATACAACCAATATGCCTAAAAGGCACCTCAATCACCACGATTAAACATACATAACCATATGCATAGTTTGGCCAAAAGTAGAAATGTAGTCGATTAGTCCAAAGCTTTTTTTTTGCCTCGATCTAGAGCCGTATGTGGCCTATCTTTATCTAAATTAATAAATTTAATTAATATAATAATTATTCTATTCAATTCAATCCAAATTCACATTTTTAAAATTACACTTTTGCCCCTAATGTTTTAATTTCTTTTCAAATTAGTCCTTAGGCTCGTAAATTGAAATTCATGTAATTTCACCCCTACCCATGCCTAGCCAAATTTCATAGAAGCTCATAGCAACTCACAAATTTCATTATTTCACAAATTACACCATGAATATTTCACATTTTTTTCAATTTAATACCTAATTGACAAATTAATCAAAAATCACTTAACAAAAGTTGTTTATCTAACAACAAGGATTTATTTTCTACCATTAAACTTCATGAAAAGCATGAATTAAGTCATGGAAAAGCTTTAATCTTTTAACAGTTTTGCAAATTAGTTCCTGGTTAGCTAGATTAAGCTACAAATACTCCAAAACCATAGAAATCATTAAAAACGAGATGAAAAAAGTCATACCATGCAAGCTTTGGCGGGTTGGCCGAATATGATAGATTCTCTAATGGATTTTTTCCTCTTAAAATTTCGGTGGATGATGCACTTGAGAAGATGATACCATCTTTTCTTATTTTTGTTTTAATTTATTTATGAAATTACTAAAGTAACCTTTACTATTTATTTTTAAAATCATTAAAAAGATGTCCATAAGAGTCCACTTAATAAAAAATGGTTTATTTACAAAATAAACCCTCTAACCATTTAATTTTGTAGCTATTAAATCCCTTTAGCTTCTAGAACTCAAATTTTGCACCTTTTGCAATTTAGTCCTTTTTATCGTATTAAGCATGCAAACAACTTTTTTTCAAAAATAATTTATACGGTAATACTAACATGCTGTGGACATTAAAATAATAAAATTAATATTTCTACATTAGATTTGTGGCCCCAAAACCACTTTTTTAATTTAACTGAAAACGGGCTGTTATAGGGGTCTTCAACACCTCCTTCCATACTGTGCTTCGAAAGGTGTCACTTGAATACTTGCTTGGTAACTATTGTTATAGGCAGAATCTGCCAAGGGTAAATAATGTTCCTAGCTTCTTGTGTACTCCAAAACAAAACTTCGCAGCATGCCTTCCAACACTTGTCTCACTCTCTCAGATTGGCCATCTATTTGACGATTATAATCAATACTGAATTGAAGCTTTGAGCCCAAAGCTTCTTGTAGACATTTCCAAAATCTCAAAGTAAATAGAGGATCTTGATTGGAAGTAATGGAAACTGGGACACCATGTGGTCTCAATATCTTAGTAATGTAAATCTCTGTAAGCCTTTGCATAGCATAGTTAGTGCGAACAGCTAGAAAATGCACACTCTTTGTGAGGTGATCTACAATCACCCAAATAACATCCTTCTTGGTCACGGTCATGGGCAATCTTGTCACAAAATCTATGGTAATCATTTCCCACTTCTGTTCTGGAACTTTTAGTGGTTGTAATAGTCCTAAAGGACTCTGGTGCTCTGTCTTTTCCTTTTGACAAGTTAATCACTTCGCCAAAAATCATGTAACAACTCATTTCAATCCCAGCCACCAATACAGTTCGCGAAGGGCACGATACTTCTTGTTATTTCCTGGATGCATTACATAAGGACTATTGTGTGCTTCACTAAGAGTCATCTGTGGAAGCTCCTTGTCTCTTGAGACGCAAAGTCTTTCATGAAAATATAGTACTCCTTCACTATTTAATGCGTAGTCCCCTCTCGCTCCTTATTCCACTTGGCGCACCCTCTTTTCCAACTGTACATTTGAGGCTTGTTTCTCTTTTATTTGTTTTGACAATGTTGGTCTCACTTTGGTACAATTAGCTACATGAACAGAGCTCACAGCTCACTCATAGGCTTTTTGCTCAGTGTATATGCTACCATATATAGCTTGCTAGGGTGATACTCTATCACAGAGTCGTAATCCTTCAGTAGCTCTATCCATATTCTTTGTCACAAATTTAACTCATTTTGCATGAGTAAGTACTTGAGAATTTTGTGGTCTGTATAAATGGTACACTTCTCACCATACAAGTACTATCGCCAAATCTTAAGTGCGAACACCACTACTACCAACTCCAAGTAGTGAGTTGGGTAGTTACGCTTATGAACCTTCAGTTTCCTAGAAGCATAAGCTACCATTTTCCCTTACTGCATTAGCACACATCCAAGTCCTGTGTGAGAGGTGTAACAGTCAGAACAGTGGTTTTGAGACCACAAATCCGAAGAGGAAAATTTTATTTTTACTATATTTTTATGGTCTACAATTTCACGGAAAGATTTCGTTAAAATTTCATTCAAAAATTTTGACGTTTGGGCACTCAATTTAGTCTAAAGGCCTAAATTGTAAAAAGTACAAAAGTTGAGTTTTATTTGTTAAAGGTATTTAATTGAGCATTGGGCGAATGTTGATTGTGAAGGGAAGATGGTGACTTTGTGTTGCGTGGATGTTTCCGAAGTTGTTGTTGTTGAAGAGAAATTTGAGTTGCTTTCTAATGTGACTTTTGCACTCAGAGCCGAGAAGTTGGTCCGGAAGGGTTGCGAAGCTTATCTAGCCTATGTCTTGAATGCTAACAGTAGCGAGTTGAGGTTGGATGAGATTTGTGTAGTCTGTAATTTTTTGGATGTTTTTCCTGAAGAGTTACTTAGTTTATTGCGGGATAGAGAAGTTGAGTTTGGTGTTAAACTCTATCCTGGTACAACTCTAGTGTCAGTTGCGTCCTACCGTATAGCACCTAAAGTATTAGACAAGTTGAAGCATCAGTTGCAAGAGTTGTTGGACTGGGGTTTCATTTGACCGAGTGTGTACCGTGGGGAGCGTCAGTTCTGCTTGTGAAGAAGAAGGATGGGACTTTGAGGTTGTGCGTTGATTATCGCTAGCTAAATAAGTTGACCATAAAGAATAAGTATCCACTTTCGAGGATCAATGATCTGTTTGACTAGTTTTGGGGAGTTTTGATTTTCTCGAAGATTGATTTGAGGTCTATATACTATCAGTTGAAGGTGACGGATGCTAATGTTATGAAAAGGGCTTTTACAACTCATTTTGTGCATTTCAAGTTTCTTGTCATGCCATTTGGGTTGACGAATGCACTTGCCGCATTTATGGACATGATGAACTGTGTATTCCATTCCCATCTGGATCAGTTCCTTGTGGTTTTCATAGATGATATATTGGTGTATTCTCGATCGGAGGATGAGCATGACGAGCATTTGGGAGTGGTTCTTCATGTTTTGTGGGAGAAGTAGTTATATGCTAAGTTAAGTAAGTGTGAGTTATGGCTTTGTGAAATGGCTTTTTCTTTTTCATTTCGTTTCAGCCGAGTGTATTCGAGTTGATCTGAAGATGGTTGAGGTGATCTTGGATTGGAAGCCACCAAGTACTGTGTCTGAGACCAGGGGTTTCTTTGGATTAGCTGGTTACTATCGTCATTTCGTCAAGCATTTTTTGAGTATTGCTACTTCATTGATGAAGTTGCTTCAGAAGAACTCTACCTTTGAGGGGACTGATGTGAGGCAGAAGAGTTTTGAGAAGCTGGAATCAATTTTAACTGAAACAACTGTATTGACATATTCAAAATCTAGTAAGAAGTATGTTGTTTCCAGTGATGCTTCTTACATGGGATTAGGTTGTGTGCTGGTGTGGGAGGGAAATGTAGTAGCTTATGTGTCGAGGCAGCTGAGATCACATGAGTGTAGCTATCTGATCCATGATCTAGAGTTTGCTGCTGTAGTCTTTGCACTCAAGATTTGACGTCACTACTATGTGGTGAGAGCTGTGTGATTTACACCGATCACAAGAGTCTTTAGTATCTCCTTACCCAGAAGGAGTTAAACTTAAGACAGAGGTGCTTGATTGAATTGCTAAAGCAGTATGACTATGTGATTGAGTATCATTCGGGAATGGTAAATGTTGTCACTGATGCCTTGAGTCGTAAGTCTTTAGTTGACTTAATGGAAATGTTCACAAAGTTATCAATTTTCGAGGATGGTGGTTTGTTGGCTGAGCTTTAGGTGAAGCCGGCCCTTGTGCAGCAGATTCAAGAGAGACAACCATTTGATGAGAGTTTGGTGAGTCGTATCCGTCAGGTTGAGTTGGGTGTTCTTAGAGATTTTGATCTCAATGCTGAATGTGTCCTTTGTTTTAGAGGTTGGATATGTGTTTCGGTGGATGAGGATCTGAGACATATGATCCTTACTAAGGTTTATAGTAGTTCATATGCTATGCATCCTGGTGGGAACAATATGTATCAGGAACTTTGGGTTTTGTATTGGTGGCCTAGGTTGAAGAAGGACGTAGCTGATTTTGTTGGTAGATGTTTAGTTTGCAAAAGGGTTAAAGCTAAACATCAATGTCCGTCTGGGTTTCTTCAGCAGATCAGGATTCCAGAGTGGAACTGAGAGTGAATCACGATGAATTTTGTTTTGGGTTTGTTGTTCACACCATCTCAGGATAACTCTGTTTGGGTGGTAGTGGATCAACTTACGAAGTGTGCGCATTTCTTACTTGTGTGTACGACCTTTAGTTTGCAACAGTTGGATGAGCTTAACATTAGAGAGATTGTCAAATTGCATGGAGTTCCAGTTTCTTTCATCTCGGATCGAGATCCATGGTTTATGTTGAGATTCTAGAAAATGTTGCATGAGGCTTTGGGTTTGAAGCTTCGCTTCAGTACAACATATCATCCACAGTCAAAAGTTCAGTCTGAGAGAGTGATCCAAATTCTCGAGGATATGTTTCGGATTTATGCTATCAGTTTTGGTGGCAATCGGGATCATCATTTGCTGTTCGTTGAGTTCGAATACAACAACAGTTATCAGTAGAGAATTCAGATGTCTCCGTTTGAGGCACTTTATTATAGGAAGTGTAAGACTCTATTACATTGGTCTAACATGGAGGAGAAGAGGAATTTGAGTCCCGATTTAGTTCATGAGATCAAGGATAATGAGAATCTTATCTGTGAGTGGTTGAAGGCTGCATCATATTAGAAAAATCTTATACTAACTTGAGACATTAAGATATCGAGTATCAGGTTGGTGATAAGGTATTTCTGAAGGTTTCACCTTGGAAGAAGGTTTTAAGGTTCGGGTAGAAGGGTAAGCTCAGTTTGAGATTCATTGGCCTTTACGAGGTTATTAAGCGGATTGGACTAATTTGTTATCGTCTTCTGTTGCCTCCTAACATTGAGCACAGTCACGGTGTCTTTCATGTTTCCATGCTTTGCAAGTATAGATCAGATCCTTCTCATGTTGTTCCTATTGAGGGGATTAAAGTTCGATCTGATCTTTCATATGAGGGACTTGGTTGCAGTCCTAGAACGTGAGGTCAAGGTGTTATACAATAAAATAGTTCCATTGGTGAAAGTTTTCTGGCGCAACCATAAGACTGAGAAAGCCACTTGAGAGTCAAAAGATATGAAGAAACGTCTGTATCCGTACCTATTCGATTTCGGTAAATTTTGAGGATGAAATTTCTTTTCAGAAGGGGAGAGTTGTGAGGCCCCGAAAATAGGTCTAGTAGTTCTGGGTAAGTTTATCAGGTTCCAAGTTAAAATTGGGAATTAATCGGGTTAATTAGTGAGCTTAATTTCATCTAAAAATTAGTAAATAATATTCCGAAAAATAAAAATATTTTTAGAAAAATTAATTTTACGGTTTTAAATAATTTTTGGGTAACAATAAATATTTTGGGTTTAATTGGAATTTAAATATAATTTAAAATGGGAGTTTATTTGGGTGATTTAAAATATTAATTAAATGTGACTAATTTGAATTTTGGAAGGAAAGGAGCAAATTGTACAACAAGGAAAAGGGGGAGTGGCCTGATGGCAAATTCCCCAAATTTTGAAAATCAGGTGGGGGTTTTAGTTTTAAAAACTCTATAACTACTTCACTTTTCACTCATTTTTCACCCAAATTGAGAGCTTTTTCTCTCATTTTTTTGCTTGTTTTCATATACTGAATATTAGAGAATAGATCTAAACGCTTTCTCTCCCAAATTTCTCTGTAAAATCTCTCGAAATAATTTTCAAAGTTGGGAAAAAAGTCATCCGAATTTCTTCAAGCATTTTGATTCAAACTTCCAAATCAATGATTTGAGTTCAATTGAAGGTAATCATCATCTCTAAACTTTTTTTACGTTGATTTCAACCATTATTTGTTATTTTAAGTGATTATAATGTATTTTAATTTTTAATTTCTTATTTCTTGACCTTGAGGATCAACAATGGTGGATCTTTAATTTTGAGTTGGAATCCAAATACTAATAGATGTCTAAGCTCATAATAGGTCTAATAAGAGGTTTTTAATCTTAAACCAAAAGATCAATCATGTTTTATAGATTAATTTTGAGAAATTCGAATTTGATAAAAGACATGGATGATTTTTCTGGAAATTTATGAAACGAATTAAATGATGAAATTAACACTTAGAGTACATGATATTGGACTAGGAATGAAGACTAGAAGTGGTTTGAGGAGCTGAAAAGGGAGTTTTGTTGAGGAATCTCATATTTTGGCTTAGTTGTGCAACATCGATATTGTAGTTTAGTGCAATGATTTAGATTCGTATACTTTATCAAATTTCATGTTTCTTTTTGCTATTGTTAGTTTGTAATGCATATTTTTTTCTCTATTAAAGCTCCACATCAAGAAGAGGAATGTGCAAATCTGAATTGAAGCTACAACTTTCTTGTTTGAACATATTTTTGCTTAAAGAGATAAGTGTAGGGGTGAGTGATATTAAGGGCAATTTGGTAATTTGGCCTGATTATGTGTTAAATTAAAGGTTTAATTGGTGTTATTAATAACTTAATTGCATATTGGATGGTTGGATTTGCAAAAATAGGTTTTATTTTATAAAAGAGCAAAATAGCAATTAGTTTGGTAAGTTGTGTATTATGGTTTTAGTATGACTAAATTGTATGGGATAAATTGATATTTAGTGCATGAAGTGCTTATTGATTGATCATTTGACAAAGGTGTTCTAATTGGTATATGAATATTGGGAAAATGATATTTGCTATGGTTAATTTTATTAATGTTAAAATTTCTTAGCAACATGCTTTTATTTGCATTTTAACATCCTAAATTAAGTGATTAAATCACAACTTTTATGCCTTGTACGTATGATTATATTGACAACATTGCATGGTAGATCCATTGGATATAGCTGGCATGTCATAGGATTTGTGCGTACTCACCATTATTTGTGATATTATGAGCATATGGCTATTGTTGGACTGATTTTTTTGGAATAGATAAGAGAGTGTTGAGCTTGAGTCTCCACTCATCGGGTTATTTGAGGCGCTATAAAGGAGCATGTGGCTTTGGGCCGCTCAATTTGGAGGATTGTATTTGATTTATGAGAGTTCAGAGATCTATTTATCCAGTGTAAGATCACACGTTTACTTATTTCTAGGGATGTATTATGCCAATATAATTGATTTATTGTGCCAATATAATTTAATGCTTATGTGTTAAAAGATGATTTTACATGTCATGGAAAAATTTATTCTTAATTCTTGAAATAACATGTGATTTTATGGTTAAATGTTAGCATGTTGTGACCGAAAAATCAATGCTAATTGCTTTTATTTATGCATGATTGGGTGCAAATTACTTGATGTTTTTACTATCGATCATAGAGCTTTTTAAGCTCACACCCTCACATTTTGTACAGAGAATTTTGGGGCATAAGGAGTCGAGAAGCAAGTGCAAGGGCGATCCAAGAATAAGGCTCGGTCGTGGCTTAAGAAATTTACTTTAGAGACTATATAGGGGTATTGTGATGCTTTTGGGACTAGGTGTTATTTTACTTGTAATGGACACTGGACATTAAAATTTGGGCTTTAATTTTTGTAATTTTATAATTGCTGTAATATATGATTTTATGTCTAATTGATGTTTTATTTATAGTATGTTGATGAGTGTTCATGCGGTGGTCGATAACACGGGGTATGAAGCATGTATTTTAGACTAACAATGTTTAATTGAAGCTTACCATAGAGTAGATTGCTTGCAGCTAAGGTATGTAGCTTGTGTAAATTAATTGGTGTTTGTGAAGCGTGTAATTGGGTGTTAAATTTTGATTAATTGTTGCATATTTGTTGTGAATAAATTAACTTGGAGATGTTTGGATGTTTATAGTAATTAATTGTAGCTATTTTAAGTTTAATGAGTAAGTAAAATATGTAAAATTGGGTTTTTAAATGACACACAGGCTAGGGACACGGTCGTGTGTGTTTTTGGGGGTTTGAGTTTTGGTTTTTGTAATCTAGTATTCTAATTTGATTAATTTATAATTTAGTCCTAAAACTTGATTAGATTAATTGAAGCCTTTAATGATAGGGAAACTTGGTAATATTTTAGGATTAGATATTTAACTTTTAATATTTGGTAGAAACACTCTTAATTTTTAATTTGGAAAGTGTAATAGAAGTTTGTACAAGTTAGGATTTAGTCCCTAATAATAATATTTAAATTAGACATAATAAATGAACTTGAATTAAGCTGAATTTTTTAGGGCTTGCATAATTTGACTAAAGAAGGTTGGTAACTATTTAGAAATAAAATCGGGATAGTTTAACCTTAGGTGGTAAAATGACTAAAATACCATTAGGTTTAAATACTTGGAAAAAGTTTTAAAATGGTTCACAAATAGCTTCCGCGTTAATAAATTCTAGTTAATTAGTCATAAATGAGGTGTTATAAGGATGGGGTGTGCATCGGGTGGTCGTTAGCTAGAGAGTTGCTTGGGTGGCTAATGTAACGCTTTGAATTCGGGCCGGTCCATCCCGGTCGAGTTTGGGGATTCACACTGGATGCTGTGGCATTTCCTTCCTAGAAAATCTCAGGGTAAATTGCTTTGTTATGGCTCCTATGTTGGGGATTGTTTCTTCATACGTTTGAATAGGAACCTTCACCCTTTGACAAAGTGTTGTACTGAGCGACGATAATCGAGTACAATAATCTCAGGGAAAATTTCAGTTACCGGTACTCTTTTGGGAGCAGTGGTGGACTTCTCTAAAGATGATGTTTCCAACATTTATCTTTCTGCCCGTCATAATCGAGTACAATAATAATAGGTGTTCTGTTGAAATAGTTGAGTTTTGAGTAGAAGGGATGAGACGAGTTTTAAAGAAATGATACTAGATCCTATATTTTGAGAAACTATCCACTTTGTTCCCTCTACACATAAATCTATCAGAACTTGGTTAAGTCCTTCAATTGTCATGGTCTTAACAAATTGGGAGTGTTCATCAGGGCCATCAGATAACCCATATTGTGCATTAATTGAGTCTTCATCGAATAACACTAAGACACCACACACATATATAGAAGCATTATCAGGGGAGGTGAGATGAGCATAAAATTCTTTCACTACCGTGGTGAGGACGTCATCATGGTGGAGACAGAAGATTTTCCATTCAAGTTTTTCCATGACAGAAGATATCGCTTTAGAGTAGCCCATATGGGGGGCATCATCGAAAAAGAGACATTTTTCCAGACAAAATGGTCTCTTTGATATGCTTTAGTTATACTTTTCTTCCACAATTTTGCTAAAGAATGTTTGCGGATGCACAGAGGTGGAAGAAGATGGTGCTTGGCGAGCCATATGAGAGAAAATAGTGACTCGAAAGTGAAAAAGGTGAGACATTTATAGTTTTATGGAGTAAAAATAGAAAAGGGTGAAGAAGATGAAACAAGTCGGGTAAAATGTGAGAGAAAATATAACAATGACGTGGGGGATAAGATTAACCTAAATTTGTGCCCTGACAAAAAAAAAGAGTGGGAAAAAGAAAAATAATAGAAAAAATTATTAAACTCAATTTAACTAATATGTTAAATGGGTTAATTTCTACATACCTGGGTCGTAATGTGCTTGCAACAAAAGAAAATAAAATTCAAGTAAACTTATTCAATAAGCTAAACAAAGAAATTAAAAACAAAGTAAATGAATAAAACAATGCAAGGGAGAAATATTAAGCAGTTCGAAAAGTGATGGAATTTTTATCACGAATTATAAGAGCTCCAAAGTAATGTTTCAATCGTTGGCCACTGACTTTGAAAGTAGAACCAGTCTTACCGTTTTTGACTTCTATAGGTCCATGAGGATAGACATGCACTATCTCGAATGGGCCAGACCAACGAGATTTTAATTTTCCAGGAAACAATTTAAGCCTGGAATTAAATAACAAGACTTGATATCCAAGTACAAATTGCTATGGCTAAATCTTGTTGTCATGCCATCGTGTGGTCTTTTCTTTGTACAACTTGGCATTCTCATAAGCTTGTGCTATGAATTCTTCCATGTCATTCAACTCTAATAGACGGTTAGTACCAGTAGCACTCTAATCCATATTCAAATTCTTAATACACCAATATGTCTTATGTTCAAGTTCAACGGGTAAATGACAGTGTTTCCCATAAACAAGCTTGAAAGGCGACATCCTTAATGGTGTCTTGAATACAATGGGATATGCCCACAAAGCTCCATCCAACCTGGATGTCTAATCTTTGCTAGTGGGATTGACTACCTTTTCCAGAATTGGTTTAATCACTCTATTAGAGACTTCCGATTGTCCATTTGTCTGGGGATGGTATGCCGTGGAAATTTTATGTTTAACTCCATACCTGTTCAGAGCATTAGCAACTAATTTGCAATCAAAGTGTTAACCTTCATCACTAATTAGAGCACAAGGGATACCAAACCTGGTAAAAATATTCGTATGTAGAAATTTTAGTACCGATTTGGCATCATTCGTTGGTAGAGCAACAACCTCAACCCATTTGGAGACATAATCAACAACTACATGTATGTATACATTGCCCCAAGAAGGTCGAAATGGATCCATAAAATCAATTCCCTATACGCAAATTGTTCCACTTCTAAAATAGTTTGGAAGGGCATTTCATACCTCATCGATAGATTTCCAGTTCTTTAATAGTGATCACAAGCTTGTAAAATCCATGACCAATAAAAACAAGTTTGAAGAAATTTTGTAGCAGTTCTCATGCCCTGAAAGTGTCCTCTATAAGTGCTGAATAACAATGATATAAAATACTTTGAATCTTGTCATCTGGAACACACTTCCAAATTATCTGGTCTGCACAATGTTTGAATAAAAATGGCTCATCCGAATAATACTGTTTGGCATCATGGATAAATTTCCTTCTTCATTGATTTGTGAGCTCAAGTGGCAACAATCCACTAACCAAAAAGTTTATGGTATCGACATACCATGGTAATGCCATGGCAACTAACAATTACAAATTTGGGAAATCATCTTGTATGCTTTGTATATTATCGTATTCATTTCCTGCTTCAATTCGAGACAAGTGATCAACCACTTGATTTTTTTGCGTTTCCTATCTCTAATTTCCAAATCAAATTTCGGCTGTAGTAGTGTCCATCTAATTAATCTAGGCTTGGCATCTTTCTTGGTCACTAAGTACTTAATAGCAGAGTGTCCCGTATAAACTGTAACTTTGGTGCCCACTAAATAAGCTTTGAATTTGTCAAAGGAAAATACTTCAACTAACAGCTCCTTCTCAGTGGCGGTATAATTAAGCTTTGAATCTGTCAACGTATGACTTGCATAGTAGATAGCATGAAATAACTTGTCCTTTCTTTGCCCAAGTACTACCCCTACGACAAAATCACTAGTATCACATATAAGTTCGAAAGGTAAAGTCCAACCTGGTGCTATGACTATTGGTGTTGTGACTATTCATTTTTTCAATTCTTCAAATGCTTGTAAGCACGGCTCATCAAAATTGAAAGATCTGTTATGTTCTAACAATGTACACAAAGGTTTGGATATTTTCAAAAAATCTTTGATAAATCATCGATAGAATCCTGAATGGCCAAAAAATTTGTGAATACCTTTAACTGTGGAGGGCGGTGGCAATTTCTCAATAACCTCAATTTTTGCCTTCTCGACGACAATCCTTCGCTATGAAATTTTATGCCCTAAAACAATGCCTTCACAAACCATAAAGTGGCATTTCTCCCGATTGAGGACAAGGTTGGTTTCTTCACAACGAGAAAGAACTAACTCCAGATTTTTTAAACAGTCTTCAAAAGTATCGCCAAATACCGAGAAGTGATCCATAAAAACTTCTAAATATTTCTCTGCCATGTTCAAAAATATTTCCATCATGCAACGTTGAAATGTTGTAGGGGCATTGCATAATCCAAATGACATTTGTCGGAACACAAAAGTTCCACCATGTGCTCTTGTCTTGATCAGTAGGAGTTATGGCAATCTAGTTGTATCCCAAATAACCATCAAGAAAATAATAGACTGCTTTCCTTGCTAATCTATCTAACATTTGGTCAATAAATGGTAGAGGAAAATGGTATTTCCTTGTTGCTTTGTTGAGTTTTCGATAGTCCCTGCATCCCGTGATAGTACGAGTAGGAATGAGTTTATTATTATCATTGCTTACCACGGTGACACCCCTTTTTTTAGGTACACATTGAACAAGGCTCACCCAAGAACTATCAGAAATTGGGTATATAATTCCAACATCCAGCCATTTAATAATCTCCTTTTTGAAAACTTCCTTCATAATGGGATTCAGTCTTCTCTAATGTCTTCTCTAATGCTCGGTAGATTTGCCATGGCAATCCTCCAGTAATATCTTGTGCATGCAAATTCCTGGACTAATTCCTTTAATATCCACAATCGTCCACCCTAATGCCTTCTTATATTTCTTTAAAAGTTTCTACAATTGAGCCTTTTGATCTAATGTCAATGCCGTAGAGATAACTATTGGCAATTTGTTCTTATCTCCCTAGTAAACATACTTCAGATGTATTGGAAAAGGCTCCAATTCCAACGTAGGAGAATCTTCTATGGATGGTCAAAGAGGTTTAAAAGGACGGTTCAATAAATTTAATGATTTGAAACTCTCGTTGATCCATTCTCAATTTGCTTAGCATCCATCATTTCACCAAGCTCTTCAATCACTTCTGCTTCAATTAAATCAAATGAGTCTACATCATCATTAAAATTATTGTGATAAAATTATGCAAATTCTTCCTGAACTATTGTGTCAACAATCTTAACGGCGTGACGTTCTTCATTTATATCTGCACACTTCATGGCATTGAAAACATTAAAGGTTCTCTGTTGATCATTAACTCTCATTGTTAATTCACCTTTTTGTACATCAATTAATGTTTTACCGGTTGCTAGAAAAGGTCTCCTAAGTATGATTTGTACCTCTTTATTAGCCTCACATTCTAAGATAATAAAATTTGTTGGAAAAAATAAAATTTTCAACTCTTACCAACACATCTTCGATTTTACCTTCTGGATGTGCATATGAACGATCAACTATTTGCAATGTAATAGTTGTAGGTCTTTCCTTCCCTATTCCCAGCTTCCTGAAAACATACATAGGCATTAGATTTATACTTGCACCTAAGTCGCATAATGCTTTGCCTACATAATGATTTCCAACAGAGCAAGGTATAGTAAAACTCCCTAGATCCTTCAGTTTTGATGGCAATTTGTTTCTCAGCATTTCTATGCATCCTTCAGTGAGAGCAACAGTTTCGAACTCCTCTAACCTTCTCTTCATTGATAAGATATCTTTCATGAATTTTACATAGTTGAGAATTTTTTCCAATGCTTTTACCAATGGAATGTTGATATGTAATTGCTTTAGGACATCCAATAATTTCTTGAAATCGAAATATTATTTAGATTTTTGGAAACACTAAGGAAAATACAAGATGAATCTACTTCAATATTTTTTTGGTTGTTTTTTTCTTTTGTATCCCGCTCCACTATTAGTTCTGAATTCTTCTTATCTGTGAAATTTGAACTACTTTCTTCATTAGTGGTGTCATTAACAACTCCTGGTAGCTGCGTACCACTTCTAAGTGTAATGGCTGTGCACTATTCCTTCCCTTGAGATTGTGAATTCTCAGTATCACTCGGTAATGCTCCTTGCAGTCTTGAGCTTGAGGCTTTGGCAATTTGTCCCACTTGATTTTCTAAAGCTCTTAAAAATGCAACTTGACTTTGAATGATAGCATCTTTCTTAGCCATGTATTCCTTCAATAGATCTTCCATAGATGAAGAACTCAAAGCTGAATTTTGCTACTCACTTTTCCGTAGCATAGGTTGATTGTATCCAGATGGTGTACTTGCAACATTTTGACGAATAACATTGCTGGAATTTACCATCCCTTGATTACTCCAACTGAAATTGGGATGTTGCTTCCACCCCAAATTATATGTGTTCAAATATTGGATTTCATATGCCTCATTATACGATTTATCAAGAAAAGTCCCATTCGCAGATGCATCAACCACCATCCTTATATACACATTCAATCCATTGTAAAACATTTCCATTTGCGTCCAATGTTGAAAATCATGCATTGGGCATTTTCTAATTAACTTCTTAAATTGCTCGTATGCTTCATATAATGTTTCATCCTTAGTTTGCCAAAAAGACGTAATATCGTTCCTAAATTTGGCATTCATGTTTGGAGGATTATATCTTAGCAGAAAGCTCTGACAAAGTTCATTCCAAGAAGCCACCGTACCTAATGGCAATGCATTTAACCATGCTCTGGTGGATCTCACATTGAATAAGGGAATAACTTCAGTTTCAGGGTATCTTCAGGAACACCATACTGGCTGAATGAATCGTAGACTTCCAAAAAGAGTCTTAAGTGCAACCGTGGATCTTCAATAGGCAATCCATTAAACTACCCTACAGTTTGTAACATTTGAAACATCACGAGCTTTAGCTGGAAATGTTGAGCTTGAATATGCAGCCTAAAAATTCTTTTCTCCTTCTTCTCAAGGTTTTCTCAATTTCTCGATGAAAAGAATAATGATCAACTGAAAAAAAAATTTCTACTCATGCACCAACAAAAATCTTAAAAAACAAAAAACCAAAACAACTAATTAAGCGAAACTAACAAAATTAAACAGGGAATAACACACCAAATTTTCACCAATATTATTGATCCCCAACAACAGCGCCAAAAACTTGTCGCATGTGAATGTGTAATGCAAATGTGTGAGTATACACATCGAATCAAGTAATAAAGTGATGAGTGAGTATTGTCTCTGTAAATGGAAAAATATATAGGATTTTTCCTATGTAATTTATCATCTTTTTACTTAAATTCGTAGTTAAAACTGAGTAATTTATTAATAAATTAATAAAATATGTGAAAATATGAAATTAGGATATAGAAATTATTAAAATGTGATTTTATGCTTTATTATATAGTTTTCATGCAATAAACGACTTATTTTATATTAATTTGAATATATTATATTTTTAAAACATAAAGTGGGCCATGCACGATTAAATTAAATAGTAAAATATAAAATTATATTTAATAATTCATTTTAAAATATGTCAATAATAATTTGGGTTTTAATTAATTAATTGAATTGGATAAATTTTATTCTTTGGTCCTTTAACTTGTTGATTTATTCTAAATAGGTCGGATAGCTTTGCTAAATTACAAAACCGTCCAAATTGGAGACCAAGTCAACCCAATATTCGGCTACACATGGCTGCCCATTTAAGCCATTCTTTGGTTTAATTACACAGGGTCCTTGTAGTGTTGAAGAAATTAGATATTTGCCCGAAGATTTACGATTGATCGAGTCTCAGTCCTGAATTGTGTGGCATCCAAAATTGCTTAAAAATCAAGCAAAAAATCAAGTCAAAAGCCACTAAGCATGGCCAGTGAAAATTTAAGGAAATTTGAAGAGGTTAACATCCATTATTTTTAGCAAACTATCCCCCTCTCCTCACCTATAAACAAGACCCTCTCATTCCTTCATTCATCATCCCTCAAGCATCCCTCAATCATTCCTCATTCATTCCCATTATTCATCATTCTCTATTTTCTTCAAATTCTCTTAGCCTTTTCCATTCCCATGCCTAGCACCATCTCTTCATAGAGATTTTAGCAATTAAGCCTCTTAAAGAACACTTGGTCGCCCACCTTGGAGAGCCATCAGCAAATGAGCAAAGCAAATGAATGAAGGAGCCTCATCGTTAGAGTCTTGAGTGACAGCCACTCTGAATTGGGTTTAATCTTCCTTTTCTTTAATTTAATATAAAGATGTTTGCTATGTGTTCTTTGTTCTTGTTTAGAACAATGTTAGCTTAATTTTATTTAATCTAGGATGATTGCTTTGATTAAATAATATTTATTTGATTCATGCTTATAATGTTTGTGCCTCAATCGATATTCTTTTCACTTAAAATCAAGTCTATATTTCATTCAAACGTGATTGAAATGCACTTGAATTAGCTGAGTGATCCTGACAAGACGACGACTAATGGACACATAATTGAAATGTGCATACTTAATTTAGATCCTGACCCATTAAATTGGAGGTTGCATAACAACTCTGACCAAGCTCTGTTATCTGCAAAGTTTTTAGATTTGTGTGATTAAATTGTTTCAAACCTGACACGTCCCTGTTACCTCACACGAATGCTAAGAAACCTTTAGTAAATAAGGATCAGTAAAATTTGTATTTACTAAGTAAAGGATTTCGAAAGGACCTAATGTTGTTTCCAAACTCGTGAAAGATCGAGTTGGCATGGAATGTTTTCCCGAATGTTATTAAGCATGTTAATAATAAATTAAGTTTAATTAAAGTAATTGTCCTATTTTATTTATGTTATAATTGTTGCAAATTGTGTTTAATTTTACTAAAATTTATTTGATTCATATAGTGTGCATACTTAGGATAATTTGCATTAGGGATCATTGCATTTAGTTTAATATATTTTAATCACCACTTCTCAACTATATTGTGTTTTTATTTTCCAAATTGTTAATATAATTTCACAAATTAAGTGACTTAGCACAAATACAATCCCTGTGGAGACGATAACTCGATACTTACTTATTACTTGATAACGACTGTGTACACTTGCACAAACCTACACGTTACAGTCTCCTTAGGGATTGGAATTGATTAAAAATGGTTATGCTATTACTATGAAATTGACTCATTACACTATGCAAAAGAAACAGACGACAAATGGATGAAGAGAATCAATGAATGGATTAATAAAATCAATCAATCATGAAAAAAAATGCTAGGGTAATTGAAATGTTGTGGCAATTCTCAAAGAATAAGTGGGGAGGATTTGTATTTTTGAATGATAAAGTTTGAAATTTCTCACGTTTTATTTCTATATTCTAATAATGCCATGAAAAAATCTTGTCCATTCTACTGCTTAGGGATTCACTATTGCAGTCTACTTCTTTCGAGAGCCAAACTTTAAGCTATCATTCTAAGTTTTAGTATGTGTATAGAACTCAGGAATGATATCCAGACTGATCTTCCTTTCCTTGTACAGATCGCAACTTCTACGTCTAGAGTGCTATGAATATTCTTTCAAATACTCACATGTATCAGTCAATAATAATAAAATCTATTTAATCTTTTTAGAATTAAATTAGATATAACAACATACCATACAATCATCTATGTCTAGAGCTTGTATGCATTTTAAATAATAACAAATCGAATGAAACACTAATCTACTCAAAATCAAACTATGGGCATTAACAATAATAAAAATTCACCCAAATAATTCTAATCCAATGAGATTTAGCTCATGGATTGGATTTCAAATCCAAAATAAAACGATTCAACATCATCATTCAAGTTTACAAATCACAAAGTTTAAATCATAAAATAAAGGCAGAATTGGAGGAAGCTCTTACTAATCCAGCTTTCACTTCAATACTGAAATTTGATGCAAAACCTAGGGGAAATTTCTCTTCCGCTTCCTTACGTCTATGATTTTTCTACTCTGTAAGCTGCTACCCTCTCCTCTTCTTTCTTTGAAATTTTCCATGAGAATTTAATGCAGATAGAAAAAATGCTCTCCAATTCTTCTCTTTCCAAAATCCTCCTCTTTTGCTTCTTTTCTCTTTCCTCCTTTAAAGGGTAGGTCCCTCTCTCTCAGCACACACCTTTTGCTTCTGTTCTTTCAGGGTGGTTTATCTGGTACAAGTACAGCTGGCTAAGAGTGACATGGATTGAGTGTTGCGTCATCCTCCCAGAATCGCCATGGCATTCTTGTTGGCAATCTAACCAACATTTTTCCATAGTAATATTTAACTTCCTTCATTTTCTTTCTCCATTCTCTATTCTCTTCTTCATCCTGCACCTTCTGCCAACAATAACCAACGCTTTTCTTCCCTAGTAACAAATAATGACATTTATAGCACAATCCAAGCTTTCTTTCACAATGTTATAAAAATATCCTAAAAATACAAATATATTTACTTAATTACAAACAATTAATTCAATCTAGAGGCCTGGAATATAACTCTTTTCGAGAGTTATGAATAATGTCAATACAAATTTTAGAAAAAATAATTATGCATATGTTTCGAAACATCCTACCCATCTCCGCTATGCACCAAAAGGAGTTCCCTAGAACTCATCCATTCATAACATACCAACACATATATGGACAAATCCACCAAATTTGCAGACAAGCTACCAATACACATAGTTGTGGACAAGCCTCCGAAATCACAGACAAGCTGCTAATACATATAGTTGTGGATAAACCAACAAATTTCTTGATTATTAAATTGCCAGATCTTCCTATTTACAAATGTCCAAACCCCATTCAATCCATCATGGCATACAAATCTCATTGTAAATCAATAGGAATGATAATCATGCTTTCGTGTACACATAAATTTCAATAGTCATGGTAATCCATGCTTTCAAAACGGTTAAATAGCCATGATATTACACAACATGAGATTAGAAAAATATCTGATACTAATATATATTATATCATGCCAATAAGAAATAAGTAAGATAACTTACCTCAAATCCACATAGCCACTCACATGTTATTTTATTATGTCTTACGTTTGTAAAGATAATTACTTAACCATAATAAAAACATCACATATTAAACTTGTATTCAACACACACCTTTAGTGATCCAAATTGTATATCCTAATAGTACACATTCACTTTCGATCCAAAAGAGTAGGGACTTGATGTGCTCTTCACTTATCACCAATAGAAGAATTTATCAAAAACATCAACCTACTCTTCAAACTTATGACACTTACACTTTATTTCCAAAAAGACCCAAGAGAAATGCTTCTAATGTTGATGATCAGAATCGATGTGAGGATCTAAGATTGGAGAAAAAGAATGAATAAGTTAAATAAAATATCAATGAGAAGAAAATATGGTAGATAGAATTAAAAAAGAAAAATAAAAGAATAATGATAAATACTTTATTTACCAGTAATTTTCAAGGATGAAGAATGTTGAAGAACACCCCAAAATGATATTAGGATTTGATAACAAGAAGAGAATAAAGTGTTAAAGTGATGATCAAAAGAAGAAATAATATAAGAGAAGAAGAGCTATCAAATAAATCAATTTTAGAGGTGGTGCAAGGGTGGTGGTATGGTTGTGGTGTGCTGGTTGTATGGTGGTGTTTCAATTTTTTGTAGTAAAATAAAGTATAAATAAAAGAAAATCAAGGAAGAGCAACCAAAAAGGGGTGGCATAAGGTGGTGGGAAGGGAGTAGCAAAGAGAGGAAAGATGAAACAAAATAAAAGAAAATTTGAAAAATGAGTGGAGAGAGGTGGATGGTCACAATTTCAAACTCATCAAACAAGGCATTCAAGAGGGGGACAAAGATTTTAGAGAAAATTAACAACAATTACTTTGGGAGTTACCCTTTAAAAATTTAAAAACGATAAGTTACTTAGTTGTATGTCCACAGAAGATCCAGATCTCAACCTTTGATTGTTTATGGAGGTGAGTGATTCATTCAAGATAGCCGGTCTGACTAGAGGCACACTGAGGTTGAAGTTGTTTTCGTACTCGTTGCGAGATCGAGCACGAGCATGACTCAATTCATTGCCACCAAGTTCCATATCTACATGGCAAGAATTAGCAGAGAATTTTATTGAAGTATTTACCACCTAGCAAAAATGCTAAGTTAAGGAACGAGATCACAACTTTCCAATAATTGGATGACGAGTCTTTGTATGAGGCTTGGGAGCGATTCAAGGAGTTACTTCATAAGCGTCCTCATCATGGGATTCCTCATTGTATCCAATTGGAGACATTCTATAATGGTCTCAATGCACATACAAGATTGATGGTAGATGTTTTCACGAATGGTACAATTTTGTCTAAGTCTTATAATGAGGCTTATGAGATCATCGAGAGGATCGCGAATAATAACTATCAATGGCCAACAAATCGAACAGCTTCAGGAAGAAGTGTAGCTGGAATTCATGAAGTTGACGCCCTCACTTTGTTATCAGCTCAGGTATCGTCTATTTCCTCTATGATAAAATAGTTAACCGCTAATAGTATTAATAATTCTACAGCTCAGCCATCAAGTTCGTTTGAAGTAGTTTCTTGTGTGTACTATGGTGAAGGTCATTTTTTTGAGAATTGTCCATCAAATCCTAAGTTAGTGTACTATGTGGGGAACCAATATCAAAATTGGAGTGGAGAAGGACACCAGTCCAACTTCTACAACCCTTCATGGCGTAATCATCCTAACTTTTCTTGGAGCAACCAAGAAAATAGACCGAACAACTTATTGTAGCCGAGACCAAACTAATCTCATGGGTTTAATCAGCAAGCTCCAAAACCACCTCAAGATGAGGCATCAAACAGTTTGGAAAACTTTTTAAAAGCGTACATGGCAAATAATGACACTTTGATCCAAAGGCAAGCAACAACACTGAAAAATTTGGAAAACCAAATGAGTCAATTAGCTACGGAGCTACCTAATAGACCGCAACGAACCTTGCTGAGCGATACTGAGAATCCAAGAAATTTGGGTAAAGAACATATCAAGGCAGTGGCATTACGAAGTGGTAAAATTCTAGAACCTGGATTGATTGATGTCAAAGATAAGCCCGTTGAAAAGAATCAACCAGCTGTTAAAGTTCCTACACTAAAGGAATCAGAATCTGCAAAGTCTGACAAGGTAAACCATGGCTTAGTGAATTCAGATATTTTAACTTCTTCTTTGGATGCAAATTTACCAACTTAAAAGAGTTGTCCAGTTCAACCGAAAGTTCCATCACCTCTATATCCGCAAAGATTACAGCAAAACAAGTAGAAACAGGAGGTGCAATTCAAGAAGTTTTTAGATGTTATGAAGTAGTTACACATCAACATTCTTTTGGTAGAGGCTTTAGATCAAATGCCGAATTATTTGAAGTTTATGAAGGATATACTTTCCACGAAAAAGTGTGAGTATGAGACTGTTGCCTTGACAAAGGAGTGCAGTGTGTTCCTGTAGAACAAATTTCCACAGAAATTGAAAGACCTAGGAAGTTTTACTATACCCTGTAACATTGGTGAATCTTACTGTGGTAAGGCTTTTTTTGACTTAGGAGCGAGTATCGACTTGATTCCTAAGTCTATTTTCAAGATGTTAGGGATAGGTGAAGTAAGATCTTTAGCATATCCCGAAGGAAAGATCGAGAATGTTTTGGTAAGATTCGATAAATTTATTTTTCCTGCTGATTTCATTGTCTTAGATTTTGAAGCAGACAAGGAAGTATCGGTCATGCTTGGGAGACCTTTCTTAGCTACGGGAAGAACATTAATTGATGTGCAGAAAGGAGAACTCACCATGCGAGTTCAAAACGATCAGGTAACCTTTAACATTCTTAAAGGGATGAAATTTCTCGATCTGGCAGAGGAGTGTTCAGTTATAGAAGAGATAGAAAGCTTGGTTTATATGGAAAGTAATTTTGAAGAAGATCCATTGGAGAAAGCCTTGGATCTTGACCCTTTAAAGGATCAAGAAGGTGAAGAAAACATGGCTTTGATGGAAGCCATTCCGGGAAATTTTATTCAATCCATACGGTTTGAACTATTGGAGTTGGAAGTCAGAGAATTTGTGTAGCCAAAGTAGCCCAAGTTGTTCATTGAAGAACCCCTAAACTCAAACTTAAGGTACTTCCTTCCCATTTGAAATACGTTGATTTAGATGATTGTTCTACTTTACCTGTGATTATTTCAGCAGAACAGACGAAAGATCAAGAGGAGCAACTAATTGCTATTGTAAAGAAATTTAAGAAAGCAATTAGTTGGGCCATAGCTGATATTCGAGGTATAAGCTCTTCTTTTTGTATGCATAAAATCATTTTATAAGAAGGTGAAAGAGCTGGAATTGATGGGCAAAGGAGGCTCAATCCTATTATGAAAGAAGTTGTAAGAAAGGAACCGACCAAGAAATGGATAGCCCAAAAACTGCCCCAAGAGCTAACCCAAATTAGCTTATTATCTAATTATTTAAGCTTGCAAAGGCCCCTTGAAGACTTGTTCAAGTTTCATTCAAAACCCTCCACAATTGGTGGCTTTATAGATTTGCCCCAAGCCTAAATTAGCAAAGTTGAAACTATCAACCTTGCCACATGTGTGGCCGGTGAAGGCAGGACTCTTTGGCTGATAATTTTAGCTATTTTTAGCAGCCCTCCTCAGCTATAAAAACCCCTTAGGCTAGTCATTTTAAAAACACACCTCAAGCATTCATATTTTTCCTCTCTTCTCTCCACTTTCTCTCTTCTTTTCCATTCCAAAATTCTCTTGCTCTCTTGCTGATTTCTCCTCTTGGGAAAGGGGCATTCATTAGCTATTTGGAGCAACCTTGGTCAACGAGGACAACGAAGAAGGAAGAACGGAGCAACTAGTCAAGCCATAGAAAAACATCAGATTTGATTCTTGTTCCCTATCTCTTTAATTTCTGTTGTTGTTATGTTGAACATATCTATGAATATTTATGTTGTTGGAATGGTTAATTTAATCAATTTAGCTTGAATTTAATTCGAGTTAGGTTGATTACATTTTGTTTGTTAAAATTATTGAAATAGTGTTTATGTTGTTATAGGCCTCGGTAAGATGCTTGATTAATTTAGACCATGACTAAGTTATTCTTGCATTACAATTGCAAGGTAACTCATGAATTAATTATTTAAACAGATTGAAATTATAATTAATGGACACAGTACTTAATCAGTGCATGTTTAATCATCTAAGGTAGCTGACGGTTAGATTAGCAATGGTATCTGACGATACATTTGCCTTGCATAACTTGCAAGATTATTTTGATTAAACTGTTTCAAGGTAAGGATACTTTATTACCTCACATAGTCTTTTATGTGCTTATTAAATCAAGTTAATTGTTTGAATTGACATAGGGATATGTACAAGAGATTATTTCGATTTAATAATTATGTATGTGCAATAACTTATTTGCCTATTAAGATTTGTTTAATCGGTTGAATTGACATAGGGATATAATCAAGAGATAAATGGATTTTGGTAGGTGAGTATGTTTTTAAGTTAGCAAATTACCGAGTTGCCATGAACTTATTCGTAACAATATAAACATGAGTTTAATAATTCTAAGTTAAGAAATGTAATTAATCTAACACAATTATGTTATCTTGATTAAAATTTTATTTTGAAATCGTGCATTTGAGATTTATTTATTTAGTTCACTTAGTTTTTAATCACACTCTTCACACAAAATATTTTTCTTCACCAAAGTGTTTTAAATAGAATTCATAAATCATTCTTTTCACAGTCCCTGAGAGTACAATAACTCGACATTTACTTGGCACTTTATTACTTGTTGCGATTGTGTACACTTGCACATTTCCGTCGTTCCAAGTTTTTGGCGCCGTTGCTGAGGACTGTGTTTTAAAAAAGTCATTATTTGTGAAGTTGTTAGTTTTTCATTTTGGCTTATTTTTCTGTTCAAATTTTAACTTAGTTAATTTTTCTATGATTATTTCAGGTGTTTATGAGTATTGACCGAATCATCGATTTACTCCTTGTAGACTTTGAGATTGAACAAACTTTGAGACAACGAAGAAGACAAGTAAGTCAGAGAAGGACGGAAGATATGGACTTCAAAAATTTGAATCAAGGAAACGGAGCAAACCTTGCTTAATATCCTATCCTTATTGCTAATGATAGGGATAGAGCTTTGAGACAGTATGCCGTGCCAGTATTTCATGATCTTAATCTGGGTATTAGGAGACCCAAAATTAAGGCAGAATAGTTCGAGTTGAAGCCAGTCATGTTCTAGATGCTTGAGATAGTGGGCCAATTCAGTGGAATGCCTACCGAAGATCCTCACATACACTTAAGACTATTTATAGAGGTGAGCGATTCTTTCAAGTTAGCCGGAGTACCCAAAGATGCATTACTATGCAGAGCTTGAGCTTGGTTGAACTCATTACCACCAAACTCAATTTCAACATGGCAAGAGTTAGCAGAAAAATTCCTTATGAAGTATTTCTCACCTAAAAAGAATTCTAAGTTGAGGAATGAGATCATTGCTTTCCAAAAAATGGATGATGAGTCATTGTATGAGGCAAAGGAAATGTACAAAGAATTATTACAGAAGTGCCCTAATCACGGAATCCCACATTGCATACAACTTGAGACATTTTATAATGGTCTCAATGCTTACAAGAGGATGGTTGTGGATGCTCCTGCTAATGGTGTTCTCCTTTCTAAGTCTTATAACGAGGCTTATGAAATCATTAAGAGGATTGCCAACAACAATTATCAATGGCCAACCAATCGATCAACGTCAGGAAGACAAGTCATTGGAATACATAAAGTAGACACTCTTACTTCACTCGCATCTCAAGTATCATTAATATCCTCAATGTTAAAAAATCATACTACTAATGGGTGTAATACTTTTGCAGCACATCCACTAAATCAATTTGAAAATGTAGCCTATGTTTATTATGGGGAAGGACATTTGTTCGAAGAATGTCCATCGAACCAAGAATATGTGTATTACATGGGTAACCAGAACCAAAATCGAGGAAGGCAAGAGCTGCAATCCAATTTCTGTAACCCATCATGGCGAAACCACCCAAATTTTTCATGGAGTAATGAAGGGGCAGGAACCAGTAACAATCATGTCCAACCTAGATTGACCCAGCCACTTAGTTTTTCCCAACAAGCTTAGAAACCAACCCAAGCTGAAGCATCCAATAGCCTAGAGAATCTACTGAAGGCATACATGGCGAAAAATGATGTCTCTCTAAGGAATTTGGAAAATCAAGTGGGCCAGCTTGCAACTGAACTCAGAAACCCACCACAAGGTGCTTTACCTAGTGATACGGAGAATCCGAGGAATCCAGGGAAGGAACATTGTAAAGCATTAACATTAAGTAGCAAAAAGACTTTAGAGCCCAATTCCGTCGAAGTTAAGAAGGAGCCAGCTGATGCTCAAGACTCAGAGGAAGTTCAATGGAGTGTTGAAATTCCTGTTTCACCGGAAATTAAATCTACAAAATCTGACAAGGTAACTTCTGAACCAGCTAATTCTGATCAACTAATAACTCCGTTAGATGCAAAATTGCCACAAAAAATGAATCAACCAGCATCCCGTTGGTGGAAGCACTTGACCAAATTGCGAACTACATCAAATTCATGAAGGATATCCAGTCTAAAAAATGAAGGCTTGGAGAATTTGAGACGGTAGCCTTAACGAAGGAATTCAGTGCCTATCTTCAAGACAAACTACCCCCAAAATTAAAGGATCTTGAATGTTTTACCATACCTTGCAATATTGGAGGAACATATTATGGTAAGGCACTATGTCAATATTTATCTTTCCATGTCAATATTTAGGAAGTTGAGGATAGGTGAAGTTAGACCTACTATGGTTACACTTCAATTAGCAGATCGATTCTTAGCACATCCAGAAGGAAAAATCGAGGACGTATTGGTACGTGTAGGCAAATTTATCTTTCCTGCTGACTTTGTGATTCTAGACTTTGAAGTAGATAAAGAGGTGCCAATAGTCCTAGGAAGACCATTCTTAGCAACCGGAAGGACCTTTATTGATGTGTAGAAGGCCGAGCTTACTATGCGTGTTCAGGATGATCAAGTAACATTTAATGTTTTTAAGTCCATACGATTTCCTGACACAATTGATGGTTGTTCTGTAGTGTCTGATTTAGAGGATTTAATCATGGAGAAGGAACTCAATTATGTTGAGGTCCCATTGGAACAAATTTTGACATCAGACCCTCCAAATGATGAAGATAATGATGAATACTTTGCTTTGTTAGAAGCTAATCAAAGGGGATTTAATGCGCAATCCCGCTTTGAATCTTTGGAGTTAGAGAAAAAGGATTATGCCCAACCAAAAGCGTCAATCAATGAGCCACCTAAATTAGAACTGAAGGTACTTCCTTCACATTTGAAATATGTTTATTTAGGTAACTCTTCTACTCTACCTGTGATTGTTTCAACAAAATTAACTACTGAGCAAGAAAAAAAACTCATCCTGGTGTTGAAACAATTCAAGAAGGCTATCAGATGGGCCATAGCCGATATACGTGGAATTAGTCCATCCATATGCATGCACAAGATTATCTTAAGAGATGGTGAAAAAGGGACGATTGATTGACAACAAAGACTGAACCCCATCATGAAGTATGTAGCCAAGAAAGAAATCATCAAGTGGTTAGATGCGAGTATAATTTACCCCATCTCAGATAGCTCATGGGTATGTCCGGTCCAGTGCGTGCCAAAGAAAAGAGGTATCACGGTCATCAAAAATGAGAATAACGAGTTGATATCAACTAGAACGGTTACGGGATGGAGAATTTGCATCGATTATTGGAAGCTGAACAAGGAAACTAGGAAAGATCACTTTCCTTTGCTGTTTTTAGACCAAATGCTGGATAGACTCGCAGGGCGAGACTATTACTATTTTCTCGATGGATACTCGACGTATAATTAGATTATAGTAGCACCTAAAGATCATGACAAGACAACATTCACCTGCCCGTACGATACATTTGCATTTTGGCACATGCCATTTGGTTTATGTAATGCACCTACTACATTTCAAAGATGTATGATGTCTATTTTTACTGACATGGTTAAGAAATATTTGGAAGTTTTTATGGATTATTTTTCAGTATTCAGAGATACATATGATGATTACCTAGCCAATCTAGCCAAGATACTAAGGCGATATGAAGAAACAAACCTTGTACTTAACTGGGAAAAGTGTCATTTCATGGTACGAGAAGGTATTGTTCTAGGGCATCGAATAACAAGACATGGAATCGAGGTAGATAAAGCAAAGGTAGATGTTATTGAGAAACTCCCACCTCCAATATTTGTAAAGTGTGTTAGGAGCTTTTTGGGCCACGCAGGTTTCTATCAAAGATTCATCAAAGACTTCTCCAAAGTTGCTAAACCCTTATGCAAATTATTGAAGAAGGACACAACGTTTAAATTTGATGGGGAGTGCTTAAGAGCTTTCAACGATTTGAAGATTCAGTTAGTCTCGGCACCCATAATAGTCACACCAAACTGGGATTTGCCATTTGAATTGATGTGTGACGCAAGTGACTTCGCGATCGGAGCTGCCATTGGTCAACAGAAGCTCAACTGAATTACACGGTAACAGTGAAAGAGTTACTTGCTATTGTGCTTGCTTTTGACAAGTTTTGATCTTATCTTGTAGGTACCAAAGTGACTATTTATGCGAACCACTCAGCAATTAAGTATTTACTTGCCAAGAAAGACACTAAGCCGAGATTGATCCGATGGGTACTTCTACTTCAAGATTCGATATAGAAATTCAAGATCGAAAGGGAGTGGAAAACCAAGTAGCAGACCACTTGTCTAGATTGGAGCCACAAGAAGGGAACTCTCCTCTTATACCAATTCGAGAGACGTTTCCAGACGAACACATACTGAGGGTAAATCATATCCATAATACCCCTTGGTTTGCTGATATTGCTAACTTTTTAGCTTATGGTTTGATGCCGATTGATAAGACGTATCATCAAAAGAAAAACTTTCTTCATGATGTGCAGTACTATTTCTGGGAAGAACCGTATTTTTTAAGAAAGTCTGCAGATCAAATGATCAGGAGATACATGGCAAAAGATGAAGTACATAAGATTTTATACCATTGTCACTCAGCTCTGAATGGGGGACACTTCAGAGGTACACGTATAGCAGCCAAGGTATTCCAAGCCAAATTCTTTTGGCGAACACTATTCAAAGATGCATATGCTTACGTAAAGCGTTGTGATCGATGCCAAAGGGTCGGAAATGTCACCAACAAAAATGAGATGCCTCGAACAAACATCATTAAGGTAGAATTATTCGATGTTTGGGGTATTAACTTTCTCAATCCTTTCCCTCGGTCTTTTGGTCACAAGTACATATTAGTAGCAGTAGACTATGTGTCTAAGTAGGTTGAAGTAGAGGCATATCCGACAAACAATGCTAAGGTTGTAATAATTTTTTTGCAGAAACATGTGTTCACAAGGTTTGGAACCCCAAGAGCCATCATCAGTGATGAAGGGTCCCATTTTTGTGAACAAGTGGTTGAAATGGTTATAAGATAAACATGGAGTGAAACACAAGGTCGCTACAGATTACCATCCGTAGACGAATGGGCAAGCTGAATTGGCAAACAAGGAGATCAAAGGCATACTTGAGAAGGTAGTTTGCCTGAATCGATGAGATTGGTCTAAAAGACTGGATGATGCTTTATAGGCTTACAAGACAACATACAAGACACCTTTAGGGTTGTCACCCTATAGGTTAGTCTTTGGGAAAGCCTGCCATCTACCCTTGGGCTTAGAACACAAAGCTTACTGGGCTCTCCAACGACTCAACTTGGATCTTAAAAGTGCCAAAGAGAAACATATGCTTCAACGTAATGAGTTAGAAGAATTCCGAATGTCTTCATACTAGGATGCCAAATTACTTAAGGAAAGACTCAAGAAATGGCAAGACAAGCACATTCGATTTTGAGAATTTGAAGTAGGTCAGCAAGTCTTGTTATTTAATTCTAGATTAAGGTTCTTTCCAGGTAAGTTAAAATCACATTGGTTCGGTCCATTTATGATTCATCGAGTCTATCTATACGGAGTTGTTGAACTTCAAGGTAAGGGACGTAATTTTCGAGTTAATGCTCAATGCTTGAAACATTACTGGGAAGATAAAATTGAACAGAATCAAATCTCGTTCATTTTATCAGATATTTAATTTTTCTTATTCTTCTGTTTGAATAAATGATTTAGGGTATATTTTTGGGATTAGTATGTTTAAGTAAATTCTATCTAGAAGATTAGAGCTTAAGCGAGACCGCTTGTGACCTCTCCAATCTTTCCGAAATTGATTTTAATATAATTTCCCAAAAATTATTCCCTAAATGACAAAATAAATTTTAGTTTTTCAAATAAATGGTCAATTTTGATCCAAGTTTTATGTTGCAACTCAATTTTGAATTTTCATTAAGTCTAGGAATTTATTGGAATTATTTTTAAAAAATTGGTTGCTCTTTTGTAAATATTAAAATTAGATACCTCTTTTGTAAATATTTTCAAAAGCATCTAGAATAAATGTTTTAGTTCAATAAAAAGCAGAAAAGATGATATTTATTAATATATAATTATATCCATTATAATATATATTAATTATTATTAGCTTTATTTAGTGTTAGGATTAGTTTTAATTTAATCACATTTGATTGGTATCAGAGCTACGGTTTAGTTGGTTCTAGGACTAACGTAGCGCGTGTAAGTCTAGCTATACATGCCATATTGATATACTGCTATAGTGTAATGATTCCTGACAATTAAAATGTGTTTTCGTATAGTAAATGGATCCCGATCGAGCCATAGTAGATGACGTGGAAGTAATGCACCCACGCCCACTCAAGGGGTAGTGCAATCTGATTCTAGACCTATTACAAGTAGCCACGAGTGAGACGCAAAACAGGGCCATCTGTTACGGAATATGATCGTGAATTTGTTCGATTGAGCCGGTATGCACGTGAATTTGTATCGACCGAAGCAATAATGTGTAAAAGATTCAAAGATGGTCTGAATGAAGATATTCATCTGTTAATCGGTATTCTGGAGATAAATGAGTTTATTGTACTTGTTGATCTAGCATGCAAAGTCGAGGAACTCAGTAAAGAGAAAAGAAAAGTTGATTCTGAAGCTAGAGATGTGAGAAAGAGATCTTCGAGTAAACCATTTCAGTCAGCATCAAAGAAATTCTGAGATGATTATAATCGCTCAAAGGCTAATGTGGGATATTCGAGCAGAGATCAAATGAGATCGCATTCGAGCTTCAAAGCTCCTACTACTTCAGTTGCAAGTGTTGGAAATGTTCGATCCGATCGACCTGAGTGCAAACATTATGGTAAAAGACTTCTGGGAAGTTGTAGATTGAGTGATCGAGCTTGCTTTAGATGTGGATCATTAGAACATTTTATCCGTGATTGTCCTAAGTTGGTTGAACAAGATACAGTACAAAATATGAGACCGAGTAATACTGTAGCTAGAGGGAGATCACCCAGAGGTGCCGAGAATATGAGTGGGAGTCAGAGAACAACCAACAATATAGCTGTGAGGTCCGAGGCCAGAGCACCTGCTCGAGTATACGCTATTCGTGCTCGCGAAGAAGCCTCATCTCCAGATGTCGTTACTGGTACTTTCCTTCTTTATGATACTACTATTGTTGATTTGATTGATCTGAGATATACTCATTCTTACATATGCATGAATTTAGTATCCAGCAAGACTTTTCCTGTAGAGTCTACTGAGTTTGTGACTAGAGAATCAAACCCCTTAGGCCGGTGTGTCTTGGTTCATAAAGTATGCAAGAATTGTCCATTGATGATTCGAGATATCTGTTTTCTGGCTAATCTGATGCTATTACCTTTTGATAAATTTGATATAATTCTGGGTATGGATTGGTTAACTTTGCACGATGCTATTGTGAATTGCAAACAAAAAACTATTGATTTGAGATGCAAGAATGATGAGATAATCCGAATTGAGTCTAGTGATCTGAAAGGGTTTCCAGTTGTGATATCTGTAATGAAAGCTCTGAATTATGTGAAAAAGGGATGCGAAGCCTATTTTTCTTATGTGATTGATTTGAAAGTGACAGAAAAGAAAATAGAATCAGTGCTTGTTGTTTGTGAGTTCCCTGATGTGTTTCCTGAAAAACTTCCTGGATTACCTCCAATTTGAGAAGTTGAATTTGGTATTGAATTAATACCAGGAACAACTCCGATTTTGATAGCTCTGTATAGAATGGCACCAACTGAATTAAAAGAATTGAAAGCTCAGATACAAGAATTGACAGATAGAGGTTTTGCACGACCAAGTTTTTCTCCCTGGGGTGCACTGGTTTTGTTTATGAAAAAGAAAGATGGAACTTTGAGAATGTGCATCGACTATCGACAACTCAATAAGGTGACTATAAAGAATAAATATCCTCTGCCACGGATTGATGATTTGTTTGATCAGTTGAAAGGGGCTACCATGTTTTCAAAGATAGATTTGAGATCTGGTTACTCTCAGCTGCAAGTTAAACACTCCGATGTGCCAAAAACTGCTTTCCGAATGAGGTACAGACATTATGAGTTTCTGGTTATGCCTTTCGGACTTACTAATACACCTGCTACTTTTATGGATTTAATGGATCAGACCTTCAGACAGTATTTGGACATATTTGTGGTTGTGTTTATAGATGATATCTTGATTTATTCCCGTGATGAATCGAAGCATGCAGAACACCTAAGATTAGAACTACAGACTTTGCATGATAAGTAGTTATATGCGAAGTTCTGTAAATATGAGTTTTAGTTACGAGAAGTAAGTTTCCTGGGACATGTTGTATCAGCATCGGGTATTTGGGTTGATCCAAAAAATATTTTCGCTATACTAGATTGGAAGGCTCAAAGAAATGTATCCAAAGTTTGAAGTTTACTGGGACTTGTTGGTTATTACAGACGATTCGTAAAAAGGTTTCTCTATGATTGGAACCCCGATGATGAGACTAATTCAGAAAGATGTTAAGTTCGAGTGGTCAGAAAAGTGCTAGAAAAGTATTGACTAGATGAAAGCTTTGTTGACTGAAGCTCTCATATTAGTTCAACCAGAATCGGGTAAAGAATTCGTAATCTTTACTGATGCATCTTTCAATGGTCTAGGCTGTGTTTTAATGCAAAAAGGCAAAGTCATAGCTTATGCCTCGAGACAGTTAAAGTCGTACAAAAAGAATTATCCAGCGCACGATTTGGAATTGGCAGCTATTGTGTTTGCATTGAAAATTTGGCATCACTATCTGTTCGGTGAGAAATGTCACGTCTATTCTGACCATAAAAGCTTGAAATACTTGATGACTCAAAAATATTTGAATCTGCGACAGAGAAGATGGTTAAAACTGTTAAAAGACTACGAGCTTGTTATTGATTATCATCTAGGAAAAGCAAATGTTACTGTTGATGGTTTGAGTCGAAAATCACTATTTGTGTTACGTGATATGAATGCTCAGTTGTGTATGCCTGTTGATGGTTCAGTTTTAGTCGAATTGAAAGCAAAGCCTTTATTCTTACAGGAAATTTATGATGCTCAGAATGTTGATACTGAGATATTAGCAAAACAAGTTCAGTTTGATTTGAATATTAATTCAGAGTTTCAAATTGATGCTGAGGGTTGTTTGAGGTTCAGAGACCAAATTTGTGTTCTGATAAACTCAGAGTTAATTTAGATGATTTTAAATGAAGCTCACAGTAGTTGGTTATCTATTCACCTGGGAAGTACGAAAATGTATACCGACATGAAACAACTTTACTGGTGGCCTGGTATGAAACGAAATATCTCTGAATTTGTTTCAAAATGTCTAATTTGTCAGCAAGTTAAAGCAGAGTATCAGGTACCATCTGGGTTACTATAGCCGATCATGATTCCCGAGTGGAAATAGGATAGAGTCATAATGGAGTTTGTATCGAGTTTACCTTTGTCACCGAGTAAGAAAGATGTAATTAGGGTATTTGTCGACAGATTGACTAAATCAGCTCATTTCATCCCTGTACCCATAGATTATTCACTTGATAAGCTTGCTGAATTGTACATTTCTCAGGTTGTGAAATTTCACGGAGTATCTATTTCTATTGTTTCAGATATAGATCCTAGATTCACATCGTGGTTTTGGAAGAAATTGTAAGAAGCTTTAGGTACGAAGCTACATTTCAGTACTACTTTTCGTCCGCAGTCAAATGGTCAATCTAAGCAAATTATTCAGATACTCGAGGATATGTTGAGATCTTGCATTCTTAAGTTTAAAGGTACATGGGAGCGATGCCTATCACTAATTGAATTCGCGTATAATAATAGCTTTCAATCGAGTATCAAAATGGCACCTTACGAGGGTTTGTATGGTCGTAAATGTCGAACACCTTTGTATTGGACTGAACTCAGTGAGAATAAGATACACAGGGTCGATTTGATCAAAGAGACTGAATAGAAAGTGAAAGTGATTCGTGATAGTTTGAAAGTAGCATTAGATCGTCAAAAATCGTATGCAGACTTGAAACGAAAAGATATTGAGTTTCAAATCGGGGATAAAGTGATTTTGAAATCATCTCCGTGGAAGAAAATACTTTGATCCGGTCGTAAAGGCAAATTGAGTCCAAGATTCATTGGGCCGTATGAGATTATTGAGCATATCGGACTGGTTTCTTACAAATTATTATTGCCACTTGAGTTAGAAAAGATACACAATGTGTTTCATGTATTGATGCTTTGACGATACAGATCTGATCCCTCGCATGTAATTTCTTCGTTAGAGATAGAAATTTAGTTCGATATGACTTATGAAGAAAGACCGATTCGTATTTTAGCTCACGAGATTAAAGAACTGCAAAATAAGAAAATTCCATTAGTAAAAGTATTGTGGCATCGACACGGTGTTAAAGAAGCTACGTGGGAGCCCAAAGATGCTATGAGATAGCAATATCAGCATTTGTTCAACGATAAGATTTTCGGGGATGAAAATCCCTAAGGGGGAAGAGTTGTAACAGCCCGGTTTAGACCCTAGTCGGACAGTGGTTTTGGGACCACAAATTTGAGTCAGAAAAAATAGTTTAATATTATTTTTGGTGTCTACAGCATGTTAACTTATATGTGTGAAAATTTTGTGTGAAAATTTTATCGTTTGTGTGCTCGATTTTATAAAAGCACTTAATCGCGTATAATGCAAAAGTGGTTAGCTCTTTGTTAAAGTGCTATACTGTTATGGCTTTTATAATGTGGAGCCCTTATGTTGTAATTTAGCCATTGAACATTAGCATGGACGGTAATTGACTTAGATTATATGATTTTTTATGTTTAATTTTAAGGGTTAAAAAGGTAAAATGGCTTTTAAAATATATTAACTAAAATAAAAAATAAAGAAACCACATGCATGTTCATCTTTTATGGCCGAACGTGAGAAGAAAAGGAAGCCATTTACTTTGTTTAAGGGTTCGACACTTTGAAGTTAAATTTGAGGTATGAATTTTGTTCGGTTTTTGATAATTTTTACGTTTTTGAGATCGTTGCTTTGAATACTAGCTAGCCCATTCTTAAATTTTAGAATTTGATGATGAATTTGAGTTATGCCATTGTTCATTTTGTAAGCTTTGTGATGTTAAAAGGTGAAATATGAAAGCTTGATGTTAGATAAATATATTTTGTATTGGGATTTTTGATGAATTTGAGTATTTTGGGTTAAATTGTGAAAATGAGATATGGAGGGGCTAAAATGTGAAACAAATTAAATATGTGGACTTATATGAGCTAAAGGAATATTCGGCCAAGCTATGATATTGTTAAATTTTTAATATTTTGTGCTTTGTGAAATAGAGACTAAATGTGAAAAATGTGAAATGTTAGGGGCTAAATTGCAATTTTCCCATTTATATGTTTTTGGATGAATTTGAATAAATATATAATTAAACAACTCAAATTTGTATTAATTTAGATCAAGAAAAGAAGAAATCAGATTTGGATCGGGGGAAATCAAAAGTGGTCAAATAGTCATCCCGGTCCGTTCGTCTTCATTCGAGATAAGTTCGTAAGTAAATAATTGAGGATAAATTTAATGTATTTATTTTATACATAACCAAATAGAATTGTGTGTATGTATACTACAATGCCGAATTGTATTATAAAATAGGATGATTAATTATGAGTTTAATTTGATTGATTTTCGACATCTAAAAGTCATACGAACCACAGGAATGCAAAAATGTGATATCCTGTAAAACCATGTCTGGGACGTTGGCATCGGTTTAAGATTTATGTGTAAGACCATGTCTGGGACATTGGCGTCGTATATGATTACCTGTAAGACCCTGTCTGGGATAGTGGCATCGTTATTTGATTACATGTAAGACCACGTCTGGGATGTTGGCATTGTACGAGTTTTTCGAGCCGTCTGAGTATCTTTTCTTTGAATTCGAATGGTATAATAGGAAATTATTTGGCAAAATCGAATGTGAGTTTGAATTAAGCAATTCAAGTCAGTTTGAGTTGTACAAAACTTGATAGTAAAGGTAAGCATTATGTATAACATGAAAATATGAATTAAATACTTCACTATGAATATATATGTATGTGTACAATATTAGTAGAATTCAGTTTACTTCTATAATTATATGTGTACTTTGAAAAATATTTGCTGACGACTTACTAAGCTATTTAAGCTTACGGTGTGTTTATTCATTCTTTGTTTTATCAATTTTGAAAGCTAGTTACGAGCTCGGGATCGTCAAGGAAATCTGTCACACTGTCGTTCTCTATTTTGGCATTTTAAAAGCTTTAAACTTTGAACATATGACATTTATAGACTAGTATTTGTTTTGTTTGGTTTTGAAATTTGTATATATGCATATGGCCATGTGAAAATGGCTTGACCATGAGACTAATGTTGGTATATATATTAGGTCATGTTATAAGCTTTATTTGGAGGTATGTCTCTTGTTAAATATGTTTATGATGTTGGTTATATGATTCGGCAATCAGAAATGTTAATGATGATGTATAATCCATCATGAAAGTAGCTCATTTTGGAAGTATGATTTATAGCATATTTGTGTAGTGATTGATTATTTAATTCGCTTAAGTGAAGTAAATATAGTTGATGGATGTAATTTGGTTGTGGTTTATTATTGATTTATTTTGGATGTATAATTTGTCTTGTGTAAAGGTTTGAAAGTGGTATATAATGTGTTCTTGATATAATACTTATGCTCACATAAATTAAGTTATCTATTTGTGATAGCTTGCATATTGATTGTTAAAGGACGACTTGTGATGGTAAAATATGAACATGTTTTGTAATTGGTTTGATGGTCATTTAAGTACAGTTATAAATGGTACAATTAGCTTTGATACGAGATTGTGAAATTGGTAGTTATTTTTAGTAAAGTGTGCAAATTTGGTAAAACAAAATTTTATACTTGATCATTAGGTGATGTTGTTAATGTCGTATATATATTAATTTTAATAAATCATGTGGTTTGGCTTGACTTAGTAAAATGTGAAGAGTGCATAATTATAAATAGTATTTTTGGAAAGTAGTTAATGAAATATATTTATATGAATGGAGGTCTTAATATATGAATGGCATATGAAATGAATTATAATTGGTTATAAGTTAAACATTCGATTATCATGATTCATTGTTTATAATGTTTGAGTGTTAATTTGGGAAGAGTATGAATTACAGAATCAAAGCATGCTGGATTGGTGTAGAACTATACTAGATGAATAGAGTTGAAATGATTATATTATTTGGTACTTGAATTGAAATGAATGTCTTTTCTGAGTTGTATTTTGATCGATAATGCCTCGTAACCCTAATCCGGGGACAGGCACGGGTTAGGGGTGTTACAACAATAGTACGAACTGTGTTAAGAATAAACCCCAAATGTGTCGACAATTATACCTAATTATTCTAGAAAAAAAAAGTAAAAGAAACTTGAACAAAAACAGAAAATAAAATCACATAATGATAAATTCAATAAAAATTAAATTTTTTTGACCAATTTAATTGTCTCTACCTGCTTTTGACTAATATTCCCAAAATAGTGTTTCAACCGCTGTCCATTCACTTTGAACTAGTGTCTATCATGTAAATCTCTGATTGTGACTACACCATGAGGAAATACTTCAACAACTTCGAAAGGTCCAAACCAACATGATCATAATTTACTCGGGTGCAATTTCAATCTAGAATTGAATAATAAAACTTGTTGACCCGTAATAAATTGTCGTTACAGAATAATTCTGCCATGGCATCGTTTGGTCTTTTCCTTGTAAATTGTAGCGTTTTCATAGGCATTTCACCTAATCTCATCTAGTTCAGTGATATCCAACAACCTTTTCTTTCCAGCAGCTTCATAGTTCATGTTCACCTGCTTAATTGGCCACATTGCTTTATGCTCCAGTTCAACTAGCAAGTGACATGCTTTCCCAAAAACCAATTGATATGATGACATCCCTAATGGAGTTTTGTATGTTTTCCGCAATGCCCATAAAGCGTCATCCAATGTGGAGGACCAATATTTCCTCGAAGGGTTCACAACCTTCTCAATAATTTTTTTAATTTGCCAATTTGATACTCCAACTTGTCCATTAATTTGCGGATGGTAAGTAGTAACCATTCTATGATTAACTCCATATCTCTTCAATGCAGTTGCCACTTGGTTGCAATGAAAGTGTGTACCTTGATCACTAATCAATGCCTTTGGTGTGCCAAAGCTGGTAAGTATATGCTTGTGAAAAAATTTAACCACTGTCTTTGCATGATCCTTTGGGACTGCAACAGCTTCAACCCACTTCGAGACGTAGTTCACCACTGCTAATATATAAAGATTTCCAAATGAACTTGGAAATGGTCCCATAAAATCCATACCCGAAATATCAAACAATTCAACTTGGATATAGAACCAGCGTGCTGACACCTACCGTATTTATTCAAAAACTTGTGGGCATCTTTAAACAATGAAAGCCACTAGAATCCTGATTGGAGAACCTTAGCGGTAGTTCGCATGCCATCAAAATGGCCTCCATAAGGAGCATCTTAAGAATGCTTCAGGATTGAAAACATCTCCTCTTCTGGAACACAACGCCGAATGATGTTGTCATTGCATACCTTGAATAAATATGGCTCATTCCAATGATCCTTCACTATTTCACGAAGAAAATTTTCTTTTTTATGGCCTCTGACACCCAATGGGAGTTTTCCACACACTAGATAATTAACCAAATCCGCATATCAGGGGGTTGCAACTACAGCAAATAACTTCTCATCTGGGAATGCGTCGACAATTTAAACTATGTTTCCATCTTCCCTGCCAACTTCCAATCGAGACAGACGGTCTATAACTTGATTCTCTGAACCTTTGTAGTCTTTTATCTTGATGTCAAATTCTTGCAACAGTAAGTTCCAGCGTATCAGTCTTGGTTTTGAATCCTTCTTTACAAAAAGATATCTCAACATGGATTGATCAGTAAATACGGTAACCTTTGCACCGACAAGATAAGAACAAAACTTGTCGAAATCAAAGATTACAGCGAACAATTCTTTCTCTATAGTGGTATAATTGATTTGAGCCTCTGTAAGAGTTTTGCTAGCATAATAGAAGGCATGAAATATTTTTCCCTTGCATTGTCCTAGAATAGCACCCACAGCACAGTCGCTTCCATCACATATAACTTCAAAGGTTGAGAATAATTTGGTGCAATGACAATGGGTGCATTTACTAGCTGCTTCTTTAATTGAATAAATGCATACAGACATGCATCGTCAAAGAAGAATCTTCGATTCTGTTCCAGCAATGGGCATAAGGGTTTTGCAATTTTCGAGAAATTTCTAACAAATCTTCGGTAAAACCTTGCATGCCTAAGAAATCTACGAATACCTATCACATTTGTCAGTGGAGGTAATTTCTCAATAATTTCCACTTTAGTTTTGTCTACTTTAAAGCCTTGACTAGAGATGTGATGGCCTAACTCAATGCCTTCAGTTGCCATGAAATGGCATTTTTCCCAATTTAGAACAAGAATGTGTGTCTTGACATCGCTTCAATACTTTATCCAAATTGTCAATGCAATGATCAAAATCATTTCCATAGACTGAGAAATTATCCATAAAAATCTCTAAAAAATCATTAATCATATCTGAAAATATTTCCATCATGCACCTTTAAAATGTGGCTGGTGCGTTGCAAAGACCAAAAGGCATACAAGGAAAAGAAAAAGTACCAAAGGGATAGGTGAAAGTTATTTTCTCTTGATCCTCCGGTGCAATAGCAATTTGATTGTACCCAAAATAGCCGTCTAAGAAGCAGTAATAGGCTCTTCTAGCAAGCCTATCCAACATTTGGTCAATGAAAGGAAGTGGGAAGTGGTCCTTCCTTGTGGCAGCATTAAGTTTGTGATAATCCATACAGACTCGCCATCTCGTAGAAATGCGTCTAGGAATTAATTCATCTTTGTCGTTGCCAAACACAGTGATGCCACTATTTTCAAGAACGCATTACACTGGACTTACCCAATTGCTATCAAAAATAGGGTAAATAATTCTAGCATCAAGCCATTTTATATTTTATTTCTTAACAATTTCCTTTATCTTCTCATTGAATCTTTCTTTGTTGCTCAATCGATTGCTTGCCCTCATCTTCCAACTTTATCTTGTGCATGCAAAAAGATGGACTAATGCCTCGAATATCGACAATACTCCAAGTAATAGCTCATTTTTGTTGCTTAAGAATATGGAAAAATTTCTCTTCTTGAGTTCCATCCAGTGTTGCGGAGACAATAACTGGAAGAGTATTGCTAGCACCAAGAAAGACGTATTTAAGATGAGTAGGTAGTGGTTTCAATTCCAGAGTAGGAGCTTCGTCAATAGATAGCTTGAAAATTGGATTTGTTCTGTTAGCTAAGTCCAAGGATTAAATTTGCCATCCATGCCTGAGTTCAATATTATTAACTTCAACCATGCTGTCACAATCATCTAAGAATTCATCATCAGATGTCACTACAAACTCCTCAGAAAGTATTGTTATTTGGTCATTGAATTCTTCTTCAATTAGATCATCTAGCACATCGATAGTATGACATTCTGATTTATCTTTGCATTGAATAGATTCGAAAACACTGAAGGTAACATGCTCATCATTAAGTCATATGGTTAGTTCACCTATGTAAACATCAATAAGAGTTCATCCGTTGGCTAAAAATGGTCGTCCCAAGATTATAGGAACTTCATTGTCTACCTCACAGTCAAGTATGATAAAATCAATTGGAAAAATGAATTTATCCACACGAACTACGATGTCTTTGATTTGCCCTTCAGATTGAGCTAAGGATCGATCTGCTAGTTGCAATGTCACTGCAGTAGATTTCATGTGACTAATTCCTAAATTTTTGAAAGTAGATAGTTGCATTAGGTTGATGCTAGCTCCCAATTCGCATAAAACCTTGCCCAAATAATGGTTGCCAATTGAACATGGGATAGTAAAGCTCCCAGGACCTTTCATTTTAATGGGCAATTTATTTGTCAAAACAGCACTACAGCCTTCTGTGAGTGCAATGGTTTCAATATCACTAAGCTTTTTCTTCTTGGACAAGAGCTCCTTCATAAATTTCTCATAATTTGGATTTTAGAGAGGAGCGTCTACTAAAGGACTATTGACCTGAAGTTGCTTTATGTGTTCAGGAACGTTTGGTACTGCTTATCCTGCTCATTCTCCCTGAATCTTTGTGGAAAAGGTAAAGGTGGAGATGCATCTGATTGTGCCGACACCTTTGATTGCATCAACAGTTTTGAGGGTCAGACATTAGGTATATAAGTGACAATTTGTGGAACTTTTTTTTCTGGTACATTGACAAGCTTTTTAGATTAAACCTTCTCACCAGGGATCACTTTACTAGTATCTTGAGGTGCTACAATCGAGTCTATAGTTGGCTCGCCAGTTTGTTTACCACTCCTAATAGTGATAGCCTTGCACTGTTCTTCCCCTCTGGACTGGGATTTTTCGTGTCACTAAGTAGTGTACTTGATGGTCGAGTAATCAGATTCGAAGAAAGTTATCCTAATTATGCCTCCAACACCTGAATAGAAGATGAATTCCTTTGCACAATAGTTTCTATGCAATTAATATACTCCCACATTAAAGCCTCAAGAGCTGCTAATGGGTCAAAAGGAGAGGCTTGTGTGTACTGTTTTTGTCGATGTCCTTGAACATGCTAATTTGACATTGAAGAGTGTTGTGGCTACATCTGGATTTGGTGTGGGTGTATCTGAGTGTGCTAATTGTAGTTCTGTTGTTGTTGATTGTAATTCCTTTTTCTTGGATTATAATTGCCTTGAATGGACATATTCCCATATTAGAATGTCGCAGAATTTTATCTAGCAGTCTGAGTTTCCTAAGATTGTTTATTATGTGAAGAATTATTACAAGAGTTGCCATAAGAATTGTTGTGAATGTTACTGACATAAAAATCATTCTCTGCATGTTGTTCAAAATCTTCATAGCTATGGTTGTCAGTACAAATCTCACAACAAAAGGTAGGAACACCAACTTGTTGAGTGACTTGTATAGGTGGAACATCACGAGTCCCTTGCATATTTTTTATCATATTTGTAAGAGAAGAAACTTGAGCACTAAGTGCAGATATTGCGTCTAATTCAATAACTCCCAGAGTAGCTTTTGCTTGTGTAGCTCTAGAGATAGGATATTAGTAATCATTCTGAGTAATTCTCTTAAGAATTCCAACAACATCATTATAAGTACAATCCAGCAATGGACCATTGGCTAATGCATCAACAAGATTCCCCACGTGTGAATCAAGCCCATTATAGAAATTTTCTATTTGTGTTTCCTGTCGAATGCCGTGCATGGGGTAACGTCGAAGCAAAAATTTATAGCATTCCCATGTAGTGTGAAGATTCTCATCATCCAACTGATGATAAACTACAATATCATTCCAGAGATGAGCATTCATTGTGGACAGGTTAAAGCACAAAACAAACTGTGTTCCTAGTGCATTCCAAGAAGTAATTGATCTGGTAGGTAGCTCAAGGAACCAAGTACGAGCTCTTCCCTACAAGGAATAAGGAAATAATTGCATCTTAAAAGCGTCATCAGGAACGCCTTCGTAACACCTCTTACTCGAGACCGTTGCCAGAGACGAGCACAAGGCGTTACATGACTTAACTTACAAGTTCAGAGCATAAAAAATTTCTTTTAAAATTAATTCGTTCACGTTCAATCAATATGTCCCTAAAAAAAGCCCTCGAGACCCTAAAACATGCAATGGAAACAGTTCGGGTCGAAACCGAGAACATTAAACATTTTCCTAGTACTTAAATAAATCAAAATAATTTATTTCACTATTCACAATAAAACTGTCCACTTGCATGACAGTCACTAATTTAATTATAACTCGAGTTACAAAACTCAAAATTTAGATCCGTAAATTTTTTCGTAAATTTTTTCGTTAAAGTCTCCCCTATTTCACTATCCGATGGTTCTAACCTCTATTTACTAGAAATCAATTATCTCATTTTACGAGCTTCATATGGTGCTTCTGCTTGTTTCTATTGAAAATAGACTCAATAAGGAATCTAGACACAAAAATTATGACTCATAATTCTTTCTGTACAATTTTTAATGATTTCCTAAAATCAGAACAGGGGACTTCAAAAACCATTTTGACTCTGTCTCACTAAAATTCAAATATTACAAAATATAAAATTCATTTGCCTACACCGTTTCTTTCAGTGAAAATAGACTTGATAAGCTTTAATTCTATATCTCATTTACTCTCTAATTCCATTTCTACTATCCCTGGTGATTTTTAAAATTCATGTCAATGCTACTGTCCAAAACTGTTCCATTTCAAATTTTTACTCTTTTATAATTTCTTTGTATTAACTATCATTTAGGCATACATAACACCAAAACATGTTCGTAAATAGTCATTTAAATAGCTAATCATAATTGAGTATTTACATGCTATTCATTAGCCATATCAGAAGGACACAAACACAAAATGACTAAGTCCCTATACATGCCATAACTTAAAACGTTTCGAATCACAAAATACCGAGATGGTATGTTGATAGTGTGAAACGATCTTCGACGCCCTTACGATCCTCGAATTGGCTTGGCGATACTATAAAAAGAAGGAAAATAAAGGGGTAAATAAATAACAACATTTATCATAAATAATTAAACTCATAAATTATCATCAAGTATCATGATATTTACTTTCTTCTTTACTTACTCTCTTACTTGTTTACTTACTTGCTTACTTAAATAACTCATGATTATAACTTACTCCTCCCTTGCTGAAAGTATTTTCCCAACTGAAAACTAAGATATTCTTAACCCTTATAACTCACCTGAATTTATTTATTATGCTTTTACCTGAACTTTCATGTAACATAGTCTATTTACTAGCCCGTTGAACCACTTGGAATACTAAGGATACTTAGGTCTCCTATCTAATAATAACATGCCCAATTCATGTGCCAGACATGGTCTTACATTAGATGTTTCCTTTTCCTATACTACAAAGGCCATATCCCAGATATGGTCTTAAATGAGAGTTCTTATATCGGTGCCCATGCCATGTCTCAAACATGGTCTTACGGGGGACCTCTCATCTCGGTACCAACGCCATGTCCCAGACATGGTCTTACGTTGGACTTCTTATAACCCTAATAATGCCAATGCCATGCCCCAGACATGGTCTTACATGGGGTCTCATCCCCCTAATGTCATGACACTTGTATCCGATACATTCCTAATGTTTCAACGTGACTTTTTAACACTAATTCTCTATCATCTCATACTGGAGTTGACATTAAATAATTTCATCAAATAAGTACATAATTGCTGGAGAATAACAAAATTAATTATTATTATTGAAATATTGTATTTATTTACAGTAAACTTACCTCAGTACAAAATACGATCAAGTCTAACTCCGGATATCGTTCCTCTTTATCTATAATAGCAAATTTAGCTTATTTAATACTCACATTCATCAAAACAATCCTTGACTAAAACTTTGGCAAAATTATGATCTTGCCCCTAAACTTTTGCATATTTACACTTTTGCCCCAAAGCTCGGAAATTAAAATTCATCCCTCATTCTTATGTTTTATGATATGTTGAACATCTTTCCGTTCTATGACAACATCAAATTCTGACTCTAACAATTACTTATGAACATTAGGTATTTTTACCTATTTTGTCGTTTTACTAATTTTCACTTAAAATCACCTAGACAAAGTTATTTAACATAATTTCAAACTTCATATTCCACCATAAAACATCAAAATAAAAACATTTCACCTATGGGTATTTTTCAAAATATGAACCCTAACATGAATTAATTGTAGAATAAGCTAAATCCAGCTACGAGGACTCCAAAAACGTAAAAAAACATTAAAAACGGTGCTTGGATGCACTTACTATGAGCTAGTGAAAATGATGAAACCCTAGCTATGGAGTCCCTAGAAGTTTCGGCCCTTATGGAAGAAGATGAACACATTTTGCCATCTTTTTCCTTTTAATTCTTTTTATTACCAAATGACTAAAATGCCTTTCATTAAAACTTTAGTTATTTTTATCTATGCATGCCCATTTTTTTCCATGAATATCTAATGGTCTAATTACCATTTAAGGACCTCTACATCTATTATGCACTTCTATTAAATCCTTTATCATCTAAAGCTCATATTTACTGACTTTTGCAATTAAACCCTAATATGCAATTCAGACATGCAATTGTTGAAATTTCTTATCGGTATTCTAACACATGCATCCAATCAATCGATAAATCATAAAAATTAATCACAATAAACTTTTCTATCTCGGATTCATTGTTTCGCAACCACTATTCTGTTTAGGCCCTATTTTGGGATGTTACAACCTTTTTGACTAAAGGAAGCACAAATCAATAAAAATGATTTAAGATGTTCTCGTGCATCTTCATGTGCCAGTCCAACATATTTCTCACAAGAATTCAACATTTGAAACATTACTGGCTTTAGTTCAAACTTTGCAGCTTGGATTGCTAGCCTAACAAATCCCGATTGTAAGTTATCCAAGACAGGTACTACAAAGTTTCATATAGGCTCCGTTTGTTTGCCAGTAAAATGATTTCTGGAAAATGATTTACTTTTCTGGTGTTTCAATGAATCTGTGTAAAATATTTTCTGTTGTTTGGTAGATTTCCTAAAAATATTTTCTGAAAAAGTTGTTTTTACATGTATTAATAAATTTATATATATTACTTAATACTTGATTCTTTTGGCAAAAGTAACATAATTTTATCCAAAATCGTGAGTTTATATAAACAACAATGTAATACAACATCGATATTGAAATATCCCTAACCAAGGAAACATGCTTCAACTCAAGTCCTCAAGTTTTTGCCAAAACTAAGCATAACTGAATCTGACACTCAAACCCGAGACTGAATAACATAGTGTAAAAGCACAAGGGAGTTTCACCAGTTTTTGGAAAATAAACACTATGTCGATAAGGTTTTAACATATATAGTAATTTAATAAACGAAACGGGTAAAAGGATCGTACTGTCAATGCCTAGTTGATTAACAGCTGGAACGAACTGTTGATGGAGCTCAACGGACCAAACAACCCACGGTGTCTTTAGCGTGGATGTATCATCTTTATCCTCAGATTCATCTTTATTATCTTTCCTTTTTTCGAGCTTTTCCAATTTCCTTCATTAACCGAGGATGAGTAATCTGCATCTTCAGATTGTTTTGGCTGCCAATCTCCTTCTTCTACACTTCCTGACTGCTCCAAGTCTTTCCACTCATTCTTCCTCTTCCGAACCACATGTTACCATATGTTCTTCAGTGCCTCAATTCGAACTGGTTTGATTAGGTAATCACAGGCACCATGTCTAACACCTTTCATAACAACCTCTTTTCCAATCATTCACCGACATCACTGCAGAAAATACAAGTCGAACATGAGGCCATAATGAAAGCCAAACCCGAGTAAATCGTTAATTCACGGTGAGTAAATCCATGACAAACATTTATGATAAAGAGTGTGTACTGATGATAGGGAGATCAATATCTAAACCAATATGCTCGAGAAGTTTGAATCCATCCATGTCTGGCATATAGACATCGCTAGTAATGATATCGAACCCGTTTCTATTCTCGCGTAGCTTCGACAATGCGGTCTTGACTCGATTGCATTTGGTAACTGGACAATCAACAATCACAAATAAACCAATCATCCATCAAATTACTATAATATCAACCTCTTATCTCTAAAGGAACTCCCTATGTTTTACATATTTATATGCACAAATCAAAGCAAAATAGGCCTTTAATTAAACACTTCAAGAAAATTAGAAGAAAGCATTATAAAGTGTCATAATTTCCCAAAATTCAAGAAACAAAGATCAATTCCTTTTCGCCCCACTATATGTACCCACAAACAAAATCGGTACAAGCAAAAAAAAATTATTGAAAACCTAAAATAGAAGCAACAAAATTACTATCTTAAACATTAAAATTGGTGATCAAAATGAAGAATTAAAGAAAACCCAAGGAAGAAAATTGTGATTGTACCATCATATGAACAATTTCTTAGCATTTTTTCCAAGAATCTGAGACATGTTGGATCATCATCAACAACAAGCACACGTAAACTAGTAGGAAACTGATCTGGAACTGGAACTACATCTCTTACTTTCCAAGTAGTAAGTAAACTAGCAGTCGACATGGATACTTTTCCACCACTTGAATTTTTCATCACTTGAAAAAAACCTCGATCAAAAATCCAAAAAAACAAGAAATTTTGCACTAAAGATTCTGGGCTTCTAATTTTTTTATAAGATTAAGACTTAGTCATTCAAAACAAGATCTCGATCATCCAAATTTCACCCAAGAAGAAAAAAACAATAGAGAGAAAAAAGGAGGAGAGGCACACCTAAGAACAAATCACGATCATTCGAAACAATAGATAGAGAAAAGGAGAACAGAACCTGTTGATAATAAACACACCCAAGATACGGAGGAGAGGTTGACATTGATGGATGAAGAGGAAATGAAAAGGACTACTCTGTGATGAGGGTGAAGAAATGGAAAATGTCTTACGGAAATAAAATCTGTAAGACATTTTACATAAAAAAAGGGGACATTTTCCTGTGTTTTTGAAAATGAATTCCCAAAAATGAATTCTGGAGGTCAAACAAACACGGTAAAAGAAGGAAAATGTTTTCTGGAGAATCAACAACTGACAAACAAACAGATCCATAGTCCTATTTTGTATTTGAGCGTCTTGCACCAACGGTGGGTCACTAGCATTTTTGTTCTGCACTTGGGGTATGGATTTATTGTTTCTTGGTAAAGTCATATTCCTTTGTTCTTAGTCTCTTCCGAACAGTTCTTTCAATTTTTAGATGAAAATTGACAATAAACTCTAAATTTCTTTTGTTCATTAGACACCTAAAATAAAACGTGAAAATAGTGACAAAAAGAAAACAAGTTAGTGACAACTAAATATTATATAATAAAAAACAAAGTGAAAAGCAAAAATAAATATCAAACAAACGCCATCCCCAGCAAAGACACAAAAACTTGATCAGCTTTTTAACATCACAGCAATAATTTGCAAACGTACACTGTCGATGCAAGTATAATAGACAGATATGAATGTGTCAAATATCGAACCCACGAGGATGGTTGTCTTTTGTCTAACAATGTTAGTGCAATAAATAGATACAAACAAGATAAATTGAGAGAGTAGTTGTCAAAGAATAACTTGGAAATAATAAGATAAAAAATGATAATGACAAACTTGGATCCCTAACGTGAATATTCAACAGAAAACTAAGCGCTCACAAGGTATAAAAGGATAGGTGATTGTCGATGAATTAAATTACAATGAATATCTTACCAAGCTTAACTTCTATATTTAATCTAAAACATAAACATGCATATTAACCACACCTTCTAATAATGGCAATGGAGCACTATTAAGAACAAGTGGATTAAATTCCTCTAATCCTCAAGTAACTTTCATTGTCATGCGTGTTAGCTTGAACTATCCCTACACTTTCCAGTGTCAGTGACTGCAATAAGACTTCCATGCTAAAAACATTCAAACCCAAAGATTAAACAATAGAAGCAAGATTCAATAAAATAGCATTTAACCCAAAAATCATGAGTACTTTCGTACAAACATGAAATAGAAAGTAATCACCATCTTTTAGAAAAGAAATATAAAAGAAACAAGTGGAGATAACTATTCCTAAACAATCTCGACTTGAATCTCTCCATTCCTCTTTGTGTTGCACTCAGGGCTCCTCATCAAGAGCTGATCTGTGTTCCTTTCATGTCGGTTCACCCATAGGAGACTTAAGTCGTCATAGCCAAAAAGCTTCAAATAATAGGTTGAAGAAGATAATACCCCCCAAAAAGCCTCATTTTTTTCCTTTTTACATGAATATTGATATTCTTCCAAATAGCATAGGTGTCCTTTCATTAGAATCATGTTGCCTCTGTACGTTCAAGTTGGTTATACCAGATTGGATAGCTCACATAATTTTGTTCTTATCTAGACAGCTGTCCGGTGCGGTGACAATTCTAGGGGCAATCTAGAAATACTCATGCAGCGACATCGCTACCAAAACATGACAAAATTAAGGATAAATAGGCTAAGATCCATTGGGTTATAAAATGAAATTTATTGAACTGAAAATGCTAAAATATGTTCTAAAGATAACTAAATGGGGAAAAATTAACCAATAAGTAAGGAGAAAACATATGTTCTTTCTAGCACTATCAACGTTCCTGAGCTTTAGACTTGATTGTGTAGACCAAAATGCCCCTACTTCGTATTTAGTTTCTATCACAGAGTCATTGTTGCAACACAATAGGACATGTGTCACGACATAGCAATAAGTTTACTTCTCTTCAGCTCTGTTCAGTGGTATGTCGCGACACCATCAGTCTGTATCGCGACATGAAAGGTAGACTTGAGCTTTCTCCATTTTGTTTCCTCTAATGCAACATTAAGTCATCTTTTTTGTGACATAGCGACCAATATTCATTTAATACGCCTTCTAATGGTCTCCAGCACACTCACAAAGTGCGTTATATCACCGTTGGGACTCATTCGACCCCGAAGGTCAATAAAAGACTTAATTTGCACATTTTATTGAATGTAAATAAAACTAAGAAAACTTAACTAAAACAAAACAAAAATGCTTGTATTCAAGCTCCTTAAATACAAAAACTAGTTTAATTTGGTACACCAAATTACGACAGATCATGACTCAAGGGCGAAGTCTCAAGGTTGTTGTTTTAGATATAGCTAGATAGTCAAATTATTAAGTGGTCATTTTTTAAGGTTTACTTGGTGAAATATTTGTATAATCAATTTAAGATTCAATAATGGTGTCGATTCATTTAAAATATAGAATTTACGTACCAGCAGTATCAATTATGTTATTTGTTTGTACACTTTCTTTATTGTGAATAATAAATTGAAAGTAATACTCAGAGGGTAATTTGGGTTATGACATCCTGTAATCTAAACCCGATGATCAGGTTGGGTATGGGGTGTTACAAAGAAGTTTAAATAGTACTCAATCGAAATCATAGTACAACATATCAATAATACTAAGATGCTGAGAAATAACATTAAAATATGATAACGAAATAAACAACCAAAAACACTCAATTTATGCAGGCAAAAGATCGACTCATTTCAGTGTTCATAATTCACTTCAGAGTGAGGGTTCTAATTAATTAGTTAGTAATTAACCTAGTTATTACCTTTCAGCCTCTAACTAACTTAACTAGTAAGCAAAGACTACTTATCTTTCAACCTCACAATCTAAACTAGGATAGGCTAGGGGGTGCTAGGTAAACTATTCTTTCCACCTGATTTACCTAGATAACTTCCTACGGTCTTCAATCTTAGAGTTTAATCACGCATAACCTGATCCAACTAATTCTAAAACAAACTCTAACACTTTCATTAATTACTCCCAAATCCGCTCATCGATCTCTCTAGGATTTTAGATTATCATGTATCTAAATGCAAACATCCCTAATCCACTCTTAGACATTCAAAAAATGGTTAAAAGAAGAAAAAGAAAAAGAAACATGGATCTATTATATTTTATGACATTTTGAATCAGAAACCCTTCGATATGATATTAAATATGAATTGATTGATATTAGAAACAAATGAAACATGAATAATTACTGAGTTCAAATAAAAACTTAAACTAAATTGCAAGAAAATAAATTTTATAGCAAATTCTCAAATCTCAAACCCTAATCTGTGAATAGAACTTGAAAACCAAGGACAATTTCCCCTAAATCAGTCTTGAGCATTACTATATATAGGAGTTATGCTAGATGACTCAATTAGACCTAATACGATTGAGAAAACATGAATAGTTAAAGTTGTGTAGACGAAAATACCCTTGGCAGCTTAATTGGGCTTGTCGCATATCACAACATCTTAAGGTCGGTATCACGATGTCATAAGGAAAATGGTCCCTCTCTACGTCTAGGTTTTTGTTGTCACGATATTGTAAGGTTAGTGTCACGACTTTGACAGTTGAATGCTATTTTGGGTATTCTGGAGTGGATTTTGTGACATCCAAGTTGGGTGTTGCAACTCCTTGGCCTAAGTTGATGTCCTGCACACTTACTCAACATGTTAGTCTTCACTTAGGCCCGAATTTCCCTAGAAGGTCATAAAACACTCTAAAACACTGCTCCTTTTATTAATTGTAACTGAAGGCATACTAAAATGGAAAATGAACTAAAACAATACAAAATTTCTTAGAAGAAAGCTCATTAAGTGTTAAATAGAACCTAATTCGCCACAACGAATTGTGGCAGATCAAACTTCCCCACACTTAACTTTTTTCTTGTGCTCAAGAAAACTAAACATACACATGCAAAATAAGAGAAAGAAAAGACAAATAAAATGGCCCTTGAGCATGTTTCTTAAAAGCAATTAATTCGTAACATAGTTAAAAACAATTTCAACATGATATATAAATGACTAACTATTCTTAATAGGTTAGTCATTAAATTACAAAGTAAACAAGTGCAAAGATCATTGAGTATATTACTCTGTCAAAATTCTTACACAAGTATCACATTTATGTGTGACGAATATTGGTAATCATAATCTCACATACTTAGTCTAATTTTCATCCATGAATAGAGTTGCCTAAGTCACATAAGACTTTTCAGCTTGTAACATTTTGAGGATTAAGAATGGTTTTACATTAAAAACCAAGGCACTAAAAACTTATTTTATTATTATTTTATGGTCTACTGCATGATAGCACTACCATATAAAAATTTTGTTAAGAAATTTTACCATTTGCATGCTCAATTTGATAAAAGGATAAAATCGCATAAAGTGCAAAAGTTGTGTTCTATAAGCTAAAGGTATTAAATAGCTATAGAACATTAAAGTGGAAATCCTTATATGGTAATTAACCCATTAAAGTTGTTAGTGGATGAGCATGGTTTATTATTATTGAAATTTTGATTAGTTTTTAAGGTTAATTTAGTAAATAGGTAATAAATGATAAATTAAAACAAAACAAATATATCATCATTTTCTATCATCTTCTTCCACCAATTTTTTCATAAGGAAAGAAGCCATTTTTGTTGAGAAACATTCAGCCAAACTTATATTGCCCAATTAGGTATGATTTTTGTCTCGTTTTTAATGATTTCTACGTTTTTGGGATTGTTGTAGCTTAATCTAGCTAGCCTAGGGACTAATTTGTAAAACTGTTAAAGTATTAGGGTTTTTCGTTGATGAACATGCATTAGTTTTAAAGTTTGATGATATAAAATGAATGGTTGTTCTTAGATAAACAACTTTTGTAAAGGAATTTTTACTGAAATTGTCAAATAGGGACTAAATTGAAAATTAGAAAATATTATGTGGTGAAATTGTTAAATAAATGAAATATAGGGTTTTCTAGGGACTAAATTCATATTTGGCTATGATGGGCCGTGGTGGAATTTAGTAAATTTCTATTTTTATGAGAATTCGTATGTTTTGACTCTTTTAGAAGTATAGGGGCAAAATGGTAATTTTTCCAAAAATGTGTGTTGGACTAAATTTAATATGAATTATATTGAATAGAGTTAAATTCATTCGTATAGATCCTGCCAGACCTCGTATGGAGTTAAACTGAGGCAAAGAGAATCTCGGATTAGTCGCCTTCGTATCTACGTACACTCGTCGAGGTAAGTTCGTGTAAATAAATTATACATTTATATGTTTTAAATTGAATTATATGTTTATGAATTGTGTAATCATCATATATGAATACTGATCGCATATCCGACGATGTACAACGATTATCGAGCCCCATTTGAACCTTAGGAATTCGTAGGATACGAATGACATGTCATTAGGGTTTCAAATTGAGGTGCCATTGAGGGCATATTGGGTAGGCACCTAGGTTGATTGTAAATTGGTATGTTTTAACCCTTTTAGGCACATTTTGGATAGGTTTAATTGATGGTTACTGCATTGCTTGGACACCAAGCATTTTATTGTGAGTTCGCTAGATTTTGAAGGAAATTTTGGGCACACACAGGCTACCACACAGTCGTGTGACACGACTGTGTGATGCTTTAATTTTTGTGCAGGTTTTTTCGACATGTCCATAGGTTGTTACATGACTTGGAAACACGGTCCTGTGACCCTATTTTAAATCACTCATAGTCTATGACACGACCGTGTGACCCTATTTTTGAATTTTACACACTTTGACCACACAGCCATGTCCCTGAGCCACAAATCCTGGGCTTTTTCACACGACTTGGCCACACAGCCGTGCGACCCCTGTTTACACTTTTTACTCAACAATTTGTAATAGTTTCATTTTTACCCAAAATTGTTGCCATTTATTTTAAATATTTCGTAAGCTCGAATTTGGTCCCGATTTGATTGAGTAGCTTGGAAATGACTGAATATGAATTATTTTTGTTGTGTCTGATTAAAATATGAATAATGTTAAAGTTTTGTAATTGTAATACCTTATAGCTCGGATCGGTGACTAGACTGGGTATGGGGTGTTACAGAAAGCCTTTGTGGCTATCTCTGTTAAAAGGAAGCCTTTTTGGCTATCTTAGTTAAAAGAATGTCTTTGTGGCTATCTTAGTTAAAAGGAAGCCTTTGTGGCTATCTCAGTTAAATGAATGCCTTATGGAAAACTTTGTTAAAAGGGTGCTTTTGTGGTAAGCCTCTGAAAGGAAAACCTTTGTGGCTATCTTTGGAAAAGAACACCTTCAAGGAAAAATTTGAAGAACGGCTCTTATAATGACTATCTGAAGACAATGTCTTTGGGAGAACATCGAATGAATGGCGAAATCCATATAGTTACAAAAGATTAGGCTAGTGTGCGCCAGAATACGTGGCGAGGCAAAGTTATGTGTTGAAAGTATGTATAAAGACTGCACTAGACTAAGAAAGACCTAGGCGAATTATGAGTTAAATATCGGGCATAGTTTACCCCACCTGAAGAAAATGATAAGACTAGCAAGTATGAAAAAAGCTACTAAGTGTGATAATAAGTTAAGATTTAAGAAATGATATAGAAAGTAAACAAATGTTAAGTATAGTACGCTCAAGAGAGGGTAAAATGGTTCTGAAGGAAGAAAGATGATAACCTCAGTATCGTATCCTCCAAGAAAGAAGAAAGGTCAGGAAATACCCCAGGTATGTGAGAAATAACATATGCAATGTAGAATGAATGATAAAAGGTATTCTATGGTTTAGCTCACTAAGTTCTTACGAACTTATAAAGGTTCTTTATTTTTTTCAAGTCTATAAAGGAATATGGGCAGAGTGAAGACGCCTGGGCTACGCTAAGGGAATAACGCATTGGGCTATTATACATACAGAGGAAGTCAAATGGTGTCTACAAGACTGCACTGCAGTTCATTAAGTAGTATCCCAAAGTATATCCGTAAACTAAAAGATACAGTAGGAAAGTCTAAAATTTTACTATGTCGAAATAGTAACCATACATTGTATTTTTACAAGAAACTTTGTAGTAGCCATAGATAGTAGTTTGTACATAGGTGAAATGTGAAATCTAAATTTAACCATACAATGTAACATAATTTGAGATTTTGTTACACTCATAGAGACGTTAATAACAATGAATAAGTAAGAAATATTTTAATTTATATCTGTAAGAAGGACATAACAATTGATATTCGAATCCGGTAGGTTGTGTCATGTTGAGGGCATTACATGAACCCTGATAATCTTTGTGTGAACATTGAAGTCTTTCTTGTTTGTTGACATGCGAACCCTACCTTTTTACGTAGACTTTATATGATTACATGTTTTATATTCCATGCATATTATTATGACATTCTGTTGGAATTATGATAACTGAGCACATTTTTATGTTGTAAATACGTAGTGTGTTACAGGTTAGGTTGGGAGTTAATGAAGAGTCACTTTGATGTCTAGTGCAGCACGTCAGATTCAGGTCTAACCAATTTTGTCGAGTCTGGGGTATTACATTGGTTGGTATCAGAGCTAGCCAAGTTCATCAAGCTGATTATCGAATAGGTAAGTTCACCAGAATGGCGAAGCTATTCACCAGATTTGGCGAAGTAGGCTTTCTAGAGTTAATAAGGTAAGATCGCTGAGTTGTGAATGAATTTGAAGTGCTATGTATGTATGATTATTTCTTTAGGATAGGACTGGGAACAACATTACCTTGGTTCAGTTGTATCCTTAACAGGTTTATGCTTCGAATCATCTCTCTGACATTCGCCATTCTAGTAAGTAATGTTGTTTCGGTGAACTATGTTCACAAGTATGTCTGTTAAGTGTGAACTGGGTTCACAAGTTTGTCTAATAAGTTTGAGATGCCCAATTGTTTGTGTTTAATGTCTTATCTAATCTAGTATCTTGTGTACACTTAACGTTAGTGAGAATGCCTCCTTGAAGAGTTAATGTGAATCGTGTGAACGAAGCTGCCAATCCCTCTGAAGATGACATGACTTTGGCAACACATGAGCGACCTCGCAGGGCAAATGTTTTGGAAGATGGTATGGATCCACTAGTGCAAGGTATGATAGGGGCTTTCTAATGAGCTACTAGTGCCAGCACTACTCCTTCTAGCAGAGGATTGCCATGGCAGCATCTACAAACTCTTGGTTGTAAAGTGTTTAATGGTGTTAGAAGGTCTGATCCTACAAAGGCAGAGTATTGACTTGAATGTGTTGAGAAAATCCTTGAGCAGATGGCTTGTACTAATAAAGAGAAGTTGGGATGCATTGTTTCCTTACTCATCGACAAAGCCCATTGCTGGTGGAAAATGTGAAGCAAGGGACTGCTGCAAACTGTTTAATGTGGGATTTCTTCTTCAGAACCTTTAAAACGAAATTCATGGGTGAACAGTATATGGAAGCTCGAAAGCAAGAGTTTATCAATCTAGTGCAAGGAGAGCTATTTGTGGTTGAGTATGAGGCAAAATTCGTGCGACTGATTCAATACACAATTGAGATGGTTTCATAAGAAAAAGGATCACTGTCAAAGGTTTTGTTTTGGGTTGTAATGTGACATACAACTCTATCTAGTAACTCACGATACAATGAGCTTTGATGAGTTGGTTGATAAGGCAAAAGCTATCGAAGAGATCAAGGCTCCACGAACTGAAGTTGGAGCTGGTAAGCAAGTGTCTAGGTGAGCATTCAAGAGGGATAATGACTCACGAAACTTCGATAGAAATATTAATTGAAGCTTTAGAATAGATCACTCGTAACAACAGAACAACACTTAGGACGGGAAAAAGAGTTTGCATAAGTCTACGAGCTGGCCATTTTGTGAACAATGTGGGAAAGACATCATGATGAATGTTGTGAAAGGACTAGAGAATGCTTTAAGTTTGGATCTATGTGTTAGAGTATGCCCAAAGATCAATCATGAGATGGTTGTAATAACATACTTGATTTATCATGTTTATTAATATAAGGCGTTACCATTATTATTTCAGTTTCTTTTCTGTGTGTATAAATAAATTGTTTTATAATAATGTCCTGAGAATAATATGATTATTCTTAAAAGGTCCTTAGTCAAGTATTAATGCTGGATAGGACGACAATAACACATTAAGACTAACATGTAGTTGATTGATGATAAAGGGTTGTCATTGATATGGAATGTCAAAATCGATGCATGAATATGTGTGTTAGAGAACAGCATAATGGATTGACCCATTATGAGTATGTTTCTTGGATTATTATGTAATTGTAACAACATTGCTCATAGTGATTAATATGTATATGATCCTCAGACTTGAGATCATCATAATCTCAACATCGTGAGTTGTATATTTTGATTCAGTCAAACGTACACCGTAAGTAGTTGTTCTATAAAGGCTGATGTTGGATATACCACAGTCTATGTAGAGGGATATGGTTGATCGAGATAGGATAAGCCCCTCTTACATAATGGGAGTAATATCTTAGGCCACTTGATTGAGTGAGACTAGAAATGCATGGCCATGCTCAAATAAGTTGATATGAGATGTCATACTTATTTGTATATCGTAGTCTGCTTAAGATATCAAGGAACATGGAATGGACTATGCAAGTGTGACTATTCCATGACATGTGTCCAATCCAGAGATAAAGGACTTAAGGATTATTGCATAAAAGGTTAATCATAAAAAGGTTATGTCGAATCATGATTTCTTGTGACTTAGGTAGCAATGATGCATTGCTAGATGTCACTCATTTTTTGAAACATTGGAATCGTTCTAGTATTACTGCTAATGTTACAAGAACCTACAAGGTCATACCCTATAGTTGAAATGAACGGAATAAAACATAGTTGGTATTGTGTTTGGTTGTCACTTGAATTAAATTAATTATAAAATTAATTTAATTGATTAATCAAATGTCGAACACATTATGTACAAGGTTGTTGTACGCATAATGAGAACATGAATTTGGTTAGTATATAAATTCAAATAAATATATAGTTTACCAAAATTATATTATAATTAATGTAATTATAATTTTCAATTTAAAATATTATTATATTTATTTAATTTCTAAAAACCCTAAAAATAGATATAAGAATCCTATTTTTTCTTTGCTTGGGGTCTAGCAGCCGTCAAAGAAAATTCTTTTCCAAAATTGTTTTGAGGATTCCTCCGTTCATTATGAATTGGGTGGATTGTGTAGAGGCCGGGGTCACGATAGATTGCGGCTTGGTTCGATAGTAGATCAGACTACTCGTTGCTGAGGCGTTGCTGTCTACTCAGAATAAACATTCGGTAATTTTGTAACCTTTATCACCCCGATTCATTCCTCACACATGGATCCGTGGTTAGGATCACCGAATTTTTAATTTTTCCACTGCGCCGTAGAGGTGCCGGTGATCCAACACTATGGTCCATCTGTTAAAACATTGCCTAGAACAACAAGAGAGATTACATGTACAGAATGCAACCCCTACTCATGTGCAAGCTAATGCTCGTGGATGAGGACGAAGAAGAGGCAGTGATACAAGGCAAGCTAGGCAGTGAACTTTAGCTCACACCGTTGCTACCTAAGATGAGTCAGGAGGCCTCCAATGAGTCTATGTTGTAAGGGGACCATAAGAAAAAGGTTCGATCGATGTTATCACATGTACCTTTACTCTACGAACTATTTTGTTGTTTTCCTTTATTGACTCTTGTTTCATGTACTCGTATGTTTTGAGCGAACTAGCCTGTGAGTTGGGAATTCCAATAGAAATCATAAATAATGGCATGAGTATCAGTAATTCATTTAGGGATAGTATATTGGTCAATAGAGTGTACCATAGGTATTTGTTAGTGATCCAAGGGCAAGTTTTCTATGCAAAGTTGATGGAGTTGTAATATGAGTTCGACGTTATCTTGGGGGTGGATTTGTTGATTGAGCATAAAGATAATATCGTCTTCGAACTAAAAAGAGTCAATTTAAGAAGAAATGAAGACAAGGAAACTGTTCTGGTTGGTGAGCAAGTTCTATTTATGTCTAATATGGTGTCGGCAATAAAGGTTGAAAAGATGTTGGGTAAGAGATGCAAAACCTATCTTGAATTTGTGATGGGTTCACAGGATAATTCGATAAGGGTTCACTATATATGTACTGTGAAGGACTTTCCAAACATGTTTCCTGACAAGCTACTCGGTTTACCACCAGACCGTGAAATGGAGATCACCATTGAGTTGTACCCTGGTAGTTCTTCAGTGTCCATTACATCATATCACATGCCACCAAAGGAGCTTAAGGAACTAAAGGTTGAACTTCAAGAGTTACTTGATAGAGGTTTCATTAGACCAAGCATATTACTATGAGGATCACCAGTTCTATTCGTGAACAAAAAGGATTTAAGATTAAGAATGTGAATTGACTACAAGCAGTTGAATAAATTGACTGTAAAGAACAAGTACCCTCTGCCATGATTTAATGATTTCTTTGACCAATTGCGAGGTGCTATGATATTTTCAAAGCTAGATCTATGAACTGGTTACTACCAACTCAAAGTGAAGGAGCTAGATGTGTTAGAGATAACATTTAAAACGTGGTATAGACACTATGATTTTCTAGTTATGCCATTTGGGCTGACAAATGCCCCTACTGCATTTATGGACTTGATGAATCGAGTGTTCCATGAATATTTGGATCGATACGTGGTGGTCTTCATAGATGATATTTTGGTGTATTCACGAACTGAGAAGGAACATGATGCTCATCTGCGAGTTGTGTTGTAAATTTTACGAGAGAAACAAATGTTCGTGAAGTTTGGCAAGTGTGCATTTTTGCTCAAGGAAGTTACAGTTTCGGGGCACGTGGTCTGAGCAGAAGGGGTTCGCGTAAACACAAAGAAGATCAAAGCTTTTGTAGAATGGAGATCTCCAAAGAGTGTTATGGAAATACGAAGCTTTCTGGGGCTCGCAAGGTACTATCATATGTTTGTTGAGGGGTTTTCCATCGCAATAGCACCCTTAACAAAGTTAATCCATAAAAACGAAGAGTTCGCATAGACTGAATAAAGGCAATAAAACTTGGAAAACTTAAGGCAATACTCACCAGAACCAAGAAATTATTTTATGCTCTATAGTGATTCCTCACACACAGGGCTAGAGTGCATGCTAATGTAGGAAGGGAATGTGGTAGCTTATGCTTCCAAGCAACTGAAGATCCATGAGTGAAACTATCCAACCCATAATCTGAGTTAGCAGTAGTGGTGTTCGATCATAAGATTTGGCGACACTACTTGTACAACCAGTGATGTACTATTTACACAGACCATATAAGCCTCAAGTATTTGCCCACTCAGAAGGAACTAAACTCTCGATAGAGAAGGTGGATAAAGTTTCTAAAGGACTACGGTTGTGCGATAGAGTATCACTCTAAGATGGTAAACGTGGTAGTTAATGCACTAAATAGGAAGTCAGTATATGAGTTACAAACTCTATTCCAACATCTAAGTACAATGAGTGATGGAGGACTAATCGCAGAACTGCAAGTAAGGCTAACCTTATCGCAACAAAACAAAGAGAAATAACCCACAGATGAAGAGTTGACGAAGAGGGTTCGCCAAGTGGAACAAGGAGTGCGAGGGGACTTCACAGTAAATGATGAAGGAGTACATTATTTTCGTGCAAGACTTCGTATGCCAAAAGATAATGAGCTTCAACATGTTATTCTCAATGAGGCTCACAATAGTCCTTGTGCAATGCAGCCTGAAAGTAATAAGATGTATCGTGACCTCTGTAAACTGTATTGGTGGCTTGGTTTGGAGTGAGTTATTACAGACTTTGTGGCTAAGTATTTAATTTGTCAAAGTTGAAAGCAGAGCATCATTATCCTTTAGGATTTCTTCAACCACTTAAGATTCTAGAATTGAATTAGGAAAGAATCATCATGGATTTTGTGTTAGGTTTTCCATTAACTTTGACAAAGAAAGATGTTATTTCGGTGATTGTGGATCGCCTTACCAAGATTATACATTTCTTAGTTGTTCGCACAAGTTATACATTACAAAGCCTTAAATAGATATAAATTGGTGAGATAGTAACACTTCACAACGTACCAGTTTCTATTTTTTCCGATCGAGATCCTCGATTCACTTCAAGATTTTGGAAGAGTTTGTAAGAAGCTTTGGAATTGAAGCTTAATTTTAGCACTGCATATCATTCTCAACAATATGGCCAATCTGAGTGAGTGATATAGCTACTGGAAGATATGTTACGAAGCTGTGTGTTAGAGTTCGCAAAAAGCTAGGAAGCTAACAATAGCTGTCAAGCAACTATTTAGATGGAACCCTTCGAACATCATATTGAAGGAAGTGTCAAAAACCTTTGTGTTGGACTGAGTTGGATGAGAAGCAAGTGGGTGGATATGAGTTGGTTCGTGAGACAGAGGACAAAGTGAAGCTGATATGTTAAAGGCTGAAGGCTAGGTCAGATAAAAAAGCATCTTATGCTGATTTCAAACAGAGAGATGTTGAGTAGCAAGTGGGTGAACAAGTGTTTCTTAAGATTTCGCCATGGAAGAAAGTCCTAAGGTTTGGGCACAAAGGAAAACTAAGTCCAAGGTTCATTGGTCCCTATGAAGTGGTTGAAAATATCGATCTAATAGCTTATCGACTTAAGTTACCCCGCAAACTTAATCGAATTCATGATGTGTTCCATGTGTCAATATTAAGGAAGTATCACAAACCTGTCCTATATTGTTCCAGCAGATGAAATTGAGGTGTGACCTAATCTAAAATATGATGAGGAAAAAGTGAAGACTGTGGATCGCGAAAGAAAGTTCCGCGAAACAAAAAGATTCCTTTACCAAGGTATTATGGTGAAACCACAAGACTAGCGAAGCTATATGGGAAACAGAAGAAGCAATGAGACAGCAATATCTATAACTCTTTAAAAATAAACATTTCGAGGATAAAATGCCTTAAGTAGGGGAGAGTTGTACATCCCGATATAGGGTCTGAAAGTTTTAACTTTGCAAGTAGGGGGTTCACCAGTGGTACAGTGAACTAGTATCTTCCAAAATACTTTGAACAAAGTTCGCTAGCAAGATCGACGAGTAGTGTGAACCTAAGGACATGGTAAGGAGGGTTCGCCAATTGGTTTGGCAAACTGGGGTTCACTAGTATTAGTCAAGTTACACTTGAATCAAGAAATTGACTTGTTTTCCAATTTGGAAAATTGTCCATGTGCGTAACCTTTTCCTAAGTCAATTAGGGTATATTAAGAGTACTAAAACACTCAGTGCCTATAAATTAAGACATTCTCATAGAGAGTTCTCTCATCGATTATTCATTTTGTCAAGTCTTTGTACTGAACCAAAGTTCTTAAAACCAAGATAAGTCTCTGTCTTACTAGGGTTAATTGTCTAGGAACTAGGTTCACTCATTTTTTTGAAATTTTTTTGTCCTTTGTTAAGTTTCTATGTTTATGCATGTTGTGAACTAGCTAGACCATCTACCAATGTGGCCAAAGGAATAACAAAACTTTGTTTAAGTCTTAGGCAGTTAGTGAGTGGTCAGGGATGGCCATTGTGTGCAAACCATTGTGTTTTTCAGAAGTTTAAGGTTTTTAAAACTAAGTTCCAAGGGTAAGCTTTTTCTATAAACTTTTTTGTTCAAGTTATGTTTTAAAGATATGTTTCATGTGTGCTTCTAGATGAGCTTATGTGTTAAATGTTTTAAGATATGTTTTAGAAACATGATTTTATAAACTATGTTTGTGAGCTCTATCTGATAAATATTTTATGTGAGCTCTTTATGTGAGCCTTGTGTTGGATATATTAGTATACCAAAGGATTGTGAGTACTAACCTATAGGTTCTATAATTAAGGCATTGAGGCCTTGGGACATGCGGAGAGAGGAGGGAATGTTGAGCTATGCTCCATTGAAAGGGATATATTGGAGTTCAGGAGAGTGTTTAGCTTTATGCTACATTCATGGGACTTGTTAAGGACTCTCTGAGTCACAAGTGAGGCACTATAAGGAGATTCTCTTATCCAACAATAAGATATGACAAACATACGAAGGTGGCTTACTATTACGTAATGGTTCCATACCTTGAACCATTCACTCATCATTTGGAAGAAGGCTTCCTTAGCCTCTCCTCCCCGACCTTGAGCTACACGCCTTGTACCGCTCGATGGTACTCCTTGAATGAAGGCTTCAGCGTTGCTTTCTACTTCATCAAAGTCAGCTCAATTGGATGTCATTGCTCTCAGAAAACATGTTTTAAAACGGTCAGGAGATATCACACTATCACAGATTATATAATGGCATGTATAGCTAGACTCAAATACGCTACGTTCAATCTGAGAATTAACTAAACATGGCTCTCATACTAATAAATGTAACACCTCTAACCCGTATCCATCGCCGGAACAGGGTTACCGAGTATTACTAGAGTTTTCAAATCAAACGAACATAGATTTCAAACATTTCAAATCATGTCAATAATCATAGTAAAACCAAGCCAAGCATACATATTGCCACTTAAACGAGGCCTTAATAACACGTCAGCAACAAGTCGGGACTAAAATGAAAACTCAAAGAATTTTTTAGAAATAAGTGAAAATTTTCAACATTGCAGGGATCACATAGCCGAATCTCAGCCCATGCTTGTGTAACTCACTGAGTTGTGTCACATAGCCAAGCCACACGCTCATGTGCCAGGCCGTGTAATAGCCTGACTTGCAACCTTTTGAAAGCTACAGGGGATAAACGATCGTATCGTCTGGTCGTGTATCACACACGGCTAAGACACACGCCTGTATCTCCACCTGTGTGGACAAAAATAGGCTATTTTCAAGCCATTTTTCTAACCCAAACTAGCATGTTCCTACAAGCATATTTGCACACAATTACAAGCCATAACAAGGCACCAAAATCATGCATATTCTAGCCTTACACATATGATATACTCATATACAGCTAATATGCCCTTAGGCTCCACAAATGATAGCAGGTAAACATGTATAATCATGTACTCTATTTGATAAAAATACTCAACTAACCTTTAAGCATATTTGTATCAATACATACCATTAAATTTACTAACTAAAAACTTACTAAATGGTGTCAAATCTACCATTCAACAAATAACATCAATAACCATATAAGCTATTCAAACAAAAGTACAAATTTTTAACATTTCCAACAAATTACAAGCCATATATAATATGCATATTTAAACTATAACTTCATCATCCATAATTCAAGCATATCAAGCCAAACATCATCCAAATTATGGCTATCATTTACATGCCAAAACTAAGTTCATTTTATCACCAAAATGCCATAACACAAGCCAAACCAATTGGCTATTTCAACAACCAAAACACATAGGCCAACATTAGTCAAAATACCTATACATGCCATTGAAACCAAAATTAAACAACCGAAAGTACCAAAAGAGTCGATGGATAGTGTGATATAGCTCTGACAAACTTCCAACCCAAACAAGCTTTGAATACATTATAAAACACGAAAACTGACACAAAGTAAGCATTTAAGCTTAGTAAGTTCATATAACTTAAAACATAACTTACCATTTAATCACAAAATAGGTAAGATAAACATAGAATATCCCAACATAATTTGGCCAAATGCCTAAGCACATATACACCAACCATGTTAGCAATGTAAATACATATACAAACCAATAATCATGGATGAGCAGACGAATTGATTAAGTCTCATATACATGTATCATCCAATTCAACTTTACATATACCATGTAACAACATTTCCATATAATTCATATGTACCCCTATAATAGTCTGTAATGAACCCTTACCATTTAATATTAGAATAATGCCCGTTGAACCATTTAGAATACTATTGGATACCCGAGATACCTCACACATAGTGTGCTAAATCATATAACTGTAATCCATCAAATCTTGTACATGTATGCTCACTCGAGGTATAAAAATGAGCTAGCTCACACGAGCTGTGGGTCGGAACGTAGCTACACGATGCTGCTCACACGAGCTGCGGAGTATCCACAACACATGTTGGACCTTAGCCATCGGTAGGACGTTCAAGACCAGCACCCAAATAATGTAAATCCTAATGACATGTCATTTGTATTCTATGAATTCCTAAGGTTCAAATGGGGCCCGATAATCATCGTACATCATTGGATATGTATTCGATATATATGTATCAATTAAAAACATATAAACTCGATTTAATTACACGAACTTACCTCGATGAGTATATGTAGATATGAAGGCGATTAATTCGAGACATTCTCTTTGCCCCGATATAAAGCTGTATGAGGTTTGTCTTGATCTATACGGATAAATTTAGCTCTATTTAATATATATTTCATTCAATTTGACTCAAAATCTTATTTTTCCAAAATTACCATTTCACCTCTATACTTTTAATTTCTTCTAATTTAGTCCCTAGCTCATAAAAAAAGAAATTCATTAAATTTCACCACAACCCACTATGGCAGAATATCAACTAGGTCCCTAGCAAGCCTTATATTTCATTTATTTCACAATTTCACCATGTATGATTTTCTATTTTTCAATTTAATCCTTATTTGACAATTTTACCAAAATATCACTTAACAAAAGCTGTTTATATAACGACAACTATCCATGTTCTATCATCAAACATCAAAACTCATGTATATTCATTAATGGTAAAACCCTAATAGTTTAACAGTTTCACAAATTAGTCCCCGGGTTAGCTAGATTAAGCTACAACAATCCCAAAAACATAGAAATCATTAAAAATGGAACAAAAATTACATACCAATAAAGAAAACAAGAATGGCTGAACCCTAGCTCAACAATGGCTTCTTTTCTTTCTAATTTTTAGTTGAAGACAATGTTTAACTTATGATTTAATGACCAAATTACATAATTAACCTTTTAAAACATTATTAATTTCACAAATGTCAAGCCATCACATTCCACTATCTTCATTAGTGGTCTAATTACAATATAAGGACTCAAACTTTAAAGTCCTATAGCTATTTAATACCTTTAGCTATTAGAACTCAACTTTTTCACTTTACACAATTTAGTCCTTTTTATCGAATTGAGCATGTAAATGGAAAAATTTCTTAATGAAATTTTTATACGGTACTACTATCATGTAGTAGGCAATAAAATAATAAGAAAATAAATTTTTTGTCTTCGAATTTGTGGTCCTAAAACCACTATTCTGATTTCACTGAAAACGAGCTATTACAACTCTCCCCCTAAAGGAATTTTCGTCCCTAAAAATCTTACCAGAAAAGAGGTTCAGATATTGCTTTCTCATAGCTTCCTCAGGTTCCTAGGTGGCTTCTTCTATTTCGTGTCGTTGCCAAAGAACTTTTACTACAGCTATGTTCTTATTTCTTAACTCTTTCACTGCTCGTGCCAGAATTCTTACTGATTGTTCATTGTACAATATATTAGGTTGAATCTCAACATCCATCGGGGAGATAACATGTGAAGGGTCATATCGGTACTGTCGTAACATAGACACGTGAAAGACATCATGAATCTTTTCTAATTTTGATAGTAAAGCTAATCGATACGCAACAGGTTTGACTCTTTCAGTAATCTAATTACGGTACGATAAATCATGGACTTAATTTTCCTTTGTGACCGAACCAAAGAATTTTCTTCCAGGGCGATACTTTCAAGAGTACTTTATTGCCGACTTGAAATTTTATATCTATACGTTTAAGATCCGCATATGATTTCTGACGATCTGAAACTAATTTTAAATTGTCTCGGATCACTTTTACATGTTCTTCAGTCTCACAAATCGAATCAACCCTGTCTTTTTCTCACTGAGCTTGGTCCAGTATAACGAAGTTCAACATTTACGACCATACAAAGCCTCATATGGTGTCATCTTTATGCTCAACTGAAAACTATTGTTATACACGAATTCAACCAAAGGTAAATATTTCTCCTAGCTGCTTTCGAACTCTAATACACAACAATGAAGCATATCTTCGAGATTCTGAATCACTCACTCGGACTGACTAACAATTTGAGGATAAAATAAGGTGCTAAATTGCAATCCCGTACCTAGAGCTTTCTGTACCTTTTTCCAGAATCGTGATGTAAGCCGCAGATCTCTATCTGAGATGATGGAAATTGGCGCCCCATGTAATCTGAGAATCTTAGAAACATATAATTCAGCTAACCTCTCAAGGGAGAAATCTGTACGTACCGGAATAAAAAGTGTTGACTTCATCAAATGATCAACGATAACTCAAATGGCATCTTTGTTTCTCGGAGATAGGGGTAAACCCAATACGAAATCCATAGTAACTCGATCATATTTCCACTTGGGTATCATCACTAGTTGTAATAATCTAGAAGGTACCTGATGTTCAGCTTTAACTTGCTGACATTCTAAACATTTAGATATAAAGTAAAAAATTGCACATTTCATTCTTAGCCACCAATACATCTGTTTCAAATCACTGTACATTTTATTACTTCCCGGATGAACAAATAAAGTACCAGTATGAGCTTCATGCAAGATTCTCTAAATGAGCTTTGGATTTTTTTGTACACAAATTCTACCTCTAAACAATAAACAATCATCAGGTCGAAACTAAAATTCTGAATCAGAAATCGACTCACACTGTGCCCGCTTTGCTAACAACTTGCCATCGCATTTTTGAGCTTCACAGATCTACTATAAAAATATCAGTCTAGCTCTTAAATCGGCTAATATCGAGCCATCATCAGATAATATCAGTCGAGTATTCATCGCTCGTAGAGAAAATAAAGACTTTCTAGTCGAGGCATCAGCAACCACATTCGCTTTTCCTAGATGATAATCAATGATCAACTCATAATCTTTTAACAGTTTGAGCCATCTGTACTGTCTCAGATTCAAATCTTTCTGCGACATTAGATACTTCAAAACTCTTATGATCATCAAATATATGACATTTTTCACCGAACAAATGGTGTTACTAAATTTTCAACGCAAACACAATAACTGTCAACTCTAAATCATGCGTCGGATAATTCCTTTCGTGCGGCTTTAACTGCCTGGAAGCATAAGCTATCACTTTGCCTTCTTGCATTAAAACACAGCCTAAACCATTTAAAGATGCATCACTGAAAATCACAAACTCTTTACCCAATTCTGGCTGAACCAGAACTGGTACCTCGGTTTACAATGCTTTCAACTGATTCAAACTTTGCTGACACTTCTCAGACCATTCAAACTACACATCTTTTCATAATAATCGCGTCATCAATGTAGCTATCATCGAGAACCCTTTGATGAATCTTTGGCAATAACCAGCTAATCCCAAAAAACTTCTAACTTCCGATACATTTACTGGTTGTTTCCAATAAAAAAATTTTTAAAATTTTACTAGGATCAACTTTGATGCTTTTAGCTGATACTATATGTCCCAGAAAACTAACTTATCTGAGCCAAAACTCACATGTGCAAAATTTAGTAAAAAGTTGTTTACCTCGCAAAGTTTGCAACACAATTTTCAAGAGTTCAACATGCTTGGTGTCATCTCGTGAATATATCAGAATGTCATCAATAAATACCATAACAAATCTATCTAAAAATGGTCTGAAGATTTTGTTCATCAAATCCATAAATACTGCAGGTGCATTAGTTAAACCAAACAGCATCACAAGAAATTCATAATGTCTGTACCTGGTTCTGAATGCAATTTTTGGCACATCTAAATATTTAACACGTAATTGATAGTAGCCAGAACGAAGGTCAATCTTCGAAAATACTGTGGCACCTTTCAACTGATCAAACAAATCATCAATACGAGGCAATGGATTTTTTTTTCTTAATTGTAACCTTGTTGAGCTGATGATAATCAATACACAATCTCATCGATCAGTCTTTTTTCTTAACAAACAAAATCGGTGCACCACAAGGTGAGAAACCAACAAGGTGAGAAACAGGGTCTGGCAAAACCCCTATCTGTCAACTCTTGCAACTGTGATGGTGCTATCAATAGAAGCAATTCTGTAAGGTGCTATTGATATCGGTGATGTCCTAGATACTAGTTCAATCGCAAACATAACCTCTCTGATCGGCGATAATCTAAGTAACTCCTCTAGAAATACATCAGGATACTCACAAACTACTGGCACTAATTCAAACTTCGATTCAAAAACTTTAGTATCCAATACATAAGCAAGGTGAGCATTGCAACCTTTTCTCACATATTTCTGTGCTAACATAGGAGATATAACAACAGAGAACCCACTCACACTATCTGATTCAATTGAAGCATTTCACCATTCTGACATTTCAAAACAATAAGCTTTCGTCTACAATTCACAATAGCGTTGTGTAGAGTTAACCAATCCATGCCCAAAATCACATCAAGCTCATCAAACGGTAATAGCATCAAATTAGTCGAATAACTTTAACCCTGAATAATCAAAGGATAGTTCTTGAAAACTTTATCAACTAGCACATACTAACCAAGGAGGTTCGACACTTTAACCAAGAATTCAGTGGACTCAACAGGTAAATTCTTATTAGTTAGTAAACTCCTGCATACAGTACAATGAGTTGATCCCGGATCAATCAAAGTAGTAACATCAGTATCAAAAATAGAGAAAGTACCAGTAATAACATCTGGTGCAGAAGCATCATCTCGCGTGCGAATAGCATAAGCCCTAGCTGGTGCTCGTGCCTCAGATCTCACTGCGGTGTCTTTCATTACCCCACGACTACCACTCACATTTTTAGGATTACGAGGTGGTCTACCTCTCGCAGCAATGTTGCTCGGCATCGTAGTCTGAGCTTTCTCTTTCTCAAATTTCCCAAACAATCTCTAATATAGTGGTTGAAGCATGCCCCGTTCCTCGAATATCTTACACATGGTGGACTCAATTGAGATGCATTCCTGAGCATATTTATTAAGTCTGATAAACTCCAGCTCATACTCTGACACAAACATACGACCCTGTTTGAGTTTAAGAAATTCCTTACATTTTTTATCTAGAAACCTCTGACTAATGTATTTCTTTCGGAACTCAGTTTGGAAGAAATCCCATGTGATCTGGTTTCTCGGCACTACAGAAATTAACGTGTTACACCACAGCTAAGCCGAATCTTTCAATAACAATACCGCACAATTGACACACCTGGCCGGTGAACAAGAAAACTCATCAAAAACCCTGATTTTATTCTCTAACCAGAATTCTACTCTCTCGGGATCATCTTCAGCAGTAGCTCTAAATTCCTTAGCCCCATACTTACGAATCTTATCAACAGGTGGATTACTAGCACATAATGGTTCCATACCTTGAGGAATAACGGGGACTGGTTGGGGAACAGGAGGGGTGGAGGTTATTGAGCTCGATTCGATATCATTGTTATAAGCAAACATGGTTTAAAATAGTCAGGAGATACCACACTATCACAGGTTATATAATGGCATGTATAGCTAGACTCATATATGCTAAGTTCAGTTTAAGAATCAACTAAACCTGGCTCCGATACCAATAAATGTAACACTCCTAACTCGTATCCATCGCCAGAACAGGGTTACTAGGTATTACCAGAGTTTTCAAATCAAACGAACATAAATTCCAAACATTTCAAATCATATCAATAATCATAGTAAAACCAATCCAAAACATACATATTGTCCCTTAAACAAGCCCTCGAGGCCTTAAAAACATGTTAGGAACAAGTTAGGACTAAAACGGAAACTTAGAGAGGTTTTCATAAATTAGTGAAAATTTTCAACACTGCAGGGGTCACACGACCATGTGGCCAACCCATGCGGGCATTCAAAGTAAGGACACACAGTCGTGTCCAAACCTGTGCCAGTGCCCGTGTAACTCACTAACTTGGGTCACACAGCCAGGCCGTGTGCTAGGCCTTGTAACAACTTGACTTGCAACCCTTTGAAAGCTACAGGGGATACACGACCGTGTCGCCTGGCTGTGTATCACACACGACTTAGATACACACACGTGTCTCTGCCCGTGTGGATGAAAACTAGGCTTTTTTCAAGCCATTTTTCTAACCCAAACTAGCATGTATCTATAAGCATATTTGCGCAGAATTACAAGCCATAACAAGGCACCAAAATCATGCATATTTTAGCTTCACACATATGGTATACTCACATACAACGAATATGCCCTTAGGCAGCTCAAATGACAACATAAAAACATGTATAATCATGTACCCTATTTGACCAAAATACTCAACTAACTTTTAGCCATATTTGTATCAATAAATACCATTGAATTTACTAACCAAAAACTTACCAAATGGTGCCAAATATACCATTCAACAAATAACATCAATAACCATATAAACCATTCAAAGAAAGTAAAAATTCTCAACATTTCCAACAAATTACAAGCCACATATAATATGCAAATTTAAACCATAACTTTATCATCCATAATTCAAGCATATCAAGCCAAACATCATCCATATTAAGGCTGTCATTTACATGCCAAAACTAGGTTCATTTTATCACTAAAATGCCATAACACAAGCCAAACCAATTGGCTATTTCAACAACCAAAACACATAGGCCAACATTAGCCAAAATACCTATACATGTCATTATAACCAAAATTAAACAACTGAAAGTACCAAAAGACTCAATGGATAGTGTGATATATCTCTGACAAACATCCAACCCAAACGAGCTTCGAATACACTATAAAACACAAAAAATGACACAGAGTAAGCATTTAAGCTTAGTAAGTTCATATAACTTAAAACATAACTTACCATTTAATCACAAAATAGGTAAGATAAACATAATATATCCCAACATAATTTGGCCAAATGCCTAAGCACATATACACCAACCATGTTAGCAATGTAAATATATATACAAACCAATCACTACACCAGAATAGGCTTTTAACGGCACTTTTTGTGGCGTTTGGAACAAAAGCGCCACAAAAAATCGAGCATTAGCGGCGATTTAGCCAAAGCGCTGCTAAAGGTAGAGCATCAGCGGCGATTATCCGGAAGCGCCGCTAAAAATAGGAATTAGAGGCGTTTTATATAAAGCGCCACAAAAAACCTAAGACCAACGGCATCGTTTTTGCGATTTTTTAAACCTTTAGCGGCGTTTTTGTGTAAGTGCCGCTAATGCTCCGATCTTTCGCGGCGTTTTTGTGAAAGCGCCACTAATTCCCCGATCTTTAGCGGCGATTTCGTCTAAGCGCCGCTAATGCTCGGATCTTTAGCGGCGTTTTTGTCTATGCGCCGCTAATGCTCGGGTCTTTAGCGGCGTTTTTATACAAGCGTCGCTAATTCTCGGATCTTTAGCGGCGTTTCTAACTGAGCGCCACTAATTCTCTTGTCTTCAGCGGCGTTTGTATTTAAGCGTCGCTAATGTATTTACCTTTAGCGGCGTTTTTGCCGAAGCGCCGCTAATAGTAACAAAAATCTTATAAGTTGAAATAATTAATATTTTGTTCTATTTATTATATAGTGGGACAATTTACATTTAAATTATAATTAACAAATAATATTGATTAATATAAAAAGTTTTTATTAAAGAGAAGTCGTATATATATAACAACTAACTATTTATAACAGTTGATTATTTAAACTACTTTACGATAGAAAATATATTAAATTATGAATAAAATAAAATATAATAAAACTTAAATTGTTGTATTAATGTAAAGAATAAATTAAAAATAGAATTAACTTTTATAAGAGTAATAAATTTTGGTAGTATATATTGTTCGACTAATTTATACAAATTAAATATATATATTAATTAACAATTAATTATTAATGACTATATTTTATGATTAATTATATATATTAAACATTTAGGGAATTTTTTATGGACGGTATTTTAAGGAGTACGGGGTATAGATTTAAGGTAATTGGGATTTAAGGTTAATTTAGGGGTTAGAGGTTTAGGGGTTTGAGATTTAGGGTTAATTTCAACGGTCATGTACAGGGTTTAATTAATTAGATTTGTTTTGATTATTTTTATGGTGAATATATATGTTCTTATATATTTGTAAAATAGATATTCCAGAATAAATTTAATATATATATTGAATATTATAATAGGTAGATCATGATCATCACTTTATGCATGTCGATTGATAATTTATAATTTGAGACTTGTATATTAATTATCTTGTATATTTAAAACATTTAACCGCCCTAATAACCATTAATTGATTTTTTGATATATATATATGGTTAATTAGTAGCAATATACCGATGCAAAAATATCGATACTTAAGTTCAAAATGATAAAACTTATATTTAGATCCATATATACAAAAATTTTTGTCATAAAGATATTGCTAGCATATATTTCAACTAATTTGTACAACATTTTTAACTACTATATAATATATATATATATATATAATTAATTAACTTGTATGTTTAATAGATTTTCACTATATTTTGTGATTATTAAAGAATATTAATTTAGGGAATTTTTGGGTTTGGTCGGGGTTTAGACGGTCATGATAGGGTTTCTTAAGAGGTTAATATTAGATTGATTAATTTTTACGGTAAATATATATATTTGTAAAATAAATCCAGATGATCAATTAATTTAATTAATATATATATTAACGAAGTTTAGTATAGTTTATATTATAATTATTAATTATTAATAGATATATATATATATAATAGGTGCGTGGTAGTTAGATGATCATTTTATGGATGCATGTTAATTTATAATTTGAAGATTGTTAAATGATACAATTAACTAATAATACTTGTATATTTAAAACATTTAACCAAATATTTAACGGCCATTTGAAATTTTTGATATATATGGATATATATATATAGTTATTAATTATTTAATTTGTATATATAGGACCAAAATAATCTTGGTATAAATAAATAAACAAATAAATAAGCAGGTAATTATGTATTTGTTAGGTAATTAATTATTTAAATGTAAGATCCCAAAAAAAAAGAGAAATTTAGCGGCGTTTCTATATAAAAACGCCGCAAAAGGTAGCCTTTACCAGCGTTTTAGTCAAAAACGCCAGAAATATTGCAATATACGACGTCGTTACGTGTTAGGGAATCAGTTTCTATTGTGGCATTTTATAGGTAAGCGCCACTAATATTCTTGATACTCTATCAGACCGGCGTCGTTTCAGTTGAATGATATACTCTATTATTGGCGTTTTTCGGCAAAACGCCATAAATATGTGTACAATTTTGTGAAAACGTCACCGTTTGTTTGTGTAATTGAAAATTTGATGTTTAGGGGTTAGGGGGATTTAGGGTTTAAGGGTTATGCTTTAGGGGTTAGGGGATTTAGGGGTAATGGGTTAGGGGGTTATGGATTTGGGGTTTAGGGTTTCAACGGTTATGTTAGAGTTTAAGTTATTAGATTAATTAGTTTTATTAATTTTTATATCAAATATGTTCTTATATATTTCTAAAATATATAATAATAAATTTAATATATTGAAATTATGAGTATATAGTTTAAATTTATTTATTTATCAATAAAATTAAATATTATAAATTTCAAATACAAAAAAAATAAAAGTTGTCTACTATTAATTATTGTTTAATCAATTATATATAACTATTTTATGATCATTAAAGATTTAGGGATTATTTTGGATGGCCGTGCTATTTTAAGGATTAGGGGGTATATATGGATTTAAGGTTTGGGATATAAGGGTTAGGGGTTTAGGGGTTACGAGTTACGGGCTAAGGGTTAGTGGTTTAGAATTTAGGGTTTAGGGTTTCAGGGGTCAGATAAGGGTATTAGGTTAGTTTAGATTAATTTCTTTAAATAATGTTTTAAAAAATCAATTTAAAGTACCAATTGATATCAATTGGTATAATGTTTTTGTCATTTAAATATTATTTTAAATAGAATTAAGTTTAATAAGTTAAAAAATAGTTTGAAATATGCATTAAAGCTTTATTAAACGGTGCCGTTTCAGATTATAACTTAAGTTTTTAGTGGCGTTTTTTGGAAACGCCGCAAATATACAAGAAATAGTGGCGTTTTCCTAACAAACGCCGGAATGGTGTCTTAAAATTTTGGCAAAACGACGCCATTTCTATTCATCGTGTTTTAACTTTGCCATTTTCTCTATAGGCAGAACACAATAAATGTAAATGTAATCGAGGAAAAACGAAAGTGATTGAAACGAAAGAGAAAATACAAAGGAAAAAAGGGAGAGGGGAACTCATAAATCGGGTGAAACGAAGCATCAGTTGAGCCAATCTTGACAGGATAGTATCAAAGTTGCGGAATTTGTGGTTAAAAGGTAAGCTTTTTTTCTTTTAAAATGTTGTATCTTGATTTAGGGTTTGGGTTAAGTGTAATTTGGGAAATTGGGGTTTAAATAATAAATTCAATCACCAAGCTTTGGCCTGTTTGTTTGGGAATTCGGGGAATTTGGGAATTTTTGCGTGTCTAGGGTTTGGGAAGAAGTACCGATCCTGGGTTTGCTTTCTAGTTTGTTCTTCTCATTGTTGAAGAGTTAACATTAACAGTTGTTCTTATGTTCAACTTTTGTTCAAGGTACTCACACTGCATTTGCCCAACTGTTAAAGAAAGGAGAACTCAAAATTTTTTGTTAACGATTTGTTACTGCCTTATTGATCAGCTCGTATTTAGGTAAGTTTCCTAAACTTAATTAGTTAATCAAAATGTCCTTCTGATGAAATTCAGATGTTCTCTTCTATTTTTTTTTCTGTTATTATTATCTTATTTGCTACTTGGATTTCTTTGTGGAATTGAAAATATATTTTTTTTAAAAGCGCGAGCTTTTAGGTCTTTTTTATTGTTAATGTGTTATGTGGTCAATTAATGGATTCAGGAGGGACATAGGCTTCTAATTTTGTAAGATGCCATAATAAATTGTGGTATATTATTCTTTTGCAAATAATTTGTTATATTTTGTTAACATGTTGCTAAATCGATTATGTGTATTGAAGAAGCAAATTTGTCTTAAAAAATGTGCTCATTATGTATGTGTATATGAGTGAATGATGGTGACTTGCTGTAATTTGTTTGAAATCGAAATTCATTTTGTATTGCGCTTTCTTGATGCACCAGTAAAATTAGGAGTCAACCAATAATTGCTTGGCATTCTAAGGTTAATCTTTGGGCACTTAATTTGGTTAATTGGCATTTTAACGCTGACAAGTTAAACTTCATTTGTTTTATGAGAGACTGGGTTTGGGGCTTTTGGCGAAAATAAAATTTTATGTTACAGCTGTAGATGTTATTTTTATGCATCATTGGAACAGATACTGATATTATCAGGTTGCATTCTTTTGCAGTGACTACCAGTTCAAGCTTCTGCTTATTGGAGATTCTGGTGTTGGAAAATCTTGTCTTCTTTTGAGATTTGCTGTAAGTTTCTTGACTTACGTTTCCATTTGAAAGCAAATGTCTACATTGTAGAGATCTATTTTCCTCATCATACATTCTTAGTTTATAATACTATTGCCCTGAATGCTTATATCCATGTATGATGCTAGATTGTAATAATGATTCATTAAAAAATTTAACTGCATATAACATGTGTCTTGAGACAGTGAAATGTGCACTTCACCAGTTTGGACATAGGCAGTTGTGGCCTCTGAATCTTGTCACTATATTTAGTTGTATAAAAAGAAGCATCAAACATGTGGAATTTTGGATATTTCCAGATGGTTATGCAGGACAAAATCATGAACCTGAGATTTTGTAATTTCTTCTATGAAGTGTGGCCTACGCTTCTATGAATTTGAAGAATTTGTCTATTTTTGTGTTTCAAAACATTCATTTTCTTGGATAGCAAGATTATCATTCATGTATGACCAAAGAACAAGTTATGGGATAAAGGAAATAAGCATGATTACCACAGAATTGAATGAATGATTAGAGGTCAAAGGCAAATGAAATAAGCATCGATCAAGATTTGAATAAGGCTTTATTTTATGCAAATTAATTTCATAACAAAGCCAGCTGCAAATAGGTAAATAATCATAATTAATTTGAACACCAAATAATCATACAATGAGTTCTTAGCAGCCATGAAAATAATTCAACATCTGCTCCTGTTTTTCCTATAATTTTTGAATAATAGACCTCAGTTCATCACATTCCTAGTGCATTCAAGTCTCACATTACAGAATTCATAATTAATTTCTTTCTTCGCTAAGAATTTTAATGAAATTAATAAAATTGTAAAATTCTCATAAGCATTTTACTTAAAATAAGATATTTCATTTAAATAATAGCGTTATAAACATTGAGATACCAAATTATGTAAAAATTAAAATATAAATATAAAATCTCAAATTTACTGAATAGTAAAAATTAAAATATAAATATAAATATAAGATATTACATAACTTACATTAGTTAATATACATAAATTACATAACTTACATTAATATTATACATAAATTACATAACTTAGTTAATTAATATTATACATAACTTACATTAATATTATACATAAATTACATAACTTAATTAGTTAATTTACATAAATTACATAACATAATTAGTTAATATACATAAATTACATAACTTAGTTATTTAATATTATACATAACTTACATTAATATTATACATAAATTACATAACTTAGTTAATTAATATTATACATAACTTACATTAATATTATACATAAATTACATAACTTAATTAGTTAATATACATAAATTACATAACATACATTAATATTATACATAAATTACATAACTTAGTTATTTAATATTATACATAACTTACATTAACATTATACATAAATTACATAACATAATTAGTTAATATACATAAATTACATAACATAATTAGTTAATATACATAAATTACATAACTTAATTAGTTAATATACATAAATTACATAACTTAATTAGTTAATTATACATAAATTACATAACTTAATTAGTTAATATACATAAATTACATAACTTAATTAGTTAATTATACATAAATTACATAACATACATTAATATTATATGAAATTACATAACTTAGTTATTTAATATTATACATAACTTACATTAATATTATACATAAATTACATAACTTAATTAGTTAATATACATAAATTACATAACATACATAATATATAACTTACGTAGCTTAATTATACTTATTCCTAAATCCTAAACCCGTGCACATTATTGTCAAGATTAGGCTTCAAGAAATAAGAAATGGATCGGTCTTGGATGAATTTGTCAAGGGTAAGCGACGATTATTGAAATGGAGTACAAACTTTTCTAGATTTTGCATTTCAATATGCAAGCCAAGAGAACATGATTCTTTGCCCGTGTAAGAAGTGTGTCAACATAAACTGGCATTATCGTGAAGTTGTATACGAGCATCTAATTGTTGATGGGTTTGTTCGTGGTTATAAACAATGGTTTTTTCATGGAGAATGCCCGCCTAGTACTTCCTTTTCAAGGATGGATGTATCCTATGATAGTACTGCTTACCATCATCGTTAGAGGGATGATATGGAAGGATGTTGGGAAGCATTTAATATTCACAGTCATGGTTTACAGTCGTTCCCACCTGACTTTGTGCCATCTGATGATTGTAATCTCGGTGGAAATGCTTTTACCGAACCCAGAAGATGTGTACATCATGAAGAGCCGAATGGAGAAGCGGCAAAGTTCTACGCTACTTAATGAGATGAACGAAGAACTATATGAGGATCGAAATTTTCAAAATGTCTTTCGCATTCGTCTTTTCCAGTTAAAATGTTTGGGAGGGTGGACCGAACTCATTGACAATCTTTGTTAGAGTTTTTGAGAGAAATGTTTCGTTTGCAAAGATCCTCATCATGCAAATATATGAAGAAAATGATAAAAGACTTAGGTCTTGGGTACAACAAAATCCATAGTTGCCGAATGATTGCATGTTGTATTGGGGCGATCGGAGAAACCAACAAGATCTTGTCATGTATGCGGCGAATCCGTTGGATAAATAGAAACACAGAAGATGGGAACGACGATGAAAATGATGCACAGCCAAGAAAGAAGCCGGTCAAGATTTTGCGGTATTTTCCGCCGATACCAAGGCTTCAAAGGCTTTTCATGTCCTCGAAGACAGCGGAGTCAATGACGTGGCACCATGAAGGACGAACCGATGATGAATTATTAAGGCATCCGGCAGATTCTTTAGTTTGGAAATCATTTGACAATAAATTTCCAAGCTTTGCAAGCGATCCCAGGAGTGTGAGGCTTGGCCTAGCATCTGATGGATTTAATCCTTACAAGATCATGAATACTGCATACAGTACTTGGCCAGTGGTGTTTGTTCCTTACAATCTGCCTCCGTGGATTTGCATGAAACAATCTTCCCTTATCTTATCTATGATTATCCTTGTAGAGAAAGGGCCCGGGAATGATATCGACATTTATTTACAGCCACTTATTGAAGAGTTAAAACAATTATGGGCTGGTGTCGAGACATACGATGTGCTGAGAAATGAGAACTTTAATTTACGTGCAGCTCTGATGTGGACCATTAATGACTTCCCCGCTTATGCCAATTTATCCGGTTGGAGTGCCAAGGGTCGTTATACGTGCCTTTGTTGTGCTGCACAAACATGTTTGCAATGGTTATACAATGGGAAAAAGTTCTCTTACATGGGGCATCGTCGGTGGTTACCAGAAAATCATAGATTTAGATCTCAGAGTTCGGCATTTGACGGTACTGAAGAGTTCAGAGAAGCTCCTTCGCAGACAAGTGGATCTGAAATCTTGTTAATGTTGGAAGATATGAATTTCAGTTATGGGAAGATGAATCAACCGCCAAACACACAAAGACATAGAAGATCAAATGATGAAGCTGATGATAACTCCGATGAAGAGGATGATCCTAATGAGGCGGACTTGTGGAAAAAAAGAAGTATTTTTTTTGAGTTGCCTTATTGGGAGCACCACCTTTTACGACACAATCTTGATGTTATGCATATTGAGAAAAATGTCTGCGAGAACATTGTGCATACAATTTTGAATGTAGATGGAAAATCAAAAGACAATCTTGAGTCGATTTGATTTAGTTCGGATGGAATTGACCGATCTTCATCCGAATCAACTTTGAATGGTAAATATCGGTTGTCGCTTCTATCTTCTCAATGTCGAAGAGAGAAAGAAGTGTTCTGCATGGTGTTGAAGGATATAAAGGTTCCCGATGCGTATGCATCTAATATATCTCGATGTGTTAGTGTTAAAGATCGAAGACTATATTCGCTAAAATCACATGACTATCACATCTTGATGCAAGATTTACTGCCAGTTGCTCTACGATGTTGTATTTCGAAGAAGGTGACGTCTTGTATAATTGAACTATCCAATATAATGAAAGCCATTTGTGGCAAAGTTTTAGATGTTCAAGAACTTCAGAAGGTACAGGATCGAGTCGCTTTAACTTTATACAACATGGAGAAAATCTTCCCACCTTCCTTCTTCACTATTATGGTTCACTTGATAATCCATCTCCCGCATGAAGCAATTCTTGGCGGACCCGTTTTCTATCGATGGATATATCCCATAGAAAGGTGTTAATCGAAATTTTTAAAATTTTCCTTCATTCACCTATATGCCTTTAGTTACAACTTTTGATAATGTTGTATACTGTGTTTAGGTTCCTATCCAAATTAAAGTCTTATTGCCGCAACAAGCGTTATCCAGAAGGATCGATTGCTGAAGGCTACTTGGCAGAGGAATGTATGACCTTCTGTTCAAGATATTTGGAAGATGTTGAAACAAGGTTGAATAGACCAAATAGAAATGCTGGACTCACGGATCATAACTTGGCCGATAATTATTTGTTCCAAAGTTTTGGAGAACCAATCGGTAAAGTTGAAATTACAGAATTAGATGATTTATCGTGGGTTCAAGCACATCGATATGTTCTGTTTCACCACGAATCAGTCGAACCTTTACGCAAGTAAGTTCTACAAATTTGTTGGATATTCATCATTTAAAAACTGTTTATAGTCTAACAAACTGAACATATTTTTAACATAGTGAGTACAAACAAATATTAAGATCTTGTTCGCGCTTCCTAAGAACACAACATCGAGATATCAATAAGTTGTTTACAGAATCATTTCATGAACGGTTAAGCCAAACGGTATGTAATTGGAGCTTTCACCGACAAATAATAATATTTACTCAAAACATTTTTAAATACAATTGTTTACTTTCCATTCAATAGGTTTGGAGTGGGAAGAACGTCACCGACGAAGTTAAATGGCTTTCCCAAGGTCCAAATCGGGTGGTTAAAAGATATAGTGCGTTCCTCATAAACGGATTCAGATTTCATACAAAATATCGCGAGAGATTGAGGAGAACGCAAAATTGTGGAATAGTGGTTAATTCCTCAATTACAAGTTATGCTAGTGCTAGGGACAATAATCTGTGGAGGAAATGTGGAATATTTTGGACTTCTTCTCGACATAATTGAGTTGGATTACTACGGCAAATGGAAAGTTGTCTTATTTTGAGGTGATTGGGTCGATGTTAATACTGCACGTGGAATCAAGCATGATCAATTTGGTTTCACAATGGTAAACTTCGCTCGATTGATTCACACAGGACAACAATTGATTGATGAGCCGTATGTATTTTCTTCTCAAGTCAAACAAGTTTTTTATTCAAAAGACCCAACTGATGAGGGCTAGTACGTTGTACTCCATAACATCCCTAGAGACTTGTTTGACATGGGCAGTGGAAGTAGACATGACATTGACGACAGAACAGAAACTTTGCCATTTCCAGAACAGAACTTAAACGAAAACATCCCTAGTACTAGTACACAATTTCAATGGGTCCGCCAGGATACGGATGAAGAGATTTACGAATTATAATGTATTAACTTTATACGATTATCTAATTACATCTACGAATGATGATATTTCAACTATTTTATATGTGAAATTATTGTTGTAATTGTATACTAAGTGTTCAACTAATTTATTTGTATTGCAGATAAAATGCCTAGAAGAAACGTGCGATCGCACCGCATTGTTCAAGGTACTCCAAACTCGGAGGAAACAAACAGTACTGAACAACAGACTGCTATTGGATCTTCAAATGTTCCGGTTACACCTGAGGAACCTATAGAAGTTCAAAGTAATTTAACATTTAATTTACATGTGTGTTGACTTCTTGTTTGTTTATTTTTAAATTTCGTATATTACAATACTTTTATTTTTCAGATGAAACTGGTGGGACGCGGAGAGGTCGCGGACGTATGGTACTGAGCGATTTATACGACCTAGATCCAGTCAAGCGTGTCCAAGTATCCAGTAATAGCTTTGGTCAGCCTGTTGGATCAGAAGCTCGCCTTTTAGCAGGATACATGGGCATTCTAGCACGGAATGCAAATATGTTGCCAATTAACTTCGAGTCATGGCAGAAAGTGTCCGAAAGTAACAAGAACCAAGCTCTCAATAACATTAAGGAAACAAAACGTGTATGTCATTTATAATACTTGGGTTTAAGATTAGTTTACATTTACTTTCTTAAGTTGTGTTTTTTGTAGGCGAGATTTGCTCTAGAGGTCTCCGATGCTTATGTAAAGAAGGCATTGGGAAAAAGATGGAGAGACCATAAGAGCACTTTAAAGAAAGACTATTTTAAGACAAAAACAACACTCGATGAGAGATTACAAAATGTCCCACGGAATCTTTGAGGTACCGATGGGAAGAGGTCGTTAGATTTTGGACTTGAAGAAAGGAGAGGTATGTGTAACTTATAAAATTTTGTAATTATTTTGGCGTATAGTATTTCCTAATTAACGTACTAATAATTTCATAATGTAGGATCGTGAAGAAGTTGGAAAAAAGTAGGCGACAACAATAATTCACTCACAATTTTGGGTCGAAAAGTTTTGCGTGTGTAGCTCATGCGAGGTATTTTCAATTTTTAATATTGGCGGATATTTATTACTTACTTACAATAATATTTTTACTATTGTATTGTAGGAGCGTCGTCCGGTCAAAAAGTTGGACGCCTTCAACTTTTGACATTACACATAGGAAGAAAGATGGAAACCACATGACTCAAGTCGCTGCGAAATTATGGTACGTTTGCTTAATTAATACAATTTCACTTGTTTTAATTATTTATAGTGTTTATTTTCTAATGATTTATTCCATTTATTCTAATGCAAATATTGTTAAGTTATGTTGCATTGGGTCTTTTAATATATATTATGCTCCTAACTATTTGATTTATTTTTAGGAAAAATTGAAGGATAAAAGGCGAGTATCTGGGCGATTGCTTCCAAGTGATAGTTCTGCTCATATTGACGACATTGATAACCGGATTATCACCAAGTTTTGGGTCTGAAAGGTATGGTGGGTTCAATTTCAAGGATCTTTTGTTAACCCATCCCAATATTTTGGATCTAGCTCAAACAATATATGCCTTGAAGTCGAGCGAAGTCAAGTTCGAGAGGTTAAGAGACCGGATGGCTCGGATGCAAGCGACAACAATCGAGCAAATTACACAACTTAAAGCGAGGCAACATCGAGAGAAGTCGAGGTTCAAAAAGATATGAAGAACTCCACTACAATCGAAAGCGATGCGCAGAGAGAGAAGCCGAGGTTCAACGAAAGTATGAAGAACTCCAATGACTTAAAGCGAATGCAAGAAGAAGAGAAGCAGAGGTGGCGCAAGAGAAGTGCAGTGCAATGCGGGAAGCAGAGGCTAAAGCGAGGAAGCGAGTAAGCGTCAAAGTTCGATGAACTCCAATGACAGACTTGAGTATGATGAAGATGTTTCAAAGATCATAGCAATTACCGTCTTAGACTATCGTGTAAATATACTTCGATTTTGACTTTTAATTATCATTTTAACTTTTAACATTTTTTTAAGAATAATACGAATTTTATTTTATTTATTGATATTTATTATATTATTTCTTTAATATATAGATTTATTACTTTTGGCTGGTTTAGATATGATTTCTTCTGATTTGTTTTTACAAGAGGGCTGCAAAAATATAAAAAAATTTATTTTACAAATTTGGTGGCCTTTTTAGTGGCGTTTTTCGTCAAAGCGCCGCTAAAGATAAGGGTCTTTAGCGGCGTTTGTGGAAAAAGCGCCACTAAAGATCATGGTCTTTAGCGGCGTTTGTGAGAAAGCGCCGCTACAGATCAGAGTCTATTGTGGCGTTTTAGGCGAAAGTGCCGCTAAAGAATAGATCTTTAGCGGCCTTTTTGGGAGAAGCGCCGCTAAAGACCCGATCTTTAGCGGCACTTCTCAAAAACGCCGCTAAAGATCGAGTCTTTAGCGCGCTTCCACTAAAGCGCCGCTAAAGGTCTTACTCTTTAGCGGCGTTTGTGCTAGTAGCGCCGCTATAGACCAACACCTTTAGCGGCGTTTATTTCTAAAAACGCCGCTAAAGTTAGCGGCGTCTGTTGCGGCGCTTTTCAAAGCGCCGCTAAAAGTATCTGCAGCGCTAAAGGCCTAAAAAAGCGCCGCTAAAATCATGTTTTGGTGTAGTGAATAATCATGGATGAGCAGAACAACTGATTAAATTTCATATACATGTATCATCCAATTCAATTTTCCTTATACCATGTAACAAAATTTCCATTTATTTCATATGTACCCTTGTAATAGTCCATAATGAACCCTTACCATTTCACTTCATAATAATACCCGTTGAACTATTTAGAAAACCGCTGGATACTCAGGATAACTCACACATAGTGTGCTATATGATATAACTGTACTCCGTCAAATCCTATACATGTATGCTCACACGAGCTGTAAAAATGGGTTTGCTCACATGAGCTGTGGAGTATCCATCAACACATGCTGGACCTTAGCCATCGGTAGGACATTCAGGACCAGCACCAAAATCATATAAACCCTAATGACATGTCATTTTTATCCGACAAATTTCTAAGGTTCAAATGAGGGTCGGTAATCATCGTACGTCATTGGATATGTATTCAATATATATGTATGACATTTCACAACACATGTATAATTCAATTAGAAACATATAAACTCGCTTTAATTACATGAACTTACCTCAACAGTATACGTAGATATAGAGGCGATTAATCCGAGACTTTCTCTTTGCCCTGATCTAAAGTCGTACGATTCATATCTTGATCTATACAGGTAAATTTAGCTCAATTTAATATATATTTCATTCAATTTAACTCAAAATCATATTTTTGAAAAATTACCATTTTGCCCCTATACTTTTAATTTCTTGCAATTTAGTCCATAGCTCATAAAAATGGAAATTCATTAAATTTCACCACAACCCATTATGGTCGAATATCAAATAGGTCCCTAGAAAGCCCTATATTTCATTTACTTCACAATTTCACCATGTATAATTTTCTATTTTTCAATTTAATCCTTATTTGACAATTTCACCAAAAAATCACTTAACAAAAGTTGTTTATCTAACAAAAACTATCCATTTTCTATCATCAAACATAAAAAATCATGTATATTCATTAATGGTAAAACCCTAATAGTTAAACAGTTTCACAAATTAGTCCCCGGGCTAGCTAGATTAAGCTACAACGATCCCAAAAACATAGAAATCGTTAAAAATGAAAAAAATCACTTACCAATCAAGAAAACAAGAATGGTCAAACTTTAGCTCAACAATGGCTTCTTTTCTCTCTAATTTTCGGTTGAAGACAAAGTTTAAAAATGAAGACTTATTTTTATTATATTTAACTTACCATTTAATTACCAAATTACATAATTAACCTTTAAAAACATTATTAATTTCACAAATGTCAAGCCATCACATTCCACTATCTTCATTAGTGGTTGAATTACCATATAAGGACTCAAAATTTAAAGTTCTATAGCTATTTAATACCTTTAGCTATTAGAACTCAACTTTTACACTTTACGCGATTTAGTTCTTTTTATCGAATTGAGCATGTAAAAAGTAAAATTTCTTAACAAAATTTTAATACGGTGCTACTATCATACTGTAGGCAATAAAATAATAATAAAATAATTTTTTTGACTTTAGATTTGTGGTCTCGAAACCACTGTTCTGATTTCACTAAAAACAAGTTGTTACAGCCATTATAGAACTCAGTTTTTTTCCTCAAAGTTTATTTTATTTTGAATTTTATAAACCATGTAGTTAAATATATTTTTTCTTAATTACTGTTGACTTCCTTACAGTTTGAATAATATTCTATGTTTCATTGTCCTTCCTTTTGTGCGTGACATGTGGTGTTCTTTTAATTTTGACAAAGTATGACTTAACTCTTGATGTGAACCCTTATTAATGAAAGCCGTACTTGTTTGCGAGGCTAGTTAAGGTATGTGAAACCCTAGAATGTGTAAGCCTTCTTGTTTTGAACTCATGTTATTCTGCGAACCTATATTATTATGTGAATCCATGATATTATGTGAACATATGATTGCATAAAGTATGCAAACCTTTGTTGATGTACGAATATTAATATTAAGTTCTAAGTTCATGTGTATTATTATTCAAATATGTGAACCCTAAAAATCTCTATGCGAACCCTAAAGTCTTTGTTGTTTGTTGACTTGTGAACCCTACGTCTTTACGTAGACTTTATATGCTTGCATATTTTATATTCCATTCATATTATTATGACATTTCGCTGCAATTATGATAACCTTAGCACATTTTTATGCTGGAAATCCGTGGAGTGTTGGAGGTTAGGTTGGCAGTTAATGGAGAGTCACTTCGGTGGCTAATGTGGCACGTCGGATTCGGGTCAAACTAACTCGGTTGGTTTGGGGGAGTTACAACACGTGTCATAAATTTATTGGTTCAAAGGGTTTGTTAACCAGAGTTAACGTTTTAAATATTTTTATTTAATTAAAAAATTGACCCGTATGATAATTTGATTGATTCGTAGGCTTTTTAACTGGAGTTAACAGTTGATACCTGAAGTGGTAACAAAATAAAACTTTAACTACCTACTTTGACCCAAAAACTTTAGATACCTATATAAAAAAAATTACATAATTTGAATCCTTATTCTCCATATAAACCATTTAATAATGTTACATAGCAAACACCTCATGACATACTAAGAAATAACTTCGAGCCACAAGGACAAAGTATTACAGATAAAATAAAATAAAATAAAATAAAAACAATGTATAACATTAAAAAGTGTATTGATAATAGAATATAATAATAACTTTTATGATTATTATAACAATAAAATTTACATAACTTATTAGTTAAGTAAAAATGATATATTTTATATATATCTTCAACTTTATGATACTTAATTGAAACTATATTTATATTCAAAATATACTTTTTTTTTAAATAACTTAGTCAATTATTGATTATATTTTTGAAGTTTCATAATATTTTTTATTATAAAATATTGTAATATTTATATTTAAATAAATCACACCCAAATGCTTGGATAAGCATATACAGATATGAATGATTACGTATATAGGTTGGCCTGCTAGTTTGCATGAAATAATATTTGGCTGTGAGTTGCTTGCAAGCCAAAGTTGCATCAACTTCTGAATACTTGTAGCATTCTCCTCAATTTCCTCTTATCTTCACACCACCTCTTTTACCAACCGAGTCTCCAAAAAGATCAAAACTTTTAGTTAAATAACAAAGTCATTAATATTAGGGTTATCTTGTTTTTATGCCTGCCTACTTTACACCGCCATTCATTTCCCATATATATGTTTAACTCTCTATTGGGAGACGAACTTGCGACATTTTGCGTTCCCGAAAAAGAAAAATATTAATAGAGAATCAATGGAAGAAAGCGTGGGTTGATTTGAAGAGGAATTCAGATATGGTTAAATTTTTTGGTGAGAGTGATTCTCCTAGTCCTGGTGAGGAAATTAATGAAATGGAGGCGCTGGAGGATGAAGAAGAATACGAGGAGGAAATCAGCTATGAGGAGCTGAAAAAGCGGATGTGGAAGGATCGTATAAGGCTGCAAAAGATGCAGGAGAGGCGTATGAATGATGAGCCTGATAAATTGTCAGAGGCCAAGGAAGAAGCATCTCGGCGTAAGAAGATGTCTAGAGCACAAGATGCCATCCTCAAATACATGATGAAAATCATGGAAATTTGCAAGGGTAAAGGGTTCGTTTATGGGATAGTTACAGAGAAGGGTAAGCCAATTACTGGTTCATCTGACAGTCTACGCAAGTGGTGGAAAGAGAAGGTTCACTTTGACAAAGATGCTCCTCTGGCGATTGCTGAATTCCTTCCAGCAATTATTGAACAAAGTGAATTGGACCCTATTTCTTGTATGCATCTTCTTCACGAATTGCAGGATACTACTCTTGGATCACTTCTTTCTGCTCTTATGCAACATTGCGTGCCTCCACAAAGGAGATTTCCACTAGAGAGGGGTCAGGCCCCTCCTTGGTGGCCAACAGGGAACGAGCTTTGGTGGGGTGAACAAGGGGTATCCCAACAATATGGCCCTCCTCCATACAGAAAGCCCCATGACCTTAAGAAGGCTTGGAAAGTCAGCGTGTTGGCAGCAGTCATCAAGCACATGTCCCCAAATTTGGATAAGATAAGGAGGCTGGTGAGACAATCCAAATGTTTGCAACATAAGATGACAGCCCACGAGACTGCAACTTGGTCCAAAGTGGTCAACAATGAAGAGGCCCTTTCAAAACTCACTGACAAGTGTCTCAAAATCTCACCTTCCAAAGATGATAGAGAAGAAGACGATTCACAGCATAGTCCACCAGCTGATAACCGCAGGCATGGTAAGCGGATTGCCAGCTCTGGAGAAAAAAGGAAGTGTGCTAAAACTTTTGAGGGATATGGCAGTGAATTTAGATTAGGCTTCTTAAACAAGAGCTCGAGGACTGATCATGAATCTAGTACTTCCTACGATAGTAGTGAAGAAACCAATCCTGAATCTGATCTGTATGACAATAATCTCATTCCATATGGTCATTACTCATTTAGTCTTCAGACCATATCGCAGACAAATACCAAGGACGATGCTCAGAATCTACTTTTTGGGATTGATCGGCACAATATGGAACTCACAAAAGCTGGTGAGCAAATGAATGAAGTTGCGAATGCGGATATATCTAGCTTAACTTTGCAAGATTATTTAGACTATTTGAGTGGTACAATTGAGTATCTACAATTGCCTGAAGAACTTCAAATTCAAAGAGGAGACATGGACTTAAATACGTTCATAGTATTGCGAGAGAACATGGATGATGATCAAGGAGTAACATCAATTTGGGATATGGGATTTGAATGAGTTACAAGATTTTTTGTCATTGCAAACTCAACACATGATGTTTCAAATGCTTGAGGAACTTCACTTACAGCAGAAGATCAAATATGCTCAAAGAAGTCTGTTTATTTGTAGAAATTTTTCGACCTTTTCTTTTTGTCTTTTGTTTTCCTACCTTTTGTAACCTTGGTGCTCCGGGATGTTGTATAATGTACCTTTAAGGTAAAAAACAGCTGTAAAAAAAATCAATAATCAATTAAGCACATAAAAATTTTGAGCATTTGACAAAGAAAACAATTAACTAGGTCTCGTAGTTGACGAATTTGACCGCTAATGTAACTCATTGAAGCTAACATGTTGTATCTGGTGACACCTCTTAGCTAATCAAACGATTGTTGCTGATAGGTGATATCACAACTACACAACGGTTTGTTTTAATAAAAAATATATTTTTAACTAAAAAAATTTTAATATCAAAATCAACATTTGCTCGGCTTAACAAAATCCCATAAGCAAATTTCAACATTTTCAAAGATTGTAATAGCGTATGAAAATATTTTTTAGGTGCTCTAAGAACAAATACATAAAGCAAACTTCTGGTTGCATCGACTTTAAAACACAAATCATTTTGTAAATAAAGAACAGAAACCTTACTTAACTTCAAAGTCACTTTACACTTTTATTCATTTATTATCTAGCTCTTATATCACTTTACAAATAATTTCTAAAGCTCTAGTACGAAGCAACTATATTTAGAACCTATCCAAACCTTTTTCGAGGCACAAAAACATAAGTTTTAAGCATAAAAATTGTATATCTCGACACATACATGTAGCATAATTTAGGTATCGACTTTAATGTCTTGAAACCAAAAGAGCCTAGTCTCGAGAATTGAGAATTGATGTAGGGGACCTCAAAGTAAAAACATTTTTAAACCCTTAAATAACCTCAAATTATTATCCAAAGCATCATAAGTTCAAGCAAGACACTTTGCAAAGAACTTAAAGAATCACTTAATACAATACTTACTATATGTACTTAAAATGTACTTAAAACCTATGTACTTGCCATTCTAGAGTTCATAAATTATACCAAAAGTTTGAGCTTAATTCTTGAGAGAGAGTGTTGTGATTGAAGTAACCAACTCCTCAATACTTTCCTCAAATGAGTCTTTCACTAATGTGTTTAAATAATTAACATGTTAAGCTCCATAAACTTAATAAGTATTTAAGAAAATCATTACCTTACCTATATCTCAAGTGTGAGGTAAGTCTTTTATGATATAAGGAATACAACTCTAAATTATACTATGCACATACATATAAGCATTTGATTTCTTTTCACTTATTAATTACAACACAACAACAATGCTTCTGATCCTAGTTCATTACAATTATTCATTCATTCCATCCCATTTCACTAGCAATTATGATTTATTATCCACTACTTATTGATTGAGCATCCCAAATCAAGCCAGTCCATCTTTAGATCCATAGCTTCAATTCATTCTTATTCCATCAATCAAATACCATAATTCTTGCAACAATTCATAGTTGCATTACTCTAGTTCTCTTTTCCCATTATGCACGTAAGAATTTAATGTTATGTTCTAACTTTATATTCTCATAATTTAATTACTCGATTAATTAGTATCACCATCTTTATTTTCTTAGCCTTTAATAAACATAAGTAAAATGAAATTCAGAACACTTGGTAATTATTCAACCAAACACATCAAACATATATTAACTAATAGTGCACCCAATCATTACATTAAATATAAAAATTTATGGGCCCAACACTATGCACTTATGTGCTATGCTATTAAGGTATCAAATTACCCGTTCCATTCAATATTATTGCCTTTATTCATAAGCGTGGAAGCTAATCCCTATTAACATACCAATTGCGACCTAAACATTCTCCTCAGTATACTAAAACAATAACCATTGTTAATCACTTATATAATATTAGTGACACATAAAAATTCTCATATTGATAAATACATTTATGTTAGAACTGTAAAACAAAATCAGATATAAACTCAAAACTGTAAATCAGGATCTATCATGTCAAATCATCAAGAACAAAACTAGATGCGGAAGCTTATCTGAATTCATCAATTTCTTGAAATCTACAGATCTTGGGTTTTTTATCTTCCAAATTAGCACACAAGAAATTTAGAGAAGATGACCCTCTCTTTTCTAAAGATAGGATATTAGAAAAGTTATCTTATGTGTAATTTGGAGACCATAACCCTAATATATAACTTTTACAAATTAACCCTAATTTCTAATCAACTCATCATTAATTAGAAATTAGTTACTAGAGTATCTACACATATTTGTCCCATATTTTATTTAATAATTAAAGTTCAATACAACTTAAACAAATTAGATCACTTTTGATTTGGGCTAACCTATTATGATAGTAAATAATAACATGTAGTTACCCTTATTATACATGTTATGCCCATATTTTTCAACAATCTCCCACTTGGACCACGTATATTAATTAGTCTATAATTATATGTCATTATATAACCTTATGAGCTCAAAACTTTACTATCATATCCAAAAAGGTATTCCGAGCAATCTCGTCCGTCAATTACGTTAAAATAGAACCAAGGCGACTTTCGTTACATATACCGTAACTAAATCCATCCCTGATCACGTATATTAACACAACCAAATGATATAGATCAAGTATGGATGTGTAACAGAGAAATTACATTAAATATGATCAAAACATTCCTATTTTCGATTAGTCCTTATTAACATTAGTGAGATCAAAGTTTACCAAAATCAGAGTGAATAAATCACGTAAAATATATTCTGCAAAAAATAAACTTAATATTCGTAAACTAAAATAACTGAAAATGTGTCTTAACATAAAAGCATTTAAAAGTACAAACTCCCGCTAAAACCAAATATCCTCAAATGACATTACACCCATATGAGCAGCGTGCTCATGAAATACCATAGGTGTAGTCCCTTAGTAAGCGGATCTGCAATCATGGAATTTGTCCCAATATGTTGTATAGGTACCTAACCACTATAAACTTTTTCTTTAACAACCAGGTACTTAAAATCTATGTTCTTTAACTTTCATGTGCTCCTATTGTTATTGGAAAAAAATGATTACCAATTATTGTCACAATTTGCATCCTAGTGACAAAATTTTGCATAATATTGCATCAAAATCGGAGTATATATGCCTGATGATCTCTAACTTATCAAACCTCTGAAATGTGAGCATTTAATCTTTTGTTCTCTAAATATACCTCATAACTCTCTTGGCTACTAACCAATGGTTCAAACCAGGGTTGCTTAAAAATATGCCTAACATCCCAACAATGTATGCAATGTCCGGATGCATACATACTTGAGCATACAATTAGACTTCCCACTCTTGAGACATAGGGATTCTTATTCTTTTCCTTAAACACAAAATCATTCTTGGTGTATTGTTCGAGACTTAACTTATTATTAACAAGCAGAATGTCATTAACATATAAAACCAAATATAGAACCTTACTCCCACAAAACTTGTGGTATATACAATTATCAATCAAATTCATCTCTAAACTGAATGAGATAATCATTTGGTAAATTTGTAATACTATTGACGAGTAGTCTACTAAAGCCCACAGAGGAAGTTCTTTAATTTTCAAATCATTAACTTTGCATCAACAGACACAAAGGTTTCTAGTTGCATCATATAAATGTATGATCAATGTTACCATTGAGAAATCATTAACTTAGCATTCATCTGATGCAACTTAAGGTCTAAATATTCCACTAAAACCATTTTAACCTTTTCTCTAGTGGACCTTCTGAATGATATTCGTTCTTGAGGTTGTTGAGTTTGTTCTTCTAGAACAATTACCTCATCTTAAATAAGGAGTTGTTCAACATTGTCTTATTGAGGTTCTAGATTCACTTCTTGATTAATGATAGGTATGAGAACCTGAACATCGCCAAAAGTGATAGTAGAAACTGAGTTAGAATCCAATTTCTCCTCAAAAGCAATGTCTCTAACCTTATTTCTCCCTCCAAACTCAACATCCACAAAAAATGTTATAGTTCTCGTCTTAAAAATATTCCTAATTATGGGATTATAAAATTCATAGCCCCTAGATCGCTCAAAATTTCCTTAACCCTTATACTTCATAGACATCAATGAAGTCAGAAGTTATGTCACCATAACCTTATCGTTTTCAGCAAAACTTTTTTCAATTTCGCCAAGAAAACCCTTAGCCTGAGTAATATCTTTATGTTTTGTGTCCTTAAAGGTTTTTGGAATGTTGTGCTTCATGATCACTAAACTCATGCAATTTGAACAATCTTAACTCTCAAAATCCCTTTTAGCATTAATTATAAGGTACTTTATGTGAGCAATATGCTAGTCCAAAGATTAATTCATTGTTTGACATAATTTATTATCAATTTTTGATTGCTACAACTAGAGTATCACTTATTGTTAATATTACTATCCAAAAATTTGATATTAATGTTGTGTTTGGTATCTTAAGATGAGATTAGTCATTATCTTGAATTTATTGTTTACTTATTAATATTGATGTGAGCTTTGTTTTTTTTTCTATATTCAGCTAGTTCATCTTTTGCTGCCACAATATCTGCTAATATAAATTCTATAGTCACACTTAATGGGATTAATTTTAATGAATGGAAAAAAACAGTTACTTATAGTGCTTGGTTGTATGGATAAAGACCTTGCACTAAGGGAAGAAAAACTTGCACCTTTCACTGTGGAAGTCCAAGCTCCTGTCCTCACCGGCCTAACTCACTGAGTAGGGCCACACGGTATTGTAACACGCCCGTGTGCTAAGCCGTGTAACTAACTTGTATGTAAATGAACCTACAGGAGACACACGGCCGTGTCACACGCCCATGTGCTAGGCTGTGTAACTAACTGACTGCATGCAAAGGAACTTATAAGAGACATATGGTTGTATCGCCAAGACACACGGCTGAGTCACACACCCATGTCTCAGGCCGTGTGGACATGAATTTGCTCAAAAACAAGTTATTTCTAGCACCAACGCATTCATACACCTATAGCTCTTTTGTACACATAATCAAGACCTCAAAACCTTACCAAAACATGCATTTAATTACCAATTCAATAGTTCTAAATCAACAAACCAATATTCCATTCAAGGCACCTCAAATACATTCATTTAAATCTTACCTAAACATGTATACTTTACCACATTTCAATCATACACATCTAGCTCTAAACCTTCACAAAACATACCATATCTTGCCCATTTTGAAACCAATTCAACTTATACAATTTTAGCCATTCAAACATGCAACATAACATAGCCAAATTAACACATACTAAAAAGGCATCAAAAGTACCAAACCAAGTAACTTATGTTAGAGTATGCCCAAAGATCAATCATGAGATGGTTGTAATAACATACTTGATTTATCATGTTTATTAATTAAGGCGTTACCATTATTATTTCAGTTTCTTTTCTGTGTGTATAAATAAACTGTTTTCTAATAATGTCCTAAGAATAATATGATTATTCTAAAAGATCCTTAGTCAAGTATTATTGTTGGATAGGACAACAATAATGCATTAAGACTAACATGTAGTTGATTGATGATAAAGAGTTATCATTGATATGGAATATCGAATCGATGCATGAATATGTGTGTTAGAGAACAACATATTGGGTGACCCATTATGAGTATGTTTCTTGGATTATTATATAATTGTCACGATATTACTCATAGTGATTAATATGTATATGATCCTCGACTTGAGATCATCATAATCCCAACATCGTGAGTAGTATATTTTGATACGATCAAACGTGCCGTGAATCGGTTATTCTATAAAGACTGGTGTTGGATATACCACAATCGATGTAGAGGGATATGGTTGGTCGATATAGAATAAGTCCCTCCTACATAATGGGAGTAATATCTTAGGCCACTTGATTAAGTGAGACTAGAAATGCATGGCCATGCTCAAATAAGTTGATATGAGATATCATACTTATTTGTAGATCGTAGTCTGCTTAAAATATCAAGGAACATGGAATGGACTATACAAGTGTGACTATTCCATGACTTGTGTCCAATCCAGAGATAAAGGACTTAAGGATTATTGCATAAAAGGTTTATCATAAAATGTTATGTCGAATCATGATCTCTTGCGACTTAGGTAGCAATGATGCATTGCTAGATGCCACTCATTGTTTGTAACATTGGAATCGTTCTAGTATTACTGCTAACGTTACAAGAACCTACAGGGTCACACCCTATAGTTAAAATGAACGGAATAAACCATAGTTGGTATTGTTTTTAGGTGTCACTTGAATTAAATTAATTATAGAATTAATTTAATTCGATTTCCAACACATTATGTACAAGGTTGTTGTACACATAATGAGGTTAGCATATGAATTCAAATAAATATATGGTTTATCAAATTATATTATAATTAATGTAATTATAATTTTCGGTTTAAAATATTATTATATTTATTTTAATTCATAAATAAAAAACCCTAAAAATAAATAATAAGGATATAAGTATCCCGTTTTTCTTTGTTTTGGTCTAGCACCGTCAAAGAAAATTCACTCTCAAAAGCTGCTTTTGGGGATTTCTTCCATTCGTAGTCAATTGGGTGGATCACGTGAGGTTGAGTCTCGATAGATTGCGCTTAGTTCGATCAGAGATCGACTACACGTTGTTGAGAAGTTGTTGTCTACTCGTAACAAAGATTAGGTAATTTCGTAACCCTTTTCACCCCGATTCGTTCCTCACACATGGATCCGTGGTTAGGGTCGCCGATTATTAAATTTTTTTGCTGCGCCGTAGGGGTGCCGGTGATCCAACATTGGTATCAGAGCCACTTGTGTGACACGGACTCGGGTTTAAATACTTGGGTGACGCAATTGTATGAGATGCATGCTTCAATTTTATTAAATTTCTGACTGTTTAAATCGTTTAACAGTAACCAGATAATCGTTCCTTTTGACAATGGATTAATTGTTAGTCATGGTGTTATGGCCTAATTGGTTTTATGTTATTACTGTTAAGTGTTAATAGGTCTATGATGGTGCGACGGTGGTGTTGACAGTTTCCAGTTAGAGTTAACTGGTTAGCGGAACAAGGGTTGTTCCGTCATGAAACCTCAGGGATTAAAATCCCAAAAACACGATTTTGTCGGTAATAGTTATCGAATCGTGAGGTTTGAATGGGGTATGCGGTTCGTACCGCGGGGGCTCCGCCTCACCCCCATCTTCTTAAAGTATGTTTTTTTTAATAAATAAAACTTGATGGGCCATAAAAGTTGAAAGGATATGTTTTAATACACCTTAACAAAAGTGTTTATTTATGTATGCTATTTTTGATATGCACGGTGTTTGAAATGCATAGTTATAGCCCGACAGCCCATTTGATAAAATGGTTGTAATTTTATAAATACGGCCTGCGTGTCGTGCCTTGCTACTATTCTCTTGTATTTCTCTTCTCATCTTACTCCCTCGTATGTAAAACGAGTTTCTACATATTGTAATCTGCAAGAGTTGCTGTGGGCTAGCCGAGAAGGAAGATGGGCCAACAAGTGTGGACTGATAGCTTGAAAACCGGCTTACACCTTTAGGTTTCCTTTTGGTTCACCCATTGGCTTGGGTTGTGCCACCTTAGTTTATGGGCTATAACTATCGCATTTATTTATTGCTTTATTCATGTATGAGATGCTATGGATGTCAAAAGTATGCCAAATTTTAAGCATGTTAAAATTTGATAATATTGAACCACATTAATTGATGAGATCAATTAAATGGCTAAATGGACTAAAGTAAACCATAATTGGAAAGATGGAATGATCTTAATAAAATCCCTCTATTAAAATATTAAGTCAACATAGCCTTCCAATTTTGCCCTCGTTAAGGCCTCGATCAATACTGTGTAGGTTCTGCTAAAGCGAAGTACTAGTATTTATCTTGGTTAAACGCGAAGAATAAACAAGTGATATTTGCTAGTTAAAATTGGTTAATGACTTAACTAGGTTATTCTAATAGGATTAGAAACCTAGAGGCAAGTAATTTGGATAAATCATAAGATGATTAGAACAAAAGTTGTTTACCAAATTTTAGGAATTACATATGATGTAATTAGCAAAGTGTTGCTTACCTAGATAACCGTAATCTTGAGAGTAAAGCCAAAGCTGACTTAAGAGGAGGTGAAATCTAGATCCTTAACCCACTTGAAATACTTTTCGAGAAAGTCTTTCCGAAACTAATCTATGAGGGTATTAGTTTTGTAATAAAATAGTGGGAACATCATTTAATTAAGTCTTTTTAATGATTGATATAAATTTGATAAATTTTACACGCATAATTTCATTGTTGTAGATATATTATGGCTGCAAACACAAATACACTATCATTACGATCAGTCCTTGAGAAGGACAAGTTGAATGGTTTAAATTTTCTTGACTGGTTCCGTAACTTGAGGATTGTCCTCAAACAAGAATGAAAATTATATGTCATTGAACAACGAGTTCCTAACGAACCACCCGCTAATTCCTCGAGGGCTAATAGAGATGCTTACAGGAAGCATCTCGATGACATGGTAGACGTTGGATGTCTTATGATTGCCACTATGAATCCTGAGCTTCAGAAGCAACATGAGGACATGGTTGCTTATGAAATGATTGAGCACCTGAAAGAACTTTATCAGGGGCAAGCACGGCAAGAGAGGTTCGATATCTCTAAGGCCCTATTCCAATGTAATTTGGTGAAGGAAGCCCAAGGGACCTCATGTCCTTAAGATGATTGGCTATATTGAAAGCTTTGTCTAAGCTTGATTTCCATTGAGCCAAGAGTTGGCCATGATGTTATTCGCAATCGTTCTTGGGATAGCTATAGCCAGTTTGTCCTCAATTTCAATATGAATGAAATTGATAAGACTCTGCCATAGTTGCTCAGTATGTTACGAACTGCTGAAGGCAACATGAAAAATGTTGGCAAGGGAAAGGCCAAAGTTCAGCCAAAGCCCAAGGGAAAAGGTAGGCCCAAGCCTGGAAAAGTTAAGGCTGCATTGAAACCTAAAGGAGGGGTGGCTAAGGAAGGAAACTGTTTTCATTGTGGTGTAACTGGACATTAGAAGCGGAACTGCCCTATCTATCTTGAGGAAGTCAAAACGGCCAAAGTAAGTGGAACGTCTGCTTTAGGTATTTATGTTATTGATATTAATTTATCAACTACTACTTCATGGGTATTAGATACTGGTTGTGGTTCTCACATTTGTACTTCATCTGATGGGACTGCAAAGGAGTAAGAATTTGGCTAGAGGAGATGTGGACCTACGAGTTGGAAATGGAGCAAAAGTTGTTGCATTAGTGAGGAACATATAATTTATCTTTGCCTAGTGGACTTGGTTTATGTGTAGAGGATTGTTATTATGTGCCCGTTTGACTAAAAACATTATTTCAATTTCTTGTTTAGACAAAATTGGTTTTAAGATAATTATTAAGAATAATTTTGTTCCTTTTATCTCAATAATGTTTACTATAGTTCGGCACAATTGATTAATGGCCTCTATATTTTAGATCAAACAAATCCCATCTACAACATAAATACTAAAAGACCAAAAATAAATGACTCAAATCAAACTTATCTATGGCATTGTCGTTTGGGCCACATAAGTGAGGAACGATATCCAAGCTCCATAAAGATGGTCTCTTGGATTCATTTGTTTTGAACAAATTGATGTATGTGAATCTTGCTTATTGGGAAAAATGACTAAATCTCTTTTCTTGGTAAAAGTGAGCGAGCTAGTGATTTATTGGGCTTAATACATTCGATGTATGTGGGCCAATAAATACACGAGCTAGAGGAGGATTTCACTACTTCATTACTTTCATCGATGATTTCAAGAGATATGGGTATGTCTATCTCATGCGCCATAAGTCCTAATCCTTGAAAATTCAAGGAATTCAAAATGAAGTACAAAATCAACTAGGAAAAACTATCAAGACACTTCGATCTGATCGAGGTGGGGAGTATATAGCTTAGAGTTTGATGATCTTTTGAAGCAATGTGGGATTGTCTCACAACTTACTCCTCCTGATACGCCTCAATGGAATGGAGTTTCTGAAAGAAGAAATCGAACTTTGTTAGACATGGTTCGATCCATGATGAGTCATGCTGATCTGCCGACTTCCTTTTGGGGACATGCACTTGAGACAGCTGCTTTCACACTAAATCGTGTTCCATCTAAATCAGTTCAAAAGGCACCATATGAGATGTGGACTGGGAAACGTCCCAGTATTTCTTTTATGAAAATTTGGGGTTGCGAAGCTTATGTTCAACGTCAAACGTCTACTAAGCTTGAACCCAAATCTGAAAATTGTGTTTTTGTGGGGTATCGAAAAGAAACCAAAGGATATTATTTCTTTAATCCCACTGAGAACAAAATACTTGTTGCTCGGACTGGTGTCTTCCTAGAGAGAGAATTTGTTTCTAGAAAAGGAAGTGGGAAAAAGATTGAACTTGATGAAGTTCGAGAATCGCAAAATACCACTGAACCAGAGATAGAACAACAGCAAGTTCCACAAGGGATTAAGGAACAAGTAATTGTTGTTGAAACACAACCACTGCGTAGATCTTTAAGAGAACGCCAAGCACCCGAGAGATATGGATTTCTCATTACAACGCATGGTGACGTTCTACTTATAGATCAAGATGAGCCTAGGACTTATCAAAAAGCGGTGACGAGCCCAGACTCTAAGAAATGGCTTGAAGCCATGAGATCTGAGATGGATTCCATGTATGAAAACCAAGTATAGACTTTGCTTGACCCACACGAAGGGGGTTAAGCCCATAGGGTGCAAGTGGGTTTTCAAAAAGAAAACAGACATGGATGGTAATGTACAAACATACAAGGGGTGATTAGTCGCTAAAGGGTTTCGCCAAGTTCATGGTGTTGACTATGATGAAACTTTTTCTCCTGTAGCTATGTTTAAATCCATCAGGATCTTACTTGCTATAGCTGCATTTCATGACTATGAAATCTGACATATGGATGTCAAAACAGCTTTCCTTAATGGGAAACTTGAAGAGGATGTGTACATGACACAACCTGAAGGTTTTGACAATCCAAAGGATGCTGGAAAGGTATGTAAGCTACAAAGATCCATTTATGGATTAAAAACAAGCTTCTCGAAGTTGGAATCTTCGTTTTAATGATGCAATCAAAGAATTTGGTTTTATCAAAAATGAAGATGAGCCATGTGTTTACAAGAAAGTTAGTGGGAGCACTATTACATTCTTGGTACTGTATGTGGATGACATACTTATCATAGGAAATGACATACCTACCCTGTAGTCTATTAAGACTTGGTTAGGAAGTTGTTTTTTCATTAAGGACTTGGGCGAAGCCACTTACATCTTAGGAGTAAAGATCTATATAGATAGATCAAGACGACTATTACGTCTAAGCCAAAGTACATACATAGATAAAGTACTAAAAAGGTTCAGTATGGAAGAATCTAAGAGAGGATTCCTACCTATGAGACATGGTATTTCACTCTCGAAGGAAATGTGTCCTTCAACTCCACAAGAGAGAGAACGCATGAGTAAAATTCCATATGCTTCCGCTATTGGATCTATCATGTATGCCATGTTATGTACCCGTCCAGATGTCTCATATGCCTTAAGTATGACAAGCAGATACCAAGTAGATCCCGGTGAATGTCACTGGACCACAGTCAAGAATATCCTTAAGTACTTGAGAAGGACTAAGGATACTTTTCTAATATATGGAGGTGAGGAAGAGTTAAGTGTAAAAGGTTACACTGATGCTAGCTTCCAAACCGATAAGGACGATTCTCGATCACAATCAGGTTTTGTGTTTTGCCTTAATGGTGGTGCTGTGAGCTGGAAGAGTTTAAAGCAAAGTACAGTAGCCGATTCTACAACAGAGGCCAAGTATATTGCAGCCAGTGAGGCAGCAAAAGAAGCAGTTTGGATCAACAAAGTTTAGTACTGAACTAGGGGTTGTGCCTAGCATATTGGATGCTATAGAACTCCGATGTGATAATAATGGAGCCATTGCACAAGCTAAAGAACCTAGATCTCACCAGCGATCCAAACATATACTTAGGCGCTATCATCTTATTTGAGAGATTATCGATTGAGGGGATGTAGAGATATGCAGAGTACCTACAGATGATAACATTGCCGATCCCTTGACCAAGCCTCTGACACACCAGAAGCATGATCGTCACACTAAGTCACTTGGTATTAGATATATAAGTGATTGGTCTTAGTGCTAGTGGGAGATTGTTAGAGTATGCCCAAAGGTCAATCATGAGATGGTTGTAATAACATACTTGATTTAACATGTTTATTAATATAAGGCGTTACCATTATTATTTTAGTTTCTTTTCTGTGTGTATAAATAAACTGTTTTCTAATAATGTCCTAAGAATAATATTATTATTCTTAAAAGATCCTTAGTCAAGTATTATTGTTGGATAGGACAACAATAATGCATTAAGCCTAACATGTAGTTGATTGATGATAAAGAGTTATCATTGATATGGAATATCGAATCGATGCATGAATATGTGTGTTAGAGAACAACATATTGGGTGACCCATTATGAGTATGTTTCTTGGATTATTATTTAATTGTCACGACATTCTTGATAGTGATTAATATGTATATGATCCTCGGACTTGAGATCATCATAATCCCAACATCGTGAGTAGTATATTTTGATACGATCAAGCGTAATCGAATCGGTTGTTCTCTAAAGGTCGGTGTTGGATATACCACAATCGATGTAGAGGGATATGGTTGGTCGATATAGAATAAGTCCCTCCTACATAATGGGAGTAATATCTTAGGCCACTTGATTAAGTGAGACTAGAAATACATGGCCATGCTCAAATAAGTTGATATGAGATGTCATACTTATTTGTATATCGTAGTCTGCTTAAAATATCAAGGAACATGGAATGGACTATACAAGTGTGACTATTCCATGACTTGTGTCCAATCTAGAGATAAAGGACTTAAGGATTATTGCATAAAAGGTTTATCATAAAAGGTTATGTTGAATCATGATCTCTTGTGACTTAGGTAGCAATGACGCATTGCTAGATGCCACTCATTGTTTGTAACATTGGAATCGTTCTAGTATTACTGCTAACGTTACAAGAACCTACAGGGTCACACCCTATAGTTAAAATGAACGGAATAAACCATAGTTGGTATTGTTTTTAGGTGTCACTTGAATTAAATTAATTATAGAATTAATTTAATTGATTTCAACACATTATGTACAAGGTTGTTGTACACATAATGAGGTTAGCATATGAATTCAAATAAATATCTGGTTTATCAAATTATATTATAATTAATGTAATTATAATTTTTGGTTTAAAATATTATTATATTTATTTTAATTCATAAATAAAAACCCTAAAAATAAATAATAAGGATATAAGTATCCGCTTTTCTTTGTTTTGGTCTAGCGACCACAAAGAAAATTCACTCTCAAAAGCTGTTTTGGGGATTTCTTTCGTTCGTAGTCAACTGGGTGGATCACGTAGAGGTCGGAGTCTCAATAGATTGTGGCTTAGTTCGACTGTAGATCAGACTACACGCTGTTGAGAAGTTGCTGTCTACTCAGAACAGCATTAGGTAATTTTGTATCCCTTTTCACCTCGATTCATTCCTCACACATGGATCCGTGGTTAGGGTCACCGATTATTAAATTTTTCCGCTGAAACCATAGGGTTGCCGGCAATCCAACAACTTATACAGACCAAACATTCAACTAAACATCATTATAAGTCCACCTATACATGTCATTATAACCTTGGTGAAAACATTAAAAACTACTAATATTTATGCTGGATAGTTTGATAGATCTCGGATGAGCTTCCAAACCGATCAAGCTTTCGATAATCTATAAGACATAGGAAAAAAAGCTACGTAAGGACATAATGCTTAGTAAGTTCATAGAACATGAAACATAACTTACCATTTCATCTAAATAGCATTAAGTATAAGCATAATGTAATCCAACCACAAGCTTGGCACAAGCCTAAGCATCATCATCAACAATACACATGTTAGTGAATTATTACATAACTTCATTGAATTAAACATAAGGTAAGCTATTTCTACATGAACATGCTTCATTTGATTCATTCACCTTTTCATGTGCATATGCATTATTCAATTTGGAAACTTACCTTTTCAATCTCTTTCCTTGGTCGTTGAACCAACTAGAATATCATCGATTACTTGGGAAAACTCACATGAAGTGTGCTTAAACATATAACAATAACCTTTTCTTTACATCATTGCTCACACGAGCTATGAAATGGGTATACTCACACGAGCTGTAGGTCAGAATGTAAGCTACACAATGCTGCTCACAATAGCTGTGGAGTATTCGTAAAAAATGCAAGACCTCAGCCATTGGTAGGACATTCAAGACCAACACCTGAAACATGAAATCCCTAATAACATGTCATTTGTATCCTACGAATTCCTAAGGTTCAACCCGGACTCAATAAACATCATAACATTACTTGTACATAAATTGATCAATTACATGACAAATAACATATTAACATATAATTTGAAATAACATTAAAATGATATTCATTCATACGAACTCACCTCGACCACTAGGGTGTAGGAATGTAATTGACTAATCTGAGGCTTTAACTTTTCCCCGATGTAGATCCGTATGTGGCCTATCTTATTCTAAATAGATTATTTTAATCAATTTAATATCCTTAGCATTCAAGTTAGTCCACATTTTATATTTTTGTAAAATTACTACTTCCCCTTAACATTTTAACTTTTTACAATTTAGTCCTTAATCTCATAAATTGAAATCTAAGCATTTTAATCCTGTTTTCAATCTAGATGATTTCTCTAGGGACTTAAATCAGTCCATATAAACCATCATTTCATAAATTTACCATGAACTTTCACCATTTTTACAAACAAGTCCCTAAATACAATTTTTATAAAAAAATCACTTTACAAAACTTGTTTATTTATTAACAAGGACTCATAATCTATCATTAAACATCAAGAATCACACAAAAGCATTCATGGTATAACCCTCATTCTTTAACAATTTTTCAAATTTATCCCCGGGCTAGCTTGATTAAGTTACAACAATCCTAAAAACATAAAAATCAGTAAAAACGGAGTTGAAATTCATACCATGCAAGCAAAAGAGCTTAACCAAACCTTCAAGGTTCGTCAATCGGGTTTTCTATCCATAATTTTTTGTGGAGACAACAACTAAAGAAGAAGATACCATTTTCTTTTCTTTTGTTTTATCGTTATTTACCTAATTACAATTCTAACCTTTAAAAACTTTAATAATTTCAATAAAACCAAGTCCATAAACATCCACTATCAACTCAGTTGGTCTATTTACCATCCGAGTCCCTTAGATTAAACATTCATTTCTATTTTCCGCCTTTATCTAATGGAACTCCACTTTTGTACTTTTTATGATGTAGTCATTTTCACTTAATTAATCATGCAATCATTAAAATTTCTTAACAAAATTTTAATACGACCTTACTAACATCCCATAGACATTAAAATAATAAAATAATAATTTACTCAACAAATTTGTGGTCTTGAAACCACTATTCCAGTTTCACTAAAAACGGGCTGTTACAACTCTCCCCCTTAAAGGAATTTTTATTCTAAAAAATCTTACCATAAAATAAGTTCGGGTATTACACTTTCATAGCTTCTTCTGGTTCCCAGGTGGTCTCTTCTATTCCCTGTCACTGCCAGAAAACTTTAACTAAAGCTATACTTTTAATTCTCAGTTCATTAACTTCCTGAGCTAGAATTATGATCGGTTCTTCACTATACGTCATATCTGGCTGTACCACAACATCAACAAGTGCAATCACATGTGAAGGATCTGATCAACACTGTCGTAACATCATTACGTGGAATACATTGTGAATCTTTTCTAACTCTGACAGTAAAGCCAACATGTAAGCTACTGACCCAATTCTTTCAATGACCTCGTATAGCTCGATGAACTGCGGACTAAGTTTTCCTTTTTAGATGAATCTAATAACTTTCTTCCAAGGTGATACTTTCATAAATACTCTGTCGCTGACTTGAAATTGAGTATCTTCTTTTTTCAAATCTGCATAAGATTTTTGTCAATTCAAAGGTGCTTTCAAATTGTCACTTATCATTTTGACCTTTTATTTGGTTTCTCGAATCAAATCAACACTGCATACCTTTTCCTCACTCATATCAGTCTAGTATAATGAATTTTGACACTTTCAACCATACAAAATTCGTACTGTGCCATGTTAATGCTCACTTGATAACTATTATTATAGGCAAATTCAACTAACGGCAGAAATCTCTCCCAGTTACCTTCGAACTCCAAAACACAGCATCAAAGCATAAATTCGAGTACTTGAATTACTCACTCAGACTGACCACCAGTATGTGGATGAAATGCTGTACTAAAATACAATCGAGTGCCTCAAGCTTCATGTAACTTGCTACAGAATCGAGATGTAAACCGTGGATCCCTATTTGACATAATAGAAACTGACACACCGTGTAATCTAACTTTCTTAGCAAAATACAAATCTATGGATTTCTCAAGTGAATAATCTTTATGCACTGGAATGAAAAGCGCGAATTTAATCAAATGATCTACAATAATCCACATGACATCTTTATTTCTCAGAGATAAATGTAATTCCGATATGAAATCTATCGTGACACGTTTCCATTTCACTCTGGAATCATCATTGGTTGTAGCAAACTAGATGATACCTGATTCTCGGTTTTAACTTGCTGACAAACCAAACATTTCGATACGAACTTTGAAATTTCTAGCTTCATACCTGGCCACCAATATATCTGCCTCAAATCATCGTACATTTTATTACTACCAGGATGAATCATAAACTACTACTGTGAGCTTCCTATAAAATCTTCTAAATGAGATCAGAATTTCTTGGAACACAAATTTTGTTTTTAAAATGCAAACTATCATTAGAACCAACATGAAAATTTGAATCAAGTGTCGTCTCAATCTGTTTACGTTTAGCGATTAAAATATCGTCATATTTCTATGCTTTAAAAATTTATTATAGAAACGTCAGTCTAGCTTTTAAATAAGCTAAAATTGAATCGTCATCAATCAACATCAACCGTGTGTTCAAAGCTTATAAAGCAAACAAAGATTTCCTACTCGGTGCATCAGCAACAACATTAGTCTTTCCCGGATGATAGTCGATAATCAAATCATAATATTTCAACAATTCAAGCCATCTGCACTGTCTCAAATTCAAGTTATTCGGTGACAACAAATACTTTAGGCTTTTATGATCCGTGAAGATATGACATTTTTCTCTATACAAATGGTGTTACCAAATTTTCAAAGTAAATACAATGGCTGCAATGTAACGCCCTAAATAATTTAAGTCTATTTTTATCAAATCTATCATAATTATGTATCTGCTTTAGTATTTAAGTGTTATGGGTGTGTGTTTGAGGTCTTGGGTTCAAGTCTCACTTTTGGCAATTCTGTTGTTTTTGATCCTAGCCTTATCCCTGCTGGGTCGACTTTTGTTTTATTGTTTGTAAACTCATATCAGAATGAGCCTACTGGTTCAAGTGGTAAGGAGTTAGTGTGCTAGGGGTCCTGTGGTTGAATTCCTGCATGAGCAGGGATGATAGTTTTTACTTTGATTGACTGTGGGAATTTTGATGGAGTTAAAATTCTAAGAGTGGGTGACGTTAGTGGATGATTTTTGAGGGATTTGGTGGTTAGTAGGAGGTTGTGCCTAAAATTGAGGGTTTGAGGGATTTTATTCGATTTTTTTGTTTTGATTTTTTCTCTCTCCTTCATATTTCTGACCTTAGTTTCTACCATTCCTGTTTGGTTCTGCTGTTTGGTCTTTTTATCCATCTTTGACATTTGTTTTCTATCTCTTTCATTTTCTTTCAAATTGGTTCACACATTTTCTTTCCTTTGCGCGATCTCGATAAGTTTTTCATTTTATTCTTCATTTTGTAGCATAACAATGGTTACGAGAATTTGAATTCTGCGAATGATTGTTTAATAAAAGGCGGTGAAGCTATGATTTTTGCTTCAACAAATTAATTTTCATGTGAAGTCGTTCTTGCGATGGTAAGTTTTGAGCGTTGCTTAGTTTAGTTTTGATGAATTCATAAATCGATCGCTAATTGGTTAATGGGATGCTATTTCTTAGGTTTCGGAGGGCTCGAGATTACGGTAGCATGTAAAATGAAATAGGTGTGAGTACCCTAAACAAGAAAAATTGAGGTTCGACGAAAGCCAAAAAAAGGCACTATCGACGCCACACGGGCGTGTGCTCAACTGTGTGGTTGGCCGTGTGTGAGACACAACCATGTGATGGTGTGAGTGTGGCCGTGTGGGCCATACGGGCTAGGCCAATTTTGACGTGTGGGCCCACACGAGTGTGTGGGTTTTGGGCCAGGCCGTGTGGGCCAACACGGGTAGGTGGGCCCATAATTCTAAAATTTTCCCCAGCGTCGCACTGGTCGTTTCGATCAACTGTAGGCTTACCATAGGGTCAGTAAGGACTAACCAAACTCTAAATTATGTGATCTGATATTTTGATAGTCTGCTCTAAGTAGGACACCGATATGTATATCTGTTCTGCTTATCTGATTTTACCATCTGTATCTGTCATGGACTTAGGTCCAAATCTGTTTTTGGCTGTATATGAGATTTCTGTGTAGGATGCATGTCTACTTCTGTTGGGTTACACTCTATGTTTACGAAAACTCACATCTGTTTCTTTTTTCTGTACAAGTAATCCATAGACCTAGGCGGATCGGTGCGACCGACTCTCACGGTGACCATAAGTTTGTGAACTGTCTTAAATAATGGTTTTTGTTTAAATTGAGGATTATTTCTGGGAGTTTTGTAATTATTGGACTTTTCGGACTATTTGATTTTTATTTTGGTTTTGGATGCGTTATGGCTATTTTAATGCGACGTTTGACTAGAATTACGGTTTTACAAAAATAAAGGTTTTTCTGAAAATACAAATTGGATTTTCAAAATATAATAGTTTCTAAGACTTCTGCTGTAAATTATGTTTTGGAAAATGAATTAATTAAATAACGTTTTCAGTAATAGTTATATAAATGAATATGGGTTATAAAACTTGGATGATTTATCGAACCACTATACAAAATTTTATCGAAGTAACACTGATTTCAAAACCCTGTTTTGTAGCAATCCCAGATTCAGCCATAATGTCTAGGCCGGGTTTGAGGTGTTACATTTAGTGGTATCAGAGCCAGGTTGCAGAATTCGGGCTATGAATTTTGGGTTTCAAAATTGTGTTATGAAAAAGAACTGGTTTTCAAATAATTTGGATCATTCTGAGAAAGTATATGGTACAACGAGTCTCCAGCGCTGATCTTGTAAGTATTTCTGAACTTAGATAGAACTTTTTGAAAACACTGTAGTTAGTACTTTCTGAAGCTATACTGAGCTAGATAGAGAATCAAACCTCTAAAATACTTTTGAAACTTCTGATAACTTGAGCATAAAATATTTGTTAATAAACACTGAAACTGATGCATAGAATTTTATACTATAGATAAATTTAAAAATATGATGAGCGCTCATGGAAATCACGGTCGTGGTATTCATGGGCACGACGGGCACCGTAGGGGGCTTAAGCTGAGTCTTCCTTTTTGGGAAATATGTAGAATTTAGATATGAGTGAGACACCGGTTTCACCTGCTATTAAGATTGGATCTTAAAGCCGCTTGACACCTGCTATTAAGATTGGATCTTAAAGCCGCTTGACTGGGGACGATGCATTATCCCAAGCCATGTTTATTGGAGAGGGTCACTGGACCCCATTCTAGATCTGGGGGCCGTGGGTCGGTAACTGAACTACTCTGGTCCAATGGAGCTAAGCTATTTAGGGGTGCCACTATAGTTGCCCCTAGTGTGGCCGAGTATTGGTTAGAGGCCACGAAAAGGATTCTAAATGACATCAACTGTACTCTTGAGCAGAAATTAAAGGGTGTAGTCTTTTTGCTTCACGATGAGGCATATCAATGGTGGCTATCGGTTGAGGAGGGTACTCAACCAGATCGTTTGAACTGAAATTTTTTTAAGACTTCCTTCAAGGGGAAGTATGAGGGCATGAGCTATGTTGATGCTAATAGGCGTGGGTTCATGAATCTCATAGGCATGAGTTCAAAATCTGTGGCCGAGTATGAGGCTGAGTTTCTAAGGTTGAGCCACTTCACTCGAGGCATGCTGGTATCTGAGTATGAGAAATGTGTCTGTTTTGAGGATGGTTTGAGGGTTCTAATTGCTTTGTAAAGGGAGCATGAGTTTGTTGTTCTGGTGGATAAGGTGAAGATCGCCGAAGAGGTTAAGCGCGTGGAGTACCAGAATAGAGACCTACAGAGTGTCAAGAATAAGAGGGATTCGATCCCTCTATTTCTATTCAGATGCCTAAAAAAAGGGCCATACCTGATGGGCCTCTTAGAGTGGGGGTTCCTATTGCTCTTACTAGGATTCAGCCTAGTGGTAATTGCGGTAAGCACCATTCGGGTGAGTGTTGGAGGAGATTAGGGGCTTGTCTGTGGTTTAGGTCTTTAGAGCATCGAATTAGAGAGTGTCCACATCATGTTAATCTAATGCAAGCTTCAGGACCTAGTTCTGTTCAACTTTAGTAGGGAGTACAACAACTACCTAAGGGTCATGGACCGACTAAGAGTGGTAATGGTATGGTCTGAGGATAGAGAACATCGGGCAGAGGTGCTAATCAGACTGACGCGATGCAGCCTGTACTGGTTTATGCTGCTCGATGTCGAGAGGACAGAAACGCATCAGATGTGATCACGAGTACGTTCTTTATTTTTAATGCTCCATATACTGCTTTGATAGACATAGGTTCTACACATTCCTATGTAGCTAGTACTGTTTTCGAGAACTTAGGATTGTAGTTGAGTGTACTTCTGGTGAGATTACTATACTGAGTTTGTTGAGGTAATCTATTCGGGTTAATACATTATGTAGAAATGTTCCGTTGGAAGTACAAGGGGCTGTGTTTCTGGAAAATCTGATAGGGCTACTGTTTGGGGAGTTCGATGTAGATCTGGGTATGGACTGGTTAGTTGAGCACTGAGTTAGTTTGGAATGTGCGACTAAGAGGGTTGTTCTGGGGGCCGTGGATGATAAGGAAATAGTTGTGATTGGTGAGCATCGAGATTATCGGACTAATGTGATCTTTGCTCTTTTGGCTGAGAAATTGGTTCGAAAAGAGTGTGAGGCGTATTTGGCTTACGTCAGTGTTTCAGCTTCTGGGGAATCTTCTATCAAGGATATCAAAACTATGAGGGAATTTCTAGATGTTTTTCCTGAGGAGTTACCAGGTTTACCTTCGAATCGGGAAGTTGAGTTCGACATTAAGCTCCTACCGAGTACAGCTTCAATGTGTATCGCTCCTTTTCGAATGGCACCGAATGAGCTTATAGAGCTTAAGGCTTAACTTCAAGAGGTTCTAGATCGTGGTTTCATCCATCCTTGTCTGTTTCCGTGTGGGGCACCGATTTTATTTGTAAAGAAAAAGTATGGTATCATGAGGAATTGCATTGACTACCACCAGTTGAATAGGCTGACTATAAAGAATAAGTATCCACTTTCGAGGATCGACGATTTGTTTAATCAGTTCTGAGGGGCTTCAGTGTTTTCAAAAATAGATCTCTGATCTGGGTATCATCAGCTTACAGTTGAGGAAGTTGATATTCATAAGTCGACATTTAGGACTCGTTACGAGCACTATGAGTTCCTAGTTATGCCTTTGGTTTGACAAATGCTCCAGCTGCATTCATGGATCTAATGAACCGAGTTTTTCAATCGTATCTGGATCAGTTAGTCCTGGTCTTCATCGACGATATTTTGGTTTACCCTAAGACTGAGGATGAGCATGATAAGCATCTTAGAGTAGTGTTTCAGATACTTCGAGAGAAACTGTAGCACCCTTTACCTGAGACCGTTGCCGGAGTCGAGCACGAAACGTTATCTGACTTAACTTACTAGTTCGGAGCATAAGAATTTGCTTTTAAAATTAATCCACTCACATTCATTCAATACATCCCTAAAAAGAACCCTCGAGGCCCTAAAACATGCAACAAAAATGGTTTGGGTCCAAACCGGGAACATTAAAAAGTTTTCAAATACTTAAACAAATCAAAATAATTTATTTCACTATTCACAATAAAACTATCCACCAGCATAATAGTCACTAATTTAATTATAACTCGAGTTACAAAACTCAAAATTTAGATCCGTAAATTTTCCCTGAAACTACACTCATATATCCTCATACCATAAAATTTCCATAATTTTGGTTTAGCCAAATAGTACATTTTATTCACTAAAATTTACCCTATTTCCAAATAGTACATTTTATCCCTCTATTCACTAAAAATCAATTATCTTATTGTACAGAATTTAGATAATATTCTCATTTTTTCTATTCAAAATAGACTTACTAAGAAATCTATAAATATATATTATGACTCAAAATTCTTTCTGTACAATTTTAATTATTTTGTAGAATAAGAATAGGGAACTCCAAAACCATTCTAACCCTCTCTCACTAAAGTTCAAATATCTCATAATATAAAATTCATTTGCCTACACCATTTCATTCATGTGAAAATAGACTCGATAATATTTAATTCTATATCTCATTCACTCTCTAATTTAATTTCTACTATTTTTGGTGATTTTTCAAAATCACGTCAACAAGTTATCAAAAATTGTTCCATTGCAATTTTTACTCTTTTATAATTTCTTTGTATTAACTATCATTTAGGCATACATAACCCCAAAACATGTTCTTAAATAGCCATTTCAATAGCTAATCATTATCGAATATTTACATGTTATTCATTAGCCATATCATAAGGACACACACAAAATACCGAGATGGTTTGGCGATTCTATAAGAAACAAGAAGAAAAATAAAGAGAGTAAGTGTAAAGCTTAGTAAGTTTACAAGCAAATAAATAACAACATTTATCATAAATAATTATACTCATAAACTATCATCAAGTATCATGATCTTTACTTTCTTCTTTACTTATTCTCTTACTTGTTTACTTACTTGCTTACTTAAATAACTCATAATTATAACTTACTCCTCCCTTGCTGAAATTTCTTTCTCAACTGATAATTGAGATGTTCTTAACCCTTATAACTCACCTGAATATATTTATTATGCTTTTAACTGAACTTTCATATAACATAGTCCATTTACTAGCCCGTTGAACCACTTGGAATACTAAGGATACTCGGGTCTCCTGTCTGATAATAACATGCCAAAGCCATGTCCCAAACATGGTCTTACATGGGAGTTCTCATATTGGTGCCCATGCCATGTCCCAGACATGGTCTTACGGGGAACCTCTCATCTCAGTGCCAACGCCATGTCCCAGACATGGTTTTACACGGGATCTCATCCCCTAATGTCATGACTTTTGTATCTGATACATTCCTACTGTTTCAACGGGACTTTTTAACACTGATTCTCTCTCATCTCATACCTGAGTCAACATTAAATAATTTCATGAAATAAGTACATAATTGTTGGAAAATGAACAAAATTAATAATAATTATTGAAATATTACATTTATTTACTGTAAACTTACCTCGGTACAAAATACGATCAAATCTAGCAACTTAGTCCTCAACCTTTTTTCTTTCCCCTGTGTAACTCTGGATTTTGTTCCTCTTGACCTATAATAGCCAATTTAGCTTATTTAATACTCACATTCATCAAAACAGCCATTGACTCGAACTTTGGAAGAATTACGATTTTGCCTCTAAACTTTTGCATATTTACACTTTTGCCCAAAGCTCGGAAATTAAACTTCATCCCTTATTCTTATGTTTTATGACATGCTGAACATCTTTCCCTTCTATGGCAACATCAAATTCCCACTCTAACATTTACTTATGAATATTAGGTATTTTTATTTATTATGTTGTTTTACTCATTTTCATTTAAAATCGCCTAGCAAAAGTTGTTTAACATAATTTCAAGCTTCGTATTCTATCATAAAGCATCAAAATAAACACATTTCTCCTATGTGTATTTTTCCAAATATGAACCCTAACATGAATTAATGATAGAATAAGCTAAATCGAGCTATGAGGACTCCAAAAACGTAAACAAAAATAAAAACGGGAGTTGGATGCACTTACTATGAGCTTGAGAAAGTGAAGAAACCCTAGCTATGGCGTCCCTTGAAATTCAGCCCTTATGTAGAAGATGAGCACATTTTGCCATCTTTTTCCCTTTTAATTCTTTTTATTACCAAATGACTAAAATGCCCTTCATTAAAACTGTAGTTATTTTTATCTATGCATGCCCATTTTTTTCCATGAAAATCTAATGGTCTAATTACAATTTAAGGACATCTACATCAATTATGCACTTCAATTAAATCCTTTATCATCTAAAGCTCATATTTACCCACTTTTACAATTAAACCCTAATATGCAATTCAGACATGCAATCGTTGAAATTTCTTATCGGTATTCTAACACATGCATCCAATCAATCAGTAAATCATAAAATTAATCAGAATAAACTTTTCTATATCAAATTCATGGTTTCACAACCACTGTTACTTTTAGGCCCTATTTTGCGATGTTACACTTCTCCCCCCTTTAGGAATTTTCGTCCCCAAAAATCTTATCTCTGAAGAGATTTGGGTATTGTTTTCGCATAGCCTCTTCGGGCTCCCATGTAGCCTTGTGAACCCCATGCCTATTCCATAATACTTTCATAAGTGCAATACTTTTGTTCCTTAGCTACTTGGCCTCTTGAGCTAGAATCTTTACCGGTTCTTCACCGTAAGTCATGTCTGGCTGAATCTCAACCTCTGTCTGAGAAATCACATGTGATGGATCTGAAAGATAACGGCGTAACATAAACACATGGAATACATAATGAATCTTTTCTAACTCAGTCGACAATGCTAATTGATATGCTAAGGGCCCAACTCTTTCAGTCACCTCGAACGGTCCAATAAAACGTGGACTTAGTTTGCCTTTCTTGCCAAATCTGAGAGCTTTCTTCCACGGGGATACTTTCAAAAATACCCTGTCACCAACCTGAAACTCAATCTCTTTTCTTTTCAAATCTGCATAGGATTTCTATCTATTTAAAGCTGCTTTCAAGCAATCTATAATGACTTTTACTTTCTCTTCTGTTTCTTTCACTAGACCAACCCCGTAAATCTGATTTTCCTTAAGCTCTGTCCAATAGAAAGGCGTACGACACTTACGTCGATACAAAGCTTCATAAGGTGTCATCTTCAAACTCGACTGATAACTATTATTATAGGCAAACTCTACCAACAACAAATATTTCTCCCAACTACCTTGAAATTCTAAAACACAATATCTGAGCATATCCTCAAGTATCTTAATAACTCTCTCTGACTGACCATCGGTCTGAGGATGGAAAGCTGTACTAAAACTCAACTTTATGCCCAAAGCTTCCTACAATTTCTTCCAAAACCGTGAAGTAAATCTGGGATCTCTATCTAAGATAATCCATAACGGTACTCCATGTAGTCTGACTATCTTTGAAATATACAACTCGGCCAACTTGTCAAGTGAATAATCCATACGAACTAGGATAAAATGAGCCGTCTTTGTTAGCTTATCAATCACAACCCATATTGCATCTTTCTTTCTTAGTGTCAATGGCAACCCTGTCACAAAATCCATGGTAACTCGGTCCCATTTCCACTTAGGAACTAACACAGGATAGAATAAACCTGAAGGTACCTAATGTTTGGCCTTTACCTGCTGACAGATGAAGCATCTAGAAACAAATTCTAAAATATCTCTTTTCATTCCTACCCACCAGTACGTTTTCTTCAAATCATTATACATCTTTGTACTACCTAAGTGAATAGACAAAGAACTGCTATGTGCTTCCTGTAAGATCTTTCAAATAAACTCATCATTCTTCGGTACACATATCCGATTTCTGAACATCAAACAACCATTAGAACCAATCTGAAAATCAGACTCTACACCTAACTCGCACTGTGCTCTTTTAGCTTGTAACTCACTGTCATATTTCTGAGCTTTATAGATTTCTTCAAGAAACATCGGTTTAGCTCTCAACTCAGCTAAAATAGAACCGTCATCTGATAAAGCCAAACTAGTATTCAAATCTCTCAATGTAAATAAAGACTTTCTACTCAAGGCATCAGCAACAACATTTACCTTACCCGGGTGATAGTCGATCACTAGCTCATAATCTTTAATCAACTCTAGCCATCTTCTTTGCCTCAAGTTCAAATCTTTTTGGGTCATCAAGTATTTCAAACTTTTATGGTCAGTGAATATTCGACACTTCTCACCGTACAAGTGATGTCTCGAAATCTTCAACGCAAATACAATGGCAGCTAGCTCTAAATCGCGCGTCGGGTAGTTTTTCTCATGTGGCTTTAACTGTCTGGAAGCATATCCTATTACTTTACCTTCCTGCATAAGTACACAACCCAATCCATTCAAGGATGCTTCACTGTAAATCACAATTCTTTACCCGGTTCTGGTTGTACTAAAACAGGAGCTTCAGTCAACAATGCCTTTAACTTGTCAAAACTCTGCTGACACTTCTCGGTCCATTCAAACATGACATCTTTCTGCAATAACCTTGTCGATGGGGTAGCTATCATGGAAAGTCCCTTTACAAATCATCTGTAATAACAAGCTAATCCAAGAAAACTTCTAACCTCTGACACATTTCTGGGTGGTTTCCACTCAATAATTGCTGAAATTTTACTCGGATCAACATTAATACCATCACCTGTGACAATGTGTCCAAGGAATCTTACTTCTCGAAGCCAGAACTCACTTTTTCTAAACTTGACATACAACTGATTATCTCTCAAAATCTGTAAAACTGTTCTCAAATGTTCGGCATGTTCAATCTCATCAAGAGAATAAATCAGAACATCATTAATAAACACAACTACAAACTTGTCCAAGTACGGTGGAAAGATTCGATTCACTAAATCCATGAATATTGCAAGATCATTAGTCAAGCCAAATGGCATCACAGGAAACTCATAGTGACCATACCTAGTCCGGAAAGCAATCTTCGGAACATCTGACTCTTTAACTCGTAACTGATAGTAACCGGATCTCAAATCTATCTTGGAGAACACAGTGGCTCCCTTCAATTGGTCAAATAGATCATTAATTCTAGGCAGTGGATATTTATTCTTTATTGTTACTTTGTTTAGCTACCGATAATCTATACACAACCTCATTGAACCGTCTTTCTTTTTCACAAAAAGGCACTAGTGCGCCCCACGGAGAACAACTAGGCCTTGCAAAACCTTTATCAATTAATTCCTACAACTGATCTTTCAATTATTTTAATTCCAACGGGGGCATTCTATAAGGAGCAATAGAAATGAGAGTGGTACCTGGAACCGACTGAATACCACACTTAACTTCTCTAATAGGAGGCAAACTTGGCAATTCTTCTGGAAACGCATTGGAAAACTCACAAACTGCTGGCACTGATTCAATTTTCAACTCTAGATCTTTAGTATTCAATACAAATGCAAGATAAGATTCATACCTTTTTCTCAAACATTTCTGAGCAGACATAACAGAAATCATGGCAAGAGAACTACTTGACTTGTCTAAATTAACCCGAAAGATATCACTATTTTTGGATTTCAACTAAATGTATTTCTTTTTGCAATTTACTATCACATCATGGGCAGTCAACCAATCTATACCAAGAATAACATCAAAGGGCAATTTTTACATACTTTGTCTACTAACACATACTGGCCTAATGGATTCGATACTTTAATCACAAATACGGTAGATTCTATGGGCATGTTCATACTAGGCATCAATCTCATGCAAACATAGGAATAGGTCGAACCCGGATCAATCAAAGTAATAACACTAGTATCATACAGAGAAAATGTACCCGTAATCACATCGGGGGAGGATGCCTCTTCGCGAGTGCGAATAGCATAAGTCCTTGCGGGTGCTCTAGCATCTGGTCTAGCTGCTGAGTCTCTCGATGTACCCCTGTTAATTGCTCTAACTCCCAGATTCTTTTGTGGTCTGCCTCTAGTGGGAGTATTTCCCGATCCTGCACTTGGTATTACTTCTCTTTTAACTATTTCGGGATAACCCCAAATAAAATGATCTAGTGCACCACATATGAAACAAGCACTTTCATTTGCTTGGCACTCATCGAGATGACGTCTACCACATTGAGCACACTCTGGTCTAGGTGGTCAAGTACTACCCACACTTGCAACTGTAGTAGTCTGAGCTCTTGAACCCACAAATCTTCTACCTCTGTTTCGGCTATGGTACCTAGCTGAAAATTTGATCTAATAGAGAACTCTCTAGGCCTTTTCGATGTAGACTAAAATGATCTGCTCATCTGCCTTTTCTTCGTGTGTTAAACCTTAATTTCAGCTTTACCCTTTTCTTTTTCTTTTCACAACTCCTCTACCTTACAAGCTCTTTTAACAAGAACAAAAAACTATTTGATCTCTAGAATGCCAACTGATAGTCGGATATCATCATTGAGCCCATCCTCAAATCTTTTGCACATGGTAGCCTTTGTAGACACACACTCTCGAGCATACTTGCTGAGTCTGACAAATTCACGTTCATACTCGGTTACAGTCATCTTTTCCTTCTTTAACTCAAGGAACTTTTTTCTTTTCTGGTCAATAAATCTCTGACTGATATACTTTTAACGAAACTCATCCTGAAAGAAATCCCAAGTAACTCTTTCACTCGGTACAACTAACACAAGAGTCTTCCACCAATGATAGGTTGAATCTCTAAGGAGAGAGACAACACAGTTCATACATTCCTCAAGTGTACAAGATAACTCATCAAAGACTCTGATAGTATTCTCTAGCCAAAATTCTGCTCTCTCTGCATCATCATCTTTAGTAGCCCAAAACTCTTTATCCCCTTATTTTCTAATCTTATTAACTGGTGGCCTTTCTCTTATAGCTGTACCTGTGGCTGGGGGAGCTACATGGGGGATCGAAGAATCATGAGGGGGTGGAGGTCCAGCAGCCGGATTCGTACGAACGAACTCTGCAAACAATTCATTCATAGCTTGGAAGAAGGCTTCTCAAGCCCTTCCTCCCTAACTAACTGTAACAGGCCTTTCACTACTATTTGGTGGACCATCCCTTCTGCGGGAGCGGGCACATTACTTTCTAGATCATCTGCACCAGCTCGTTCGGGATCCATAACTATAAAAGAAAAACATTTTAAAATCGTCAAGAGTCGTCACACTATCAAAATACAAGTATGGCATGTATAGCTAGACTCCTATTCATACTGAATATTTCGAGAACCGACTAAACCTCGCTCTGATACCAATAAATGTAACACCCCTTACCTGAGACCGTTGTCGAAGTCGAGCACGAGGCGTTATCTGACTTAACTTAGTAGTTCGGAGCATAAAAAATTAGTTTTAAAATTAAATCACTCACGTTCATTCAATACGTCCCTAAAAAAAAGCCTCAAGGCCCAAAAACATGCAACGAAAACGGTTCAGGTTCGAACCGAGAACATTAAAAATTTTCCGAATACTTAAGGAAATCAAATTTATTTATTTCACTATCCATTATAAAACTGTCCACCTCAATAATAGTCACTTATTTAATTATAACTAGAGTCACAAAACTCAAAATTTAGATCCGTAAATTTTACCTAAAACTAGACTCATATATCATCCTACCATAAAATTTCCAAAATTTTTGGTTTAGCCAAATAGTACAGTTTATTCATTAAAGTCTCCCATATTTCACCGTCTACGATTCGACCTCTATTCACTAAAAATCAATTATCTTATTATACGTAATTCAGATAATATTCTCGTTTTTTCCATTGAAAATAAACCGACTAAGGAATCTAGAAATATAAATTATGACTCATAATTCTTTCTGTGGAATTTTAATGATTTTCTAAATTTAGGAAAGGGAACATCAAAAACCATTCGACCTATCTCACTAAAATTAAAATATCTCATAATATAAAATTTATTTGCCTACACCGTTTCTTTCATGTGAAAGTAGACTTGATAATACTTAATTTTATTTCTACTATTTTTGGTGATTTTAAAAATCACATCAATGATGTCAAAAAACTATTCCATTGCAAATTTTTACTCTTCTACAATTTCTTTGTATTAACTATCATTTAGGCATACATAACACCAAAACATGTTCTTAAATAGTCATTTCAATTGCTAATAATTATCGAATGTTTACATGTTTTTCATTACCCATATCATAAGGACACTAACACAAAATAACTACGTCCCTATACATGCCATAACTTAAAACGTTTCGAACCACAAAATACCGAGATCGTCTGTTGATAGTGTGAAATGATCTCTGATGCGTTTACAATCCCCGAATTGGCTTGGCGATACTATAAAAAGAAGGAAAATAAAAGGAGTAAATGTAAAGCTTAGTAAGTTTACAAGAAAATAAATAACAACATTTATCATAAATAATTATACTCATAAACTATCATCAAGTATCATGATCTCTACTTTTTTCTTTACTTACTCTCTTACTTGTTTACTTACTTGCTTACTTAAATAACTCATGATTATAACTTACTCCTCCCTTGCTAAAATTTCTTTCTCAACTAATAAATGAGATATTCTTAACCTTTATAACTCACCTAAATATATTTATTATGTTTTTACCTGAACTTTTATGTAACATAGTCCATGTACTAGCCCGTTGAACCACTTGGAATACTAAGGATACTCGGGTCTCCTATCTGATAATAACATGCCAAAGCCATGTCCCAGACATGGTCTTACATGGGACGTTTCCTGTACTACCAACGTCATATCCCAGATATGGTCTTACATGAGAGTTCTCATATCGGTTCCCATGCCATGTCCCAGACATAGTCTTACGGGGGACCTCTCATCTCGGTGCCAAGGCCAAGTCCCAAACATGGTCTTATGTGGGACCTCTCCTAACCTCAATAATGCCTATGCCATGTCCCAAACATGGTCTTACAAGGTATCTCATCCCTTAATGTCATGACATTTGTATCCGATATATTCCTAATGTTTCAATGAGACTTTCTAACACTGATTCTCTATCATCCCTTACTTGAGTCAACATTAAATAATTTCATGAAATAAGAACATAATTTCTGGAAAATTAACAAAATTAATAATGATTATTGAAATATTGCATTTATTTACCATATACTTACCTCAGTACAAAATACGATCAAATCTAGTAACTTAGTCCTCAACCTTTTTCTTTCCCAGGTCTAACTGTGAATTTTGTTCTTCTTGATCTATAATAGAAAATTTAGCTTATTTAATAATCACATTCATCAAAATAGTCATGGACTCAAACTTTGGCAAAATTATGATTTTGCCCCTAAACTTTTAAATATTTACACTTTTTCCCCAAAGATCAAAAATTAAACTTCATCCCTTATTCTTATGTTTTATGACATGCTGAACATATTTCCCTTCTATGGCAACATCAAATTCTGACTCTAACATTTACTTATGAACATTAGGTATTTTTACCAATTATGTCGTTTTACTCGTTTTCACTTAAAATCGCCAAGCAAAAGTTATTTAACATCATTTCAAGCTTCATATTCTACCATAAAACATCAAAATAAACACATTTCACCTATGGGTATTTTTACAAATATGAACCTTAACATGAATTAATGATAGAATAAGGTAAAAACGGGGCTTGGACACACTTACTACGAGCTTGAGAAAGTGAAGAAACCCTAGCTATGGTGTCCCTTGAAATTCGGCCTTTATGGAGAAGATGAACACATTTTGCCATCTTTTTCCCTTTTAATTCGTTTTATTACCAAATGACTAAAATGCCCTTCACTAAAACTTTAGTTATTTTTATCTATGCATGCCCATTTTTGTCCATGAAAATCTAATGGTTTAATGACCATTTAAGGACCTGTACTTCAATTATGCACTTCAATTAAATCCTTTATCATCTTAAGCTCATATTTACCCACTTTTTCAATTAAACCCTAGTATGCAATTCAGACATGCAATCGTTAAAATTTTTTATCGGTATTCTAACACATGCATCCTATCAATCGGTAAATCATAAAAATTAATCATAATAAAATTTTCTATCTCAGATTCATGGTTTCGCAACTACTATTTCGTTTACGCCCAATTTTGAGATGTTACAGAAATAGGTCTACGCTAAGTTGAGCAAGTGAGTTCTAGTTGCGAGAGGTAACTTTTTTGGGGCACGTGGTTTTTGTTGAGAGGATTTGAGTTAATCCTAGAAAGATTGAGGCTGTGCTTGGTTGGAAGTAGCCAAAGTACGTATCAAAAATCCGTAGTTTTCTAGGTCTTTCGGGTTATTATTGGTATTTTACTGAGAGTTCTCTCTGATTACAGCTCCTTTGACTAAGCTTCTGTGGAAGGGTGTCCCTTTCGTCTGGTCTGATGCGCAACAATTGAGCTTTGAGAAGCTCAAGTCGGTTCTGACTCAGGCTCTTGTTCTAATATAGTCTGAATCTGGTAAAGAGTTTGTGTGTGTACAGTGATACATCGCACAACGATTTAGGATGTATACTGATGCAAGATGGTAAGGTTGTGGCTTATGCGTCCCATCATCTTAAGTCACACGAGAGGAATTATTCAACGCATGATCTCGAGTTAGCTACTGTGGTATTTGCGTTAAAGAGTTGGAGGCATTATCTATATGGTGAGAGGTGTATCATCTACACCGATCACAAGAGCCTCAAGTACCTCCTTACCCAGAAGGAGTTGGAATCTTAGGTAGTATCGATGGATTGATTTGCTCAAAGATTATGACTGCATGATAGACTATCATCCTCGTAAGGCCAATGTAGTGGCTGATGCTCTCAGTCGTAGAGCGGTGATTGAGTTGAGGGCAATGTTCGTTCGTCTTAGTCTGTTTGGTGATGGGGGTTTGTTAGTTGAGTTACAAGTTAAGCCGACTTGGATTAATCAGATTTGAGATAAACATTTAGGGGATGATTCTCTCGTTTGGTGGTTTCGTCAAGTTAAGAGTGGCAGTACTTCTGATTTTAGACTAAATTAGGAAAGAGTTCTGTGTTTTCGAGGTTGGTTTTGTGTATCGAATGATTCTTATCTGAGATCGTTGATTCTGAAGAAGGCACATAGTAGCCCTTATGCTATGCATCCTGATGGTAATAAGATGTATCGTGATCTTCGTGAGCTATACTGGTGGCCGAGTTTGATGCGTGAGGTAACAAATTTTTTTGCTTGTTGTCTGACGTGCCAACAGCTTAAGGCTGAGCACCAGTTCCCTTTGGATTTGCTCTAACCTGTTAAGATTCCTTTGTGGAAGTGAGAGCGAGCGATGATGGATTTCGTTAGTGGGTTGCCTTTAACACCCCCTAAGAAGGATTCTATTTGGGTCATCGTGGATCGATTGACCAAGTCTGCCCATTCTATTCCGGTTTGGACGGGATACTCTATGTAAAAGTTAGTGAACCTCTATATCTTAGAGATTGTAACACTGCATGGGGTCTCGATTTCAATAATCCCTAATAGGGATCCTCGTTTCACATCTCGATTCTAGAAAAAACTACATGAGCCTCTGAGTTCGATATTGGACTTCAGTATTGCATTTCATCCTCAAACCGATGATCAATTTGAGAGGATGATTTTGATACTGGAGGATATGCTTTGGAGTTGTGTGAATCATTTCTGAGGTAATTGGGAGGATTTCCTACCATTAGCTGAGGTCACCTAAATTAATAATTTCTAATCTAGCATGTAGATGGCACCTTATGAGGCTTTGTATGGTCCTAAGTGTCGTACTCCGCTATGTTGGACTGAGTTGGGTGAGCAACGAATTTTGGGTCCTGAGTTGGTTTCCGAGATTGAAGTTAAGGTTAGACTAATACGAGATCATTTGAAGGTGGATTCTGATCGAAAAATTCTTATGCAGATCTGAAAAGGAGAGATATCGAGTAAGCTGTGGGTGACTTCTTATTCTATAAGGTATCTCCATGAAAGAAAGTTCTAAGGTTCAGTCGTAAGGGAAGTTGAGCCATAGGTTCATTAAGCCGTATCGAATTCTAAAGCGTGTTGGATTGGTCGACTATTTGTTGGAGCTACCTCTTGAGTTAGACCATATCTATGATGTGTTTCACGTCTCGATCTTGAAGCGGTATCAGTTCGATCCATCTCATGTTGTCTCTATTGAAGAGATCAAGGTTAGACTGGACTTGACCTTTGAGGAGGAGCCGGTTCAGATTTTGGAACGAGATATTAAGTTTCTGAGGAGGAAGTCCATTCTTATAGTGAAGGTTTTGTGGTGAAATCATGGCACTGAGGAAGCCACGTGGGAACCTGAGGACTTGATGCGTCAGTAGTATCCTCATTTGTTTAGATCAGGTAAATTTCAAGGCTGAAATTTCTTTTAGAGGGTAGAGTCGTAACGCCCTAAACAATTTAAGTTTTTTTTTGTGAAATCTATCATAATTATGTATCTGCTTCAGTGGTTAAATGTTCTAGGTGTGTGTTTGAAGTCTTGGGTTTAAGTCCCACTTTTGGCAATTATGTTGTTTTTTATCCAAGCCTTATCCCTGCTGGGTTGGTTTTTGTTTCATTGTTTGTAAACTCATATCAGAATGAGCCTGTTGATTCAAGTGGTAAGGAGTTAGTGTGCTAGGGGTCCTGTGTTGGAATCCCTGCATGAGCAAGGATGATAGTTTTTGCTTCGATTGACTGTGAGAATTTGGATGGAGTTAAAATTCTGAGAGTGGGTGAGGTTAGTGGATGGTTTTTGAGAGATTTGGTGGTTAGTAGGAGGTTGTGCCTAAAATTAGGGGACTGTGGGATCTTATTTGATTTTATCTTTTTATTTTTAATATTTCTCTCTCCTCCAGATTTCTGACATCAATTTCTGCCATTCTTTTTTGGTCCTACCGTTTGGTCTTCTTGTACATCCTCTATGTTAGTCTTTTGTCTCTTTCATTTTCTTTCAAATTGGTTCACACTTTTTCTGTCCTTCGTGCGGTCTTGGCAAGTTTTTCGTTTCATTCTCGATTTTGTGGCATAACGATGGTTATAGGGAATCTAAATTCTGTGAACGGTTGTGTATGAGAAGGAGGTGAAGTTTTGATTTTTGCTTGAACGGATTAATTTTCGCGTGCAGTCATTCTTACAATGGTAAGTTTTGAGCGTTGCGTGGTTAGTTTTGTTGAATTTGTAAACCGGTTGCTAATTGGTCAATGGGATGCTACTGTAGCAACTAAAACGAACCAGGTGTGTACCCTAAACACTAAAAATCGAGGTTCGATAAAAGCCAAAAAAAGGCACTGTCGACGCCACACGATCGTGTGCTCAGTCGTATGGTTGGCTGTGTGTCTAACGAATGTGTGGTCGTGTGCAAGACACGGCCATGTGATGGTGTGAGTGTGGCCGTGTGGGCTACATGGATGAGGCCAATTTGGGCGTGGGGGCCCACACAGCCATGCCACACGGGCTTGTGGGTTTTGGGCCTGACGGTGTAGGCCACACGGCAAGGCCAAATTGGGCTTGTGGGCCACACGGGCATGTTGGCCCACACGAGTATGTGGACCCATAATTCTGAGATTTTCCCTAAGGTTGCACGAGTCGTTCCGCACAAAAGCTCACATCTATTTTTTTATTCTGTATAAGTAATCCACAGACTTAGGCGGATTGGTGCGATGGAGTGTCACGATGACCACAAGTTCGTAAACTGTCTTAAATAATGGTTTTTATTTAAATTAAGGTTTATTTTTAACATTTTTGTAATTATTGGACTCTCTGGACCATTTGATTTTTATTTTGGTTTTGGATGCGTTATGACTCTTTTAATGCGACGTTTGAATAGAATCACGGTTTTACGAAAACCAAGGTTTTTTTAAAAATACGAACTGGATTTTAAAAATATAATGATTTCTAAGACTTCCGCTGTAAATTATGTTTTGGCAAATGAATTAATTAAATAATATTTTCAGTAATAGTTATATAAACGAATATGGGTTATAAAACTTGGATGATTTATCAAAAAACTATACAAATTTTTATCAAATTAACATTGATTTCAAAACCCTTCTTTGTAACACTCCCGTATTCAGCCATAACGTTTAGGCCAGGTTTCGGGTGTTACATGCAAGCTCTAAATCATGAGTCGGATAAGTCTTTTCATGCGGTTTCAACTGTTGTGATGAATACGCTATCACTTTTCCCTATTGCATTAAAACACAACTCAAACCATTCAATAAAGCATCACTATAAATCACAAATTCTTTACCATACTCTGGCTGAACTAACATAGGTGTCTAGGTTAACAAAGCTTTCAACTGATTAGAAATTTGCTGACATTTCTTTGACCATTCAAGCTTGACCTATTTCTGCAACAATTTTGTTAATGGCGTAGCAATCATAGAAAATCCCTTGACAAATCTTCTATATTATCCGGCTAAACCCAGAAAGCTTCTGACTTCAGATACATTTCTCGGAGGTTACTAATTCACCACAAATGAGATTTTACTCGGATCAACCTTAATACCATCTGTTGATACCACATGTCCCAAAAATCTGACTTCTCGGAGCCAGAACTCACATTTACTGAACTTAGCGAAAAATTATTTTTCGCATAAAGTTTGCAAAATAATTCTCAAATATTGGGCATGCTCTGTCTCATCTCATGAATAGATCAAAATATCGTCAATGAATACAACCACAAATCTGTCTAAGTACAGTCTGAAAATTCTATTTATCAAGTCCATAAATACAGTAGGTGCATTAGTCAAACCAAATGGCATCACAAGAAGCTGATAATGTCTGTATGTGGTTCTGAATGCAGTTTTCAGCACATTAGAGTCTTTAACCCGTAGCTGATAATAACCAAAACGAAGATCAATCCTTGTGAATACCGTCGCACCTTTCAATTGATCAAACAGATCATCGATACGCGACAATGGATACTTATTCTTGATCGTGACTTTGTTGAGATGTCAATAATTCATACATAGTCGCATAGATCTGTCTTTTTTCCTAACAAATAATACAGGAGCACCCCAAGGAGAAAAATTGGGCCAAGCAAAGACCTTATCTGTCAACTCCTGCAATTGTGCTTTCAACTCCTTCAATTCTATAGGTGCCATTCTATACAAAGCTATTGATATCGGAGATGTTCCCGGTATTAATTCAATAGCAAACTCAACCTCTCTGGTCGACCGTAACCTTAATAAATATTTTGGGAATACATCTGTAAACTCACATAAATTGGAATTGATTCTAACTTCAGTTCTGAAACTCTAGAATCAAAGATATAAGTGAGATACGCTTCACAGCCTTTTCTAACATATTTCTCTACTGACATAGCTAAAATAACATTAGATGCACTATCCAGTCTATCTGATTCAATTCGAAGCTTTTCACCATTCTGGTAGTTTAACACAATATGCTTTCATCTACAGTTCATAACAACATCATACTGAGTTAAATAGTCCATACCCAGAATCATATAAAATTCATCAAAGGGTAGTAACATCAAATAAACTAGAAAGTTGCAACCCTAAATCATCAAATGATAGTTTTTACAGACTTTATTGATTAACACATACTGATCTAAAGGGTTAATTACTTTAACCACAAATTTAGTAGACTCAAAAGGTATTTCCTTATCTGACAATAAAGTTGTACATACATATGAGTGTGTTGATCCCGGGTCATTCAAAACATTGAAATTAGTATCAAAAATAGAAAGTGTACCAGTGATCAGATTAGGCGCTAATGCTTCCTCTCAAGTACAGATTGTGTAAGCTCTTGCTGGTGCTCGTGCATCAGATCTTGCAGTTGAATCTTTTATCCCACTATGACTGTTTCCCCCATTTCCAATGTTCTGGGTGGTTTTCCTCTCACAGCTGTGTTACTCGGTCCAGTAGTCTGAGCCTTTTCTTTATCAGACCTTTCAAGGCAATCTCTAATATAATGCTCATAAGAATCGCATTTAAAATGATTCATCTTTCAGTTTACAGTCACCAAAATGTCGTCTATTACATTGCTGACATTTGGGCTTGTTGTTTCTGACACTGCCAATGCTCGCTACAGATGTAGCCTGAGGTTTCAAACTCAAATGATGTTTTCGTCTATCCTTTCCAGAATAACCCACCAAAGCAGATGAACGACTATGAAATTCTTTCGACCTTTTCAATGGAGATGAGTATGATTTTCCCATAGGTTGTTTTCCTAAATCACGAGCCTCAGAATAGGCTTTTCTTTTTGCTTTTGTAAGTTCCTTGGCCTTGTGCACTCTGTCAACCAAAACAACAAATTCTTTAAACTGAAGAATCCTGACTAATAGCTTGATATCTTCATTTAATCTGTCTTCAAATTGAGTACACATGGCAACCTCTATCGGTATACATTCCCAGGCATACTTACTGAGTAGCACAAATTCCCTCACATACTCCGATATTGACATACAGCCCTACTATAACTCAAGAAACTCTGACTTACATATTTCTTTCTAAACTCTATCTGAAAGAATTCCTAATTTACTCTATCTCTCGGTACTACCGCAACCACGGTGTTCCACCACTATAAGTCAAATCTTTCAACAAAGAAATAACACATTTCAATCATTCCACTAGAGTACAGAATAATTCATCAAATACTCTCACCGTATTTTTTAACCAGAACTTGGCTCTATCTAGATCATCTTGAGCTATGCCTCGAAACTCTTTAGCCTCATACTTAACATTTTTATCAACCAGAAGCTTGTTTACTCATATTGGTTCCAAACCATGAGGAACTACGGGTACTTATTGGGGTACAAGTGGGGCTGGATGTCGTTAAGCCATTGGGTTCGTTCGTATGAACTCAAAAGAACACTTGGACATCATATGGAAGAAGGCTACCTTAGCCTTTCCTCCCTGGCCCTCAGATACAAGTCTATTACTAGTAGACGTTGCCCCGTGAGTGGAGGCTTGCATGTTACTTTCAACTTTATCGGAATGAACTTGGTTGGATAACATGTTACCTATATGAAAACATAGTTCAATTTAAGTCAGGAGTTATCACACTATCACAGGTTATATAATGACATGTATTTCTATACTCATACATACTACGTTCAGCCTAAAACTGACTAAACCATAGCTCTAATACCACTAAATGTAACACCTTAACCCGTATCCGTCGCTAAATTATGGTTACAGAGCATTACTATACAAACGGAACAAAAAAGCATACATTTTATACATCATCGAAAACATATTATAAAACATTCATTCACATACATATCATCCTTAAATCGAGCCTTCCAGGCTCTAAAAACACCTTAAAACAATTTGGGATAAATTGGAAATATTTGGAAAGTCTAAGCAAAAGTTAGAAAAATTTGACTACAATGTCACACGACCGTGTGGCTAGGCTGTGTGCCTCACACGGATGAGACACACACATGTGTCTCAGGCTATTTAACCTTCGAACTGGGGACACAGGGTCGTGTCCCAACTCATGTCCTCACCCATGTAACTCACTAATTATGTAACATCCCGATTTTGGGCCTAGTTGGAACAGTGGTTTTGAGACCACAAATTTGATGAGGAAAAATTAAGTTTTACTATATTTTTATTGCCTACAATTTCACGGAATGAATTCTTGAAAATTTTGTTCAAAAATTTTGACGTTTGGGCACTCAATTTAGTCAAAAGGACTAAATTGTAAAAAGTGAAAAAGTTGAGTTCTACATGTTAGAGGTGTCCAATTGTTATGAAATTTTAAATTGGAGGTATTTATATGAAAATTAGACCATTGGTTAAGTTATGGACAAAAATGGACATGAGATAAGTGAAATAGGAAATTTTTAAGTTAGGGGCATTTTGGTAATTTAGTAATTAAAATGAATTAAAAGGGAAAAAATATGGCAATTTGTGCTCATCTTCTTCATTTGGCCGAAATTAGCAGGGGGGAAGCCATAGTTAGGGTTTTCAAGCTTCCAAGCTCCATAGTAAGTGATTCCAAGCCCCGTTTTTAATGTTCTTTATATTTTTGGAGTCCGGGTAACTTAATTTAGCTCATCCTAGCAATAATTTAACCTAGGGTTTATATTTGGAAAAATACCCATAGGTGAGATGTGTTTATTTTGATGTTTTATGGTAGAATATGAAGCTTGAAATTATGTTAAACAACTTTTGCTAACCGATTTTAAGTGAAAACGAGTGAAACGACATAATCGATAAAAATACCTAATGTTCTTCAGTAAGTGTTAGTGTGGGAATTCGATGTTTCCATAGAAGGGAAAAATGTTCAGCATGTTATAAAACATAATAATATTAGATGAAGTTTAATTTCCGGGCTTTGGGGCAAAAGTGTAAATATGTAAAAGTTTAGGAGAAAAAATTTAATATTGCCAAATTTAGAGTCGAGGGCTGTTTTGATAAATGTGAGTATTAAATACACTAAATTTGCTATTATAGATCAAGAAGAATGAAATTCGGGGTTAGACCGAGGAAAGAAAAAGGTTCAAGACTAAGTTGATAAATTTGACCATATTTTGTATCGAGGTAAGTTTACGGTAAATAAATACAATATTTCAATAATTATTATTAATGTTGCTATTTTCCAAAAATTATGTATTTATTTCATGAAATTATTTAATGTTGACTCAAGTATGAGATGATAGAGAATCAGTGTTAAAAAGTCCCGTTGAAACATAGGAATGTATTGGATACAAATGTCATGACATTTGGGTAAAAAGATCCCATGTAAGACCATGTTTAGGACATGACATTGCCATTATTGAGATTATGAGAGGTCCAATGTAAGACCATGTTTGGGACATGGCGTTGGCACCGAGATGAGAGGTCCCCCGTAAGACCATGTCTAGGACATGGCATGGGCACCGATATGAGAACTCTCATGTAAGACCATATCTAGGATATGGCATTGGCAGTGCAAGAAATGTCCCATGTAATACCATGTCTGGGACATGGCTTTGGCATGTTATTATCAGAAAAGAGACTCAAGTATCCTTATTATTTCAATGTGGCTCAACGGGCTAGTAAACAAATTATGTTCCATGAAAGTTCAGGTAAAAGCATAAATAGCAAATTCAAGTGAGTTATAAGAATTAAGAACATATTATGTTATCAATTGAGAACCAACATTTCAGCAAGAGAAGAGTAAGTTATAATCATGAGTTATCTAAGTAAACAGGTGAATGAGTAAGAGATTAAGTAAAGAGGAAATTAGAGATCATGACACTTGAGTATACTTGTTTGTGTTAAATGTTGTTATTTATTTGCTTGTAAACTTACTAAGCTTTATGCTTACTTCCTTTATATTCCTTCTTTTATAGTATTACAAGAAAAGTCAGGAATCTTAAAGACGTCGGAGAGCGCTCACACTATCAACAACAACAACTCGGTATTTTAAGATGATCAATGTTTGAGCTATGGCATGTATAGGGACTTAGTCATTTTGAATATATGTCCTTATGATATTGCTAAAGGATGATGTGTAAATATGTGATAATGTTTAGCTATTAAAATGGCTAAGTAAGAATATGTTTGGTATTATGAATGCTTAGGTGATAGTTTATACCTAGAAATTTTGAAACAGTAAAAATTTGCAATGAAACTGTTTTGGGACAGCAGTAGTGACGTGACTTTGAAAAATCACCAATGATAGTATAAAATGAATTAGACAGTGAATGATATAATTAAAGCTTATCGATTCTATTTTCATAGAAAAATAACGGTGTGGGTAAAGGAATTTTATATTCTGAGATATTTGAATTTTGGTTAGATAGGGTCAGAATGGTTTTTGGAGTCCCATGTTCTGACTTTATAAAATCATAAAAAATTGTACAAAAATAATTATGAGTTATAATTTATGTTTCTAGATTCTTTAGTGAATCTATTTTTTGTAGAAACAAGTGATAACACCATATGAAAATCATACGATGAGAAAATTGATTTTTAGTGAATAAAGGTCAGAACAGTCATGCAGTGAAACAGGGGAGACTTTAATGAATAAACTGTACTAATTGGCTAAACCAAAAATTCTAAAAATTTTATAGTAAGATAATATCTGAGTCTAGTTTCAGGAAAAATTTACGGATCTAAATTTCAAGTTTCGTAAATCGAGTTATAATTAAATTAGTGATTTCTGCGTAGGTGCACAACATTATGGTGAATAGTGAAATAAATTTTAAAAGAAAATTTTTATGCCCAGAACTAATAAGTTAAGTCAAGTAATGCCCCATGCTCAACTCCGGAAATAGTCTCGGGTAAGGGGTGTTACAGATTAGGGTGACAGTATCGTGTCACACACCCGTGTGCTAGGCCGTGTGACTAACTGACTTGCATGCAAAAGAAGCTATAGGAGACACTCGGTGTGTCACACGCCCGTGTGCTAGGCCTTGTAACTAATTGACTTACATGCAAAGGAACCTACAGGAAACGAATGGCTGTGTTGGCAGGCTGTGTGTAACACACGGTTGAGTTATACATCCGTGTCTCAGGTCGTGTGGACATGAATTTGTCTAAAAATAAGCTATTTCCAACAACAACACATGCATACACATATAGGTATACATAATCGACAGCTCAAAACCATACCAAAACATGCATATAATGACCAATTCAATAGTCCTAAATCAACAAACCAATATTCCATTCAAGGCAGCTCAAATACATTCATTTAAATATTACCTAAACATGTATACTTTACCACATTTCAATCATGCACATCTAACTCTATTCCTTCCCAAAAATGGTATAAAAACAATTATGGGTTAGAATTTATATGTTTAAAATTTTTAATGAGTCTATTTTCAATAGAAACAAATAGGAACATCATCTGAATCTTGTACGAGGAGACAATTAATTTTTAGTGAATAAGGGTTGAAACTGTCAGACAGCAAAACATGGATGACTTTAAAGAATAAACTGTACTTATTGGCTAAACCATAAATTCTGAAAATTTTATGGTACGAATATATGTGAGTCTAGTTTCATAGAAATTTAGCAAATCTTAATTCGAAGTTCCGTAGCTTAAGATATAAATAGTCTATTGACTATGACTCGCGTAGACAGCTTGATATTAACATGAGTGAATAGTGAAACTATGTGCAAATATGATTGTATTATATTGAGAACACATTATAAGGATTGATAAAAGCATGCTAGTAAATTGTTTATTATTTACATACCAACTTACTAAGCTATATGCTTACTCCTTTTTCTTTCCCTTATTTTATAGTGTCACCAAGCTAGCTCGGGGTACGGAGATCGTTGGAGATCCATCCACACTATCAACACTCTTTTGGTCTAAAATGTTTATTATGAATTATGGCATGTATAGAGGACTTGATTATTTTGTTATGTGTCATAATTGATTTGGCCTAAATGTTGGCCTATGTTATTTGATAGTTCGTTTTGTATAAGGTCATTGATGTTGGCTATTATTGGTTAAGTTGTACGTTTATGATAATGCTGTGTTGTTTGTTGAAAAATTTGGTATAAGTGTGTAAATGTTTGGATGGAAAAAGGCTGGGTAAATAGCCTAACTTTCATCCACACTAATGGGAACTCGATCGCATCATGTTACGACGCAATTTGACACCATCAAGATTGGCCTAAGCTCGAGGGGCCTAAGTGCAAAATGATGCTTAATTTTAGTTTGTTAATTTTTGTGCAGGCCTTAATTAAGCAAGTTGATGCGATCCCTAGCTCATGAAGTTACCACCGAACCCGTTGAGCTGCCACAAGGACCTATAACTCGGTCACGAGCTAAGAGGTTTCATGATGCATTAGCAAGCTATGTTGATCGAACTTGGGGAGAGCAAGTAGCTGAATCCATTGATCATGCTTGGAGCAACTCAATAGACGTCCCTTGCAATTTATTGCAAACTGAACTTTAATTTAACTAAACTCATCTTAGTTAATAATTGAGTTGCTGGACTTTATTTTTTATTAAACTCATTTTAGTTAATTAATTGCTAGAATAAATGCTTATCTTAGTTTATTTAATTGCTGGAATAACTTATTGTGAAATATGTTTATTTACATTTTATTAAATTAAGTTAAGTGTTTACAGTTTATTAATTAAGCTTATTAAGTTTAGTTTGTTTAAATGTGTTTTAATGTGTTTGTTAATAAATGCTTGTAGGTGACTATTTAGTTGGAATCAGTTATGTTCAAGGGCTGTTACAAAGTAATAAATGCGACTATTCAGCTAAAATTGGTTACATACAAGGGGCTGTTACAACAAGAAAAGGAGAGCAATATGCATCATTAATATTCGCCAACCTCTCCATCTTCTCCTAGGAGTTGTTCAAGAATAGCAATGGACAAAGGAGTGGTTACAAAATGCATAATCGATTGCCTCTTTAAGAACACTCATGGTCTGTTTGTGTGCCCACAAATATCATGAATATTGTTGGTGTCTATTCGGCTGTCCAAGGGAGAATTTAAAGCTTATCCTAAACTCTTTGGCTGCTCAAGAATGAAACATAAGTATTCAAGCTTATTAAATTAGTTGAATTAGAACATTAAATCTTATTGATAGTTTTTGTTACTTAGGCCTAGAATTTTAAGAGTTTGGGCTTAGTGATTAAGTTTTATTTCAACTCATTATTAGCTCATTTAAGTTGAACAATTGTGACTTTTTGGCTAGGCCTTATCTAGCACTATAAATACTTGTAATCAGCTCATTGTAAGGGAGTTTTTGCTCATCGTTGAATGTTTATAACATTTGTGAGTTTTTCAACTCTCTTATTTTCGTTAAGACTCAAGTTGACACATCTAGTTTACTAGTGGCGTCATTCTTGTTTCTTTGAACTTATCACTCCTAAACCGAGTGTGATGTTCACCCCATTGATACCTGTGGTTCCTAACTTCCTAGTTAGCGAGTCAAGGTCCTATCCTTCTTAAGTGTCGTATAAGGTTCGGGTCAATACTCCCTTTAGTATTGGTTCTTCCTTGGCCTTAAGCCTATTCCATTCCATTGAACTTTTCAATTTCCAAGTTATTTTATTTTCTTTGTTAGTCAAATCCTTAACATCATTCCCTTAACCATTTTCCAATATCATTTTACTTAACTAAACCATCCTCAACACATTCCTAACCTTTGAACCCTCTTGTCAACCTTTGTTTTCCCTTCAATTAACCGAATTACCAACTACTTCAAGTAAGAACGATACTCCTTAGATTTAACGATCAGGCAATCTAAACAACTCAAATCATCATCGAGGCAAGTTTGTATCACACACAGCTGGCCACATGGCTATGTGCTCAGGGCGTGTGCTCCTGTTTTTCAAGAAAATTTTCAAAGTTTTCAAAAGTTCTCGTTTTGGTCCCAAACCACTTTCAAAGTACGTATTGGGTCTCGTAGGCCCATATTAGGGACTTTATGATGAAATATGAAAAGTTTTAATTTGGATGAAATTTCATGACTTGGTTTTGTATGATTGGTTATGTTTAAATCCGGTAATGCCTCGTACCCTGTCCCGGTGTTTGACACGGGTAAGGGGTGTTACATTTAGGGGTATCAGAGCCATCGTTTAGTCAGTTCTCGAACTAACATAGCGTATGTGAGAGTCTAGCTATACATGCCATAAATATACTGTGAGACTGTAATGACTCCTGACAATTTAAATTGTGTTTTCATATAGTAAATGGATCCCGACTGAGCTATAGCTAATGACGTAGAGAGTAACGCGCCGCTCCTGCACAAGGGACCGCACCATTTGAAATTAGATCTGAAACACATGATCAGGGAGATGGGGCTTGGGAAGCCTTCCTCCATATGATGAATAATTGGTACACAGAATTTATTCGGGCAAATCCGAACGCCAAACCTCCTCCACCCCTCCTATTACCCAATCAGTTCCCGTAGTTCCTTAAGGCACAAAAATGGTAAGACTGACTAAGCCTCCGATTGATAAGATTCGAAAGTAAGAGGCTAAAGAGTTCAAGGCTAATATAGATGATGATCTTGAGAAAGCTGAGTTTTGGCTTGAGAATTCTATTCGGGTATTTGATGAACTTTCTTGTACTCCAGAATAATGTTTAAAATGTGTTATATCTTTATTGAAGGACTCCGCATATCACTTGTGGAAGACACTAGTATCCGTGGTTCCAAAAGAAAGGGTTACATGGAGTTCTTTCCAGGAGGAATTCAGAAAGAAGTACAAAGCCGAAGATTTATTGATCAAAAACACAAAGAGTTTCTTGAGTTAAAGCAGGGCCGAATGTCTATCGCAGAATATGAAAGAGAGTTTGTTAGACTCAGTAAAATGCCCAGGAATGTGTGTCTACAGAGGCTATTATGTGTAAGAGATTTGAAGATGGGTTGAATGAGGATATCCGACTGCTAGTTGGAATCTTAAAGCTGAAAGAATTTATGGTACTGGTTGATCGAGCTTGCTAAGCCGAAGATCTGGACAAAGAAAAGAAAAAAGCTGTGATTGAGGCCCGAGATGCAAGAAAAAGGCCAATAAGTAAGTCATTCCAATCTCAGTCAAAGAAGTCCAAAGAGATGAATCCTCGATTGACTGTGTCAGCTGGGTATTCAAATCGAGACCGTGGGAGATCATATTTGGGTTCTAAAACCCAAGCCACTTCAATGGCAAGTGTGGGTAATGTTAAATACAATAGACCTGAATGTCAACAATGTAGCAGACAACACCCCGGCGAGTGTTATATGGTTAGTCGTGCTTGTTTTAAGAGTAGTTCTCAAAAGCATTATACTGAAGATTGTCCTGAGAGGGCTGAGGAAGAAAAATTTCAGAGTGTTAGACCGGGTAATTGTAACAGCTTGATTTTAGGCTTATTCGAAACAGTGGTTTCGGGACCACAAATCTGACGAGGATAAAATGTATTTTTATTATATTTTTATGGTCTACGATTTCACAAAAATGATTTCATGAAAATTTTGTTTGAAAATTTCGACGTTTGGGCACTTAATTTAGTCAAAAGGACTAAATTGTAAAAAGTGTAAAAGTTGAAATCTACATGTTAGAGGTGTCCGATTGTTATGAAATTTTAAATTGGAGGTCCTTATAAGGTAATTAGATCATTGGTTAAGTTGGTGGACAAAAATGGACATGGTTAGGCATGTTTCCAAAGTTTTTCATTAAGGGCATTTTGGTTATTTAGTTATTAAAATGTATTAAAAACAAAATTAAAAGCCAATTTTTGTCCATCTTCAACCCCTACGCCAAAAATTGCATGGAGAAACCATGGCTAGGGTTTTTCAAGCTTCCAAGATCGATTGTAAGTCCGTTCTAGCCTCGTTTTTAATGATTTTTACGTTTTTGAAATCCTCGTAACAAGATTTACCTATTTTTACCATTATTCTGAACTAGGGTTTGTGTTTAAAAATTTAACCATGAATGATATACATGTATTTTGATGTTTTATGGAAGAATATGAAAGTTTGAAGTGTGATGAACGTCTTTTACTAAGTGATTTTCGATGAAAATGCCTAAAAGGATTAATTTGTAAAAGTTATAAAATGTCACAAGTTTGTGAATAAGTGAGAATTGTGGACTACTATAGTTATTAAAATGGTTCGGCTAGGCCTAAAATGCAAGGGAAGTAAATAAAAATTATTTTACGAGCCTAGGGGCAAAACTGTAATTTTGTGAAACTTTAGGGCCAAAAATGTAAATTTTCCAAAGTGTGATTTTTGGACTAAATTGAATAATGTGAGTGTTAAGTAAGTTAAATGTGTTATTATAAATCAAGAAAGACGAGAAATTGACTTTGATCGGTGAAAAAGAAAAGTGAAAAATTTCCCGGTTGAACCTCCGGAATAGAAAAGATACGAATAAAGTGACAATAATGATCACATGTGTGGCACGGGATGTGAGCAGGCCACTATGTGAAAGAGATAGTAATGGTCACGTGTGTAGTACTATTTGTAGGCTACTACGTGTACTAGGTACCATTGATTATAAAGGTGGTTGTTGTCTACTGATTCCACCAGGTATCATTAATTATAAAGGTGGTTGTTGTGTGCTGATTCCACTGGGTACTATTAATTATGAAGGTGGGTTCTATGTGTTGATTCCACCGAGTATCATTAACTATAAGGGTGGTGCTATGTGCTGATCCATTGTCTATCTGTTATTATTCCGAAGTGTTCATCGGGAATTTGACTAAGTGAAAATACATGAGATCATGTAACAACTAAGTGTAATTGAATATGACTCTATGATGAATGAGTGCAGGTATAACTGTGAAAATTTATGAACAATGTGCTCGATATTTGATCAAACCATCGGTAAGATGTAATGGAGTAAGTGAAATTATGAAAGAGTAAATTTAGCAACAAAATAGTTTTGGACAGCAGTAGTTGTGTGACTTTGAAAAATCACCAAAAATGGTGGAAATCGAATTAGAGAGTGAATAAGATATGTTTTCACATAAAAGAGACAGAGCAAGCAAACAATTTTATATTATGAGATATCTGAATTTTAGTGAGACAGGGCTAGAATGATTTTGGAATCCCCTATTCTGACTTTGGAAAATCATTAAAAATTGTACAAAAATAATTATGAGATAAAATTTATATTTCTAGAATCCTGAATGAGTCTATTTTCAAAAGAAATAAACGAGATTATTATCCGAATTCTGTACTATGAAATAATTAGTTTTTATATTTTTAGAATCCTGAATGAGTTTATTTTCAAAATAAATAAACGAGAGTATTATCTGAATTCTGTACTATGAAATAATTAATTTTTAGTTAAGAAAGGTCAGAACTGTTGAGCAGTGAAATAGAGGAAATTTTAAAGAATAAACTATACCTATTGGCTTTGGAAAAAATTCTAAAAATTTTATGGTCAGAAGATATGTGAGTCTAGTTTCAGGGAAAATTAACGGATCATAATTTGGAGCTCGGTAGCTCGAGATATAAATAAATTAGTGATTCTGACTCAGAAAGACAGTTAGAATTTACATATAGGAAAATAGTGAAAGTATGGGTAATGTTGTTTAAGTGTGTTATACACATTAAGGATGTGGAATGGAGAGGAGGAGGAGGAAAATTGGGAAATATATGAATGATTTGTGTATAATTGGTAAGATGCTCGATTATAATTGATAAACGATGAAATAGAAATGATGCTTATATTTGCGCATTATTGGTCATGATTTAGGCTCGTGTGGGAAAAGAAAGTTTCATAGTATGTGTGTATGGTATATTTGGAAAATGATTTAGCTTGAAGTAATGTCATGAATGGTTTATGAATTAACACATGTTGGTAAGTTTGATACATTAATAAATGTTGTGTTCATCCATGCTCATAATGCTTATGTTATATGTTTATTTGGTTAACATATTTGATGTACTTGCTTAGGCTTTGACCAAGTTGTGGCTGGATTATGCCACGTTAAACTTATAAGTTTTGCATTGAAATGGTAAGTGCCTAAATGGAAATATGCTTATGATCATGACAGGAGTGGTAAGGTTTAAATTATGTAATCTCTAGTGAAATGGTTTATCATGTGGTTAGTTCCAAAAAGAATTATGCTTAAATGCACTAGCTTGCGACTATGGTTGAACGATATGTTTATGTCTAGTGTGACATGCATAGGAAACGGGTGTGGAAAGGTAATGAAATAGTAAATTCATATTTGAAGTGAAAAATGATGAAAAAAGGGATGATGAGTTGAAGTTATTTAAGATAAAGTGATATTTTCATTGCAAAATTGAGAATTTTATAAATGTGTTAATGAATAGTATAATCGAAAAACGCTGAGTTAAATGGTAAATACGTATTAGTATAGAACTTACTAATATTGAATTGTACGTGAATTAAATGGAAATTGCTAGTGATATGATTTAAATTGTGAGCATGAGAAATTCTGAACTGAATGAAATGGAAATGAAGCAATGAATTGCATGGGTATGTATCGGGTCTCGTAGGCCCTATTTATTATGAATATAATATTTTGAGGATATATTATGAAGAATTATAAAAGCATGTTAAAAAATTTGAAATTTTTAATTTAGATGAAATTTTATAATACGGTTAAATATGTTTACAAGAGTTTGTGTTCTGGAAATGCATTGTACCCTATTCTGGTGTCGAATACGAGTAAGGGGTGTTACAGTAATACTGCCAGTAGAGGTAGACCACTGAGAAATACCGAAAGTGGAGCAGCAGTAAAAGTTAAGTGAAAGATTCAGCTGTGAGGCTAGAAGCTAGAGCACCCGCTAGAGCTTATGCCATACGTGCTCGTGAGGATGCGTCATCTCCCGATGTGATTACTAGTACATCTTCTCTTTATGACATTAATGTTATTGCATTGATTGATCCCAGGTCTACCCATTCCTATGTTTGTGTGAATTTAGTATCTAGTAAGAGTTTGCCTGTTGAACTTACTGAATTTGTGATTAAAGTGTCAAACCCTTTAGGCAAATATGTGTTAGTTGATAAGGTTTGCAAGAATTGCCCGCTGGTGATTCAAGGTCACTGTTTTCCGGCTAATTTAATGTTGTTGCCATTTGATGAGTTTGATGTTATTCTGGGTATGGATTGGTTGACATTGCATGATGCCAAGGTAAATTGTAGATAGAAAACCCTTGAGTTTAAATGTGAAAATGGTGAGATTCTTTGGGTTGAAACAAATGAATCAAATAAATTGCCTATGGTGATTTCGCACATGTCTACTCAGAAATACATGAGAAAATGGTGTGAAGCTTATCTTGCATACGTGTTGAATATTGAGATGTTTTAGTTGAAACTTGAATCAGTGCCGGTAGTTTGTGAATTCTCAGATGTGTTTCCAGAAGAATTGCTTGGGTTACCTCCATTTAGAAAGATTGAATTTGCTATTGATTTATTGCTCTGTACAAAATGGCTCTGACTAAATTGAAAGAATTAAAAGCTCAGTTGCAAGAATTGACAGATAAGGGATTTTTTAGACCGAGTTTTTCTCCTTAGGGTGCTTCCGTACTGTTTGTAAAGAAGAAAGATGGATCTATGAGACTTCGTATTGACTACTGTCAGCTAAACAAAGTGACTATAAAGAACAAGTATCTGTTACCAAGGATTGATGATTTTTTTGACCAGTTGAAAGGAGCGATAGTGTTTTCAAAGATCAATTTGAGATCCGATTACTATCAATTGAGAGTTAAAGAGTCAGATGTGCCAAAAACCACTTTCAAAATGAGGTATGGACACTATGAATTTCTTGTGATGCCTTTCGACTTAACTAATGCTCCTACTATTTTTATGGACTTGAAGAACCGAAATTTTTTATCCTATTTGGATAAGTTTGTAGTAGTGTTTATTGATGACATCCTGATTTACTCTCGAGGTGAGTCCGAGCATGCCGAACACTTAAAAACTGTCTTACAGATTTTGAGAGAAAAGAAGTTGTTTGCTAAGTTCAGTAAAAGTGAGTTTCGGCATCGTGAAGTTGGAGTTTTAGGACACATAGTTTCAGGTGATGGTATTCAGGTTGATCCGAGCAAAAATTCGGCAATTGTTGATTGGAAACCGCCAAAGAATGTATCTGAGGTTAGAAGCTTTTTGGACTTAGCCAAGTATTATAGACATTTTTTTGAGGGATTCTCGATGATTGCCTCTCCTATGACTAAGTTGCTGCAAAAGAATGTTAAGTTTGAACCGATCGATAAATGTCACCAAAGTTTCGAGAAATTGAAAGCATTATTGACTGAGGCGGCAGTTTTGGTACAACCTAAGACCGGAAAAGAGTTCGTGATTTATAGTGATGCTTTATTGAATGGTCTTGGTTGTGTGTTGATGCAAGAGGGCAAAGTGGTAGCTTATGCCTCGAGACAGTTGAAACCAAACTAGAAGAATTATCTGACGCACGACTTGGAATTAGTTGCCATTGTCTTTTCATTGAAAATTTGGCATCATTATTTGTATGGTGAGAAATGCCGAATCTTTACCGATCACAAGATTTTGAAGTGTCTGATGAATCAAAAGGATTTGATTTTGTGACAATGGAGATAGCTGAAATTAATAAAAGATTATGAGCTAGTGATTGATTACCACCCAGGAAAAGTGAATGTAGTCGCTGATGCCTTGAGCAGAAAATCCTTATTTACTTTGAGAGCTATGAGTACGAGTTTGGCTTTGTCTGATGATGGTTCAATTTTGGCCGAGTTGAGGGCTATACCATTATTTCTTCAGCAAATTTGTGAAGCTCAAAAGAATGACAGTGAATTGCAAGCCAAGAGAGCTCAGTGTGAATCAGGTTGTGATTCAAAAAATTTTACATGAGGCATATAGTGGTTGTTTATCAGTTCATCCAGGTAGTACGAAAATGTATAAAGATTTGAAGAAATTGTATTGGTGGTCGGGTATGAAAAGAGATATTTCTGAATTTGTATCAAAGTGTTTGATTTGCCAACAAGTGAAAGTTGAGCATCAGGTACCTTCGGGTTTACTTCAGTCAGTGATGGTTCCCGAGTGGAAATGGGATGGAATCACGATGGATTTTGTGGCAGGTTTTCCTCTGACTCTAAAAAAGAAAAATGTTGTTTGGGTTGTGGTTGATAGATTGACAAAATCGACTCACTTTATACCGGTATGTACCGACTACTCACTTGATAAGTTGGTTGAGTTGTATATTGCCAAAATTGTGAGATTGCACGGAGTTCCTATGTCTATTATTTCGGATAGGGATCCGAGGTTCACTTCGAGGTTTTGAAAAAAGTTGCAAGAAGCCTTGGGTATGAAATTGAGTTTTGGTACCGCGTTTCATCCGGAAATTGATGATCAATCTGAAAGAGTAATTCAAGTTCTTGAAGACATGCTCCGATGTTGTGTTTTAGGATTCGAAGGTAGTTGGGAGAAATATCTACCTTTGGTCGAGTTTGCCTACAACAAAAGTTTTTAATTGAGTATACAGATGGAACCGTACGAAGTATTGTATGGTCGCAAATGTCGAACTCTTTTCTATTGGACCGAGCTCAGTGAGAAACAGATTCATGGGGTTGATCTGGTTAGAGAAACTGAAGAGAAAGTGAAAGTAATCCATAATTGTCTGAAAGCTACTTTAGATCGACAAAAATCATACGCGGATTTGGAAAGAAAACAAATCGAGTTTCAAGTGGGTGATAAAGTGTTTCTAAAAGTATCTCCATGGAAGAAAATATTAAGATTTGGCTGAAAGGGCAAGTTGAGTCCGCGTTTCATTGGGTCGTATGAGGTTATTGAATGGATTGGGCCAGTGACGTATCGGTTAGCTTTACCGGAAGAGTTAGAAAGAATTCATAATGTGTTTCATGTATCGATGTTATGGCGATATCGTTTCAATCCTTCACATGTAATTTCTCCGACAGAGATTGATATTCGACCGAATATGACCTATGATGAGGAACCGATAAAGATTTTGGTTCGGGAAGTTAAATAGTTGAGAAATAAAAGTATAGCCTTAGTGAAAGTGTTGTGGCAAAAACATGGAGTAGAAGAGGCTACGTTGGAACCGGAGGAAGCCATGAGAAAACAGTATCCAAACCTCTTTTTTGGTAAGATTTTTAGGGACGAAAATGTAAGAGTATGCCCAAAGATCAATCATGAGATTGTTCTAATAACATACTTGATTTACCATGTTTATTAATATAAGGTATTGCCATTATTATTTCAGTTTCTTTTCTGTGTGTATAAATAAACTATTTTCTAATAATGTCTTGAGAATAATATGATTATTCTTAAAAGATCCTTAGTCAAGTATTATTGTTGACTAGGACAACAATAATGCATTAAGACTAACATGTAGTTGAATGATGATAAAGAGTTGTCATTGATATAGAGTGTCAAAATCAATGCATGAATATGTGTGTTAGAGAACAACATATTGGACTGACCCGCTATGAGTATGTTTCTTGAATTATTATGTAATTGTCACAACATTACTCATAGTGATTAATATGTATATGATCCTCAGACATGAGATCATCATTATCCCAACATCGTGAGTTGTACATTTTGATACTGTCAAACGTACACCGTAATTGGTTGTTCTATAAAGGCTGATGTTGTATATACCACAACCTATGTAGAGGGATATGGTTGATCAATATAGGATAAGTCCCTCCTACATAATGAGAGTAATATCTTAGGCCACTTGATTGAGTGAGATTAGAAATGTCTGACCATGCTCAAATCAGTTGATATGAGATGTCATACTTATTTATATATCATAGTCTACTCAAGATATCAAAGAACATGGGATGGACTATGCAAGTATAACTATTCCATGACTTGTGTCCATTCCAGAGATAAATGACTTAAGGATGAATGCATGAAAGGTTAATCACAAAAAGGTTATGTCGAATCATGACTTCTTGTAACTTAGGTAGCAATGATGCATCGCTAGATGCCACTCATTGTTTGTAACATTAGAATCGTTCTAGTATTACTGCTAATGTTACAAGAACCTACAGGGTCACACCCTATGGTTGAAATGAACGGAATAAAACATAGTTGGTATTGTGTTTGGTTGCCACATGAATTAAACTAATTATAGAATTAATTTAATTGGGCAATCAAATATCAAACATATTATATGTACAAGGATGTTGTACACATATTGAGAACATAGTTCTATTAATATATGAATTTGGTTCGTATATAAATTTAAATAAATATAGTTTACCGAAATCCTTGTTATAATTAATGTAATTATAATTTTCAGTTAAAAACATTATTATACTTATTTATTTTTAATTATGATTATTATGTTCGAATAAAAATTTTATGAATTATGATTCATTATATATATACCAATTATAAAAGGGTGAGATTGAGAGACTTTTAAAAAAACCCTAAAAAGATAATAATAAAAAACTTTACTTGTGAGGTCTAGCAGCCGTCAAGCAAAGAATTCTCAAAAAATAGTTTTAGAGATTTCTTCCGTTCATTGTCAAATTGGGTGGATTACGTAGAGGTCGGAATCATAAAAGGTTGTGGCTTGGCTCGATAGTAGATCAGAATTATCATTGCCGACATGTCGCTGTCTACTCAGATTGAAGTTTCGGTAATTTCAAAACCATTATTTCACCCCGATTCGTTCCTCGCACATGGACCCATGGGTTGGATTGCTAGAATTATTGTTTTTTATTAATTTTTACTGCGCCATGGAGGTACCGGCATTCCAACAGAAAATCCCTAAAGGGGGAGAGAGTTGTAACAGCCCGATTTTAGGCCTAGCAGAACAGTGGTTTCGGGGCCACTAATTTGACGAGGAAAATTTTAATATTCTTATATTTTTATGATCTACAAATGTACGAAATGATTTCGTGAAAATTTCGTTCGAAAATTTTGACGTTTAGGCACTCAATTTTGTCGAAAGGATTAAATTGTAAGAAAATTACAAAACTTGAGTTCTAGAAGCTAGAGGTGTCTAATTGCTATGAAATTTTAAATTGGAGGTGCTTAAAAGGTAATTAGACCATTTGTTAATTTGCTGGGCAAAAATGGACATGAAATAGGTGAAATAGAATATTTTTAAGTTAAGGGCATTTTAGTAATTTGGTGATTAAATGATTAAAAAGCCAAATTAAAAGCCAATTTTTGCTCATCTTCAACCCCTTGGCCCCAGTTTCACATTAGGAAGACATAGCTAGGGTTTTTCAAGCTTCCAAGCTCGATTGTAAGTCCGTTTTAGCCCCGTTTTTAATGTTCTTTACATTTTTGAGACCCTCGTAGCTCAGTTTAGCTATTTCTACCATTATTTTGAGCTAGAGTTTGTGTTTAAAAATTTACACATGGATTACTTGCATGAGTTTTGATGTTTTATGGTAGAATATGAAAGTTTAAAGTGTAATAAATAACTTTTACTAAGTGATTTTTAGTGAAATTGCATAAAAGGACTTATTTGTGAAATGTGTAAAAAAAAAGAAAAAAGCAATTTAGTGAAAATTATGGGATGCTATAAGAGGGAATATGAATCGGCTAGGCTTGAGAAATGAGAAAAATGTGTACTTTTCATTTTACGAGCCTAGGGGCAAAATTGTAAATATGTGAAAAGTTAGGGGAAAAAATGTAATTTTTGCCATAAGGTGTTTTTGGGACTGACTTGAAAATGTTTTTATTAAATGAGTTAAATGTGTTATTATAGATCATGAAAGACGAGGAATTGACCTTGACCGGGGAAAAGGCAAGGTTGTGGACTAAGACACAAATATTTGATATTCTGGATCGAGGTAAGTTTGTATGTAAATAATGCATCGTTTTTACTTATGCTTTCATATTTTTGATATATTTTGGGAAATGTGGCTGAATATTTGATGTATTTGACAAAATATCGACAAGTGAGAAATTTCCCAGTTGAACCTTAAGAATAGAATAGGATACAAGTGACATGTCTCTAGGAACCTATGTGAAAACTATGTGAAATTGTGACTAAGTGAATCCGGGTGCTGGTTCTATAAGTTCTACCAGTGACTGGATAATCTGACATGTGTTGCGGATACCTGACAACTTGTGTGAGTAGCACTGAGTAGTTACGAATGACCGACAGCTTGTGTGAGCAGACCCACGAATGTGAATAGCTCGAGAACGAGCCTATGTGTGATAAGTGATGTGAAGTAGCTTTGGCTACAAGTGTGGCACTATGTGCAATATTCTGATGTATCCGTTAATATTCTGATGTGTTCAATGGGAAGTGACTAAGTCTAAATGATTGTGATTATGTGATGAATGAGTGCAGGTACATGTGTATATATATATATTCATGAGCAATGTGTTCGATATGTGCTCGAATTTTGGTAAGGTTGATGTGGAGTAAGTATGACTATGAAGACTTGTAAATATTTGATAATGACTACCTATTGGAATGGCTAGCTATGGACATGCTTGGTGTTATGTGTGTGTAATTGAAAGTTAATACAAAGAAAACATGAAAGAGTAAAATTAGTAATAAAATAGTTTGGACAGCAACTGTTGTATAACTTTGAAAAATGACCAAAAATTGTGAAAATTGAATTAGAGGTTGAATAAGATATGGAATTAAAGATTATTGAGTCTAGTTTTACATAAAAGAAACAGTGTAAGAAAGAGAATTTCATATTATGAGATATTTGAATTTTTATGAGACAGGTCGAGTGATTTTGGAATCCCCTATTTTGACTTTGGAAACTCATTAAAATTGTATAAAAATAATTATGGTTTAGAATTTATATTTTAAAATTCTTAATGAGTCTATTTTCAATAGAAACAAACGATAACATCATCCAAATCCTATAAAAGGAGATAATTAATTTTAGTGAATAAGGATTAAAATTGTCGACAGTAGAACAGGGATGACTTTTAAGAATAAACTGTACTTATTAGCTAAACCATAAATTCTAAAAATTTTATGGTACGAAGATATGTTAGTCTAGTTCTAGAAAAATTTATCAGATCTTAATTCGAAGTTCTGTAGCACAAGATATAAATAATTTATTTACTATGACTCGCGTAGACAGCTTGATATGAACATGAGTGAATAGTGAAACTATGTGCAAATATGATTGTATTATCTTGAGAACACATTATGAGGATTGATAAAAGCATGCTAGTAAATTGTTTATTATTTACATACCAACTTACTAAGCTATATGCTTACTCCCTTTTCTTTCCCTTATTTTATAGTGTCACCAAGCTAGCTCGGGGTACGGAGATCGTTGGAGATCCATCCACAATATCAACACTCTTTTGGTCTAAAATGTTTATTATGAATTATGGCATGTATAGAGGACTTGATTATTTTGTTATGTGTCATAATTGATTTGGCCTAAAATGTTGGCCTATGTTATTTGATAGTTCATTTTGTATAAGGCCATTGATGTTGGCTATTATTGGTTAAGTTGTACGTTTATGATAATGTCATGTTGTTTGTTGATAAATTTGGTATAAGTGTGTAAATTTTTGGATGGAAAAAGGCTTTGTAAATAGCCTAACTTTCATCCACATGGCTGGCTACATGGCCATGTGCTCAGGGCATGTCCTCCTGTTTTTCAAGTAAATTTTTAAAGTTTTCAAAAGTTATCAGTTTGGTCCCGAACCACTTCCAAAGTCTGTATTGGGTCTCGTAAGCCCATATTAGGGACTTTATGATGAAATATGAAAAGTTTTAATCTGGATGAAATTTCATGACTCGGTTTTGTATGATTGGTTATGTTTAGGTCCAGTAATGCCTCGTACCCTGTCCCGGTGTCTAACACGAGTAAGGGGTGTTACAATTTAGATATTGGAAGACATGTTGAGGAGTTGTGTAATCGACTTCCAAAGTAGTTTGGAGGAGCATTTACCGATGGTAGAATTTTCCTATAATAATAGTTTTTAATCAAGTATCCAAATGGCACCTTATGAAGCTCTTTATGGTTGTAAGTGTCGCTCGCCTTTATGTTTGACTGAAGTGGGGGAAAGGAAGTTGATTGATCCAGAATTGGTTATAAAAACCAAGGATAAAATTTGGTTAATTCAAGAAAGATTGAAGGTGTAATGACCCAAATTTAAGGTTATCAGAATAGTGGTTTCGTAACCACAAATCCAATTTAAAGAGAAAATTATTATTAATTTTTAAGATTATCGAGTGATTAGATATAAGTACTAGAGTATTGATAAGAAATTTTATTGATTGCATGCCTAAATTGCTTATTAGGACTTAATTGCAAAAGTGGGTAAATATGAATTTTAGATGATAAAGGATTTATTTGAAGTGCATAATCAAATTAGAGGTCCTTAAATAGTAATTAGACCATAAAATTTCCATGGACAAAAATAGGCATGCATAGATAAAAATAACTAAAGTTTTCATGAAGGGTATTTTAGTAAATGAATAATAAAAAGAATAAAAAGGGAAAAAGATAGCAAAAATATCATCTTCTCCATAGCTTGCTGCCAAATTTGGAAAGGCACCATAGCTAGGGTTTTCACACTTTTTCAAGCTCCCGGTAAGTGATTTTATGCCACGTTTTTAATGCTTTCTACGTTTTTGAGATCCCGGTAGCTTAATTTAGCTTATTCTAGCAATAATTTATTTTGATGTTTTATGATAGAATATGAAGCTAGAAATTATTGCTAGAATTAGCTAAATTAAGCTAAATTATTGCTAGATCCCGGTAAGTGTTTATTTTGATGTTCTATGATAGAATATGAAGCTAGAAATTATGTTAAACAACTTTTGCTAGCCGATTTTAAGCGAAAACGAGTAAGTTGACATAATCGGTAAAAATCCCTAATGTACAAAAGTAAGTGTTAAAGTAAGAATTTGATGTTTTCATAGAAGAGAAAAATGTTCAGCATGTTATATAACATAAGAATATGAGATGAATTTTAATTTTTGAACTTTGGGGAAAAAGCGTAATTATGTAAAAGTTTAAGGGCAAAATTATAATTTTGCCAAAGTTAGAGTCGAGGGCTATTTTAATGAATGTGAGTATTAAATAAGTTAAATTTTCTATTATAGATCAAGAAGAATGGAATTCGAGGTTAGATCGAGGAAAGAATAAAGTTGAAGACTAAATTGATAAGTTTGGCAATATTTGCTACCGAGTTAAGTTTACGGTAAATAAATGCAATATTTTAATAATTATTATTAATGCTGCTAATTTCCAGAAATTATGTATTTATTTCATGAATGTCTTTGATATGGACTCAAGTATGAGACGATAGAGAGTTGCTATTAAAAAGTCCCGTTGAAGCATAAGGAAGGTATTGGATACAAATGTCATGACATTTGGGTAAAGAGATCCCATGTAAGACCATGTCTGGGACATGGAATTGGCATCCTTGAGATCATGAGAGGTCCCATGTAAGACCATGTCTGGGACATGGCGTTGGCACCGAGATGAGAGGTCCCCCGTAAGACCAGGTCTGGGACATGGCATGGGCACCGATATGAGAACTCCCATGTAAGACCATGTCTGGGACATGGCTTTGGCATGTTATTATCAGAAAGAGACCCAAGTATCCTTATTATTCCAATGTGGTTCAACGAGCTAGTAAATAACTTATATCCATGAAAGTTCAGTTAAAAGCATAAATGGCAAGTTCAAGTGAGTTATAAGAGTTAAGAGTATATTACGTTACCTATTGAGAATAAACATTTCAGCAAGATAAAAGTGAGTCATAATTATGACTTACCTAAGTAAACAAGTAAGTGAATGAGTAAGAGATCAAGTAAAGAGGAAATTAAAGATTATGTTACTTGGTTATTATGATTATTATTTGTGTTTAATGTTGTTATTTATTTACTTGTAAACTTACTAAGCATTATGCTTACTTTCTTTATTTTCTTTTCATATAGCATTATTAATCAATTTCGAGGATCCTTAACACGTCGGAGATCGTCCACACTATCAACCACAACGACTCGGTATTTTATGATGAACTATGTTAGAACTATGGCATGTATAGGGACTTACTTATTTTGAATGTTGTATTATGATTTTGTTAAAGAATGTTGTGTAAATATCTAATGATTAATGGTTTTCAAAATGGCTAAGCATGAAGGTGTTTTTTGTTATACATGTCTATGTGATAAATTATGCATAGAAATCATGAAAGAGTAATAATTTGCAAAGAAACAGATTTCAAACAGCAACAGTGACGTGATTTTGAAAAATAAGTTAAGATAGTATAAAATTAATTAGAGGGTGTATGATATATAGAATGAAATCTTGTTGAGTCTATTTTCATGGAAAAATAACGGTTTAGAAAAAGGAATTTTATATTTTGAGATATGTGAATTTTGGTCAGACAGGGTCAGAACTATTTTTGGAGTCCCCTATTCTGAGTTTAGAAAATCACTAAACATTGTACAAAAATAGTTATGAGCTTTAATTTATATGTATAGGTTCTTTATTGAGTATATTTTCTGTAGAAACAAGTGAGAACACCATATGAAAATCCTACTATGAGAAAACTTATTTTTAGTGGCAAGAGGTCAGGACAGTTGAGTGGTGAAACAGGGGAAATTTTAACTAATAAACTATACTAATTTGCTGAATCAAAAGTTCTGAAAAATTTATGGTAAGAAGATATATGAGTTTAGTTTCAGGGAAAATTTACAGATTTAAATTTTGAGTTCCGTAGTTCGAGTTATAAATGATTTACTGACTGGTGTGCGAGCGAACAACTTTATCATAGATAGTGAGATAAGTTTTAAAAGCAAATTTTTATGCCCCGAATTAATAAGTTAAGTAAATTAATGCCTCGAGCTCGACTCTGGCAATGGTCTCGGGTAAGGGATGTTACAGAAGGTAGCTTTTGATAGACAAAAGTCGTGTAACATCTTGATTTTGGGCCTAGTCAGAACAGTGGTTTCAGGAACACAAATCCAATGGGAAAAAATTTATTTTTACTATATTTTTATGGCCTACAATTTCACGGAATGATTTCGTGAAAATTTCGCTCAAAAATTTCGACGTTTGGGCACTCAATTTAGTCAAAAAGACTAAATTGTAAAAAAGTGCAAAAGTTGAGTTTTACATGTTAGAGGTGTCCAATTGTTATGAAATTTTAAATTGGAGATCTTTATATAGTAATTAGACCATTGGTTAAGTTATGGACAAAAAGGACATGAGGTAAGTGAAATAGGAAATTTTTAAGTTAGGGGCATTTTGGTAATTTGGTAATTAAAATGAATTAAAAGGGAAAAAGATGGCAAATTGTGCTCATCTTCTTCATTTGGCCTAAATTAGCAAGGGGAAGCTATAGTTAGGGTTTTCAAGCTTCCAAGCTCTATAGTAAGTGATCCCAAGCCCCGTTTTTAATGTTCTTATCGTTTTTGGAATACTGGTAACTTGATTTAGCTTATTCTAACAATAATTTAACCCAGGGTTCATATTTGGAAAAATACCCATAGGTGAATTGTTTTTATTTTTATTTTTTATGGTAGAATATGAAGCTTGGAATTATGTTAAACAACTTTTGCTAAGCGATTTTAAGTGAAAACGAGAAAAACGACATAATCGGTAAAAATACCTAATGTTCATAAGTGTTAGAGTGGGAATTTGATGTTGCCATAGAAGGGAAAAATGTTCAGCATGTCATAAAACTTAAGAATAAGGGATGAAGTTTAATTTTCGAGCTTTGGGGGAAAAGTGTAATTATACAAAAGTTTAGGGGCAAAATCATAATTTTTCCAAAGTTTGAGTCAAGGATTGTTTTGATGAATGTGAGTATTAAATAAGATAAAATTTCTATTATATATCAAGAAGAACGAAATCCGGAGTTAGACTGGGGAAAGAAAAAGGTTGAAGACTAAAGTGCTAGATTTGATCATATTTTGTACCGAGGTAAGTTTACAGTAAATAAGCGCAATATTTTGATAATTATTATTAATGGTGTAATTTTTCAACAATTATGTATTTATTTCATGAAAATATCTAATGTTGACTTAAGTATGAGGTGACAGAGAATCAGTGATAAAAGCCCTGTTGAAACATTGGGAATGTATCGGATACAAATGTCATGACATTAAGGGAATGAGATCCCATGTAAGACCATGTCTGGGACATGGCATTGGCATCATTGAGGTTATGAGAGGTCCCATGTAAGACCATGTCTGGGACATGGCGTTGGCACTGAGATGGGAGGTCCCCCGTAAGATAATGTTTGGGACATGGCAAGGGCACCGATATGAGAACTCCCATGTAAGACCATATCTGGGACATGCTATTGGCAGTACAGAAAACATCCCATGTAAGACTATGTCTGGGACATAGCTTTGGCATGTATTATCAGACAAGAGACCCGAGTATCCTTAGTATTCCAAGTGATTCAACGGGTTAGTAAATAGACCATGTTACATGAAAGTTTAGTTAAAAGCATAATGATAAATTCAGGTGAGTTATAGGGATTGAGAATATCTCAATTATCAGTTGAGAAAGAAATTTCAGCAAGGGAGGAGTAAGTTATAATCATGAGTTATTTATGTGATTTCAAAACGTGTAAAGCTATGGCATGTATAGAGACTTAGTCATTTTGAGTGTGTTTATATGATATGGCTAATGGTTAGCTAATTAAATGGCTAATTAAGAACATGTGTGGTGTTATGAAAGCCTAGGTGATAGCTATTGAAATGGCTAATTAAGAAAATATGAAAGAGTAAAAATTTGCAACGAAACAGTTTTCGGATAGCAGCAGTGACGTGACTTTGAAAAATCACCAAGGATAGTATAAAATGAATTAGAGAGTAAATGATATATAGAATTAAACCTTATTGAGTCTATTTTCAGAAAAATAATGGTGCGGGTAAAGGAATTTTATATTCTGAGATATTTGAATTTTGATTAGATAAGGTCAGAATGGCTTTTGGAGTCCCCTATTCTGAATTTATAAAATCATTAAAAATTGCACAAAAATAATTATGAGTTATAACTTATATGTCTAGATTCCTTAGTGAGTCTATTTTCTGTAGAAACAAGTGAGAACACCATATGAAAATCATACGATGAAAAAAATTATTTTTAGTGAATAAATGTCAGAACCGTTAGGCAGTGAAATAGGGGAGACTTTAATGAATAAATTATACTAATTTGCTAATCCAAAAATTCTAAAAAATTTATGGTAAGATAATATATGAGTTTAGTTTTAGGGAAAATTTATAGATCTAAATTTTGAGTTTCATAACTCGAGTTATAATTAAATTAGTGACTGCTACGCAGGTGCACAGCATTATGGTGAACAGTGAAATAAATTTTAAAAGCAAATTTTTATGCTCCGAACCGGTAAGTTAAATCAGATAACGCCTCCTGCTCGACTCCAGAAACGGTCTTGGGTAAGGGGTGTTACAAGTCGTATACCGATTTGAAGTGCAAGGACGTTGAGTTCAATGTAGGGGATTTCGTTTTCCTTAAAGTATCTCCATGGAAGAAAGTTGTGAGGTTTGGTTGAAAGGGCAAGTTAAGCCCTAGATTAATTGGTCCCTATCGAGTGCTTAAAAGGATTGGTCCTATGGCTTACCAACTTGGGTTGCCACCCGAGTTAGATCGTATTCATGATGTGTTTTATGTCTCGATGTTGAAATAGTATTGATCCGATCCCTCGCATATTGTTCTGGTTGAGGAGATTGAGGTTAGACCAGATTTATCATTTCAGGAGAAATTGGTTCGAATATTAGAATGTGAGACCAAAGTGCTAAGACGAAAGAAAATTCTATTATTTCAAGTAATGTGGAGAAATCATGGCATCGAAAAGGCTACTTGGGAGCCGGAGGACTCAATTCGACTTCAGTATCCTCATCTTTTCGAAACAGGTAATTTTGAAGACGAAATTTTTTAAAGGGGTAAAGCTGTAACATCCCAAATTTAGCTCCATAAAATTTAAAAATATATCAAAAATAGGTAATTAACCTGATGGTTAGTTATTTATTGTGAAAGCATGAAAGTTAGTTGGAGGTCCCAGGTTCAAGTCTCAACTCTTACAAAATAAATTAATTTTTGCAAATTCCCTTGTTGTTTTTTTATGTGTTGGCATCCAAGCCTAGTAAACCTCGGTATAAATTCAATTTTTTATCAAAATAATCAGCCTTTTAATCCCTTTTTTCTTCTACCTTAGCCATCCCTAAGGCCCTCTCCCTCTCCCTCTCTTCATCTTTATTTTTTTCCTTTTCCCTTTTTCCTCCATTGTTGCAGTTGCCTACACCCCCCATTTTACCATCTTCTTCTTCATCTTTTTGCATCAAGATTGTACACCATCTCCTTTAATATATTGCTGCAATTTTTCCTCTATTAAATCAGCCCCAAAACTGAAATTTTGAACTCCAAGATCGATCCTAAACATCGTCTAGAAAGTGCCATTGTCGTTTCTCTCGACTAGCTTGTATAAGGTCTCTTTTCTCTACAATTTCTTAATTAATCTTGTCCATTAAAAACCTAAATTTCTAGATCTGGAATTTAGGGGATTTTAAATGTTTTTAAAGGTATTTTTCTAGATTTGAACGAGGTCTCAAACCATTTTAAAATTCCGCCCCAATTTCGACCACCATGGGTGGTGGTGCGTGCGCATATGTGTAGAATAGGGGGTTGTTTTGTTTCTTGAACCCTCCTAATCAGCTATTAAACCCATGTCAATCAGGGAAAAACTTTTTGATCATTTGGGCTTTCGAAACTCACAAATCGGGAAGTGTAAGTGTAGTTAAGCGTAAAATTAATTGTTGTTTTGACATAGTTGTAGGGTAAATGTTATGGATTGATTAAATGAATAAATTTAATAATTATTATCTACTGATTTTCCAGTATATTATGGAACTAGGTGCTGACCCAAACGCCCCGTATCAACCGTAAAGTCGAAGAACGATCATACTTACGATTCGCATCGATAGAAGGTAAGGAATAGAACTAGTTGAATTCGTAAAATAGTTATTAATTCGAAAATTGGTTTGAACCCATAAGTAGGTAATTGGGAGTTGGTTAAGTGGTAAATCTATTGAATTTATACTCAATTTTTCTTTAGGATCGTATAATGGTTTATTAAGGGAAATTTGAAGATTTACTAGGGTGCTGTGAAAAAGTGAAAAAAAGGTGTGGGTCCTACACTTGTAAAATTTGCTTGATAATGATAAATGTCATGTTATATTTGATAAATGAGCTTCTGATTGGTTTGGAATAGTAGCAAAAATATTAGTTTTGTGAGTGGCCGAACCAAGTACATTTCGAGCCTTAAAAGACTGATGTATTGGCAAAATTTCTAGTTTGACTGTATGAATTTGTAATTGAGATTGTTTTACATAATTATAGTATGTGATATGAGAATGTTTAATTGAATGGTATGAAATGTTGAGATATTAGGTGTGTGCATGATTTAAATGCATGAAATATTTACTATGATATATATATACGTGAGGTTTCTATTGGTGCACAATGAAATTCGTAAAGTATGTGAATTAAACGATATTGATAGATACCATCTTAATGGTAATTTAAAAAATTAGAACACTGCTTCCTTTTTCCAAAAGTATGTGATTAGTGAGGACATGTTGAACATGTCGAATAAATGTGAAAAAGTATTGAAATATGATTATGTATGAATTTGTACAACATATTGCATGTGGATTGGGATGGGATTTTGTGGTTGACGGAGTAGTTCTGTGGAGTACCGGTGGCATATTAAGTACGCATATATTTGTAGTTAGTGCACTGCATTTGGAGTACCGAGGGGATTGACAATTATATCGCATTATTTATTTGGCAGTTTCACTGCATTATTGATTGTTGCTAGTTTTACCACATCAAGCTTTGCTCACATACGTTGGAGTTTGGCAAACGAGTTCTAGGGAATTCGTGGTGTGTAGCAGATGGTATGGGTAGGATCTCACATGTGCATTTTCACAATCATGTGCATTTGAAATTATTATTGATAATATTTGATTGTGCTATTGGTACCTCTATGAAAATCCCTGTATGAATGTTTAATACTTGTTTAGTCTTACATTGAGTTTGTTAAGCTCACCGCATTATCTCAACTTCTCAGGTATTGTTCGAACTTAGGATCGAAATTGGCAAGCGAACATACAGTGGAATTCAGACTTTACTTGTCATATTATTTTAATTTAATTATATTTTTAGGTTATTCTATTATTATTATTCGGTTTTGGATTGTAAAGTTTCTTTAAACTGTGGTTTGGGACTATTCGAGATTTTGGGGTTTTTCACGCATGCATGACACGCGTGTCTGGTATAGATAAATGATTTTTATAAATATGTTCAAATGGATTATGCATGATATATGGCTAAATTAATAATTTGAATAGTAATGGTACATTTCCACTGCTAATAAGATAACAAAATCATTTTTCAAAGGCAACACCATCAGTAAGGTTTGACAAAAACTGACCTAATTCACTAATTTGACCTAAGCATGGTTGGACTAAGTAAATGGACGTTTTCCAAAGCTAACAATAGAAACCACAATTTTATAAAATGAAGTACAATAAGGTTTTGAACTATCGTTACGGTAGGTTTGACACTAAGGTGTCCAATGTGGCCTTCCTGATTCGACCATAACGTCTAGGCCGGGTTTGGGAGGTTATAAACTGCTTACCTCTCGACCTCACAGTCTAGACTAGTTCAGGGTTAAGGTGTTCATAGATAGGCCATACCAATTTTGGGTTAATTCTGACCTAGATGACTTTCTAGGATCATCAAGCTTAGGGTTTAAGTTCTTCCTCTCCCGAATAGCTGATCCACTAAGAAACTTTATCTTTCAATCAATTAATAATATTAGAATAGTTGAAACATGTGAGATATGAATAGAGCACAAATTGATTCTAATATTTACGCAAACATTCAATTAAACAATGTTAGAGAAAGATATATAAAGAACAGAATAGAGGAAAAGATATGCTCGTAGATTTATCGATGAAAACATGGCTCTTGGAACAATGTCCCCTCACAAAAATCCCACTTTGGAAAAGGATCTTCTAATTACAAGAACATAAAATACCCTAAGTGAAAACTAAGAGCACAATAAAAACCTAAGAATAATTTCTATCTTTGTAAAATTTTGTGTTTAAACTAATTACAATGGTCTTTATATAGGCTAAACTCCAAATATCAAAGTGCATAAATTGTCCTTGAAGTCCTTAGATTTTGACTAGGACAAATACACCTAACTTCCCTCAAAAATGAAATTATCACATGTAGGATATTTTTGGGCTACGTAGGGGAGATGTTGCAACACAGGCCTGTAGTGTTACAACATCAGATTCGGTGTCGTGACACAACAGGGAGCGTGTCGTGACAATGAAGACAGTTTCTCTCTAGAACTTGTTTTTAGCTTCTATCTTCGATGTTGAAACATTAGTGTCTTGGTGTCGTGACATAGGCATCAATTTCGGTCCAAATATGCATCTTTAGCTCCCACCTTTGATCTACAAGATCATGTAACCTTATTTAGATATATAAAATGTATAAAAACTACTAGAAAGTATAAATTACTACTTTATGTATGAAAACCTAAATATATACTAAGATGTTTTAGTTTAACTATTAAACAAGCTAAAGTTATGTATAAAAAGGATGTAAATAATATTGTAGTTCATGGCAGATCAGGTGGCCCATTAGGTCGTAACCTAACTAAAAACTATGTAAGAATGCTTATTTTGCATAAATTAAGCGTAAAATTAATTTCCCACAATGAATTATGGTAGACCAAACTCCCCTACACTTAAGTCATTGCATGTCCTCAAACAACAAGATAAAATAAATAAAATAAAACATGCACACACAAGAAAATAAAATCAAACAGTAACAGCACGTTCTTCAGTGGTGTCAAAAACAGTGGCTTTGGGGTCTCAAATCTGACGAGTAAGTTCACAAATGTTATTATTTAATATTTACGAGTCAAATATGGTATTAAAATAAATTTTGAATTGTCAATTTATGCTAATTTAGTGAATAATTAGGTTCAAGTGGTATGACCCTAAAGTCAAGTGATTTTAGAGAATGAGGTATCGGGACCACGTTTCTATAAACTGAGCTGTAAATATTTTTATAAATATTTACGGAGTGTTATTAAGGTTGTATTAAAGTTTCGTTAAGAAAATTTAATGTTTAGATGCTTCATTAAGAAAAAGGACTAAATCGTAGTAGTTGAAAATTTTAATAAATATTAGTTTAAAGGTTAATTTATTAAAGAAATATAATGGGGTGGCCTTAATGGATAAATTACTCATTCTTAAGATGGTGGGACGGTTTAAGCTTTAATGTCTTTTAATTTTATATGTTTTATATGTTATTTAATTACTAAAATAAAAAACGGTTAAAAGTATGAAAAAAAAGGTTATTTTCCTAATCTATTTTCTTTTACATTAACTGAAAGCCATTGTTAAAGACTTTGAAGATTAATCCAAGCTTCAATTTATGCATGTCAGTCCTTTTTGAACCCATTTCTAATCATTTTTATGTTTTTGAGATCGTTGCAACTAGGTCTAGCTATCCCGTACCTTCATTTTTGAATCTGTTAAAGATTTTGAATGCTTCCATTGATGAATCTTTGTGAATTTAGATGTTAAGGGATGAATTTTAAGTATTTAGTTGTTATTTATAAGTATTTTGTTAAGTAATTTTTAATGATTTAAATATTTTGGGATTAAATTGCTAAAGTAATAATAATTAAAGGACTTGATGTGAAATTGTTACAAATGTGGGCTGTAATGGATGCTATTAACATTCAAGTGGTATGTATTTTCAATAACATTGGTTTATTTACATGATTAGGACATAGAGACTAAATTGAATAAAATGAAAAGTTGAGGGTAATTTTGTAAAAATGTCAAAAGGACTAAATTGCATAAAATGAATTGGTTTTACTGCCTAAATTAATGAATTGAATGAAATTATTAATTTAGATCATGAATGAATGGAAAATCAAGGAGAAGAGAAAATTACGAAATAGCCCCTATACATAGTCATTGCTGCAAATTAGCCAGGTAAGTTCGTATGAACTGTAATCATTATAATGTTAAGTAAATTAAATTTTTATTATTTTTTTAATGTAAATGAATCAATATATATATGAATGTATCCAGATTATGACGAATTGACGGTTATTGAGTCCCGGTTCATAGGATACAAATGACATGTCATTAGGGTTTTCATGTTTTGGGTGCTGGTCTTGAATATCCTACCAATGGACAAAGTATTGTATTTGTTGTGGATACTCCACAGCTTGTGTGAGCAGAACCATTTCACAATTCGTGCGAGCAACAATGTAAAGTAAAGGTTACAGTTATATGTTTAAGCACACTCTGTGTGAGTTTTCCCGAGAACCCGATGATATTCTAAGTAGTTCAACAGGCATAAAAAGGAAAGGAACGGTAAGTGTTCAAATCAACTATATCATGTATTAATGAAAAGGATTGAAATGGTAAATTTCAATAAAAATATGCTTATGTTCATGAAAAGATTCTATGAATCAAATGATGTATTTTCACATGAAATGGCTTAGCATGTGGTTGATTCCAAAAGAGTTACGTATAAATGCACTAACTTGTGTATTGATGATGATCTTAGGCTTGTGCCAAGCTTGTGGTTATGGCTGATGTTTGCGCTTATGCTTTGTACTATGCAAATGAAACGGGTAAGAAAAGGGAACAAAATGGTAAGATCATAGTTGGGATGTAATATGATGATATAAAAGGATTGATGAGGTAAATGATATACTTATATGTGAGAAATCTATTTATACTATGGATGAAATTACCTATATCATGTATAAATACACTAACTCGTGAATTGATGATTTTGTTTAGGCTTAAGGTAAACATTTGGAATGGAATGGTTGGTAAATGGAATGGTTCATAAACTTATGAAAAGGTTGATAATTATGTAATTTGTCTTATAAAATACTATTATGTTATGAATTAAATTATATGTGATGTTGATGGACTTACTCATTTTTAAGTTGATGGTTATAAATTTTTAAAAGTCTTATGGCATTGGTATAGGTTCATATTTATTCTATAAAGTTCATTATTTAAATGGAATATTATGTTTAAAGTTTATACGCACTTACTTAAGCATTCCTTGCTTACGTAATTATTTTCCTTTACTTTACAGATCATCAGAAGCTCAATCAGTTGGATGTTCGTCAGAGATTTATCACACTATCCAGCAATTATATCAGTGGTTTTTGATGTTTTGACAAAGGTTATAATGGCATGTATAGGAGGACTTGTGTTTAATACTAGTTAAATGTTGGTTGATGATTTTAGCATGTATAAGTTATTTTGGCACCATGTGATTTTGGTTGGTTTGTGCCATTTTGGTACTTTTTATGCCTATTTAGTAGTTGCTAATGTAACAATGGTTTGATGCATGTTTCAATGACCAATATGGTATGTGATGGATTAGTTTCATAATGGTCAAGATAGGGTATGTTTTGAAAAGGTAATGGACTTGATGTGTATGATTAAAATGTGATAATGTATACATGTTTAGGAAAGATTTGAAGGAATTCATTTGAGGTACCTTGTTTGGCATATTGGTTGAATGGATTTGGTCTATTGAATTGGTCATTTCATGCATGTTTTGGTAAGGTTTTCATGCTTTGATTATGTGCTCAAAATGCTTTTAGGTACATGCTTGATTTGGTGATGGAAATGGCTTGATTTTGGCCAATTTCATATCCACACGGCCTGAGACACGGGCGTGTGACTCAGTTGTGTGTGACACACGGCCATGTGTCCTTGTAGGTTTTAATTCATTCAAGTTAGGCTAGCACACAGCCTGATATACAAGCGTGTTTGGCTATTTCTAGAGTTACACGGCCTGGCACACGGACGTGTGGCTTGGCCATGTGACCCAACTCAGAGATTTACACGAGTATGGACATAGCCATGTGCCCCTATTACAATTGTTACATGGCCTGAGACATGGGCGTGTGTCTCAGCTGTGTGAGTCACACGGCCTGGCAACATGGCCGTGTGACCCCGACAATCCAATTTTTCTAAATTTTTCATAAACTTTTCAAATGTTTTGAATCTGGTCTCGAATTATTTCTAAGATGTTTCTAGAGCCTCGAGGGCTCGATTAAGGGAAGATATGTATGTAAATGATTGTTTTATAATGTGTTTATAAGAATGTATGAAATGTATGTTTAAATATTCTGTTTGTATGGTAATACTCTGTAACCCTATTTCGGAGACGGATACTGGTTAGGGGTGTTACACAAACAGTGCTTGAGCATGTCATATACAACGACTAAATGAAAACTATGTGCATATGATAGTATGAATGAATACGTAACTCTAACACGATATACAATTGACTCTCGACCTTCAATATCACACACATTAGTTCATAAAATTACAAATCAAAAAAATTCAAGAGTGTTAAGTACATTGGTCCGTCGAAACAGGTATACAAAATATACATTTATACTCGAAGAACACAAGTAATTAGAAATGTCAAAATTTAGTCAAATTTTATCCATAAATCGTATCACTTAGGTCACATAAGTCTTTCAGCTGGTAATGTTCTGCGGCTTAGATTGGTTCAGAATCAAGGAATAAGCTCACAAAACAGTTAAAGTGCGAAAATATTTCACATTAACTTGACCCCAATACTTCTCTGATTAGACCCTTTAGCTCACCACCTTATATCCCCTTCTCTTACTACCTTTTATCTCCAATTCCTAAGGTATAGTAAAGTATGAGTGAATTCAACTATCTTAGCGACACTAATGTACTAGAAATGGGGAATTTATTTCTTTTATCCTCTTTTTTTCACTCACTTTTCTTTTCTATTTTCTTGAGAACTTCTTGCTCGGCTATTTTAAAATTTTCAAACATTTTCTTTTGATTGATTCTCAAATTTTTTATTTAAGCAAAAGTTTGTAAGACTCTTGTACTCACCATACTATACTGCCCATTAGGTTTACTCTTATTGTTCTTTTAATTTGGAAACCTATAATGACATGAAATTCAGGGGTGTCAGGAAATGTACTTCCCCTATGAATCGGGTTTATAAATATTTTCATTAAATATTTTAGAGTTGCCTAAGGAGGGAATTGACTGATAGTTAGCTAATTTGAAGTATTAAGTGTTTAATTAAGGTAAGGGGACTAAATCAAACAAGTGATAAAAGTAGGAATTAAGTATGTAATAAAATCAGATAAAGGGACTTATTAAAGAAATAGACCATTAATTATATAAGTTTTGATAGTAGATATTTATGAGAGTAGAACATATGTTATATATATTAATGACATGTTAACCTTTAAGTTAGTATATTATGTTAGAATAAAATACATAGGAAAATAAAAATAAAATAAAATAAAATAAAGGAAACAAATAGCTTAGTGGAGATGGGAAATGAGTTTTAAGCCTTATTACTTTGCATGCCGATTTGGTGAAGGGAGACAGCATATTCAGCCATTGTTGTTTTAGTTTGAAGATCAATTTAGTTGGTATGTTTTGATCCTTTTTATTTCTATTTTATATTTTTGGAACACTAGGATCATGAACTCACTTACCCATGTTGGAATTTTTAGAATTAGTGAAGTTTGAGAAGATTGTCATTGCAGGGAAATTAAGTTCTTGGTGTTATTTTGTTGGATACTAATTTTGGTAATTAAATAGACATTTTTCGTTAAATGATTTTGGCTAGTTTTACTTTCCAAGGATTAAAATGTTGAATTGTAAAAATAGCATGGTGTTAAACTATGAAATATAAGATTTTAGGAACTGCATATGAATCCCTACAGGGATTAGCTAGGAAGTTTGATTTAAGAATGCTAAATAAGTGGTTGTGGTAGGGACTGAGTTATGCATATAACAAAAGTTGAGTGCAAAAGCATAAATCATGATTTTTGGATTAGTTGTTTAAGTAGGAATGTTTTAAGGGTTTGAATGAATTTAATTGTTGTTTTAGATCAAGAAACAAACTGGTTGGACATGAATCATGGAATAAGTAAAGTACCAGAGTAGTTATCAGCCTGACGTCAACGATTAATTTTTGTTAAGGAAAGTTCGTAGTCTCGAACTTAATCCTTTTATTAATCATTTATTTAATTCATAATTAGATGTTATTTAAAAACTTGATATACAATCTTATGTTCATATTTGAATAATGATGTTAACTAATGAATTAGTAAATTGTGAAAATAAATAACTATTTATTTGTCGATTTATCCGACTAGTGTTTGGCGCAACTTTCGTCAGTTTATCTAACTAGTGCTGGACACACATTTGTCGGTTTAACCGATTAGTGTTAGGCGATAACTCTTCTACGATTTATACGCTAGGCATCGGATGCCATGTATCGATTGGACTAAACATCAAGGTTAGATTAACCAATGAGGAAGGTTGGTTATAGGTATTACTAAGGAAGAATTATATTTACTTATGTATATATATTTATTAAATTAAATAAAATCTACTAAATGTGGTTTGTTTCCACGATTACAGGTTAGGTAAATAGTAGACTCGGACTCAGCATCCTACAAGAATCCTTACTCAATATCGGTGATGTCCTCTTTTGTGTTTTTAACATGTACCGAGGGGGTATTAGTTGATTAAAACCATTTGATTTTAAATAGTTTCTATATGTGTTATAGTGATATGTTGTAAATATGATAATGGTGTTTTGGTATACATATATGTTTTGAATTTTGTATTTGGTTCAATGAACCTTAACACCTCACCAAGATATGTCATTTTGGTACTTTCAAATGCTTGTAAATGAGATATTCTTTGTATGTTGATGATATTTTGGAAATGGTCATTTATGGCATATTTGGGACATAATTGAACTAGGTTATCATGCATGAAAATTGGCGTGTTATAATAGTTGAAGTTTTGGTACAATTGTGGTGCCTTTTAATGGTATATTGGTTACGTGAATTAGGTTGCTTGAAATGGTATGTTTATGTATGTTTGGATGATATTTGAACCCCTTGAAGGTGTGCCCAAATGGCATGAATGGTTAGGCAGGAATTGGTTTTGGAAGTCAAATGGCCTGGGACACGAGTTGTCACATGGCCGTGTGACACACATGACCTGGTGACAAGTTCATGTGTCACCTAGGAGTTTCTTAGTGTTTCAAGTCAGTGAGTTACACGACCTAGCATACGAGCGTGCGAGGCATCTCAGTGAGTTACATGGGTGAGGACACAGGCTGAGATAAGGCCGTGTTTCCCTTGTTCGAAAGTTACAAGCCTAGCCACACAGTCACGTGACCCCTATTTGCCAATTTCGATGTGACTCTACACTGATTATCGTCAATTATAAAAGTTGATAATTAAGAATTTATACCCCCTTCCACGTATCGATGATTTGTTTGCTCAACTTAAAGTAGCTTCCATCTTTTCCAAGATTGATCTAAGATCAGGATACTATCAGTTGAAAGTAGAAGATAGTGTTGTATCGAAAAGGACTTTTTGAACAAGCTATGGTCATTATGAGTTTTTGGCGATGCCCTTCGGTTTGACGAATGCTCCAGCAACGTTTATAGACCTAATGAACCATATTTTTCACCGTATCTTGATCAGTTTGTGGTTGTTTTTATTAATGACATTCTGATTTTGAATAAATTAGAAGCTGACCATGAACAACACTAACGAATCGTGTTACAAGTTTTACGAGAGAAGTAATTGTTTGGGAAATTCAGCAAATGTGAATTTTTGTTAACAAAAGTGGTATTCTTAGGGCACATGATATCCGCTGATGGAATATGAGTGGATCCAAAAAATATCGAAGCAATTATTCAGTGGAAAGTGTCGAAGAATGTATCAGAAATTTGTAGTTTCATTGGTTTAGCAAGATATTATTGAAGATTTGTGAATGGATTTTTAAAAATAGCTATGCCAATGACAAAGGTTCTCCAGAAGAAAATGTTGTTTGTTTGGAGTGAGACGTTTCAAGAGAGCTTTGATAAGTTGAAACAATTGTTGACAGAGGCATCGATTTTAGCTCTACCTGAGTCAAGAAAGGAATTCGTAGCTTATAGTGATGCCTCGTTAAGTGGGTTGGGCTGCATTTTGATGCAAGAAGGAAAAATGATTAAGCTAAAAACTCATGAACATAATTAACCGAAGCATGGTTTGGATTTAATTGCGGTAGTCTTTGTTTTGATGATTTGGAGACACTACCTGTATGGTGAGAAGTGTCAATTATACACTAATCATACAAGTCTTAAATATCTCCTAACACAAAAGGATTTGAATTTAAGACAATGCCATTGGGTTGAACTCTTAAAAGATTATGATTGTCTGGTTGATTATCACCCTGGAAAAGCTAATGTTGTAGCTAATGCATTGACTAGAAAGGCAGTTTGTGAATTGCGAGCCATGTTTGCTTGAATCAGTTTAAATAATGATGGTAGCTTGTTGTCAGAGTTAGAAGTCAAATTAGAGTTGTTTTGATCAGATTAGAACTACTAGTTGGTTGATGCAAAGATGATGAAAATTATAGAAATGATTCAAGGTGGCACGATTGAAAACTTTAGTATTGATGATTGTGATTGTCTGAGGTTTCAAAATCGAATTTTTATCCCTGGTAATACTAAATTAAAGGAGGTATTATGTAACAGCCCGTTTTTAGTTAAACCAGAATAGTGGTTTCAGAACCACAAATCCAAAGTCAAAAAATTCATTTTATTATTATTTTACTGTCTACAGCATGATAGAAATACCGTATAAAAATTTTGTTAAGAAATTTTATCGTTTACATGTTTAATTTGATAAAAGGGCTAAATTGCATAAACTGCAAAAGATGTGGTCTATTAGCTAAATGTATTAAATAGCTATAGAAATTTAATGTGGAAGTCCTTATGGTAAATAGCCCATTAATGAGATAGTGAAAGATGTTGGCTTGGCATGTTAAGTAAATCAGTTACTAAAGATAAAATAAATAAAACCAAATTAAAGCTTTCTTCTTTATTTCTTTCATCAACAGAAAATGGAGGATTAGAATAGCCATGGAAGAAGCTTGTTTCAGCCAACCCTAATTTGTCAAGGAGTAAGTGATTTTTGTCCCTTTTTAATGATTTCTATGCTTCTGGGATCATTGTAGCTTCATCTAGCTCGTCCGTGGACTAATTTGTGAAACTGTTAAAGTATTTGAGTTTTTCCATTGATGAACATGTTAAGTTTTTGAAGTTTAATGGTAGAAAATGAATGGTTGTTGTTAGATAAACAACTTTTGTAAAGGAACTTTTGATGAAATTATTAATTAAGGATTAAATTGAAAAATGTGATAAATTGTATGGTAAAATTGTGAATTTGTGAAAAATGTGGGCTGTTATAAGCATGTATATAATTCAGCTATGATGGGTTGTAATGAAATTGTGAAAATTTCCATTTTTATGAGATAAGGACTAAATTGCAAAGAATTAAAAGTATAGTGGCAAATGGTAATTTTACCAAAATATGTGTTGGACTAAATTGAATGAGAATTATATTGAAATGAGTTAAATTCATTCGTGTAGATCCTGTCAGACATCGTACGGAGTTAGATCGAGGCAAAGGGAAAATATCAGATTAGTCGCCTTCGTATCTACGTACACTCGTCGAGGTAAGTTCGTGTAATTAAATTGTACATTTACTTGTTTTAAATTGAATTATATGTTTGTGAATTGTGTAATTGTCATGAATGAATACTGATCGCATATCCGATGACGTACGACGTCTTCCGAGCCCCATTTGAACCTTAGGAATTCGTAGGATACAAATGACATGTCATTAGGGTTATCGATTTCAACTCATATGAGCTTACCGATACTCAGCTCGCATGAGCTTATCGTTATTCAGCTTGAAAGAGCTTACCAATTATAGCTCGTAAAAGCATACTGATTTTCAGCTCGTATGAGCATACATGTACAAGAATTGACAGATTACAGTTTAGTACACCTCGTGTATGCTACCCGCGTATCCAACGATATTCTAAATGGTTCAACGGGCACAGTTCTGTTACGAGATTATATGAACCATTACAGGTATTTATATGAAACACATGAAAGTGATGTTACATGATACATTGATATATGAAATGAATAATTCATGTATTTGAGATGTGGTTATTTGTTGAATTCATCCATATGTATTGGATTTTATATGTGAATTACATGACTAATATGTTGGTGAACATGTGTTTAGGCTTTTAGCCAAATTGGTTAGGATATGTTATGTTAACTTACCTAAATTATGATTAAATGGTAAGTTAAATTCTATGTTTTATCAACTTACTAAGCTTAAATGCTTACTCTGTGTTGTTTTCTATGTTTTATAGTGAAGCTCGTTTGGCTTGGAAGCTTGTCGGGGTTATATCACACTATCCATCAACTCTTTTGGTACTTTTAGTTGGTTACATTTTGGTTATAACGGCATATATTTCGGGTAATATTAGCCATATGTCTGGTTGTTGGAAATGGTCATTTGATGTGGTCGAGTTTTTGGTATCTTAATGATATAATGGCTTATTTTGGTATGTATATAAGTTGCTTTATATGAGAGATGAATGTTTTGATTTATGATGGAATAATGAAAGGTGAATTAGTAGTTGAATGTGTATATGTTATGTATCTTGTAGTTTAAGAAAAAAAAAATGGTGCTTCATTATGGTAAATTTGGTGTTTTGATGGAAATGATTTATATAGTCATTTGATTCTAGTGATTAAGCAGTATAATTGGTGCGAAATGGTATGTTTTGGATGGTAAGTGAATTGGCATGAAGTGATGCAAAATGGCTTGGTATATTATTGGCTTATTTGATTTAATGGTGTACATGCTTATACATGTTTGCATATTATCATTTGAGCTTCCTAAGGGAATATTGGTTGTATGTGAATATACTACATGTTTAAGGCTTGATTTTTTTTATTATGCTTGATTATAGCTTTTGTATGTGTGCAAATTTGGGTGAGAAAGATGGCTTGTAAAATTGCCTATTTTCATCCTCACGAGCAGAGACACGAGCGTGTGTCTTAGCCATGTGTGACACACGGCTAGGTGACACAGCTGTGTGTCCCCTATATCTTTTAAAGAGTGCCAGTCAGTATGCTCACACGGCCTAGCACACGAGCGTGTGGCTTGGCCGTGTGACCCAAGTCAGTAAGTTACAAGGGCTAGGACATGGCCATGTGTCCCTATTTCGAATGCCCACACGGCCGTGTGACCCCTGCAGTTTTGAAAATTTTAAATGTTTCTAAATTTTTTTTGACTTTTTTTTAGTCCTAATTTGTTGTTAATACATATTTTGAGCCTTGAGGGCTTGTATAAGGGACAACATGTATGAATTTGATTGGTTTTTGACATGAATGCTATATGATATGAAGTGTTTGAAATTTCTATCTGTCTAATCTGTAAATTCGGTAATGATCCGTAACCCTGTTTCGGTGATGGATACAGGTTAGGGGTGTTACATATTACTTCGAGAAGGTCATGAAATTCCTTTTTCTATGCACCCAGGTGGAACAAAAATGTATCGCAATTTGTGAGAGTTATACTAGTGGCCAGGGATGAAAGGAGAAATATTTGAATTTGTGAGCAAATGTCTAACGTGTCAACGAGTGAAAGCAAAGCATCAAGTTCCTACGAGACTTCTTCAGCCCATATCAATCCCTGGGTGGAAATGGAAGCGCATAACGATGGATTTTACAACTGGGTTACCATTATCTTTAAGTAAGAAAAGTTAAGTATGGGTGATAGTGGGTCAATTTACCAAGTTAGCTCACTTTATTGCAGTAAAAGCAGATTGGTCACTTCAAAAGTTAGTTGAAGTTTACATCCATGAAATTGTCAGATTACACGGCATATCTATATCCATCATATCCAATAGAGGTCCTCGATTCACTTCAATATTTTGGAAGCAAATGTATGAATCTCTTGGTACGAGACTCAATTTTAGTAAGGCTTTTCACCTGCAAACGAATAGACAATCAGAGCGTCTCATACAAATATGGGAAGATATGCTTAGAGCTTGCGTAGTTGACTTTTAGTTAGGTTAGGAGTGTTATTTACCCTTGGTAGAATTCGTTTATAATAATAGTTTTGAAACAAGCATTCAAATGGCTCCATACGAAGCTTTATACGGTCATCGATGTCGAACATTGGTTTGCTGGTCCGAGTTGAGTGATAAAGTTAATACAAGAAACAAACTATAAGGTTAAGGTGATTTGAGACAAATTAAAAGCAGCCTTCGATAGATAGAAATCGTATACAGATTTGAAACGACGGAACAATGAATACTCAGTTATGAGTATCACCATGGAAGAAGGTATTGCATTTCGAAAGAAAAATAAAATTTAGCCCTGGTTTCATAGGTCCATATGAGCTCATTGAAAGAGTTGGACTTATTACGTATCGAATAGCACTACCAGTGGAGCTACAGAAAATACATAATTTTTTCCATGTGTCGATGCTTAGAAGATATCGATCGAATCCATCTCGTGTTATATCGGCAAAAGAAATTGAAATTCAACCTAATCTGCTATATGCAGAAAAACCGGTTGAGATTTTAGCTCGTGACGTGAAAGTGTTACGTAACAAGCGAGTCCCATTAGTGAAAGTTCTTTGGCGTAGCCATAGCGCCGAGGAAGTGACGTGGGAGTCGAAAGAAACGATGAGGTCTCAATAGCGTCACCTCTTTTCAAGTAAATTTTGGGGACGAAATTTCTTAAGGAAAAAAATTTATAACGACCTGAAAATTAGGGATGTCGGGAAACGTACTTTCGAGACCCTGTTGTCGTGAATTGGGTTTATAAGTATTTTCATTAAATATTTTTAGAGTTACGTAAGGAGGGAATTGAATGATAGTTAGGTAATTTTAAGTATTAAGTGTTTAATTAAAGTAAGGGGACTAAATCAAATAACTGATAAAAATATGAATTAAGTATGTGATAAAATTAGATTAAGGGACTAATTAAAGAAATTGACCATTACTCATATGAGTTTTCATAGTGGACATTTATGAGAGTATGACATATGTTATATATATTAACAATATGTTAACATTTAAGTTAGTATATTATGTTAGAATAAAATAAAAAGGAAAATAAAATGAAAATAAAATAAAGGAACCAAATAGCTTAGTGGAGATGTGAAATGATTTTTAAGCCTTATAACTTTGCATGTCGATTTGGTGAAGGGAAAAAGCATATTCGACCATTGTTATTTTAGTTTGAAACTCAATTTAGTTCGTATTTTTTTATCATTTTTTGTTCATATTACCTTATTGTGGATTGGACGTCTCATGTATCGATTGGACTAAACATGAAGTTTATCTACTTAATGTGGCTTGTTTCCATTATTACAGGTTAGGAAATAGTAGACTCGGACTCAGCATCCTACAAGAATCCTGTAGTCAACGTCGGTGATGTCCTCTTTTATGTTTTTGGCATGTATCTAGGGGTATTAGTTGATTAAAACATTTTGATTTTAGATAGTTTGTATATGTTTTGTAGTGGTAAGCTGTAAATATGATAACGGTGTTTTGGTATACATATATGTTTTCAAGTTTGTATTTGGATCGATGAACCTTAATACCTCACCAAGATGTGTCATTTTGGTACTTCAAATGCTTGTAAATGCAATATTCTTGGTATGTTGATGATAGTTTAGAAATGGTCATTTATGGCATATTTGAGACATAATTGAACTACATTATCATGCATGAAGTAAAGCAATATTGGCATGTTTTGATAGTTGAAGTTTTGGTACAATTGTGGTGCCTTTGAATGGCATATTGGTTAGGTGAATTAGGTTGTTTTTTAGTGGCATGTTTATGTATGTTTGGATGATATTTGACCCCCTTGAAGGTGTGCCCAAATGGCATGAATTGTTAGGTAGGAATTGGTTTTGAACTGGATTGATTTTAGGTAAATTTTGGCTTCACATGACTTGGGTCACATGATGTCACATGGCTATGTGATACACACGGCCTTATGACATGGTCATGTGTCATCTCGAAGTTTCTTAGTGTTTCAAATTAGTGAGTTACATGGCCTAGCACACGGCCTGGCACACGGGCGTCTAGGGCATCTCAATAAGTTACACTGGTGAGGACACGGGCTGAGACATGGCTGTATGTTCCTTGTTCGAATGATACACGGCCTAGAGTGATGTAACACGACCTAGCCACACAATCGTGTGACTGCTTTTTGCCAAAATTTGCTTCTTTTTCTTAAAAATTTTGATTTGTTTCAAATTAGTCTCGGATTGTTTCAAAGCTATTTTTAAGGCCAAGAAGGTTCGATTTAGGGACAGAATGCTTAGGTTTTATATGTTATTAAATGTGATTCAGTTAATTAATGATTTATTAATAACTATTTTTTGACTGTTCGGTAATGCTCTATAACCCTAACCCGATGACGGAGACAGGTTAAGGGTGTTACAAAACCACTAGTAGTATCTACCTAATCCTCAATATCAATGGCCCAACGTCTAAGTTCGTGCTAGGACCAAGAAAATTAGATCAATAGATTGTATTTTAAGGCTTAGGGCTTCCATTGTGGTTCATCAAGGAATAAGAAACTAGGCTCAAAATTAGGGTACTCGGGATTTTAAATTAAGGTCGACTTTTTGGCTCGAAAATGTCTACAATTCAACGCCTTAGGTCATCCCTAATTGTCTCAATTCTTGGACTACAATTAACTAAATATTAACATACTAATAAATGTTATTCAAACAAACATATAATGTTTCCATGTACCTATCAGTCACTTGGTGCACTTAACACACTTTCAACTATAAAAATTGTAATAAAATGAACTAAATAGTGTCATATTGAACAACCTAAATTCAATTGCTATCGAATAATATTTAAAATTTAAACACAAAATCCTGTTTACATGCTCCTAACCAGTCACTTTTATTGCTATAAGCTAGCGCACGAACAAACACATACAAAAATGAAAAATAAAAAATAAGAAAAACATAAATATTTTGAAAGATTTATATGTTACCCCCCATAAACACATTGTTTGGCACATTGTCCCTAATGTGTATCCCAAATATAGGAGAAAAGACTACTCAGTTTTAGCATTGAAGGGCCTCGGATGTGATTGGATAGTCCTCCTCGCGCTAGTTTAGCTCCAAAATGTAGTGCCTCATCCTACACAAAAATTATCTAAAAGAAAACTAATGAAAAAAAAAACCAAGTCTAAACAAATTAAAATAATCCAAAAATAAAAATTACAATTCCCAAAAAAATTAAACTAAAAAGTTTAGAAGTTTTTAATCAGATTCAGCATCTGGTCGACGCTTCTCAATCATCAGGTCCTTCGCTGGACCCGTGTCTGGTGTGGCTGCCATATCACACCTATAGAGCTAGTGGGACTTATACGGCTCAGGGTGTGGATCTTAACTCCTCTGACTGATGGCTACTCCAATCAGAACATCTCGTCTTAATCATTTTCGAGGCTGGCTCTTCTTCTCTTTCTTGGTCATTGCCTTCTTCCTCCTCCCATTCCTCGTCAACTTGTGGCATGGGTGGAAACCTATTTGGTGATGGCTCGGATATGGGAATCCCAAATTTTTAGGCGTAGTCCATCCCCAACGGTGTCATCAATTGCATCCATTGGATGACCCATCCCATATCGGTCATGTCACTAGTCCTTTGGCTCCCTTGGTCTTTTTTCTTTGTTTTGTGCTTGAGGGATGGTGGAGCGTCCATATTCTATTTCATTGCTTGTTCCAATCTTGAATGTGTTTGCGATTGAGCTCAAAATATTGTGTATAAATAGAGTTCCCGAGTAGGCTTTTGGTTAGTTTGACAAATTACTTGATTGCCAACATCGACACCTTCGCTTTCCTACACAAACCAATTATGAGGTGTGGGAAAAATATCCTCACCTTATTACCAATGATGCAATTAAGCACCAACTTGTAAATCCATGTGCTGATATAAACCTATCGCTGCTGTAAAATAAAATAATGTAATATAGGTCGAAAAGCTTTAACATTAGAAACATTAAGAGTCGAAGAAATAGGTATGTAGATAAACTGCATTGACATCTTTGTAGTCGGAAACATTCTGGATTAATTAAAGATAAATGGGACATTCGTGCTAAGTTGGTGTTTCCAAACGCCTCGCCTTTTGGTTAAGTATTTTGCAATGTTATCCATATCAATCTCACGAAAATAATAAATTTCTAATTCTTCAAATAAGTATTGATGATAATATGGTGCATTGTAAAATTGACAAATATCCTTAGGCGTACCCGAGACTTCTTTTCCTCGAACAGTTACGTGCCTATAATTGACATTCGGCGCCTTATTTTTTTTCCTTATATTTCAAGGATGCATAAAATTCCTATACCATAGAGTCGATCACTGACTCTTTTGGTGTAAGGCAAAACTCCATCCATTAGTTCACACGAATTATATCCCATATATCGTCACATTGATTGAACGAAGGGTTGAACACACGTTCTTAAATAAAAGTTTTACCTAAGAGGTCTAAAAAGTATTTTTCAAGCTCTTGGCAAGAGAAACGAGTGGAATCAATTCCCTTGACTTTTTTGATTATGTAGTGCAAGAAGCTTTCCTTGGAGCCATTGATAAGTCAATATAAACATTAATCTAAAAATTTAAAATGAAAAAAACTAAAACAATGAGGGTGAAAGAAGTTTATCACCAAAATTGTTTGTAGGTTCAGCCGTCAACAAGGATGTGGAGCAGCGATACCAGCAACGGTGATGTGAGGTGAGGTAGGACACTAACGGAGAACAGTGAAAAATAGAAGTGGTGAAGAGTGGGGAGAGGTTCGGTTGCTATTCGGAGGTTGGAAGGGTGTTTCGAAAGTGATTAGAGGTGGAGATTAGGGTAAAAATATTTTTAGTATATATATTAAACATTTGGGTCACTTGAAAATTCGGGTCTGGAACTGTAGACCCTATTTCGATGTTGCAACATTGAGAGTTGGTGTCACGACACCACACTTCGAATGCTCTAGGTTTTTTGGGTTTTAAATTTTCTGTCGCGACACATACCAAAAATTTAATTATAATTTAGGTTCAAACTTCTATATCGCGAAATTGAGGTGCTGTGTCACGACACAGGGTAAAATTTTGAAATGCTTTTTAAGTTCGAAGTGCAATATCGCGACACTAGAATATGGTGTGACGACATCGCCTTAAATTTTGAAATCTTTGGAGCTTCAAAGTTTGGTTTCACAACACCAAGGTTCGCTGTCGTCATAGTGGAATTTGGTGTCGCGGTGTAGCCTTAAAATTTGAAATCTAGGTATCTTCAAAGTTTATTTTTACAACACCAAGGTTTGGTGTCGCCGTATTGCCCTAAATTTCTCCAATTTTGAGTAATTGATGTGTCGGTCCCTATGTTTTACCCCTAATTTATCTTAGGTCCCTAATAGATTCCATATAGCTACCTACGACCAAAATCCTATACTAATTAAAACTTCCTAACCTAATTAAAATCCAAAATAAAATTTGAAATTCACTTGTACAAAAAAATTTGCTTCAAATTATGAAATTTTTAAGTTAAAATAAAGTGTGGCTACTGGACTGATCTAGTAGCCCTAGAGTTCTGTAGATCACCATCTTGCACCTTTCTCAATCATCTTGGTCAATCTAGCGATGAAATTTTCTTTTGATGTCTTTCAACCTGCTGCACTCCCTTGCTCCTTTGGTTCCTAAACACATCGAACAAAAAACAAACCTTTGACTAAGATTGTTAGGGGTGCTAAAGGAAATTACGTAACAATCTTCCCCTATTTTATTCTTGTATTCAACATTTTGATATTCATGGCCACAATTGAATACCTCTATTTCACCATTGATTATCATGATTAATTTATTCATTTCAAAATCAATGGTCGATCTAAACGTCTAGGATGAAAAATTCGATAGGGATTATAAAACCCCTAACCTTAACCAATACATCTTCAAGTGCACCCTTGGGGTGTACTAGGGACCTATTGGCTAATTGTAGTGTAATTTTCGTATTTTTTAAGTCCTCCAATCTGAGTTTCAAATACATGGATAAGGGCATCAAATTTATGCTGGTCCCTAAGTCACAAAGGACCTTGCTAAAATGTTTGTTCCCTATTTCCACAGGAATTGTAAAACTTCCTGGATCTTTTAGCTTCACGGGTATTTTACAAGCAATTATCTCACTACAAGAAGTGTCTATTTTTATTTTCTCACCTTTCTTTAGTTTTTTATGCCTAGACAAAATCCCTTTTTAAGTATTTTAAAAATTTTGTTATTTTATCTATTAGCTTAAGCTATGGAAAATTTACATTAAGGGACTTAAAAAGGTTTAGAAAACTTACAAATTCTTCCTCATCCCTTCTTTGCTTGTCCTTCAACCTCGATGGAAATGGTGTTTGATTTATTGCCCTAAGTGTAGTAGATTCATTTGTAAACTCGTAATTTTGTTTTGAATAGGTTAGTTAATAAAACAAATTCATTGATTAAATTAATATATTTTGTGTAATTGTCCTCAAATGGTTTTTACATGCAAAGCAAAATGGAAGCAAATGTTGCTCATGAGTTTTCTAAATGTTTAACTAATACTAAGCGGTATTACGTGGTTGGATCGTAGTACTAAACGACAATTTGTATTAGTAGATGAACTTAAAAATGTCCTTAGTCTAATTGAAAATGAGAAAACTGATTAAAAGACTAATATGTCGTCTATCAAGTCCAATTAGGGAGATGTCTTATTTTGGGCATCGGAGTGGATGACTCCTAGAAGATAGAGACATATATGTGACTAACCAGACTGACAATACATCGGATAGGACCCAAGTAAAATAGATCCTGAATCTGTTTATGGATTTATTCATTTGTGACGTTCATAGTGTGGAATACTTAAAACCTCAGTGGATGGCGGAATATGTATGTGTGACTCGTATACTTTGATGTAAGTAAAAGTCTGAGTCCAAATAGATAAGGAACTGAAATGTAACACCCCAAATCGAGTCTAAACGTTATGACCGAATCTGGAGATGTCACATTTTAACACCCCTTACCCGTATTCGACGCCGAAATAGGGTACGAGGCATTACCAAAACACATACACTTATAAACATGTTAAACCGAGTTATAAAATTTTATTCAAATTTAAACTGTTCAAATTTTTAACATGCTTTTATAAATCTTCACGTTATAACTTCAAAATACTATATTTGTAACAAATAGGGCTTCTGAGACCCAATACATACTCATGCAGTTCAATACTTTATTTCCATTTCATTTATTTCGCGATTGAGATTTTCACGATTCAATTCAATTTCTCAATCCAATATACATTTCAATACCACAATAATTCATTTAATTCAAATCATATCATTTGCAATTTCCATTTAATTCACGTACAATTCAATTTCATTAAGTTCAATACTAATACATATTTATCGTTTAACTTAACTTCCCCTTTTTGCATCATTTTACACTTCAAGCATGAACCTAGTATTTCATTTCCTTTCCACTCCCGTTTCCTATGCATATCACACAAGATATAAACATTAGACTCAACCATAGTCGCAAGCTAGTCTTTTTGAAGACTAACCACATGATAAAACATTTTAATAAAGATTACAAAATTTAAACCTTACCACCCTTTTATGATTACAAGCATATTTTCATCTAGCCCTTTTATGATCACAAGCATATTTTCATCTAGACATTTACCATCTCAATGCATAATTTTATAAGTTTAATGTGGCGTAATCTAGCCACAACTTGGCCAAAGCCTAAGAATACACACCAAACATGCTAGCCAAATAAACATATAGTATAAGCATTATAAGCATGGATAAGCACCACAATTATTTATGTATCAAACATATCAACATGAGTTAATTCATAAACCATTTCTCACATTGCTACATACCAAATCATATACCAAGTATACCACATACACATACTATGAAACTTTATTTTCTCACATGAACTTTAACTATAACTAATAATGCACAACTATAAACATCATTTCTTTTCAATCGTTTATCGATTATAATCGAGAATATGGCCAATTATACACAAATAATTCATATGTTCTTCCAATTTTCCTCCTCCTCCTCTCCATTCCACATCCTTAATGTGTATAACACACTTAAACAACATTAACTACAATTTTACTATTCACTCACATGTATATTCAAAGTTGTCTATTCGAGTCAGAGTCACTAAATTATTTTTACCTAGAGCTGAAGAACTCCAAATTAATATCCATAAATTTTACCCAAAACTAGATTCACATATCTTCTTACCATAAAATTTTCAGAATTTTTGGTTTAGCCAAATAGTACAGTTTATTCTTTAAATTTTCCCCTGTTTCACTACTCGATAGTTCTAACCTCTCTTCACTAAAAATTAATTATCTCATTGTAAAGAATTTAGATATCATTTCCATTTGTTTCTCTTGAAAATAGATTCACTGAGGATTCTAAACATATAAACTTTATCTAATAATTATTTTTTTACAATTTTTGAAAATTTTCCAAAGTCAGAATAGGGGATTCCGATCTCATTCTGACTCTATATAACTAAACTTCAAATATCTCAAAATATATAACTCTTTTACTTGCTTTGTTTCTTTTATGTGAAAAAACACTCATTCAGATTCAATTTCATATATTATCCAGCCTCTAATTCAATCTCCACCATTTTTGGTGATTTTTTAAAGTCAGACAACTGTTGCTGTCTAAACTGTTTTATAGCTAAATATACTCTTTCATAATTTCACTTTTTCACTTTCAATCACAATTCAATTCAAAATTCACTTTTCCATTTCTAAGTCGATATTCAATTCAATTCCACACCTATATTCATTATTCAATTACACTTAGTCAATTTCCCAATGAACACTTTGGAATAATAATAGATACTCGGTGGATTCAGCACATAGCAACCACCTTATTAATCAATGATGTCCGGTAGAATCAGCACATAGCAACCACCTTACTAATCAATGATGTTCGGTTCACATAGTAGCCTGCACATAGTACTACACATGCGACCTATCATTCCGGTACACGTAGTACATAGTACTACACACATGACCATCACTTTCACTTTTACATAGTGGCCTACACACAATCCGTGCCACACATGTGATCATTTTTGTCACTTCATTCGTATCCCTTTTTATTCCAAAGGTTCATTCGGGAATTTTTTTCAGTTTTTCTCACTTTTCTTTTTATTTATAACAATACATTTAACTTATATAACCTTCACACTATTCATTCCAGTCAAAAAATCATACTTTGGAAAAATTATGCTTTTGCCCCTAAAGTTTCACAAAATTATGATTTTGCCCCTAGGCTCGTAAAATAATTTTTATTCAATTTCCTTGCAGTTTAGGCCTAGCTGAACCATTTTCATAACTATAGCATTCCACAATACTCACTTATTCACACACTTGTGACATATTTCATAACTTTTACAAATTAATCCTTTTAGGCATTTTCATCGAAAATTACTTAGTACAAATCGTTTATCACACTCCAAACATGCATATTCTTCCATAAAACATCAAAATACATGCATATCATTCATGGGTAAATTTTTAAACACAAACCAATCGAGCTTGAAAGCTTGAAAAACCTAGCCATGGTTTCTCCATGCAATTTTTGGCCTAGGGGTTGAATATGGACAAAAATTGGCTTTTAATTTTATTTTTAATTCATTTTAATAACTAAATGACCAAAATACCCTTAATGAAAAACTTTGGAAACATGCCTAACCATACCCATTTTTGTCCACCAACTTAACCAATGGTCTAATTACCATATAAAGACCTCTAATTTAAAATTTCATAACAATTGGGCACCTCTAACATATAGAACTCAACTTTTTCACTTTTTACAATTTAGTCCTTTTGATTAAATTGAGTGCCCAAATGTCAAAATTTTCGAACAAAATTTTCATGAAAGCATTTTGTGAAATTATAGACCATAGAATATAATGAAAATAATTTTTTCTCTCGTCAAATTTGTAGTCCCGAAACCACTATTCTGACTAGCCCCAAATTTGGGCTGTTACAAACCGAAAGCTGGTGCATTAGGTGTACGACTTCTATAGTATGTAGCATCATTTACAACAGTGGAATTGATAGCCCAAAACATAGGTCAATGATATCCTCTCATTGGCATTACATGGTTGATGAAAAGTAAAAACGGCTACGGATCGACAGTCTTTGATATGGATGACTTGATCACTATTTGATAGTGATTGATTTTTCATGAAGGAAGATGTAATGGTTACCATGAGATAAAATAGATTCATATTAGGAGAACGAATATTGTCCTAAAGATATCAATGATATCTTATGAGCCTAACACATTTATCACAATGTCATTGGACGAGCACTGAGTAGTTGCTTTCGTAATGGTATGTCATTGGGGAGAGCTCAGTCACGATACTATAGTGGAATGACTTCATGACTAAATGAGTTTATAATCAATAGGTCAAACTCTAAAACTTAACTATAAATCATTTGAGCATCAATTACATATGTCCAATTGGTCCTTTCGCTAGCTCATTAAAACCAGAAATCAATTTTCTGTTTGAATAGAAATGAACGAAATGAATAGGAAAAGAGAAATAGGAAATATTCAGGAATGATTATGGTTTTTTCTAAAATGGAGAAATGAAATCATTTGGAAATGAATTTAGGTTTCCAAAAATAAAAATGGAAATGGAAATTATTCATCTGCAATCCTATATGGATTACTTAAAAAACTATCGAAAGAATGAGTTTATGTTTTATATTATTTTCAAGCTCGAAAATAAAAATAAATAATTTGGTTATAGTGAACATGTTGATTTTTGCAATATTGAACATATTTTCTCAAAATTTTACAAGGGGCAAAAGTATCATAATTTTATCAAGGGTAAAATCGTCAAAATTTTGCTGGCGGTAAAACAGGGATGAGAAATTTTTATATATATAAATATTAAATTTTATTTTGGGAAATAGAAAAACTGAACCAGGTTGGATCACATTATAGAGTACTGGGTCAAAAAAGCCCAGGAAGTACTCGTAATTAGAACCCACGTGTGAGAGACCCAAAAACCCCTCAAGGACATGAAGGGTGCGGCAACCCTAATAGGAATACTAGGGTGCGTCGTCCACCCTAGTCTTATTCTAAGTTGGTTGTTGTTTTTTATTTGAAGTAAACCACTACAACTCAACAAGGGTTCTACCTTCTCTTCGTATAAATAGATGACACCGGTAAAACTATCAACACAACTTTGAGAGATTGTTTTTGGAATAAAAATTCTACCGGTTTCTATTAAGAAGAGAGAATTTTTGTTTTCACCTCAAAAGGAGTGGAATTTTTTTCTAATTTTATGTTTCGATTCAATTAGTTCTAGCCCACACTCGAAGCGTTTCATGGTAAGTGAATATTGGAGATGATCATTTAGTTGAAATTTGAGAACAACAAACGTCCGCTAAGAAGAAAAAATAGGTATGAATTCTGCTAAGGTTTATTGCTATAAATATCACAAATCGGGTTAATTTTCAAAATTATAATTTTTCGCTGTGCAAGAAAACCATTTTCAAACCAAGAATTTTCAAAAAACTGGTATTAGAAAGGTTGTGCTATGTTATGGTGTAAATCGGTACCAAATCTCTCTTTTCATCTTGTTTGATTAATATTTGATAAAATGTGACATTCTTACAATTATTCGCATGTTAAGAGAAATGCATGTGAATGAATGCAATATTATATATATTTTTTATATAATTATTATTTTTGTCCAAGGTTGTTGTTCTTATGAAATAGACTGTGGACTATCATATCCACGTAGGGTTATTTTTTATTTATAGAATTCTTGTGAGCTGGAAATGGAAATAAGACATAAATGTAATTTTTTCTAAAAAGGAGTCCATGATGAGAAGAAGATGGAGCGATGGCGGTTGAAGACACAAGGAATGCCTAATGGCAAAAAATTATGTAATATTTTATTTGTTTTTCATTTATTTTTTAGAAATAGTACCATGGAAAACTTGGCTGACAATTTTTTTTATTACTCCTTTTTTATATATATGTTTAATAATTATTTATGATATAATTGTGATATACATGTATGAGATGTTCCATTGTTGGTCTATTAAAGTTAAGAAATGTGGTAGTGAGAAAATACATATGTTGTATTATTCCATTCACTTATTTAGGTTATTCGATTGCTGTGAGAAGCGTGGTAATGAAAAGGTGCATTTCTAGGATTAGATCTGGCAAGGAAAGTCTTGGTTTTTAAGTGGTCAAAGACGACTCACCTCCCTTTCTTAAGAACCTACCTGGTGCATGGTTCACATTCACTTCTTCGATTTTTCCATTAAAAGAGAAACTGGGGAGAATAAAATTTGTTTGATTTACTCTTGTAAATAATTGAATGTAAATATTACAAAATTGTCATAGCATGTCATATAGTTTAGGAAAGAATGTCACATGTATTTATCGTGCATATATTGGTCATACATGATTGAAACAGGAAATTATAAAAGCATTGCATGTTTTTGAAATATTGAGTGGGAGAACTTCCCTAGAACAACCCTACGACCTCCATCAATGGTCTGTTGTGATGGCATGGCAAGTGCACTACCCCACTGTAGGATTGATATATGGATTTCACAGAGGAGATTTCCTAAAAGTAAGAAGAATTCTCTTGTAATCAAATGATAATTGGATTGGCCATTGTGGTAGGCATTATCATGCTATAGGTCAAGAAATTCTATCTTCAAAAGAGGGAAACTAGTCAAAGCATGTTTCTCGGTCAGATTGTCTCACAATGACTCATTTATAGTTAAGTAACTCCCCACGGAGCTCTACTTAAGTTAGAATGATGGCCAAATGTTAGATGATTATTAGTACGTGTTAATGCCTAAGGAATTAGGCTCATGTACTTATTGGATGGAAACCTATATTCTTATTAGTTGGTCATGATCACCCTATGGTGGCTTGATTCAATAGGTGCAAGAATTATCATTGCAATGACTTACAAATGTTTTCAAGCTTTAATGTAAGACGCGTGCATCATCGTAATGCATATCATAATGTTACAAAACATTTTCAAACATTTGCTTAAAAATATATATATTAATATATAAATGCTTTTATTTTCAGTTCAAAAATGACACCAACTCCCTTATTTAACATACTCACTCTAAACAAACTGAAAAGAAACAACTATAAGGAATGGAAAAGGAATTTGATAATTATTATAAGTCGTGAGAAACTTAAAATAGTTCTTGATACTAACTGCCCTCCGGCCACTTAAGTTAAGACTAGAAAACGCTAGGAAGAGTCTAATGAGATAGTTCATTGTTATATGTTGGCAAGCATGACCAACACTCTATATAAGCAACTGAAGAGTTGTAAGAGTGCTAAAGTGATTCTAGATAGTTAGAAGACATGTTCAGAGGCCAAGTTGTCTTGGCTCGACAATCTGCTATAACTAGCTTAATGAATGTCCAACAAAATCTCGACACTCCAGTTAAAGACTATATGATCACTTTTATGGGCCGAGGCCACGGGAAATGAGGTCAATTTGGACCAAAACACCCAAATAAAGATGGTGCTCAAAAGCTTGTCCATGGATTTTACTTGTTTTTGGGCCCCATATAACCTTGGCAACAAAAACGTGACGCTTACACAACTCGTGAAGGAGTTACAATCCTATGAGTTAATGTTGAATGATGGTCAACTGGTTCGAAGAGAATAAGCAAATATATCGCCATTTCTTCCTCAAAAGAGAAGGGAAAATGCACTAAGAAAGGCAATAATATCTCAATACCACCAGAAGTGGAAAGAAAGAGAACCAGAAAGTCAAAATACTTATCTAAGTCTAAATACTTCTTCTTCTACAAGAAAAGGTACTTCAAGGCAAACTATAAAGAGTGGGAAGAATGCCTAGCTACCAATGGGACCATTTCTACACCCCGTCGCACAATGGAAAAATTATTCCGGCGATCCATAACCATGAATCCATGTACGAGGAACAAAACATGTTGGAATAAGGTTGAAAATATACCTTCTCAACTAAAAAACTAACGGAAGGATTCTTCTGATTCAATGTCGATTCCAAGCCACAACAAAAAATTTCTCGACCTCTGCGCAGTCTACCCATTCAACCACGAACAGAAAAACTCTTTGAACAATTTCAGAGAGAATTCAAAGACGGCTACTAGAGCTTTTTTTTTCTTGGTAACCCTAACACACTAAGGAATTCGTTTCCTTTTTATTCTCTTAGATATCATATCTCAAAAAATAAAAATGAGATTATTCCCTTATTATTAGCGAAACAAATGGAAAGCTAGGAAAAAGATTATATTTTTTTCCAAAAGGATATCACTTTCCATGTCCTTTTATATTTTGACTGAAATTATTAAAACTATTTATATTAATAATGTAACCTCCCAACCCCGGCCTAGACATTATGGCTAGATTGAGAAGGCTACATTAGCCACCAAAATGGCTAAGCTAACTTACGTTACTTCTAAAAACCTTAAATAAACTCATTTTAGAGAAAATCGTAGTTGTACTTTGAGTTAGCTTTAAAGCATTCATTCATTAGGTTGTGTATATTTAGGGTTCATTTTCTTGTTGATAGTGTTGGTTTAGAAAAACCATTTGCTTGTCGCTCTTCTTTAAAAAAAACTTGATGTGAAACTAATGCAGCGAAAAAAAAACCATTTTTTAAGTCATTTTGGAAACTTAGTTGCCTTATCGATTTCTTTTACAAATATGGTTCCTTTGCAATGCAGCGGAAACTAGGGAACAATATCATATTTTACTTAAGCCCGATATCATGCATTATCCGGTTATTATGCTTGAGTAATCCATGTATGCAAAAATTCCCAAAAGAACAGTTACCAAGCCACATATCAAAAATAATTAAAAATTACAAACCAAAACCAATAAAGACTTAATAATACTTATTAAGAAAAATAATCTGAGATCCAAGGTGATTCTCTGAATGTCAAGTTCGGTCCTAATTTCGAGGTTTACCTTAAAAATTAAACACTGTTGGTGGTGAGCTTGTGAAAAGCTTAGTGTGAGTCGAACAATTATTTAAACAGAGAAAAACATCAAATACAATAAAACATATTAGCATTAATAGAAGAAAATAGAACAATCATAGGAATTTCATATCATTACATAGCCACTATCAAATTGATGCCAAACGGTGTATGAGCATGGGACATCATTCATTTGAGTAACAATCATTAATTTCGATACCATTCAACACAACACAATACAACACTTCTCATAAATCGATAACATTTGAATATGTCGTGAGCATGATGCAATGCAAAAAGGTTCCTACCCATACCATCTGCTGCACACCACGAGTTCCCCAAAACCTGTCATATGAACTCCAAAACTGTAACATCCCTTACCCGTATTCGACACCGGAGTAGGGTACGAGGCATTGCCAGAGCACATACACTTGTAAACGTATTGAACCAAGTTATGAAATTTCATCTAAATTAAAATTTTCAAATTATTAATGTACTTTTATAATTCTTCACTATATATCCTCAAAATATTATATTCATAATAAATAGGGCCTACTAGACCCGATACATACTCATGCAATTCAATGTTTCATTTCCTTTTCACTCATTTCACAATTTCTCATGCTTACAATTCAAATCATATCACTAGCAATTTCCTTTTAATTCACTTGCAATTCAATATCATTAAGATCAATAATAATACGTATTCACCATTTAACTCAATGTTTATCGATTATACCATTCATTAACACATTTATGAAATTCTCAATTTTGCAATGAAAATATCATTTTAGCTTAAATAACAACATCAATTCAACTCATCATCCTCTTTTTTCGTCATTTTACACTTCAAGTATGAACTTATTATTTCATTACCTTTCCACACATGTTTCCTATGCTTATCACACAAGACATAAACATATCATTCAACCATAGTTGCAAGCTAGTGCATTGAAACATAATTCTTTTTGGAACTAACCACATGATAAACCATTTCACTAGAGATTACATAATTTAAACCTTACCTCCCCTTTCATGATCACAAGCATATTTCCATTTAGGCACTTACTATTTCGATGCATAACTTATAGATTTAACGTGGCATAATCCCGCCACAACTTGGCCAAAGCCTACGCATGTATACCAAATATGTCAGCCAAATAACCATATAACATAAGCATTATAAGCATGGATGAGCACAATATTTATTCATGTATCAAACTTACTAACATGTGTTAACTCAATATCCATTCATGACATTACTTCATTCCAAATCATATATCAAATATACCATACACACATACTATGAAACTTTATTTTCCCACATGAGCTTAAACCATGACCAATAATGCACAAATATATGTGTCATTTCTATTTCATCGTTTATCAATTATAATCGAGCGTATTACCAATTATACACGAATCATTCATATATTTCCCAATTTTCCCTCCACCTCCTCTCCATTCCTCATCCTTAATTTGTGTAACACACTTAAACAACATTATACATACTTTTACTATTTTCCCATATGTAAATTCAAGCTGACTGTCTGTGTCAGAGTCAATGATTTATTTATATCTCGAGCTACAGAGCTCCAAATTAAGATTCATTAATTTTTCACAAAACTATACTCACATATCTTCTTACCATAAAATTTTTAGAATTTTTTGCTTAGTCAATAAGTACAGTTTATTTTTTAAAGTTTCATTTGTTTTCTTGTTTGACATTCGACCTCTCTTCACTTAAAATTAAATATCTCATTGTACAAAATTTATATAATGTTATAGTTTGTTTCTTTTGAAAATATACTCATTAAAGATTCTAAAAATATAAAGTTTAGACCATAATTATGTTTTTGCAATTTTAACAATTTTCCAAAGTTAGAATAGGGATTCCAAAATCATTCCTCCCTGTCTCATTAAAATTCAAATATCTCAAAATATGTAACTCTTTTGCTTACTTTGTTTCCTTTATGTGAAAATAGACTCATTCAGCTTTAATTCCACATCTTATTCAGCTTCTAATTCAATTTCCAATATTTTTAGTGATTTTTCAAAGTGACACAATTGTTGTTGTCCTAAACTATTTTGTTGTTAAGTTTACTCTTTCATAATTTCATTACTTCATTTCATTATACCAAAGGGTTGATTAAATATCGAGCACATTGTTCATCACATGGCCTTATTCGATTACACTTAATCGTTACGTGATAACATGTATTTTCACTTAGCCAATTTCCTGATGATCACTTCGGAATAATAATCGTTACACGGTGGATCAGCACATGGCACCACCCTTATAATCAATTATATTCGGTGGAATCAGCACATAGCAACCACCTTTATTTTCAATGATTTCCGGTGGAGTCAACACATAGCAACCACCTTTATAATTAATGGTACCCGGTGGAATTAGCATATAGCAACCACCTTTATAATCAATGATTCTCAGTACACGTAGTAGCCTGCACATAGTACTACACACGTGACCATTACTATCACTTTCACATAGTGGCCTGCACACAGTCCATGCCACACATGTGATCATTACTGTCACTTCGTTCGTATCTTTTCTATTCTAGATGTTCAACCGGGAAATTTGTCACCTTCCTTTTTCACTGATCAAAGTCAATTTCTCGTCTTTCTTGATTTATAATCACACATTAAACTTATAAAGACTCACATTATTCAATCTAGTCCAAAAATCACACTTTGGAAAAATTACATTTTTACCCCTAGAGTTTCACAAAATTATGATTTTGCCCCTAGGCTCGTAAAATAATTTTTATTCAATTCCTTGCATTTTAGGCCTAGCCGAACCATTTTCATAACTATAGTAGTCCCCAATACTCACTTATTCACACACTTGTAACATATTTTATAACTTTTACAAATTAATCCTTTTAGGTATTTTCATCAAAAATCACTTAGTAGAAGACGTTCATCACACCCCAAACATTCATATTCTTCCATAAAACATCAAAATACATGCATATCATTCATGGGTAAATTTTTAAACACAAACCCTAATTCAAAATAATGGTAGAAATAGCTAGATATTGTTACGAGGATTTCAAAAATGTAAAAATCATTAAAAACGGGGCTAGAATGGACTTACAATCGAGCTTGGAAGCTTGAAAAACCATAGTCATGGTTTCTTCATGCAAAATTCGGCCATAGCTTGAAGATGGACAAAAATTGGCTTTTAATTTTGTTTTTAATTCATTTTAATAACTAAATGACCAAAATGCCCTTAATGAAAAACTTTGGAAACATGCCTAACCATGTCCATTTTTGTCCACCAACTTAACCAATGGTCTAATTACCATATAAGGACCTCCAATTTAAAATTTTATAACAATTGGACACTTCTAACATGTAGAACTCAACTTTTGCACTTTTTACAATTTAGTTCTTTTTACTAAATTGAGTTCCCAAACGTCGAAATTTTCACAAAATCATTTCGTGAAATTATAGACCATAAAAATATAATAAAAATAATTTTTTTTCTCGTTGAATTTGTGGTCCCGAAACCACTGTTCCGACTAGTACCAAAATCGGGTTGTTACAAAAACATTATGGGCTTAAGCCCGTTGTGGTTAAAACCACACATAAAAATATGCAGAAAATTGTGCCAGTAAAAATACAGACAAGCTGCAAGTAAAAATGTGATAAATCGCCATTCCCCTCGGTACTCCAGGTGCAGTGCATGACTACGAATAATGCAGACTTAATATGTCGCTGGTACTCCACGGAACTCCTCCGACAACCATAAAATCCCAACCCAATGCATATCCAATATGTCACACAATCTTATACATAATCATATCTCAATACTTTTCACATTCCTCAATAATCACATAATTTCAGTAAATGGAAACAGGGTTCCAATCTTTCAAATTACCATTGTGTTGGTATCAATCAATATCGTTCAATTTCACATACTTTACGGATTTTCATTGTGCATAAAAAGCACCCTTTTTAGTACACAATAAAACAAATAACTTACACGTTTAAATCATACATAAGCTTAATATCTCAACACATTATATCATTCATTCAAACATTCTCATATCTCATAACTCAAATTTGCAATTACAAACTTCATCAAACATTCATACTATCAAACTAGCAATTCTGCCAACAGGTCAATCTTTTAAGGCTCGAAACATACTTGGTTCGACCACTAACAAAATGAATAATTTGGCTATTAATTCAATCCAATCAGCAAGCTATTTTATCCAATATAACATAATATTTAATATTTTCAAATACTTTTATGAGTTTAGGACCCACACCTTATTTTTGCTTCCTCGTAGAACACTAGCGAATTCAATAAATTCAGTATAAATTCAATAAATTTACCAAACAGTCCCCAAACACCCACTTATGAGTTCAAAGCAATCGTTGAAATTATAACTATTTTATGAATCCAAACCAGTTAGATTCCTTACACTATATCGATGCGAACCGTAGGTACAATTGTTCTTCGCCTTTACAGACGATTTGGGACGTTTGGGTCAGCACCTAATTTAATAATATACTGGAAAATTAGTATCTAATTAATGATTAAATTTCTTAATTTAATCCATTCATAACCTGTACCCAACAACTATGTCGAAATAACAAACTAGTTATCCTTAATTGCACTTACGCTTCATGATTTGTAGGATCCGATTGGCTAATTGATCAAGAATGTCTCTCCCTAATTAACATGTGATTAAAGGCTGATTAGGAGGGTTCAGGAACACAATTTAATGCTAGAAAAATATTGGCAAGACCCAAGAAACAAATTGCTCCCTTTCTTGTACATAGGCGCACGCACCACCACCCATGGTGGCCAAAATTGAGGCTGAATTTTAAAACAGTTTGAGATCTCATTAAAATATGGAAAAATAAATTTGAAATAATTTAAAATCCCCAAAATTATAGATCTAGAAATTTAGGTTTTTAATTAACAAGATTAATCAAGAAATTGAAGAGAAAAAAGATCTTACCCTAGCTAGTTGAGAGAAACGACAATGACACTTTCTTGGCAATATTTGGGATCAATCTTGGGGTTCAAGATTTCAAATTTGGGACTGATTTAGATGAGGATAAATGGTAGCAATAGAGAAAAGGAGATGGTGCACAATCTTGATGCAAAAAAGAAGAAGAAAGAGATGGTAAAATGGAAAGTGTAGGCGTCGAAAACAATGGGAGAAAGAAAGAAAATTGAAGAGAAAATAGGAGAGGAAGAGGGTGAACGGCTAAGGTAGGGAAATTTTGAATTAAAGGTTTAAAAAAAATTGTATTTATACTTAAGGTTCAAGGGTATGGATGACACACACATTAAAAAAAAAAGATTTTGCAAAATTTAATTATTCCACAAGGGAAAGGATTCAAACTTGGGACCTCATTTAATTTCCATGGTTTCTCATATTTCTTTTAATCATTAGCTTTTTTCTCATTCTTAAAATAATTTTGCAATATTTATTTTAAAAACAAGGCATGTCACATACTAAGGTTTACTAAGGTTTAAGGCAAAATTTGCAAAATAATAAAAATGATGCGAGGGAAAGGATTTGAACTCGAGTTTCAAGAAACGTTTCACTAACATTTAAGCAGCAAACTAATACCTCATTTATTTTCTAAAAATGCATAGATAATCTAAAAAATTAAGGCATGACCACTCTCTCTCGATTCACAAACCCAATTCTACTAACCCCCGATTTTTGGGATGTTACAAATAATTTTGGTAATATATAATTAATATTTAATCAAATTCATATATTAATTTTATCTATGTTCTCTATTTGTGTATAGTAGGTTTGTACATATAATATGTTTAATATTTAACTATAAAATTAATTTAATTCAAAAATTAATTTAATTCATGTGACAGTTAAATACAATACCAAATGTATTTGGATTTTGTTCGCTTCAACTATATAGCGTGACCCTGTGGGCTCTTATAATGTTGGTAGTAATACTAGAACATTTCTAACATTACAAGCGATGAGTGACATATAGCAATGCATCATTGCTACCCAAGTTACAAGAAGTCGTGATTCGACATAACTTTTCCATGATAGTATTTTCATGTATTATATCATTTTATCCTTCATATCTAGATTGGACACAAGTCATGGAATAGTCAAACTTATAAAGTCCAATCTCATATTTCTTGATTTTCTGAGCAGGCTACAATAAACAAATAAGTGTGATATCTCATATAAACTTATTCGAGTATGGCCATGCATTTCTAGTCTCACTCCATCAAGAGGCCTAAGATATTATGTAGGAGGGATAAATCTTATCTTGATCAACCATATCCTAGTACATGGATTGTGGTATATCCAACATCAGTATTTATAGTACAACCTATTACGATGGATGTTTGACTATATCAAAATATACGGTCTCACGATGTTAGGACAATGATGATATCAAGTCTGAGGATCATATACATAGTTATCACTATGAGTAATATTGTGACTATTACATGATAATCCAAGAAACATACTCATAGCGGGTCAGTCCAATATATTGTTCTCTAACACGTACCCATGTATTGATTTTGACATCCCTATGTCAATGGCAACTTTTTTTCATCAATCAACTACACATTAGTGTTAATGCATTATTGTTGTCCAAGCCCACAATAATACTTGACTAAGGACCTTTTAAGAATAATCATATTTTCTTAGGACTTTATTATAATTCAATTTATTTATATACACAGAAAAAGAAACTGAAATAATAACGACAATGCTTTATATTAATAAACAAGGTAAAACAAGTATGTAATTACAATCACTTCATGATTGGTCTTTGGGAATACTATAACAAGGTAAAGGTATGGAACTCTTGATGATAGAAGCTTGTTTAGTGGAAGACTCAATAGACCATTGGGTCATTGATTTGAGAGCCACTAATCATGTTTTTTTTTCTTTGCAAGGGTTCAAGAAAAGGAAAAATCTTAGAAATAAGAGCTTATCATTGTGGACTGAGAACGGAACAAGTGTGGCAGCTAAAACAGTGAGAGATGTACATCTTTTTATATTTTTAGTAAGATTATTTTAAAAGACGTTTTCTATTTACGAAGTTTCAAAAGAAACCTAATTTCTATTCCATATTTATATAAAGATGGCTTAGACGTGACTTTTAATAATGAAATTGCAATATTTAGAAATCGCAATCTTATTTGTAATGGATGGATGTCAAATAATCTCTATTTTATCAAACCAAAGATGTAGACACTACTTGAGACTGAAATATCGAATAGAAGACTTAAAATTTCTCACTTTAATGAGGCTACCTTTGGCATTTGAGATTTGGTCATATTAATCGAGAAAGAATCACTAGACTTGTTAAAGAGGGAATCTTAAGTTTGCTTAAAGAAGTTGATCTTCCAAAATGTGAATCTTTCGTGGAAGGTAAGATGCACCGTAAGAGTGGAACCTTTGATAAACTCAAAGAGTTTCGTATGGAAGTAGAGAAACAACTAGGTTTACTCATAAATGAGCTTCAGTTTGATCGAGGTGGGAATATTTATCTGATGAATTCTTAGGGTACCTTATAAAGAATGGGATTTATTCCCAGTAAACCACGTCAGGCACTCCACAATAGAATGGTGTGGCAGAGAGAAGAAATCAGACATTATTAGACATGTTACTTTCGATGTTAAGTTATTCGAAGCTACCAATCTCTATTTGGGGATATGTTGTACAAACAACTTGCTATATTCTGAATGATGTGTCAACTAAGGTAACATCGAAAACCCCATATGAATTGTAGCATGATAGAAAGTCGAATCTTAATCATTTTAGGATTTGGGGTTGCCCGGCCCACTATTAGTTAAATATGCGAGGAAGTTAGACTCATGGACAAATTTCTACATATTTAAAGGATATTCAAAGGGAACAAAGAGTGGTTTGTTTTATAACCCAAAAGATTATAACCCAAAAGAGCAAATTGTTATAGTCACAACTCAAGATACTTTCCTTAAAGAAAGTTACATGAATGACTTCAAACCTCAGAGTAAAGAGGTACTCGAGGAGCTTTTGGGAAATATACAAAACCCTACGGAAACAGTTCCAAAACCAACTTCTAATAGTATACCTGCAAACGATCAACAGCATAGGGAGTCTTGTCCTAGTGGGAGGGTCTCTCGTAAGCCTGAGTTCTTACAATCTTGTGGAAGTGTTTTTAACATTGAGTATTTCGACCAGGAAGATGATAACCCACTCACATATGATGAAGCGATGCAGAGTGTTCATTCCAAGCTTTGGAAACAACTATGAAAGCTAGGATGGACTCGATGTATTCCAACTCAGTGTGGGAACTTGTAGACTTACCAGAAGGGATAAAACCCATACGGTGTAAGTGGATCTATAAGAGTGTAAGGCCCCAAAAATAGGTTTAGTAGTTTTGGGTAAGTTTACTGAGTTCTAAGTGAAAATTAAGAATTAATCGAGTCAATTAGTGATTTATATTCTTAATTAGTTAGCTCAATTTCATCTAAAAATATCGGTAAATAATATTTTGCAAAATAAAAATATTTTTAGAAAAAATAATTTTATGGTTTTAAATAATTTTTCGGTAAAAATAAATATTTTGGGTTAAATTGGAATTTAAAAATAATTTAAAATGGGGGTTTAATTTGGTGATTTAAAATATTAATTAAATTAAACTAATTTGAAAAACAATGGAAATGTGTAAGAGGTTTTATAGCAAATAAACAATATTTTCAGAATTATGGAGGGAAATGAGCAAATTTTAAAACAAGGGAAAAGGGAGAGTGGCCTGATGGCAAATTCCCCAAATTTTGAAAATTAGGTGGGGGTTTTTAGTTTTAAAAACTTTGCAACTACCTCACTTTTCACTCATTTTTCACCTGAATTGAGAGCTTTTTCTCTCTCTTTTTTTCTTTTTTTCATAAACCAAATATCAGAGAGTAGATCTAAACATTTTCTCTCCCAAAAATCTCTCCAAAATCTCTCGAAATAATTTTCAAAGTTGGGCAAAAAGTCATTTGAATTTCTTCAAGCATTTTGGTTCAAACTTCCAAATCAATGATTTGAGTTCAATTAAAGGTAATCCTCATCTCTAAACTTGTTTTTAAGTTGATTTCAATCATTATTTTTTAATTAAACTGATTATAATAGATTTCCAACTTTAATGTCTCCTTTCTTGAACTTGAGGATCAACAATGGTGGATCTTTAATTTTGAGTTGGAATCCAAATATTAATGGATGTCTAAGCTCAAAATAGGTCTAATAAGAGGTTTTTAATCTTAAACCAAAATATCAAACACGTTTTATGAATCAATTTTGAGAAATTCGAATTTGATCAAGAACATGGATGCTTTTTCTAGAAAATTATGAAATAGATTAAATGATGAAATTAACACTTAGAATACATGTTATTGGACTAGGAATGAAGATTAGAAGTGGTTTGAGGTGCTGAAGAGGGAGTTTAGTTGAGGAATTTTATATTTCGGCTTAGTTGTGCAACAACGGTAAGGTAGCTTAGAGCAATGATTTAGTTTTGTATACTTTATCAAATTTTGTGTTTCTTATTACTATTGTTAGTTTGTAATGCATACTTTGTCTCTGTTAAAGCCACATCAATACGAGGAACATGCAAAACAGAATTGAAGCTTAAGCTTGCTTGTTTGAACACATTTTTGCTTAAAGAGCTAAGTGTGGGGGTGATTGATATTAAGGGAAATTTGGTGAATTGACCTAATTATATGTTAAATTAAAAGTTTAATTGGTTTTATTAATGACTTAATTGCATATTGGATGGTTGGATTTGTAAAAAGAGGTTTTATTTTATAAAAGAGAAAAATGGCAATTGGTTTTGTAAGTTGTGTATTAAGCTTTTAGTATGATTAAATTGTATGGGATAAATTGATATTTGGAGCATGAATTGCTTATTTATTGAACATTTGATAAAGGTGTTCTAATTGGTATATGAATATTGGGAAAATGATATTTGCTATGCTTAATTTTATTGATGTTAAAATTTCTTAGCAACATGCTTTTACTTGCATTTTAATATCCTAAATGAAGTGATCAAACAACAAATTTTTTGCCTTGTATGTATGATTATATTGGAAACATTGCATGGCGGATCCATTGGATATAATTGGCATGGCATAAAATTCGTGAGTACTCACCATTATTTGTGATATTTTGAGCATATGGCTCTTGGTGGACTCATTTGTTTGGAGTACATAAGGGAGTGTTGAGCTTAAGTCTCCACTCATCGGGTTATTTGAGGCGCTATAAGGGAGTGTGTGGCTTCGGGCCACTTAATTCGGAGGACTGTATTTGATTTGTGGGAGTTCGGAGATTCGTTTATCCAATGTATGATCACACGTTTACTTATTGCCATGGATGTATTATGCTGATATAATTGATTGATTGTGCCAATATAATGGAATATTTATGTGTTAAAAGATGATTTTACATGCCATGGAAAAATTGATTCTTAATTCTTCAAATAGCATGTAATGTTATGGTGAAATGTTAACATGTTGTGACTAAAAATTTTATGCTTAATTGCTTTGATTTATGCATGATTGGGTGCAAATTACTTGATGTTTTTACTATCATTCACTGAGCTTTTTAAGCTTACACCCTCACATTTCGTGTAGAGAATTTTTGGGCATAAAGAGTCGAGAAGCGAGTGCAAGGGCGATCCAAGAATAAGGCTCAATAGTGACTTAAGAAATTTACTTTAGAGACTATATAGGGGAATTGTGATACTTTTGGGACTAGTGTTATTTTACTTGTAATGGACATTGGACATTAAATTTTGGCCTTTAATTTTGGTGATTTTATAATTGCTTTAATACATGACTTTATGACTAATTGATGTTTGATTTATGGTATGTTGATAAGAGTTCGTACAGTGGTTGATAACACGTTGTATGAAGCATGTATTTTATACTAACAATGTTTAATTGAAGTTTACCATGGAGCGGATTGCTTGTGACTAAGGTATCTAGCTTGTGTGAATTAATTGGTGTTTGCTAAGCATGTAATTGGGTGTTAAATTTTGATTAATTGTTGCATATTTGTTGTAAATAAAATAAATTGGAGATGTGTGGATATTTATGGTAATTAATTGTAGTTATTTCAAGTTTAATGGATAGGTAAAATATGTAAAAACGAGTTTTTAAATGACACACGAGCTGGGGACACTACCGTGTGGGTTTTTGCAAGTTTGATTTTTGGTGTTTGTAATCTAGTATTCTAATTTGCTTAATTTATAATTTAGTGCTAAAACTTGATTAGATTAATTAAAGCCTTTAATGATAGGATAACTTGGTAATAATTTAATATTAGACTTGTAACTGTTAATATTTGGTAGAAACACTCTTAATTTTAAATTTAGAAAATGTATTAAAAGTTTGTAAAAGTTACGATTTAGTCCCTAATAATAAAACTTGAATTAGACATAGTAAATGAACTCGAATTAAGTTGAAATTATTAGGGCTTACATAATTTGACTAAAAGGTCGGTAACTATTTAGAAATAAAATCGGGATAGTTTAACCTTAGGTGGAAAAATAACCAAAATACCCTTAGGTTGAAATACTTAGAAAAGGTTTTAAAATAGTTCACAAATTGCCTCCGCATTAATAAATGATAGTTAATTAGTCACAAATGAGGTGCTATAAGGTTGGGGTGTGCATCGGGTGGTTCTTAGCTGGAGAGTCACTTCGGTGGCTAATGTAACGCTTCGAATTTGGGTCGGTCTGTCCTGGTCGGGTTTGGGGTGTCAAAAAAAGGAAAAGAAATGCAGAGGGAAATGTGAAAACTTATAAGGTTAGACTTGTAGAAAAAGGTTATACTCAGAAAGAAAGTATCGATTACGAAGAATCCTTCTCTCCAATTGCCATGCTCAAGTAATCCTCATATTGTTATCCATTGCGACGAATTTCGATCACGAGATCTAGAAAACGGATGTCAAGATAGGTTTTTTTAATGATTATCTTATAAGAAGCATCGATATGAGGCAATCCACTAGATATATAGTTAAAGAAAACGAGCAAAAAGTTTGCAACCTGCTTAGATCCATATAAGGACTTAAGCAAGCATCCCGCGCAAGTGATTAAGACTTTTGGATTTAAGAAAAATGTAAATGAATCTTGTGTTTATAAATTTTTAGGGGATGGAAAGGTGGTCTTTCTCGTTCTATATGTTGATGATATTCTACACATTGGGAATGATGTAGGGACATTGTCATCGGCTAAATTTTGGCTAACCCAACGGTTTAGTATGAAGGACTTAGGAGAAGTTAATTTTGTTCTAGGAATTTGAATCCTGAAGGATTGAAAGAACAAAGTGATAGCACAGTCTCAGACTTCACACATAGATAAGATATTGGATCATTATGCAAACATCGATTCAAAGAAGGGAATCACCCCTCCGTATCGAAATTTCATCTCTCTTTAAAGGACTGTCTAAGACATTAGAAGAAAAAGAGAACATAGGAAAGGTTCCTTATGCTTTGGCAGTAGGAAGTCTCATGTATACTATGTTATACACACACTCAAATATCTATTCTATAATGGGATTGGTAAGTTGATATCTGGTGAATCTAGGACCAAGGCATTTGTAAGCAGTTAAGTATATACTCAAGTATTTACAGAGAACGATTGATTATATGCTTGTGTATTCCGAATGAGACCTTACTTTTATCAGATATACAGATTCTGACTTCCAAGCTTGTCAAGATTTGAGGAAATCAACATCAAGTTGTGTTGTTGTACTAAGCAGCAGGTCCATTGTAAGGAGAAGTGTAAAGCAGGCTTGTACTAATGACTCTAGTATGGACGCCGAATATGTGGCTGCTTTTGAGGTTACCAAATAAGAAATATAGCTTCGAAAGTTCCTCGCGAATCTTAAAGTTATTCTTGGTATGGAAAAAGCTATCACACTATACTGTGACAGTAGTACATCAATAGCTAATACTAAGGAGACGAGAAACATAAGAGGATGAAACATATCAATCGAAAGTATCATATCCTAAGGGAGGCAGTTACAAATGAAATTGTGGATGTAGTCAAGGTTACATCTGAGGACAACCTTGCAAACTCATTTACCATGACTCTACTAGCTAGGAGTTTTGAGTAACACGTAGAGAGCATGGGAATGTGAAATATGGCTCATATATTTCACTACGGCAAGTGGGAGACTAATGGATCTGGTGCCCTGAGTGTAGTATATCTGTTTGTAAACTTGTAATTTTTTTGAACAGATTAGTTAATAAAAAAATTCATTGATTACATTAAAATACTTTGCATAATTTTCCTCACATGGTTTTTTCACGCAAAGTAAAGTGGAAGCAAATGATGCTCATTGGTTGTTTAAATGTTTAACTAATACTAAGTTGTATAACGTGTTCAGGTTGTAGTACGAAAAAATAGCTTGTATTAGTAAACGAATTTAAGCATGAACTTAGTCTAATAAAAAATGAGCAAACCGATTAAAAGACTAATATGTCTTCAATCAAGTCCAATTGGGAAGATTCCATGTCTTGGGCATCAGAGCGAATGACTCCTAAAAGATAGAGACATATATATGATTAACTGGACTAACAATACATCGGACAGGACCCAAGTAGAATAGATCATGAATCCATTTATGGATTTATTCACTTCTGACGTTCATAGTGTGGAATACCTAAATCCTGAGTGGATGGCAGACTATGTATGCGTGACTCGTACATATTGATGTAAGTAAAGGCCTACGTTCAAATAGATAAGGAACTGAAAGTTGGTGCATTTGGTGTACAACTTCCATAGTATGTAGCATCATTCACAAGAGTCGAATTCATAGCCCAAAACATGGGTAAATGATATCCCCTCATTAGCATTATATGGTTAATGAAAAGTAAACATGGCCATGGGTTGCCCGTCTTTGACATAGATGACTTTATCACTATTTGATAGTGATTGATTTTTTATGACGAAAGATTTAATGGCTACCATGAGATAAAATAGAATCATATTGGAAGAACAGATATTATCCCAAAGAGATCAAGGATATCCTATAAGGGTAACACACTTGCGACAAGGTTATTGGACGAGGACTGAGTAGTTGCTTTGTAATGGTATATCTTTAGGGAGAGACCAATAAAAATAATATAATGGAATGAGTTCATGAATAAATGAGTTTATAATGAATAGGCGAAAAGTCAGAACTTAGTTTCAACTACATATGTACAATCAATCCCTCCGCTAGCTCGTTGAAACCAAAAATCAATTGCATGTTTGAATAGAAATGAACGAAATGAATAGGAAAATAGAAATGGGAAACATTTAGGAATGATTACGGTTATCTACAAAATGGAGAAATGGAATCATTTGGAAATGAATGTAGGCTTCCAAAAATGGAAATGAAAATGGAAATGATTCATTTGCAATCCTATATAGATTACTTAAAAATTGATCTGAAGAATAAGTTTATGTTTTTAGACTACTTTGAAGCCCAAAAATGAAAATAAATCATTCAATCATAATGAACATGTTGATTTGCAAAATATTGAAAACAATTTCTCGAAATTTTAAAAGGGGCAAAATCATCAAAAAAAATTGAGGGGCTAAAATAGGGATAGGGAATTGTTTAGATATTAATATTAAAGTTTATTTCAGGAAATAGGAAAATTGAATCGGGTTGGATTGCGTTACAGAGTACTGGGTCAAAAAAGCTCAAAAAATACTAATAATTGGACCCAACGTGAGGGAGTCCAAAAAGTCCCCTCATAACATGAAGGAGGCGGCAACCCTAGTAGGAATACTAGGGTGTGCCGTCCACTCCTACTAGGGTGTGTCATCCACTTCTATTAGGGTGTGTCGTCCACCCTTGTCTTATTGACTGCCTCCAGACGTACTAACGTCTAGAGTGTGAATACTGTAATAAAATATAGAATGACAAGGCAGTATCTGAAAGTATATAGGTCGAGTTGTAATATAGTTTTACAACGAAGTAAGTAACTACTCCGAGGATCGTACCCAAGGGAGGTGAGTGCTAGATCAATTCTTACCTAAACACTAAAAGATCTAATTAGTACTTTAAATAAATTATAGTTCGAGAACTAAAAAAAGGTTTTTATAGTAATAAAATAAAATAACAAAAAATAAATAAAATTCAAGAGATAGAATAGTAGAGTAAGTCAAATCTCGATCATGGGTGATTAGGTCGCTCAAGTAATCCCTATCAACTGTTGCTTTGTGTTCCTTGTCAATCAACTAGTCACTACCCTAGCAAGACCTACCAATCTTCCACTAACATAATGAGTCAGCAAGAACTACTTATCTTCCGACCTCAAAGTCTAGACTGGTTTGGGGTGTAGGTGTTCACGAATGGCCAATACCAATTTTGGGTTATTTCCCACCTTGATGACTTCCTGGGGTTGTCAGGCCCAAGGTTTGTTTCACGTTCTTCCTTTCCCAATCAATTGATCTGTTGAGTAACCCTATAAAACAATTAAAAGATCATACCTCCACTCGCTAATCCCCCATAGAAGGATTAATTCCTCATAGCTTTCATAAATAACATGGAATAGATGGAAGAGTTAATCATAGTGAATGAATTGAAGTAGAGAGTTTAACAAAAGCCTAATTGATAGTAATAATAAGCACGAATCCACAGAAGTTTATCTCTTTCACAAATCAGATCTATTGAAAAAAAAAGAACAAATAAACTAAACTCTAAAAAACCTATAAAAGCAAGAAAATAAAACTAAATCCAAAGAGAGAATATAAGCTAATGGAATGGTGTCCATAACAAGTGTCAAATAAGCCTATTTATAGCTTTTAGGTGGTTATCGTCCTTAACTCTAGGTTAGCTGAAGTTCCTGAGCTTTAAGTTTGATTGTGCGGATCAAAACACCCTACATTACGTTTAATTTCCATTCCAGAGTCGATGTCACGACACAATAGAACCTGTGTTGCGATAGAGGTGGCAATATTCTCCTCCTTAAGACGTCTTTAGGGCTATGTCACGACACCCTTAGTCTATGTTGCGACATCAAGGGCAATTTTGTACTTTCTCCATTCTACTCTCTATGTTGTGACATCGGGCCTCTCGTGTTGCGACGTAGCATCCAGTATCGGTCTAAAATGTCTTCTAATGGTCTCCTGGACACTCACAAGGTACGTTAGCTCTCCTTTAGGCCTCATTCATCCCTTAAGGTCAATAAAAGATTTAATTTGCACATTTTATTGAATGTAAGTAAAGCTAAAGAAACTTAACTAAAATATAACGAAAATGATTTTATTCAGGCTCCTTAAGTGCAAATGTAACACCCCTAGCCCTTATCTGTCTCCGAATTAGGGCTACGGAGCATTACCGAAAGGTAACATCATATAACAAACATTTATTCACTATATACAAAACACAACATAGAACATGGCAATGTTATTCAAACTCATGCATATAGTCCCTTTTACTAGCCCTCGAGGCCCTAAAAAGACATTAGAAACGAGTAGGGGCTAAACCAAAAACATATAGAATTTTTCAAAAAAAGATACAAATTTTCAAACTGCAGGGGTCATACGGCCATGTGGACATTCAAAATAGGGACACACAGCCGTGTCCCAGCCTGTGTCTGTACCCGTGTAACTCTCTAACTTGGGTTACACGGCCAATACACATGCCCGTGTGCCAGGCCTTGTGTTAGGCCAAGTAACAGCCTGACTTGCAACCCTCTAAAAGCTATAGGGGACACACAGTCGTGTCGCCTGGTCATGTGTCACAAACAGTCGATACACACGCCCGTGTCTCTGGCCATGTGGACGAAAAATAGGTTATTTCCAAACCATTTTTCTCACCCAAAATCTAGCCACTTGGACAACCCAATTGCACCTATAATCATGCACTCAAAACACACATAATATATGCATATACAAACTTAAACATTATAGAAACTAACCATTCAAACAATATGCCAAAATGGCACCTCAAACTCAACAATCAAACTTAACTAAAGATCTACCAAAATCCATTCATAAATCAAACCACCAATTGAAAAAATTCAATTCCACATTTGTCATAATGTTAATATACCAATTACAGGCACAACACATGCCATTATAACCATTTCCATATAGACCATTAATCTTAACAACTATACCAAATGCCAATATACATTCAAGGCTACCAAAACTAACCATTAACACTTCAAGGCACTATCTATATCATACCAAAACAACATCTTATAGCATACCTTAATGTTCATCCATTCAACTACCATCACTAAGAACTTAGATAATGGCTAATTTCATTAACCATAATAACATATATACAAGCCATACATAATGGCTAATTTCATTAAACAAGGACCCTATACATGCCATTGTAACCATACTCAAAATCATCAAAATCTACCGATATAGCCAATGGATAGTGTGATGGATCTCCGACAAGCTTCCATACTGAACGAGCTTCCGATTATCTAAAAATATCATGAAAATGACACAAACTAAGCATTTAGTGCTTAGTAAGTTCATAATTCATAAACAAAGCTTACCATTACAATATATATAAGCTTAAAAGAAATTTATGAGATAATCCAACATAGCTTGGCGCGAGCCTAAGTAACAACAACCTTTCTAGTTAGACATTCACATAACTTAGCAACTCATTGCAAAACGTAATAGCTTTTATGCACATAACTTATAAGCATTCATACTTTCATAAATATGGCTAAGCATATTTAAATCATCAATTTCATACTTTCATAGAAATACTTATCAAAATATCTATCGATCCTTCCCTTTTGTATACCCGTTGAACCACTAGAATAATATCGGATATGGAGGAATCTCGCACACTATGTGGTAACATATGGTCAAAGTCATTACTTTCTCTTATCTCATATAAATGCTCTCTCTCGAGCCATAAGAGGGTCTGCTCACACAAGCTGTCAGTCAGGATGTAGCTACGCGATGCTGCTCACACAAGTTGTCAAGTAATCGCAACACATGCCAAAAACTCAGCCACTGGTAGGACGTCCAAAACCAGCACCCGAAACACAGTAACCCATAATGACATGTCATTTGTATCCTATATATTCCTAAAGTTCAAACAGGATCCGAAAGTCGTCAAAACTTTGTTCGATATTTCGTAGAGACGTAATATCATAATATAACATAAAAGCATTTAAATCGAGCATAATACAACGCTAATTAAATGTATGACCTTACCTTGATCACAACCGAAGAAATACAATCGACTAATCCAATACTTTTTACTTTCCCCGATCTAAATTCGTACGATGCTTTTCTTGATCTAAATAATCAAATTTAATTCATTCAAAAATCATTCTATTCAATTCAATCCAAAAATCATATTTTGGAAAAAATATGCTTTTGCGCCTATAATTTTGAATTCATTACAATTTAGTCCTTAAGCTTATAAAATGAAATTCATGCAATTTCGTACCAACCCACTATAGACAAATTTTACTTAGGTCCCTAGCAAGCCTTACATTTCATTTATTTAAGCATTTCAACCTGAATACTTTTCTATTTTTCAATTTAATCCCTAATTGACAATTTCATCAAAATTCCTGTTACAAAAATTGGTCAACTATCATCAAACATTCATTTTAATTCATCAAACATCAAAAACAACTAATATACATTCATGGTAAAACCCTAGACTTTTAGCAGTTTGCAAAATAGTCCTTGGGCTAGCTAGATTAAGCTACAACTCTAAAAACATAAAAATCATTAAAAACGGGACAAAAATGCACTTACATGCACACACCAAGGTTGGCCGAATGCTTCAAGCCCTAGCTATGGCTTTTTATTCTTCAATTTCAGTGGTGTTTCAATATAAGGAAGATGGCTCCTTTATTTTCTTTTTGTTTCTTTTTACTTATTAATTTAATTACAAATTTAACCTTACTTTTTAACCTTTATAATTTCATAACTAAAGTCCATAATTGTCCACTAAATATGTTAATGGTCTAATTAGTATTTCAGGCCACACATATTTAAATTTCATAGCAATTTAAAACCTTTTACTAATAGAACTCAAATTTTGCACATTATGCAATTTAGTCCTTTTTATCAAATTAAACATGCAAATGATAAAATTTCTTATTGAAATTTTTATACTATACTACTACCATGCTATAGACATTAAAATAATAAATAAATATTTTGACATTAGATTTATGGTCTCGAAACCACTATTCCAATTTAATTGAAAACGGGCTATTACAACAAAAACTAGTTTAATCTGCTACACCTAATTATGGCAGTTCACCTATTCTAAGTAGGATATTGTTTTTCTATTTGAAATAAACCACTAAAATGCAACAAGGGTGAATTTGGTAGTGCAATGTGATGCGAATGGAGCGGGGATGATTAATTCAGAATGTTTACCCTTCGGTTCTAGCATGGAGCATGAGCAAGTCAACTTTATGGGTAATAATTCTAGACTTTGAAATAACCCCTATAGTAATAACTATAATACAAGTTGGAGGAACCATCCGAATTTCTCTCGGGGTTTTCAAGGAAATCAAATGTCGCAACTCCCTTCGGGTTTTCAGCAACCTTATCAAGAAGAGAAGAGACTAAACCTTGAGGAAATGTTGGCTAAAGTTTATTTTGGTGTTACAAACTCTAATTCAAAACATTGGAACAGCACTGAAAAATTAGCAAGCATCGATTAATAGGCTTGAAAATCAAATTGGATAGCTTTCCAAACTTGTTTCGTAAAGTCCACAAGGTAGCTTACCTAGCAACAATAAACTAACCCAAAGGAGCAAATCTACGCAATCATTGTTTGAAATGTGGAGGGTTAGTCGAGCCTGAAAAGAAGTTAAGGCTAGAAGTTATTGTGAAAAGTGATGAGGTTGAGGAAAGTAAGAAAGAGCATAAGCCGGTAATTAAATACTTCAAAATATCTAGCAGCATTGAAGAGAGACCACATAAAAGAACAATATGGTAAATTTCTTGAACTCTTAAAAAAATTACACATTAACTTACCATTTATTGAGGCCCTTTTGCAGATGCCAAAGTATGTAAAATTATTAAAGGAGTTATTAACAAATAAAGGGAGGTTAGACCACTTGTCGATTGTGGAGCTCAATGCAATTTGCTCAGCCATTCTCCAAAACAAACTACCCTACAAACTTATAGATCCAGGGAGTTTTACTCTTCCTTGTCTTATTAGTAGTTTAAATGTTGAAAAAGCTTTGCCTGATTTGGAGGCTAGTATAAATGCCATGTCTTATAAGATGTTCAAACAACTTGGCCTTAGGGAACTCAAACCCACTAGGATGAGTAGTATTCAATTATCAGATAGATCAATTAGATATCCTAAGGGTATTATTAAGGATGTACTTGTGAAATTCGATAAATTTACATTCCCTATTGATTTTGTTGTATTGGACATGGATGAGAATATTGAGGTACCTATGATATTAAGTCAATCCTTTTTAACCACTACTAAAATTGTTATTAATGTGGGTACTGGTGAGCTTGTGCTTCGTGTAAGTGATGAAAAGATTACTCTTTAAGCACGTGATTTTGTGAGAGTCCCTAGTGAGCGAGGTGATACTAATTGTTCTGTTAATGTTTGTAATCATCTGGCTCAACATTCTTTACAGGAAATCCCTTATGAAAACGTGTTGGAGTCATATTTTATTCAAAGTGATAGAACTCGAAAGACGAGTGAAGAGCAAATGGTACAGCTTGAAAAACTATATGAATGGCAGAAAAAGGTTGATGAGAATCTGAGAAAGCAAAAGGAAGTAACAAAGAAATGAGATTACGTGCATGTAAAGAGAATGAACCAATTCAAAGTTGGGGACAAAGTGTTGTTAGACAAATCGGATCCACAAATTTTGTAACAACCTATTTTCAGTTAAATCAAAATAGTGGTTTTAGGACCACAAATCTAATGAGTAAATTATTATTTTAATGTCTATGGAATGTTAGTTAGGTAGTATAAAAATTTCGTTAAGAAATTTTGACGTTTGCATGTTTAATTACGTGAAAAGGAGTAAATCATAAAAGGTGCAAAAATGAAGTTATATTTGTTAAAGGGTTAAATAGTTATGGAACTTAAATATGAGTGGACTTAAATGGTAATTAGACCATTTATAATGTTAGTGGACAATGATATGCATGAATTAAGTGTTTTATGTAGTTAATTAACAAGGTTAATTTAGTAAATTAATAAATAAGTTAATGTAAAATAACATAAACAAAGGTATCATCTTCTTTACCTGATTTTTTCACCGAAATTTGAATGAGAGAAAGCCATTTTTAGGGTTTCTTGGTTCGGCAAGCTTAGGTGGTGCATGTAAGTGATTTTTTATCCCGTTTTTAATGATTCCTATGTTTTTGAAGTTGTCGTAGCTTAACCTAGCTAGACCGGGGATCAATTTGTAAAAATGTTAAAGATTTAGGATTGTTCCATGAATGTTCTTGTATGCTTCTTGATTTTTAATGATAGATTATGAGTTCTTGTTGATAAATAAATAAGTTTTGTAAAGTAAATTTTGATGAAAATTGTGTTTAGGGACTTATTTGTAAAAATGTTAGAAGTTCATGGTAAATATGTGAAATGATGGTTTGTATGAGTTGATATAGGTCCCTAGGAAAATGTTCTAGCTTGATAAAAGGATGAAAATGCTTAGATTTCAATTTATGAGCTTAAGGACTAAATTGTGAAAAGTTGAAATATTAAGGGTGAAATTGTAATTTTTCAAAAATATGAAATATGGACTAAATTGAATGCTAGGTTTATTAAATGAATTAAATTTGTCTATTTAGATTAAGATAGACCAAGAACTGATTTAGATTGGGGAAAAGCTAAAGCCTCAGATTAGTCAATTTCGTTTCTATGCTCTAATTGTTGAGGTAAGTTCGTATGAATAATTCTCATTTTAATTTTATTTTCTATTATATGTTAATATGTTAATTGTCATATAATTGAATGATGAATATCCAACAATGTCATGACAGTTACCGAGTCTCGATTAAACCTTAGGAATTCGTAAGATACAAATGACATGTCATTAGGGATTTCATGTTTCTAGTGCTAGTCTTGAATGTCCTACTGATGGCTGAGATCTTGCATTTGTTGTAGATACTCTATAGCTCGTGTGAGCAGTATCGTGTAGCTTACATTCCGACCCACAGCTCGTGTGAGCAGGCCTATTTGACAGCTCGTGTGAGCAACGATGTAAAGGAAAGGTTATAATTATATGTTTAAGCACACTTCGTGTGAGCTTTCTCGAGTACCTGTTGATATTCTAAATGGTTCAACGGACATGAAAAGGAAAGGAATAGTAAGTATTCAAATGAACTATATCATGTATTTATGAAAAGGATTGAAATAGTAAGCTTCAATGGAAGTATGCTTATGTTAATGAAAATGATGAATTCAAATGCAGTATGTTCATGTATAATGGATTACCTTATGTTAATTCAAGTGAATTATGTTTGAATGCATTAACATGTGCTGTTGATGGTGCTTAGTCTTGTGCCAAGCTTGTGGTTGGATTATATTATCTTAATGTTATGTATTGAAATTGTAAGTTATGTTCATGTTTTACGAACTTATTAAGCATTATGTGCTTACATAGTTTTCTTTCCTATGTTTTATTGATAATCGAAAGCTCGGTCGGTTTGAAAGCTCGTCGGAGACCTATCACACTATCCAGCATAAATTTCAGTAGTTTTTGATGTTTTGGCTAAGGTTATAATGGCATGTATGGGTGAATTTGTATTGGTTTCTAGTTGATGATTTTGGCATGAATAAGTTGTTTTGTGTACCAATTGATGTTGGTTGAATTATGTCATTTTGGTACTTGTGATGCATGAATGGTATGGCTCAAATGGTATGTTTATGTTAAAGTACTAATGGTCAAGAATGGTATGTTTTGAGATGACATTGAACTAGATGTGTATGAATGAAATGTGGCCAACTATATATAAAAGTTTAGGTAAGTTTGTATGTTTGTATTTGAGGTGCCTTGTATTGCATATTGGTCGAATGATTTTGGACTATTGAATTGGTCATTTCATGTTAGTTTTGGTCATGTTATGATGCCTTGATTATGTGTACAAAATGCTCTGAGGTGGTTGCATGATTTGGTATTGGAAATGGCTTGATTTTGGCAAATTTCATGTCCACACGGCCTAAGACACAGGCGTACAACTCAGCCGGGTGTGACACACGGCCAGGCGACACGACCGTGTGTCCCCTCTAAATTTTAATACATGCAAGCCAAGCTATTACACTACCTAGCACACAGCTTGGCATACGGGCGTGTGTGGCTATTTCGAGATTTACACTGCCTGGCACACGGGCGTGTGGCTTGGCCGTGTGACCCAATTCAAAGAGTTTCACGGGTAAAGACACGGGCTAGGACACGACTGTTTGTCCCTACTCCGAGTGTTACACAGGCTAAAAAATGTGAAAAAAATAATTTGAAATTTTTTTTTGAAGAAAAGAAAAGAATAAAATTTGAAAAGAAAAATATTTTTAAAAAAAAGTGGTTTCATTGGTTTGGGAAGATCCATACGGCCTGGGCACACAGGCATGTCCTAGGCCATGTGCATACTGGAGTTAATATTTTTTTCTTAATTTTAATTTTACCCACACGGGCACAAAGAGTTACACGGGTTGGAGACATGGTCGTGTGTCACACGGGTGTACGGTAGACTATGTGGCTCACACAGGCTCTCACACAAGCATAAGAGAAGCGAATGACCATCACACACGACCTAGCACATAGCCGTGTGTGACACACAGCCTAGGACATGACCATATACTTTATTTTTATTTTCGTTTGTATTTTTTTTGTTTTTGTTTTTTGTTTTACTTTTTTTAGTTTTTGTTTTCTTTCTTTTTCTTTTTCTTTTTCTTTTATTTTATTATGCACTATACTTTTATTATTTTGTCGGTTGTATTTCTATTTTGTTATCTCTTTATATTATTATTCATTTTTGTCTATTTTCTTATTAGTTTGATCAGAAACATGCACTTCATTTAGAATCACCCACGATTCTGGTTTTCAATATTCTGACAAATTCATCCAAATTCAGGACAGTTTTAGTTCTCTTCCTCCTTATGATATTGTACTTATTCTATGATTTTAATTGTTTGTACATTGAGGGCAATGTACATCTTAAGTGTGGGGAGAATTTTATATGTTTATAGGATATAGCCCCTAAATTATTGTTTGTCTTTAAGTAATTTTCTCGAACCTAACATCGAAGTAATTTCTTTTAATTTGGAGCTTTTATTAATTTGATTTTGGAATAACTTGTGGATTTTTGTGTATTGTGTGATTTATACTTTAAGACACGAGAGAGTCAAGCATGATAAGTTGTTTTTTAGAAATTATAATTTTAGGTTGTCTCCCTGAACTAAAAAATTATTTTGAAATTTAGAATTTGTAGGTTTGACATCAAAACCATAATTTTTTGTGAGTTTTTGAGCCTATAGAGCATATATTTTTCGTGTTCATTTTATTTTTGGTTATGAGTATGTCAACTTGATTTGTTATTCTAGAACTTGCTTCGATCATGCATGTTGAGACCACATTATTGATTTTATATACTAAGATGATAGAGACACTTAGGATTTAACCCACTTAACCTGTAAAAAGTTTACCTATTGAATTAACCCTTAGTAAACCCCATTGATCTTAACACATTTTTTTTCTAACCCGTTAATGTTAGGCCATAACCTATATTAATGTTGTCAATTATCCCTTTTGTTGACTCCCTGTTTGTTGAGATTTGATTTGGTTAGTTGCCTAACTATGTTTCATTTTTTTGAATTGCTGAATTTTATTTTATTATTATTGTTTGTTCTAAAAATAAAAATAAAAACAAAACAAAAGAATAAAAACATAAAAAAAAGAATAAAAATATTTTTGATTGGGCTTGAATAATTAATGTCATATTCTATTGAAAAGCTCATTCCCATTTTAGAGTATTCTTGTTGATGTAGTTTTTTTTAATTCAAAGAATCGATTATTTTTCTAGTTTGGTAACTTATCAACTCGATATAGATTATAACCAACTTTTCTGATATTTCTCATACCCTTAACCTAAGCCCCATTATAACATTTTAGAAACTTCTTAATTTGTGTGTCATTTCATTTTATAGTGATGGAGATTTCATTTTCAAGCAAACATATGGTAATAGCATTTCTTGTTCGACTGTTGAGTGCGTATTATTTGAACCTTAAACACTTTGAGTGCTTTGAGTGATCTCTAGTAAGGATGTAAATTCTTATTGATTTTGATTTTAAGGTAATTATTTAGATAAGCGGAGACACCTGCGGTTTTGCTCTTTAAAAATTTTGACTTGGACTGCTTGAATCTTCAATGTCCTTTTCGTTGAGTGTCCAATGTATGATTGTTTGCAAATTATCTTGAAACATTATTGATGAAAATGAAAAATTAAAAAAATTTAGCTTCAATGTGGGTTAAGGATTTTGCTTGAGGATAAGCAAACGCTTAAGTGTGGGGATATTTGATAAATGCTAAAAGTAACATGTTTTAATCTCATTCTTAATGTCTTTTTGGGTGATTATTCGAGGTTAAATTGTGAATTTTATGCTCCTAATTCTTTAAATTCATGTTTCTATAGTTAGGAGAGCATTTGGGAGCAAAAAGAGTGAAAAACGAGTGAAAATCAAAAAATCTGAGCAAGTTTCAAGACCCACACAGGCTGGGCTATTCCATATGGGCAGGGACACGACCATGTGAGCAACATAGGCTGCCACACGACCATGTGCCAGACTATGTGGAAATTGTAATCTGCACTCTAAACACGCAGAAAAACATAATTTTTAGGTTTTTCGAGCATTCTAAGGCCTATATATGACATAAATAAGAAGATAGGAGGGAGTCGTCAGAGAATATTGAAGAAAACAACTGGAAAAACACCATTGAAGCCGACTCTAAAGCATATTTCTATCAAGATTGAAGATCTCTTTTTGAATTCTTTAAATTTTGTTATGAACTTCTTTATTTTTTGTGGTTATATTGTCCTTAAGATGTTTTTATTTGCGATTATGAATTAATTTTTCAAATACCTAGGGAGATGAACCCTAGGATGGATTAGGTTATTTGTTTTCTATTTTTACGCAATAAATACTTTGATCTTGTTCTCAATTATGTATGCTTAATTCTTGGTCTAATATTTCTAGAATATTAATCCATGTTCGATGTGCTTAAATTAAAGGAGAAATATACCCTTTTTAAGAGTAAATCTAGCGTAATTGAGTGGAGTTGCATGCAATCTTAGAAATAGAATGACATAAATCTACCGGATTACAGTCAAATCTAATAGGGGGATCCATAGATCGATTTAATGCGACAATAGTGGTTTTAATTAGAAAGAAATTTCAATTATTTAGCCTAGAGTCAGTTGTTCTTAATCATGAAGAGAGATATTAGCATAATTTAGAGATTTTTACGGTTCAAGATACTAAGTGAAGAAATTGCATAATTTAGATTGTTAATGACAGATGAAATCTAGGTAAATTCTTCCCTAGATATTGTTTTGCTTATTGGTTGTTAATCATTTATTTTCCTGAATTGTTCTTTGTCGCATTCATAGTTAATTAGTTTAGTTAATTTTAGTTTTAATCAATCACTCCAATTATTCGATTAAATAATAGAAAGGTGGTAATTACTAGTACTTTCAGTCTTTGTGCTCAGGATATTTGTGTACACCATAACTATACAATTAATTAATAAGTTTATGTCTTTGTCAAATTTTTAGTTGGTTTACGACTACAATCAAGCTTAGAAGCGAAATCTCCTTTAACAGTTGCAAAGATCACCTCGATTGCAATTGGAATCAACAACAAAATACTGAAAAACTAATATATTATGATCTTGGATCGAAGCCGAGTCCAAGTTGAAACAATAACAAAGTATAAAAATGACTAAATTGAAAAGAAAATAAAACTAAACTAAAAACATAAAAAATATTAGAATAACTCACTTGGCCAAGCCTCCTAAAATGAGACTTAACATGCGTATTTATAAATTTTATACTCAAACCTAATTAGGGTTGCTAAACAACCCAAAATTATGATTAAGATACATTGTGAGGACTAAAATACACCTAATTAATTTTTCCTATTTGTCAGTCAGTGCCGCGACACCATAGGACCGGTCTCGCAACACTGCCTTCAAAATTTGGGTACTTTGGCTTTGAAATCTGGTGTTGCGACACGACTTCCCGATGTCGTGGAATGGTTGTCGTCCCTTGGCTTCTAAGCCCGAAAATAGTGTCCTATGAACTAGATAAATTCGTTAGATCATCCCTAGACCCATAGTGGCCCATTAGGTCGTACATAACTCAAAATTGAGTAAAAACGCTCATTTTGCATTAATTAAACAGAAAGCAATAAAAATTGAAAACAAAATAAAAACACATAAAAATGTTATAAAACAAGCCTGTTAAATGTTAGAAAGACCTTAATTTGCCACAACAAATTATGGCAGATCAGTGTCACTGTAGGATAGGCACCAACAGCAACTCAATGCATTGTTAAGTTCTCACATCACTTTTTTCTTTAATTTCTTTGACTTTTGGGTGAAAGCTTCGTTTGGCTTGGTGGGTTTTTGCTCAAAGTAGCCAGTACTCTTTTGCCTCGCATGTCCAGGTATGAATATAAGGGAAAGTAGGGCATTGTCCCCAAAATGGAAAATTATAATTAGTCCCTTTATAATGATAAATTTATAAGTTAATATATAGTAAAATTAAACTTTAGCCTCTTAAAAACTAAAAACATTCTATATAGTCCCCTAAACATGATGAAATTATAAATTAATATATGATAAAATTATATATTTTAACCTCTAAAAAGTTCACAATTCAATTCCAGCCCACTAAAAATCTCTAAATCCACCTGAGTATACCATTTTCTATTTTGACTAGACATACCTTTTATATATCATTTTGAATTTGTTAATACTTTTTTGAAATTTATCAGTCTTAATTCATGTTTGTCACACATAATGAATATATACATACGCGTAACTAATGATAATATATTAGTTTTGAATACTTTTCATGTTATGATCAGAATCGGAGAGGAGAAAAGAAACAGAATTTGGAGAGGAAAGAAGAATTTTGAGAGAAGAAACAGTGTGAATAACAGTTTTCATTCATAACCGACATATCACACCGGTTTTATAGGAAATAAAATAAAAAGAAAATAAAGGAATTACAGCTATGGTAGTTAAAATAACAAACTGGATGATGACCATACGCTCCGCTTCATTAATCCCTACTACGCCCCATTTTGCTTAACTCTCCCAAGCTACGACTCAGCCCAAACTTTCTATAATCCAATAGTTAGGCCCAACACAGAATTTAGTCCATAACAATACTCTCCCCTCGAAGAGGATCATTGTCCTCAATGATCTATATGAGGGAAAGCATCCTTGATTTGCTGGAAAGGTTCCCAAGTGGCATCTTCTGGAAATGAATTTTCCCATCCAATTAGTACTTCTGTGACTGTTGCATTACCATGCTTCACCATTCTCCTGTCTAGGATTCTAATAGGCTCTTAGGCCCAATATCCGTGGTCATCAATCACTGGTAACTCTGCTTGCACAAAAGCAGCTCCCACATGTTTCTTAAGCTGAGAGACATGGAAAATGGAATGAATTCGAGTGCCTTAAGGTAATTGTAACTTGTAAGCTACCTTCCCTATCTTTTCTTCCACTTTGAAGGGACCAAAGAATCTAGGAGCTAGCTTCTGATTCACCAATCTCCTTACAGAGTGTTGTCTGCAAGGTTAGAGCTTCAAATAAACCAGGTCTCCCACCTCAATTTGCCTGTCAGTCCTATGCCTATCTGCCTGCTGTGTCATTCTATCTCGTGCTCTCTTCAGATGAAACTGGAGTAACTTCCTTGCAGCCTCTCGATGCTACAAACTTCTATCAACAGTGGCCACTAAGGATGCACTAGCCAAATATGGCATGTGATATGGAGGGGGTCTGTCCATACAATGCCTCATAAGGTGTTGTGTGAATAGAAGTATGAAAAGTAGAGTTATACCACCATTCAACAAGTGGTAGCCACTTCGCCCAATCTTGTGGCCTTTTTACAGACATACACCTTAGGTAACTCTGAAGACACCTGTTCAACACCTCAGTTTGTCCATCTATTTCTTGATGGTAGGCAGTGGAAAGATGAAGCCTTGTACCAACCTTTTGAAACAGGTCCTACTAGAAGGTAGTGATAAATACCTTGTCCCTATCAGATACAATCGAATCTGGTATACCATATAGCTTATAGACATATACCATATAGCTTATAGACATTTTCCATGAATAATTGAGCTACTGTTACAGCAGTAAAGGGATGAGACAAAGCAATAAAATGACCGTACTTAGTCAATCGGTCTACCACTACCAGAATAACACTTTTACCAAATGAACTTGGAAGACCCTCTATGAAATCCATAGAGATTGATGACCAAGCCTTATCTGGTATTGGAAGAGGTGGTAGTAAGCCTGGAGGTGCAACATTTTTTTACTTGCATTTTTGGCAAATGGAAGACTCTCTTATCCAATTATTAATATCATTGGATAGTCCCTTCCAATGCAATAAACTGCCTATTCTTCTTTTAGTAGCATGCATTCCTGAGTGCCCTCCCAAAGCACTTGCATGGAAAAGCTGAAACAATTCATGTCTGAGGTTAGCCACATCACCTACCACAATTTTGCCTTTCCTTCTAAGGAACCTGCCATCCCAATTGTACTTTGGCTGCTTAGTTCCTTCTTGTTGAACCTTTAAGCACAGTTTTTGTGCATTGGGATCATCTTAATAAGAATCTTGGACCCTTGAAAGTAGGTGAGAACTAATGATACTACCAGTGAACTGCAGGGATTGGCCATTTTTCAGAGACTGATTCCTGGACAAGGCATCTGCTGCAGCGTTGCCAGACCCCTTCCTATAAACCACTTCATAATCATAGCCTATCATCTTTGCAACCCCACTTTTGTTGGAAAGAGGTAACTAAGACTTGATCAGTCAAGAATGCTTGCCAATTTTAAATAATGGAAATTAAATTATATTGAAATTATTTTATTTTAGCCCAAAATGTTAAAATGAAATTCTTTCAAGAATTAAAAGCTTTATATAGATAATTAGTTTATCAAAATTTAGAATTATTTATAAATTGGATACCTCGTTAATATTTCAGAAAAAGAGAGTAACTTATTATTTTAATTATTTGTTTGTTAAATGATTAGATGATTGTTAGAGTGGTAAGAGCTAGAAAGAGATTGTATCTCCCCTAAAACCATTATGCTATATAAGTAAAGAGGTATATGGGGAATATGTATAGTGGAATTTTTCAGTTAAAAGAAATATGATATATTGGTGACAGTAGAGAAGGTTGATAGATATTAAAGAAAGTTGAAACAAGTAGTACGTTGTGAGATATTAAATTGAGGTATGAACTAAATTATAAAGAAGTGAAAAGTGAATGAGTTAAATTGTAAATATTCAAAATAGGGTTAAATTGAAAATGTGGAAAAGTTGAAGGACTAAAGTTATAATTATACCAAAAGTGGGAATGGCTCAATTATAAATATTAAAAATTGTTAGGGTTCAATTGGCCATTTTACAAGTGAGATAATTTTAGTAAAATTATTAAAATGCCCTTAGACATGTGTATTAAATTTGAGTCATTGGATAAAAAATAATTATATTTATTTTATGGAATTGTTGGCAGCATATTTATCATTGGAGCTTGATGGAAAATGTGATTACATATGAGCTCTTGGATTGAAATTAATGTTTGAGATATTTTATTAGCACTCTTGTGCTTATTGTATTTATTTTATGTATTCTTCTCGGTTGTCCATCGTTTATCAAAGGCTTCCTGATATAAATGAAGTTAAGTGACGTAAACATGCATCATGACGTAATTGAGTTGATGAAGTGAATAGTGTACATTAAGAGAAATAGGTACCTGAAATGGAAAAAAAAGTGAAATAATTGGTAACTGAATAAAATAAGTGGCAAGTAAAGATTAGATCTTTAATACATGTCACATGAATTAAATACTTGATATATCTCAAGTGAAAACATAAAGACAGGACATGAAACAATGTAGTATGTATAAATCAACTAAGGTAACTTAATGGTATTAAGGGATAAATTTTAAATTTATGTATAAATTTTAATTTGATGTAATTATACATATGATATTTTGATTGTGGTTTAAATGTATATATGAAATTTTAATTTTATTCAATCATACACATTTAAAGAAATAAATGCATCGATTTATTTTTATATTGGATAAAGATAAGTATTTTTATCTGCAATATATTAACATGAAATGATGCTATGTCAATAATTGTGTTAATAATTTGTGAGAATTTGATTAAATCAAAATTTCATATTTAAAATTTATAAAATCAAAGTTCACGTGTAAAATTACATATTAGACTAAAGTTCATGTGTAGTTTTAAGATTTTCTTAATATTAATGGTAAATAATTAGATCAATAGAATTCATGAAAATACTTACTAAATTTTTTTGCGAAGCTTAATGTGATATTTTCAAATGCATAATGTGTAGGAAGTAATAGTGTGCGAAGAGTTCGACTAGAACAATCCAAACCACATTTCATCAAATCAAAGTTTGAGAATTAAGTACTTGAATTATGCACATTAAAGTAGCATATACTTAAGTGTTCAATTGGAATAAAAGTGAAAGTTAATTAGTGCTTTAGTTCATAGAAAAGTTAAGTTGAAGGGGAAATGTTTTGAGGACATTGTGGTCATAAGTTAGAAAATGAATATGTAATATTTTGGATGATAAATGTAGGTTTAGACTTAGATAAAAGGTGTTATAGAAATTAACCGAATTGATATAAAAAAATAGTTAAAATTATACGTTTTGGAGCTATTGGTATCTTTGTATAAAAAAGTTTTAATTAGTTCGTTATTAATAAAATAACATTTACATAAAACAATTAGCTATGGTGTGAACTAATGTTGTGTTTTTTAGTTTATCTTTTATTAGTTTATTAAATTAAGAATTCTATAATTCATATCACAAATGATTAGAAGTAAGATATAAAAAAAAATTTTAAGAAGAGAAGATATTCAGTTAAAATAAGGACATGGTATGTAATACAAATAAAAATAAATGTTATAATATAAATATGATTGTGGAGAATAAATGCAATAGAGGAGAAATAGAAATTAATAGTATTTGTAACACTGAAGAATGTGAAAATAAATCGGAGATGAATCACTTTAACCAAATCATCAAAAATTGTGTCATATCCCACTATCCTGAAACTAACTTGATGAGAAACTTTTGTTAATCAAGAAGTTATTGTCAATAACCTTAAGAGACCATCACATCAATGAAAAAGTTAAGTCTCAACTAATTTATCCTTCTCCTCCTTATCACCTCAAAATCTAATTTTATGACTACTATCACAATACTCTATTATCATAAAATCCTCTAAGAACGTTTGTAATAAATCTGAATGTATCCTTTCCTTAGCAAATTTCTTATATATACCAAAACAAGGTTAGAAACTAAAAATTAAAAGTAAAATCACAGATACTTTTTAAAAAATAAAGTGAATAAAAATCATTACACTTTTCAAAGAAAATAAAGTAGAAAAAACTAAAAGTACCATAGCTTTTATATTGAAATCATAACCACCAAAATTTTGAAAGAAAACAAAATCAACAGAAACTAAAATTAACAAATAATCAATAATCAGCAACCACTCTGGAGGTCAGTGCTGACATCATGAAAGTCAAATTATAATTTTAAAAGTTGTACGGATAAAGTTTTTCTTGACAAAAACCGAAGTAGAGAAAAAAGTTTTAAAGATTTTTAATTTTCATGTGCAACCAATCAAATTATAAAATTTTACAAATAGAGTTTGAAGATTTGCTACCTAAATAATGAACAATGTATTATTATAAGTTACATAAAAGGACTTATTGAAAAAGGTTTCTATTTATTTGTATCGAAACCATTTTTTATTTTTGGAAAAAAACAAAAATTAGTTGTCGACTTTAAAAAAAACAAAAATTGGGAGTCGTCATCTTTTATTAAGGTGTGATTGGATCACCTAAAAAATAGCTTTGGTCTACGAGTTTCAGAAAAACGGATTCGGGAGTCAGTTACGTACGAGGAAGGATTAACACCCTCGTAACGCCCAAAAATTGGTACCAAATTGATTAATTAATGTCTTAAAGTCGAGAGTTTAAAAAAATACTATCCTTAGTTAAATGAAATTATTTATTAAGACTTACTCTTTTTGAAAAGAAAAATATCACACCCAATGCGTTAGGGCACAACATTTTATTTTCTTCAAGATGAGTTGGTCCAAAAAACTCGTATAATAAAATTTAAGAAAATATTTAATTGTTTAAAATTTATGAAGAAATCGCAGCCCAATACGTTAAGGCACGATTTCTTAAAATCTCAAACATTCAATATTTCCTTTATATATTTTTTTAAAAAAAATCTTTATCTCGAGAAATCAACGTGTCACATCCAATACGTTAGGACACAACACGTTGAATTCCCGATGACAAGTTTTATTTTGTTTGATTAAAGAACAATCCTCGATTGTTAGATTTTACGAAGAAAATCGGAACAAAATACGTTAGGGCTCAATTTTCTTGAAAATCCTAAATACGAGTATTATCTTTATTTTGAAATTTTTCCATTTTTAAATTCGAGTAAAAGATAATGTAATGTTATAATGTATTTATAAATATCGTGATAACAAATACAATAGTAATAAATACAACAATGGCATAGAAATAATATAAACAAATAAATAAATAAATAAAAATAAATCAATAACATGCAAAGCATCAAATAAATGAGCGAAATAAAAAACATGTTTTAAAATATAAATGAAAACATAAATTGATAAACAAAAGAAGGAAATAAACAAAAAATATAAAGAGAAAAAGGGTACAAAATATATACATGTACATATATAAAAAAATTATATACATATATATAGATTATAAAAAGATAATTACATATATATATATAAACAAATAATAATAATTACATATATTAAAATTAATTAATTTAGAAATATATATATAAAATTTATGAAGAATAATATAAGAAAACATACGTATATACATATTTATCAAAGTAAAAAATATATAAAAGTATATATATATGCATATAAAAGTTATGCAAATAGAATAATAATATATATATATATATATATATGTGCATGTGTTTATAAACGTTTTTAAACAAATGTATATATATATATATTATTGTAAAAAATATGCGTATGTGTATATATAGTAGTAATAATAATAATAATAATAATAGTAATAATAATAATAATAATAATGATAATAATAACAATAATAATAATAACTTAATAACAAGAAAATATTTAATAAAAATAAATAAATAAAAAAGACTAAATCAAGCTTTGACATAAATTCTGGGCCTAAATCCACAAATAAATAAAGTCGAAAGGACCCTATTGAACACGCCAAAGAAAATAAAAATGCAAGAGAAAGAGAAATTTAAGGGAATACTCTTAAGAATTATTATTACTCCCAACTTCCCCCCCATTACAATGAAGGGAGAGGCCTCTATTTATAGTTGAGCCTCCCCAAATCTAACGGTACAGATCAATTACATCAACGGCTAAGATTAAAGGGTATCTACAAATTAAATCTCTAAGATTACAAAATCATATCTTCTAAGATTGTATATCATATCTAAGATTGCATATCATTGAAGATTATGTTTCCATAAGCTTGTAGATGGACCTTTAACCTTTTCAAGTAATGGGTCATTTCGATCGGGCCAAATGATATAATTTTGTACTGGACTTAGACTTTGTTTTGTTATTTTGGGTTTATTATTTTTTTGTGAGCCTGGGCTAAAATTGGGTATTACAGCTGCCCCTCTTTGCTCGTTTTCGTGTAACAGGAACAGAGCAAAGACTTTAGAAATGACCAATTTTTGCCCGGTCATGCTGGATCTTGGTGCTCTTCTTCTTCAAGCAGCCACATTCCATCCTACTGCATCTTCAGAGGTATAGGAATTGGTGTCTAGATCCACTCCACCGCAACGTCGGGGAAATAGGATTGGTGACTCGTAACTTTTAATCTACTTAACAGTGATGTGGGGGAATTACGATTCGCTGTTGTAGTTTCAATCTTTTAAATTGCAATGTTGAGGAAACAAGATTCACCGTCGTAGCTTCAATCTGTTCCATTACACCTCTAGGGGAGTAAGATTTGCTGTTGCGGCTTCAATCTGCTCCACTATAATGCCAAAGAGATAGGATTCGTTGCCCACAGCTTCAATCCGCTCCACTTCAACTAATCCAAGCCTTAACGCCAAGGAGATAAGATTCACCGTCGTGGCTTCAATCTACTCCGCTATAACGCCAGGGAAATAAGATTCGTCGTTGTGGCTTCAATCTTTTCCATTGCTACGTCAAGGCGATAAGACTGATGTCTTCGATCTGCTTCACTGCCAGTACAGGAAGGCAAGATCTGCTATATTCAACCTACTCCACTGCTGCTTAGGGAGATAGGATTCACAATCTTCAACCTATTCCACTGCTGACCAGGGAGATAGGACCTACAATCTTCAATCTATTTCACTGCTGCCCAGGGAGATATAATTCTCAATCTTCAACCTATTCCACTGTTGACCAGGGAGATAGGATTCACAATCTTTAACCTATTTCACTGCTGACCAGGGAGATAGGGCTGGGGTCATCGATCTGCTTCGCTGTCGGTGTAGGAAGGCAAGATCTGCTATTTTTAACTCGCTCACCGCAACCCGTGGAGGCAAGGTGGTGTCTTCGATCCGCTTGGCTTGCCGGTGCAGAAGGCAAGATCTGCTATTTTAGCTGCTCACTGCAACCTGTGGAGGCAAGGTGGTGTATTCGATCGCTTATTGTCGGTGCAGGAATGCAAGATCTACTATTTTTAGCCTGCTCCCCTGCAACCCATGGAGGCAAGGTTGGTGTCTTCGATCTGCTTCGTTGTCGGTGCAGGAAGGCAAGATCTGCTATTTTTAGCTTGCTCCGCTGCAACCCAGGGAGGCAAGGTTGGTGTCTTCGATCTGCTTCGCTGTCAGTGCAGGAAGGCAAGATCTGCTATCTTTGATATACTTCACGCCAATACATGAAGACAAAATCTGCTTTCTTCGATCTACTTCGCCACTAGTATGAGAAGACAAGATCTACATCTTTGATCCACTTCCTACCAATATAGGAAGACAGGACCTGCTTCTTCGATCTACTTCACGCAAATACATGAAGACAAGATCTGCTTTCTTCGATCTACTTCGCTACCAGTATGGTAAGACAAGATCTGCATCTTCGATCCACTTCGCTACCAATATAGGAAGACAGGATCTGCTATCTTCACTGATCTGCTCTTTGGGAAACATGACCTGTATACTGAACCTAATTATGCCTAATGATTAGGATGGCATAAAATGAATGAAATGCTCCTAACTAGTCATGTGTGAATGGTGTTTGTACGGATGCATAATTTTTTTTTCCGAGAATGATCCCACTTAGGTTGTCATTGCTCGAAGTTTATTAAGGCTTTAACACTGATGTGCTACAACGCCTTCTTGCTTGGCTGGCTTTTTTGAAGAAACATTTAGTCAGGCTGCCCCCCACTGTAAACCTCAAAGTTCAATCCATTAGGGCGCAAAATTTGTACCATCATTCTTCCACTGTAACCCAAAGGTAGGAATATATGACTTTTTCTCGATCATCTCCTATCACAATTCAAGGATAAAGGATCTAAATCTCTCTGGTCCCTTACACCATTCCCAAGGTATCGTACCAAAGGCTCATGCATAAATGAAGGCTTTCTTCTCCGAGGAAACCTCTTCCTACTGTCTAGTGATAATTGCTTACTTGTTTATTTAAACTTTGTCATTTTGTTCAATCAATGTTTTTAACAACAAAATCCAAAGAGAAAATCCTAATTTAGACTCTTCCTTTTCAGATTTCCAACCTTTAGACATGGTGCATTCTAAACAATAGTCCTGTTTCAAGTTCCTGTATTATTTAGAAACTTCTAGAGTAATATGCCAAATTTCCCTTGTGAAAGTTTTATTAGTCTATTAATCATTATTTCAATGCAACATGCTTGCAAAAAGGGTATAACAATGGATGAGAATACAATTGGTTCTGAGCATAGCTCGAAAGGAATAGGTTATCAAAATAGTAAATAAGGATAACAAAGAAATTGATTGGGAATCTGTATCTTGGGAAAGAATGAAGTATTCCGAGAACAACAAATTCAATATAAATAGTATGAAAATTGGGTGCCCCAGATATCGCAGCTTGAGCTTCTCTATACAAACTTTCTGAAGACCGTTCTGAGTTTGACATGTGTTTAGGAGATCTACAGTCGATGTCCCAAGATGTCGCCTACCCTTTCCTGTTGATTCAGGTATAGCAAGTTCACAACATGCCTCAATTTGATCAAAATTTGAGCTGCTCTGATCACCTCATGTCCCATTCTGATCAAAATTTGAGCCGCCCTTTTCGGGTTTTCAACTCAAATCCCCTTTGGTCTCAAGGCGTCCTTTGCGGATTTTCACCTTGGCCTCTCTTTTTTTTTTGAAATATTTTTTTGATTGAATCTGAACTCATAGGATTAGGCATGTCCTTATTATCCCTTCTGATAAAAATTCATGCTTTTCCAGATAAAGCCTTCTACATAAGGTCCTTCCCAGCTTGGGATAAAGTTCTTTTTGTATAGGAATGATCTTCTTCAATACTAGGTCCCTCTCAAGGAATTCTCTAGGGCGGACCCTTTTTGTGAGCTCGCATCATTTGCTTTTGGCGCATTTTACCATGATGGATAACTTTGAACATTCCTCTTCAATCGGAATTGGATCCAAAAACTCAGAGAGAAAGAATCTTGTCTTCAATAGGCAAAACCGCGATGGGCCCAAGAGAAAGGTATTGCCCCAGTAGAGTTTTTTTTTTGCGCCATCTTTTTTTAGAGGGCAATATGGCATTAATCGTTAACAGACTGCAAACTTTTGATATTGTGCTGTTGTTCAAATTTAGTACATTGTCAGATATGATCCTTTTGGCGTTCCATACTAACATATGATTCTTCACGAATTTTCTAACTGTCGACTTTGTGACATTGGCATATGAAGCAGCTTCCACCCATTTAGTAAAGTAATTGACGACCACAAAGATGAATCGATGACCGTCAGATTCTTTTGGCGAGATCGACCAAATGACCTTCATACCCCACATAAGGAGAAGTCATGTATCCCAATGGTTCTTTTTAGGGTAAGATCTGTTTCTCGACTTGTTCTACCATCCTTAACAAGTCCAGAAATAGGATACAATTTATGTCATCTTCAAAGTCATGAGATCCCTCTAAACACATGTCTCGCTCAAAAGGAGATTCTGAGTCTGTAGCAGCGTCACTCATGTCGTTGATATCCAGGGACCTATTGTAGATACAAAAGATTATACAAAGAATGTATGAATTTAAGAATCTGTACAGTATGATTATGAATGAAAGATTTATTTGGAAGATAATCCAATAGAATGAAAGAAAAAAATAATTATTCGTAAAGAATGAAAGAATATTGACTCAAAAATGATCATAAAGATGCAATTCATTAAAATAATGATGTTCAGACATTAGCCTATTTCACAAATGAGTTCTTATTGCCTCTAGGCTGAAAGCAACAAGTGTGTTCTGAATATTACTCTAAGTAAGCTCTAAATACTACAGGGATTTCTTCTGCAGTCCGATTATTCAGAACACTCTCAAGTTTATAAGGGTAGATGTCTAACAAGGTCTCTTTTCAGTTGTCTTCATGTATGACATTGATGTGAACGTTTCTTTTAACTCCTTCATTTTTTATTGTCCATCATATTTTGTTGGACCTTAGCTAACGCTCTTGCAGTAGTAGCTGGTCCTACCTCTCCCTTTGGAGTTGTTCAGGTCTTTCCAATCTTTGGTCCATTACTTTGTTTTTTCCTCGTGCACCGATATTCTAGGATAACTCCCAAAATTTTAGAGTCATTTTGTGAGATTTAATGTATATGATGCAATGCAAAGCTAATGCAATGAATGCCATGAATGCAAAAGAAGAGAGGCGTTGATTCTGATTCAATTCTATTAGAACAACTTTTCTAGAAAATAAATCTCTTTACATAAAATGGATATTTATACGTCCTTGCCCTCATACTCCTGGTGAAGACATCAATCCCTTTCTTCATATCCGGATGTTAAAATCTCGTAAACTTTCAAAAAAATGTGTCTCTTCTATCTCCTTTTTGCTTGATCTGGGCCGCGAATTGTTCTCATTCATCCTCGTAATGCTCGTTGGCTTCTCTTTAAAAGGTCAGGATGTTGATGACTCTCGAATAATATTTATCAACTTGAATCCTCGGGCAACTAAGCAAATTTGCGTAGTCCTCCCTTAGACCATTATCTTTCTCTCGTTACGTTTTCTCGGACTATATTTGGATGACCGTATTATCTCCCACTTTATCAAGAAAACCGTTTTCTTATGACAAGCTCTCTATTTAGATACTGAACATGAATCGACACCTCTTTTCTATGATGAAAATGCAATTCAATCATAACCATAACAAAACGAAACAGGTTAGTGCAAAACAAAAGCAAGAAAGAAAGAAACAAATTGAGCATCTACTTGGGAAACCACTAGGGTTTGGTGTACTTATTCCTAAGGTGGGCAACTAGGGTTCACTATATGTAGTTTGCCTCTAAGGTAAGGGTACCTGAACTAGCAGATTCCTCAATCCTCACCATTACAGGCTCATACGGACCAAGTTCAGTTCAGGGGAATGCATTTCCCTATGGCTGCACAGAGATGAAAATCTCACGAAGACATAGGCACGAATGTATCCCGAAAGCAATCTGCTATCCTGCACGGAGGTGAAGACCTCACGAAGGAAATAGCTTCTCACTCCCACTTAAAAGGATATAATTGAGTGGTTATGTAATGTAATATGCAGAAACATCAAAATTCAAACCAATAAAGTAATTACAAACCGAAGTAATTATAATCGTAACAAAAATGGACAAAATACAACAAAATAATCGTAAATTTAAACCAAGTTTTCGGGTGACCTCTAGGCATTCGGTGTGATTTTACCTAGGGTAGACTCCTAAGGCTCATTATATGCGGTTCGGTTCTAAAGTAAGGGTACCCGAACCAGCAGATTCCTCGATCTTCACCCATTATAGGCTCATATAGATCAAGTTTGGTTCAGGGGAACACATTTTCCTTATGACTATACGGAGATGATAATCTCACGAAGGCATAGGTACCGATGTATTCCGAAAGCGATCCACTATCCTATACGGAGGTGAAAACCTCACGAAGGAATAGTTTCTCACTCCCATTTAAAAGGGTAAAATCATTCAACTCATGTAATGTATAATGCAAAGATCAATTAAGCAAGAAAATAATGAATACAAAAGGATCTCATGAATTTTTTAAAAATATTTTCTCGACCATAAGACAAAAATTAATCAACTTTGTGGCTCGACTCTCTTATTTTTTAAAAAGTCCCCAGTGGAGTCGCCAAGCTGTCGAAACCATTTGTTATTTTTGGAAAAAAACAAAAATTAGTTGTCGACTTTAAAAAAAACAAAAATTGGGAGTCGCCACCAATCTTTTATTAAGGTGTGATTGGATCACCTAAAAAATAGCTTTTGTCTATGAGTTTCAGAAAAACGGATTCGGGAGTCAATTACGTACGAGGAAGGATTAGTACCCTCATAACGCCAAAAAATTGGTACCAAATTGATTAATTAATGTCTTAAAGTCGAGAGTTTAAAAAAATACTATCCTTAGTTAAATGAAATTATTTATTAAGACTTTCTCTTTTTGAAAAGAAAAATATCACACCCAATGTGTTAGGGCACAACATTTTATTTTCTTCAAGATGAGTTGGTCCAAAAAACTCGTATAATAAAATTTAAGAAAATATTTAATTATTTAAAATTTATGAAGAAATCGCAGCCCAATACGTTAGGGCACGATTTCTTAAAATCCCAAACATTCAATATTTCTTTTATATATTTTTTTAAAAAAATCTTTATCTTGAGAAATCAACGTGTCACATCCAATACGTTAGGACACAACACGTTGAATTCCCGATGACAAGTCTTATTTTGTTTGATTAAAGAACAATCCTCGATTGTTAGATTTTAGGAAGAAAATCGGAACCCAATATGTTAGGGCTCAATTTTCTTGAAAATCCTAAATACGAGTATTATCTTTATTTTAAAATCTTCCATTTTAAATTCGAGTAAAAGATAATGTAATGTTATAATGTATGTATAAATATCGTGATAACAAATACAATAGTAATAAATACAATAATGACATAGAAATAATATAAACAAATAAATAAATAAAAATAAATCAATAGCATGCAAAGCATTAAATAAATGAGCGAAATAAAAAACATGCTTTTAAAATATAAATGAAAACATAAATTGATAAATAAAAGAAGGAAGTAAACAAAAAATATATAAAGAGAAAAAGGTACAAAATATATACATGTACATATATAAAAAAATTATATACATATATATAGATTATAAAAAGATAATTACATATATATATATATAAACAAATAATAATAATTACATATATTAAAATTAATTAATTTAGAAATATATATATATAATTTATGAAGAATAATATAAGAAAACATACGTATATACATATTTATCAAAGTAAAAAAATATAAAAGTATGTATATGCATATAAAAGTTAGGAAATAAAAATGTATATGTATATAAAATGTAAATGTATATATATGTATATAAAAGTTATGCAAATAGAATAATATATATATATATATATATATATATATATATATATATATGTGCATGTGTTTATAAAAGTTTTTAAACAAATGTATGTATATATATTATTGTAAAAAAATATGCGTATGTGTATATATAGTAATAATAATAATGATAATAATAACAATAATAATAACTTAATAACAAGAAATTATTTAATAAAAATAAATAATAATAAAAAGACTAAATCGAGCTTTGACATAAATTTTGGGCCTAAATCCGCAAATAAATGAAGTCGAAAGGACCCTATTGAACACGCCAAAGAAAATAAAAATGCAAGAGAAAGAGAAATTTGAGGGAATACTCTTAATAATTATTATTACTCCCAACTTCCCCCCATTACAATGAAGGGAGAGGCCTCTATTTATAGTTGAGCCTCCCCAAATCCAACAGTATAGATCAATTACATCAACGGCTAAGATTAAAGGGTATCTACAAATTAAATCTCTAAGATTACAAAATCATCTCTAAGATTACAAAATCATATCTAAGATTGCATATCCTTGAAGATTATGTTTCCATAAGCTTGTAGATGGACCTTCAACCTTTTCAAGTAATGGGCCATTTCGATCGGGCCAAATGATATAATTTTGTACTGGACTTAGACTTTGTTTTATTTTTTTGTGAGCCTAGACTAAAATTGGATATTAAAATTTGTAATTATTATAAATTGGGTACTTCAAAAGAAAAAAAAACAAACTCAGAAAGAAAAGAGCAAAATATGGGAAAATTTCTTTTATCTAACTTGAGTTGATTATTATTTAAAAATGTTTTCAACCCATTCTACTCTATATATGTGGTTGTCTTCTTCATTATACCGTAATCCTTAACTGCAATAGATAAGGGTAAGTAATGATTCAATCCAAACAAATCGTTTTATCAAACAATTATTATTATTATTATTATTATTTGATATTATGGATTTGATCGTTGGTCACTCTAACTAAAAATCCAATATTTTACCCATAGACTCCAAATATAAATAAATATTTAAATTATTTTAAAATGTTTTCAATCCATTCTACTACTTTATATATTTGGTTGTCTTCTTCGTTTTATCGTAATCGTTCGCGGCAAGGGCATAAATAAAGGGCAAACAATTAACTAATCCAAATAAATATTCTTATCAAACAATTATTATTATTATTATTATTATTATTATTATTATTATTATTATTATTATTATTATTATTATCAGGATTTGACCATTGGTCACTCCAACTAAGGGCTCCTTAGGATTGAGGCAGTGAAGCAGTGAGGCACGTTTTGAAGGAAAAGATGGTGCCAAACTCACTGCTGTGTTGTTTGGTTGAGGTGTCGGTCAAGTTGAGGTTTCTTTTCAACCACACCGATCACCGATTTTCACCGAGCAAATAGCAAGATGGAGGCTAAACCGAGCAATTGACATTATAACAAACAAAAATAGCCTTACTTTTATTTATTATTTTACCATTTTATCCTTAAAATTAAGTTAATTTCATTCCCAAAATGCAAAAACCCCGCTCTTCAATTGACAAGAACAAAACTCCACCGTAATAAAGAGAGGACTCTCAAAGAAGCTATATTTTCTACTCATCCTATCAATCTTGTTCTCAACTTTGATCCGTAAGTGAAAACCCTTCTTTTCTACTCTATATATGTGTTTGAATTGTATGAAAGTAGTTTCTTTTTCCTTTAAACACAAATCCATATGTTCTTTCTCCATTATTTTTTACCTCTACTTGCCGTTGAAGAGATTGAACATAATTGATGATTTCATTCAAAGATACCACTTTGTGCGTGATTTTGTTACATCCTCGGTACTAAATCTTGCGATACTTCATTCTTTCACCGATTTTCTCCTTCTAACCTATATAAATCAACATAATTAAAACATTATTATCTAATGAAAGAGACACGATAAAATAAAAAAAACAAATTAGTAATAATACCATCCATATTCATGTCTCCAAGAATGTCAGTATTCATGTCTCCAAAGAATGTCAGTATTCATGTCTCAAACCCTCAAAAACTAAAACTATCAAAAACAAAACAAAGCACAACTAAACAAACGAAACAACAAAAGCTTGTACTAATATGAACAAGTTTAGCAGGTTTGCTATATGACTTCATGTCTAACACAAGTTCATCGTGAGGGGGTTAGTACCATATACCATATACCATATATCACAAGCATATATGATCTTATAATTCCTTCTTTTATCGAAGGAATTTTTGGTACTTTGGGGAAGAAAGAAATCAAACAGTCATGGCTCAGATCACCTAATAAAAGGAATTTTATCCCATTCCTCTTAGCATCAACCCAACCTACTAGGTGCAAGAAGATATTATCATTAAAAAAATAAAATTTGCACATTCATAATTAACTTGAACAAATGACTAAACAACTATATGTACAAATTCATTTTGGAATATTATCATTAAAAAAATAAAATTTAATAAAAAAAGCTATGAAAAATAAAATTATTAATGATTATTAATAATTTCTAAAATATATCAAAATATAAAAAAATGCTAAAACTATCCCAAAACGACTTCAATCACATAGGTAGGTTACCAAATTCATCCATACCTGTTAAAAGATGACCTATGCTTTGTAAAATATAACAAAATTCTCTCATCACAAAATTACAACAAAAATATGGGCATACAACCAAGCAAATATGTATATGGGCAAAATTTTGCTGTCTTTTGAGTCTTTTCACCATCCAACCATCCATTAACATGTTTCTTATTAAACTGGTGATAACAATTGATTAATACTTGAATTTTTTAGTTGGTTTCTTATTGAAAAAATATATATACACACATACATAAATGCAAATACCTTGGCATAATAGTCCTTCCAGACCCTACGAGCAATCTGATGACAACCCAAATCAAAGGCCTTGAATTTGATCATTCCTATGCTTAGTTCTTCCAATGTTGGGTACTGTGTTGGCTGATGCTGAACTAGTATAAATCAAAGGCATCAGAGTCAGGATTATAACTATAAATTTCGCACTCCGAGAGTTTCACAACCTGCATAACCGGGTATTTAAAATTACCAGCTGCTGAGACTTGCATTTAGTCATTTCAAACTTACACTCACCTAATCTAGAGCCTTATAAATTGTTTTGAGGAGTGAACTGCCCCCATATGCCTCGATCCACTCCTGTCAATGATGTAAAGCAGAAACTTAAATGCAGTGCACAATGACTTATTTAAGGATAAAACATACCACAATTGAATGAAAACTAGTTATCGCTCTTCTCACATACTACAAACCACCATCAACAGCATCAACATCTTCCCCCAAATCTATCTCTTTCACCTCGAATGACATGAACACAACACACCATTGGCCCAAAGTTTCATGAGTCTGATTAACTCCCAAAAAACCTGATGAACATGCAAATTTTAGACTAAAATCACTTAAGTTATATTCATAACCAGAAAACTTGCACTAAACAATAATATAAGAAGACTTGATTATTGAATCACTTACAAATGTAGATGTCATGCCAGCACAAGCTCCAGCAGCAAGTCTTTCGAGAACAGATAACTCTCCATCTTTTCCCGTGAAAAGTTTCTAAAATTCAATAGGAACTAGAAATCAAACGACTAACTCCATCAAGGGACACGCAATAAGCATCAATACAATTCTAAGATTACATTATGCATATTCTTTTATTACCTTATAAGTTTCATAAGCAAAGAGTCGGACTGCATTTGTAAGGTACAACTCTTATCACCGAACCATTTAGTACTAAATCAATGTCAACAGCATTTCAAGAAACCATCACAATTACATTATCGAAATCTAATCCCAAAATAAAGAGTGGAAGTAAAACTACAAAGAACACGAGGAAGATTGCCCTTCCAAGCCCTTTAATTCCATCATCCTTCCCAATCGATACAAGCGCCGCAATTTACTCCCAATAGTCACCAACATTTAAAATACAATCCAATAAAACTACCTTAATCAGTTGAATTTCAAAGAAACATATAATTACCAATTCCAAGAAAGATAGAACATGCGAAATATAACCAAAGATACGAGAATTAGAAAATGAACCCAAAAAATTGCTACAAACTCGATGAGCGTGAAGGTAGAACATAGAACCACTGGATTTGATACAATTTCAATATAACAATCCACCAATTTATCAACATAAGAGGAATTGAATATAACCAATGCCTCATACTTTTTTAGCAAAGCTAGGAAAGATCCGTGCCTACATATCTTTTTATAAAAACTCCATTAATTAATCCACAAAATTTACATAAAAATGAATATGATTAAATCTAACAAATTACAATAGAGATCAAAACATATTAACCAAATATTATTCACAAAAATATAACAGAAAAAGAAGAATAAATGAAAAACTGCCTTGCTCCTATATTAAAATCACATTGAATTTCAAATAATCAGAAAAAAAGTATCAGAAAAAAAAGAGAGAATTAAACAAAGAAAGAAGCGATCTGACCTACATAATCTCCAATGAAGCCATAATCGGTTAGTTTCAATCTTTGAAGCCTAATGGATTTATTTTGCCTACGCCAATATTACAAAGAATGAAAGAGCTTTTCTTTCTTTCTTTTCTCCCCTCGGTGGCTCCGCCGAGTCAAATTCCTGTGAATTACACGTATTAATTTTATGCTTCTTTGAACATAAACATTTTATATGTTTTATTATTATTCTTTTTCGGCATAATAACCTTTTTAGTCCTCCAACTTTAGAAGAAAATTTATTTGAGTATTTTAATTTATAGTTTTTGTCAAATCATTCTAAAATAGATTAAAAAATTAGCATTTGTTAATTTTATTTGACAGAAACATGAAGAAATTGCATTGTAGATAGATTTTTAAGCAATAAACGTGAACCAATGGTTCTTGCAGATTTTTTCTTTAATTTTATTAGTTTGCCCTAGAGACTTAAGTCTGATATCCATATAAATATGTCTTGTGTCCAAGAGAATCAGAAATGGAGTAAATATAAGACTTGAAAATTATATTTTTGTTGCATTCATTTTCCCTTTTTCCATTAAGTTGAAGCTTCAATTAAGGTGCCAGTTTTTTTTGGGTGTTGCTAGATAAAGATTAGCATTGGGAGACGTCTAAAATAACTTATAGACTATATATGTTCTCTATGCTTCTTGGTGAATGCTAGCACATTGACTGAATTATATCAATGACAATAGATGGTAAAGACACGAAATTTTGTGGACGGAGATAGTAGCTTAGCAACAAAAGTCATTTGGGATGATGAGTGACGTTGATATTTTGTGAACTTTATGTGAATGAAGTCAATGCTGGTAATAGACCGACAACTCATCTAAACTCAAAAGGATGGGAAAATGTCATTGTTCTTTTTCAAGCAAAAACACAAAAAAATTATGGAAAACCTCAATTGAAAAATAAGTCGGATACATTAAAAAAGGAATGGAGGTTATGGAGGGAGTTGCTTAAAGAATCTACAGGTATTGTATGGTGTCCATCTAAAAAGACGGTCGATGCTACGGAAGAATGGTGGGCCGCAAAAATACAGGTTAGTGTTAACTTTATCATTATTTCAATGCATAAAGTTTATTGAAATTAATAATTTACAATTATAAAAATCTTAGTATAACATTTAAATTTAACATGTTATGTAGGAAAATCCTAATTTTAAAGGATTTAAGAAGAAAGGAATTGAACCACGATAGAATGAGTTAATGTGGCAAATGTTTGGTGGCATTGTAGCCACTGGAGAGAATGCATGGGCACCTTCGTCTGGTGTTCTTCCAAGTGGGGTTCCTATGGGAGATGATGCACCTAATGAGGGATTTGGTGATTTAGATGAACATAGTAACGAGAATAAAGGTATTCCTCCTGATGAGGTACCATCAAACCCTTTTCATGAAATCCCTGATCGAAGAAAGCAAACACTTGGGGTTGTACACGGTAAAGGAAAAAAATCAAGTTCAAGTAGAAAATCATCAAGAAATACATTAACTACCCAGATTGAGAATTTGTGTGAGAGCATTTCTAGTCCAAGGAAGTCAGCGAATGAAATTATTTTTCCACACTCTCAATATACTATTTCAAATGCAATGGATGCTTTGCGTGCTTTGGGAGATGAAATTCCAAAAAAAGATGAACTGTACTATTTTGCCACCAAAATGTTCCAAATACTGGTGAAACGAGAAGTGTTTTTGAACTTAGATCCAGATGATAGGGTTTGGTGGCTTCAACGCGAGTATGCTGAAAAAAATCCAATTGCATCGTTTTCGTCCTTGGTAGCAACATCCTCATTTCCCTTCCAACCATACCATCAACCACCTCCACCATAAGCTCCTTAGAATTATTATTGTAATATAATTATACTACTTTTTTATATGTAAAACTAATGTATGAAACTTTTTATGTTTGGTATTTTTATGCTATGCTTTTAATCAAGTTTCTGTGTTGTATAGAATGTCACGAAATATTAATTTACTTTCATTTGATTACTTTTTCAGGTTATGGATGAATTTAACAATATGTATAATAGTTTTGATATGAATTATGATACCTTTAAATTAAGTGAAGAAGCTCAACGAAGAATAGCCACAATTGTTACCCAAGTTGAGCACAACAATTATCATAAAAAGGAAGAATATGTGTTAAGCAGTGTATTGGTACACCATGAAACTTATTTCACTATGCAACCGCGTATGGATTCAAATTATACTAGTCAAATGTGGGTGGACGAAGTATTAAATGGGCACGATGATCATTGCATGATTAGTTTTAGGATGCCAAAAAATATATTTCACAGATTGTTGCATGATTTGCAAACAAATTATGGCTTAAAGAATGGGAAAGTATCGGCGATGGAGAAGTTAGCATTATCATTGTACATTCTTGAAAATAGAGAATCAAATTCAAATGCAACAGAGCGATTTCAACAATCTTGGGAAACTATTAGTCGAATTTTTACTGATATGTTGCATATATTTGCTCGAATGGGAATAGACACGATTAAACCCATTGAAGGTCAATTCGAGGAAGTATCGAACCATATTCGACATGATACAAGATATTGACCTCACTTTAAGGTAAAATTTACACAATCTTTATATTTTTAAAACATAAATTATTTCTAACTTTTATCTCATTACTTGTATTTATTTTAAAGGATTGTATTGGGGCCATAGATGGAACACACATAAAAGCATGCATTTCACCTTCTTCTCAAATACCTTATATCGGACGGAAAGGTGAACCAACTCAAAATATTATGGCAGCTTGTGACTTCAACATGTACTTTATTTTTGCATTTCCTGGTTGGGAAGGAACAACACATGATAGTAGAATTTTTTTGCAAGCACTTAGAAAGCAAGAGTTGAAGTTTCCACACCCTCCACTAGGTCGAACTTTAATTTTTTAATTACTTTTTACATAAAAAATATTAAAATTTTTAATTTATTTTTAAACTTGATATTATGTTTTACTTTTTTTGCAGGAAAATATTATCTTGTGGATTCCGGATATCCACAAATGGCAGGTTTTCTAGGTCCATATAGGGGGAACGATATCATTTACCTGATTTTCGTCGAGGTAATCATCAAGTATCTGGAAAAAAAAATATTTAATCATGCCCATTCTTCGTTACGCTCTGTGATTGAACGAACATTTGGAGTGTGGAAAAAAATGGCCAATATTAAGAGATATTCGAAGTTATTCATTCGACAAGCAAGTTTTAATAGTTATTGCAACAATGGTTTTGCATAATTACATTCGAAGACATGCTTGGTCAAATGATGAGGATTTTCGAGAATTTGAGAATATACCGGACATGCCGTCTCTTCAAGCCGCTTTGATGAGGTGAATCGAGTTCTTCTAACAGAGAAAGTAACCTTGAAATCACAATGTTAAGGAAACCATTGCAACTAGTTTAATGAATCAATATTTGTAAACACATTTTGTATCATAACCTAATTTCTAGTAATAATGAAACTTGTTATGTCTTATGCTACTATATTTTTTATTAAAATCATCCGTTTAGATACTTCAAAATTTGATCTAAGTATAATGTTATTATTTGTGAAAATAATATTTATCATTGTTATAAAAAATATTTAATTATAACTATAAAAAATAAAAAAATTATCATTTTATCTAATAAATAATTTAAATTAATTATATAATTCATTAAAATATTGGAAGATACATTTTAATATTTTATTAAATGAATTTGCATATTTTAATAATTTTAAAAAAGTAAAATAATTTAAATAACTTCTATTATATATCAATTCTAATCTGATGTCCTTAATAGTCATTTTTCATTCTCACCTCACCGCTACAGCTGCGTTTGAATCCAAACACACACTCTATCATTGTTTCTAATCTCACCGCTACAATACTCAATCTCACCGCTACAGTAACTAATCTCACCGCCACCGCTGTTTTTAACCTCACCGGAGGTAAACACACCGTCCATCCAAACTAGCCCTAAGAATCCAATATTTTACCAATAGATCACATGTCTGCCTGCTAGCCAAACAATTGTTATTGATAAATTTAAAACTATTTAACAATATCATAAAAAAAAGTTATAACTTACATTTGATTATCTTCAGACAAAATTCATTCTGTTAACGTAAAGATAAAAAATTAAATAGAAAAATATTTTATCTTTAGTTTACTGTAAAATAATCAATTAATTAATATTGCTTTAATAATGATTTCAATATTCATGGTAATAAAAATAAATGAAATAATTATCAAGGCGTATACAAGGGTCGGCCCTCTCAATGTTCAAATTTTAATTTTAGACCATTTGGAATTTTCAGAACTTGAATATAGTCCTTATAGTATAAATATATAAAAACATGGGAAATTCTAGTTCCCCAAGTTTTGTAATTTGATTTTCTTTTGTCACATCCACTTTTTTTAATTTGAATTTTTATGTTAAACTTGGTAACATTTTTATTTTAAATCTCATTAATTTTGGTATTTTAATATATTTATTAAATTTTATCAGTTAAATGGATATCTTTATATTAATTATGATATTAATGTTTTATTTTTAAGAAAAGTTAAATGTATGTTAAGAAAAGTTAAATCATTGAAATATCTAATACAAATTATGTATTTTATTTTTTAATGCATATAACCTTATATTTTTTATGATGTGTAATAATTCTATGCTTATTTTATTTATTTTACTTAACACTATTATATTTAATAGTAAAATTTTAATTTGTATATAATTAGCAATTTATATATAATTTTAATATTAATAGCATATTAATTATTTAAATTTAATATTTTACATACAAATTCTTTATCGTCGGATCAAACCAAGCTAGGAAAAAAACTTATCCATAAGGCTAAATTTTTTAGTATTAATAAATTAATTTCTTAATTTTAAATATATTTAATTATTAATATTAATTAAAAAATTGTAAGCTTTTTTTTTGTAATCTTTTAAGATTTTTGTAATTAAATGCCTCTGAACATATATGTCATTTATTATTTACAGTTTTAGAATTTGTATTTTTATATATAAATGATAATTAAAGTAAAAGTAAAACTTATAAATTGTAGATATATATTCATAATTTGTCAAATTCTCATATGATCTTTTTTTTCCTTTTTTTTCTTCGGATAGGTGATACTTGGGAAGGAATTTTGCCTCTACCTATTAGTGGATACTGAACAGGGATCCCGGCTTAAGATTTATAATAAATGTATAAATTGTTATATATTTATATAAACTTCGATATATATATATATATATTAATTTAATCATTTGTGTTGTCTATATTTATTGCATTTGTATTGTTTTTGTAGTATTATATTTTTATAAGAAATGTCAAATTACTTTGAAGACGGAAGTCTAGCTTAGCAATAGAAAGAAGTTATCCGAGTTGCTTCAATCTTTAAGCTTTGAAGATTGAACAATTTTCTTTTCTCAGTAGTTAAAGATATTGCAGCTTCTTTTTATGCTTTTGTCAACTAACAAAATTATATCTGAAAATTAAATTAAGTTACAAACTGTATTTCACACATTTTCTTTTTATATTTTATAAAAGGTTAATTTTCAGTTTTGATTTTTCTTAATATGTTCAAAGTCCTATAAGTAAAGTTCAAAGGATTTTCCTACTGACACATCGCACACACCCTTTATACTTCTTTTCTTTTTACATTTTATAAGAGTAGTAAATTATTAGTTTTGGTCCTTCTAATATGCTTAAATTTGAGATTTAATTTTATACTTTAATTTCTAACATAATTTCGTCTCTATATTTTTATAATGTTATTAATTAATTTAATATTTTATAATGTAATTAATTAGTTCAAATAATTAATATAGTTATCTTTTCAATTAAAAAGTTACGTGGTAATATATAATTTGAATGTAGATTTATAAATAAAAAAGTAGAGGGATTAAATTTTTAAAATAAAAGTAGGAGAACTAAATTCCAAATTTACAAAATGTATAGACTTAGAGTCCTGACTATTTGAATCGATTGAGTATCAGCCTAGAGAGAGGTATTAGACCAATTGACTTGTAAACTAGTATGGTCGATTGAACCAAGCTAAAAAATCAATTGAAATAATTTTTTATTTTTAAAATATTATTTTTCTTTTTCACTGATTTATTCATTCAAACCATATGAAGTAGTTTGACGAGTTTAACCACCAATACGGTTTTAAAAATCTTGCTTAAAGTAAATTTTAATTTTAAAAATTTTACACTATAATTTAATATAAACAAAAAAAAAATCAATCTAACGCTAAGCATGTACTAGTGTTTTTATTAGTAAGTATCTCAAGCTTTAAAATTATTTAATTTTTAAAGAGAAAAATGATTTCAAGTGGTGCTTCCTTGCTGATGTTGTTTAACTCCAAGGTGGGAAGGGCTACGAAGAAGGTCTAGCACCGTGATGATGATCTGGTTGATACTGAAGACACGGTTATCGAAGGAGTGGAAGTATCATGGGCCCCATTTAAGGACAAATCGTTGGGTGTGTTGAGAAATACTTCAAATTCAATGACAGTTGAAGACCTTGAGTTGTTGGCTGGTGATATGAATACTGAAATTGTTGATGCTTGTTATAAAATATATCTTTATAAAATATATCTTAACCTGATTTGGATTTCGACCTGGAAAAAATTTATTTACATACTTCTAAAGACTCTTAGAAGGGGAGGGCACTCCAGACACTTTTTATTATTTTCTTCTTTTCCAGAACACCCTCCTACTCTTTCTCCATTTCCGTTAATATTATGTATTAACAATGGTATACCTTTGATCCGTTTTTCCAAAAGTGTCTATGGTTTGATAGAACAAAGTATGAGGCTAACAGTGGTTGTTAAACTATTGAGGAGACACATTGCGTTCAATGTGTTCTTCAGTAAAGTTTATGTATTACGAAAACAAAAGACTTCCAACTGATGGATCTTGAGAATGATTATTATCTTATTAAATTGGGTTTTTATCTAAATAATATAAAATAATTAAATATATACTGAAATAGGATAAATGTCCTAATATTTACCAATCTAGGCAAATTCAATAGTATAATATCGGTGCCACCTGACCAATGGATAGCAGCCCTCTCTCCTGTCACCGATGATTGAAGCCATCATCACTTTTTTTTTAAAAATAATCTTTTTGGGTGCCGCCTGATCCATCGGCGGCACCAGTATCCAACACTCAATATAAATTGTATTTTTATACGTTTGAAATGAAAAAAAATATTTATTAGTGTCGTCAATATGTCAGACAACACCCTAATATTTTATAATAAAATATATATTTTTAAAGTTGGTTCCAATACTCGATAAAATTAAATATGTAAGTGTTTTTTTTTTTTACTTTCAGTTTAAAAAAATATATTACATAAATATTATTGTTATTATTATAAAAGGGGTTTTGTTTGGTCCCCCAACCCCCCACAAATTCGAAGGGAAAATAATTCAAGTACATAGAGCTGAAGCTCCCCCCTCACCGGAAATAAGAAGAAAGAAAAGGTTAGTGTATTTAGTTAGTTTTAAGGTTATTTTTTTATTAGTATAATTAGTTATTTTTTTAGTAGTAATTTATCTGTGTTAAAAGTGTATTTAGTGTTAAGATTAATACTAAGATCTTTGGTTGTATTTATGCAGTTTCAGAAAAAATGGAGAATCAATTTTTTGCAGCTATTCATTTCGATGGTGTTATTTTAGAAACAACCATTGGTTCCATTTTTGAAACAAGCTAAAAAATAGGAATGAGATTTGATAGACATGTGACCATCGGTAATATGAAAGAGAAGGTGCAACCCCCTAGATTCAGCTTAGATGTTATGGCTGAATCTCGAAGATCACATTGGCGCAGTAAAACTTTTAAAAGTTTTCTCTTTAAAAATCACTTTTGCAAAATGTCTTTGAATCTTGTTTTAAGTAAAATCACATTTAGTTGGTATCTTTTAACTTTGGAAAACTCAAATATTGTGTGTTTTAGGAAAACATCGTAATGCAATTAAAACATCGCAGCGAACAAATTTCTATATCTAAAACTCATTTATCGTTTTTAAAACATAGGTTAAACATACATCTCATAAAATATCGATTTCGTGACCAGACAGTGTCGAGTTTCGAAAACATAGTATAAATTTTGATATCGTCCTTATTGAATTTAATTTGTCACCTTTATTGAAAAATTCATCGTAATTTTTTTTTTCAAATCATTTAAATGATAGTTTTAAAACGTAACCCATGTAGAAAATCCCAAGTCAAAGTTCAAAACCCAAAACCAACGTCCAAACCAAAGTCCATAGTAAGTAAACACAACCCAAATTCTCAAATACCAATAATAATAAAATTTTTTGAAAAATGGTCGAGAGTGCTTCCATAGTCGAGCCCATCCTAACCTTGATTATCTGAAAAATTAGAATTTAAATGGGTGAGCTTAAAAAGCCCAGCGTAGGTCTCCAATAATAATATTCACAGAATGAACTCATATCAACATCATTTTAAACAGATCATAACATATGGCAGGATGCGTAATGATGATGTCAATGCAACGCTTTTCGAAAAATAGTGTAAATTTTAGAAAACAGATCCTACCCAACTCCACTACACACCATTAAAAGTTCCCCAGAACTCATCCATCCAATGTTACACCAATAATGTGGACTAGCCACTAGATAATGCAGTCGAGCTGCCAGAAACAGCCTAGTATGTAATACCCAAAAATTTTTACAATAAAATATTATCTTTGATATAATAAAATAAGGAAATAAAGCGACAAAAAGGGAAAATTTTGGAGTTATGTCAACATTGGGAAGTATATTATGATATATTAGTTCAAGAAAGGATTAAATCGCAAAAGTGAGAAAAGTTTTGTTGCCCAAGAGTAAATACAGAAAAATTGAGGGGTTAAAGTGTAAATATTTTAAGGGTGGAATGATCTAGAAACTAAGGAAAATGGATGGATTAGGACCAAATTGAAAAAGGTGAAGAATTTTGAGGGACTAAATCGCAATTTTACCAAATTAAGTGATAACTCAAGGATGGAATTTTAAAAGATCATAAAGGGCAAAATGGTCAATTAGAAGAGAGAGAAATATAGAAGATAATGATGATGTTGGAGATATTTTATATTAAATAAATAAATAAATAAATATTAGTTTATTAGTATTTTAATTTGATTTTTAAATGATATTTTATTATTTTATTATTATTTTATTTAGTATATATATAAGAAAAGGAAGATGAAGAAGCATGCAACCTACCATTTTTCCATGCACCAACGTGAGAAAAAGAGAGAAAGAAAGAAAGTTTTGCTTTCTTTACAATTTGGTCATTCCACCAAAAATTCACCATTTTCATCTAGAAATCAAAAAAATTTCCATAGCTACCAAGAGAGAAAATTGATAAGGAGACTATTGAGAGCTAGAATACCAAGTTAGAATGAAGAAATAAAGACTGGAGGAGAGAGAAAATCAAGTTAAAGATTGAAATCAATAGAGCAAGGTAAGAACATTAAGATTTCAATATATTTTTGAGTTTGATATTATTGAAAAAGTAGGGAATTGATCTTAATCTAGGGATTTATCATATAAGGTTCCATGTTCTTGGTATGTTAGTGAAGGGAAACAAGAGAAATTGATAGAAAATATTGTAAAGAAAGGAAAGGAGGGTGTTATAAATTTGATTATCAACATCTTGCACTAAAACAGTTTTGGACAACTGCAGTAGGTTAACTTTGAAAAATCACCATAAATTGTGGAAATTTAATTAGAGAGTGAATAATATATAAAATGAAATTTTAATGAGTCTATTTTTACATACAAGAAATAGAGCAAGTAAAAGAGTTATATATTTCGAGATATTTGAATTTTAGTGAGGTAGGGTTGGATTGATTTTGGAATCCCCTGTTCTAAATTTGATAAATCATTATAAATTGTACACAAATAATTGTAATTTTTAATTTATATTATTAAATTCCTTAATGAGTTTAGTTTCAAGAGAAATAAACAACACTACCATCAGAATTTTGTACTAAGAGATATTTGATTTTTTGTGAAGAGAGGTCAGAAACGGCAGGCAGTGAAACAAGGGGATCTTTAAAGAATAAAATGTACCAATTGACTAAACTAAAAATTCTAAAAATTTTATGGTAAAAATATATATGAGTCTATTTTCATGAAAAATTAACGGTGCATAATTTGGAGTTTTTTTATCTCCAGATAAAAATAATTTAGTGATACTGACTCGGATAGACAACTTTGAATATACTTAAGGGTGAATAATGAAACAGAGAAAATGTTATTTCTAAGAGTGTTAAGTACATTAAGGATGTGGAATGGAGTAGACGAGGAGGAAAATATATGTGAATATTCTGATAATATGATTTTATTTTAAAATAGCTAATTTACATGTTTTAGGTTCGTGGACTAAATTGAATAAAAGTAAAATTTTTAGGGTAATTTTGTAAAAATGGAAAAATGACGAAATTTCAAGAATTGAATAATTTTATTGTCTAAATTAATAAATTGAATGAAATTATTAATTTAGATCAAGATCGCGTGGATAGTCGAGGGAAATGGAAAATATCCAAAATGCCCCTATATCATGGTATTTCTGCAATTTAGCCTAGTAAGTTTGCATTACTGTAATTCAAATCCAATTATTATTTATTATTGTGTTTTAATTGAAATACATTGTAATTAAATGGAAATTGCTAGTGATATGATTTGAATTGCGAGTATGAGAAATTGTGAACTGAATCAAATGGAAATGAAGCATTGAATTGCATGGGTATGTATCAGGTCTCGTAGGCCCTATTTATTATGAATATAATATTTTAAGGATATATTGTGAAGAATTATAAAAACATGTTAAAAAATTTTTGAAAGTTTTAATTTAGATGAAATTTTATAACTCGGTTAAATATGTTTACAAGTGTATGTGTTCTAGTAATGCCTCATGCCCTATTCCGGCGTCGAATACAGGTAAGGGGTGTTACATAGTGTGAACGAACCACTAGATTTGTAGATTTATTGCTAGATACAGAATATTTTGGACAAGCCACCAGAAAATGTAGATTTATTGCCAGATACTTCTTCTGTACATATTTTTCCCTACCCCATGCATGTGATATGGCATACAGAACGTATTTTCAGTGGCATGTTTTACATGCAAATTAGAATATCAGAATATGACATGCTTAACATGCGAATCAAATTTCATATAAATATTATCACAATGGCATGCTTAACATGCAAAATCAAAATATCAGAATACGACATGCTTGACATGCAAACCAGTAGGTCAAAATAATAACAGATAATATTTTCATACAAATCAGAATATTGATTATCATATTTCTACATCACTTGTGCATACATTTTCATTATCCATAAATCACACGACATGAGTACTAGGAATCTCACATTAAAACATATTACAGAAATCACCCAAATCACCATTATCAGCATAGATCTTAAAGTTCCAGAAATACTTACTTGGTAGCTTTATTCATCGGATTTTACCGATCACTATGAATACTTTCGTATTCACCCAATATCATATTTTCAAGAATGATATAAATAAAAATATTATACATATATTATTAGTATTATTTACCACTTAATCAATATTACTCATTATTATTAAGAGCAAGTCCCCACACCTTATAAACCCAATTGATAAATCTCGATTCCACCTCGAAAGGTGAAAGTTTGATTTTTGACCAAAACACGAGTTAGTAGTCATTTAAAAAATAAATAACAACCATTGTTTAAAAAAGATTGCGAATCAGTAACACTTACGCAAAAGATCGTTAAATTGTACCCTTTTACAAGTGGAGCGCAAATTTTGGAATTATCGAGTGGCTCTTCCTGGAGGCACGAAATCGAGTAGTTAGTATCATATTTAACCAAAAATATTAATATGAGATCATAACATAAACAGAAGTCCTTTATACTTATGATTTAGCGGAGAAAAGGCTCGGTAATAAATCCCGAATAACCAACTAAAGAGGGGGATTCAACACTATAAAACACAAAATAATAAGTTTAGAAATTGGGATGAGAGATGATCATTTAATATATAAAAATAAAAATTAAGAGATTACGAATGTGAGTTTCGAAAATAGGAGGAGAAAAGAAGAAAAATGAAAAAATTCGGTGGCGACTAGCGACGGAGGCATAGTAGCGGTGGTGTGACGACAGCAATGGAGGAGAGGTAGTGGTGCGGTGGCCTTGTATGGTGGTAGAGTGGAAGAGAAAAGATGTAAAAGGCCTTCAAAGGTATGAAAAAGGAAGAAAAATGAGAGAAAACGGTGGAGGAGGGTGGTGGTGCGACTAAAAGAGAGGATGAGAGCAAAAAGAAAAATTAAAAGTGAAATGGGGAGGGTTTTGGGTTCTATGGCCGACCAAGGGAAGTTAAAAGGGAAAATATGGTAGGTTTGGAGACAAGGGGAGTGGATAGTGGATTATGAAAAAATAAAGGAGTGAAAAAGGGGTATGTTGACTCAACATAAAAGGAAAGAAATCCTCCCTACATGGTAAGGAGTGTTGAATGGCAATGGGGGGTTTGACCTTCTAGAATTGTCAAAAAAATTAAGCTAAAAATATTAGAGTGTGAGGGTTTGAACATAAAACCTTTTGGAATCAAATCACACATTTAACCACTAAGCTATTTTATCCCTTGTGACATAAACTTGCGCACACTAATAAATAGAAATTAGGGCATGACAAAAGGTTAGTGAAAAAATTTTCCAACGTTGTGGAAGAAGGATGACGAAACTATTCTACAAATTTCCACTTTCGTCAAATCCTATCAAATTTATTGATATGGAACTTTTAGACGATGACGGCATCGAGACAATGGTTGTATTGTATTGCTCACCAAAGAGGGTGAACACTGAACCGATTCAGTTATTTGCTGAGTTAGCAGATGTAAAGCCCGTTCAAAATGTAACTTAGTTAAGTCAACAATATGGAGTTGAAGACCCACGTACAGTGGTTCCCAGATCATCCCATGATAAGAGGTCGTCTGTGTGCGGTTTTAACATCGATCTCAATGTTAGATGTTTAGATTAGTACGATGGTGGATTATAGATACATCCAATCGTTATTGAAACCGATATGCTTGGTAAAGATGGATCCAATAATAATGATTGTTTTGATCACGAAAATGACCCCAATTTAAAAAATGTCACAGACGATATCGACGACGAATGACCGGATGATGGAAATGATCACGCCCTTTTGGTCGGAAACTTGAGCCGTGGCATTGATAACTCTTGAGAAGAGTTATATTTTGAGCCTCTAAACTTGAATAAATGCTTCTACTTAAGTAGATATATTTGCATTTTTAGGTTATTTTTAGAATATTGCATAATAACGCTTGGATTGTACCTTTAATGTCATTTTATGTTATGTTTCCTATTGGCAGAAAGAGAATTGGTTGTTGTATGTAGTAGGTGCAGAAAGGATGAAAAAAGGAGAAAAAATGAGGAAAAGAATAAAGGAAGTGAAATATTGTCATGGCAAAAGGTTAGATGGATTTCCAACATAAATGCCATGACAATTCTAGGATAATGCTGACGCAGTACTCAGTCCTCATCACTCTCAGCTAGCTGTCCGTGTACCAAATAAATCCACCTAAAAAAGAGGGAGAAAAATATGTGCTGAAAAGGACATATCTACCCTATAAAAGGAGGAGAGAGAAGAGAAGAAGGACAAACAGATTGTGAGGAGAAAATAAAAGAAAGAGAGCAATTTCTCTCTCTGCAACTGAATCTTGTGGAAAAATTACGCGAAAAATTCAGAAAAAAAGAAGAGGGTAGCAACTAAAAAGAGGAGATCACAATCACAAAGAAAGGAAAGAGAAATCTGCCCTGGGTTTTGCATAAAATCTTGAGAAGAAGCTAGAGTGTAGCGAGAACTTCCTTCAGTTCTTTTTTCTTGGTTTTAATTTCTATGATTCGTAAAACTTGAAGAATGTTGATGAATGATTTAATTTTGGATTTCATTGCCTAACCAATGAGATAATTATCTTTGGGTTGGAATTATTTGGGTGAATATTGAATTATTTGTAATGTCCATGATATGATTTTGATTAAAATTACTGTTTTATTCAATTTATGCTTATTTTAAATGCATGCATGGAAGCTCTAGACATAGTTGATTGTATGTTATGTTCTTATAAGGATTTGAATATGAAAGGATTAAATACATCTGATTATTTATCGATTGATACAAGCGATTATTCGAAACAATAATTTCAACATTTTAGACATAGAAGTTGCGATCTGTACAGGTGAGGAATGTTAGTGTGGATATCTTTCGTGAGTCTTGTAGACATACACAAACTCAGGATCATAATTAAAGTCTGACTTTCAAAAGAAGTAGGCTGCAGTAGTAATTCTCTGGGCAGTTGTTAGTCAAAATTTCGCCATGGCATTATTATGTTATGAAAATATTCCCTAAGTAATTCCAACCTTTATCATTCAACAGTAGAAATACTCTCTGCTTATTGTTTTTAAATTGCCACGACATTTAGATTGCTTTATCATTTTTGCAGTTAAATTTGATATTATTGGTTTATTAATTAATTTCCATCATCAATTTATACTTTGTTTCTTTTGCATAGTTTAATTTGTTAAATCTATAGTAAAACTTTACCAATTGTAATCAATTTCTGATCCCTGTGGAGACGATACTTACTTATCATTATATTACTTGAATCGACGTGTACACTTGCAAATTTGCATTACATATTTACACGCAACAAGTTTTTGGTGCCGTTGTCGGGGATCGAAACATTGGTGAAAATTGCTTTGTTATTATTTGTTTACATTCTATTAGTTTAGTTTAATTAGTTGTTTTGATTTTTCTTTTTCAGGTTTGTGCTAGTGCATGCATAGAAATATTTTGGAGAATACAGAGTATTGTTTTGATCTAGAGATTGAAAGAACCTTAAGGAGAAGGAGAAAAAAGTTGCGAGAAATGGAAAGAATTAGAAATTATCCAGGTAGAGAAGATCTAGTACCTCAGAATGGAAGGGATGCTGATATTCCTCGAATTGTAGATGACAGAGATAGACCCATCAAAGAACATGTAGTGTCAATCTTAGATGATCTAGATCCAGGAATCGTTAGACCACACATTCAAGCTCAACAATTTGAATTAAAGCCAGTGATATTTCAAATGCTACAAATTATAGGGCAGTTCAGTGGATTGCCTACGGAAGATCCGCAACTCCACTTACGAATTTTTCTAGAAGTCTAGGGAAGATCATGCTACAACATGGTTAAATGCATTGTCGTTAGGTACAATGGCATCGTGGAATAAACTGTGTTAGAGGTTTCAAATAAAATATAATCCTCCTAACATGAATGCCCGATGCATGGTTTCCAACATTGGATGCAAATAGAAATGTTTTACAATGGATTGAATGTTCATACAAGAATAGTTGTCGGCGCATCTGCCAATGGGACTTTACTTGATAAATCATAAAATGAGGCTTATAAAATTCTAGAAAGGATAGCAAATAATGATTATCAATACCACATTACCAGAGTTGGAACTAGTAGAAGAGTTATAGGAGCAATGGAGCTTGATGCAATGACATCTTTAACAACTCAGCTATTATCTTTAACAAATATGATTAAAACACTTAAAAGACAATTTGTAGTGTAGGAAATGAAAGTAGCAGAGTTAACATACGTTTATTGTGGAGAAGATCATGTTTTTTATGAATGCCCATCGAACCCAACCTCTGTTTATTAGATGGGGAATCTTAATCGCAAGAACAACAACACTTACTCCAACACATACAATCTGAGGTGGAAACAACATCCTAATTTTTGTAGGAGTAATCAAAATGTGGGAAATGCCAGTAATTCCACTTGACAAAATGTTGGGAGTGTACCACCTGGGTACAATCAATCTTTGCCATGGCAAAATACCCAGCAAAATTTAGCTTCAAGTGTTTCATCTATGGAAGCTTTATTGAAAGAGTATATGGCCAAGAATGATGCTATCATTTAGAGCCAGGCTGCATCTTTAAAAGATTTGGAGAATCAAGTAGGGAAAATTTCCACTGCATTAAATTCGACCACAACAAGCTTTACCAAGTGATATTGAGAATTCAAAATCACAAGGAAAAAAGCATTGCAAAGTAATCACTCTCAGAAATGGAACTCATTTGAACGATTTTAAAGATGCCACGGTAGAAGAGGACGACTCAAAACTCAATCATGAAAAGATCTCAGAACCAATTGAAAAGCATACAACACCTGAAAATGGTCAGCAAAAAAATGTTGTGGCAGAATCAGATCATGTTGCCAACAAAAATGCCACAGCAAAACATTATCAACAACCTGAAGGACAATCACCTCCACCATTTCCTCAGGTAATTGATGTGCAGAAAGGCAAACTGACTATGAAGGTGAATGATCAGTAGGTTATATTCGACATATTCGATGCCCTGAAATGTGTTGATGAGAGTAAGGATTGTCAGGCCATTGGTTTGCTAGAAACGATAGTGGAAGAAAAGTTTGCAAGATGTTTGCCTTAGTAAAATATTTTATCTTCAACGGTCTGTTTGAGCAGTAAGTGCTCAACTCACTTGGTCAGTTGGAGAAGCAACTCAATCCCTTTGAGACTTAGCAACTCCAACTTGTCGCAGAATTGGAGAAAGAGTAAAAAAATATTTTCTATCTTTCTTTTATTTAATTTATTTACTTTAATTTTGTTCTTATTATTTTTATCTTTAATTAATTAATGTTATTTTCATTTTTGATTTATCACCTTATTAATGAGATCATGGAGTCTGATAAAGAAGGGGAGGATTGCACCCAATGAAAATGAGCTATTATCGGATGAAAAGGAAGAGTACGGGGAAGAAGCTGAAGCTGATGAGCCTGGACTTACCACACACACTGCCACTGAGGAGATGGAACAAAAAGGACTAGAGGGAGATGAGGAGAAGAAGAAATCGGTGAACATTGAATTTGACCAGGAAAGAGAAGAAGTGAACCATATTCCCGCACCAACTGAACCTGCTATTGAACCTCAATCAACTGCACCCATATCGAAGCAAGATCGTGAGATTAATCAACTGATTGATGATCACACAAAATTAGGTGATGATGATGATGAAGAAGTGCCAAGCAATATGCGGAAAAGGAAGCAGTGTTACAAGTGGATTGCTCGAAAAACAACTCGCTCGGATAAAAGTAACGCCAAATTTTTCTCAAGCTTTCATCTTTATTTTCATTTGCACATTTTTCATTATATACCATTTTTTTTTCATGCATTCATAATTGTTTTCATTGTATTGTATATATATGTTTGTTTTGCATTTTGGAATTTTAAATTGTTCATGCATTGTGGATAATGCATACCTTAGGTTTGGGGGTGTGTTGTGCATATAATCTACATTAGATATGTGTTTTAATATTTATTCATTTTTCCATGACATATAAATTCCAAATAACTGCCAGACTATGAAAAGTATATTGTTATCTATGATGTTCGATAAGGATAATAACTCTTTGATAAATTTAGAAAATTTTGATAGTTGATTAAGTATGTTTACCTTAGAATAGTTGTTTGAAAATTGATCCCTAAGAGTAGAAGGCCCTAATTATAATTGCAATTAGCCTATAGTAGGTTTTTTTTAATACACTTAGAAATTCTTGAGCCTTAGATCAGTAAATTAGCAATGTGTAATAATAAATACCACTGCAAAGCTGAGGGTAAATCAAGAAGAAAATTAAAAAGATGCTATGAAACACTCCAATGTTTGAAATTCTTGGGTAAGTCACTAATACTCTATTTGCTTCATTGTATAATTGATCAGAAAAACAAGATCAAATAAGAGTGAGTAAAAAAGAAGGAGAAAACAGTTTAAGGGCATTCCACTATAGTAGTAGGCTGAGTACCTGAGGGGGTAGTTGTTTTCCCCATCTATCTTTTTAGTCAAAAGCCTTAGCTTCATGAGTGAATTACATTCAAATTGTGGCGTGATGTAATACCTGGCAATCTAGCGTATGTTTTACTGAGATTGTCAAGTAAAGAAATCATGTGACAAGATGAATTCCCTAGGAAAAAATATAATTAAAGTATGTAATAACAAAATAATTATGAGGAGAGACACTGAGTTTTAGTGGAAAGATAAACTAAGTACATTAGGGGGTGCTTACTATAGTCAGAATTGCATGAATATTTAGGAAAGTTTATTTTTAGGTAACATTTTTTGCACTTCGTATGCTAAACAAATATATAAAAAGTGAACAAAATTTTTAAGATAGAAGACTACTGAGAATAGAGGTATAAAATATACTTCAGATAGTTTAGCAGTATATGAGGTAATTGTAGTGTTATGGCAAATTCATGCATTCATGCATACTTACACATATTTTGCTTGAGGACAAGCAAGAATTCAGGTTTGGGGGTGTGATAACTCTTGAAAAGAGTTATATTTTGATCATCTAAACCTGATTAAATACCTTTACTTAAGTAGATATATTTGAATATTTAGGTTACTTTTAGAACATTGCATAATAACACTTGGATTGTGCCTTGAATGCCATTTTATGTTACTTTTCCTATTGGGAGAAAGAGAATTGGTTGTTGTATGCAGCAGGTGCAAAAATTATGAAGAAAAGGAGAAAAAAGAGGAAGAGAATGAAGGAAGTGAAATATTTCCATGGCAAAAGGTTGGATGGATTGCTAACATAAATGCCATGGCAATTCCAAGATAATGCTAACAAAGCACTCAGTCCTCGTCACTCTCAGCCAATTATCCATGTAGTAGATAAATCCACCTGAAAAAGAGGGAGAAAAATGTGTGCTGAGAGGGACATATCTACCCTATAAAAAGAGGAAAAGGAAGAGAAGAAGGACAGATGGATTGTGAGGAGAAAAGAAAAGAAAGAGAGCGATTTCTCTTTCTGTAACTGAATCCTGTGGAGAAATTGTGTGGAAAATTCAAAAGAGAAGAAGAGGGTAGCAGCTAAAAAGAGGAGATCATAGTTGCGAAGAAGGGGAAGAGAAATCTGCCTTGGGTTTTGTGTAAAATCTTGAGAAGAAGATGGAGTGTAGTGAGAACTTCCTACAGTTTTTTTGTTTTAATTTTTGTGATTAATAAACTTGAAGAATGTTGATGAATGATTTAATTTTGAATTTCATTTCCCAACCCATGAGCTAATTATCTTTGGGTTGGAATTATTTGGGTGAATATTGAGTTATTTGTAATGCCCATGATATGATTTTGATTAAAATTACTATTTCATTCGATTTATGTTTATTTTAAATATATGCTTGCAAGCTCTAGACAAATTTGACTGTATGTTGTATTCTTAGATGGATTTGAATCTGAAAGGATTAAATACATTAGATTATTAATCGGTTGATACAAGTAAGTATTCAAAAGAATAATTGCAGCACCCTAGACATAGAAGTTCGATCTGTACAGGTGAAGAACGTTAGTGCGGTTATCATTCATGAGTCTTGTAGACATACACAAACAAAGGATAATAACTAAAGTTTGACTTTTGAAAGAAGTAGACTGCAGTAGTAATTCTATGGGCAGTAGTTAGTCAAAATTTTACCATGGCATTATTATGTTATGAAAATATTCCCTAAGTAATTCCAACCTTTTTCGTCCAACAGTAGAAATACTCTCTACTTATTCTTTCTGAATTGCCATGAAATTTAGATTGCTTTGTCATTTTTTTAGTTAAATTTGATATTATTAGTTCATTAATTAATTCCCTTCATCAATTTATACTCTGTTTCTTTTGGATAGTTTAATTAGTTAGACCTATAGTAAAAATTTACCAATTGTAATCAATTTTTGATCCTTGTGGAGATGATACTCACTCATCATTATATTACTTGAATCGACGTGTACACTTGCACATTTGCATTATATATTTACACACAACAGGCATCGTCATACGTAATGATCTCAAGGCCCATATGTCGATCACTGATCTTGATTTGACGTTTGTTTCCGAGTTCCCCGAGTACCCGAACATAATATTTGCTCACCTGATATTAGTAGATCTTAAATCAAAAGAGTTGTTCATGGGTCAAAGATTCACGAGTAAAGACGAGTGTGTTGATTCCATCAAGTGTTGTAGTATAAATGTGTTTGTCAACTACAAGGTGGCTAACTCTAAACTGACGATCTATGTTGGTGAGTGTTGAAAGTTGACAGAAGGGTGTAAGTGGTGGGTATGAGCTGCATTTATCTAGAGGTCCCAACAGTGGGAGATACGGAGATATGTTGGGCCTCATACTTGCACTTTTGCACGTATGACACAGGACTACCACAAGCTTGATTTAGAAACCATCTGTAACTATATATTGGCAATGGTTAAAAACATGCCCACCATTCTTGTATCGATGTTGATTGTCGAAATGTAAGAACAGTTCCAATACCGAGTTTCATACCAGAAGGCATGGTTGGCTAAACAAATGGCCATGGATTAATTGTATAGAAATTGGAATGCGTCATACAATAAACTCCAACGGTGTATAGTCACAATGCGATAGTACATTCCAGGGACTGTTATTGAGTTACAGATGTTGCCTTATTATGACTGGGACAACCAACTACATCTAGGGAAAAGAACTTTTCACCTTATGTTTTGGACATTCAATCCATGCATTCGGGTCTTTTCCCACTGTAAGTTGCTTGTGCAGGTATATAGGACCTGGCTGTACAAGAAATATACGCAGATCTTCCTTATTGTGGTTGTACAAGATGAGAACAGGAACTTGCTATCGATAACATTTGCCATTGCTTAGGGAAAGAATATAGAGTCTTGAGAATTTTTCCTGGAGAACTTGTGGAGGTATGTTGTCACTCAAGACAATGTTTGCATCATTTTTGATAGATCAAATGGGCTAATTACCGCAATTAGGCATTTGGGTGTTCTATGGAGATCTGTCTACTACATCAAGAACATTGCGGCGAACTTCCACAAGGAATTCAAAAATCCGGATTGGCCCAGACAAGTTTTGAAGATGGGTAATTATCTGTCTCATTTTTTTCCCATATGTTTAGATTTTGTGAAACGATATGTGACGTGTTGTAACGGTCCAGGGTATGAGCTGGAACCACATTGGTTCAGACGGAGACTGGTTGACCTCGAAGTTGATATGCAAGGTAAAACGAATACTACATTACAAGAGTGGTTTGGGAGTATGGAGCCCTTGGCAATGGGCTCAAAGTTTTAATGACAGTTCGTGATATAGTCATATGACCACCAACTTAGCAGAGGTCATTAACATGGTATTGAGGCGTGCACGACATCTCCTAATTACATCTATATTCTAAGCTACTTTCTACTGAATGGCCAAACTGATGCCGAGAATTGGGCTCAGACAAGTAAATCAGATGAATGCAAGGTTCCTGTATGTCGAAGCAGTTTGGAAGGCAATGGCGGTCAACAATCGAAGGCCATGAACATTCAATTATATTCTCAACATTTTGAAACTTTTAGGGTGACAGAGGCCATTAGTTGTCGACCGGGTATCCCACCTAGGTCATACGGAATTGATCTCCTAAATAGGCGATTCGATTGTGGGAAATTCTAGACACTTCATTACCCATGTGCGTATGTTGTTGTAACACGCATTGATACCTCTATCAATGTCAAACAATATATCAATGAGGTATACACATTGGGACGCACGTTATGTATTTGGGGAAACGAGTTCCCAACAATGCGGGATGTGTCAACGTGGGAAGTTTCTCTCTAGACTTTTGAGTTGGTCCAAATTGCAGTCTCCGTAGGAAGCCTAGAGGTCGTCCACATGTCAGTTGTATAAGAAATGACATGGACATAAAGGAGAGGGTCAACACTAAACATTGTGTCGTGTGTAGATCAAGAGGTCATAATCGAAGCAAATGCTTGCATCGAAATTGCCACCCGAGAGAGTCGTCTCAGCCGACTAGAATGTAAATTATGTATTGAATTTCTATTTTTGTATCAACTTCAATTATTGACATATATCTGCATTATGTATCCCATTTTGTATTGAATTTCCTTTCTTGTATAAACTTCAATTATTTACATATATTTGCATTATGTATCCCATTTTGTATTGAAATTTCATTCTTGTATCAACTTCAATTATTTACATCTATTTGCATGAACTTGATTGTCATGTATATTTGCATGAACTTATTTAAAAAAATTTCATTAACATGAGACAAACTTTAGCTTGAAATAAAATACGTCAAACTTTAAATAAACTAAACATTACAATAATCCAAATTATTTGAATTAAAACTATAAAAATCTAGTATTTGACAGGATTGTCCATGGGGTGTATCTCTATAGTAGCCTTCTTTTACGTTGTGGGTGCTCCTGACGGTCAATGTCTATCTCACTTGAATCGACATTCTCATCACCCATAAGTGATCCCCATGGTGTACTGTGCAAACTCCAAAAATCATTGGTCACAAACATTTGCTCGGGAGAGGTATAGTACTGGGGTGGCAATGGGTTAAATATGTCAAACATCATTAGTGAGTCCGGTTGCTGATAGGAATTGAAACCGCCTATATTATGGTGTATTGCGTAACCCAAGTACTCCGGGGCGAAACTATTACCTCCCGTCTTCGGATGATAGGAACTACTAGTTGAGTGTGTGTATGATAATGAAGATGTTGGCTTGGGCTCAGGTGGTGGATGAAGAGATGGCTGACGAGGACAGCTTTGTAGGAGACCTCGTCATTCCATATGTGGAGGGACTACCATCAATTGGCCACCATATATAAGTAAGGCAACCCATTCCGCATGTACCACTGCTGGTAGTCCTTCGAGGGAGTGAAATTAGGAAAACTTGATTCCAAATAAGTCCTTCACTTCAACTGGGCGTTCCACAACACAATATACGGTTAATGCTCTAATGTCCAATTCTTTGCATGTTTCCCCTTTTTGTTAATTCCATAGACATCTTTGCCCAATTTTATATAAACTTCTGGATTATGTTGATGACACTTGAATTGACAAAGCACCTAATCCCCGGTGTACCACTCCACCATTTAAAAATTGATCACTGGTGCATTAACACACCACACGATTGCACAGGCTCTAGCAAACGGAGGAATGACAGAAGCAGCGTTTGACGCGGTATACGACATCCACACGAACTGCACAATTAAATACATGATTAAAATACTAATTACAATGTAATTTAATAAATAAAATAGTTACATTACATTAATATAATTTAATTTTTTTAAAATAAATGACCCTATTCCCGATGTATGCCTCGATCATTTGTCGGTATATAATGATTTTTTCTGACTTCCCAATATTCAAAAAGTATACCATCTAAAAACATAAACCAAACTCGTTAGAACATATTTTCATGAAAAAAATCTTGATCTAAGTTTAATTTTTTTTACCTATTCACAAGTGGGAACACATGTACTTGGTGACCCACTGATGCCAGAAATGGAATACTGTATAATGCCCAAGATTGTAACACTATCAGATAGCCACCTATATCTTATGTTCTATGCTTCGTTCCCCAATAAAGCTTACAATATATCGTCACTAGTACTGCTGGACCCTAGCACCTTGCAAATCAGTCAGTAAGGGTAGGTACATTAAGTAGACTCTATTATCATTGGAATCCGACGTAAGTACCCCCTATAAGCTGTAGTATATAAGCCTGAGCAGCCTGTATCTTCTCCATCCCGATCGCATAATCTGATAATGTTTCAAAATTTACCTTCAGTTATGAAAATTTTAAACCCATAAATTTATTGGTACCATCACCGGGAGAGCATCCAAGCAAGTCATATCAGAGTGCCGCAGGATCTACTATGTGGCTTGAAATGATTACCGCATCACCGTCCACGAGGAGTCTTAATTGCATTGCGACATTGTCCAGTGTGATGGTGCATTCCCAACACGGTAAATGAAAGGTGTGCATCTTAGGGTGCCACTGCTCAACTAGTGCCAATATTAAGTCTCCCTCAGCTCGAACACACGAATTAATGTCGCTGTTCCAAATCTTGCAGCATCTAGGTAGGGATAATTCGTGCATCCAGTTGGTTGTTTGGACCATGGCCACGCGGTACGCACCCTAGTCATATTAAATTACAAAATTGGTTAAGATCTCACAGTTAAATAAAAAATTATGTGCAACTATGCCCACAAATACGTGCAACATTATAACATTCTCTTATCGGTAAATAGATCGCCTTAGCTTTCGTAGTAATTAAAGAACGTATATCGATATCTGCACAAACAATTAAAATTTTAATCACTGACTTAACAAATAAACAATATAAAATCACGACAACTATTTTTTTCGTAGCTCATTTTCGTAATAAACAAAAATCTAATTACTCAAACAAACATATAATGTTTACTTTTATATTTTAAAATATACAATTTATTATTAAAATAAAAATACACCAGTCAAACTAATCTTAATATTATTTAACACAAATACATCTTAATACAAAATTCTAACAATTCTACTAAAATAAACATGCACTACTAAACTTATCTTAAAGAAAAAGACACTACAAAATATACAAAATAAAATAAACATACGTATACTACAAAATTCAAATACACCATTCTATTTTTAAAATATACTATTGCAAATATCTAAACAAACACAATTCTAATTTTTTTAAAACTTAACATATTATTACAGAAAAGAGTTAAATTTTAACACAATTTTAAACTATTAATAATTATATTATTAAAAAAATACATACTTAATTTTAGGAAATCTTCAGTTGTGAGGAGGAGGGATGAATCATACAAGTGTTTGTAATATAAAAAATCAAAGACGCAAAATAATTAGTATTAGTATAACACAAATCATACCCTAATATTAAACTTCTACTAATATAACTAATTATACTAAAAAAAATAAAACATACTTTTCTTTTCATTTCGGGCTGGGGGAGGGATAATAATTACTAACTTCGATGGGGAAGGGAGACCTTGAGCAACATACAACTTTTTTTCCCTTCAGATGTGTGGGGGGGTTGGGAGACCAAACCAACCCCCTTTTATAATAATAAAAATAATATTTATATAATATATTATTTTAAATTGAAAGTAAAAAAAACACACTAATATATTAAATTTTATTAGGTTTTAGAACTCGAACCGTGACTGACGAATCACATAGGTGGTAGGTCGTCAGGACGGTGCCACCTGTCATCGTTGTGACCCGTCGGTCACGGTTCGGATTCCAATACCCGATAAAATTTAATGTCAGTGTTTTTTTTCGACTGCAAAAAAAATATTATAGCATATTAGGGTGTCGCCTGATACAACGATGACACCAATAATTTTTTTTATTCATTTCAAACGTTTAAAAATATAGCGTATATTAGGTGTTGGATACTGGTGCCGCCGATTGATCAGGCGACACCCAAAAAAAATATTTTTTTAAAAAGTGATGATGACTTCAATCATCGATGGCAGGGGAGAGGGGTGCTGCCGATTAGTCAAACGACACTGATTTTATACTGTTGAATTTGCCTAGATTAATAAATATTAAGGCCCTTATCCTATTTCCGTATATATTTAATAATTTTATATTATTTGGGTAAAAAACCCTATTAAATTTCGTGATGAAAATGACTACAACAGGTCACTCATAGTCACTCATAGAGGGTCTGTGGGTTGTTTATGGGAAATATCTGAAAGTTGAACTTTGGTTGCCCACGTTTTCTGCTAGTTAAAATTATCCATATCATATCACGATTTCCATCAGGCTCCCCGACTTTTCTAGTACTACGAATAAAAAAAGCATTCACATTGCCATTGGGAATACGATGGTCAAGCGGTTAAATTTTATTGTACTATACAGGCAACGATTCGAGGGGTCGATTAGCAAGAATGACAATGTGTTAATTTACGATCTCCACTAGTCTAAAAAATTAGGATTGGGAGTAACTTGCAACATGTTGACTATGAAGCACTACCACACCTTTGTTTTGACTGTGGTAGATATAGCCATATGCAAGTGCTGTGTCTTAATAAGGATAAAGATGTTGATATAATAGAAGAACAGAGTGCTCTACCGTTATTGAAAAGTAACCGTCAGGTAGGAGAGGAAAAGTCCGATTCATGGATAATTGTGGGAAGAAAACTAAAAAGGAGAGTGAATAAAGAGGTTGCACCAAAATCGAAAAATAATGGTGTGATTACTAAGAATCCTAGATTTTTAGTCCGTGACAAGGGCCAAGATAAAGGCAACGTGCATACTAGAAATAATTCTGGTAGGGGGCAAATTTATGGAAATAACTTTTAAGCGCAAGCCAACTGGGCCAACAAAGAAAGTGGGAGATAAAAATAGAGGAAAAGGAATTGTTGTGGCCAGTTGGCCGAAGTTGTCCATGAAGGCTCATAAGCCTATAAATTAAACTTTTAAAACGGGCACTTCTATGGGCCACATGAAGGACAACTTTGGTGAGATTCAATTAGAAGATGCATTAAATTCATTTTCTTCAATCAATGTGGATATAAGCTTGAACAAGGATAAATAAAAAGCAGTCAGAATGGATGAGAATCAATGCCGGCAGTCACATTTTAGTGGAAAACAACTTGTGGTCGGCAGTTCAAGGTGGAATTTTAAGGATGGGACTCCTCGAGCAACATCGCCATTCTTTGAACCATCTGACACTATGGTTAGGTTTCGGGAAGCACATAATAGGGGTGAGCTGGTTCCAATTTCTTTTACGATGGAAGTGATGGCTAGCGATATTATAAGGGATGATGGAAGTATATAGATACGAGGGCAGTGCCACATGACCCACTTGATTCTGATGATAATGTTCTCCAAGAGGTAGAGAGAAGTGCTTAACTGTTCGGTATGTTTCGCTTCTACCTCATTAGTTCATTTATGGTTGATTTTAAAATGTTTGTTTGAAACGGTCAAGGATGTGATCATCCTAGATTCAGTAAAATTACTAAAGAACATTGTAGAAAATTTGACTTTTGAGATGATTGCTTTGCTTAAAACACGAATCAGTGGTTTTTCCCAGTGTATTGAAACTTATAGGTTTGCGGATGGAATTTGGCTCTTTTGGAAAGATTGTTTGCATGTAGAGGTGATTCTGAAACATTCGCATTTTCTATAGGTTTGTGAGTATATGGTATTGAGTGTAAGCTTTTTTGCTCTTTTACCTATGCTAGTCCTCAATCAATCAAAGGAAGATGTTTAGGGAATGTTTAAAATTTCTTGTACTGGATACTCGATTGCTTTGGATGGGGACTTAGAATTCTATCATTTCTAGTTCCGAATGTAAGGGTGGAGCTAATGTTTATAGCCCTTGTTGCTAACTCTTCTAGGGTTTACTTTTAGATTAGGGAATCCATTACATGGGTTTCGTGGGACTTAGATTTACTTGGAGTTGCAATAATTTATATTAGAGGCTCGATAGAGCCTCATGCAGTGGGATAAATTTGCTCCTAGCGTTAGTGTCCATCATGTCCATAAGCTTAAATCGGGTCATCACTGTCTTTTAATCTCTTTAGATGCGCTAGTTGATCGAAAAGGTGTACGGCCATTTTGATTTCTAGTCTCTTGATTATCTCACCCTATGTTTAAGCAATATAACTCAAACAACATAACTCAAGTAGTTGGCAGATGAAATGTGGCTTGGGCAGTAACTTAGCAATTCTAATCGAGTCCCTGAAGAAGTGGAACAAAGAAGTTTTTGGGAACATATCAGATCGAACAAAAAAATAGTTGCAAGATTAAAAGGCATCCAGAGAACTCACGTGGTACATGACCTTGACAATTTAATGAAGTGATATATAACACCCCTCACCCAGTTCAATCGTCGGACCTAAGTGATAAAATGCTAGGACAATTGAGAGAACAATTACATGCAATTCATAATTTAAAAATTCAATTAAACATTAAATAACTACATATATTCACATAAATCATGTTTTGCAAACAAAATCGGGTTTAAATTGAACTTACAAAAGCTCTAGAATTGACCCGACATCAAACAAGGGTCATTTTAAAACTTCTACAAAAAAGGGAAATTGTGGAAAACAAGGGTCACACGGCTGTGTGGCAATCTGTGACCATGTCAAATTGGAGTCACATGGCCGTGTATCCAGATCGTGTAACTCACTATGACCGTATGGGTAAAGAATGCAATTATTCAACAAAAGTCACACGGCCATGTAACAAACTGAGGCCGTGTGAAAACTAGATGGCCAAATCTACCGTATTCACACGAGTATGTAGCCATCTCGTGTGACAAATGAGAATCGTGTACTTCTTATTCATCCTATAATTTAGTGGCACACGGCCATATCACTAATCGATGTGTGACACACAGCCGTATGGACAGACCATGTGGTACAAAATGTGTCATTTAGGGCCTACTTCATGCCAATTAAATCCAATGTCAAATATATATTCATTAGCACAACTTACTAACTCAAAAACCTGCACAAATCCAATAGGACATCTACTAACTCATCACAATCATACCACATTCAATAATAAACCAATTTGCCTTAAATGGCATCCCAAAATAATCAACATAACTAGAATTAACCTAACCATTTAAACATCACAATATGGCTTAAAGTCAACCCTACAAGTTGTGTACCAAGCTTACCAAAACATTCAAGTTCCACACAAATATACCAACCATTCCATCACAATTAATTATTTTATTAAGTCTTACTTATAGTATATCACTTATCCACCATTTAAGCTATAACCCATACAAGACTAATCCAAATATCAAGAACTCCACTATCAAATATCGTAACCAACATATATATATATATACATATATGATATGTCAAATACCAAAAAATCATCCAAAATTAAACTTGTATAACCATAAGACTCCTTTAGTTACATGCCATTGACTAACAAAAGACATCACCGTGATACCCATTACCCGACTTGATCGCTAAGTCCATGTATCAAATGCCACAACTATCTGAATAACTTATCACATTCCTATTTATAATACAATACTTGATTGGACAACTTGAACCTTCAAATTTCTCTATAATATTTATACTCACATCACATTAATTCTAATCTTTTATAACCTGACATGTTTAATAAGTTAATAGTTATTTAGAATTTACAATTCGACTTTGATTAGACTCAATCACTTCAACCCTGAGGCATGGCCTTTATGGGTGCCCCTCTATGTTGTTTATTGGCAGACATAAACCCTGGTCTAGTTATAACCATTTTCTCTCATGGGTCTTATCCCATTTATTGTTGTTCCACTTTCTTGATACTTGTATTTATTACTCCTTACTAACGGCACTTGGCGTTTATTCAATTGATTGTTGTTTTTGCGAGTTCACACCCGAATACGATCTCTTCCTAATGTCTTCTTCGAGAAAACTAGTACCCACGATGCAACCCTATAGTAACCGCTCCTTTAACCCATACCTTCAAGATGCTCCAATAGACATGTGTTTTCTTACGTATTATCTCTTGCTCGGTTATTTCTTAAAGGTTTCTACCTTGGGTAAGTCAACAAGATATTTACTATTTTTCATGATCCTGATGGACTTCTACTCTTCACTATTCTCTGTCAGAATTTATTGATCATTCAGCCTTGGGCTAACATTTTCTCCCATGAAGACTCGGGTCAGTTTGCCTAAACATCTGACTTCTTTGTTGACTTTCAATTTAACTTTGAGTACTATTTAAGCCCATTCAGTATATGTTCGAACAATGTGAGATCCGCAGGTTCCCTAGCGGACTCGCTTTGATGTACATTAAGTTTTCTTCTGTATTTAAGGAGTCTTTTCGACCGCCTCCGGACGTACCAACGGCCAGAGTAGAAATCTTGCACAAAATATGTTAAAAAAGCGGTATCTGCAAGTATACATGTTAGGTTGTAATATAGTTACAACGAAGTAGTTGAATACTTCGAGGATCGTACTGAAGGGAGGTGAGCACTAAACTAATCCTAATCTAAAGACAAATAGATCTAATTAGTATTTTAAATAAATTATATTATGAATAAACATAAATAGATACTTTTAGGGGTTTTGTAATAATAAAGATGATAACATAAATAAAGAAGCTTTGGGAAATCAATAAGTAAACAATATCAAATATTAGCATAGGTGATTACCTTGCTTCAGTAATCATAACCAATTGTTGTCTTAGGCTTCTAGTTCAATCAACTAGTTATCACGTTAACATGATCTTTCGATCTTCTACTAGAATAACAAGTCGACAAGAACCATTTATCTCTCAACCTCATAGTCCATATCGGTTTGGGGCTAAGTTGTTCACGTATAAGTCATACCAATTTTGGGTTAATTCCCACCTAAATGACTTTCTAGGGTTGTCAAGCCTAGAGTTTATGTTGTTCCCCTTCCAAACAACTAATTCGTTAAGAGAACCCTACAAATCAGTTAATTAATCATACATCTACTCGCTAATCCCCCATTTAATTCCTCATAGATCTCATAAACATGATAAAATTTATATAGAAAATAGACATGAATAACGAATCAAGAGAATAAGGTTCAGGAGAAGCCTAAATCGTATTGAAGATAATGTCAAATCCACACAGAATTGATTGAGTTCCACAGGTCAGATCTCCTAACAAAAGCAAATAACAAAACTTGAAATAATCCTAAAGCGTGAGAAAAGAGAAAACTAAAGACTAAAACTATGAAGAAAACTATATAATATGAAAAGTTGTCCTTTAACAAGTGTTTAGGAGCCTATTTATAGAGTTAGGGTTGTCGTCGTTCTCAACCCTAGGTTAGTTGACGCTCTCGGGTATAACTTTAGATGGTGCGAACCAAAACGCCCTTGGTTCATAATTATCTCCTGTACAGGGCTGGTGTCACGACACCCTAGGGCATGTGTCAAGACACCAAGGGTAGTATGCCAATTCTTGCATTCTACTCCCTATGTTGCAACCTCGAACTCATCGTGTTGCAACACAATGACCATTATTTAGTTCTTATGCCCTTGTATGGTCTCTTGCACATTAACTAAGTATGTTAGCTCGCCTTTAGGCCTTATTCGGTCCCTAATGTCAGTAAAAGACTCAAAATAAACTTTTTATTGAATGTAAAATAAAATCTAAAAAATCGACTAAAATATAATAAAAGTGCTTGTATTCAAGACCCTCAAGTGCGAAAACTAGTTTAGTCTGCTACATCATATTATGGTAGATCACTCTTTTTTCTTTCACCTTAATTGGGTTAAATCAGTTTTTTGGCTCCACTCACTATCACCTTTGGCGAATTCTCTCATTATCTCGTTAGTTCGCGTTCTCTAGATGTATCGAGTTCAACTGGTCTGGTGACTTATCACACCAGTCAGCGTGAACTTTACTTTATAACATGGCACATCTCTTAGTATATTGATATGCGAGCTTCCCAAGTGTGATCCCATGTTAATGTTCTGCTGGACTTTCTCGTGTTTAATGTCATGGTGGACTACCTTATGTTTAGTGTCCCGACGGACTCTCTATGTTGCCATGGCCAAACCATGGTCTTATACATTTTCCCTCATGTTTAATGTCCTGGAGGACTCTATTTGTTTCCATAACCAAGCTATGGTCTTATACCTTAAACCTCTATGAGGTGTCGACCCGAAAGACCTTACCACTGTCGCAGTGTTGTTTTGTGGAACCTAATAACCGTCGTCACGTTGTCGCCCCGAAGGACTTGTTTAACATTTAACCTTGATGCTGGAACACTGAAGTGTCACTTCCACAAGGCCTAGAACTTCACACATCATGGTTTGCACTCAGCAGCACCGTATGGTAGAATCTTAGCGAAATTCCATTTCGCTATTCAGCCGCCTATTCTTGTATTTCATCACTTTTAACCTTGATGCTTGAACATCGCAGTGTCCCCTCTAGAAGGCCTAGAGCTTCGTACATCACAGTTTGCACTCAGTAACACGGTATGGTAGTATACAGAAACACCATTTCCCAAAATCCTAACTTTATCTAACCCGTCAATAATCTCTCAGTACACTGCATAACATACGTATATATATATCATAAGCATTTCATTAAATACTTATATCGTTAGCATGTGATTCACCATCTATTTATAATTAAATTAGTAATTTAAATAAACATTATATCAAGCATACTCAGTCACCATGTTCACACGCTATTATAAATCTAGACAACAAAGACAACTTAGCTTGTCCAATGCTAGAGCCTCTTTTGTCCTGATAACTAAGCATGACAACCCTTTATTGGTTAAACTATAGTTGTTCAATCCTTAAAAACCCAAAGCCCATAATTATATAGAAGCTTTTAAGATTTCTTAGTCTACTTCTTTCTTCAATCCACAAGTACAAAGACGTAAAGAAGCTTACTAGTTTCTAAATTTATCTACTACCAAACTTCAATTCACATGACTACTGCAATATGTAAAACGTCCTTTTGCTACATCCTCTTTCTTCTTCAGAGAAATTGAAGAAGATGATGCTATGGAGAAAAAAAGATTGGTAAATAGAATTGAGAGAATTCTATTTCCTGACACACCTATATATACTTCTTAGGCATGATCTTCACCGACCATCTTAACCACCTATCCTTAATCATGTTTTCTTCCACTATGGAAGAAACTGGTCCCAATCTAACTAAACTAGAATTGAAATCTGATTATTTTCTAACTAGCCACTTAAGTTTCTAAATATTTCTGTAAAGCCCAAAAATTCCCGTTTTTATACAATCCACTCCCCACTTTTCTATAAGTTCAGGTCCTTAGGAAAATCAGGTGTGATAACTCCCCTATCCTTAAAAAAAAGTTTTTCCTTGAAATTTCCCCTCTTAAATTAGTTTTTGAGGCATAATCCAAATTCGTTTCCCCTTTCCTTACATGCCTAGAGGCAGACATCTCAACCATTCCCAATTTTCTTAGCACTAACTTGACGTGAATTTACCTAACATTTATAAATTCATTCTGAGCTTATTCCGCTCAAATGGGGATTTTATCCCTATATAGGGTGTATACTTTCTCAAGGATTTTTTCGTAGCTATTCTTCCAGATTCCTGGATTGATAGACATCATCTAACAGGCATTCTCTCTTTTCTAGTTGCTGAAGGGTTTAAGAAAAACCCTCCCGATAGCTAACGTGTGTCAAACACTGGTTGAGAAAACTGAACCATTTCTGAAAATTTGAAATTCAACTTCTCACAGACGTTTGGTTATTTAAAGTTGAGATATATTGAGAAAAGGAATTTCTTTCATTGGATTTCGAGTTTCTCTTCAAAATTTCCTTATTGATTTAGTTCTTCTTCAAAACCTTTAACTGTCTTTCTTCCCTTCCTTCTTTTTTCCTTCCATAGTTTACCTCTCTCAAGCTTACCACTCTAAGGAATTATCCACCTTCTGAGGGACTCTTCTTTAATCCTTTTCGTCTTCCACAATCTACGACAACCTCGACATGCCCCAATTTAGGCCATCAATAGAAGTGAAAAGAAATGACTACAATAATTGGAATTAGAGAGGTCAAGGTGGCGATAGCACACGTGCATGGGTCATCCTACCATATTACTCCCATTGAATTTTCATTTTTCAAACGCACGGCTACTCGTGAGGACATGTTCAAGCATTTATCACCCTAAGGAATTAGATTGTCCAATTTTGCCTATGATTTTGAAATCGTGGAAGGAGATTGCCAGTTGAGTGACTCTCGCGTTAGTTTTATCCTCTCGTTTTACTTATTGGAGGAAGGCTTCCATCTGCCTTTACATTATTTCTTTTGGAGGGTGTTGGATATCTATGGGGTTGCACCCGAGCAACTTAATAGCCATTCGTGGTAGCTTATTTCATTGATTTTAGTAAACATTGTAAGCCTTTATTCCTTGCCGTATTTCAATGTTTTTACCAACTAGAGGTCATTACCCAATGAATCTTAATTAGAACGGTCTACTTCCACAATTGCGAGGGCCATGAGTCTATAGTTCAAAGTTCCTCTTTAATTTTCCACTCAGACCACAATAAGTACATACAGGTGCGAAAGAAGCCTAATGGCAGTTTTGGCTTTCCTACGAAATGGACTATCCCTCACAAGTTTGTTTGTCTTCAGCAACAACCAATCGTCTCTGACCTCTCTAAGTCATAGTATGACCGCTTAAGGCTGGGGCATCCTCTAATGCTGGACAAACTCCTAATAGTAAGGAATGTTTTTTGTTACTGTTTAGAAGAGCAAAGCCCTAATTGCTTTATATCGGTGGATTAAGTGTTAGGAGCGAACCCTCAAAGAGTCAAGCCTGCCGGTGAAGCATGACCTTATGGGGCCTCTAACGAGCTGGCCCAGTCCTTAGTGAAGAGAAGAAAGGAGTCTTCCATCCCCCAAGGTAAACCTCTTTTACACTTATCTTGTAACAACCCGTTTTTTAATCGTGTCAGAACCAATTGTTTTGGGGCCACAAATCTGACTAGTAAGTTCATAAATGTTATTATTTAATATTTACGAGTCAATTATGATATTAAAATAAATTTTGAAATTGGGAATTTATGCTATTTTAATAAATAATTAGGTTCAAGTGGTAAGACCCTATAGTCAAGTGATTTTAGAAAATGAGTTATGGGGACCTCGTTTCTAAAAATTGAGTAGTAAATATTTTATTAAATATTTACGGAGTGTTATTAAGGTTGTATTAAAGTTTCGTTAAGAAATATTAATGTTTGGATAGTTAATTAAGAAAAAAGAACTAAATCGTAAAAGATGTAAAAATTAATCGCTATAGATTTAAAATGTAAAAGGACCATAATGGTAATTAAGCCATAGTCAAAAAGTCCAAGCGGTGATGACATGATTAAATCCACTAGATTTTGGGCTATTTGCTCTTTTAGTCCTAATTAGTTTAGGATTAAATTTTAAATAAGTTTATTTAGTTAAAATTTAATTGAATTGAAGGACTAATTGTGCAATTAAACCTTTCTTAGATGGTAATTATGCCATATATATATGTGATGGATAATTATGGACATGTGTTAGTGATATTATAAGTGTAATTTAAAGGTTAATGTTGTAAATAAGTAATAAAGTTAATGAAAATAAAAGATAACAAAATGTAAAAGATATCATCATCTTTACTTATTCAAGAAAAATCGAAAACACCATTTTTAGAGGAGAAACAAGTTCAACCAACTAGGTTTCTTCCATTTAAGAGGTAAACCTTGCTTGTTTTTACTAATTTTTATGTTTTTGAGTTCGTTGTAGCTTAATCTAGCTAAATTGAGGATTAATTTGTAAAACTGTCAAATGTTATGGAATGTGCCATTGATGAAATTGAGACGTTCTTGAAAGTTTATGGTAGAATCTTAAGCTTGGTTGCTAGATAGGACTATTTTGTAAAGTAATTTTTTTGTAATTTTAATGTTTAAGGACTAAAATGTGAAAATAGTAAAAGTATAAGGACTTGATGTGAAATAAAAACAAATATGGGCTGTAGTAAGGTTCCAAACAATTCAGTTAAACTTGAAATTGAATAAAATGGTTAATTTGCATGATTTGGGGAGGGATGAAATTAAATAAAAGTAAAATGTTAGGGGTAATTTTGTAAAATGTCAAAAGGACTTAATTGCATAAAATGAATTGATTTTTCTGTTACAATTATTGAATTTAATGGAATTAGTATTTTAGATCAAGAACGAGTGAAAAATTAAAGAGAAGAGAAAATTACCAAATTGCCCCTATAATTAGTCATTATTGTAAGCCATGTATGTTCGTATGAACTGTAATAATTTAAATTTTGTTTAAATTAAATTTTTATTATGTTTTTTTGATGTAAATGAATCAAAATATACACATATCAACACTATGACGAATTGCCGGATATTGAATCCCGGTTGAACCTTAGAGATTTTTAAGATGCAAATGACATGCCATTAGGTAATTCATGTTTCAGGTGTTGGTGTTAAATGTCCTACCGATGGCTGAGGTCCTGCATTTGTTGAGGATTCTCCATAGCTCGTGTGAGCAGCATTGCGTTGCTTACATTCTGACCCACAGCTCGTGTGAGCAGGCCCATTTCACAACTCGTGTGAACAATGATGTAAAGGAAAGATTACGATTATATGTAAAGATACACTTCGTGTAAGCTTTCCCGAGTATCCAATGTAATTCTAGATGGTCCAACGAGTAAGAAAAGGGAATGAAAAAGTAAGTTCATAATTGGGATGTAATATGATGTTATAAAAATGATTGATGAGTTAAATGATGTACTTATATATGAGAAATCTACTTATACTATGGATGAGTTCATTTATATCATGGAGAAACACACTAACTTGTGAATTGATAATGTTGTTTAAGCTTATGCTAAAGGCCCACTTCTTGTAAGCTTTCCAAAGTATCCGATGTAATTTTAGATGGTTTAACGAGTAAGAAAAGGGAATGAAACGGTAAGTTCATAATTGGGATGTAATATGATGTTATAGAAATGATTGATGAGTTAAATAATGTACTTATATATGAGAAATCTACTTATACTATGGATGAATTCATTTATATCATGGACAAATGCACTAACTTGTGAATTGATAAAGTTGTTTAGGCTTATGCTAAGCATTTAGAATGGAATGGAATGGTAAGTAAGTAAATGGAATGATTTATAATCTTACGAAAATGTTGATGATTATGTGATATGTATCATAAAATCCTACTATGTTATGAATGAATTTATATGTGATGTTGATGAACTTACTCATTTGTGAGTTGAATGGTGTTTCAATAGGCTTATACCAAGTTTAAGGTATTAGTGTTGAATCACGCTTAATCTATGTATTGTGGTGGCTTTGAATGACATATTAGTTGAAATAGGTCTTTGGAATGACATATATATGTGTTTAGGTGAGGTTTTGGTCCTTTGAAATTGTGCATTATAGGTCTAAATGTTTATGCATGACAGTTTTGAAATGGCTTGATTTTAGGTAAATTTAGGTCCACAAGACCTGAGACACGGGCGTGCGACTCAACCGTGTGTTAGTTGATGATTTCTTTAGGGTACAAGTCATTGAGTTACACGACTTAAAACACAGCCTGAGACACGGGTGTGTGGGGAAACTTCGACAGTTGCACGGCCTGGCACACAGGTGTGTGACACGATTATACGACCCTACTCAGATAGTTACACGCGTGAGGACATGGGTTGGGACACGGCCGTTATCCTTAGTTCGAAGGTTACACGGCTGAGACACGGGCGTGTCTCAGCCGTGTGAGGCACACGACCGTGTGACCCCTATTTAGCAAATTTTACTTTTTTTTCTTAAACCTTTCAAATTGTTTCAAATTAGTTCTGAATTGCTTCTAAGCTATTTTTAGAGCCTCGGGGGCTCGATTTGGGGACAATGTACATGTATATGAATGGTTTATGATGTGATTCAATTATTGAATGATATAATGTTCAAAAGTTTTTTATTGTACATTAATGCTACATAACTATAATCCGATCATGGATACGAGTTAGGGGTGTTACATATCTCCTTCAACACTTGAACTAGAGATATCATTTCTCACCAGATGTTTACTAATCTTACTGTTGACCACTAATTTGTCATTGCAAGTTCTTTTGCTCCCTTTGACGCTTTCCAACATCATAGACAAATAATATGAAGGAACCTAGGGAAAGTGTGCAAAAAGCTATGATGGCAACTATCGGTTGGACTCGACAAGTTAGTAGTAATCGTAAAAGGCAAAGGTTAGAAGGAGAGTCCTCTAGTTTTGCCGATAAGAGCGAAGCTGGTTTGGTCCGCCATAGACCCGGTAAAGAACTTTCGATCCCAGAGAGGGAATCCCTCATCTTTCCCCTAGTCCTCTTCATCCCTCCAGTTAGGCCAAATTTTAGTGCAACCACTCCCCACACCTATCGATGTCTCAACCCGGTGTTCTAGTCTGAGTTACTACCTGTTCCACCTCACACCCCCCCGATTAGCACCATTAATTAAATCCTTTCTCTTGGGGAGGTCCAAACCTTCTTCCCATGGAAAAGGCACATTGGTAAAGATCAGTACCTCTTTTCCCTACACCTAATTTAACAAAAATAAGATAAGAATCCCAAAGCTGAAGGAATTCTCCTACCCATATTCTTTTTCCAAGGGTATTCACCAACCCACCCTTGCGAAGATGGCGGGTTCTTTCTCTATAATGGCTATAAAGTGGGAACTTATGAGTTGGAATTTTTAGCAGACTTGCAAAGAGGTTGAGGCCAACTGGGCTAATTCTAAAAGAACAATCCTTTTAGGAGAACAATTTCTCGCCCAAATTTGCCACTCCTATGATGCATTTGTTCTCCAAAATCATGAACTTACTCAATCTATCTCCGCATGAGAAGTTAAATACCAAGCATCGGTGGCTTAAGAGAAAGAGTTAGAAGAAAAGGTCCGTCATCTGAAGACCTTGGAGAAACAACACCTCGTTGATAAAGAATAAATGCAGAAAGAGAACAATGTGGCCCGTGAAAAATTTGTAGCGGATACCAAAAAAAGTATTGAGACACATTTGCCAGTTTTAAGTTCTAGCTTGATACTACCTTTGCAAGTAGTTGTAGGTTCTTTCGATCTACACTATATGAACTTCAAACACTTTCGGCCTCTCGTTAGGATCGACCTTGGCTTCGACTTCCTAAATTCCAAAGGGGATGTATGAAGGAAATTCCAAAAAAAAAAGAGTCCGACAAACTCTTCTATGACCATGATTCAGAATGTCCAACTCGAATTCCTCAAGTGGTACTACCTCAAGGGATGGAACCTTCGGTGATGCCTCCACCTCTTCATCCCAATGAGAAGCCAATGTTGAGAGAGAGGAAAACATAGAGGAAACGACTGATTCGTTGGTTAAAGATAGTACTTAACCCTTTCTTGCACTTATATCGATCTTCTAAAGTAATAGAAATTCCGATCTTGTCTTTCTTATCCCTTTATTTCTACCATACTTACCTTTCCATCTGTTACGCTTATTGCCAATCTTACACTGATTTGCCAATCAATACTTATTCTTGTCACACTTACTATCTAACAACAACTCAAGGACTAAGCTAGACCTAATGTATCATGTATATAGGGGCTATTTCATATCTTTCTATGTCTAGAAGACCAGCTAGACCGAAGCTCTAATACCACTCAATTTGTAACACCCGTTACCTGACCCGATTGTTAAGTCTAGGTATTAAATGCCATAACTATCCAAATAACTTACTACATTCCTATTTATAATACAATAGAAGCTTAGACGACTTAAGCCTTCAAATTTCTCTCTAACATTTATACTCACATCATTAATTCTAATATCGCACAACCTGACATTTTTAATGAGTTAATAATTATTTATAATTTGACTATCATTAGACTCAGTCAGTTCAACCTTGACGTGTGGCCTCTATGGGTGCCCCTCTATATACATGAACGGCTACTGTGTGCCACTTACTCCAGTCGATTTTCACTTGTCCCTCTTGATTTTCAAATCTTTATCTACCTTGCATCCAAGAAGAAGTTTTATAAGTTCCTCTTAGTGAGATCTATACATATAGTTCATGTAAACTCCAAGATAAGACTTAAGAAAATAAGGTTTCATACTCGGAGTTATACTCCCTAATTTCCATAGGAGAATTCGTGAACTCAGCTTGTAAGGCCAACGCCTTATTCACTCCATGTCATTTATTGGCGAACAAAAACTCTGGTCTGGTTATAACCATGTTCTCTAATGGGTCGTATCCAATTTATTATTGTTCCACTTTGTTGATACTTGTATTCACTACTCCTGACTGGCGACACTTGGTGTTTATTCAATTGATTGTAATTTCTACGGGTTTGCACCTAGATATGATCTCTTCCTAATCTCCTCTTTCCTCGGGGGAACTAATACCCACGATGCAACCCCATAGCAACCACCCCTTCAGCCCATACCTTCAAGATGCTCCAATAGACAGTGTTTTCTTATGTATTATCACCTACTCAATTATTTCTTGAAGGTTTCTACCTTAGGTAGGTCAACGAGATTTTTACTATTTTCTAAGGTCCTGGTGGACTTCCACTCTTCAATATTCTTTGACAAATTCTATTGATCATTTAGCCTTAGGCTGACATTTTCTCCCATTAAGATTTGGATCGGTCTGCCCAGATTTTCGACTTCTTTTTTGACTTAGAATTAAAGTTTGAGTACTATTTAAGCCCATTTCATATTTTTTTCAAACAATGTGAGATCCTTAAGTTCCCTGGCAGACTCGCATTGGTGTACATTATGTTTACTTCTTAATTTAAGGAGTCTCTTCCGTCTTTCAGCTTAATTGGGTTGAGTCACTTTCTTGGCTCCACTCATCATCGCCTTTGGCGAATTCTCTCATTATCCCATTAGTCTGCATTCTCTAGATGGATCAAGTTCAATCGGTCTTGTGACTTATCGCACCAATCATTGTGAATCGTACTTTATAATGTGGTGTGTCTCCTGTTATATTGATCTACGGACTACTAACTGTGATCCCATGTTTCATGTCCTGGCGAACTTTCTTGTGTTTAATGTCCCAATAAACTCTCTATGCTTCCATGATCGAGCTACGGTCTTACACATTATTCCCCATGTTTAATGTCCCGGCAAACTCTTTATGTTTCTATGGTCGAGCCACAGTCTTACACATTATTCCCTATGTTTAATGTCCTGGTGGGCTCTATTGGTTGCAAAGTTGAGCTATGGTCTTATACCTTAAACCTCTATGAGGTGTTGCCTCAAAGGATCTTACCATCATTGCTATGTTGCTCTATGCAACCTAACAACTGTCATCATGGAGTCCCCCCCGAAGGACCTGTTTCACTGTAACATGCCAAACCTGATCCCTTCAAAGGATACAAGTAAGACGTGTCACTACTTAGAAATCATCCATGTTCTAAACTGTTTCTGGCGTAATATTTGTAAAACTATTGTGTTTAAAATAAACCTTTAATAAAATATAGGGAATAGAGTATAAGTCAACTGGTGCATAGAATTTCTATAAGATATTTTTATCAACCCAAAATATAATACTTTAAAATCATTCCATAAACTTTAACAAAAATTCATTTAATCGTAATTCCTCAATATGAGCCTTAAAATACAAATTCTTCACAAAAAAAATTCAGACATCACCCCTTATCATATGCATAATACAGATAAATAGATATCTCACAACAGCAGATGTCCTCTGGTGTAGTCCTTCAATAAGACTTTCTTCAATAATAGACTTGAGAAGGAAAATGGGTAACGGGGTATAAGTTCAAAAGAACTTGGTGAGTTTCATAGAAATCTTAAGTAGAATACTAATAGCATAATTAAATATTTAAAAGGGGTCACTCAAAATTTCAGAGTACGCCCAATGGCGTATAAAGAACTTAGACAAACTGAATACGCTAATGACATGTCACAGTGGCGAAAACTAGACACCAAAAACTAGACACCAACACATCATAACTCAAACATTCCATTTTCATGCCAGCCACATACCCAGAGTTTAGAGTCAGATTCACATCAAAGGTTCCCATTTCAGTCATATACATTCTCTCATTATAGCTCCATTTCAGAATCAATTAGTAGCATGTTTAGTTGTGTTTTGCCAATCCAGTTTGCAATATATATCTGCCCTACCGGAGGCTTGGAACGACCGAAATGTGCAAGTGTACTCAATCGCAACAAGTAATAAAGTGACAAGTAAATGTCGAGTTATTGTACCCACAAGGACTGTGAAAAGAATTATTTATGAATGCTATTTAAAACAGTTTGGTGAAGAAGAATATTTTGGTTTGAGGAGGTGATTACAAACTAGGATTTTAACTAAGTAAAATAAATAAAGAGAAAATAAAAGTTCCAATGCACGATTTGAAAATATGATGTTAATTAAGATGACATAATTGTGTTAGATTAATTACATTTCTTAACTTAGAATTATTAAACTCATGCTCATGTTGTTACGAATAAATTCACAACAACTCGGTAATTTGCGAACTTATGAACATACTTACCTACCAAAATCCATTTATCTCTTGACTATATCTCTAGTCAATTCAACCGATTAAGCAAGTTTTAATAAGCAAGTGTGTTAATGCACATACATACTTCTGAAATTAAAATAATCTCTTATACATATCTCTATGCCAATTCAAGCAATTAATTCAATCTTATAAACACATAAAAGATTACGTGACGTAACAATGTTTTTCTACCTTGAAATAGTTTAATCACAATAATCTTGCAAGTTATGCAAGGCTAATGTATCGTTAGATATCGTTGCTAATTTAAACCTCAACTATCTTAGATGATTAAAGATACACGATTAAGTATTGTGTCAATAATTACAATTTCAATCCGTTTAAATAATTAATTCATTAGTTACCTTACAATTGTAATGCAAGAATAACTTGGTCATGATTTTACTTAATCAAACATCTTACCGAGACCTATAACAACACAAACACAATTTTAATAACTCAAGTAGACAAAATGCAATCAACCTAACATGAATTAAATTTAAGCCATATTAATTAAATTAAACATATTAACTTCACAAATATTCATAGACATGTTCATAACAACAACAATAAAATTAAAATGATAAGGAACAAGAATCAAATCTAGTGTTTATCCGAGGCCTGACTAGTTTGCTCTGCTACTCCTTCCCCGCTTGTTCTTGTTGAACTGAGGCTTCCACAAACACTTGAACACTGCTCCAAATGGTGGTTGAATGAATCTTTTTCAAGAGGTGAAATTGACAAGGGAATGGGGAAGAAAATGAAGAACAATGAAGAGAGAAAAGTGAGAGAGAAGTGAAGAATGAATTGTTTTGAGATGTGTTTGAAGTGAGCAGCCAAGGGGGTTATTTATAGGTTGAGAAGGCTGCTATAAATAGCCAAAATCAGCAGCCAAAGAATCCCCCCATGGTTGGCCACACATGTGGCATGTTTGAAGATTTCAAAAATTATATATTAAGGTAGGGGCAAATCTTGAAAGGCATAAATAGTGGAGGGGTTTGAACGCAAATTGAAGGAGTCTTCAAGGGCTATTTTGCAAGAAAAATAATCAACCAAAAAAGTTGATTGGGTCAGCATGTGGGATAGTCTTGGGCTGCCCAGTGCTCGGTTGGATCAGTTTTCTCAGTTCAAGTCAATTGGGCCCCTTTTCATAATTAATTAATAATAATTTATTTAACCCAAATTAAATTAGATTAAAATTAAAATTAAAATTAATTATATTATGAATTAATACACATAATTTGGACCATCTTAGGTTGAAAAATTAATTCTCCTTGATGCTTCAAAATTGCTTCTCGGTTTTGCGCTTCTAGTAGCGTTTGTCGAGCCAATTTTCGCCCTTTGTGCAAATCTATCGAAAATGATCAAAATTAATCAAAATTTATTATAAAATCATTTAAATTTCAACATATAAATAATTTAAGTACAATTTAATTGTTTTATAATTATTATATATATTTCGACAAGAATTTTATCGAAACTGCATGAATTTAAGTTAAAAAGGGCATGAAAAAGTGTGTATATTTTCGTCTTACAACACTCCCAAACTTAATTCATTGCTCGTCCTGAGTAATGCACAAATTAAAAAGAATTTCTAAGAGCAACATTCTTCCCAAAATTATGATTTTAGTATACTTATGCTTAATAACAAGAATTTTGAGATTTATGCTACTTGAGTATACATATGATTCAAATTAATCTCAATTATTATTACGATAGAAAAAATAGACTAAATGCTTCCTAATAAAGATGTGTTAAATCCCTACCAATTTGATTTTATTACCTTATTCAAGATTAAGCAGCAATCATTAAGTTCAACTTATGCCTTCATTTGTTGAACATAGCAATTTCTCTCTATTAATGTTGGTAGAATAGAAACTTGAATCACTAGGTCTTTAAAAAGGTTGTAACATGGCTAGGTTAGGGGTAGGTAAAAGATAGATAAATTTAGGCTAAAGACCCTAGACTCAGCTTGAGTTGGGCTTTCGAAATGATTATCTTCAATACACCAACTTACTTTGCTTCTACAAGCACTTTTGCACATTTATTTTCTTTCAAGTAAATACGCTATTCTCTTCTTTTTTTTTTCCACAAGCATTTTGCTGTATGTACTACAATTTTTTGAGCATTTGATACAATTTTTTTGAGGATTTTTCAAAGAACATTTTGAATAGTACTGAGTCTAGTGTTTAGGATAATTTATCGATAATTAAGAGAAAAGTGACGACTAAATATTGTAAGGGTTCAAATAAAATTAGGTCATATAGTCTCGAAGTTGGGTTTTAAGGGATAAAAATTCATCAAGGTTGGCTTGAAAGGCTCAAATTTTCCAAACAAAAGTTGCCTAAATCATTTTCAACATTCCATGCTTCTTAGGATTTCGCCTTAAAAAACTACTAAGTCAATTCTAGAGACTTAAACTTTCATGCATGCCTAACTTTCCTAAGGAAATAAAAATTTTATGGTATGATTTGCATGCTTTATTAAGAATACATTTATGTCATAATTTAGCTAACATAACAATTTTTGAAATAATCAAACTTTATTCATACTAAAGTTTAATATACTTAACAAAATTTCAAAATTTTGAATAAAATATATCCTAATCATAACTAAAAGAAAATTTTATTTTAAGAGGAAATAATTTCAATTTTTTGGTCCCCTTACTTAAGATGAACAATGTCCTCATTGTTAAAAGTGAATAGATACTATACATCAGGTAGGATCCTAGAAAAGAGGAGGTGAGTCAGTTTGACTGCTTAAGTACCAAGCTCTCTCTAGATCCAATCCTAGACATGTATATATCTATTGCCACACTTTATACTTTGCAACTTGTTCATTTTTATTTATGATTTCCACCTCTTGTTTTATTATACAAAAAATAAAAATTCCTAATAAAACCTAATCCTAAAATATTAAATAACCTAAGAACGGAAATAAAATAAAGTCAAGATCCACCTTTTTATTTTGCAGATCCCTTAGACTTCGACTTATCTTTTTCTCCACCGTCTTTGTTTTTGCATGAATCGCTTCGCTCCCTCTTCAATAGTGGACTCCATGGTTCAAATATAAAATCTTGAAATTCAGGCACAAAAATAAACGAGTCATTTAATATTTTCGTAAGAGTGCTTCTCATTGAGTCACCTTGTATTTTTGAATATCTTCAGTAAGCTTGTTGCTACCACTGCATATGTTGCATTATGTCCATCAACTTTGATACCTCATTGGAAACACGAAAACTTACACATTTTTACATACCCTTTTTAACTTAAAATCATATAGTTTTGATAAAATTCTTGTCGAAAAAATAATTAATTTTTACAAAATAATTAAAGTGCAGTTAAAATATGAACATGTTGAATTTTAGTTAATTTATACTTAATTTTGATGAATTTTGGTTGTTTTTGATATATTTGCACAAAGGGCGAAAAATGCCCCGGCAGACACTGATAGAAGCGCAAAACCAAGAAGCAATTTGAAGTATCGAGGTGAACTAAATTTTAGCCTAAGACTGTCAAAAATTATATTTATTAATTCATAACTAAATTAATTTTAATTTATATCCAATTTAATTTGGGTTAATAAATTATTATTAACTAATTATAAAAAATGGTCTAGTTGAACTGAACCAGATCGACCAAGAAATAGACAGCCCAAAAACCGTCCCAAGAGTTGACCCATATCAGCTTATTAGCTAATTATTTAAGCTTGCAAAGAGGCCCTTGAAGACTTGTTCAAGTTGCATCCAAACCCCTCCACAATTGGTGGCTTTATAGATTTGCCCCAAGCCTAAATTAGCAAAGTTGAAACTATCAACCTTGCCACATGTGTGGCCGGCAAAGTGAGGGCTCTTTGGCTGATAATTTTAGCTATTTTTAGCAGCCCTCCCTAGCTATAAAATCCCCCTTAGGCTGGTCATTTTAAAAACACACCACAAGCATTCACATTTTTCCTCTCTTCTCTCCAATTTATCTCTTCTTTTCCATTCCAAAATTCCCTTGCTCTCTTGCCGATTTATCCTCTTGGGAAAGGGGCATTCATCAGCTATTTGGAGCAGCAATTAAGTGTTCATAGCAGCCTTGGTCGACGAGGACAATGGAGAAGGAAGAATGGAGCAACTAGTCAAGCCACGGAAAAACACCGGATTTGATTCTTGTTCCCTATCTCTTTAATTTCTGTTGCTGTTTTGTTGAACATATCTATGAATATTTATGTTGTTGGAATGGTTAATTTAATCAATTTAGCTTGAATTTAATTCGTGCTAGGTTGATTACATTTTGTTTGTTAAAATTATTGAAATTGTGTTTATGTTGTTATAGGCCTCGATAAGATGCTTGATTAAGTAAAATCATGACTAAGTTATTCTTGCATTACAATTGTTAGGTAACTAATGAATTAATTATTTAAACGGATTGAAATTGTAATTAATGGACACAGTACTTAATCAGTGCGTGTTTAATCATCTAATGTAGCTAAGGGTTAGATTAGCAACGGTATCTCACGATACATTTGCCTTGCATAACTTGCAAGATTATTCTGATTAAACTGTCTCAAGGTAAGGATACTTTATTACCTCACATAGTCTTTTATGTGCTTATTAAATCGAGTTAATTGTTTGAATTGACATAGAGATATGTACAAGAGATTATTTCGATTTAATAAGTACGTATGTGCAATAACATATTTGCCTATTAAGATTTGTTTAATTGGTTGAATTGACATAGGGATATAGTCAAGAGATAAATGGATTTTGGTAGGTGAGTATTTTCATAACTTAGCAAATTACGAGTTCTTGTAAACTTATTCGTAACAATATAAATATGAGTCTAATAATTCATCTTGATTAAAATCATATTTTGAAATCGTGCATTTAAGATTTATTTATTTAGTTCACTTAGTTTAAAATCTTAGTTTTTAATCACCCTCTTCAAACAAAATATTTTTCTTCACAAAAGTGTTTTAAATAGCATTCATAAATAATTCTTTTCAATGACCCTGTGGGTACGATAACTTGACATTTACTTGTCACTTTATTATTTGTTGCGATTGTGTGCACTTGCACATTTTCGTCATTCCACGTTTTTGGTGTCGTTGCCGGGGACTGTGTTTTAAAAAAGTCATTATTTATGAAGTTGTTAATTTTGCATGTTGGTTTATTTTTCTGTTCAAATTTTAACTTAGTTAATTATTCCGTGATTATTTTAGGTGTTTATGAGTATTGACCGAATCATCAATTTACTCCCTGTAGACCCTGAGATTGAACGGACTTTTCGACAGCAAAGAAGGCAAGCAAGTTAGAGAAGGAATGAAGAGATGAACTTCAAAAATCTGAATAAAGGAAATGGAGCAAACCTTACTCAAAATCCTATCCTTATTTCTGATGATAGGGATAGAGCTTTGAGACAGTATACCGTGCCAGTATTTCATGATCTTAATCTGAGTATTAGGAGATCCAAAATTGAGGCACAATAGTTCGAGTTGAAGCCAGCCATGTTCCAGATGCTTCAGACAGTGGGACAATTCAGTGGAATGCCTACTGAAGATCCTCACCTACACTTAAGACTGTTTATAGAGATGAGCAATTCTTTCAAGTTAGCTGGAGTACCCAAAGATGCATTACGATTGAAGTTGTTCCCATATTCACTAAGGGATAGAGCTCGAGCTTAGTTGAACCCATTACCACCAAACTCAATTTCAACATCGCAAGAGTTAGGAAAGAAGTTCCTTATGAAGTATTTCCCGCCTAGCAAGAATGCTAAGTTGAGGAACGAGATCACTACTGTCCAACAAATGGATGATGAGTTATTGTATGAGGCATGGGAAAGGTACAAAGAATTATTATCGAAGTGCACTCATCACAAAATCCCACATTGCATACAACTTGAGACATTTTATGATGGTCTCAATGCTCACACGAGAATGGTAGTGGACACTTCTGCTAATGGTGCTCTCCTTTCTAAGTCTTATAATGAGGCTTATGAAATAATTGAGAGGATTGCCAACAACAATTATCAATGGCCAACCAATCATGTAGCGTCAGGAAGACGAGTCACTGGAATACATGAAGTAGACACTCTTACTTAACTTTCATCTCAAGTATCATCAATATCCTCAATGTTAAAGAATCTTACTACTAATGGGTGTAATAGTTTTGCAGCACAACCACTGAATCAATTTGAAAATGTAGCCTGTGTTTATTATGGGGAAGGACATTTGTTTGAAGAATGTCCATCGAACCCAGAATTTGTGTATTACATGGGTAACCAGAAACAAAATCGAGGAAGGCCAGGGCTGCAATCCAATTTCTATAACCCATCATGGTGAAACCACTCAAATTTTTCCTGAAGTAACCAAGGGGTAGGAACCAGTAACAATTATGAACAACCTAGATCAACTCAGCCACCTAGTTTTTCCTAATAAGCTCAGAAATCAACCCAAGCCGAACCATCCAATAGCCTAGAGAATCTATTGAAGGCATACATGGTGAAAAATGATGCCTCTCTAAGGAATTTGGAGAATCAAGTTTTTGCAGAAACATGTGTCAGAAGGTATGGAACCCCAAGAGCCATCACCAGTGATGAAGGGTCCCATTTTGTGAACAAATGGTTGAAATGGTTATTAGATAAACATGGAGTGAAACACAAGGTCGCTACAACTTACCATCCGCAGACGAATGGGGAAGCTGAGCTGGCAAACAAGGAGATCAAAGGCATACTTGAGAAGGTAGTTTGCCCGAACCGATGAGATTGGTCCAAGAGACTGGATGATGCTTTATGGGCTTACAGGACAACATACAAGACACCTTTAGGGATGTCACCCTATAGGTTAGTCTTGGAAAAGCCTACCATCTACCCTTGGAGTTAGAACACAAAGATTATTGGGATCTCTAATGACTCAACTTGGATCTTAAAAGTGCCAAAGAGAAACGAATACTTCAACTTAACGAGTTAGAAGAATTCTGAATGTCTTCATACGAAAATGCCAAATTACTTAAGAAGAGACTCAAGAAATGGCATGACAAGCACATTCGAGTTCAAGAATTTGAAGCAGGTCAGCAAGTTTTGTTATTCAATTCCATCTTAAGGTTCTTTCCAGGTAAGTTAAAATCATGTTGGTCCGGTTCATTTATGATTCATCGAGTCTATCCATATGGAGTTGTTGAACTTTAAGGTAAGGAAGGTAATTTTTGAGTTAATGCTCAACGCTTGAAACATTATTGGGGAGATAAAATTGAATGGAATCAAATCTCATTCATTTTATTAGATATTTAATTTTTCTTATTCTTCTGTTTGGATAAATGATTTAGGGTATATTTTCGGGATTAGTATGTTTAAATAAATTCTGTCTAGGAGATTGGAACTTAAGCGGGACCGCTTGTGACCTCTCAAATCTTTTTTGGGAATTGATTTTAACATAATTTCCCAAGAAATTATTCCCTAAATGATAAAATAAATTTTTAATTTTTCAAATAAAAGGGTCAATTTTGATCTAAGTTTTATGTTGCAACTCAATTTTGAATTTTCATTAAATCTAGGAACTTAATTGAATTATTTTTAATAATTTGGTTGCTCTTTTATAAATATTAAAAATTAGAATAAATGTTTTAGTTCAATAAAAAAAGAAAAGATGATAATTATTAATATATAATTATATCCATTATAATATATATTAATTATTATGAGCTTTATTTAGAGTTAGAATTAGTTTTAATTTAATCATATTTTATTCGATAAGTTTTTATCTTATTAAATTAATAGCAAATAATAATTTAATATTCATTATATCAATTATTAATTATTATTTACTTTGAGTAGAATCAGAACTTAGAATTTTTAAGAATTCTACTCTAGCTTCTACTCCTTTCACTATAAATTCCACCCATCTATTCTTACTTTTTTTTTCATTCATACACCATTCCCTCCGAAAACACCAAAACCCTTAAGTGCCGAAACCTCCTAACAATTCCCTAGCCACAGCATCGCCCAGCTGATCGGTCAGCAGCACCCTGCGCGTGCCCACACCAGGCCTGCTCAACGATCCGCACGTTGCTCACATCCATCCCTTGCTGCGCGCTGCTGCCTTGCATACCCGAGCGACACACTACTCTTTCACCCATCCTTAGCCAAAAACCCCTCAACCTATTTTAACTTGCCATCTTTTGATTTAAAATTATTTTTCTTAAGAGCTCTTAATTTTTACAAAAAAGGTGGTAAGACCACTTTTTCTCCTAAATTTTAATTTTATTATCTAAAATTTTCAATTTAATGAATTATTAATATTTTATAATAATTAAATTTTTGAGAAAATAATTGTTACCATCTTATGATCAGGTTAATCATGCCTCGCAAGAGAACTCATGCATCTGCCCAAATTGACGAATCACAAAACAAGTTCCACTGTGAAGAAGCCAAAGCAAGATACGAGAGTATCTTCAAGAATCAGCAGATGCATCCAGAGAAAGGTTTCACATTGAAAGAAAGCAACTATATTGGTTTTATAGCGGGTATTCGTCAGGTTGCTGAAACTCTCAATTGGGAGTTGTTTTATGAGAAGAGACCTAGTGTGGATGAGGAGTTAGTGCGCAAATTCTATACGAATTTAACCTCAAGCGAGTTGATGGAAGTTCCAGTTCGCGGAATCAAGGTACCAATAACTTCAAACACGATTAATAGTTTCTTTGAATTGCCTGATTTTGAAAACGATGAATATTCCTCCTTGATGAGCAATATAGAGTATGTAAATTTGTAAGAAATTCTCGAGGAACTTACAGTTCAAAGTTCTAAGTGGACTTTGTCAAAGCCAGGAATCCACACTTGTCAAAGAGAATATTTGACAGCACTCGCAAATGTATGGTTCTACTTCATCCGATTCAGTCTTATGCCTAGCTCACATGGGACTACAATCTCATTAGAGCGAAAGGTCTTATTATACTCGATTTTAACTGGGAAGACCATTGATGTGGGAAAAATCATCCTGAGGGAAATACAGAATTGTGCCATTTGACGTTCGCGTTCTGGCCTAGCTTACTTTCCCTTTACGATAACAATTTTGTGCTTGAAAGCTAAAATTCTTGTAAACGTAAAGAAGATAGGCTATAGCTAGGGCACAATCACAAATTGGGACCTCTGTCGAAGAGCTGGAGACTCTGTTCTATAGCAACAAGTTGAAAAAAGTGAGGACTTCGAAAAAGAAGAAGAAGAAGATCCCATAGAGATTGAGCCAGTGCAATCGGTTGAAGTCCCTGATAAGGTGGAACTAATGGAACCAGAAGCTGAACCTAATATCAAGATTTCAATGTTCAGAGCTCCACCACCTCGGCCAGATCTTTGAGATGAGCTGCCAAAGTTGATGGACAAAATGCAACATATACAGTGGCAGCAACAAGCTTACTGGAAATACTAAAAAATAAGGGATGACTCGATGAGAAGTGATCTTACGAAAATTTACAATGACCCATTTATTTTTGTGCCTGAGTTTCCAAATTACATATTTGAACCATGAAGCGCATTATCAAAAAAGGAGCGAAGCGATGCATGCAAAGATAATAATGATGGAGCAAAAGATGAGTTGAATTCGGAAGGATCTACAAATAAATAAAGGGGGGATCTTGACTTTATTTTATTTATGTTCTTAAGTTAATTTAGGATAAAGTTAATTAGGAATTTTTGCATAATAAAACAAGAGATGGAAATCATTAATAAAATATAACAAGTCGCGAAGTATAAAGTGTGGCAATAAATATATACATGTCTAGGATTGGATTTAGAAAGAACTTGGTACTTAAGCAGTCAAATTGACTCAACTCCTCTTTTCTAGAATCCTACCTGGTGTACTTTAAACAATGAGGACATTAATCATCTATTTGATGCTATTTAATCATCTATTTGTTATTTTAGTTTTATTATTATTAAATTAATTATTTTAATATTATTAATACTATTATGTGGCATCATTAATCTTGTATCATTGTTATTTACTTTTTATGCCTTTAAATTTCAAATATTTTATATATATGCATTTATACATACATACGTTTTATAATATATACATATCGTACACATTTTTAATTTTTATAAATATATATATACACATACTTTTATATATTTTCTATGTTTCATAATTTATATACATACTTATATATTTTTACATATTAAAATATGTATATTTATATATATTTTTATTTTTTATTTTTTATAATTCACATACATATATATTTTTCTTATATGTACATATATATATTTTTATATTTTATAATTTTTATCTATTTTCTTTGTTATTATTATTGCTTTACTTGATCTTTATTTATTTATTTATTCACATGACCATTATTATCATTATTATATTCTTTAAATGCTTGGTTTTATTTGTTTATTTACTTGATATTGTGTATACATGATTGATTTGTTTTTTTTATTTATCTTTTCATTATTATTATTATTATTATTGTTCTTGATCATGCTATTTATATTTACATTATCACAATTGTTACTCCATTATATAATTTTTACCCAAATTCGTATAAAGAGAAAATTTTGAAAAATAAAGGCAATACTCGGTATTTGGAATCTTCGAGAGGATTGAGCCCTAACGTATTGGGTTCCAACTCTTTCGTTGAATCTGAATAATCGAGAATGCTCTTTAATCAAAACTTAAATAAAAATCTCATTATCGAGAATTCAATACGTTGCGTCCTAACGCATTGGATATGACATGTTGTTTTCTCGAGATAAGGATATTTTTTCTAAATATAATAAAAGTAATATTCAATGTTTAGAATTTTGAGAAATTGTGCCCTAACGTATCGGGCTGCGATTTCTTCATCTGACTTAAACAATTGAATATCCTTTTAAATTTTATTGCACGAGTTTTTTTGGACAAGCTCGTTTTTTAGGAAGTGAAATACAATGCCCTAACTCATTAGGCGTGACATTTTCTCTTTTCAAAATGAGAGGGTCTTATCGAGTAACTTGTTTTATATAATTTTTCCTAAAAAAACAAAAGACCGTATTTTAAATCTCTTCAAAGTTTTCAATTTTTGAAATTAAGACATTAATTAATTAACTAGGTACCAATTTTTGGGCGTTACGAGGGTGCTAATCCTTTCCCGTACGTAACCGACTCCCGAACCCGTTTTTCTGAATTTCGTGGACTAAAATCGTTGTTTTAATAAAGTCAAATCGCTTATTAAAAATAACCACTTTTTAAGGTGACCCGATCACACCTAAATAAAAAGGGTTGGTTGCGACTCCCATTTTCATTTTTTTTCAAAATCCAAGTCGATCCCATTTTTGAAAATAAAAATGGTTTCGACAGCAACAATCAAAATCTTTAATAGTTTCAAAAGCAAAGGTACGAGCTAGTTGAACCTAGTTGCAACGATCTCAAAAACATAAAAATCATTAAAAACGGGGCTAAAATAACATACCATGCTAGCTTTTCAAGTTACTGAAATTCCAAGGTTCAAAATGGCTTCTTTCTCCATTAACAATCGGTGAAGAAGAAAATGTAAAAGATGATTAAAACAATTTGGTTTTATTTATTTTAATTTAATTTATTAAATTACCATTTTAAAATTAGTTAATAAATAAATAAAACACCAATTTCATGCCCATAATTTTCCACTAACTCCTTGAATGGTCTAATTACCAACTAAGTCATGTTTCCTTTATTCAATTAACCATTTAATCACTCAAATAAAATAGTGATCAAATTTTATATCTTTTACGATTTAATTCTTTTAATTAATTAACTATCGAAACATTAAAATTTTTCAACGAAACTGTAATACCACCTCAATGACACTCCGTAAATATTCATAAAAATATTTACGGCTCAGTTTATAGGAATGAGGTCCTCATACCTCATTTTCTAAAACCACTTGACTTTAGCATCTAACCTCTCGAACTCAATAAATCGCTTAACTAACATAAATTATCAAATCAGAAACCTTTTTCTAAAATCACATTTGACTCATAAATATTAAATAATAATATTGACAAACTTGCTCGTCGGATTTGGTGTAACAGCCCGATTTTAGGCCTAGTTAGAACAGTAGTTTCGGGACCACAAATTTGACGAGGAAAAATTTATTTTTTATTATATTTTTATGGTCTAAAATTTCACAGAATGATTTCGTAAAAATTTCGTTCCAAAATTTTGACGTTTGGACACTCCATTTAGCTAAAAGGACTAAATTGTAAAAAGTGCAAAAGTTAAGTTCTACATGTTCGAAGTGTCCAATTGTTATGAAATTTTAAATTGGAGGTACTTAAATGGTAATTATACTATTGGTTAACTTGTTGGTGAAAAATGGACAAGAGATAAGTGAAATAGGATATTTTTAAGTTGGGGGCATTTTGGTCATTTAGTAATTAAAAGAATTAAAAAGGCCAAAATAGCCAAAAATTTGTCCATCTTCTCCATGATGAATGAAAATAGCAAGGGGGAAGCCATGGCTAGGGTTTTCAAGCTTCCAAGCTCCATAATAATGATTCAAAGCCCCGTTTTTAATGTTCTTTACGTTTTTGAAGTCCCGGTAGCTTAATTTAGCTTATTCTAGTAATAATTTAACCTAGAGTTTATATTTGGAAAAATAACCATAGGTGAAATGTGTTTATTTTGATGTTCTATGTTAGAAGATGAAGCTTGAAATTGTGTTAAACAATTTTCGCTAAGCGATTTACAGTGAAAACAAGTGAAATGGCATAATCGATAAAAATTATTATTGTTCATAAGTGCATGTTAGAGCAAAAATTTGATGTTTCTGTAGAAGGGAAAAATATTCAGCATGTTATAAAACCTAAGAAAAAGGAAAAAAATTTAATTTCCGAGCCTAGGGGAAAAATTGTAATTTTGTGAAACTTTAGGGGAAAAAATGTAATTTTTCCAAAATATCATTTTTGGACTGGATTGAATAATGTGAATGTTAAATAAGCTAAATATGTTATTATAAATTGATAAAGACGAGAAATTGACATTGATTGGTAAAAAAAAGTAAAAATTCCTGGTTGAACCTTCGAAAAGAAAGAGATACGAGTGAAGTTGCTAGGTCACGTGTGTAGTACCATGTGCAGGCTACTACGTGTACTAGAATGATAGGTCGCATGTGTAGTACTATGTCCAGGCAACTATGCGTACCGGATAGCTTCGATCACGTGTGTAGTACTATGTGCAGGCTACTACGTGTATCGGATGAAAATGGTCACGTGTGTAGTACTATGTGCAGGCTACTATTTGAACTGGGTATCATTTATTATAAGGTGGTTGCTATGTGTTGATTCCACCGTGTATCTGTTATTATTCTGAAGTGTTCATCGGGAAATTGACTAAGTGTAATTGAGTGATGAATATATATGTGGAATTGAATTGAAGATTGACTTGAAATTGGAAGTGAGAAATTGGATTGCTTTGAATATAGTGATAAATTGAATGAATTTTATATGAATTGAAATGAACTATTTAAATGAGATGTGAAAATTCAATGGAATTGAGATAGTGAAAAAGTGAAATTATGAAAGAATACATTTTACAACAAAACAGTTTAGACAACAACAGTTGTGTGACTTTGAAAAATCACCAAAAATGGTGAAATTTTAATTAGAGAGTGAATAAGATATTAAATGAAAGCTTAATTAGTCTATTTTTACATAAAAGAAACAGAGCAAGAAAATAGTTATATATTTTTGAGATATTTGAATTTTAGTGAGGCAGGGTCAGACTGATTTCAGAATCCCCTGTTCTGACTTTGGAAAATAATTAAAAATTGTACAAAAATAATTATTAGTTATAATTTATATTATTATAATCCTTAATGAGTTTACTTTCAAATGAAACAAACGAAAATATCATCCAAATTCTGTACAATGAGATAATTCATTTTTAGTGAAGAGAGGCCAGAGATGTTGAGCAGTGAAACTGGGGTGACTTTAAAGAAAAAACTGTACTAATTGGCCAAGTCAAAAAATTCTGAAAATTTTATGGTAAGAATATATGGGAGTTTAGTTTTGGGAAAATTAACAGATCTTAATTTGGAGCTCTGTAGCACCGGATAAAAATGATTTAATGACTCTGACTCAAATAGACAACTTTGAATTTAAATATAAGTGAATAGTGAAATTATGTATAATGCTATTTGAGCATGTTATATACATAAAGGATGTGGGATGGAGAGGAGGAGGAGGACAATAAAGTATATGAATGAATTGTGTATAATTGGTTATATGAATGATTATGATCGATAAATGTTGAAATAGGAGTGATGTTTATACTGGTGCATTACTGGTCATGGTAAGCTAATGAGAGAAAATAAAGTTTCATAGCATATGTGTGTGGTATATTTGGTATGAAGTGATGTCATGAGTGACTCATGAATTAACTCATGTTGGTAAGTTGATGCATAATTATAGTATTCAAATATATACATATTTGTAATATTTTGCTATGTGATTTGAAAAATGGGTAATAAATAGCATAATGAAAATTCGGCCATGGTGTTATTTTATGTTAAAGGAGTGTTTTATGGCATATCTTAAGTAATGGAATGTTATAAATTTTGAGTTTAATTTTCTATTCAAATAAATGACAAATGTATTGATTGCGTAGTCGTAATTTTAACAGATGCTTGGTATATGAAACGTAATAATATATGCTTGAATAAACTTTAAGTATTCGAATGACATGGATTTGATGGTGATAAGAATCGAATATTGAATTCATGAGTACAGGTGATGTATTATTGTAGTGTGATAGCTTGGTTCGAGAAATTGATTAGGTAAATGGTAAGTGGAAGCATTTATAGATTTAGAAGACAATTTGGAATGAACATCAAATTTAGCTCAATTAAATGATTTCATCAATTAAACATTTTGTATACCAGAATGTGTTAGTGAATTACAAATTTGTAAAGTAACATTCGAAGTTCGGTAAGTGATATATGAAATTAACATGAAAAGATTTATGATTGTTATTAATATTGATTCTGACATAAAGTGCATTCCTCAATATTGGATTGATTTAACGAATATATTGACCATATGAATGGGTATGTATTGGGCCTCATATACCCTAATTAGCGACTCGAAGATAATAATTTGAAAGTTTTTAATTTGGATGAAATTTTATAACTTGGTTTAATATGTCTATAAGTGTATTTATTCTGGTAATGCCTCGTACCCTATTCCAGCGTTGAATATGGGTAAGAGGTGTTACAATGTGACATCACCAGATTCGGCCGTAATGTTTAGGCCAGGTTTGGGGTGTTACATTTAGTGGTATCAGAGCTACGGTTTAGTCGGTTCTCGGACCAAATGTAGCATATGTGAGTCTAGCTACACATGCCATGTTATTACTCGTGATGATGTGATATATCCGGGCTTTAACAAAGTTGTTTTGTGATGACAGAGATGATTTTCAATCGAGCTATTTTCAATAATGCTAAAATTGATATTGAGATAAATGAAATATGCTCACGTTATGTTGGAATTTGGAAAGGTAAGAATAAAAATTCGTGATATATATGTGTTCATGTATGAAAAGAGATGATCATAAGTTAAAAAAAAAGTTTATGTTGTGATAAGCTCATCCAAGTATGTTGGTGATTATATGATGCTATGTGGTCAACATATTTGGTTAAGTGAATATGATAAGAGAATTTACTTAAATAGATGGAATGTGTGTTTATGTACATCTACGAATAAGTGAAATCAAGACATTCATATGATAGAATCTTATGTTTAAATTGTTAAATTAAAGATAATAAGATATTTTGTTTTATGTCTTTACTATTAAACCATGAATATTATAATAGTATGAAAATTGAATTGGAAGATTAAATTGAGTAAAATGCAAGAATGAGTACTTTCGTTCAGTGATATGTGATGAATTGACGAAAAAGACCATGGTTGGACCATGGCAACATGTGATATGTGATTTCCGTATAAGACCATATCTGGGATATGGCATCAATGTGATATGTGCTACTGTGTAAGACCATAGCTGGGCTATGGCATCAATATGTAAATATGTGAAAAACCATAGTTGGACTATGGCATAGAGAAAATGAAGTACCCAATTCTGTAAGACATTGTCTAATTGAATAAATGTCGGTAAGTAAAATGGAAGCTAAGTATTGGAATTTAATTAGATATTAATATTGAGCTCGAGTAAGTAAATTCATTGTGTGAAATTGTGGGTGACAGAAAATATTCATAATAAATAGATGTGTTAATTTGCTTGGAATGAATTACGTGGTTATGATGGTATTACATTGATGATGAATGCAGAGTCATATATATATGTATCTATGAGAGCAAGTTAAAAGTTTTATAACTTCACCATCACTCCCCTTATCGGTATTGTTTTATGACGAAATTTATCTTGATGAGACAGATATGTTTTTCAACTAAGTTAATTACGATAGTATAGAAGTAAACACTTAAATGTTTGAGTGAAAATGTATTGATTATGAGTTGAAACTCATAAAGGCATGGATCAAAGAATATAACATTTTGTTATTGATAAATGTTATAATTATACAAGCATATGAGTTATGATATTTGGATTATGATGCTATATAGAAATTTCGATTGTGAATTAGTGATTTGAGTTGGCATATGAATTATGTGTTGAGAACAAAAGTGATTAAAAGCAAATGTTTATTAAATGCTTTGAGAATGTGAAATTAGTAATGAATTGGATATTTGTGATAGTATGTTACAATGAAATTTGTAAGATTTTGGTTTAATAAGCTTACGAGTGTAGTGTTACGTAAGTTTGTGTACGATAGATTAATAATGTGGTCGGAAAAGTGAATGAATTAGCAAATGAAGATAATATAAAAGAAATAAATATTGGATAGTTCTAAAACTACTCCGATTATGCAAAGTTACTGTCATAAAAGAAGTTAAATCCGATTAAATAATTTATTCAGGTATGTTATTTAAAGAAAGAATTAATCGGAAGTTTTTCTGGATCGAGTTTTGTTAGTAAAGAGATAATGTGAAAATTCTGATGACAGAATTAGACAATTGAGTAATGTTTGTATTATAATAATAGTTGAGTACAGTAGCTATAATGGGTAATTACTATGAATCCTTTTAGACATTCTGTGTGTACAATTATCCTCAGAAGTATATGTGACTGTTTAGTTTCAAAAGGAATTCTTATCGTATGAGAACACTAGCTAAACATATTCATAGATGAAATAATTTTTGGTTTGTTTGGGTTATGTTCAACATCGCCATGTCTTTTTCTGGTATTTATTCCCTTGTGTGAATATGAAAATTGACGGTAAAGTCTAAGTGAGGCTAATATTTTATTTCTACTGGTTATTGTTCTATTGAATATACGTGAAGATTATATTGCTTCTGTTACTTTGGATTCCATTAGTTATGAGTGACATTGATCTTTCTAGACATTTTTTTATCATCGAAATGGATATCATTCTATATGGATTGTAATTTTTCGATACTTTATGTAGCTCCAGTTGATGAAATATCGCTATCCTGATTTTCTTATGAATTTATGTGATTATCTGTAAAAGATATGAAAATCCAAAATCATGTGTGAATTCAAAATGAAATATGTCGAAGCAAATCATTAATCTACTATCTGGTAAGATTTTTGGGGACGAAAATCCCTAAAAGGGGGAGAGTTGTAAAAGCCCGATTTTAGGCCTAGTCAGAACAGTAGTTTCGGGACCACAAATCTGACGAGGAAAATTTTATTTTTTATTATATTTTTATGGTCTACAATTTCACGGAATGATTTCTTAAAAATTTCGTTAAAAAATTTCAACGTTTGGCACTCAATTTAGCAAAAATGACTAAATTGTAAAAAGTGCAAAAGTTAAGTTCTACATGTTCGAAGTGTCCAATTGTTATGAAATTTTAAATTAGAGGTCCTTAAATGGTAATTAGACCATTGGTTAACTTGTTGGACAAAAATGGATAAGAGATAAGTGAAATAGGATATTTTTATGTTGGGGACATTTTGGTCATTTAGTAATTAAAAGAATTAAAAAGCCCAAAATAGCCTCCATCTTCTCCATGATGAACGAAAATAGCAAGGGGGAAGCCATGGTTAGGGTTTTCAAGCTTCCAAGCTCCATAGTAAGTGATTCAAAGCCCCGTTTTTAATGTTCTTTACGTTTTTGAAGTCTTGCTAGCTTAATTTAGCTTATTCTAGTAATATTTTAACCTAGAGTTTATATTTAGAAAAATACCCACAGGTGAAATGTGTTTATTTTGATGTTTTATGGTGGAATATGAAGCTTAAAATTGTGTTAAACAATTTTTGCTAAGCGATTTTCAGTGAAAACAAGTGAAACGACATAATCGGTAAAAATTATTATTGTTTATAAGTGCATGTTAGAGCAAGAATTTGATGTTGCCATAGAAGGGAAAAATATTCAGCATGTTATAAAACATAAGAAAAAGGAATAAAGTTTAATTTTCGAGCCTAGGAGAAAAATTGTAATTTTGTGAAACTTTAGGGGCAAAAATGTAATTTTACCAAAATGTGATTTTTGGACTGGATTGAATAATGTGAATGTTATATAAGCTAAATATGTTATTATAAATAGAGAAAGATGAGAAATTGACATTGATTGGGAAAAAAAGTGAAAATTCCCAGTTGAACCTTCGAAATGAAAAAGATATGAGTGAAGTTGCTAGGTCATGTGTGTAGTACTATGTGCAGGCTACTACGTGTACCGGAAAGATAGGTCGCATGTGTAGTACTATGTCCAAGCTACGATGCGTACCGGATAGCTTCGATCAAGTGTGTAGTACTATGCGTAGGCTACTACGTGTATCGAATGAAAATGGTCACATGTGTAGTACTATGTGCAGGCTACTATGTGAACCGGGTATAATTTATTATAAGATGATTGCTATGTGTTGATTCCACCATGTATCTGTTATTATTCTGAAGTGTTCATCGGGAAATTGACTAAGTGTAATTGAGTGATGAATATATATGTGGAATTGAATTGAAAATTGACTTGAAATTGGAAATGACAAATTGGATTGCTTTGAATATAGTGATAAATTAAATGAATTCTATATGAATTGAAATGAACTATTGGAATGAGATGTGAAAAATTCAATGAAATTGAGATAGTGAAAAGTGAAATTATGAAAGAATACATTTTACAACAAAGCAGTTTAGACATTAACGGTTGTGTGACTTTGAAAAATCACCAAAAGCGGTGAAAATTGAATTAGAGAGTGAATAAGATATTAAATGAAATCTTAATTAGTCTATTTTTACATAAATGAAACAGATCAACCAAAAGTGTTATATATTTTGAGATATATGAATTTTAGTGAAGCAGGGTCGGATTTATTTTGGAATCCCTGATTACGACTTTGGAAAATAATTAAAAATTGTAAAAAAATAATTATTAGTTATAATTTATATTTTTAGAGTTTTTAATTAGTCTACTTTCAAATGAAACAAACAAAAATATCATCCAAATTTTGTACAATGAGATAATTCATTTTTATTGAAGAGAGGTCAGAGCTGTTGAGCAGTGAAACATGGGTGACTTTAAAGAATAAACTGTACTAATTGGCTATGTAAAAAATTCTAAAAATTTTATGGTAAGAATATATGTGATTCTAGTTTCCGGTAAAATTAACGGATCTTAATTTGGAGCTTTGTAGCTCCAGAAAAAAATGATTTAGTGACTTTGATTCAAATAGACAGCTTTGAATTTAAATATAAGTGAATAGTGAAATTATGTATAATGCTATTTGAGCATGTTATATACATAAAGGAGGTGGGATGGAGAGGAGGAGGAGGACAATAAAGTATATGAATGAATTGTGTATAACTGGTTATATGCCTGATTGTAATCGATAAAGGTTGAAATTGGAGTGATATTTATATTGGTGCATTACTGGTCATGGTAAGCTCATGAGAGAAAATAAAGTTTCATAGCATATGTGTGTGGTTATTTGAAATGAAGTGATGTCATGAGTGACTCATGAATTAACTCATGTTGGTAAGTTGATGCATAATTATAGTATTCAAATATATACATATTTGTAATATTTTGCTATGTGATTCGGAAAATGGGTAATAAATAGCATAATGAAAATTCGGCCATGGTGCTAGTTTATGTTAAAGGAGTGTTTTATGGCATATCTTAAGTAATGGAATGTTATAAATTTTGATGTTAATTTGCTTGTCAAATAAATGACAAATGAATTGATTGCGTATTCGTAATTTTAACATATGCTTGGTATATGAAATGTAATAATATATGCTTGAATAAACTTGAAGTATTCGAATGACATGGATTTGATGGTGATAAGAATCAAATATTGAATTCATGAAGCACAGGTGATGTATTATTGTTGTCTGATAGCTTGGTTTGAGAAATTGATTAGGTAAATGTAAGTGGAAGCATTTATGGATTTAGAAGAAAATTTGGAATGAACATGAAATTTAGCTCAATTAAATGATTTCATCAATTAAACATTGTGTATACCAGAATGTGTTAGTGAATTACATATTTGTAAAGTAACATTCGAAGTTCGGTAAGTGATATATGAAATTAACATGAAAATATTTATGATTGTTATTAATATTGATTTTGACATAAAGTGGATTCTTCAATATTGGATTGCTTTAACGAATATATTGAGCATATGAATGGGTATGTATTGCGCCTCGTATACCCTAATTAGCGACCCGAAGATAATAATTTGAAAGTTTTTAATTTGGATGAAATTTTATAACTCGGTTTAATATGTCTATAAGTGTATTTATTCTGGTAATTCCTCGTACCCTATTCCAGCGTTGAATACGGGTAAGAGGTGTTACAATGTGACATCACCAGATTCGGCCCTAATGTTTAGGCCAAGTTTGGGGTGTTACATTTGGTGGCCCTAAAACCACTATTTCTAACACCACTGAAGAATGAGTTGTTACAACTCTCCCTCTCTTACAAAAATTTCATCCTCGAAATTTCTCATATTATAATAGCCATCAAGTCAAGTCTTTCTTTGACCTTTTCAGTGGTAGTCTATAAATAAACCAATCACAACTCATCTCGATTTAGGACTCATATCAGAACTTATATTAGAACATGATATTATACCTGAACTCAACTGAACAGGTATGATGTTCTCTTGTCATAACTTTATCGTTAGTAGTATAACTACAGAGAAATTCCCAGTAATTGTCTGTCGAAACAGAACCAAGAAACCTAGATTATCAAACTCCGACTGATGCTTCTGACAAGTTTGCATCTGTAACCTTCAACTGATATTTGTTCCCCTTTCATGGAAAGCGTCAAGCAATATCATCTAACACAAGCAAAACAACTTCAACTATCGAGACGACTTTAATCCATAATGACATTTCTTGATTAGAACTGATCTACTTGATATATTTTTGTATCATGTCGTCTTGAATATGAATCCCTCATTTTGACTATCCGTCAATTTACCCGTGAATGCAAAAAATTTATTTCTGAACCTGAGGATAAAATCAAATGCATATAACTCAATTTACTTTTCAAATGAATAACCCGCTCTGATTAAAACAACCGAGTCGATCTTAACTATCGGATAAGAACATTTCAGAATAATCCATTCTTTTTGTTGTCAAGACAATCCAGACATGCAATCCATCATAATTCCCTCAGAATACTAGTCAAAGATCTTTACAAACTGCATTAGCTCAAATGATGTAGCACCCCTAACCCGTATCCATTGCCGAAATAGGGATACGGAGCATTACCAAAAACTTTTAACTTAAAACATTTGATTACAATCATTTATGAAACACATCATATTCCATTCAAACACATGCATAACGCCCCTTTTTTCCTTACCCTCGAAGCCTTAGAAGCACTTTAAAAATGATTCGGGGCTAAATCAAAAAAATTTAGAACTTCATGAAAAAAGATAGGAAAATTCATACTATAGGGGTCACATGGTCGTGTGGGCATTCGAAGTGGGGACACACGACCGTGTCCTAGCCCGTGTCCGTACCCGTGTAACTCTCTAACTTGGTTTACACGGCCAAGCCACACACCCATGTGCCAGGCTGTGTAACACTCAAAATCCAACCTTTAAAAACCTACAGGGGACACACAACCGTGTCGCGTGGCCGTGTGTCACACACGACTGAGACACAGGCTCATGCCTTAAGCCATGTGGACAAGAAATAGACCATTTACAAGCCATCTCCTTCACCCTAAACATGCTCACACATACCAACCATTTATACCTATTACAAGCATTCAAAAATGTACCTAAAACATGCATAATGGAGCTAAATCAATATGGTATCTATCCATTCAACCAATATGCCCAAAGGCACCTCAATCACAAATACCAAACATGTTTAAACATTTGCATAATTTTAGTCATTAACCAACCATACATTTCTCATCTAATTTCCTTACCCAATTGACCACCATGTCCACATGTCAAAATCATATACAAACATACCAAAATGGTTACCAAAACATACATCAATTTGACCATTCTAACATCAACCATGAAAGCACCAAAATGCCAAAAGCGCACCAACCATCAAAACATCAAAATAACATAAGTTTCTCAAGTTCATAGTAACATTACATGCCAATATCACACAACCATACCAATTTGGCCATTCAAAACATATCATCACTAAACCATTTCAACATTTTCCATCAAGCACAAAAATGTTAAAATGTCATCAATCATAGAACCATGTTTACAAGTCAAACATAGTGACCATATCATCAAGCACAAAACACCTATACATGTCATTATAACCATGACCAAAGCAGAAAAATCTACCGATAAAAATCGATAGACAGTGTTATGGATCTCTGACTAGCTTCCAACTCGATCAAGCTTCCGATAATCTGTAAGGTAAAAGAAAAACTACGTAAGCAATGAATACTTAGTAAGCTCCTATAAACTTTAAGCATAATATTCCATTTCAATAATAAAATTTATAGAATAAATATAAATCTATGCCAATACTATAAGATTCATAAATCGAGATGATCATCAACTCACAAATGAGTAAGTTCGTTAACATCACATATTTATTGACCATTCAAAACATGATAGGATTTCATAAGACATGTAACACCCCATAATTTGGGCCTAGAAGTATTGGGTCTTGAGTAAGGGAACGGTTAGGAAACTGTGCATAAAAGTATGTCTACTTTATTGGTTAAGGGTCCTGTGAGGAGTTGGAAAGTCTTGGGTTCAAACCTGGGCTTTAGCAAAAATTTTGGTTTTAGGTGGATAAAACCCTGGATGCTTGGATGTAGGCCTTTTAAATTTCTATGTTAAAAAAATGTCATAAGGAAGCATGTGGTCTAGTGGTTGTGGCGTCATTAAGGTTGCAAGGGAGCCTGGGTTCAAGTCTTGACTCTTGCAATTTATTTTGGTTTTTCTTTTAAAGGAACCCGGACTTTGGCCTTTAGACCTTTTAATTAATTGAAGATAAAATGCGACACAAATGAGCTTGTGGCCTAGTGGTGGTGGCATGAATTGGCTGATGTGGGAGCTTGGGTTCGAATCCCTTGGCATGCAAAGAGTATTTATTTTATTTCCTTGCAGCATGAGAAGTGGAGTTAGATTGAAACTCTGCAAGGTGAAGTTTGAATTGGTCTTGGAGTTCTTATGAAGAATATCAAGGAGGGATAAGGGGAGGGATTTGTGGAGATTTTCCAGGAGTTTGAAGGGGGAGGAGAGTAGTGGCCGAATGGAACTCTAAGGCCTTAGGAATTCCAGCTGATAGGTTTTCTCTCAGTTTTGGTTAGTTTGTCATCGGTTTCTAAAATTGTGAAGGCTCTTTTCTTTCTCTGCTCTCTTGTGCCGAATTTGCAAGTGGCCATTTGTGCATTTTAGGTATTCGACTCCTACCATTTTGGTAAATTAAACCATTTTGTTTTCAAGTCCATTCCTGTCCCCCTCTTTTGCACCAACATATGCCAAAAGCTCCTCTTCTTCTCTATTCTTTTCAAGTTTGGCCAACTGCTTGTTTCATCCCTTCTTGCCCATTGATTCTTTAGACCAAATCTATCGTCCTAGCCCTTGGGACTCTTCCTCATTTTCAGCTTGTGACCGAAAGTTCTCCCCTCCCTTTTCGTTTCAGATTCTTCTCTTCTTCGGGTGGTTCTTACTCTAGCCGAAACTCAACACTGTCCCCTCTTTTTTCGGTTTCGCAAGTATTTCTAACAATGCAGTAAGTGGTTGTATTCCCTCTTTCCATTCAAATCTGGTTTCTTTAAACTTTTCTAAAAGTCGAATATTCTTTTGGTTGAGAAGATGGTATTCGTTAATTTAAGCAACATTTTCAATCGACCCTAGCTAACAAGATCTGTTTATAATTTAGATTCTCGACAAGGCGTGTGCTCAATTTTGGGTTATCGATCTTAGAGGATTAAGCCACCCTTATTCAATCAAGGTAAAGTGGTATTTTTGGGCTAAAAGTTAGGAAGTGGTTAACTTGATTCGTTAGTTAACTAACTGATTGTTGGAATGAATGTAGGTTGGTGCTCAAGAGTTTTTAGTAATTGTTCGCAAACAGGTGTGTATACACCCTGATCTGACTATAATACGGTGATTGAGGCCACATGCAAACACTCGTGTGGTAAATCGAGCCCACAAAACATGGGTTAGACTGTAGAGGCCACCACGAGCGTTCTAGTGCTCTTGGGCCGTTATGGGCCATGTTGGGTTGAATGGGTCGTGTGGGCCCAAAGGGCTCGTGGGCCTTACACGGATAAAATCCACATTAAGTGGCAAATTCTAGATTGGGCTATCTAGTTCGCATAGCTGTGACTGAATTTGGGCTAAATGGGCCACACGAGCGTGTGGGCCCACTTGGGCCCATTACACCGTTATGACCATTTAGGTTATCTGTGTCGCTCGAGGCGACTGTAGACCTTCAAAAAGGTTGTTAAATAACCGTAATGCCCCTAGAGGGTAAATGACTATTTTTCCCCTCGAGGGTAAATGACTAATTTGTGCTATGGTTTGATTGACTTAACAGTGAACGATATGACTGATTCTGAGCATGGCATACTGCATACACGACATACTGCATGGGGTTGGGATCTTGTGTTGGAGGAAATGATTGATATGTGAGGGTCGCACGGGTCGCATAAGATGACTGTGGACCCACCGATTGCTTTAAGCCGATTATGTGATTGGTAGCTCTGCTGCAATATTGGGTAGTGCCACATTCTGTGCTACTTAAGGAGTGTAGGGATGGGTGGTTCGATTTAATACCCACAGGAGTGTAGGGTTGTACAGGAGATGGTGTGCAGGGTTGGTATGGGTATTTATGCATTGCATATACTGATTCTGATATTGAGATGGGCTTAGGCCCAGATATATGTGATATGTGCCATTTGTTATAGGCTCAGGTCCAACCGAGGCTGATGGGGGCTAAGGCCCAATTGCCACCGTTACTGTATTGGGCTAAGGCCACACTGTACTGTTACTGCTGAAGGGCTATGGCCTAGACTGATTCTGTTTCTTTAATAAGGGGGAATTACACACTGAGTTTTCGTAAACTCAACCCGTTTTTAACCTTTTAGGTAATCCCCAGCATTAGACAGTTCGGAGCTGTGAGGGACTCGGAGAGGGCCACATAACGGCACTTGTTTTATTCTGTTTTGCTCATTTACTTAAGAAATTTTATTTTGATTCGGGTTGTAATAAGGCCTCTATAATTTCTGGATTTTAAATTTTGGATTTGATGTGATTGTGATTTATATCTGCTAGAAGTAGAACACGGTTTTCTAAAACAATACATGTTTTCTAACACTACATTTTCGCACCTCAATTTTTAAATATCACATTTTCGTAAATCATTTGCTTTAACTTAAGCTTCCGCAACAATAAGGTTTTGAAGGTGATAACTTTTTGATAAACCTTGATTGAAAATAAACAAATGCAAACTGAGGTTTAATACTAGTTTTAAATAGCAAGAAGTTTGAAATTTCAAGAAGGGTTTTTAATGAAAACATGTTTTTTGAAAAACACTTCAATGTGACACACCAGATTCGGGCCTAACTTTTAGGCTGGGTTTGGGGTGTTACAAGACATAGTATATAATCATCAACCTTTTATAAGATTATATATCTTTCTATTTACTTACTTCCCATTTTGTCCTCAATGCTTACCATAAGCCTAAACAACATTATTAACTCTTGATTCAGTGTATTATCCATAGGATAAGCAATTTGCTCACATATAATACATCATAATACATCCCAACTACGTACTTACCATTTCATTTCCTTTTCTTACCCGTTTCATATGCATAGTACAAGCATAATCATACACATAAATCATATCCACAAGTTTGGCATAAGCCCGAGCACATCAACAACAAATGTTAGTTTATTTAAACATGATTATGGATTTGACATGGATAACTATTATGCTTGAGTGTGATTCAATTGGATTTATCATCCATCACAACATATCATGTTTTTCCATGTATCACCATTCCATTGAGTTTCATATAAGTATGTCTTAGCTCTTATTGAGCACTTACCATTTCATTTACATACACATAAGACGTAAATATAACATTAACCATAGCCACAAGCTAGTGACTAACCACATGACTTAGCAATATCATCACATGGTAAGATTTGTGTACATAACATAGAATCACTTATACATACCTTTTATAAACATGAATATTCATACTTTGATCATTGGTACATCATACCTTTCCATATTTATTGTAGTGAAGTCAATCGGAACCTTTACAGGAGCTCATACAAGGTGTGTTAAACAATGGTTGTAATCGTCCCTTTTCATATTCGATGGTCGAAACCATCCCTTTTCATTAAATGATGGTCGTCACCATCCCTTTTCATAGTTGATGGTTGTCACCATCCCTTTTCAAAATCAATAGCCGAAACTATCCCTTTTCATAATCGATAGCTGAAGCTATCCTTTTTCATATTCGATGGTTGTTACCATCCCTTTTCATAGTTGATAGTCGTCACCATCCTTTTTCATGATTGATAGCCAAAGCTATCCCTTTTCATTGGTCGATGATCGCCAATACACCGTTGGATTTACGCCGTCTCACAACATGATAACTTGTATAATAAGATATATATATATATATATATTGATTCATTTTCAATAAAATTAGATATTAACATTCAATTTAATCAACATTATACATAATATAGTTCATATGAACTTACCTGGCTAAATTGCAGAAATGTCAAAGTACAAGGGCATTTTGGTATTTTTTTATTCTCTTTGATTTTCCACTCGATCTTGATCTAAAATAATAATTTCGTTCAATCTATTAATTTCAATAGTAAAACAATGTATTTTATGAAATTTAGTCATTTTTAACCTTTTTAAAAAATTACCCCTAAAGTTTTACTTTTATCCAATTTAGTCCCTAAGCCTAAAACATGCAATTTAACCATTTTTTCCCAAATTAAAGCTTAGCCAAATGCTCATGGAATCAAGTACAACCCACCTTTGTAACAATTTCATAAAAAATCCTTGTATTTTTACTATTTTAAATATTTAGTCCCTAATCGACAAATTCATCAAAAAATACTTAACATAATACTTTTAAATAACAACTAATATTTTTAATTCATCATTTAACATCAAATATCACTAAATTCATCAATTGCAACATTCAAAATCTTTAATAGTTTCAAAATCGAAGGTACGGGCTAGCTGGACCTAGTTGCAACAATCTCAAAAACATAAAAGTTATAAAAACAGGGCTAAATCAGACTTACATGCATCATCCAAAGCATGACCGAAGCTTGAAGGTATAACCATGGTTTCTTTGTTCTTTCAATTCGTGAAGAAGACCTGAAAATGATGATATAATATTTAGTTTTTTATTTAATTTAATTTAATTATCAAATTACTATTTTTTCCAATTAATAATAATCAAAATTTCATGCTTTTAGTTGCCCAAAATCGTCCACTACATTCTTAAATGGTATAATTACCTTTAAGTCCCTTTTTATTCAATTAACCATTTAATCACTCAAATCAAATAGTGATCAAAATTTACATCATTTACAATTTAGTCCTTTTAATTAATTAACTATCGAAACGTTAAAATTTTTCAACGAAACTTTAATACCACCTTACTGACACTCCGTAAATATTTATAAAAATATTTATGGCTTGATTTATAGAAAAAAGGTCCCGATACCTTATTTCCTAAAACCACTTGACCTTAAGGTCTTACCATTCAAACTTAATAAATCGTTTAAATAACATAAATTATCAAATCAAAAACCTTTTTAAAGTTACATTTGACTTGTAAATATTAAATAATAATATTTACGAACTTAGTCGTCGGAGACAGTGGCCCCGAAATCACTGTTTCTGACACCACTAAAATACTAGCTATTACAAACAAAACAAACATCCCATTTTAACTCATTAACATAAATCGAGATTACCTTAATAATAAGAATCAATATGCAAGGTTGAGCTCGATCTTCAACCATAAATACTTTTTTCGTTACCTATCCCTTTCATGAAAACTATAAATGGGATAAATATAATAGAACTATTTCAATTATTAAGATCGAAACTTTGAACCATACCGGAGACACAACCATGAGATGAACTAAAACCATAGTGCTATAATAAGACCGATGTTTCAACCATATAGATAGAATAATACCTCAACATCGATAGTGTACTCTGAAATAAAAGAAAAAATCGAATGTAGTTCCACTAACAACTAGTATAGGAGCACAACCTCTAAAAACCTGAAATCTGTATAACCGTGCTCCTATAATTGAATCAGGAATCATAACCGTAATAGATATAATTATCTCAAGTCAATATGTATATATCCTTTATAGATGAACAACATTTGGTAGAATAATCCATAAGAACGATAAGAAAGCCAAAATAATGAAATCCCATATATGAAGCTCCACTAAATTTCTGAGAACACAACTCATACTGAATCATAAAGAGATTAATGGTACCCTAGAGAAAATCAAGAAGAAGATTATCGATCATACGCACTGGAATCAGTTGTGACAGAGGAAACATAAATGCATATATATAATTCAGAGCATTAACCAGTAAAAGAAATATAATACCATCATATAAGTCTTATCGTTGAATCTTCTACCGAACATGATAGAATAGAATGCCAAAGAAAGATAGAGCAATTTTGATCATTAATCAACCAGACCAACAATACTTCTGTCTAACATTTTGGTTAGCTAGCATTCTCAAATAATAAGAATCACATCTGAAAATGAATAGTTGTATATACCTCTGAGGATAAAAGAACATATAGAATACCCAGAAGAGATCATCGTAAGATACTCGACTATAACCGTTGCATTCAAATATATTTACAGTTTGAACACTATCCCACTGACTACTAAAGTCATCGATGATCCGACATTATCCTGTTCCACTAAAGAAACGAATTCAGAAGAAATCCCGGTTAACCCGTTCTTTAGATACCATACCTGAATAAGTCGATTACCCGTGAATAGCCTCCTCGTTCACAACGACGTTTTGTATCTCGAATGATCTTCAGAAAAATCTAATATCTCTCTAGAACTCTCTTTACTTGTTAAACCATTGTCAGCTCTAGCCGCATTATTATTCATTCAGCCACTGAGCTCTTCGACTGCATACTTGTGGTCTTAATCAACAAAATCTTGTAAATTTTGGTGTATAAGACTTTGAGGGTGAAGGGGTGGAGATCGTAAAGCCTCGAAATTTGACTCTAAAAAATACACAAAACATAACATTCCTTATCAACATAACATTATGAAAATTTTCTCTTACCTTTATGAGTTTCTAATCATCCTTAGAAAATTTTTAATTAGACACTTGAATATCGCTTTCAACATTATCGAAATTAGCTTGGTTGGAAAACATCTCTGTCTAAAAATGAAACAAATCTCAGCAAAGTTAGGAGATATCACACTATCATAGGTTATCTAATGGCATGTATTTCTAGACTTCATACATGCTACGTTTTATTCGAGAACCGACTAAATAGTAGCTCTTATACCACTAAATGTAACACCTCTAACCTGTATCCGTTGTTAGAATAAGGTTACGGAGCATTACCATAAAAACTTATCTCAAATCACTCATTTCTAACATTTCATAATCATTGCAAAATCCAATCTAATACATGCATAATGACCCTTTTTCAAGCCCTCGAGGCCTTAGAAACACTTTAGAAAGGATTCGGGACTAAATCAAAAACATTTAGAACTTTATGGAAAAAGATAGAAAAATTCATTCTACCGGGGTCACACGGTCGTGTGGCCAATTTGTGTGACTCACATGGCTGAGACACATGCCCGTGTCTCTAGTTTTGTGGGCATTCGAAGTAGGAACATGTAACAGCCCGATTTTGGGCCAAGTCAGAGCAGTGGTTTCGGGACCACAAATTCGACAAGAAAAAAATTATTTTAATTATATTTTTATGGTCTACAATTTTGCAAAATGATTTCGTAAAAAAATTGTTCAAAAATTTCGACGTTTGGGCACTCAATTTAGCCAAAAGGACTAATTTGTAAAAAGTGCAAAAGTTGAGTTCTACATGTTAGAAGTGTCCAATTGTTATGAAATTTTAAATTGAATGTCCTTAAATGGTAATTAGACCGTTGGTTAACTTGTTGGAAAAAAATGGACAAGAGATAAGTGAAATTGGATATTTTTAAGTTGGGGGCATTTTGGTCATTTAGTAATTAAAAGAATTAAAAAGGCCAAAATAGCAAAAAAATTGTCCATCTTCTCCATGATGAACGGAAATAGCAAGGGGGAAACCATGGTTAGGGTTTTCAAGCTTCCAAGCTCCATAGTAAGTGATTCCAAGCCCCGTTTGTAATTGTGTTTACGTTTTTGAAGTCCCAATAGCTTAATTTAGCTTATTCTAGTAATAATTTAACCTACGGTTTATATTTGGAAAAATAAATTTAGGTGAAATGTGTTTATTTTGATGTTTTATGGTAGAATATGAAGCTTGAAATTGTGTAAAACAATTTTTGCTAAGCGATTTTCAGTGAAAACAAGTGAAACGGCATAATCGATAAAAAATATTATTGTTCATAAGTGCATGTTAGAGCAAGAATTTGATGTTGCTATAGAAGGGAAAAATGTTCAGCATGTTATAGAAAATAAGAAAAAGGAATAAAGTTTAATTTTTGAGCCTAGGGGCAAAATCATAATTTTGCAAAAGTTTAGGGGAAAAAATGTAATTTTTAAGTATGATTTTTGGATCAAATTGATTAATATGAGTGCTAAATAGGTTAAATGTGTTGCTAAAAGCAGTGAAAGGTGAGAAATTTTCCTTGAAAATATGATAGTAAGTTTGTATGTAGATAATATATTGTTTTTGTTAGAGTATGCCCAAAGATCAATCTTGAGATGGTTGTAATAACATACTTGATTTATCATGTTTATTAATATAAGACGTTACCATTATTATTTCAGTTTCTTTTACGTGTGTATAAATAAACTGTTTTATAATAATGTCTTAAGAATAATATGATTATTCTTAAAAGATCCTTAGTCAAGTATTATTGTTGGATAGGACAACGATAATGCATTAAGACTAACATGTAGTTGATTGATGATAAAGAGTTGTCATTGGTATGGAATGTCAGAATCGATGCATGAATATGTGTGTTAGAGAACAACATATTGGACTGACCCATTATGAGTATGTTTCTTGGATTATTATGTAATTGTCACGACATTACTCATAGTGATTAATATGTATATGGTCCTTAGACTTGAGATCATCATAATCCCAAACATCGTGAGTAGTATATTTTGATAAAGTCAAACGTACACCGTAACTGGTTGTTCTATAAAGGCTGATGTTGGATATACCACAATCGATGTAGAAGGATATGGTTGGTCGATATAGAATAAGTCCCTCCTACATAATGGGAGTAATATCTTAGGCCACTTGATTAAGTGAGACTAGAAATGCATTGTCATGCTCAAATAAGTTAATATGAGATGTCATACTTATTTGTATATCGTAGTCTGCTTAAGATATCAAGGAACATGGAATGGACTATACAAGTGTGACTATTCCATGACTTGTGTCCAATCTAGAGATAAAGGACTTAAGGATTATTGCATAAAAGGTTAATCATAAAAAGGTTATGTCGAATCATGATCTCTTGTGACGTAGGTAGCAATGATGCATTGCTAGATGCCACTCATTGTTTGTAACATTAGAATCGTTCTAGTATTATCGTTAGCGTTACGAGAACCTCTGAGGTCACACCTATAGTTGAAATGAACGGAATAAACCATAGTTGGTATTGTTTTTGGGTGTCGCTTGAATTAAATTAATTATAGAATTAATTTAATTCGGTAATCAAATTTCAACACATTATGTACAAGGTTGTTGTACGCATAATGAGGATATGAATTTGGTTAGCATATGAATTCAAATAAATATACGGTTTACCGAAATTATATTATAATTAATGTAACTATAATTTTCAGTTTAAAATATTATTATATTTATTTAATTCCTAAAAACCCTAAAATAAAAGGATATATAGGAATCCCGTTTTTCTTTGTTTTTGGGTCTAGCAGCCGTCAAAGAAAAATCACTTTCCAAACTGTTTTGGGGATTTCTTCCATTCGTAGTGAACTGGGTGGATTACGTAGAGGTCGAAGTCTCGATAGATTACGGCTTGGTTCGACTGTAGATCAGACTACATGTTGTTGAGAAGTTGTTGTCGACTCAGAATAAACATTAGGTAATTTCGTAACATTTTTCACCCCGATTCGTTCCTCACACATGGATCCGTGGTTAGGGTCGCTGATTTTTAAATTTTTCCGCTGCGCCGTAGGGGTGCCGGCGATCCAACAGTTTTATTAATGCTGAAGCGTTTTATTATTTTATTTAAGAAATTTACTATACGTTGAACAAATATTTGATGTAAATTATGAATTAAGATTGGTTAGAGACGAACTATAAAATATTGAAAAGTAAAAATTTCCCGATTGAACCTCAGAATAGAAAATATATGAATGATCGTAATTGGGTCCCGTGTGGTACGAACTAAGTGCAGGCCACTACGTGTACCAGACTGATAGGTCGCATATGTGGCACGGACTGTGTGCAGGCCGCCAATATTCTGTTAAGATACAAGGGTGGCACGGACTATGTGCAGGCCACCGAGAGTCTGTTATGACACAAAGGTGGTACGGACTTTGTGTAGGCCATCGAGAAATCTGGTTTTATTCCGATAAGTTCATCGGGAAAATTGACTAAGTGTAATTGAATGATGAATATATATATATGTGGATTTGAATTGAAGATTGACTTGAAATTGGAAATGAGAAATTGAATTGCTTTGAATATAGTGATAAATTGAATGGATTGTATATGAATTGAAATGAACTATTGGAATGAGATGTGATTAATTCAATGGAATTGAGATAGTGAAAAGTGAAATTATGAAAGAATACATTTTACAACAAAACAATTTAGACAAAGATGGTTGTGTAACTTTGAAAAATCACCAAAAATGGTGGAAATTGAATTAGAGAGTGAATAAGATATGAAATTAAATCTTAATGAGTCTATTTTTACATAAAAGAAACAGAGCAAGCAAAAGATTATACATTTTGAGATATTTGAATTTTAGTGAGGCAGGGTCGGATTGATTTCGGAATCCCCTGTTCTGAATTTGGAAAATAATTAAAAATTATAAAAAATAATTATGAGTTATAATTTATATTCTTAGAATACTTAATTAGTCTATTTTCAATGAAAATAAACAAAAATATCATCTGAATTCTGTACAATGAGATAATTCATTTTTAGTGAAGAGAGGTCAGAGATGTTGAGCACTGAAATAGGGGTAACTTTAATAAATAAACTGTACTAATTGGCCAACCAAAAAATTCTTAAAATTTTATGGTAAGAAGATATATGAGTCTAGTGCCTGGAAAAATTATTGGAACTTAAGTTGAAGCTTTTTAGCTTTGGATAAAATAATTTAGTGACTGTAACCTGACTAGACAACTTATTTGAAGTTGAATGAATAGTGGAACTATAGAGAATGTTATTTTTAAGAATGTTATGTACACTAAGGATGTAGAATGAAAAGGAGGAGGAGGAAAAAATAAAATATACGAATGATTCGTCTATAATTTGCTATATGCTCGTTTATAATCGATAGACGCCGAATTGAATAGTAAATTCGTATCGGTATTGAATTTATTAATAGCGTTGTTGAAATTTTGAATAATATGTTAGTAATAAAAAATAAAGTAAATATCAATATTGAATTGTTTGAGAGTTGAATGGGAATTATTATTGATATGATTTGAATTAAAAGAATTATTGTGGTATTGAAATGCAAATTGGATTGAGAAATTAATTTGAATTGTGAACACGAAGAGTTATGAATTGAATGGAATTGAAATAAAACATTGAATTGTTATTGCTTGTGAATTAGTCATTTTGGTACATAGATAATCTTTGGATGATAATCATGCTTTGTGAAATATCTGTAGTCATAAGGATGATTATAAAGTATCTTGTTATTAGAATCATTTGGTTATGAGATGTTATAAAATTGTGAGATTTAATGGTTGATATGAATTTTAAGGCTAATTTACTAGTCGATTAAAGGAGAAATGAGTTTGTTGATGGTTGCATATACGAAATTTTGGCATATGCTCGAGATATGTAATGTAGTAATATGTGAAATTAATATGAAGAGATTTATGATTGTTATTAGTGTTGATTTTGGCATAATGTGGATTATTCAAGGATGAAATAATGTAATGGATAAATTGAGTATATGAATGAGTTTGTATCGAGTCTGATAGGCTTTATTTATTATGAATACAATATTTCGAGGATAGGTTGCAAAGAATTATAAAAGCACGTTAATAATATCAAAAGTTTTAATTCGGATGAAATTTTGTAACTCAGTTTAATACATATACAAGTGTATGTGTTTTAGTAATGCCTCATACCCTATTCTGGCATGGAATACGGGTAAGGGGTGTTACAGAACACACGATCGTGTCCGTGTAACTCTTTGACTTAGGTCACACGACCAAGTCACATGCCCATGTGCCAGGCCGTGTAACTTTTGAAATGAAACCTTTAAAAAATCTACAGGGGATACACGACCGTTTCGCGCGACTGTCTGTCACACACGGCTGAGACAAGTGCCCGTGTCTTAGGCTGTGTGGACAAGAAATATGCCAAATTCAAGCAATTTCTTTCACCCAATTCAAGCACACCCTTACATGTCATTTGCACCTATATTCAAGTATTCAAAATGTACCTAATAAATGCATATTGAAGCTAAATCATTATTGTATTTGTTTATACAACCAATATGCCCAAAAGACACCTCAATCACAACAACCAAAAATATACATGTTTGGCATAAATAAATTATACTGACCACAAATCATCATGCAAAGATATAACATAATTGACCATATATCACACCTCAACAAAATATATCAAATTGATCATTACAAACATATATCTACTCGACCGTTTCAACATCAACCATAAAAGCACCAAAATACCTAAACATCTGCATTTTAACCATTTATCAATTGACTTGTTTTTATATCAAAACATATCAAAATGACCTTACCATTGGGACAACTTCTCACATTGCATCAAAACCATTTAAATTTCATCATTCTAGTAATTTCCTATTGGTTCCAACAACCAATATATATACATACCAAATTAGGTCAAATGGTCATAATTCAACCAAACTTATTTGATCATAATACACCAACCATTAAGCATCAAAGGGCCAAAAGCATACCAACCATCAAGGCATCAAAATAACATAAGTTTCAAAAATTCAAAGAAACATTACATGCCAATATCACACACAAGCATACCAATTTGGCCATCCAAAACATATCATCACTAACCATTTCAACATTAGCCATTGTAATACCCAATTTTAGCCCGGGCCCGCAATTAAAATAGAGCAAAAAAATAAAAAAAGAGTCCAATTTGTTTTAATTCATGTATTGTTTTAAACTTCATCCATATACATACTATTTATTTTGAATTATACATATTACTTATTATTATTTTTTCTATATAATGTATATTCTAATTTTTCTTCATACTTCATTTGCTTAAATATTTTGTATATTGTGTTTTATTAGTTGTTTTAAACAATTTATTTAATTATTTATTTCAATTCATTTCATGTATTCATTTTATCTTAAATTGATTTGCATAATATATTTTTTTAGCCTTTACTTACTTCATGTTGTTTTATTTATGTACCCTTTTTTGGAATTAAGTTTGTTTTATATATTATTTGAGTTCGATAATTATTATGTGTGTTTGGGTTTTGTACGCGCATATTGTTTAGTATTCTGCCCATGTATATTATTCCATGTTCATACATTTGCTTTTCAGTTTCGAACATTCCATCATAGTTAAAATTTCCAATTTATTTGCCAAAATTTGATTATTTCATTTCTTTTCATGTCGAATAAATCAAATTTATATCATTGTTAATATTTCATTAAACCTTCGCTTTGATCCAATTTCGTAAAAAAGGGAAAATGAAGTTTGCAATATGTCGTCTTTGGAACGATGAGAAATCGTGCTCTAACTTACTGGGTTTCGATTTTCTCATCAAATTAAAATGACTAAACATTTTAGTTTTCAAATGCACAAAGTTTCAATAAAGATTTTTAAAAGGTTAGTTTATGCTCGGGAATTCAAACTTTGCATCCTAACTTACGGGATACAACATCTTGTTGCCTCGGGATGAGAAATCCTTTTACATTCGTTCAAATCTATCCAAGCATTGTTTTAAAATATGGCATTAATAAAAGGGGGAATCGTTTCTAAACTTTTCAAATTTTCGACATTCGACTTTGAGACATTGATTAATCAATTAGGTACCAATTTTTGGGTGTTACGAGGGTGCTAATCCTTCCTCGTGCGTAACCGACTCCCGAGCCCATTTTCTTGAATTTTGTAGACCAAAATCATTATTTTAATATATCAAAATGTTTTATTAAAATAATTAATCTCAAGGTGACCCGATCACACCTTGAAAAGATATTGGTGGCGACTCCATTTTTGTTTTAAAAGTCGACCCCGGTTTTCAAAATAAAAATGGTTTCGACAGCTTGGCAACTCTATTGGGGACTGGTTAGAGAGTCGAGCCGTAAATTGATTAATTTTTGTCGTTTGGTCGAGAAATCACAATTTGTTTTAAAACCACGATTCCCCCTTATGCATTATTTTCATGATTTTGATCATAATATATTTGTTTGGTTGGTCCAAATATGTTAATATGAATTTGCATTTTGCATTGCATAGGTTGGTACATTTTACCCCTCTAAGTGAGAGTGAGAAACTAGTCCTTCGTGAGGTTTTCACCTCCGTGCAGGATAGTGGATCGCTTTCGAGATACATCCATACCTATGTCTTCGTGAGATTTTCATCTCCGTGCAGCCATAGGGAAATGTATTCCCCTAAACTGAACTCGGTTCATATGAGCCTATAATGGGTGAGGATTGAGGAATCTGCTAGTTCGGGTACCTTTTCCCTAGAAGCCAAACCTCATATAGTGAACTTTAGGAACATGCCCTAGGTAGAACTACGCCAAACCTTAGTAGATACCCGAATAAGTGTTTTATTGTTTCTTGATTGTACTAACTTGTTGTGTTTCGTTTTGACTGCACGGCATTTTGACTGCATGACATTTCATCTTAAAAAAAAAGGGTGTTGATTCAAGTTTGATTACTAAATTAGAGAGCTTGTCATGGAAAATGAATTTCTTGATAAAGTGGAAGAAATAAGGCTGCCCGAATATATTCCAAGAAACACAACAAAAGAAGGGTGATGAGGAGTATGCGACTTTACTGCTTTGCCCAAAGATTCAAGTTGACAAAGATTATTCAGGAGTCGTCAAACGTCCTAACCTTTTTAAAGAAGCTAATAAGCATGAGTGAGCAAGGAGTCGCGATTAGGATCAAGCAAAAATGAGCTAGTAGTGGCATCCATTGGAAATTTGCGAGATTTATTTTAAAACATCTGGATGAAGAAAAAGATTAATATAGCCTCTTGGAGTATGAGGGCGAGGCCGTACATGCATCCGTTTTATGTAAAGAAATTTGTTTTCTAGTAAAGTTTTCTAAATGGAATTGAATTGGAATCAACATCTTTTTGCATTCATGTCATGCATTTGTATCGCATCATATGCATTAAAGACTATTAAAAGATCCTAATTGATTAAAATCATTCCTCGGTTAGTTTGGAAACCAACCTACTAACCAAACACCGTTGCAGTACCTAAGCAAAAAACAAAAGACATGGACCAAAGATTTGAAAAACTTGGACAACTTCGAAGGGAGAGGCAAGACCAACTACAGCTACAAAAGCAAGAGTAGTTAGCTAAGATCCGATAAGAGATGATGGACAATAAAGAGATGGAATTTTGTGAAGAGGTAAAAAAAAAAGTTCACATCAATGCCATACATGAAAACAATTGGAAAAGGGACCTTGTTAGATATTCACCCTTATAAACTTGGGAGTGTTCTAAATAATTGGACTGTGAAAGAAATCTCTGTAGTATTTAGAGCTTACTCAGAGTAATATTCAGAACACACTTGTTGCTTTTAGCCTAAAGGCAATAAGAACTCCTTTATGGAATAGGCTCATGTCTAAATGTCATTATTTTAATGAAGTACATCTTTGCAATCCTTTTGAGAAAATATTCTTTCATTCTTTCCATACGAGTAATTATTTTTTATTCTTTCATTTTTTTGGATTTTCGTCCACACCATTCTTTTATTCATTCATAATCATATAGTACAAATAAGTATTCATAAATTCATACATTCTTTGTATATTCCTTGGTACCTAATATAGGTCCTTAGATATCAATGACATGAGTAACTCTGTTACAGACTTAGAATCTCCTTTTGAGCGAGGCATGTGTTTAGAGGGATCTCATGACTTTGAAGATGACTGGACTTGTTGAGGATGGTAGAACAAGAGGATAGACAGATCCTACTTCACAAGGAATCGTTAGAAATTGTGAGCTCAGTGAACATTGGAATTAACATTACTGCAAAGACGAAGCAAAACCTCATTAAGTTACCTCAAGAGTTCAAAGATGTCTTCGCATGGTCATAACAGGATATGCCCGGGTTAAGCACTGACACTGTAATCTGAACAACATCACGATATAAGAAATTCACAGTATGTTCAAGATTAACATCATGAACGATGCAGTGAAAATTATTTGTCAGGGCAACGCCTTTTTGTTTAACCTATCATAGCTTTGCCCATTGAACTCGAGTTTCTATCTCTTCGAATTTTGGTTGGATTTCATCCTAATTGAAGAGGAAGGTCCAAAGTTTTTTCGTCATAGTTAAATTTCACCCTAGAAGGCTCTGTGAAAGAAACCTGATACCAACGAAGATCTTTCGCATACAAAATGAAAATGGAAGATCTTATGTGAAAGACTCTATCTGGAAAAACATTGATTCTGATCGAAAAGAATAACTAGGACCTACCTAATCCTACGAGTTTAGATTCAATCACAAAAAAAATCAAAATAAAAAAAATGAAAATGATGGAAAAAGAAAAAGAAAAAGGAGAGGCCAAGGCGAAAACCCGCAAAGGGCACTTTGTGACCAAATGTAGATTTGAGTTGAAAACCCGAAAAGGGCAACTCAAATTTTTGAGCAAAATGGGGCATGGACGTCATCATCATCGAAGGCTTCTAATGGGCATTGCTTCATTTTTAAGATCATTAATTCCTTCACTAAATGGGTAAAGGCTGCTTCATACGCCAATGTCGTCATATGCCGATATAGAGTTCCAGAGAAGATTGTATTGGAAAATGCATTGAACTTGAATGATAGCACGATAGCTGATGTCTATAATTAATTTAAAATCAGGCATCGTGATTCATCACTATATCGCCCAAAAATGAATATTAAGAAGATTGTGAAAAATGGTTGAGACTTACAAGGGTTGGCATGAGAAATTACCATTTGCCCTCCTTGCTTATCGAACATCTATCAACACTTCCACCGGGACAACACCTTTTTCTTTGGTTTACGGAATGGAAGCAGTTTTACCTATTGAGGTTGAAATCCCTTCTCTCCATGTATTGGCAGAGTTAAAGTTGGATAAAGCAGAATGGGTCAAATCTCGATACGATCAGTTGAACTTAATAGAGGGAAAAAGGCTAAAAGCTATGCAGCACGGTCAGATGTATCAAAGGCGAATGATGCGAGCCTACAACAAAAAGGTTCATCCAAGAGAATTCCATGAGGGGGACCTAGTGTTGAAAAAGATCCTTCCTATACAAAAGGATTTTAGAGGAAAATGGAAGCCAAATTGGGAAGGCCCATATGTTGTAAAGAAGGCCTTTTTCGGAGGAGTTTTAATCTTGAGTGAGATGGATGGTAAAAACTTGCCAAACCCTGTAAACTCGGATGCAGTCAATAGGTACATTGCCTAAAAAGAGGAGAGATCAAGGTGAAAACCCATAAATGGCGCTTTGAATCCTAAAGAAAGACTAAGGTGAAGGGTGCTTTGAGTCTAAAAAAAAAAAGAGAGGCTAAGGTGAAAACCCACAAAGGGCGCCTTAGATCAAAGGTGATTTGAGTTGAAAACCCGAAAAGAGCGGCTCAAATTTTGATCAGAATAGGGCATGGGGTGAACAGAGTTACTCAAATGTTGATCAAAATGGGGCATGCAGTGATCTTGCTATGCCTGAATCAGCAGGAAAGGTTATGCGACATCTTGGGGCATCGACAGAGTACTGTAGATCTCCTAAACACATGTCAAACTCAGAATGGTCTTCAGGAAGTTTGTACAGAGAAGTTCAAGCTGCGATATCTAAGGCACATAGTCTTTATACTATTTATATTTGCTTATTCTTGGAATACTTCATTCCTTTTCAAGATACAAGTCAATTCCTCTTTTATTCTCAATATTCTTGATAGTTTATTCATTACAAGCTATGCTCTCAAATCAATTCTATTTTATCCATCGTTTTGTTCTTTTTGCAAGCATGTTGCATTAGAATAATGATTAATGGACTAATAAAACTTTCACAATGGAAGTTTTGCATATTACTCTAGAAGTTTCTAAATAATACGGGAACCTGAAATAGGACTATTGTTTAGAACGCACCAAGTTTAAAGGTTGACAATCTGAGAAGGAAGAGTCTAAATTAAGACATTCTCTTTGGATTTTTTTGTCAAAAACATTGATTGAACAAAATGACAAGATGTCAGGTTGGTGACGAGGCTTAAATGAACAAGCAAGCAATAATCACCAAGCAATAGAAAGGGGTTTCCTTGGAGAAAAGAATCCTTCATTTGTGCATAAGCATTTGGTATGACACCCCGGGAGTGGTGTAAAGAACCAAAGAGTTTCACATTCTGTATCCTTGAATTACGATGGAGAGGATGGAGAAAAAGCAAAATTTTCTACCCTTGGGTCACAGCGGGAGAAAGATGATACAAATTTTGCATCCCAGTGGATTGAACTTTGAAGTTCACAGTGGGGGCAATCTGACTAAGTGTTTCTTCAGAAAAGACAGCTGAGTAAGAAGGCATTGTAGCACGTTAGTGATAAAACCTTAATAAACTTTGAGTAACGGTAACCTAAGCCGGATCATTCTTGAAAAAATAAAATTATGCATTCATTCAAATGTCATTCATACACATCTAGTTAGGAGCATTTGATTCATTCTGATCATGCGATCCTAATCACTAGGCATAATCAGGATCATAAAATGAATTACACAGGTCATGTTCCCCAGAGAACAAACTGGTGAAACTATAAGCCTTGCCCCCCTAAGTTTACAGTGGAGCAGACTAAAGATAGTAGATCTTGCCTTCCTGCACTGGCAATGAAGCATATCGAAGACACTAGCCTTGCCTCCCTGAGTTTGCGGTGGAGTAGACTAAAGATAGTAGATCTTGCCTTCCTGTACTGGCAGCGAAGCAGATCGAAGACACTAGCCTTGCCTCCCTGAGTTTATGGCAGAGCAAACTGAAGATAGCAGATCTTGTCTTCCTGTATTGGCAACGAAGTAGATCGAAGACACCAGCCTTGCCTCCTTGAGTTCGCAGTGGAGCAGACTGAAAATAGAAAATATTGTCTTCCTGTACTAGCAGTGAAGTAGATCGAAAACACCAACCTTGCCTCATTGAGTTTGTAGTGGAGTAGGTAGAAAATTGTAGATCCTGTCTCCCTAAGCAGTAGTGCAGCAGATCAAAGACGACGAATCTTATCTTCCCAAGGTAGTAGGGAAGCAGATTTAAGCCACCAGTCTCATCTCCCTGAAGTTACAGCGGAGCAGATTGAAGACAATAATTCTATCTCCCTGAAGTTGCAGTGGAGCAGATTAAAATGCTAGATCTTATCTCTCTAAAGTTGTAGTAGAGCAGATCACATCCAATCTTACCTCCCTAAAGTTGCAGTGGGGCAGACTAAAGACGGCGAATCTTATCTCCCTGAAGTTGCAGTGGAGCAGATTGAAGCCAATAATCTTATATCCCTAAAGTTGCAGTGGAGCAGATTAAATTGCTAGATTTTATCTCTCTAAAGTTACAGTAGAGCAAATCGCATCCAGTCTTATCTCCCTGAAGTTGCAGTAGAGCAGACTGAATAAACCAATCTTATCTCCTTGAAGTTGCAGTGGAGCAGATTAAAACTAATAATCTTATCTCTCTGAAGTTGCAGTGAATTGGATTAGAATGATGGATCTTATCTCTCTGAAGTTGCAGTAGAGCAGATCGCTACAAGTCTTATCTCCTCGAAGTTGTAGTGGAGCAGACTGAAGATAACAAATTTTGTTCTCTTGAAAAGCTACGGGTTACAAATCCTATATCCCTAATGTTGCAGTGAAGTAGATCGAAGCACCAATTCTTATACCTCTGAAGATGCAGTAGGTTGGAATGAGGCTGCTTGAGGAACAAGCGCACCAAAGTCCAGCACGACCGGGCAAAATTGGTCATTTCTAAAGTCTTTGCTCTGTTCTCGTTACACGATAACGAGCAAAAAGGGGCAGCTGTAATACCCAATACCAAACAAATAAAAAAAGAGTCCAAATTACAAAAGGCCCGCATGACCCAATAATACCAAACCAAACCCAACTAAACCAAATACCCAATTCACCAAAACCCTAAAATCTAACAGCTTCCAGTACAGCCCCAGCCACCGCACCTCCACGTATGTCGCCTGCAATAGTCCAATAGCAACAAAAACACAATATAAAAATAGAGATAAATATAAAATAAGTTATATTTCTGGGCTATAAACCGAGCCACATTTTCTATTTTAAAGAAAAAGAGGGTATTCATAAAAAAAAGAGGAAACCAGTGTAAAGGGAGGGAAAAAGAAATCAAAAAGTTTTAAAGAAGGTGATTCTTTCACTTTTTCTTCTGTATTTTTTTCATTACATTTTTCCTTTTATGTTTTTTATTAATCTTATATGAAAAAGAAAAGAAGAGTTAGGAGATGAGAAATCTACCTGGCTCTGCCTACTCCGTCGCAATCGGAGTTGGGCAAAGCTTCAGATTGTTGAAGCGGCAGAGGGCAGAGAGGGTTTAGTTTTTTTTCCCTGATAGTTAATGTAAATAAAAAGTGTTCTGATTTTAAGGTTTTAAGTGGCTTTTATATTGTGCATAAAACGACACCGTTTAGGGCCTATTTTAGTGGCTCTAAAACGGTGTCGTATTGGCCGTTTAGCCTCAGTAACCCGCGCGGTGACCTGACCCGGGGAAGGATCTGCGTGTTTTGTATCGCTTCGAAAAATTGCACAGACAGTCCCTTTTCTTTCGCAGTGCATTTCAAATCGATTCTTTTATTTCATTTAAATTTGGCCACGCTTTTTAGGTTTCATTCCAATATTTCCCATTCCGTCCCAATGTTATCCACACGTCATATTTTGGCCCTCTTTTTTGTTTTATTCTCATTTTTTTCCTTTTAATTTTGCTTTAAATTCAATTTAATCCTCATTAGTTCGATTTAATTTACTTGTGTTTTATTTATTTAAGTATCGATTATTATGCTATATTTTTTAAATTTTAAATCTGATATTATTTGAATGTTTATACTTATTATTATTAAATTAATCATTAATATTATCTAAGTGTATTGTATATTATTATTTTAGATTTATCATGTTTTATTATTTGTAATTTATCAATATTATTATTTTAAATTCATCGTTAACATTATTTTAAATTTATCATGTATATCTATTTCAAATTTATCATTAATATTTTTAAATTTATTATATACTATTATTTTGGATTTATCACGTCGATTATTCTAGAATTATCATCAAAATTTTTAAATTTTATATGTATTATTATTTCAAATTTATTATATATTATTTAGTGTAAATTATCCAATTCATTTCAAATTGTAGATATTATTTGTATTAAATTGTACATTCATATATATTATTTATTTTAATTCATGTATTGTTTAACTTCATCCGTATACATACTATTTATTTTGAATTATACATATTACTTTTTATTATTATTATTTTTCTATATAATATATATTCTAATTTTTCTTCATACTTCATTTGCTTAAATATTTTTGTATATTGTGTTTTATTAGTTGTTTTAAACAATTTATTCAATGATTTATTTCAATTCATTTCATGTATTCATTTTATCTTAAATTGATTTGCATAATAGATTTTTTTAGCCTATTACTTACTTCATGTTGTTTTATTTATGTACCCTTTCTTTGGAATTAAGTTTGTTTTATATATTATTTGAGTTCGATAATTATGTGTGTTTGGGGTTTGTACACGCATATTGTTTAGTATTCTGCCCATGTATATTATTCCATGTTCATACATTTGCTTTTCAGTTCCGAACATTACATCATAGTTAAAATTTCTGATTTATTAGCCAAATTTTGATTATTTCATTTCTTTTCATGTTGAATAAATCAAATTTATATCATTGTTAATATTGCATTAAACCTTCGCTTTGATCCAATTTCGTAAAAAAGGGAAAATGAAGTTTGCAATATGTTGTCTTTAGAACGACGAGAAATCGTGCTCTAACTTACGGGGTTTCGATTTTCTCATCGAACTAAAACGACTAAACATTTTAGTTTTCAAATGCACAGAGTTTCAATAAAGATTTTTAAAAGGTTAGTTTATGCTCGGGAATTCTAACGTTGCATCCTAACTTACGGGATACGACATCTTGTTGCCTTGGGATGAGAAATCCTTTTACATTCGTTCAAATCTATCCAAGCATTGTTTTAAAATATGGCATTAATAAAAAGGGGAATCATTTCTTAACTTTTCAAATTTTCGACATTCGACTTTTAGACATTGATTAATCAACTAGGTACCAATTTTTGGGCGTTATGAGGGTGCTAATCCTTCCTCTTGTGTAACCGACTCCCGAGCCCATTTTCTCGAATTTTGTAGACCAAAATCATTATTTTAATAAATTATAGTATTTTATTAAAATGATTAATCTCAAGGTGACCCGATCACATCTCGAAAAAAGATTGGTGGCGACTCCATTTTTTTTTAAAGTCGACCCCGTTTTTCAAAAAAAAATTGTTTCGACAGCCATCAGGTCCAAAAATGCCAAAATGTCATCAATCATAAAACCATATTTACAAGCCAAACATAGTGGCCATATCATCAAGAACAAAACACCTATACATGCCATTATAACCGGGACCAAAGCATAAAATTCTACCGATAAAAGCGAAGGATAGTGTGATGGATCTTCGATTAGATTCCAACCCGATCGTGCTTCCGATAATCTGTAAGGTAAAGGAAAATAAATATGTAAGCAATGTATGCTTAGTAAGCTCCTATAAACTTTAAGCATAAAATTTCATTTCGATAATAAACTTAGTAGAATAGACATAACCCTATTCAAATGCCAGAATTCATAAATCTATATGATTATCGACTCACAAATGAGTAAATTTATTGATGTCACATATGTTTATAATTCATAACATGAAAGGATTTTATGGGACATAATGTATAACCATCAATCTTTCTATAAAATTATACACCTTTCAATTTAGTTACTTTCCTTCCATTCCCAATGCTTATCATAAGCTTTAACAACATTATTAATTCTCAAATTAATGTATTTTTCCATAATATAGGTATATTTATCCATAGCACAAGCAGTTCACTCACATATAAATACATCATGTATCACATTAAACCTTTTATAACATCATAATACATCCTAATTATGTACTTACCGTGTCATTCCCTTTTCTTACCCATTTCATATACATAGTACAAGCATAATCATAAACACCAGTCACATCCACAAACTTGGTATAAGCCTAAGTACATCAACAACACGTGTTAGTTCATTTAGACATGATTCATATGAATTTGACATGAATAAATATTGTACTTGAGCATAATTCAATTGGATCTATCATCCATCTCAACGTAACATATTTTCCATGTAGTTCACCATTTTGAAGTCTTTCATACATGCATGTCTTGGTTCATATAAAACACTTATCATATCCTTGTAAATTCATGCCCGTTGAACCAAATAGAATACCGTTGGATATAAAGGATAACTCACATGAAGTGTGCTAATCATATAATCCTAGTCTGTCCTTTCCTGTACATATATGCTCACATGAGCTATGAAATGAATATGCTCACAAAAACTGTGAAATGGGCCTGCTCACATGAGCTGTGGGTCAGAACATAGCTACACGATGCTGTTCACACGAGCTGTGGAGTATCCGCAATACATGTCGGACCTAAACTATCGGTAGGACATTCAAGACGAGCACCCGAAACATGTAAACCCTAATCACATGTCATTCATATCCTATAAATTCCTAATATTCAAACGAGTCTCGATAGTCATTGTACATCGTTGGACTTACGTCGTTTCAGAACAGGATAAATTGTATAATAACATATATATATTGATTCATTTTCAATAAAATCATATATTAATATCCAATTTAATCAAAATTATACACAATACAGCTCATACGAACCTACTTGGAAAAATTATAAAAATGTCAAAGTATAGGGGCATTTTGGTAATTTTCCAATATCCTCGATTTTCCACCTGATCTTGAACTAAATTAATAATTTCACTAAATTTATTAATTAGATAGTAAAACAATTTATTTTATAAACTTTAGTCTTTTTGACATTTTACAAAATTGCCCCAAATATTTTACTTTTATTCAATTTAGTCCCTAAGCCTAAAACATGCAAATTAACCATTTTTACCCAAAATTGATCCTATCCAAATACTTATGGCATCAAATACAGCCCATTATTGCAAAAATTTCACATCAAATTCTTGTATTTTTACTATTTCAACAATTTAGTCCCTAATCGATAAATTCACCAAAAATCACTTAATAAAATACTTTTAAATAACAACTAATATCTCAAATTCAACATTGAACATATAAAGTCACAATATTCATCAATGCCAACATTCAAAATCTTTAATAGGTTCAAAATCAAAGGTACGAGCTAGCTTGACCTAGTTTCAAAAATCTAAAAATCATTAAAAATAGGGCTACACTGACATACTATGCTAGCTTTTCAAGTTGCCGAAATTCCAATGTTAAAAATGGATTCTTTCTCCATTAACAATTGGTGAAGAAGAAAATGTAAAATATGATTAAAAAATTTTGGTTTTATTTATTTTAATTTAATTTATCAAATTACCATTTTAACCTTGGTTAATAAATAAATCACCAATTTCATACCCATAATTGTCCACTAACTCCTTGAATGGTCTAATTACCAATTAAGTCTTTTTTTCCTTTATTCAATTAACCATTTCATCACTTAAATCAAATAGTGATCACATTTTACATCTTTTACGATTTAGTCCTTTTAATTAATTAACTATTGAAACGTTAAAATTTTTCAATGAAACTGTAATACCACCTCAATGACACTCCGTAAATATTTATAAAAATATTTATGGCTCGGTTTATATAAACGAAGTCTTGATACCTCCTTGTCTATCTCACTTGACTTAGGGTCTAACAACTTGAACTTAATAAATCGCTTAAATAACATAAATTATCAAATGAAAAACCTTTTTTTAAAATCACATCTGACTCATAAATATTAAATAATAATATTTATGAATTTACTCGTCGAATTTAGTGGCCCCGAAACCACTATTTTCGACACTACTGAAAAATGGGTTGTTACTTTCATGGATTATAATTAACTAAATATTAACACACTAACACATGTTATTGAGAAGATTAAGCAACAAACAAGTAAAATAGCAGAAGAAACTGAGAAGATGAACACATAAATTTAATGTGGAAAAACCCCTCCAAAGAGGATAAAAAACCACGGGTAAAGATAATTTTACTATAATGGAAAAAGAAGGAAGAGTACAAATGATGGAGATAAAACTAAACCCCGAAAACCCGAAAAGCAAACAACCCTCAAAACGTAAACACAAAATTCTCTGAATGTGTTATGAGTTCTAATCTAATGGGTATTTTTCTAAGATTGTAAAAGAGCCTATTTATAGGCTAAATTAGTAAGTCAAACAAACTATACTAATAAATGTTAAATATATTATACTAATAAATACTAAATCTTCTAGAAAGAAAATATATTTTTGTTTAACTTAACTTGCAAGCGATCTCTTAGAATTTAGGTCACACAACTCTAACAATCTCCACCTTGACACGAATTCTTTCAACGCCATCTTTGCCAAAACCCGCCACGGGCCTATCTTGAACTATGCAGGGAATTAACTGAGTCGAATCTATGCTTAGAAGCTGAAGACTTCTAGCCTTCGAATTATGGACTGCCAAATCAATACTAACCCGGGTCTAGTTTTCACGAATACAGTGCCCTAACTTTTCAAAACCTGCATCCAAAAGAGAACCTCTCTTCAACGAAACGGTCATACCTTTTTCCCTCTTATGACCAAGTTGCCTCCGCTCCAAACGAGTTGACTTTGTCTCTGTAATGGACGGGGGACGTCCGATTTCACCGATCGACTTTGTCTCTGTAATGGACGGGGGACGTCCGATTTCACCGATCGCTGTAGAACCTTCTAGAATATAAAGACTGTCAGTTCTTTTACCTTTTAACAAAACGAGAGCTCCACGAGATACTTTAATGTCGCTCGACTCAATGTTGATTTTGCATCCTTTCAAGTCTAAAATACTCAAGGAGATGAGATTCTTTCATAAATCAGGTACATACCTGACATCTGAGAGTGTCTTAATCGTCCCATCGTGTATCCTAATTTTAACAGTACCAATACCAATTATCTTACTAGATGAATCGTTTCCCATGTGCACAACTCCACCTTCAACTGAACTGTATGTGGAGAACCATTCTCTATTAGGACACATGTGGAAAGAACATCCTGAATCTAGGATCCACTCAGATGTAAGCTTGGAGTTATCGCTCGTTGACACTAACAAGAAATCATCACCACCTTCATTGACCAAATTAGCACCAACTACATCTTCCTCGTTACTCTCAGCAGCTCTTTTATTTCACAGTTTATAACAATCTGCTTTGACATGACCTAACTTTTTACAATAGCGACACCTTTTGTCTCGTTTCTTTGATGCTACCAAAACGGAAGCTTGCCTATCTGCTTTGCTATTCAAACCAAACTCATTGTGAGTTTGTCTCTACTCAACAAATGACCCTTCACATCTTCGAACAAGAGTTTGTCTCTGCCATAAATCAAGGTCTCCCTGAAAGACTTGTATGAAGAGGGTAAAGAGCACAATAATAGCATAGCTTGATCTTCATCGTCAATATGAACCTCAACGTTCTTTAAATAATTTTAAAGAGTAATGAATTGACTGATGTGATCTCTAAGAAGCTCACCTTTGTTCATGCGAAACGTAAATAGACGATGTTTCAACACTAAACGATTAGTCAAAGACTTAGTTGCATAAAGAGTTTCTAACCTTTTCCACAAAGCAAATGAGATCTTCTCCATCAATACCTCCTGCAATACTATATTCATGAGGCACAACTAGATTGCAGACAAGGCCTTTTCATCAACCTTTTCCCATTCTGTTTGATTTAGATTTTCAGGCTTTTTCCCGTAACAACCTTTTTCAAGCCGTTTTGAACTAGAATTGCCATCATCCGAACTTGCCACAGATTGAAATTTGTCTCACCATCGAACTTCTCAATTTCAAACCTTGTTGCTGTCATCTCTGAACAGGCTAATCTATGAAAATTGAACTAGCTCTGATACCACTTTTTAGGATCATCCCGATTAAGCAACAAACAAGTAAAATATCAGAAGAAATTGAGAAGATGAACACACAAATTTAACGTGGAAAAACCCCTCCAAAGAGAATAAAAAACCATGGGCAAAGATAATTTTACTATAATGGAAAAAGAATGAAGAGTACAAAAGATGGAGATAAAACTAAACCCCGAAAAATAAAGAACCCTAAAAACAGAAACACAAAATTCTCTGAATGTGTTATGAGTTCTAATTTAATGGGTATTTTTCTAATATTGTAAAAGAGCCTATTTATAGGCTAAATTAGTAAGTCAAATAAACTATACTAATAAATGTTAAATATATTATACTAATAAATACTAAATCTTCTAGAAAGAAAATATATTTTTGTTTAACTTGACTTGCAAGCAATCTCTTAGAATTTGGGTCACACAACTCTAACATAAACATATATGCTTTTCATGTATCTATTAGTAACTTGGTGCACCTAACACATTATCACCTATTCGAATTGTAATAAAATAATCTAAATAGTGTAAAAGTGAACAAACTAAAATCAATTGCTATAGAATTAAATTTACAATTTGCAATTTACAATTTACAATAAAACAATTCACTTGTATTGCTACAAGCTCATGCCCAAAAACACACACACAAAAACAATGAAAATAAACAAAAATAACTAATAAATACATAAAAATTTGAAAAAAATTATGAGTTAATCCCCACACTTTATTTGGCACATTGTCCCTAATGTGCGTCCTAAAGATAGAAGAAGAAACTACCTAGTTTTATCGTTGAAGATCGTCAAATGTGGTCGGGTGGTCCTCTTCGTACAAGTTTAGATCCGAGATGTAGTACCACATGTCGTACGAGGTTCCTACATAGAAATTAGCTAAAAGAAAACTAAAACACAAAAAAAAACTAAATAATGTTTAAATTTAATAAAATCATCCAAAATAAAAATTACAAGTCCTAAAAAATATTAAGAGTTCAGAAGTTTATAATCAAAATCGAGATCTAGCTGATTCTTCTCAATCATCGACTCCTTCTCTCGACCTATGTCTGGTGTAGCGAACCTCACATTTGTAGAACTAGTAGGGCTTGTGCGGCTTGGATCTTAACTGCTTTGGCAGATGGTTGCTCCGGTTAAAACATCTCGTCGAAGTCGTCACCAATGGTTGGCTCTTCTTCTTCTTCTTCATTGTTGATGCTTTCTTCCTCCTGCTCCCATTCCTCATTGGCTTGTGGCATGGGTGGGTACTGATTCAGTGGTGGGTCGAAGATGGGAATCCCTTGGACGTTTTCCTTTGTCTTCCTTTTCAATGATAGCCGAACATCCATCTTTTTCTTTCGTTTCTCATTCCAATCTTGGATGTACTTGCAATTGAGCTTGACATACTGGGTATAGATGGAGTTCCCGCGGATGGTCTTAGTTGGCTTAACGAACTACTCAGTTGTTGACATTGGGACCTTGGCCATTTTGTATAAGGCAGTCACTAGGTGTAGAAAAATGATCCTGACCTTCTTGCTACTGATGCAAGTGAACATTACTTTGTAGATCCATTTTCCAATGCAGACTTGTCTAGGCTGAAAAGTACTATAAAGTAGAACAATTTGAAAAGTGTTAACGATAGACATGTTAAGGGTAGGAGAAATTCGTATGAAGATAAAATGTATCAACATTTTGGCAACCAGAAATGTTATTGCCTAATTGAACCAAAAAAAGGGATATTAGTGCTCGGTTAACGTTCCAATCGCCTCTCCCCTCAGATAAATACATAACAATCATGTCCATATCTATGTCTCTAAAATAATCGATATCTAGCACATCTAACGCATCAGAGACATAGAATAGGGCATTATAAAAATTACAAATTTCCTCAAGAGTGCATAGGACCTACTTACCATTGAGTCGATCGCTGACTCTTTCTATGTAAGGCAAAAGTTAGTCCATTGATTGACTCAAATTAGTTCCCAAATTTCATAGTTCAAGTAGAACGACGTGTAACACACCTAAACCATCTTCGTTTTTAGATTAGAGTTACGAAGTATTACGATGCATATTAGATACAAATAACATCATTAAAACATACACTTAATAATTTACAAATTAATAATTTAAATCAAACAATATTCTTATGATACAAACATTTATGAGTCTTATATTGAGTATACGAGAACTAAAAATGACTTTGGAATCAATCAGGGATCAATTTGGATCAGAATAGAAAATATGAAAATTTTGAAAACATAAAATATGACAAGGCCTAGGCCGTGTGTCGAACGACGAAAATGTGCAAGTGTACACAATCGCAACAAGTAATAAAGTGACAAGTAAATGTTGAGTTATCGTACCTACAGAGACTGTGCAAAGAAATATTTATGAAATATTTTAACAAGTTGGTGGTGAAATTTTGATTATTTTAAAGGGGTTTAATTAAGATTAAGAATTAAACCAAGTAAAATAAAATAAAAATAACAATTTCTAGTGCATGATTTGAAAACAAGTTCTAATCAATATGACATAAATGTGCTAGATCAATTGCATTCATTAACTTAACATTATCAGAGCCATGTTCATGTTTGTTACAACTTTAATTCACAACAACTTGAAAATTTGCTAACTTATGAACATACTTAACTACAAAAATCCATTTATCTATTGACTATATCTCTATGTCAATTGAACCGATTAAACAAATTTTAATAAGCAAATGTGTTAATGCACATACATACTTATGAAAGTAAAATAATCTCTTGTACATATCTCTATGCCAATTCAAACAATTAATTAATTTTATAAGCTTGTTGGATAGTTTTGGGCTGCCATTTCTCTCGTTGGATAAGTATTCTTTTATTAGCATAATCGAACCACTTTCTCCTTCAGGCTTTATATTAATTTTTGACCCAATTAGCCTTGGATAAAAATTAAATATAAATTGCATATAAAACGAATCATTTGGACCATCCTTGAATGGAAAAATATTTAATCCTGCCCTTGGTTTACTAGATGTAAAAATTCCCCAACGATTCAAGCCTTTTGAGGTGTCTACCGAGCCAATTTTCACTTTTTGTGCGAAACTATTAAAAATAAACCAAATTTGTGAAAATTTATTATAAAAATAATTAAAATTCAATATGTTAATAATTTAAATGCAAATTAGTTTTTTTATAATTAAAGTATGAATTTTGACCAAATTTACTATGAAACTGCATGAATTAGGGCTCAAAAGGTATTGAAAAAGTCTATATTTTTGTGTTTCTAGTGTGGTACAGGGACCTGATCGTGTGGCCAATCGTGTAACAGATCATGTGACATTTGAAATACCCTCAATGGTCATGTCACAGGCTGTGTGTTAGATCGTGTGTATATTTGAAATAAGGTCACACAGCTGTATCCCAGACCTTGTGCCAGCCCATACGATAGAATGACCTGAAACACATGACCGTTTGAAGAGGTTGTGCATAGCATGCGGCTGTGTGACAGCCCGTGTCCTAGGCCATGTGCCCCTAATTAAACCTTCAAATGCAGTTTACATAATTTAACTTACTTGAACCACAAGCAACTCATTTACCAATAATTAAATCTACTTAAAACACAACTAAACAAGCCTAAAACATGTTAAAAACATTCAACCTAAGTTCCTAACCAATGTGCCCTCATTAGTACCACAATTTTTATACATAACAATCAAGCAATTCACCTACAAAATCACATTCATATTCATGTCCTTCAATTATCAACAAAGCCTTAAAATGTCAGTTTCCAAATCACATACTAAAGACACTTCAATTCAAACATGTCCATTATCATTAACTACCTATCAAATTGACCATATTTCAGCATCATAAAAGAAACCAAACCAAAACAATGCCAAATAACAAGTGTTCCAAATGATACCACATCCAAAATAACATCAACATAAAACATAGATTATTAATCCAAAACCATATAAGCTTAAATACAATTCAATTAACTTTTTAACCTTGACAATATCAAACCCTATATACATGCCACAAACCAAAATGATCCAAAATTAAAAGCTATCAAAAACGGGTTGGATAGTGTGAGCTTTGAAGTTGATCCGTTCGACCAGTTCCGCAAAACATTAACTACAGAAACAAAAGCGAAACTAGGTAAGCTTAAGAAGCTTAGTAAGTCCATAGCTAAAGATTCAATTCAACTTACCTCAATTTATAAATGAATACTAAAAAAGCATTAAATTTCTAAACTTGACAAATATATCCAAAATTCACATAATGTTCGTACCAAAACTTTTAATTGAGAGTTTCATAGACCATGATAGTTCAAATCAAAACAAATCAATCTTTCATCTTTGAAAGCACATAACTCTATCACTAATATCCAATTTACAAAGCATGCATTTCATACATATAACTATAATTTCCTTTCGTTTCAATATTGTTACAAATAACTTTTAAACACATAATCATTAATTATTCAATTCATCACTTAACCTATCCATAATCATATAAACCTATCAATATAAAATATTCATGAAATCGATACCAACTTACCTTAACAAAATAGATAACCAATAGGATAAATTTCTAATTCGTAATAACCGAATTCTATCCATTACCACATCTCAATGTTCGTATCAACGTTTATACACAAGCATTTCATAGTGATATTTATCACATGGTAATAATTTATACGTTCAAAAGAATTGAGAAAATAAATAAGTTTTAAGTCAATTAATACATAGCCCAATGAACTATAGTAACTTGACTCGGATACTCTGGTAACTACACCACACCAGATGTATCAAAGATGTGTAACAAAGGCACCGAAGTGCAAAAGAGGCACAAATGTCCAATTAGAGGCATCAAAGTGAAAACAGAGGCGCTGAAGTGCAATCCTGTACAAGCGTATGTTCTCACCTTATTGGCATGCCAATCATATCCTAATCGTTTACTATGTTCAAACGAGCATTTAAACTAAGTTCATTACATTTACAAAATCAAAGGTGCTTCTACAATATCTGTACACATGCTGCATATTTATTTCATCCATTCCAAGATAATATCATTCATATTTCATAACTATTTCTCAATTTTCAAAAAGTACACTTTTACTTTATCCATAATTATATACAATTCATAATTAAATTTCGTTACTAAATATTCAATCGCAACTCAATTTAAACAAGTAGAAAACAACATAATTTATAAATATATAAATTTATTCAATAATTCTATGAACGTAATATATAATAACGATTAACTTGTAGGACTATTCGTAATTTTTCCTTTTCCTTAATTTTCCTTCATACGAATCAAATATTCATCTATAATAATTAAATTCAATCTTATCAAATTCAAACATACATCCCAACTAAATTTTATACATATGACCTTTAAGTTTTTATTATTTACAAATTTTCCTAAACTTTTACATTTTTTCAATTTAGTCCCTAAACTTGAAATTCCAAATATATCAAAATTTCATAATATCCCATGTTAATCAAATTTTCAATTTTACAAATAGAGCCCATAATTATTCAAAATTCACAAGAATTTCCTATCAATTTTAATATTTTATCACATTAGTCCTTTAACAAAAAATATTAAAAATTACTTTGCAAACGAATCCTAATCAACAACCAATACTTTAAATTCATCAATTAACATAAAAAATAACAAATATTCATCAATGAAAAAATCCAAAATTCTTAATAATTTTGCAAACGGAAGAACAGGTTAGCTGGACCTAGTTGCAACAATCTCAAAAGCATAAAAATTATTAAAAACGAATCAAAGTTACACTTACATGCAATAACTATGTTTGGCCGAACTCAAGGCTTCAACAATGGTGATTTTTAGGCTTTAGTTTTTGGTGGAACAAAAAGACATGAAAGATGATGATAAACTTTTTCTTTTATTTATGTTATAATGTTTTATTACTTATTTTAACTATTTTAATTTTTAACTAACGAATAAAACAAATTAAAAGTTCACCTGTCGTCCATATTAAATAAAAATGACATAATTACATTATAGATCCTTCCACTTAAATTGATTAAGCCATTTAATCATTTAAAATCAATTAACGATTAAGTTTTACATCTTTTACAAATTAGTCCTTTTTTCTTTAATTGACTAATTAAACAATAAAATTTCTGAACTGAAACTTCACATAACTAAATAATAGCTCAGTAAACAAGGTCCCAATACCTCATTTTCCAATACCACTTGACTTACGGGACAACCACTTATCGAATAATTTAAATTCTTGCTATTACGGACTTACACATCGAATTTGTGGTCCTGAAACCACTATTTTCGACACCACTGAAATCAGGCTGTTATGCGACGGGTCGAACCCGTGTTCTTGGATGAATGTTTTTCCTTGGAGTGCTAAAAAATATTTTTCAATTTCTTCACTCTGGAATCGGGTAGAACCACATTCTCCTGATTCAGTCAGTTGTGTAATTTGGCAAATTTTTCTTTGGGCCATTGACAATACAATTTATATAAATAATAATCTAACAATTAATAAAAAATGATGAAATAACAAGAAATAAATAGAAGTGAAAGGACTTTTTCACCAAAAATTTCTGATGGAGTCGGTTGTTAAGGATGAGAATAGTAGTGGCTGGGACAATAGCGTGAGGTGATGATGAATGTCGTGAAAAAATGAAAGCAAGGGAAATGAGAGAGAGGTTCGGCTGTTGTTGGGAGGTTAAGGGAGTGTTTAAAGAGTAATTAGAAGTGAATATTAAGCTTAATATTATGTTTAATGTTTATAGTAAATTGTTGGGTTGTGTAGAAAATCAGGTCTGGAACTACAGACTCGACATCAATGTCGTGACACCGTACTTTGAATGCTCCAGGTTTGGCTTCAAAGTTTTGTGTCACGATACTAAGGCATGGTGTCAAAACACTAGCCCAAAATTTAAAATTAATTTAGGTTTGAAATTTAGTGTTGCGACATTGAGGTGAAGTGTCGGGACATAGAGTAGAATTTGAAAAGATTTTAGGCTTAAAGTGCGACGTTGCAACATTGAGACTTGGCGTCACGACACTGTCCTAAATTTAAAAATCCTAGGAGCTTTGAAGTCCAGTGTCGCTACATCGAGGTTCAATGTCACAACATTGCCCTAAATTTCTCTAGTTTTGAATATTAGGCATCTTGATCCCTATGTTTTACCCCTAATTTCAAATACATCCCTAATAGCTTCCCTCTAGTTTCCTAAAGTCAAAATCCTACTCTAATTAAAACATCCTAACCTAATTAAAATATGACGTTCAGATGTACAAAAACTTTACAACAGTTTTCAAAGTTTCAAGTCAAAATTTAGTTTGGCTCCCGGACTCATTCAATAGACCTAGCGTTCCTTGCATCGCCATTTTGCTCCTTTGGTGATCATCTTGGTCCATCCAACAATCAAATTTCTGTTTGGGCTCTTTCCACTTGTCGCACTCCCTTAATCATTTGTTACCTAGACACACGAGCTAAAAAACATACCTTTGACTAAGGTTGTTAGGGGTGCTAAAGAAAGTTACATAACAATCCTCCTTGAAGTCTAGATGTAGCCAAAAATGACTGAGCCAATAGAATGGGAATGTCTAAGTCCTCCTTGAAGTCTAGGACGACAAAATCGATAGGGATTAGAAAACCCCTAAATTTAACCAATATGTCCTCAAGTACACCATTAAGACATACAAGAGACCTATCAGCTAGTTGTAGTGTTATTGTAATATTTTTCAATTCCCCCAATTTGAGTTTCAAATATGCAGATAAGGGCATCAAATTTTTGCTGGCCTTAGCTTCGGGGTATTTTACGAGCAATTATTGCACTACAAGAAGCGTTGATTCTTATTTGCTCACCTTTATTTAGCTTTTTATGACTAGACATAATCTCGTATAAGTATTTGACATATTTCAGGGTATTTTACAAATTCTTCCTCACCCCTTTGTTGCTTTTCCTCTAACCTCAATGAAAACGGTACATTCTTTTGCACTAGTTCCGAGTGTGGAATCTTTTCCGGCTTAGCCACCAGTTTGGATCTTTTCTCTGTTTTGACTTGATATTCAAACTCATCAAGGTTTTGGTCCTCCACTTCAACCTCATCATCCTCCTTGTTTGCAGGCTTTTCCGAGGTTACTAGTGTTTTACCCAAACAGAGTGTGATAGCATTTATATAATATTTTCCATCCTTTCAGGGATTATTTTTTATATTAGTTGAAATACTTGTGGCCATTTGGCTCTGCATCTCATTCAACGAGCTCACAGTATTGCACATTTTTTCCTTTAATTCGGTAATGTCTATGCGTGTTTGTGCGCGTTCGGTCTTTATGTGTTTAATGTCGAACCTCACATGACGTTTCTCATTTTTTATCTAGTTCAAGCATTGACCACAACCAATGTGGTCGTTACCTGTGGATCTCTCTTGAGATCTTTGAAATTGTAGGGGTTGATATGGAGGGTTTGGTCAGTTCGGAGCTGGGTTTCTACTACCTTGATTGCTTCCCCACTTTAGACTTAGATGGTCCTTCCAACTACGGTTATATGTGTTTGAATATGAATTTTCACCCCTATTACCCAAATAATTTACCTCCTCTGATTAGGCCTTCGAGTATGATGTTGAGCTTCGAGCAAAATCATTCATTGATGGCTTGACAGTTCTCTATAAGCGATGTAATTTTTGCAAGATCTGTTGATACTTATCATCTTCTTTGACCACCATAGTCATTGATGGCTTCTAGCTAAATGAAAAGCGCTAGTTCGACCACATATATGAGTTCATCGCCATGTCCTTAATCAATTGATAAGCTCACCTCATAGGTGTTGTTCATGAAGGTATTGACTGATACGCCATTTAAATCGACCCTTCAGCTCCCATCTAATCCATTATAAAAGATTTGCAATTGAAGGCAATCTTGCATACCGTGGTGTGGGCACTTCTTAAGCAGTGACTTGAAATGTTCCCGAGCTTGAAATTACCAATGTGTAAAAATTTCACCACTAAGTCGTCCATTGTCTTGATGGAAACTGGCTTTTGGGAATCAAGCCATTCATAGGCGTTGTCGTAAAGTGAGAACAGAAATAATCGGAGACAGACCGCGTCATCGGTCACTCCGTTGTATTTGATCATGTCACACAATTGTAGGAATCTCTTTAAATACTAGTTCGAGTCTTCCATTATATTTCCCTAAAATTGCAAATTGTTTTGTATCATTAGGATGGTGGTCGTCTTAATTTCAAAATTGTTTGCGTTAATTGCAGTCCTTTCGATATTACCTCGGACAACATCTAAAATGGGTAGCGCCTATCTGCGCAATGTCCTCTCCGGTTGAGTCATCAGTGGCTCCCTTCGTAACAGTGCAAGTAGTTCGATGTTCTCCTCAAACAGTGGGTTCCCTCGTGACAAGTCAAAATACTATAGGTAGATTGTTTTGCATTTGCTGAGGGCACGCCGAAGGGTCCCACTCCGAGTAAAACACTGAATCAAAGAGAATAAATTAAAAATAAAAATTTCATATCTATAATACTAAATTTTCCTATCTATCCTATCAACTGTAGAAAATTAAATTCAAGTCTAATATCAAAACCTCCCCGGCAACAACGCCAACAACTTGACCGCCACCAAACGTGCAAACATCTAGATTGGAAATATTGTAACAAAATGATATAAAATCAAGTAGCATTGTCTGCAATTATATGCGTCAATTTGTATCATAGATTAGTGTTACAATGAAACACTTCGAGAAGCATTCTGAGAATCCTACCCAAGGGAGGTTGAATTGAACCAAAATTATTTCCTTATAGTTAGAGTTGTGTGACCAAAATTCTAAGAGATTTCTTGCAAGTCAAGTTAAACAAAATATATTTTCTTTCTAGAAGATTTAACATTTATTAATATAATATATTTAGCATTTATTAGCATATTTTATTTGCCTTACTAATTTAGCCTATAAATAGGTACTTTTACAACCTTAGAAAATACACCCATTAGAGATTTAGAATTGATAAGACATTTAGAGAATTTTCTGTTTACGTTTTGAGGGTTTTTTGTTTTCGAGTTATTGGGGTTTAGTTTTTATCTCCATCTTTTCTACTCTTCGTTCTTTTGACATTACAGTAAAATTATCTTTGCAGGGTTTAGTTATTGGTGTTTTATCCTCTTTGGAGGGGTTTTTCCACGTTAAATTTGTGTGTTCAATTTCTCAATTTCTTCTGCTATTTTTTTTACTTGTTGCTTAATCGGGTTGATCCTAGCAAGTAGTATCAGAGCTAGTTCAATTTTCATAGATCAGCCCGTTCAGAGATGACAGCAATAAGGTTTGAAATTGAGAAGTTTGATGGTGAGACAAATTTCAATCTGTGGTAAGTTTGTATGATGGCAATTCTAGTTCAAACAGGCTTGAAAAAGGTTATTATCAGGAAAAAGCCTGAGAATCTAAATCAAATAGAATGGGAAGAGGTTGATGAAAATGCCTTGTCTGCAATCTAGTTGTGCCTCGCGAATACGGTATTTCGGGAGGTATTGATGGAGGAGACCTCATCTGCCTTGTGGAAAAGGTTAGAAACTCTTTATGCGACTAAGTCTCTGGCTAACCATTTAGTGTTGAAACAACGTCTATTTACATTTCACATTAACGAAGGTGCGCTTCTTAGAGACCACATCAGTCAATTCATTACTCTTTTAAATGATTTAAAGAACGTTGAGGTTCATATTGACGATGAAGATTAGGCTATGCTATTATTATGCTCTTTACCCCCTTCATACAAGTCTTTCAAGGAGATCCTAATTTATGGCAGAGATAAACTCTTGTTCGAAGATGTGAAGGGTCATTTATTGAGTAGAGACAAACTCAAAAATGAGTTTGGTTTGGATAGCAAGGTGGATAGGCAAGCTTCCATTTTGGTAGCATCAATGAAACGAACAAAAGGTGTCGCTGTTGTAAAAAGTTAGGCCACGTCAAAGCAGATTGTTACAAATTGAAAAATAAAAGAGTTTCTAAGAGTAACGTGGAAGATGTAGCTGGTGCTAATTTGGCCGATGAAAGTGGTGATTATTTCTTATTAGTGTCAATGAGCGATAACTCCAAGCTCACGTCTGAGTGGATCCTAGATTCGGGATGCTCTTTCCACATGTATCCCAATAGAGAATGGTTCTCCATATATAGTTCGGTTGAAGGTTGAGTTGTGCGCATGGGAATCAATTCATCTAGTAAGGTAGTTGGTATTGGTACTGTTAAAATTAGGATACACGATGGGACGATTAGGACACTCTTAGATGTCAGGTATGTATCTGATTTAGGAAAGAATCTCATCTCCTTGAGTATTTTAGACTTGAAAGGATGCAAAATCAACATCGAGTCGAGCGACATTAAAGTATCTCGCGGAGCTCTCATTTTGTTAAAAGGTAAAGAACCGGCTCATTATATTTTGAAAGGTTTTACAGTGACTGGTGAAATCAGACGTCCCTCGTCCGTTACGGAGTCGAAGTCAAATCGTTTGGAGTGGAGGCAACTTGGTCATGAGAGGGAAAAAGGTATGACCGTTTCATTGAAGAGAGGTTCTCTTTTGGATGAAGGTTTTGAAAGGTTAGGGCACTGTGTTCATGAAAATCAGACCTGGGTTTGTTTGATTTGGCAGTGCACAAGTCGAAGGCTAGAAGTCTTCCAACTTCTAAGCACAGATTTGACTTAGTTAATTTCCTACATAGTTCAAGATAGGCCCGTGGTGGGCTTTGACTAAGATGGCTTTGTAAGAATTTGTGTCAAGGTGGAGATTGTTTGAATTGTGTGACCCAAATTTTAAGAGATTGCTTGCAAGTCAAGTTAAACAAAATATATTTTCTTTCTAAAAGATTTAGTAATTATTAGTATAATATATTTAGCATTTATTAGCATAGTTTATTTGACTTACTAATTTAGCCTATAAACAGGTTCTTTTACAACCTTAGAAAATATACCCATTAGAGATTAGAACTCATAACACATTTAGAGAATTTTGTGTTTATGTTTTGAGGGTTCTTTGTTTTCGAGTTATTGGGGTTTAGTTTTTATCTTCATCTTTTCTACTCTTCGTTCTTTTGACATTACAGTAAAATTATCTTTGCATGTGGTTTTTTATCCTCTTTGGAGGGGTTTTTCCACATTAAATTTGTGTGTTCAATTTCTCAATTTATTCCGCTATTTTTTTACTTGTTGCTTAATCGGGTCGATCCTAACACTTACACTAAAAACTCTAAATAGTATCGATTTAAAATATATTACGAAAAATCCAATTAACATCAATTAACCTAAAAATTATTTAAACTAAAAATTAACCAATTTAACAATTGAAATTAATCCAATAAAATAGACAGAATATCAACTCACTTCAGTGATCCTAATTAACTTCAAAACTCGGGTTTTATCGAGTTAGCTATTAACAAGTTATTACCTCTCAGCCTCTAACTAATTAAATAACCGACCAATACACGCTTACCTCTTTACCTCACTTTCTTGACCGAGATAAATTATAATTTACTCGATAAACTTATCTCTCGATCTCGTTTATCCTAAACTACTTCCTAACGGACATTCCTACAGTTTTAATCGCACATAATTTAAACCAACTAGCCCGGATCTCAACCCTCGTTTATCCATTAATTATTCACACATTCATTCATTAAACTCCCTAAGGGAATTAGATACTCATGAATCAAAATACACTAATAACTAAACTCAAATTTAACATGCAAAACAAAAAATTAAATAAAAGTAAGGAGTAGAGAAAGAAATTTGTTTTCGATATCGATTGAAGCTCGGAAGTGAAATCTCCTGTAACAGTTGCGAAGATCACCTCGCTTGCATTTGGAATCAACCACAAAATATTGAAAAACTAATATATTAAAGCCATGAATTAAAATGGAATCCAAGTTAAAACAATAACAAAAGTATAAAATGGACTAAACTTAAAAGAAATAAAAACTAAACTAAAAATCCTAAAATACAAAAACGGCTCACTTGGCCAAGCCTCTTAAAATGAGACTTAACATGCGTATTTATATGCTTAGACCTAATTAAGGTTACTAAATAGCCCAAAAGTCTTATGAAGTTTCATTGTGCAGACTAAAATACCCTTAATAAAAATTCCAGTTAGTCACTCAGTGTTGTGACACTGCCTTCATTCTTTGGGTATTTTGGCTTCAAAGTTTGATGTTGCGACACCACTCCCTGGTGTTGCAATGCTGCAGTTGTCCTTTGCATTATAAGCTTGAAAATAGTGTCCTACACACTAAATAGATTCATTACATCATCCCCAGGCCTATAGTGACTCATTAAGTCGTAACATAACTCAGATTTGCATAAACTAAACACAAAGGAATAACTACCGAACACAAAATAAAAACATGTAAAAATGCTATAAAACAAGCTGGTTAAGTGCCGAAAAAACCTTAGTTTGCCACAACAAATTGTGGCAGATCACTTTGTCACAAAGTTTATATGCTATTACAAATCCAAAAAACACAACACAACATAGACTCATATCATTCATAGATGGACCACAAGAACTCACCTTGCTTCCTTTTCCTTGACAACTTAGCTTGTCCAACGGCCGAGCCTCCATTGTTCTGGCAGCTAAGCGTGACAACCCTTTATCGGTTAAACTAAAGGTGTTCAACCCTTAAAAACCCATAACCCATAATTATACAGAAACTTTTAAGATTTCTTACTCTCTTTGTTTCTTCAATCCACAAGTACAAAGTGGTAAGGAAGCTTACTAGTTCCTAAATTTCTCTACTACCAAACTTCAATTCACATGACTACTGCGACATGCAGAGCTTCCTTCTGCTACATCCCTTTCTTCTTCAAAGTGACTAAAGAAGACGATGGTATGGAGAGAAAAATATTTGTAAACAGAATTGAAAGAATTATGTTTCCTCGCACACTTGTATATACTCCTTAGGCACGACCTTTACCGACCATCTTAACAATCCATCCTTAATAATTTTGTCTTCCACTATGAAACCAATTGATCCCAATCTAACTAAACTAGAATTGAAATCTAATTATTCTCCAACCAGCCTCTTAAGTTTCTAAATATTTCAGTAAAGCTTGAAAATTCAAATTTCTATACAATCAACTCTCTCGTTTTCTTTAAATTCGGATCCTTAGGAGAATTGGATGTATCAATCACCAACTTGTTGAGTCTGAGATCTTAGCTAGATGATGATACCAATGAGCATGCAAGATCGAAACCTATCTTGTGCATGGAAAACAAAACCATACACTGTGTATAACTCAGGGATATTTCTATATTCGAATATTAAAACATAATATAAACCATAAAATGCATTTTAATATGTTAATCTACAACTCCTAAATCATACCCTAATTATTCATCTAGTTTACTTATCTTAAATTGAGCTATCATGGTTGCAGCATAAATATTTTTCCCTTCCATATATTAATCGAATCGATTAAATCATACAAGATCAAATCACATTTTCGAGCTTATAGTTTGATATCAACTATCCGACCTTATTTCAATTTCATCACATATGTGATAGCTTACTTCATCACGAATCTAATTCAATTGCACATTTACAATAATATAAAATATTTATAAAACTATTTAATTTAATCCTTCTTGCTAACAATCAATTCAATTCAGCTCGTTTTGTCATTTCTAACTTACCTTATGATCTTACCATGCAACACAGTTCATAAATACAAAAATTGAAAAGGTTCAGATTATAGAAATACAAACTGTAAACTCCAAGCTATTTGTCGACAATTTTGTCGTTTCCTTCCCGTTTTGGAGGCTTCGGGTCGACGTTAGCTATGGATTAACATAAATACAACAATTTATCAATACACAAGTAATTTCACATCAATTGTAATTTACAAAATTTTGTACTTTATTCATTTTAGTCCCTAAAATCGAGACAAACATAACTCACAATCTAGAATTCATATTTTCAATTTGTTTTCACTATAGTCCGTTTAGGACCTCCTATTTTTAATTTCCAACACCAATTTTGAAATTTATGTATTTTAATTCGTATTGAACAAAACTATAAACTTACTTCACAATTTAGTCCTTTTTCAACTCTATTCTTAAAATCTATCAATTTAACACCTAAAAATTCAACAATGGCATCCTCCTAAAACTTTAATAGTTACGAAAAATAACACACTGGTCAACTAGATTTAGCTCTCGAGATTTTAAAAAACATAAAAATTATAAGAAAATGACTAAATTGCAATAACCAATTGAAGATCAAAGGTTGAAAGTGTGCATGAAAATAAAAAGATGAAAGTGTGCTTTGTGTTTGACTAACTTGGTTTTATCACATTTTATTTATTACGTAAATTAAATTTTATTACATTTTCTATTTACTATCACTAAGCCACCATCCACTCAAATTGAATAGTGGTATAATTGTAACTGTAGGTCCTACTTTAAGTTCCAATTAAAAGTATCTATAGCAATTGAACTTTTATTCTTATTTCAAATTCGTCCTAGTACCTGAATTCATTACTAATTGATAAAATTACCTATCCAAAGTTCAATTCGCCCATAGAAGAACTCTAAAAGTATTAAATAAAAATATTTACGGGCGAGGTTCACAGAAATAGCGTTTTTCGTCACCGTAGACTTTTGGGCCATTACAATTCTCCCCTCTTGAATAAATTTTGTCCTCAAAATTTACTTAAGAAAATATTTCAGTACTGAGATTTTTTTAACTAATTAACTCCTTCGCTATCCTTCCTTATCGGTCTTCAGACTCGTTCAGCTTTACTGCATGATCTTTCACACGCTATCAATATTTATATATATATATATCCTAATTTGTATTTAAGTCTTCTGGTCCCGATATCAGTTTCTATTTCCTTTAACTCATTTGCATGTTATAACTTTATCAACTTGGCTCAGACTCAAAACATCTGCATAGATTAATCTATTTGTATCTCGATCAAGAACCGAAACATTCATACTAGCACATGAGTGCATCATTGTATCAATCGACGCACATATATTGGCATGTAAGTCCATCATTAGATATAACTGAAGCAAATATACTGACAAATGTAGTGCATCATCAGATATACTGAAATAACTATACTAACACACATAGTACATCATTACATATACCGAACTAACTATACTGGCACACAAAGTGCATCATCAGATATACCAAAGTAATTATACTGGCACACACAGTGCATCATCGGATATACCGAAGCATAATCAGATCATTTAATATGTAACAAATTTTCAATCCCATTATAAATTTAATTCACACTCCAATATAATACATAAAATATTTCAACTCAATTTAACACAGAATACCTCATATCATATAAATTGTACCACTTTCTATTTTATTCAATTCAATTTGATTCTCAATATTCAGTACTTGTAGTCACAATTCAATTTAGACGATAATTATGAGCTTATTTAATTCACTGTCCTGGGAATAACATAATTTTATAAACAAGTAAATTGATATTAAATATTGAAAATACGTTCCAAATCCTTGTCCTATTGATTCACCCATAATGGTTCCTCGACCTTTTATGTTGCAAAAGATCTCTAGGTAGTGGCAGGAATATTATTAACACTTATTTGACAATTTCGAGGGATTTTCTCGAAAGGTCCACATCGAAAACATGCTCCTATTTTCTTCCAACATTCACTTCTTTGTTTTCTGCCACAAAGTTCACAGTTCAGAATAGTTATGTTCTTTTTTGACTTCTTAACATTGCCAATAGATTCAAATGGTTGTTTAACCTAATCTTTCTCATATTCAACATTCGATGGAACTGTCTTCCAAGAACTTCAAGACTCCCTAACTGGCCTAGGCAAGGGTTACAAACCAATAATCTCAACTCATTTTCCAAATGCTCGAAGAGACTTGTCTTTCTTGTTTAGGCCTAAGGTTTGTTCAACAATTTTGCCCGTCCAACTAGATCAACAAAATCTTTTATTTTTTGTGAGACCAATTGAACTCAAAGCTCATCATGCATTCCTTGAGGGAATTGCTTACAAATTTATTCCTCAGTTGGAACAAGTTCTAAAGCGTACATACTGAGCCGCAGAAATCTGCACTCATAATCAATTATTGTCATCTCGACTTGGTTCAACAACAGAAACTCTTGCTTCCTGTCCTCTAAGTATAGTTCACCAACATACTTTTCTGCAATTCAGACTGAAAGAAATCCCAATTAATGTGATTAACGGGAACATGTTGAATAACAGTCTGCCACCAAGTGTATGCTTCTCCTTGCAGAACATAAACGACACACATAACACATTCGAGAGGTGTGTATTCTAACTGTTGAAGTACTAAGTTCGTTGCCTCTAGCCGCATCTCGGTTGCTAGAGGATTGAGCCCTTTTACCCCTATAAACTCTGTGACAACACACTTTTGTACTTATTTTATTGGAACTCGTCTAGTTGTAGTTGTTGAAGTAGTTTGTGGAGAAATTCTCGCTATTCTATGAAAGATTTTTGCTATCTTGCAAGGCGATCCCTTATGATTTCAACCGTCTAGTTGATATCTCACAGTTCTATTTTGTCGAGCACTGACTAAATCTTTGCTAGATGCTTAGACCCCAATCTTGTTTCCACTCTCAATAGAGCGATACTATTATTTATATCATCAATATCAATGCTTCTCGGTTCCCTTGACATTTTCAAGTATAAAATAAAAGAATTTAATAATTAACATCCAAATCCTGACTCAAACTCAAAACGACAATGACATGACCTCTAGACTCAATTCTGAGTTCGATTTAGTCCAAGAATCAATTAAACCTATAGCTCTAATACTATTAAATGTAACACCCCCTTTCTCAGTCCAGTTGTCGGACTCGAGTGATAAGATGCTACAGTAATTAAGAGAACAGTTACACACAATTCATAATTCAAAAATTCAACTAAACATTGAAAAACTACATATATTCAAATAAATCATGCTTTGCAAACAAAATTGGGTTTAAATTGAGCTTACGAAAGCTCTAGAATTGATCCGTCATCAAACAAGGATCGGTTTAAAACATTTACAAAAAAAGGCAATTGTGCAAAATAGGGGTGACACGATCATGTAGCAAGTTGTGACCATGTGGAATTGGAGTCACTCATTTTAAAACTTTTACAAAAGAAGGGCCTACTTCATGCCAATTACATCCAATGCCAAATCTAGATTCATTAGCACAATTTACCTACTCATAAACCTACATAAATCCAATAGGACATCTACTAATTTATCACATTCATACCACATTCAACAATAAACCAGTTCGTCTCAAATGGCATCCCAAAACAATCAACATAACATGAATAAACCTAACCATTTAAACACCAGAATATGGCTCAAAATCAACCCTACAAGTTGTGTACTAAGCTTACCAAAACATTCAAGTTCCATACAAATATACCGACCATTCTATCACAACCAATTATTTTATTAAGTCCTACTTATAGTATATCACTTATCCACCATCAATCTATAATCCATACATGACTAATCCACATATCAAGAAATCCACTAGCAAACACTCCCTTAGTTATATGCCATTAACTAACAAAAGACATCAACAACTTGTTGAGTTTGGGATCGCAGCTAGATGCTGATACTAACGAGCGTACAAGATCGAAACCTATCCTAGTTGAGCATAACTCAGTGATATTTCTATATTTGAATATTAGAACACAATATAAACCATAAAATTCATTTTAATATGTTAATCTACTAGTCCTAATACATCACCTAATTATTCATCTAATTTTCTTATCTTAAACCGAGCTATCATAGTTGCAGCATAAACAATTTTTCTTTCCATATATCAACTAAATAGATTAAATCATACAAGTTCAAATCACATTTTCGAGCTTAGAGTTTGTTATCCACTATCTGACCTTATTTCAATTTCATTTATACTCAATTTCTAAATTTCACATATGTGATAGCTTGCTTCATCACAAAACTGATTCAATTGCACATTTAGAACAATATACAATATTTACAAAATTATTCAATTTAGTCCTTATTGTTAACAATCAATTCAATTCATCTCGTTTTATCATTTCTAATTTACCTTATGATCTTACCACGCAACATCGTTCATAATTGCTATAATTGAAAAGGTTCGAATTGTAGAAATACAAATCTTAAACTCCGTGCTATTCATCGATGGCTTTACCTTTTCCTTTTTATTTTGGGGAATTCGAGTCAATTTTAGCTATGGATTAACATAAATACAACAATTTATCAATACAGAAGCAATTTTACACTCCACTGCAACTAGACAGTTTTGCATTTTATTCAATTTAGTCCGTAAATCTAGGACTAACATAAGTCTCAATCTAGAACTCATATTTTCAATTTGTTTTCACTATAGTCCATTTAGGACCTCCTATTTTTTGTTTCTACCACCAATTTCAAAATTGATGCATTTTAGTCCCTATTAAACAAAAGTGTAAATTTACTTCACAGTTTAATCTTTTTTCAACTCTAAGCTTAAAATCTATCAATTTAACACCTAAAACTTCAAAAGTTCAACAATGGCATTAGCCTGTCGTCAATTGTATTAGTTAATTTGGGCCAATTTCGCACTTAAGGGGCTTGCTTTCTATGCAATTTAGTATTTTATAATAGATTTATGGTATTTAGGCCTTAGGATTAAATATTAGTTAAATAAGTGTATTTTAACACATTTTGTAGGTATTGTGATCCAATAGGCCGACACGAGCGTTAGGTTATGCTAATATGTTTAATTGAATGTGTAAGACGGAGATTTAAAGGCCCAAATGGTGTGGAAGCAAGGGACAAGTGATGCACAAGCTTCCCAGGACATTGAAGTACAACATGGATGACACAAGGCATATTTTGCATGTCGTGTTGCGTAATAAACATGGTGTGGCAAGACACAGGTTGATGTGCTTCCTAAGTATTTTGGGGTTATTTTCGTCTGTGAAATCAACCTTATACGTAGACCTAGGACTTGCCAAAGACCTAATTTGGTCCACCAACACTTCTATAAAAAAGGGATTAGGGGTTTGATGTAACTAAGCCATCCTAGACGCAATCAACAACCTTAGTATTTTAGGAGTATGAATACTTTTTTTTGGCTTTTCATAAACTAGTTGTTTTTTCTCTTAGAATTAGTTCTGATCCAAGATTTTATTTATTTTATTCAAGTATTTTAGTTTATTTTCTTTTTCATTTGATTTATTTATTTATCCTAATCAATTGATTTGCTATTTCGTTCTCAATTCAATATCAAAACGATGATTATTCATATCTCTTTTCTCTTCATAATCAATTGTGTTCTTCACATGATTTATTCGATTGGAGTTGAGATTATCAATAACATGAGCAGTTTAATATCTTAGGGGAGATTAACAAGTGAATGGGGATGTGATCAATGGAGGATTTAGGGTTTCTCAGGAGGAGTTAGTTGGTATGATTTACGTGTTCTTAAACCACTAGGATTGACGACCTTATGAAGTTATCATAGGCTTGGCGAGGTCAGGAGAGAAGTCAAACTGAGTAAATCATAATTGATCTTGGTTGAGAAAGTGAGGTCAGGAGATAAGCGAGTATCAACCAATCAATTACTTAATTAGAGGCCGAGAGCTAATAATTGGTTAAGCTATAGCTAATCCATCCTAACATCCTAATTCCAAGTTAATTCACACCCTGAAGTAAGTTAATCTTCCTGATTGGTGTATTCAGTTTTATCGTTTGTTTATTTTTATTATTTACTTGTTTTTGTTATTTGATTTATCCCCTCAATTTACTTTATGGTTCATCATAATATAGTAATTAATTAGTACTATTTAGAATTATTATTGTAAAAAGGTTTCTCAATTTATTCCATCCTCCCGTAGGTACGGTCCTCGGAATACTTCCTAGTATTTTGTTGTACTAACTATATTACATTTTAACCCTTGTACTTGTAGACACCGTTGTTCTAAATTCTTATATATTTTTGGTGTATTATTTTTCTATAAATGATAGCTCATTTATAGGTAGTCAGGCATCCTCCTAAAACTTGAACAATTTTAGCTCCCATGATTTCAAAAACATAAAAATTACAAGAAAAAGACTAAATTGCACTAACCAATTAAAGATCAACGTCCCCTAAAGGTCGAAACTTTCTTTCTTCACCTTCTTGTTTTAGTTTACATGAAAATAAAAAGATGAAAGTGTGCTTTGTGTTCCACTAACTTAATTTTATCACATTTTATTTATTAATTAAATTAAATTTTATCACATTTTCTATTTACTATCACATAGCCATCATCCACTCAAATTTAATAGTGGTATAATTGTCACTTTAGGCACTACTTTAATTTCCAATTAAAAATATCTATAGCAACTGAACTTTTACCATTATTACAAATGAATCTCTATACCTTAAATAATTACCTTAAACTATTAAACATAAAAATTTCAATTGTCATCAATGGAAACTTTAAAATCTTTAACATTTTTAATAGTTTGATTATAAGCTCGATATGTTTAAAGATTAATTTGTTAAGTAAAATTTGTTAGTTTTGCACATAGGGACTAAAATGAAAAGTTGATGTTCATAAGATTTCTATAAATTTTGGTTTTAGAGGTCGGTATAAGGACATAGTTGAAATCGGAATGAAAAGCGAAGTTCAATTTGAAAGTTATAATAGTTTTCATTTTAGGGACTAAATTAAATAAAATGCAAAATTTAGTATACTTTCATCTTTTGTTATATTTTAATATACTTTTAATTAATATTTTATATTTTTAAACATTAAAGATTAACAAAAAAAATTGCTAATTACTAAGCATGACCGTCCAGTAAAAGTTACAATTGCCTAATTGCCATTTTGGCCTTTGTAATTATATTATTATTTTAGCCCATTTACTTAATATCAGTCAATAGCGATTAATTGTTATGATTCTTACGATTTTTTAACACCCTCTACCTGGCCTGGTCGTAGGCCCGAATACGTGATGCCACACCGTCGTCTCATCTCACTTATGTTAAACAGGAAGCTACGTTCAAGTAAATCAAACATCTTTTATTAAGTCTAGCAAGTTTTAATATGCTCAAATGATTAATTATCGTTATTACATGCAAACAATTCGTTAAACGACCATACATTCACTTAGAGCTATGCTTAGTGGCTAATTAGCAAAATTCCATAAAAATGTCCGTAGGTATCGATACTGATGTCCAGGTATCGATAATTTCTTGAAGTGGTATCGATACCACTTGGAAAATTGGTACCAATTGAGTATTCTATTTCTCGATTGAAAAACCCATTTGTCGAAAATTATCGGTACCTCTGAACCAAGTACCGATATTTCTTCCTCGAGTATTGATACTCGGGCAATGGTATCAATACCAAATCTCTATTATGTTTCCTGTACGTTTAATTCACAGAGGTATCAATTTTTAAAGCACAATATCAATACCTCTGCTACTAGAGCTATAATTACAACATAGGAATGCAATTAATTTATCTGAAATAGGTCCTAAACAACATGCATTAAGTACTAAGTTCAATAATCATTCATACGGCTTAGACGATGGCATAAAACACCAAAATCAAGCCTTAACATTTGTCATCATACTAACATCAAAGACTAAGTATTCTAGCATAAATAATAACATGAAATTCACATAAGCCAACACAAACATCCAAAAATCAACAGCTCAAACAGTTTCTACCACATTGCGTATCTCACAAAAGTAAATGAAAATAATAAAGCACCTATAAGAATCACTAGCCTTCCTTGGATCTGTAGCACCCCTTACCTGAGACCATTGTCGGAGTTGAGCATGGGGTGTTACTTGACTTAACTTACGAGTTTGGAGCATAAAAATTTGCTTTTAAAATTTATTTCACTATTCACAACAAAACTGTCCACCTGCACGACTGTCACTAATTTAATTATAACTTGAGTTACAAAACTTGAAATTTATATTTGTAAATATTCCCTAAAATTAGACTCATATATCTTCTTACCATAAAATTTCTATAATTTTTGGTTTAGCTAAATAGTACAGTTTATTCGTTAAAGTCTCCCCTGTTTCACTGCTCGACAGTTCTGACCCCTCTTCACTAAAAATCAATTATCTCATTGTACAGAAATCGTATAATGTTCTCATTTATTTCTTTTGAAAATAGACTCACTAAGGAATCTAGAAATATAAATTATGACTCATAATTATTTCTTTAAAGTTTTTAATGATTTTCTAAACTCAGAATAGGGGACTTCAAAAACAATTCTGACCCCGTCTCACTAAAATTCAAATATCTCCAAATATATAATGGTTTTGCTTACACCATTTCTTTCATGTGAAAATAAACTCGATAAGATTTGATTCTATATCTCATTCACTATCTATATCCATTTCTACTATTTTTGGTGATTTTTCAAAATCACGTCAACGCTGCTGTCCAAAAACTGTTCCATTGCAAATGTTTACTGTTTTATAATTTCTTTGTATTAACTATCATTTAGGCACACATAACATCAAAACATGTTCTTAAATAGCCATTTCAATGGCTATTGATTAGCCATATCATAAGAACAAACACAAAATGACTAAGTCCCTATACATGCCATAACTTAAAACGTTTTGATTCATTTACTACCGAGATGGCCTGATGATAGTGTGAAACGATCTCCAACGTCTTTACGATCCCCGAATTGGCTTGACGATACTATAAGAAAAAAGAAGAAAAATAAAGAGAGTAAGCGTAAAGCTTAGTAAGTTTACAAGCAAATAAATAACAACGTTTATCATAAATAATTATACTTATAAACCATCATCAAGTATCATGGTCTTTGCTTCTTCTTTACTTACTCTCTTACTTGTTTACTTACTTGCTTACTTAGATAACTCATGATTATAACTTACTCTTCTCTTGCTGAAATGTTGGTTCTCAATTGATAACATAATATGTTCTTAACTCTAATAACTCACCTGAATTTGCTATTTATGCTTTTACATGAAGTTTCATGGAACATAATTTGTTTACTAGCCCGTTGAGCCACATTGGAATAATAAGGATACTTGGGTCTCTTTTCTGATAATAACATGCCAAAGCCATGTCCCAGACATGGTCTTACATTGGATGTTTCTTGTACTGCCAATGCCATATCCCAGATATGGTCTTACATGGGAGTTCTCATATCGGTGCTCATGCCATGTCCCAGACATGGTCTTACGAGGGACCTCTCATCTCGGTGCCAACGCCATGTCCCTGACATGGTTTTACATGGGATCTCTTCACCCAAATGTCATGACATTTGTATCCGATATATTCCTTATGTTTCAACGGGACTTTTTAACACTAATTCTCTATCATCTCATACTTGAGTCAAAAATAAATAATTTCATAAAATAAATACATAATTGCTAGAAAATAACAGTATTAATAATAATTATTGAAATATTGTATTTATTTACCATAAACTTACCTCGGTACAAAATATGATCAAATCTAGCAACTTAGTCCTCAACCTTTTTCTTTCCCCCAGTCTAACTCCAGATTTCGTTCCTCTTGATCTATAATAGAAAGTTTAGCTTATTTAATACTCACATTCATCAAAACATTCATTGACTCAAACTTTGTCAAACTTACAATTTTGCCCCTAAAGTTTTACATATTTACACTTTTGCCCCAAAGCTCGGAAATTAAACTTCATCCCTTATTCTTATGTTTTATGACATGCTGAAAATCTTTCCCTTCTATGGCAACAGCTAATTCCCACTCTAACATTTGCTTATAAACATTAGGTATTTTTATCGATTATGTCGTTTTACCCGTTTTCACTTAAAATCGCTTAGCAAAAGTTATTTAACATAATTTCAAGCTTCATATTCTACCATAAAACATCAAAATAAACACATTTCACCTCTGGGTATTTTTCCAAATATGAACCTTAACATGAATTAATGGTAGAATAAGCTAAATTGTGTTACGAGGACTCCAAAAACGTAAAAAAACATTAAAAACGGGGCTTGGATGCACTTACTATGAGACTTGGAAGCTTGAAAGCGCTAACTATGGCTTCCCCCTTGCTAATTTCGGCCAAATGAAGAAGATGAGCACAATTTACCATCTTTTTCCCTTTTAATTCATTTTAATTACCAAATTACAAAAATGCCCCTAACTTAAAATTTTCCTATTTCACTTATCTCATGTCCATTTTTGTCCATAACTTAACCAATGGTCTAATCACCATATAAAGACCTCCAATTTAAAATTTCATAATAATTGGACACCACTAACATGTAGAACTCAACTTTTGCACTTTTTACAATTTAGTCCTTTTGTCTAAATTGAGTGCCCAAACGTCAAAATTTTTGAACGAAATTTTCACGAAATCATTCCATGACATTGTAGGCCATAAAATATATTGTAAAATAAAATTTTTCTCATCAGATTTGTGGTCCCGAAACCACTGTTCTGACTAGGCCCAAAATCGAGATTTTACAAGATCACCCCCTTGGAAACCACACCGATGCCTTTAGCCTGCAAATGTTGAAATGAGGGGATAAGCTTTTGCAAGCTCAGTGAATGCAAGAATAATCACAGCATAAACAATTCATCATGGAACACACCTAGTCATTTATTCACGAATAGTACATTTCTAAGTCTAGCATCATCTAGTATTAATACATGCATAGTCTAAGAGTATTTTCATAGCACATATACGTAATTATTCAAGCATAGCACATATTTCATATAGTCATATAATATAAGATAAGATGAGATAAAAAATATAAAATAATGTAAAGTAAGATAAAATGGCACTTGGACTATGAAACATATAGTGAGCTCTATCATCATATATCGGATACACAAATCTCCTTACACCACATAGACTTGTAGAGTCAATCATGTCCTAAAAGTGAAGTGTATAGCTAACACTCTCCTTATTTCCCCTCACATGTCATGTTGAATGGAGCTTAGCTTACATTCCCTTATCCCTCCAAACATGTCCTAGGGCCTCAACGCCTAAAATCTGTATACATATAAGTGAGTACCCACAATCCTATGGCATGCCAACTATATCCAATGGTTCCATGATCACAAGGCCAAAATATTCGAAAACAACGCATAATTACTTACCAAATAACCATGCACTAACACTGCATATTAGCAATTTTTGCAAGACACTAGCATAGTCATATAACATATATATACTACACATTTACCCCATTTACACAATTGCACATTACACAATAAGCACCATGTCCATATATCACATACCATTCACATTATATAACCACATAACCACAAGGCAGGTATAGTTCAAGAAAACTTACACTCGGAATTTAGGCCACATCTAAATTCTCGAACAACACATGACTTGTGTTTATGAGTAGCAATTTCATACACTCACCACTTTATGTTTATGTCGAAAACTGAAAGCTCAACTAACATTCTCTAGCTCGTAGAAATCTCTAACGAATCTGAAGCTTAACAAATATAATCACACAATAACCACAGTCAAATATCAACCAAATATTCCCTCAAACTGACTAAAATACAAGCTTTAAGCTAAGTCCCCATGTAGCTTAAACTATTAACGTAACAAAGTTTATATACTAATATCTCAATCTATACTCAAACTTTTTGCTTAAAATCAGTTTCGTTCATCTAATTATTCATCTACGCCTAATTCACAATTTTTAAACTAGAAAAATCTACTCAATTTATGGTATCGACATTTTTCGAAATCTTTTTGGCAATTTTCGTACAATTCATTAAAACATGAGAATCATTAACAAAACTTTAGGATAAGTTTGAAAACCTTATAATCATGCTAAAATGAGTTGAAAAATACTTCGAAACCAAGTTTTTATGCATGATCCCGGAATCCACCATTAACGACTTGATTTTCGGCTTTTATTTGAAACATGTGCTTCGAGGGCTAATAATTTAGGTTTAGAGTCTAAATAGCATTCAAAACTTATGAATACATGACTGATTACCTTTGGAAATAGAATGAACGAGTTTTGATGAAAATTCGAAAACTCCACGTTTGGAGAAGATGATGAAATCTATGGAGTTTTTGGGTGTTTTTCTTGAAGGTTTATGATAATAAATGACGTTGGAGTGTTATGATTTAGGAATAAAAAATCAATGGAATAGTGAGGGAATGAACAAGGGGTGGCACAAGCTAGAAAATAAAAGGATTAGAGGTGAAAAACATGTTGAAGGGGATGAAATAGGTTCAATTTTACAAAATGGTAAAACTGTAACATAAATGCCTACTATTTTGACTTTGTTACAAATCAGCCCTTTTCCAAAATTAAGGGTTTCTAGAACACTTTTTCAATAATTGATTTGACAGTTAAGATGCCCTAGTCAAAAGCACTATCGGGTACCAATCTTATGAATTTCTGAGCTCATATAGGCCAAAATTCCAAAAATACCCCTAAAACTCCTAGGTCTTATTTTAGGGTGTTATAAATTTAGTCCTTTTTCCTTAATTAGCCATCAAAACTATAAAAATCTTGGACCAAACTTCAATTAACTAAAATAATAACTTTATAAATATTCAATAATATAATTTACGAGCTCGTTTAATGGGAATGAGGTCTCGAAACCTTTTACAAAATCAGATAACTTTCAGTACGCACCACTTGTACCTTAACTAACTGACCAATTAATAAAATATATTAAATCACGATTCATTATTATACTCTATTTAACTCATAATATTAATTAAATATATCTATGGACTCACTCATCGAAATTGTGGTCTCGAAACCATTGTTTCCGACACCACTAAAAAACAGGTTGTTAAAACTCTCCCTCTTAAGAATTTTTTTCCTCAAAATTTTTATCTGCAAAAACTCACGTTTATTTTCTGGCTCCCACATATCCTCTTTTGTATTGTGACGATATCATATTTCTTTATCATCAATTTGAAATTTGATAACTTTTCTCTACAATTTCACATACGATTCTGTTAATTTGAGGCGACTTTCAAATAGTCTTCGTATAATCCTAATCCTATCATCTGTCTCACGAATCACATCAGCCTCTATAATATTTCTTTCACTCAACTCTAACCAGTACGACAGAGTTCTGCATTTACGTTCATATAAAACCTCATATGGTACCATTTAATACTCAATCGATAACTACCATCATATAACTACCATCATATACAAACTCTACTAATGGTATAAATTTTCTTTAGCTATTTTCGAATTCAATTATACAACAATGCAATTTATCTTCTAGTATTTGAATCATTTTTTATAATTATCTGTCAGTTTGAGGATGAAATACTATACTGAAATTCAATTTTATCCCTAGAGTTTCATGTAATCTATCTCCAAATAAGGAGGTAAGTCTGAGTCTTGGTCAAAATGATAGATAATGACATATCATGTAATCAAACAATCCATACTAACTGGTTTCCGTTCCCATTTTTCACTCATTACAAACTATAGCAAACCTGACGAAATCGAACATTCGGCTTTGTCTTGCAAACATATCTAATATTTAACCATGTATTATGAGATTTCCTCTTTTTATTCCCGACCATCAATGTAAATTTTTCGGTACACACAGATGGATTCGAAAGCAGAAATTCTTGCTAATATCAACATTAATCTCTAAAGTTTGATCATTTTAACAAGTTTTCTTTTAGCTAACAACTCCATATCATCTTTTTGTAGCTCTTGAATTTTATAAAGGAACATTGGTTTTGTTCTTAACTTGGCTAAAATAGAACCATCACATTCTAGAGTTGTAACACCCCTATCCTGACTCTGTTTTTAGATTAGGGTTACAGAGTATTACTGAGCAAAATAGAACATTTAACTTCACAATAGAAACAATCATACAAATTAATTGCTAACATATAACAATTGAATCTAAGCATGGAAAATTACACTTATGGGCCTTAAATCGAGCATACGGGGCTGAAAAAATAGTTTGGGAATAATCTGGGGTCAAATAAAAAAATTTAAAAAATTATAGCAGAACATGAAATTGGGAAACAGGGGTCACTCGGCCATGTGGCCAAGCCATGTGACATAGCCCATACCATATGAACATTCAAAGTTTGGCCACTCAAACATGTCCCAGCCCTTGTGCCTACTCGTGTGTATATTCGAAATAGGGTCACACGGCTATGTCATAGGCCGTATGTCAGACCGTGCTACATACTGACTGAAGACACACAGCCGTGTCGCGGGTTGTGTCCCAGATCGTGTGAACCATGCACCTAAAGTAACAAAGACACACTACCATGTGGGGTGGTTGTGTGTAGCACACGGCCGTGTGACAGCCAATGTTCCAGGCTGTGTGCTTCATTTTTAACCCATAATGCTAGCTAAAATAAACACCAATTCTTGGATGTCAAGACACAACATGCCTAGCTTGTTTCATATGGTTGAAAACATATTCAAACACATACCAAATGTACCAAATCACACATTCTATGTGCCTAACCAATGTGTCGTCATTGACACCATAACTTTTATACATAACAACCAAGCAATTCACCTACAACATCACATTCAGATTCATGTCCTTCAATAATCAACAAAGCCTCAAAATCTCACTTACCAAATCACATACTAAAGACACTTCAAACATGTCCATTATCATTAACTACCTACCAAAATGGCCATATTTCAACATCACAACAGAAACCAAACAAAAACAATGTTAAAGAACAAGTGTTCCAAATGATACCATATCCAAAATAACATCAACATAAAACATAGATTATTAATCCAAAACCATATGAGCTTAATTACAATTCAATTAACTTTTTAAGCTTAATACCAAAATGATCTAAAATCAAAAGCTATCAAAAATGGGTTGGATAGTGTGACCTCTGAAGTTGATCCGTCTGACGAGTTCCACAAAATGATTGCTACAAAAAATAGGAAAAAAGATAGTGTAAGCTTATAAAGCTTAGTAAGTTTATAGATATTTAAACAAAACTCTTACCTTGGCTTACAATTAACTAAATGGATATAAATAAATTTAATACTATTTCCTGACAAAACATTTAATACAGTTACATGAGTGTTTAACTTATCGATCGTATAATCTCTTAATTATTTAATATGACATAATTTTATATCATTAAATAAAAGATTTGAAATGTAAAACGTAGCATCCATTTGACCACATCAATTCACATACATATTCCATTTCTTTTAAACACATAACTCTAACACTAATATCGCATTTACCAAACATGCGTTTCATACTTATAACTATAAACTTTCTTGATGTTTCATACAAACAACTTTTAAATACAAAATTATCAAATATTCAATTTCATCACTTAACATCTCCATATGATTCATGAATTCAATATCATCTTACCTTAACTTATATAAATTAATATTAAAAGAGTTTTCATAATCATACCCTAACAATTGTTACAAATGTCATTTAATGTTAGTATCGAAGCATTCAATAGAATAATTCATGTACCACAATAGTTCCAAAAAGACTTAACCAATTCCATCAACCACATTTTCTCAATATAACCAACAACATTTATAAACAATAATTTCATTGTAACATTTATCACTTAATAACACCATAAATATGCAATAGAGTTTAGCAAGTAATTAAGTTGTAGATCAATTAACACATAGCCCATTGAACTATAGTAACTTGACTCAAATATTCAGGTAACCACACAACACCAAAGGCATCATAGATGTGTAACATAGGCACCCAAGTGCAGACAAAGGCACATTTGTGCAATCAGAGACACTGAAGTGCAAATAGAGGTACAAAAGTGCAATCCCATACAACAACACGTATAAACCCTATTGGCATGCCAAACAAACCCTAACCGTTTACTACGTTCAATCAGACATTATACTTAAATGCATAACATCAATAAATCAATTATTCAGAGACACTTCTTATTTTTGTACACATTTTATAAATATGTTACATTCATTTCAATAACGTGAAATCACTTGAATTACCATCACTAAATATTCATTTTCCATTTGCACTTAATTGAAACATGTAATAATATATGTATAACTAATAAAATTTTCATATTTGTACAATTAACTAGTGAAAAATAATATAGTAATAAAGAAATACACATATACATATCAATACACTATGAACTTACCTAAATTATGCTTTCGGTTGAATCGTAAGGACTAATTAGTAATTTTCTTTTTCCCGATTAACCTTCGTACGATTAATTCTTGATCTATATAATGATTAAATTCAATATGTCAAATTCAAATAAATATTTAAACTCATTTTATGCATATTACCCTTAAGTTTTATTAATTACACATTTTCCCTAAACTTTTACATTTTTTACAATTTAGTCCCTAAACTCGAAATTTCATATTTAACAAAATTTCTCAAATACCCAATGCTATCCAAAATTTTTTATATTTTAATATAGTCCAAAATTATTCAAAATTCACAAAATTCCATGTCAATTTTAATATTTTATCAAATTAATCCTTTAACTAAAATTAACTAAAATCACTTTACAAAATAGTCCTAATAAAAATAAAACTACAAATTCAACATTTAACATAAAAATAAATAAGATTCATCCATGGAAAAATCTAAAATATTTAACAATTTCAAAAATGAAAGTACAGGTTAAGCTGGACCTAGTTGTAATGATATTAAAATGTAAAAATACAATAAATAATTGAGAAAACCACTTACATGCAAGTAATAAACAATTGTCAAACCTTATGTTTCTCTAATGAAGTTTCTTCTCCTATTTTCGGTGGTGGAAAAAGGTAAGGAAGATGAACTTAATTTTACTTTATGATTTTACTTATTTCATTATTCATTCACTAATGAATTAAACTATAAAATCTTTAAATAAATGCCTTACTGTTCACTATTAAAGAAACATGGACTAATTACTTCATAAGTCCTCACACATCCAATAAAAAACTATTTAATCAATAAAATTCAATAATGCTTAGATTTTATGACTTTTCAATTTAGTCCTTCATAATGAATTAATTAATTAAACAATAAAATTTTCAAACCGAACCTTCACATACCTAAATAATAACTCAGTAAATATTTAATGAAAATATTTACGAGCTCGATTTTGAAACAACTACTTATACCTTACTATTTATTCAATTAACTAAAATTCACCAAGTCAAAACTCAATATCAAATTATAATTGACTCATACGAATTAAATGATAATTAATACAGACTTACTCGTCAGATTTGTGGTCCTAAAACCTCTATTTCCAACACCATTGAAAACAGGTTATTACAAGAGTCAAGTGAGTGTCCATAGCTGTTAAAGGAAAATAGAGACTTTTGGATTAGTAAATCAGTTACTACATTATTCCTACCCATATGATAGTCAGAAATCATATCATAATCTTTAAGAACCCTGGACATCTGTGCTATCTAAATTTCAACTTTAGAGCTTTTGTTAACATAGCTGGCCTCTATTTGAAGCTCTATTGGCATTTATCTATCCAAACAAAGCTAACGTTCTTTTGTAACAGTTTTGACAATGGTAGATTTATTACCAAGAAGCTTGTAACAATTAATCTGTAATATCCAATAAGTCCTAGCAAACTATGTACCTCAGTAATAACTTTCAGAGATTTTTAGTTCACAATTATTGAAATTGTCTAGATCAATACAAATATATCAACCAATATTACAGGTCTTCAAAATCTTAATTTTGAAGCCAGAATTCACATTTACTAAATTTTGCATACCACTGCTTCTCTCACTAAATCTGCAACACTGTTTTCAAATACTAATCATGGCCAACTCATTATTTCTAAAAATCGGTTGTGTATTTGTTAATTTGAATGATATTACCATAAACTCACATGGTTCGTATCAAGTTTGGAAAGCAGTCTTTGATACAACTAACTCATAACCTTGAGTTGACAACAATCTGATCGAAAGTTAATCTTTCAAAATACGATGGCTACCTTTTACTAATCAAACAAATCGTCAATACAGGGTAATAGATACTTGTTATTTAAAGTGATTATATTCCACTACCCATAGCCAGTATACAATCTCATAGTTTCAATTTTCTTCTTCACAAATAACATTGACGCACTCCAAGTTGACACGCTTAGTTGAAAAAATCCTTTGTCTAATAATTATTGCAACCGTGCTATCTATTCTTTCTATTCTGTCGGTACCATTCTGTACGATGCAATTGAGATTGGAGCAGTTATGTGTTGCGAAATGTGTCCATATTGTAATAAACATGCAATTGTTTTCTATGTATTTAATAAGTGGCATTGTTAAAACGTTTGTCACATCGCAAAAATCAGGTTAGCAAAAATTGGAGTAGTGAAATGTGATAGTGGTCACACTTGTTTTTGTGTTAAATGTTGTGGAATTGTGTCAAGAAATTAACCTATGGTAGTGGCTAAGTGTTAGTTATGTGTGCTTAAGGTCCTGTGTTCAAAACCCTTCCCTTTTTTTTTTTAGTCCAACCTTTAATATCGGATATTGGAGTTAAATATAATTTTCTCACAATTGATGATATAATGAGTTTGCTGGTTTAGTTGTAAAGCTTTAGCTCACATTGCAATCTTCTGTTGTGCAATAGTGAGTTAATTTTTGCTTCTCCTTGTTGTGCTATCCTAGCTCTCAGAATTTCAGTTAAAGTCAACTTAGAGAAAATTTTGATAGGTGGTTAGTGGTAGGATTTTCTGGGATTTAATTTTTGACTTATCCCCAAATTTTCTAAAAGTTTTCTGTCACTTTCTCACTTTCATTCCCATGTTTTAATTTCTCATCTTTGTTGTGGATTTTTTTCTTTTATGGTTCTGTAAATTATTTTCTTCTATTCTTTCTATTATTCTTTATTCCTCTATTTTTCCCTTATTTTTTTTGTTCTGTTTCTCTGCTGCCAAGTTGTTCTACCAATATTCATTGCAAGTGTTCGTCGTATAGTCGTGTGTAGTAAGAAGAATTTCAGTTGTTAAGCAAGTTTCCTATCCATAATCTTTGTGAATTCGCTTGTTTCTTGGTAATTTTAGTATTTTATTTGATTTAGAATGTGGCAGTTAATCAATTGCTATATGATCTATTTAGGTGATAATTGCAGAGTACCTAATGCTTTACGGGCAAGAGTAGGACCATAGGAATAGGTTTTTCGATAGGTAAGGGTGAAATCTTTAGTTTTGTTGGAGGCATTTTTAATCAAGTTGTTTCTTTATTGTTAATTAAATTATTTTGGATGATGTTTTAGGGTTTGGGAATTGCAATTGTTGATTTAGCATCAAAATCTAACAAGGTATGTAAAAAAATCCTGAGAAAATAGTGAATAAAATAAGCCAAAAATTGGGACTGTCGATGCCACATGACAGTGTGGTAGACCGTGTGCAACACATGGGCTGACCAAATAGGTCGTGTGGGCCTAAATTTTGAAAATTTATTCTTAGCCTGTATATAATGTGTGATGTGTAATTAGACCTTCCGTAGGGTCCATACTACTTAAATATGACTTGAAAACAAGGTATTTTTTAGTTTCCTACTATATTTGACATGTTTAAAGTACGTAAGATATATATGTGTGATATGTGTTATGTCCAATCTAATGGCATGTGTTTGTGTTGCAATGTTGAGTATAAGTATAAGAGATCTAAATGTGTTGAATTGTAAATCTTTGGATTTGTTATATGATCATACATTTGACATTGTGGTTTTTTCTAGTCAAAGTGATTTGTTATTTGGTAAATCTGTCTGCAAAGCATGAAAGCCATGCTTAATGGATTTTGTTAACAATATGGATGCATGTTCAACATGCTTATCATTCTAGTTCAGTATATGCATGCCATGTCACATTGTATGGGGTTGGGATAATACGGTAAGAAAGAAATTGTGGTAGTTTAATGATATGCACTATCTAGTGGTTTACCCACATTTTTGTCCAGCAGCTTGGCTGCAATTATGGTGGCTTGACCACTCGCATCTATTTTGGTAGCCTTTCTACAATATACTGGCTTGGCCACATATATTTTATTTGGTAGTTTAACTACAACTCTGGTGGCAATGTCTACAATTATCTGTTGGTTTGATTTGGTTGGACGAGTTCTGGGGAACTCTATTTTGGTGTGTAGCAGACTTGGGTAGGAAGTTATCTGAAAAATTTGCATTATGTTTTTTTTTAAATACGACATTAGCATAATTATGCATTCTTAGTTCTGCTCAATTGACCGTGATGAAATTCTTCGTGATACTCTGATTTGTATATTATGATATATGTGTACTTTATTCGATTTTGGTTATACACTGTGCCTTATAGCTCACCCCTTTGTTTTATTTTTGACTTTTCAGGTAATTAGTACGTAACAGTCTATTTTTTAGTGGTGTCAGAAACCGTGGTTTTGGGCCACCAAATCTGACGAGAATGTTCATAAATATTGTTATTTAATATTTATGAGTCAAATATGGTTTTTAAAAAGATTTTTGATTTGGTAATTTATGATTTATAATTGTTTTATTAAGTTTAAGTGGTGTGACCCTAAGGTCAACTGGTTTTAGAAAATGAGGTATCGGGACCTCGTTTCTATAAATTGAGTCGCAAATATGTTTATAAATATTTACAGAGTGTCATTAAGGTGGTATTAAAGTTTTTTGTTGAAAAATTTTAACGTTTCGATAGTTAATTAATTCAAAAAGACTAAATCGTAAAAGATGTAAAATTTAGTCACTATTCGATTTGAGTGATTAAATGGTTTATTGAGTAAAGGAAAAGGGACTCAAATGGTAATTAGACCATTTAAGAATTTAGTGGACGGTTTTGGGCAATTAAAAGCATGAAAATTGATTTAATTTTAAATGGACAAAATTGTAGTTTTATAATTAAACTTTAATTAAATAAAAGAAAAACTATTATCATCATTTTAGTGTCTTCTTCATTGAAATTGGAAGAATAAAAATCCATGGAAATGAAGCTAGGTTCAGCCATGGTTAAAATTATGCATATCAAGATCGGATGGAAAATCAAGGAAAATAGAAAATTACCAAAATGCCTCTAAACTTTTGTATTTTTGTAATTTAGCCAGGTAAGTTTGTATGAACTGTATTCTGTAAAATTTTGATTAAATTGAATGTTAATATGTGAATATTGTGATTAAATCTATATATATGTCAGTATGAAATTTACCGTGTTATGAAATGACGTAAATCCAACGAAGTACGATGATTACCTAGCCCTATTTGAACCTTAGAAATTTGTATGATACAAATGACATGTCATTACGGTTTACATGATTCGGGGGCTGGTCCTGAACGTCCTACCAATGGCTAAGGTTCGACATGTGTTGCGAATACTCCACAGCTTGTGTGAGCAGCATTATGTAGCTACGTTCTGACCCACGGCTCATGTGAGCAGGCCCATTTTCATAGCTTGTGTAAGCAGGCCCATTTTCATAGCTGGTGTGAGCATTCTGATTCACAGGGCATGTGAGCATACATGTACAAGAATTGACAGATTACAGTTATATGATTTAGCACACTATGTGTGAGCTATCCCGGGTATCCAACGGTATTCTAAATGGTTGAACGGGCATCATTCGGATAAGAAATGGTAAGAGAACAATATGTTTTACGGCATGTACATATATGAACATCTTTGATATGATGATACATGAAAATTATATAAGTTGAGATGAGTTATAAACTCATAAGATACATGTTGTGGCTAAATGGTTGTTTATGTTAATGTGCCTACGATTTATATCCTGTATGCTAACATGTTTGGTGTAAATGCTTAGCCTTTGGCCAAGTTGTGGTTGGATTATTCCACGTTAAACTTATAAGTTAGGCATTGAAATGGTAAGTACTTAAATGGAAATATGCTTGTGATCATGAAAGAGTGATAAGGTTTAAATTATGTAAGTTCTATTGAAATGGTTTATGATGTGGTTAATTTCAAAATAGCTATGTTTAAATGCACTAGCTTGTGGCTATGGTTGAATGATATGCTTATGTCTTGTGTGATATGCATATGAAACGGGTGTGGAAAGATAATGAAATAGTAAGTTCATACTTGAAGTGTAAAATGATGAAAAAAGGAATGATGAGTTGAGTTCATGTTGTTATTTAAGTTAAAGATGCAATGGAAAATAATGAAATGCAAATGACAGTAAGAAAATTTGGAAATGGTTTAAAGTTTTATAAAATACCATGATGCTAGGGATGATATGTATGTGATACTGTGGATTTATTCACTTTGTGAGTTGTTGAATATGGTTTCATGAATTTTGCAGTATTGATATAAGATTATTCTTGACATGTATACATTTCATATTTGAAATGGATTGATATGACTAAAGTTTATTCGAGTTTACTAAGCTTTCATTGCTTACGTAGCTGTTTGGCCTTTACTTTATAAATTATCGGAAGCTCAATCAGGTTAGAAGCTTGTCAGAGATCTATCACACTATCCAGCAATTATATCGGTAGATTTTGATGTCTTGGTTAAGGTTATAATGGCATGTATAGGTGAACTTATGGTTGATGATTAGTTGAATGTTAGTTGATCTGTTTGGTATTATATGTCGTTTTGGGTGATGTAGCCTTGGTACATTTGGTGGCTTGTTGATATGTGTTAATTTGATAATGTGTTAAAGCATGTTTGAATGACCAATGTGATATATGATGAAATAACCTCAACATGGTCAAGATATGGAATGCTTTGGAAAGGTTTTGAACTAGATATGACATGAATCTATTATAGTATGGTGATTATGTATCAATTATGTTATATTTTGGCATGGAAACAAGTTAAGTGATAATTGGTTAAATATGTACATGTATAGGCATTTTAGATATTAAAGTAGCCATACGTTTTGTCTTGTGTTTATGTCTTTTTGGGTGATGATATGAAAATAGTTTCGGTATGTAAATATTTGGTATTAAGTGGTTGATATCTTGGTTCATGATGCATGAATGATTAAATATGGAATGGTCGTTCAAAATGCATATTATAAATGTCTAGTGATATGTTTGAATGTGGTGATTTGGTACGTTTGTTATAATTGACATATACAGCTATTGGTGCTAGTTGTTGAATGGCACATTTGGTACCTTTTGGTGTGAATTGGATATGTAAATCAAATGGTATGTTTTGGTATAAACTTAGTGAAAAATTAGTTAAATATTTTGGCCCATTTGAATATATGGTTATACTTGTTTAAGTGTTGAGATTGAGGTGCCCTTTGGGCATATTGGTTGTATGCTTATGTACCATATTTGAATAGCTTATTTATGCATGGTCTTAGTGCAAATTGAAGGCTTGTTTATATGTGCAAAAGTGAATTGTAGGTATATGCATGAATGAGTGAGAAAAATGGCTTGGAAATGACCTATTTTTTCACTCAGACGGGCAAAGACACAGGCGTGTGTCTCAGCCGTGTTGACACACGGCCTGGAAACACTGCCTTGTGTACCCTGTAGTTTTCAAAAGGTTGCAAGTCAAGCTGTTACACAGCCTAGCATACGGCCTGCCTGGCGCACGAGCGTGTGAGGACATTTCGAAAGGTACACGGCCTGGCACACGGGTGTGTGGCTTGACCGTGTGAAACAAGTCAGTGAGTTACACAGGCACGGACACGGCCGTGTGACCTCTGCAGTTTCGAAAATTTTCATTGTTTCCTGAAAAATTCTATAAGCTTCTGATTTAGTCCTGACTTGTTTTTAATGTGTTTTTAGGGCCTCGAGGGCTCGTATAAGGGACAATATGCATGTTATGGATTAATTCTGCTATACTTAATGATGTGAATTAAAATGTTTTAAAATTTTTGTTTGTTTGAAATGTACAATCCGGTAATGCTTCGTAACCTTATTTCAGCGAAAAATACGGGTTAGGAGTGTTACATAGTAAGTTTAGAATCAGACGGCATGCAGGAGCTCAGATTGATTCTCCCATAAAATGGTTTGCTCTCTTTCATAAATGGATTTTCTAGACATTTGGCTTTTAGTTTAATTTCTCAAATTTAATTTTTCCTTTGAGTTTCTTTACTTAGTTTTTTTTTTTTGCATGATTTGAGTTAATTAACAATCAATGTTGGGTTTTCAAAATTATACAAACTAAGATTTTTCAACCACAAAAATACAAATTGGGATTTTAAGAAAGTGTATAACGTAAGTTTAATAATATTAGCTTTGGAATTTTTGCTGCAAGGTTTTAGTTAGAATTACAAGTTTTACGAAGCAAGTGGTTTAAGCATTATGATTGTATAAAGTTGGGTTTGAAAGTTAATAATAATATATTCACTCTAACATTTTAGAGGATTTACAAATTTTCCTATCGAGGAATTGTGACGAACTTATACAAATATTGGTTTTCAATTTCATAACAAAACACACTTTGGAAAAAACAAAATTTCTGCATACTGATGTAACCTTCAAGATTTGGCCATAACGTCTAGGTTGGATTTGGGGTGTTACAACGTTTATCTTGCAAGAAAGAAAACTTACGTTAGTAAATAATCTAAATGAGCCCGTAATCCCGTAAATTAATTTTCAAGTCAGACAATTGACCCAATGGGTAATTGAACTTGAAAATTAGACCTGAGATCGTAAATTGGGCCTAAGACCTAAAAACTGAGACCAAGACCCAAAAACTGGTCAAACCGGTCCTGATATGTGAAATTGGGCCAATGGTCTAACCAATGGCTAGACCAGACCGACTGATCCGTCACTGGTTCGGACCAAATCGACAAAAATTGAACCATTTCAGATGTTTGGCGGTGTGATGCAAAACATTCCTATGGGTAGATAAATAGTTGGTGATGATGGTTCTTCAATGGTTGAGCAGTGGAAGAATTACACTCTTACTGTGACTACCAAAGAATTTGATTCAGATTAACTGTTTAAAAAATAATATTATTTTAATAGATTTAATATTTAATTTAATTTAATACTTATCTTAATGGTATTTTATTAATTTAATATTAAAGCGATTATCTTAATATTAAATTTAATTTAATGTTTATTTTAAAGATAAATTTTCTATTAATTTAATAAGATTTAATATTAACTTTAATCTAATATTTATCTTGATAAATATTATATTAATTTAAAATTAGTATGATTAAGTTTAATCATAGTTGAACTCTCTACACTCTTCATATATAAAGAGAGCCTTGGGTCATTATTTTTCACAAACTTGAATTCAAGAGAAAGTTGTAGAGAGAAAATTCTCTGAAGAAATTATTTTAGAAAATTTCTATAGATATTTTTTTATTTACAAATTGGTCTAAAAGTTTAGAGAAAGTACAAAATTACCCCACTGGTAATTTTTCTGAAAATTTTTTTGATTCGAAGCGAGCCCAAAATCGAGAGACGTGAGCTTGAGAATAGCATATAAGACTAGTCGGTCGAAGCGTTCATCCTAGATGAGTTGAAAACGTACAATTTTTAATAAGTGTTTATTACTTTAGATATCAAAACTAAGTTCTTATTTTGGATTTTTTTTTTAAAACTCTGGTTTTTTCCTAAATTTATTTTCCGTTGCGTTTTTCGAACCTGATTTTCCAACATTATGAGTCTTACTTCAATAACAACTTCAACTTCCCTTTTAGATGAAAAACTTGGCAATCCTTAAGGAATCACATTAGTAATTTCGTTATCTGATGAAACTTGTTTTATCTTTAATTCCAGTGCTTTGGTATCTAAAATGTAGTCGAATGCACTTTACCGCCCTTTTCGATCAACATTCGAGTTAATATTGTTGATAAGGTATTGTTGATAAGAACTATAAATTGTTAGGACAAAACACAAAAAAGTAGTGTAAAGTATACCAATTGTCCCTAGGTTTTGTTTAAAATTACATTTCGGTCACCTAACTTTCAAAAGTTACATAATAGTCACTAATATTATTGAATCGTCACATTTTGGTCACTTTGAATATTAAAATATTGTTTTAAAAATAAAACCATTATAGATTTTTTATCCTTTTTTTATCAATTAAAATAAAACCAAACCCAGATTTAGTAAAGCCAAAACTTACATTCAAATAAGCTTTTTTTTTATGAGCTCTAACATTTTCATTTTCAATAAAATTCTCGATTTGATGAGAACTATCTAATGCAATGACACACTAACATTACATGTTGAAGATACTTTCTAGTGTAATTCTAAAAACACCTATTTCAATAAAATCATGGTTTTATTACGGTTGAAATACAATGTAACACCCCAAATCCAGCCTAAACGTTACAATCAGATTATGAAGGATACATCTAATGTGAAATCGTTGAAGCTTCATTTTTGAAATAAAAATTTTAGAACATGTTTAAACGTTGAAAACTTACATATTCCAAAAATTTCGTAAACACTTCGAGAAAACCATGTTATATTGACTTATTCAAAACAAACCCAAATTTGCCTAACCATTCACATAAAAACATCGTGAAAACTTAGTCAAAATGTATTAGTGGAAGTTCATTATAAAAATTCAGTCTTTATCCCTTGGTTTATTATTTAGCATGCCATCTTCTTTAAATCACCGATTAAAATTTGAGATTTTTGCAAAACAATTATCAAACAAATTTTAAAGTCCCAAACAACCAAAAATGTCCAAATGCCTAAAAAGTCCATAAAAGTTTAGTCCACAACATACTGAACCAATAATGTGAAATTCGAGCTCCAGAGTCATCATCCAATCCTAAGCTTGAGGATCACTTAAAAGAAACAAACAAACAAGTGAGCTTTACGCTCAGTGTGTGATTTGAGCCACATTTGCAAGTACTTATAAAGTATGTACCAAATTGACATTTCTTATCATACGTCATATTAGAGTCATAATATGTAACATATCAGAGTATATCATATAACTTATCAAAACATAACACATAACATAACAGAGCATGTCCTACCCCCACCCACTACACACCATCTCCGACCCACCAATCACACCAGTTAGGACTACACAAGTCCATCCATCCAATCACACAAATATGTAGCGGTATGCCACTCATTAATATGTAGCTGAGCTGCCAAACGGAAACGTGTGGTCTAGCCACCATAATTGCAATAAAACAGCCTTATACACTTCCTCCAACATATCAAACCCATCTCAGAGCATATTTACAAGCACGCTAACATACAGAAATACGTATCATATAGCTTACATAACATGCATGTCTAAACATTTATTTACAGAGCATAACAAAATACAAAACATATACAAAGTGAACTTACATAACATGCTCCCCAAGTGAACAACATATATAATTTTTCGCTTTTATAGGCATACTAAAATGCCCACGAATCCAATTTTTAAGTCCCTAAATTGTCCCCCAAACGGGACCTCAAAATTGGCCAAAAGGGCTCATATGGCCTAACAAGCCAACCCGTGTGGTCTACATGGTCAACCAATCTAGGCCATGTAATCACACACAGCCTTGTGCATCACATGGCCTACCACATAGCCTGGCACAGGGCCTACCACACAGTCTGGCACCTGGCCTACCACACGGCCATGTGGTGCACACAATCTGTCACATGGCCATGCGACGTTGGGTGGTTTTCAAACCAACCCCTATTTTGCAATTTTTCTGAGTTTCGATTGATGTTGTAGTTTAGTTTCACACACCTTATAGTATTTATGATTAACCACGCAATCGGGAACCCAAGAATCCTATAATCATTTATCCAATTAAATCGGTTAATAATCAAACTACCACCCAAGATCACATTCCTTAAATCAACATTTCAATCCGCTGGTGGGACACGATTATCGTTTCCTTTGCCTAACCAAGGACCACGAAAAGGCTTAACACAACCACTTAATGGAAACAAATAAGGTAGCAAAACAAAAGAAGAAAAATTGAACTCAATGAAGAAAGTAAAAGACAAGAAGCAGGAACGTGACAAAGGAAAGGAAAAACAAAAAGTATAAACGTGCAGAAAGGGGAAAAAGTTGGACAGCTAATGGGTAAGGGTTTGGAATAATTTTTAAAAAATAAAAGATATTCAAAATACCTTAATTCCAACAAAATCCTAACCTATCAGATTTACTAGATTTCAAATTAAATTCAACCTCCAACAAATGGAAAACAGTAAAATATTTTCAAAACTACACACCACGAGATTCAAACACAAGACCAAAGGGTAAGCTAACAAACAGCTTACCACTGAACTAGCAGACTTATTCTCTCATAACTTAAATGGAAATAACATTTAAGTCTAAAAGACTAAGGATATGATTAGAGAAAAAAATTAACAAAATTTCAATGGGTGGAATTTGAACTTACGACCTCTCACACACATACAAAACACATAACCACTGAACCAAATTAAATTACTTGTCATAATTTGACTTTCCATGTTAAAGAAAATTTGAGGTCTTACAACTTTCCCCTACTTTAAGAAATTTCGGCATTGAAATTTTACCTGACTCAAAAAAATAGGGATACTACTTATGAATCAAGTCCTCAGGCTCCCAAGTGGCCCCCTCTGAACCATGATTCTGCCACAGAACCTTAACTAACAGAATAGTCTTCCTCCTCAAGACCTTACCTTTACAATCTAGAACCTATACCGACTCCTCTTCAAAAGAAAATTCTGGCCTTATCTGAACCTTTTCCACTGGAACCACATGGGAAGGATCAGATTGATAACGTCTCAACATGGACGTGTGAAAGACGTCATGCATACGATCCAATTCCAAAGGCAACTCTAACTGATAAGCAATCGACCCAATACACCTCAAAGCCTGATACATCCCAATGAACCGAGGGCTTAACTTGCCCTTACATCTAAAGCTGATAACTTTCTTCCATGCAGACACCTTAAAAAGGACATAGTCCCTAACCTAGAACACAATATCCCTCATCTTAAGGTCCGCATAAGACTTTTGTCTATCAGAAGCGGACTTAAGTCTCAGCCCTAACTCAAGACCCATAACCTTCCTCTCACCCAACTCAGTCCAACAAAGCGAAGTGCGACATTTTCGACCACAGAGTGCCTCATAATGCGCCATCTGAATGCTAGACTAAAAGCTATTATTATAAGTAAATTCAGCTAGTGGTACAAACTCATCCCAAATACCTTAGAAATCAATAACACAACTCCAAAGCATATCCTCCAAAATTTGACTTGCCCTCTCAGGCTAACCATCGGTTTGTGGATAAAATGACATACTGATATCCAGTCGAGTTCCAAAAGCCTCATGTAATTTCTTCTAGAAATGAGAAGTAAATTGAGGATATTAATCTGAAATAATCGATACCAGAACCCTATAAAATTTAACAATCTCAAAGACATAGAGCTTCGCAGAATTCTCCTAACCGGAATGAAGTGAGAAGACTTAGTCAATCGGTCCACAATAACCCAAACTGAGTCCTTTTTAGTAGGTGTCAAAGGCAACCCTCTAACAAGTTCCATGGTTACCCATTCCCATTTCCACATTGGAATCTTAGTGGGCTGAAGTACTCCAGAAGAAAGTTGGTGCTCAGCCCTAACTTGTTGGCACGTCAAACATTGTGACACAAAATCGATTACCTCACGTTATAGCCCAGGCCACTAGTATAACTCTCGGAGGTCATGATACATCTTATTGTCACTGGGATGCATAGCATAAGAGCTACTATGTGCCTCTCACAGAATAGATTGCCTCAAATCCACATCACTATGCACACAAATCTAACCTCGAAAGTACAAAATACAATCACTGTTAAACCCAAAGTCTGAAGTCTAATTATCATCAATCTGTTGAACCTAACTAATCAAAGACTCATTTAAAAGTTGTTTACTCTTAATTTCATTCAACCAAGACGGTTTAACTCGCAACGCAACCAGAATTCCACCATCATTGAATAAACTTGTGCGAGCAAACATTTTCTTCAACTTAGACATAGATCTACAACTAAGAGCATCGATCATCACATTGGCCTTATCAGGATGATATTCTATCGAATATTCATAATCCTTAAGCAACTCAATCCAATGATGTTGCCTAAGATTCAACTCCTTCTGAATGAGGAGGTACTTAAGACTCTGATGATTAGTGTAACTGATGCACCTCTCACCATACAGATAATGCCTCCAAATCTTAAGTGCGAACGCAACAATGGCAAGCTGGAGGTCATGCATCGGATAATTACCCTTATGCTGCTTAAGTTGTCTAGACGCATAGGCTACCACTTTACCCTCTTGCATCAGTACACAAACCAAACTAGGCTGAATTAGAATGGATGCCTTAGTCAAAACCATTTTGAGCTTCTCAAAGCTTGATTACTGCTCAAAAACCCAAACAAATGAAATGTTCTTACGTAGCAACTTATTCAAAGTAGTTGCTATCAGTGAGAACCCTTCAACAAACCTCTAATAGTAACTCGCTAGACCCAGGAAACTCTAAAGCTCAATCACTTTTTAGGCTGCTTCCAATCCAGAATAGCCTCTATCTTCTTAGGGTCTACTCGAATACCCTCAACCGAAACAACATGCCCCAGAAACATTTCTTCACTCAACCAGAATTCACACTTACTTCGCTTGGCATAAAGTTCCTTCTAATGAAGAATCTGAAGAACTACCTTAAGATGCTACGACGAACTGATCTAAATACTACGATGAACTGATCTAAATACGGCTAAAAACCCAGTTCATGAGATCCATGAACGCGGCCGAAGCATTAGTTAAACCAAATGGCATGACAAGGAACTTGTAATGACCATAGTGAGTCTTAAAGGAAGTCTTATACACATCGACCTCATTAACCTTCAACTGATAATACCCTAAATGAAAATCAATTTTTAAAAATATAGACGCCCCATGAAACTGATCAAATAGGCCACCAATCCTCATAAGTGGGTACTTATATTTTAGCTCCTTCGGTGTCATTCGATATGGGGCGATAGACACCAGAGCGGTCCCTGGCAGAACCTCAATTCCTAACTCAACCTCTCTATCCGGAGGTAAATGCAACAACTCCTGAGGAAAGACGTCAGGAGATTGAGTTTGGTGTTCAGTCATCTATCGCGATTGACAACGAATGCCTTTCACAGCCAAACCTAGGATACTTTTATCGTGCACATATGACAAATACGTATCATATCCCTTACGAACCAACTTTTCGGCTACCAAAGCGGAGATCACATTAGAGAGGTAATCTCAACACTCATCGATCATCACAACCTCTTCTCTATCCCCAACCTTAAAGATCACTCTCTTAGATTCACAATCTAATCCAACCCAATGCTCCACCAACCAATCCATACCTAAAATCAGATTGAACTCTCTAAACGAAAACTCTATCAAATCATTTAGGAGTACTAACCCCTGAACCTCAAGCGGACACCTTCTAAACATTTTATTAACTCAGACAATCTGACCCAAAGGACAAATCACAGAAAGTTCACAACTAGTGTCCTCAGCCAAAATCCCAAAATCACCCAATATACTGCTAGATATGTAAGAGCGGATGAAACCACAATCAATCAATGCAAAGTAAGGAGAAAATGCATAATAAGCGTACCTACAATCACATCGGCTGCATCCCAGTCCTCTCGACACCTCATTGCATAAATAAAGGCTAGTTGTCTACCTCTCAACAATCACATCAGTTGCTACCAAACCTCAAGCATACCTGCTCAATCTCAAGAACTCGGCCTTATACTTGGCAACAAATCTATCCCCCTGAGTTAGCCCTATAAACTCTCTTCTACGGGCCTCAACATAGCTCACCCCATATACTAATTCTGGAACGCACCCCGAAAGTAATCCCAGGTTAATCGCTCAGGCTTAGTAACCTCCTCAACTATAAACCACCACTGATACGCCTTATCACGAAGCAAAGATAATGCACCCTTCAGTTTCTGCTCAGGGGTGCAATCTAAAGCATTCATAATTCTTCTTGTGGCCACCAACTAATACTTGACCATAGTTGGCGCGACCCCAGTGACGCTCCAGAATAGTTCAGCTCTATTTGACCAGAGTCATTCACTTCCAACCCTCTGTTGGAATGCCGGCACCCCGACAGCGCAGCAAAAATTAATACATCCGGTGATCCAAACCATAGATCCAAGTGTGAGGAACGAATCTAGGTGAAATAAGGTTTCAAAATTACTGAATCTTTAAACTGAATAGACAACGACGCCTCGACAATGAGTATTCTGTTCTACTATCGAACCAAGCCACAACCATTAGTAACTTCGGCCCTACGCAATCAACCCAATTGACAATGAACGTAAAAAATCCCTAAAACTATTTTTGAAGAAGACTTTGTTTGACGGCTGCTAGACTTTTCAAGCAAAGGAAAAACAATATTTTATATATATTTTTTAGGGTTTTAAAAAAAACTATCTAATATATTCCTCTTATAATTGGTATATATAATGAATAATAATTCATTAAATAAATCAAATAAATAAAACAATGTTTTAAACCGAAAATTATAATTACATTAATTATAATAATAATTTGGTAAACTGTATTTATTTGCATTTATATACTGAACCAAAATCATATAATATGTTCTCATTATGTGTACAACAACCTTGTACATATAATATGTTCGATATTTGATTAGCCAATTGAATTAATTCTACAATTAATTTAATTTATGTGACAACCAAACACAATACCAACTATGTTTTATTTCGTTCATTTCAACCATAGGGTGTGACCCTGTAGGTTCTTGTAATGTTAGCAGTAATACTAGAATGATTCTAATGTTACAAACAATTAGTGGCATCTAGCAATGCATCATTGCTACCTAAGTTACAAGAAATCATGATTCGACATAACCTTTTTGCAATTAACCTTTCATGCATTAATCCTTAAGTCCTTTATCTCTGGGTTGGACACAAGTCATGGAATAGTCTGACTTGCATAGTCTATCCCATGTTCGTTGATATCTTGAGTAGACTATGATAAACAAATAAGTACGACATCTCATATCAGCTTATTTGAGCATGGCCATGCATTTCTAGTCTCACTCAATCAAGTGGCCTAAGATATTACTCCCATTATGTAGGAGGGACTTATCCTATATCGATCAACCATATCCCTTTACATAGATCGTGGTATATCCAACATCAGCCTCTATAGAACAACCAGTTATGGTGTACGTTTGACGGTATCAAAACATACAACTCACGATATTGGGATAATGATGATCTCAAGTCTGAGGATCATATTCATATTAATCACTATGAGTAATGTTGTGACAATTACATAATAATCCAAGAAACATACTCATAACTGGTCAGTCCAATATGTTGTTCTCTAACATACATATTCATGCATTGATTTTTGACATTCCATATCAATGACAACTCTTTATCATCAATCAACTACATGTTAGTCTTAACGCATTATTTTTGTCTTAGCCAACAATAATACTAGACTAATGACCTTTTTTAAGAATAATCATATTATTCTTAGGATATTATTATAAAACAATTTATTTATACACACAGAAAAGAAGCTAAATAAATAATGGTAATGCCTTGTATTAATAAACATGATAAATCAAGTATGTTATTACAACCATCTCATGATTGATCTTTGGGCATACTCTAACAATCTCCCACTAGCACTAAGACTAATCACTCATATATCTAATACCAAGCGACTTAATGTGACGATCATGCTTCTGCTGTGTCAGAGGCTTGGTCAGGGGATCAGCAATGTTATCATCTGTCGGTACCCTGCATACCCCTACATCCTCTCGATCGATAATCTCTCGAATAAGATGGTAGCGCCTAAGTATATGTTTGGATCGCTGGGGAGATCTAGGTTCTTTAGCTTATGCAATGGCTCCATTGTTATCACATCAGAGTTTTATAGCATCTGATGTGGTAGGCACAACCCCTAGTTCAGTAATGAACTTCTTGATCCAAATTGCTTCCTTTGCTGCCTCACTAGCTGCAATATACTCAGCCTCTATTGTAGAATCGACTATTGTACTTTGCTTTGAACTCTTCCAGCTCACAATACCATCATTAAGGCAAAACACAAAACCTGATTGTGATCAAGAATCGCCCTTGTCGGTTTGGAAGCTGGCATCAGTGTAACCTTTTACACTTAACTCTTCCTCACCCCCATATATTAGGAACGTATCCTTAGTCCTTCTTAAGTACTTAAGGATATTCTTGACTGTGGTCCAGTGACCTTCACCAGGATCTACTTGGTACCTGTTCGTCATACTTAAGGCATACGAGACATCTGGACGGGTACATAACATGGCATACATGATAAATCCAATAGCAGAAGCGTATGGAATTTTACTCATGCTTTCTCTCTCTTGTGGAGTTGAAGGACACATTTCCTTCAAGAGTGAAATACCATGTCTCATACGTAGGAATCCTCTCTTAGATTCTTCCATACTGAACCTTTCCAGTACTTTCCAGTAGTAAAATTCACCTCTAGCCTGTGGATTTATTGGTCCACATGCATCAAAATGTATTAGGCCCAATAAATCACTAGCTCATTCGCTTTTACCAGTAAAAGGAAATTTAGTCATTTTTCCCAATAAGCAAGATTCAAATACATCAATTTGTTCAAAAACAAATGAATCCAAGAGACCATCTTTATGGAGTTTGGATATGCGTTTCTCACTTATGTGGCCCAAATGACAATGCCATAGATAAGTTTGATTTGAGTCATTTATTTTTTATCTTTTAGTATTTATGTTGTAACTAGGATTCATTTGATCTAAAATATAGAGGACATTAATCAATTGTGCCGAACCATAGAAAACATTCTTGAGATAAAAAGGAACAACAATTATTCTCAATAATTATCTCAAAACCAACTTTGTCTAAACAAGAAATTGAAATAATGTTTATAGTCAAACTGGGCACAAAATAACAACCCTCTAAACATAAATCAAGTCCACTAGGCAAAGATAAATTATATGTTCCCACAGCTAATGCAGCAACTTTTTCTCCATTTCCAACTCATAGGTCCACATCTCCTCTAGCCAAAGTCCTACTCCTTTGTAGTCCCTGTACAAAAGTACAAATATGAGAACCACAACCAGTATCTAATACCCAAGAAGTAGTAGTTGATAAATTAATATCAATAACATAAATACTTGAAGTAGACGTTCCGTTTGTTTTGGCCTTCTAGACTTCCTTAAGATAAATAGGGCAGTTCCGCTTCCAATGTCCAGTCACACCACAATGAAAGCAGTTTCCTTCCTTAGACACCCCACCTTTAGGTTTCAATGCAGCCTTTCCTTTTCTAGGGTTGAGCCTACCTTTGCCCTTGGGCTTTGTCTGAACTTTGGCCTTTCCCTTGCCCTTGTTATTACGGACCATCAGTATGGGTTTGGGTCCAATATTTTTTATGTCGCCTTCAATAGTTCGTAACATACTGAGCAACTGTGATAGAGTCTTGTCAATTTCATTCATATTGAAATTGAGGACAAACTGGCTGTAGCTATCCGACAACGATTGCAGAATAACATCCGTGGCCAGCTCTTGGCTCAATGGAAACCCAAGCTTAGACAGGCTTTCAATATAACCAATCATCTTAAGGACATGAGGTCCTACTGGGATTCCTTCAGCCAGCTTACATTGGAATAGGGCCTTAGAGATATCGAACCTTTCTTGTCATGCTTGCCCCTGATAAAGTTCTTTCAGGTGCTCAATCATTTCATAAGCAACCATGTCCTCATGTTGCTTCTGAAGCTCTGGATTCATAGTGGCAAGCATAAGAAATCCAACGTCTACCATGTCATCGAGATGCTTCCTACAAGCATCTTTATCAGCCCTTGAGGCATTAGCGAGTGGTTCATTAGGAAGTGGTTGTGCAATGACATATAATTTTTGTTCTTGTTTGAGGACAATCCTCAAGTTACGGAACCAATCAAGAAAATTCAAACCATTCAATTTGTCCTTCTTAAGGACCAATCGCAATAAGAGTGTATTAGTTTTTGTAGCCATAATATATCTACAATAATAAAATATGTGTGTGTAAATTTACCAAGTTTATCTCAATCATTAAAAGAACTTTATTAAATGATGTTCCCACTATTACAAAAATTAATAACCCTCATATATTAGCTTCGGAAAGACTTTCTCGAAAAGTATTTCAAGTGGGTTAAGGATCCATATTTCACCTTCTCTTAAGTCAGCTTTGGCTTTACTCTCAAGATTATGGTTATTTAGGTAAGCAACACTTGCTAATTACATCATATGTAACTCCTAATGTTTGGTGAACAACTCTTGTTCTAATCATCTTATGATTTATCCAAATTGTTTGCCTTTAGGTTTCTAATCCTATTAGAGTAACCTAGTTAAGTCATTAACCAATTTTAACCAGCGAATATCACTTGTTTATTCTTCGCATTTAACCAAGATAAATACAAGTACTTTGCTTAAGCAGAACCTACACGGTATTGATCGAGGCCTTAACGAGGGAAAAATTGGAAGGCTATGTTGACTTAATATTTTAATTGAGGGATTTTATTAAGGTTGTTCCATCTCACCAATTATGGTCTACTTTAATCCATTTAGCCTTTTAATTGATCTCTTCAATTAATGAGGTTCATTATAATCAAATTTTAAATATATTAAAATTTGGCATGCTTTAGACATCCATAACATTTACTACATGAATAAATAAAGTAATAAATAAATGCAATAGTTATAGCCCATAAACTAAGGTGGTGCAACCCAAGCCAATGGAAGAACCAAAAGGAAACCTAAAGGTGTAAGTCGTTTCACAAGCTATCGATCCACACTAGTTGGCCTATCTTTCTTCTCGTCTAGCCCACAGTAACTCTTGCAAATTACAATATGTAGAAACTTGTTTTACATACGAGGGAGTAAGATGAGAAGAGAAATACAAAAGATACAAGTAAGGCGCGACATGCAGGCCGTATTTATAAAATTACAACCTTTTAGAAAATGGGTCATCGGGCTATAACTAGGCATTTCAAACACCGTGCATGTCAAAAATAGCATACATAATTCAACGTTTTTGTTAAGGTGAATTATAAAATATCCTTTCAACCCTTTATGGCCCACCAAGTTTTATTTATTATAAAACATACTGTAAGAAGATCCGCCCCCGTGGTACGAACCGCATACCTCAGTCAAATGAACCTCACAATTTGATAAATTTTATCAACAAAATTATGCTTTCAGGATTTCAATCCTTGAGGTTTCATGCCAGAACAACCTTTGTTCCACTAACCAGTTAACTCTTACTGGAAACTATAGATCCCACTGTCACACCATTACAGAATTTGTTAACACTTAACAGTAATAATATAAAACCGAATAGGCCATAACACCATGATTAACATTTAATCAATTATCGAAAGGAACGATTATCAAGTTATGCTTAAACAATTTAAACAGTCGAAAACGTAATAAAAATTAAATCATCCATCTCATACAATTGCACCACCCAATTATTTAAACCTGAGTCCATATCACACAAGTGGCTCTGATGCCACTGTTGGAACGCCGGCACCCCCACGGCATAGTAAAAATTAATACATTCGGTGATCCAAACCATGGATCCATGTGTGAGGAACGAATCAGGGTGAAATAAGGTTTCAAAATTAATCTTTAAACTGAATAGACAACGACACCTCGGTAATGAGTATTCTATCCTACTATCGAACCAAGCTGCAACTTTTAGTGACTCCGGCCTCTACGCAATCCACCCAGTTGACAATGAACGGAAGAAATCCCCAAAACTATTTTTGAAGAAGACTTTGCTTGACGGCTGCTAGACTTTTTACGATTAACCTTTCATGCATTAATCCTTAATTCCTTTATCTCTAGGTTGGACACAAGTCATGGAATAGTCAGACTTGCATAGTCCATCCCATATTCCTTGATATCTTGATTAGACTATGATATACAAATAAGTACGACATCTCATATGAGCTTATTTGAGCATGGCCATGCATTTCTAGTCTCACTCAATCAAGTGGCCTAAGATATTACTCCCATTATGTAGGAGGGACTTATCCTATATCAATCAACCATATCCCTCTACATAGATCATGGTATATCCAACATCAGCCTTTATAGAACAACCAGTTAAGGTGTACGTTTGACTGTATCAAAACATACAACTCACGATGTTGGGATAATGATGATCTCAAGTCTAAGGATCATATACATATTAATCACTATGAGTAATGTTGTGACAATTACATAATAATCCAAAAAACATACTCATAACGAGTCAATCCAATATGTTGTTCTCTAACATACACATTCATGCATTGATTTTGACAGTCCATATCAATGACAACTCTTTATCATCAATCAACTACATGTTAGTCTTAACGCATTATTGTTGTCCTAGCCAACAATAATACTTGACTAAGGACCCTTTTTAAGAATAATCATATAATTCTCAGGACATTATTATAAAATAGTTTATTTATACACATAGAAAAGAAACTGAAATAATAATGGTAACACCTTGTATTAATAAACATGATAAATCAAGTATGTTATTATAACCATCTCATGATTGATCTTTGGGCATACTCTAACACCCTCAACTCCCAAATCTAGTATGGGTCCCAAAAACCCTCTCCAAAACCCTCAACATTGCCTAGGATAGTACGTCGTCCCCGGTAGTCTAAGCCCCAAACTCGGTTTCGACATTTAGAGTTCCAACAGTTTCATATGTATCTAATTAGGGCATACTGCCCATCTAAGAAGACTCAACTCGAGCCCCCCGTCGATAACCACCGCTCCCACAGGTACCACATCCTCGAGATCCATTAGTACTCATTATCTTATCTACAATTTTTAAAATTTTATGGATCAATTTAAGTGTTAAAACATTAATTTTAAAGTTTTATCAAAGTACATATCAATATTTAGAAAGTGTGTCATTGCACTACAGTCTATAAAGGCAAATGCTTATACTAAAGTGTTACATACAAAAGTATATCTAAAGCATAACTAAAGTTCATATTTCTTACTTGGATCGGCGTCAGAGTCTCAGCTTCATTTTTCGAAAATAAAAAATTAAAAAAATTCATTGAATTTTTTTAAACCAAATTTTATCTTTCCAAAACATTTTGGACCCAAAAATACATAGCCTAAGTTTTGCAACTTGACTCTAATACCACCAAACGTAACAGCCCAAACTCGGCCTATACATCATGATCGAATTATGAAAGTTACATTAAATGCGAAATTTTTGAAGTGAAACTCATTTTTATCTTACAAATATTCAAAACAGGTTTACACATTGAAAACTTACATATTTCAAAAATTTTGTAAACATTTCGACAAAACCGTGTCATATTAACTTATTTAAAACAATCCTAAATTTGCTTAACCATTCGCATAAAAACATCATGAAAACTTAGTCAAAAACTTAGCAGCGAATGTTCATTATAACAATTCGGTTTTTATCCCTTGGTTTATTATTTAACATGCCATCTTGTTTAAATCACCGATTAAAATTTGAGATTTTTGCAAAACAATTATCAAACAAATTTTAAAGTCCCAAACAACCAAAAATGTCCAAATGTCTGAAAAGTCCATAAAAGTTTAGTCCACAACATACTGAACCATTAATGTGAAATCTGAGCTCCAAATTTAGCGTTCAATCCTAAGCTTGAGGATAACCTAAAAAAACAAACGAGTGAGCTTTGTAAACTCTAAATTATATAGGTTTTTTCTAGTAATTTTTACCACCTTTTTACTTCAAAATAATACTAATCCCGAGTATTTTCTTATTGAATTTTTCTTATATTTCGACAATGGTCATAAATTTATAAATATGCAAATTTGTGCTTTATTATGTTAATTTTTTGTATAAATTAAATTATTTCATTTCATTTGTTAATGTATTATATTTAATTAATGCAGTGGGACCCTTAAGTTGATTTATAAAGATCTTATTATAATTTTTGCATGGACATAAGCAATTCTACCCTACTTGGATGGCAAAAACATGCAAATTGGGTCATGAAGATGTTGACTTGACACAGTGTAAAATTGTGTTACATGGTGGACAAGTGTAACTATTAAATGGGTCGCAAAACCATTCAAACATGGAGAAGAGAAGCCCAATTCGACAAATTTATTTGGGCAGTCAAAAATCAGTGATAGTACTAGAATGAACATATGTTTTCTCCCTACTTATTGGTTAATTTGTCCCCATTTAGTTATCTTTAGCACATATTTTAGCAATTTCAATTCAATAAATTGCATTTATAACTCAGTGGATCTTAACCTATTTTTTCTTAATTTCGTCACGTTTTGGTACTGATGTCGCTGCATGAGTATTTCTAGATTACTCCTAGAATTATCGCCGCGCCTGACAGCTGTCTAGATAAGAACAAAAATGTGTGACTTGTCCAGTCCGGTATAACCAACTTTATGTATAGAGGCAACATGATTCTAATGAAAGGACACCTGTGCTATATGGAAGAATACAAATATTCACGTGAAAAAGAAAAAAAAGAGGCTTTTTGGGGTATTATCTTATTCAACCTATCTTTTGAAGCTTTTTGGCTATGGCGGCTTAAGCCTCTTACGGGTGAACCGATGTGAAAGGGATGTAGATTAGCTCTTGACGAGGAGTCCTGAGTGTGACACAAGAGGGAGTTGAGAGATCAAGTTGATATTTTCTAGGAATAGTACTCTCCACTTGTTTCTTTTATATTTCTTTTCTAAATGCTGGTGATTACTTTCTATTTCATGTTTGTACGGAAGTATACATGATTTCTGGGTTAAATGTTATTTTATTCAATCTTGCTTCTACTGTTTAATCTTTTCGTTTAAATTTTTTTAGCATGGAAGTGTTATTGCAGTCACTAACACTAGAATGTGCAGCAAGAGTTCAAGCTAACAAGCATGACAATGAAAGTGGTTTGAGGATTAGAGGAATTTTATCCACTTGTTCTTAATAATGTTCCATTGCCATCATCGGAAGGTTTGGCTAAAGTGCATGTCTTAGATTAAATATAGAAGTTAAGCCTGGTAGATATTCATTGCAATTTAATGCATCAAGAATCACCTATCCTTTTATGCCTTGTGGGAACTTAGTATTCTATTGACTGTTCAAGTTGGGGATCCCAGTTTATCATTATCATATTTTATCTTATTGTTTTCAAGTTATTGCTTCGACAACTACTATCACAATTTATCTCATTCCTATCTATTTATTGCATTGACATTGATAGAAAAAAGACAGCCATCCTCGTGGGATTGATATCCAGCAGACTCATATTTGTCTACTATACTTGCATCGACAGTGTACGCTTGCACATTATTGTTGTAACGTTAAACAACAAATCAATTTTTGGCACTATTGTTGGGGATGACGTTTGTTTGATGTTTGTTTTTGTTTGTTTTTATTTCATAACATTTAGTTGTTACTAGTTTTCTTTTTATCGTTATTTTCACATTTTATTTTAGCTGTTGTATAACCTAAATGAATTTGGAGTTTATTGCCGGTTTTGATCCAGAAATTGAAAGAACCGTTCGGAAGAGACTTTGAGAACAAAGGAATATGGCTTTACTAAGAAACTATGAAGTCATACCCCCACTGTAACACCAAAATGCTAATGATCCACCTTTGCCGCAAGACGCTCAAATACAAAACAGGGCTATACGAGATTTTGTCTTGGATGACTTACAACCCGGAGTTGTTAGGCCAGCAGTTAAATTCTGAATTCTAATGGGCAATATGTTGGACTGCTATATGAAAATGCATAAGAACATCTTAAATCATTTTTATTGAATTGTGCTTCCTTTAGTCAACAAGGCATTCCTGATGACACTTTGAAAATGCAATTATTTCCTTATTTCTTGCAAGGAAGAGCTCGTACTTGGTTCCTCGGGCTACCTACCAGATCAATTCCTTCTTGGAATGCACTAGCAACATAGTTTGTTTTGTAATTTAACCCACCGACAATGAATGTTCGTCTCCGAAATGATATTAGAGCTTATCATCAGCTAGATAATGAGAATATTCACACCACATGAGAATGTTAAAAATCTTTACTTTGATGTTGTCCCATGCACAGCATTCAATAGGAAACACAAATTGAGATTTTCTATAACGGGCTAAATTCACACACGAGGAATCTTGTAAATGCATCAACCAATGGTCTTTTGCTGGATTGTACTAATAATGATACTATTGGAATTCTTGAGAGAATTGCTCAGAATGATTATCAACATCCTATCTCTAGAACTGTACAAGCAAAAGCTGTTCCGAGAGTTATTGAATTAGATGCAATATCTGCACTTAGTTCTCAAGTTTCTTCTCTTCCGAATATGATAAAAAATATGCAAGGGACTAGTGATGTTGCACCTATACAAGTCGCTCAACAAGTTGATGTTCCTACCTTTTGTTGTTAGATTTGTAGTGACAACCACAGCTATGAAGATTTTCCACAACATGCAGAAAATGTCTTTTATGTTAGTAACATCTGTAACAATTCTTATATCACCTCTTATAATGTTTCTGCACCCAATTAATAGTCTTGGGGAACTCAGAATGCTGGACAAAATGCTATGACATTCCGTTATGGGAATATATCCACTTAAAGCAATTATAATTAAAGACAAAGGATTTACAATCAACAACAGCAGAACTATAATCAACACACTCAGATGCATCCACAACAAAGCCAGATGCATCCATACCAAAATCAGACGCAGCCACAACACTCTTCAATGCCAAATCAGCATGTTCAAGAACATCGATGAGAACAGTACACACAAGCTTCTCCTTCTGGCCTGTTAGCAGCTCTTGAGGCTTTAATACGGGAGCATATGAAACATACAGAAGCTATTGTGTAAGGGAATTCATCTTCTATTTGGGTGTTGGAGGTACAATTAGGACACCTTACTTCGACTCTGAATACTCGACCACCGGGCACACTACCTAGTGACACGAAAAATCCAAGTTCGAGGGGGAAAGAACACTGCAAGGTATCACTCTCAGGAGTGCTAAACAAACTGACGAGCCAACTACGGACTCTACTGTACCACCTTAAGATACTGGTGAAGTGATCCCTGGTAAGAAGGTTGAATTTGAAGAGCTTGTCGATGTACAGGACAAAGACATTCCACAAATTATCACTCATATGCTTAATGTTCGACCCTCAAAATTATCACAAATTATCACTCATATGCTTAAAGACATTCCACAAATTATCACTCATATGCTTAATGTCCAACCCTCGAAATTTTTGACGCAATCAAAGGTGTCGACGCAATCAAATGTATCTCCACCTTTACCTTTTCCATAAAGATAAAGGGAGTATGATTAGGATAAGTAGTACCAACAGTTCCTGAACACACTGAAGCAACTTCAAGTCAATATTCCTTTAGTAGACGCTCTTGTGCAAATTTTGAATTATGGGAAATTTACGAAAGAGCTATTGTCCAATAAGAAGAAGCTCAATGACATGGAAAGTATTGCACTCAGAAAAGGCTGTAGTACTGTTTTGACAAATAAGTTACCCCCGAAAATGAAAGATATTGGGAGCTTTACTATCCCATGTTCAATTTGCAACCATTATTTTGGCAAGGCTTTATGCGACTTGGGAGCTAGCATCAACCTAATGCCACTATCTACTTTCAAAAGGTTGAGAATTGGTCACATGAAACCTACTACAGTGACATTGCAACTAGCTAATCTGTCTTTGGCTCAACCTAAAGGGAAAATTAATGATATCTTAGTTCGTATGGATAAATTTGTTTTTCTGGTTGATTTTATCATACTTGATAGGGAGGCTGACAATGAGGTCCCATAATCTTGGGACGACCATCTTTAGCCATTAGACGAACTCTTATTGATGTTTACAAAGGTGAACTAACCATGCGACTTAATGTTGAGCACGTTACCTTTAGTGTTTTTGAATCTATTCATTGCAAGGATAAAGAAGAATGTCATATTATCGATGTTCTAGATGATCTAATTGAGGAAGAATTCAATTACCAAAGTAGAATACTTTCTGAAGAGTTTGCAGTGGCATCTAATGAGGAATTCTTAGATAATTATGACAGCATGGTTGAAGTTAATAATATTGAACTCAGGCATGGATGGTAGATTGAATCCTTAGACTTACCCAACAGAACATCTCCAATCTTCAAGCCATCTATCGACAAAGATCCTACTCTGGAATTGAAACCACTATCTACTTATGTTAAATACGTCTTTCTTGGTGATACCAATACTCTCCCAACTATTGTCTCTGCAACACTAGATATAACTCAAGAAGAGAAATTGGTCCATATTATTATGCAACATAAACGAGCTACTGCTTGGAGTATTGTCGATATTTGAGGCATTAGTCCATCTTTTTCAATGCACAAGATCAACTTGAAGATGAAGGCAAGTAATCAATTGAGCAAGAAAGAAGATTAAATCAGAAGATGAAAGAAGTTGTTAAGAAAGAAATTACAATATGGCTTGATGTTGGAATTATTTACCCTATTTCTGATAGCAATTAGGTAAGTCCAGCGCACTGTGTTCCTAAAAAGAGTGGCATCACTGTGGTTAGAACCGACAAAGACGAATTGATTCCTACACGTATTCCTACTAGATGGCAAGTCTGTATGGATAATTGCAAACATAATGCTACCACAAGGAAGGACTACTTCCCAATTCCTTTCATTGACCAACTGTTGGATAGGCTTGCTGGAAGAGCCTATTACTACTTCTTAGATAGCTATTTTGGGTACAATCAAATTGCTATTGCACCAGAGGATCAAGAGAAAACAACTTTCACCTATCTCTTTGGTACTTTTGCTTTTCACCATGTGCCTTTCGATCTTTGTAACGCACTAGTCACATTTCAAAGGTGCATGATGCCAATATTCTCATATATGATTAAAGATTCTTTAAAGATTTTTGTGGATGATTTCTCAGTCTATGGGAATGGTTTTGATCATTTCACTGACAATTTGGATAAAGTATTGCAGCAATGTGAAGACACACATCTTGTTCTAAATTGGAAAAAATGTCATTTCATGGAAACTAAAGGCATTGTGTTAGGCCATCACATATCTAGTTAAGGCATTGAGGTAGACAGAGCCCTTATGCTCATTACTGGAACAGAATCGAAAATTACCTCCACCGACAAATGTGAAAGATATTCGTAGTTTTCTTGGGCATGTAGGGTTTTACCGAGGATTTATTAGAGATTTCTTAAAAATTACAAAGCCCTTATGCTCATTACTGGAACAGAATCGAAAATTCTTCTTTAATGATGCATGTCTGGATGCATTCATTCAATTAAAGACGCAGCTAATAAATGCACCCACTGTTGTTGCACCACATTAGTCTAAACCTTTTGAAGCTATGTACGATGCAAGTCACTTTGTTGTGGGTGTTGTTCTAGTACAACACAAGGGAAAATATTTCACGCCATCTATTATGCTAGCAAAACTCTTACAGAAGCTCAAATCAATTATACCACTATAGAGAAAGACTTATCAGCTATAGTCTTTGCTTTCGACAAGTTTCGTTCCTATCTTATTGGCGCAGAGGTTACTGTATTTACTAATCACTCGGTGTTGAGATATCTTTTTGCGAACAAGGATGCAAAACCAAGACTATTATGCTAGATCTTATTCTTGAAACAATTCGACACCGAGATAAAAGACCGCAAGGGTTTAGAAAATCAAGCTGTAGACCTTCTGTCTCAATTGGAAGTTTGCAACAAAGATGGAAATATACTTCAAATTGTCAACACATTCCCAGATGAGAAATTATTTTGTGAATTAATATTATATGTGTCAGTGCATTATTCTATATCCCGACGCAATGAAATGTTGCAGCAACCAATTATGGAGGTTGAATTATTTGATGCTTGGGGTATGGATTTTATGGGACCATTTCCACGTTCATTTGGAAATCTTTATATATTAGTAGTTGTTGACTACGTCTTGAAGCTATTACAGTCCAAAAGGCTGATGCAAAGACAGTGCGTAATTTTTTTCACAAGCATATACTCATCCGCTATGGCACACCAAAGGCATTGATTAGTGATCAGGGTACACATTTTTATTGTAACCAAGTGGTAGCCGCACTAAAGAGATATGGAGTTAATCATAGAATAGCTACTACTTATCATCCGCAAACTAATGGACAAGCCAAAGTATCAAATCAACAATTAAAAACATTATTGAGAAGGTTGTGAACCCTTTGAGGAAAGGGTGGTCTTCAGACCGGATGACGTTTTATGGTCATTGCGAACAGTATACAAAACTTCATTAAGGATGTCGCTGTATCAATTGCTTTTTGGGAAAGCATGTCACTTGCTAGTTGAACTGGAGCACAAAGTAATGTGGGCAATTAAGCAAGTGAGCATGGACTATGAAGTTGCTGGAAAGAAAAGGTTATTAGATATATCTGAACTAGAGAAGATTAGGCAAAATGCCTATGAAAACGTTGCAATTTACAAAGAAAAGACCAAACGATGGCATCACAGAATTATTTTGCAGCGACAATTTATTGTGGGTCAACCAGTTTTTTTATTTAATTCTAAACTTAAACTGCACCCGGGTAAATTGCGCTCTCGTTGGTTTGGACCTCTCGAAGTTGTCGAAGTATTTCCTCATGGTACGGTCACAATCAAGGATTTACATGATGAACACCAGTTCAAAGTGAATGGCCAGCGATTGAAATATTATTTTTGGAATATTGATCAACAGCAGGCAAAGACCATTAAATTGATCAAAAAAATTAATTTTTATGGAATTTAATATTATTTTATTTTTGTTTCTGTTCAAGTTTGTTTCTCTTTTTTATTTTTGCAAAATAATTAGGTATCATTATCTATGCACTTGGGCTTTATTGTCAATGCATTTTGTACTATTGTACTATCACATATGACTCACCATCAATGAAGGGTAGATCAGAATTTTTAGATCCCACCGTTTGATCAAAAGTGACCTAGTCATCTGATTCTCTGAACGGGCGCAATTCCCATTTGATGCATTTATTCCTACCAACTTTATATCTCTTCACATAAAAAAACACGTATTTCCATCTTCCTCTTTCATTTGCTATAAACCACCCTTCACTGTACCTTTACAACCTTAAACCATCTTCACTCCACAAAACAAACAAAATATGGCAAGAACGAAAGGATCAAAGCCACCAAGCCTATTGAAGAACAGTCATCCTCTGCAATTGTAGTTCATGAATTGGAATCCTCCATGCCAATGGAGAAAATGGAGCCAATGATCTTCTTAACGAAAGCGGCCAAGGACCGGTTTCAAGACAACATTTTCAAGAAAAACTTCCACCCATAACAGGACATTCTTCTTTCGCAACAGTAAGACTTGGGCAAGCAAGTCTACACAACCATCTCTAAGCTGAAGTGGGAGACTTTCTGCACTCATCTTGGAAGCTATTCTCCTTCATTGGTACGTGAGTTTTAATCTAACCATTATGACCATGAGTTAGAGTCTATCTGTGTTCGAGAAGGCTTAATCCCATGGAATGCTAAAAAAAATCAATGAGCTATACAACACTAAAATGGATGTAGATGAACACGTCGAGTTTATTAGGATATCACAGACGAAAAAAGGGATATGTTGGTGAAGGATTATGTGTCAAAGGAGCATTGTGGATGGGTTGACATCAAAGGAACTATACGGTGCACTGCCGTTTCCTAACACTGCAAAGCAAAATCTGGTTTCATTTTGTGAACAGCAAGCTACTGCCCTCTACTCACAGCACCATAGTCAACCTCAATAGAAAGTGTCTGATACATTCAATTGTCAAGGGTAGAAAGAATGATATCAGCACAATACTCTACCAGGAAATTGTTGACTGCGCCGCAAGGAAAATTGGAATTTTGGTTTTCCCATCGTTGGTGATGCTACTGTGCCAATAGAAAGGGATCGTGCCCTGTGGTCATGAAAAGGTCTTGGAGAATAAGGGCCCGATAAATGAAGCCTCTATTTAAAGAATGACTCGTGGCAAGAATACACTGACAATTAAAGAGACAGAGACCAGCAAGATAAGGAAGGGTAAAACCAAGGCAGAAATTAAAGGAACAAACTTGACTACAGAGACATCATTGTTGCGCAAAATGTAGGATATCGAGAAGTTGGCCAATTCCATCAGCAATAAGCAAATCAGGCTTGTTGCTACAATAGAGGATATGAACATATCACAAAATTTGTTCTACGCTTATACCAAGGCCTACAATAACTCTATTGTAGCTGCATTAAGTCAGTTCAGCTCAGCCCCACTCCCAGAATTTCTAGTGTTCCCACCAATCATCCGAGATTATGAACCCTCATCCAAGAAAGATGACTTAGGGGATCGAGACAGATCGGTGGAATCCCTTCCCATTGTACACGTCTCTGATTATGAGAAAGAAGAGGACTCAAGGGACATTGAGGAGTGCATGTTAAAGATTGATAGCCTCATCGAGGGTGACTTCATTACTGGTCAAGCAGAGCCTGCTATTGAGGAGGAAGTTGATGTGGGAGAGGAGTAAGTCCGTGTTGGAGTTGTGAATAAGAAGGCCGAAGAAGAAAATACTAAGAAAAAAGCTACTGAGAACATTGTCAATACATTCCAGTTTGTGGGTGCAACTACTGATAATCTCAAGCCAGATGGAGTTTGACCGGTGGAAGCTACAGAGATAACCAGTGAGGAGCACCACAATTCATTTGCGATAGTGGTTCATACTGGACCACTAAAGGTGACCCCTCCTACACAAAAAGTAGCCGATGATGCTGGGGCAGTGCTGGAAACCGAGGAGCAATTCGAGGACCGTGCAAAGCCCAAAGAAAATAAGAGAAAGTACTCCAAAGACAAAAAGCGCAAGAAGGAGGAGAAAAAGAGGAGGAAGAAGAAACATCGTGCAACTACATTGATGGCCAAGGAAAACTGAGTTAGTTTATTTTAAGTTTTAGGTATAGTATTCATGCATTGCATGTAAATGTAATTTTCATTTTGTCAGTGCACATTGTCGTTGCATTTTTATTGTCATTGCATTTTAATGTTACTACATTGGGGACAATGCGAACTTTAATTTTCGGGGAATGCATATGGGGTTTGGAAATACACCCACATTTAAAAAAAGTTGAGTTTAATGAAGCATGCTTATATATATAGTTATGAATAAGAGACACTCCAAAGTGGGTGTATTGTGAAATATTAAAGAGGGAACACTTCAATGCAAGCGTTAGAAAAATGAATATGGCCAAAGGCTGTCACTGCATGAGTGTGTGTCGACGCAATTACGTACTCCCTGGGGGTTTGTTGCACTCCGTCATTACTTCTCAGGAACAAGGGTACAGTAATGCAACGATATCCCTTATTCAGAAAAAAAGAGACATATATTGTATAATAAATGTTGTATTGGTAGATAGAATTTATGATTTAAAGCATGACGGTGGTGTTAATGAAGTTGCAATCTTATTCATTCATACTAATGTATTGTCGATGCAATATTCTGTTATCTAAATGTGGCTTATTCATTGAGATTTTAGGTGATTCAAGTTGCTAAAATGATCATTTGCATTAGTGAATTCTTGTGTTGCCTTGCTGGTTTCTGTTTTACTTGAAGACAAGTAAAAACTCAAGTTCAAGGGTGTGATAGTACTAGAAAGAACATATGTTTTCTCCTTACTTGTTGGTTAATTTGTCCCCATTTAGTTATCTTCAGCACATATTTTAGCATTTTTAGTTTAGTAAATTGCATTTTACAACCCAGTGGATCTTAACCTATTTTTCCTTAATTTTGTCATGTTTTGGTATTGATGTCGCTGCATTAGTATTTCCAAATTGCGCCCAAAATTGTCGATGCTCCTGATAGCTGTCCGGCTACGAACAAAAATCTGTGAGCTATCTAGTCTGGTATAACCAACTTGTATGTACTTAGGCAGTATGATTCTGATGAAAGGACACCTGTGCTATTTGGAAGAATACAAATATTCACGTGAAAAAAAGAAGAAGAAAAGGAGGCTTTTTGGGATATTATCTTCTTCAACCTATCTTTTGAAGCTTTTCAGCTATGGTGGCTTAAGCTTCCTATGGGTGAACCGACATGAAAGGGATGCAGATTAGCTTTTGACGAGGAGTCCTGAGTGCGACACAAGAGGGAGTTGAGAGATCAAGTCGAGATTTTCTAGGAATAGTACTCTCCACTTGTTTCTTTTATATTTCTTTTTAATGATCATGTTGGGGATCTCAATTTATCATTATCATATTTTATCTTATTGTTTTTAAGTTATTGCTTCGACAACTACTCTTACAATTTATATCATTTATATCTATTTATTGCACTGACATTGATAGATAAAAAACAACCATCCTTGTGGGATCAATATCCGACAGACTCATATTTGTGTACTATACTTGCATCGACAGTGTACGCTTGCACATTATTACTGTGATGTTAAACAGCTAATCAATTAGCTTTTGGGATAATTATTTAGAGGTACTTACACTTGGAAAATCATTGAAAATCAACACACTACATTTGTTGAAGAAACCATCCACCCCTTACATGATTCAAGCATGATTTTATCCTTGAATCAAGCAACCAGCTCACCCTCCTTTCCACATATTACGGTCGGCCAAAGGAGGGAGAAATCTAAGGGTTCTTTGATCCCATATTTAGAAAACTCCTCCACCAACCTCAAGTATAAATACCCACTCCCATTTCATATTTCAATCATCCCTCATTCATCCTTCATTTAACATTTCTTTTCCATTCTTTAATTCCCTATCTTCATTCCCACTCATAGCATCCCATATTTCCTCTCTTTCTTATCCAACAAAACCTTGATAAGATCATCTCTTGGTCGGCCACTTTGAGGAGCCATTAGCAAAGAAGCAACACAAGGATAGGAGGAAACTTCTTCAATCGGAGTTTGCAAGACTACTGATTCAAACAGATTTTATTCTTCATTAACTTGTTACTTTGATTGTAATCATGTTTGCAGTGTGTTTTATTATCTTGTCATCAACAATGGTAGCTTAAATCTATTTAGCTAGGATGATTGCACCAATTCAATGAAGTTTGTTTAAATCATGTTTATAGTGTTTGTGACTCAGTCATTCATGTTTTCAATTAAACTCAAGCATGTATTTCATTCATACGTGTTTGGATGCATTAGAATTAGCTGAGCGATCCTAACTAGATGATGGCTAATGGACACAATAGTTGAAAAGTGCATGCTTAATTTAAATCCTAACCCGGCTAAATTAAAGGTTCCTAATAACTTTAGCGATCTCTATTATCTTGGAAATCAAACTAATGGACAAGGAAATGGAGCCAATCATATGCACAATCCCGTCCTTATTACTAATGATGGGGATCGTGCCATAAGACAGTACGTTGTGCTGCTCTTTAATGAGTTACATCTAGGAATTAAGAGGCCAGATATTGAGGCACCCCAATTTGAATTAAAACCAGTGATGTTTCAAATGTTGCAAACGGTGAGCTAATTCAGTGGAATGCCTACAAAAGGTCCACACATTTACCTTTGATTATTCATAGAGGTGAATGATTTATTTAAAATAACCGGAGTAACTAAAGACGTACTGAGGTTGAAGTTGTTTCTATACTCGTTGCGAGATCGAGCACGAGCATGGCTCAATTTGTTGCCACCTAGCTCAATTTTTACTTGGCAAGAATTAGCAGAAAGATTTTCAGTTAAGTATTTTACACCTAGCAAAACACTAAATTTCAAAATGAGATCACCACTTTCCAGCAATTGGTCGATGAGTCTTTGTACGAGGCATGGGAGTGATTCAAATAATTACTTTGTAAGCGTCCTCATCATGGGATTCCACACTGCATCCAGTTAGAGATGTTTTATAACGGTCTCAACGCACACATAAGATCGATGGTAGATGTTTCTATGAATGGTGCTCTCTTGTCAAAATCTTATAATAAAGCTTACAAAATCATCGAGAGGATTGCTAGTAACAACTATCAATGGCCAAAAAATTGAGTAGCGTCAAGAAGACATGTAGCTGGAGTTCATGAAGTCGATGCCCTCACTTCACTCTCAGATCAAGTATCATCTATCTCTTTAATGTTGAAATAGTTTACCACTACCAGTGTGAATAATTTTGTAGCTCAAACACTGAGTCAGTTTGATGTAGTTTCCTGCGTATATTCCCGAGTCAATTTACTACGTAGGGAATCAAAACCAAAAGAAAAGTGGACAAGGACCATAGTCCAACTTCTACAATCCTTCAAGGCGAAACCATCTGAACCTTTCTTGGAGTAACCAAGGAGGAGGATCAAACAACACTTACATGCAACAAAGACCAAGCCAATCCCAAGGGTTTAATCAGCAAGTTCCTAAACCACCTCAAGTTTGGAGAACTTGTTGAAGGCATACATGGCGAAGAATGACGCCTTAATCCAGAGTCAATCAGCAACACTAAAAAATTTAGAGAACCAAATGGGTCAGTTAACTACGAAGCTTCGTAATCGACCGCAATGAGCCTTGCCGAGTGATACAAAAAATACAAGAAATTTGGGTAAGTAATATTGCAAGGTAGTTACCTTATGAAGTGGTAAGACTTTGGAGCCCAAGACAGTTGAAGATGATCTTATTAAGAAGCACGAAAGTCAACCAACAGTTGAACTTCCTACACTAGGAGAGCCAGAACCTACAAAGTCTGATGAGGTAAAATCTTACCAATTACTTCTCAAAAGCTAACATCTTCTTTAGATGTAGATTTATCTCCTCAAAAAACTTGTCCAGTCCACCCCAAAGATCCATCACCTCCATATCCTCAAAATTCCAACTAAATAAGCAGAAATAAGAGGTGTAATTCAAAATATTTTTGGATGTTCTAAAGAAACTTCACATCAATATCTTATTGGTAGAGGCTTTAGAAAAAATGCCCAACTATGTCAAGTTCATGAAGGACATTTTGTCCAAGAAAAAGACACTCAGTAAGTACGAATAGCCTTAATGAAGGAGTACAATGCATTCTTACAGAACAAGCTACCTCTGAAATTGAAAGACCTTGGAAGCTTTACTATACCTTGTAATATTGGAGAATCTTACTATGGTAAAGCTTTGTGCGACTTGGGAGCAAGCATCAACTTAATGCCCAAATCTATTTTCAAGCTGTTGGGAATATGTGAAGTAAGACCCACGGCTATGACACTACAACTAGCAGATTAATCTTTAGAATCACAATTGTTGAGAATGAACATAATGAGTTAATCCTGATGAGAATTGTCACAGTTTGGAGAATCTGTATAGACTAAAAAAATTGAACAAATTTAATCTGAAAGACCATTTCCCATTGCCTTTTATGGATAATATGTTAGATCGACTGGTAGGTAAAATTTTTACTATTTCTTAGATGAATATGCGGGATATAACCAAATAGTTGTAGCCTTGGAAGACCAACAAACGACTTTTACTTGTTTGTATGATACATTTGCTTTTAGGCGAATGCCTTTCGATTTATGTAATGCACCTACAACATTTCAATGATGCACGATGGCAATATTTACTGATATGGTTGAAAATTTTGATGAGCTTTTCATTGATGATTTTTCTATTTTTGGTAATACTTAAAATATTTGTTTGAGTAATTTGGCTAAGGTACTGAAATGATGTAAGGAGACAAATCTTGTCCTTAACAAAGAGAAATGCCACTTTATGGTTAAAGAGGGAATTGTCTTAGACACAAAATTTCCATAAACGGGATTGCAATTAGCAAAGAGAATGTGGATGTAATAGAAAAATTACCACCACCAATCACTATTCAATGAATTCAAAGTTTCTTAGGCCATGCCAGATTTTACCAAATGTTTATAAAAAAATTTCAAAAATTTCTAAGCCTTTTTGTATACTGTTAGAGAAATATATTATTTTTATTTTTAACAAAATATGTTTAGAAGCTTTTGAAGAATTAAAAAGTTGGTTAATCTCAACCTCAATAATTGTTACACCTGATTGGAACTCACCTTTTGAGTTGATGTGTGACGCAAGCAATTTCATTGTTGGAGCTATAATGGCTCAAAGAAGAAACAAAGTGTTTCATCCGGTCTACTATGCAAGCAGAACTTTGACAGGAGCCTGACTCAATTACACAATAACTGAAAAATAATTCTTTGTTGTAGTTTTTTCCTTTGACAAGTTTCATTCTTATCTGATAGGTACGAAAGTCACTGTTTTTACTGATCATGCGGCAATTAAATACTTACTCACAAAGAAGGATGCTATACCAAGGCTAATTCAATGGATACTTCTACTCCAAGAATTTGACTTTAAGATCTAAGACAGAAAAGGTGTTGAAAATCAAGTAATTGATCATCTGTCAAGATTGGAACAAAATGAGGTAACTCATTCACTTGTTCCAATTGATGAGAATTTTCCAGATGAGCACATATTTTAGGTAAGTCGAATTCATGAAATACCTTGGTTTTCTAATTATGTGAATTATTTAGCATGTGGAATGATTCCTCAAGAAATGACATACCAATAAAGGAAGAAATTCCTTCACGATAGTCAGTATTATTTATGGAAGGATCCATTTTTTTAAACAATGTGCAGATAACATAATTAGGAAGTGTGTAGCTAAAAGTGAAATTGATGAGATCTTGTACCATTGCCATTCATCTCTAAGAGGGGGCACTTGGTGGTTCTCCCATTACACCAAAGATTTTACAAGTAGAATTCTTTTAGCCTACAGTGCTCAAGAATGCATATGCATATGTGAGAACTTATGATAGATGCCAAAGGATTGGAAACATATCAAGGAGGAATGAAATTCCCTTGACGAACATTTTAGAGGTAGAATTATTTGACGAATGAGGCATTGGTTTTTTAGGCTCGTTTCCTTCTTCTTATGGTAACAGATATATCTTAGTAGTTATGGATTATGTATCCAAGTGAGTTGAAGCTGAAGCATACCCAACGAATGAAGCTAAGGTAGTCATATGATTCCTACTTAAGCATGTTTTTAGACGATTAGGGACTCCTAGAGCTATAATTAGTGATGAAGGATCTCACTTTGTGAACAAATGGCTTAAGTGGTTGCTTGACAAGTACGACGTGAAACACAAAATTTCCACTACCGTCCACAGTCAAATGGGCAAGATGAACGGGTAAATTGTGAGATCAAAGACATCCTTGAGAAGGTAGTGCGACCTAATGTCATTTGCCGCTTGAGTAGGAGAATAAAGCTCACTGGGCTTTGAAACAATTAAATTTGGAGCTTAAACAAGCCAGTGAGAGAAGGATGATATAGCTTGATGAGTTGGAAGAGTTGAGGTTATTTTCATACGAAAATGCCAAGATGTGTAAAGAAAAATCTAAGAGATGGCATGACAGTCGTAAACAATCTCGTGAATTCAGATAAGGTTAGAAAGTGTTATTATTTAATTCGAGCTTAAGGTTATTTCCTGGAAAGCTCAAGTCCTAATGGAAAGGACCTTATACCATGTACAAAGTTTATCCATATGGAGCAGCACAATTGTTCGACAATAATGGAGGTACGTTTAAAGTTAATGGACAACATCTCAAATACTATTGGGATGGTGAAGTTGGGCAAAATGAAACATCATTCAATTTAATAAACCTTTAATTTTTCATGTTCTGACTTTTTAATAAATATTTAGAAATTATTTTTCTTAAATTAGTACATTTAATTAATTCTGTCTAAAGAGATTGGAACTTAAGCGAGACCATTTGTGACCCCTCCAAGCTTTCCTGAGAATTAATTTAATGTAATATTTTGAGAATAAATTTTCTAATTAACCTAGAAATTTTTCATTTTAATTTTCATTTTATTTGTTTATGTTTAATAAATGAGTCAAGTTGGCCCAAGTACTAATCAGTTTGTTTTATCTAAAGCAGTTTAATTTTTAAGTGCAATTGGGCTTGAGGCCCAAAACAACAAAGAGGAGAAATTTACCCACTAACTACCATCCATAAGGTTCCTAAAATACCCTAATTTGTTTGCCACTATCCTTCCCTCCTTACCTTTCTTCCCAAGCATCTCTTGTAGCTAACTTTTTTTCTACAAGTTCTCTCTAATTTACTACTATATAAACCCCTCTCTACTATCATATTTCTCACACTATTCAAAGCAATTAGCTTCAAACCCTAGCCACCTATTTCTTTCTTCTTGTTGTCTCCCTCTTATCGCCACTGCAATCTTCTCACCGGAGCAACCCTATCTCTGACGCAATCTTATCGCTGCCACAACCTCCTTGCTACCATTCATTGCTGATTTCTTTTCCCTTCCTTTTGCCAAAATTCTACTTAGTTTTCAAGAAAAATCACCATGTCTCGCAAAAGAACTACATCTTCTAAGACCTTTTGTCAAAAATCCAATTGTGATTCAAGATGAGGAAGAAAAAGAAAGGTTTGATTCCATCTTCAAAAATCAACCCATGATGCCGAAAAAAAGTTTCAACTTGGAGACTGATGACAAGATAGTTGTACCCTTGTCAATTCGAAAGACAATTGATGCTCTCAATTGAAACTATTTCCATGATGCACAATCACTGCCTGAAGAGGAATTAGTTTGAGAGTTCTAGTTTGCAAAAAGAAGGCACCCTTTACTTTTAAGTCCATTAATGATTTGTTTAATCTTTTTGATGTTGAATAAGATGAGTACTTTGCCATGATGAAAAATATAAATTGGGATTTTCTTCAATAACTACTTAACGTTATTACAAATTCAGGATCCCAATGGATTATAAGAAAGTATGGCAATCGTTCTTGCTAAAGAGAACATCTAAAATAGGTGGCTACGGTACGGTTCTACTTTGTTTAATATAGCTTCATACCTATCTCACATAATTCCACCAACTCAATGGAATGAATGCTTTTGTTGTATGTGATTATGACAGAAAAGGCTATCAATGTTGGAAAATTTATTCTCAATGATATCCACGATTGTGCTAGAAAAAAGGCAAGAAGTGCCTACTTTTCATCATTGATTACTTCACTTTGCTTAAGGGCCCAAGTTAAATCAAAAGCAAACCTGAAGGGCCAGTATGTTCAAGGTTACATCACAAGGCATGATCTTGAAAGGTTAGTGGAGAATGTCCATGAGTTGAACCCAATTGAACTAAGTGAACCAACCGAACCAAAAACTAATTAGTTAACAAATAAATCTAAACCAGAAGCGGACTCAATTAATGAGATAGAAGAAGCAGGATCTGAAGAAGAACCCAACAATCCTGAACCGATAAAGGAACCAAACAACTCTAAACCAAGTGTGGAGTCGAATGTTGATGGGCTAGTTGGACCAAGTGTTGATCCTAAATTGACTATTCCTATGCCCACTTCTTCAAATACTATGAAGAAATCATAATTTTCAATTATGATGGATATGTGGAAATTTATGCATAACCAACAACATGATTATTGGAAATATGCGAAGATTAGAGATGATTCAATCAAGAATAGTTTTAAGAATATATCTAACAGTTTTGTTCCTGAGTTCCTAGATCGTATCTTTGAGTTATGGAAGGAAGAGGATGATTATACAAGAGAGAACGAGGATGCAAAAGAGAAAGACAATAGGGATAAATCAGATAAATAAAAGGGGGAATTTATTGTCCTTAGTATTTATTTTTATGTATTTATTTTTATCTCTTAGTTAGTATTTTGCTTTTGCATAATAAATAGGAAATTGCAAACATAAATAAAATAAGCTCAATGCCTCTTAATTAGAAAAAAAAAACAAAGTGATTTGGAAATGAGAATGAACATGTTTAGGATTAGATTGTTAAGAAAGACTTGGTATTAAACAGTCTTTATGACTCACCTCTCTTTTCTTACAACCCTACCTGGTGTTCAATTTTCATTCATTATTTTGTTGTCAAATAAGGACATTGCTTCTTTTTAAAAAGGGGGTAAGGAAATATTTGAAGGAATTTTTAAAATTTTCAAGTATGTTTTAATCTTTTCACATGAGTATGCTGAAATAAATGAATGTTTAGAGGAAATTTTTGTTCATAAGTTAGTTCAAATGCAAGCATGATTTCTAATTTTATCTAAGTTATTTTTATGTTATCTTGAGTTATGGAATGCTTGTATGTTCTCTAGTCGTATGTAGTACTTGCCATGAAAATTTAATTTCCTTGGAAATAGACATGCATAAAGGCTTAGTCTTTAGAATTGACTTAGTAACTTTCTGAACGCGAAATCCTAGGATGCATAAAAATTTAAATATGATATATGCACATTTTCTTTGGATCGTTTGAGCCTTGCCCACATTATTATATTGACCCTTGAAACCTTATATTTGAGCTTAATGGCATGTTTATTGTAAAGTACCTACATCATAAGTCATATTACCATCTTTTTAAGTTTATTCTCTTTTTTGCACCCATCTTAACTAAATTTATCTTAGTGATCAAAATTTGAGGAAAAATTCAAAAAGATGTACATGCTCATAAATCAAAAGAGAAAGAAAGAGAGCAAGTTTCCTCAAATTTTGAAAAAGATTGATGAGCATGAGTTCAAAATAAGTTGGGGGTGTTCTAAAGGCCTCTTCGAAGGATGGTTATGTTGCAAAAATATCCAAGGCAAAGTTAGGGTTAAGTCTACTGAACCTAAAAATTCATTTCCCTTTATCCCTACCTTTAGCTTAGCCCCATTACAACTTATAAAAGACCTATTGATTTGATAATTATGCCGACTACATTAGTGGAGAGAAATTGCTAAGTTCAACATATGAAGACCACTAAATAAACCTTATGATTGTCTGGTCTAAATTAATAGGGAAAGTGTATTGAATGGTGAATGCTATATATGACTTTAAAATGGATGCATACTATGACTCATGTTGGAATTTCCTTATACTTAGTGTAAAATTTTGGAATAATGTTTGCATCCGAGCTACTTATCAATAAAAAGAGTTTGTGAGCATGTTTCTGTTGATGCATGATTATGCGCAAAGATTGGTGCTACTTAAACATTTGCAAGTTTGCTTTAGCAAAAGTTTTGTTTTACATGAAACATTACTCGGCACGAGCAATTGATTAATTTTGGGGGGTGTAAACTCTAAATTATATAGGTTTTTTAGTAGTTTTTACCACCTTTTTACTTAAAATAATACTAATCTCGAGTATTTGTTAATTTATTAAGTGTATTTTGCTTATATTCCGATAATGGACATGAATTTATAAAATATGCAAATTTGTGCTTTATTATGTTAATTTTATGCATAAATTAAATTATTTCATGTCATTTATTAATGTTCTATTTTTAATTAATGCAGTGGGATCATAAAGTTGATTGAATAAAGAGCTTATTATAATTTTTGCATGGACATGAGCAATTCTACCTTACTTGGATGGCAAAACCATGCAAATTGGGTCATGAAGATGTTGATTTGACCCAGTAAAAATGGTGCTACATAGTGGACAAGCCTGACTATTAAATGGGTCACAAAACCTTCCAAACAATGAGAAGAGAAGCCCAATTCGGCAAGGATATTTGGGCAGCCAAGAATCAGCTTTTGGGATAATTATTTGGAGGTCTCTACACTTGGAAAATCATTGAAAATCAGCACACTACGTTTGTTCAAGAAATCGTCCACCTCTTACATGATTCAAGGATGATTTTATTCTTGAATCAAGTAACCAGGTCACCCTCCTTTCCACATATTATGGCTGGCCAAAGGTGGGAGAAAACTAAGGGATCTTTAATGTCATATTTAGTAAACTCCTCCACCAACCTCAATTATAAATACCCACTCCCATCTCACATTTCAATCATCCCTCATTCATCTTTTATTTAACATTTATCTTCCATTCTCTTATTCTCTCATTCCCTCTCTTCATTCCCATGCATAACATCTCATATTTCCTTTCTTTCTTAGCCAGCAAACCTTGATAAGATCATCTCTTGGCCGACCACCTTGAGAAGCCATTAACAAAAGAGCAACACGAGGACAGGAGGAAACTTCTTCAATTGGAGTTTACAAGGCTATTGATTTAAACAGAGTTTATTCTTCCTTTACTTGTCACTTTGATTTTAATCATGTTTGCAATGTGTTTTGTTATCTTGTCATCAATAATGGTAGCTTAAATCTATTTAGCTAGGATGATTATATCAATTCAATGAAGTTTGTTCAAATCATGTTTATAGTGTTTGTGTCTCACTCATTCATGTTTTCAATTAAACTCAAACATGTATTTCACTCATACGTGATTGGAAGCATTGGAATTAGCTGAGTGATCCTAACCAGATGACGGCTAATAGACACAATAGTTGAAAAGTGCATGTTTAGTTTAGATCCTAACCTGACTAAATTAAAGGTTCATAATAACTTTAACGAGCTCTATTATCTTGCATAGTTTTTAGGTTCATGTGATTAAATTATTTCAAACCTAACCCATCCCTATTACTTCGCTTGAATTCTAAGAAACCTTTAGTTTAATATGATCAGTAAAATGCATGTTTTACTAAGTAAAAGATTTCAAAGGAACTTAATTTGGTTTCAAAATCATGAAAGATCGAGGTGCCATGCAATATTTTCTGAACAATGTTAAACATGAGAAAAATGAATTAACTTGAATGATGTAATTATTCTAGCCTGTTCATGTTATTGATTGTTGAAGTTTGTATTGTTGCTGCTAAATTCATCTCATACATTTTAGTTAATTGTCATACTTAGTTTAGAATTGCATTAGGGATCATCGTGCATCTAGATAATTTAACTTAGTTTAATAATCCATCACTCGAAATATTGTGTTCTTATCACCAATTTGTAAAACTTTAATTTTGCAATTAATTGATTAACATACACAGTCCCTGTAGAAACGATAACTCTTTTACTTACTTATTACTTGATAACGATTGTGTACACTTGCACAAACCTACGCGTTACAAGCTTTACGCTTAGTTTGTGATTTGACCCACATTTGCATGTACTTATAAAGTTTTTACCAAATCAACTTTCTTGTTATATATCATATCAGAGTCATAATATGCAACATATCAAAACATATCGTATAACTTATCAGAACATAACACATAACATAACAGAGCATGTCCTATCCCTATCCACTACACACCATCTCCGACCCACCAATCACACCAATTAGGACTACACAAGTCCATCCATCCAATAACACCAATATGTGGCAGTATGGCACTCATAAATATGCAGCTGAGCTACCAAAACAGAAATTTGTGGTCTAGCCGCCATAATTGCAGTAGAACTATCCTATACACTTCCTCCAACATATCAAACCCACCCTAAAGCATAAATACTATGGATAGGATTAGAGACAAAATTAAAAAAATTTCAAGAGGTAAGATTTGAACTTATGACATCTCACACACATATATAGAACACATAACCACTAAATCAAAATAATTCCATATTAAAGAAAATTCAAGGCATTACATACAATCAATCTAAATAAGCAACACATTTACAGTAAACAAAATTTTTCTATTTTACATCTCTTTTTGGAGACGAAGAAGAAGATAAAGACAAGGAGCTCCTTTTGTTGCTTCTCCACGTCTGGAGACGTGTTGATGGCTTTGGGGTTTTATTTTAAATTAAAATTTCACTTTTTATCTTTTATTTCTTTAAAACATTATTTTCTAAAATTTTAAAATTCATATAGTACTTGTTCAGACTCTAGAATTTTATATTAAAAATTCAAAAACCAAAAATTGTTAAACTCGATAACTTAAAGATTAAAGCTTCTTAGGGTATTAAACAATAAGATCTTCAAATGGGAAAATTTGTAATAGCTAAGGGGATGTGAAAACCAATGATTGAAATTTTATAATGATGTTTACACACCATCATGAGATACAAAAGTATAGGGGATGCGAAAATGAGCATTCACTAAAGTAGAAGAAATTAAATATTAAATAAATTTTTATGTACCTTGTAGTTGGAAGCATGGGCGATGAAGATGAAACTGAACATTAATGAAATCATGTGAAATTTGAAAGTGAATAATAGAAATTTTAGTTGATTTTATTTACTTATTTATTTATTTATGGCTTCAATCAAGCATGTAAAATCTTTTTATTTTTCTAGGTTTTGTAAAATAGGGAAGAAAATCTTGTAAAAAGGTGATGGTTTATGGGTTTCGACTTGAAAGTTTGATAAAAAAATTTTAAATTTTTTGTAATTTTTAGATTTTTACATATATATTTGAAATTTTAGAAAAATTTATTTATAATTTTATTTATAAAATATTTTAACTTAATTTTCAATAATTTAAATAATTTATATTTATTTTTAATATTTTAAATTTTTTAGAATTATTGTTAAGAAAAATAAAAAAAATCAAAATGATATTCTAGCTACAGTTTAGGGACCAATTTAGTAATTAGTCAATTAAAATAATGTTCCACATCAACATTTAACAGATAAAATTTATGAAGGGGCTAATTTGCACGTTTTGAAATGTATAAGGGCTAATTTGTCCATTTTTCAAAAGGTGGGCCGAAAAGCAATCCACCCTTAAGTATAGGAGTTTCCTTGGTACTTTTACCATAATCAACCTCAAATCTTAACATGAAAAGCTGAAGTATTATATATTTTAGGCATAATGACTTATTTAGTCCTCCAACTTAAAAAAGAGTCATTTTAGTCATTCGTTTGATTTTTCATCTCTTTTAGCTCTTAAACTTATATTGTTTGTCAAATCATCTCCAAAATAGATGGAAAAGTTAGCGTCTATTCAATTTGCTAACGTGTAGCGTCTATTCAATTTGCTAACGTGGCACCCATGTGGCAATTTACGTATATGTCATGTTAGCAATTAATTGATTTTTAAAAAATAAAAAAATTTATAATTTTTATACATTTTAATATTTTTAATTTTTAATAGTTTTTATAATTGTTTTTGAATGTTTAAAATTTTAAAAATAATTTAATTACTGATGTGGCATTCACGTGTAAGCTACATCAACAAAGTTAACAAATGCTAACTTTGTTACTCATTTTAAGTGATTTGATAAATAATGCAAATATAAGTAAAGATGAAAAATTAAAATGATTTTATTTGAAGGAATTATACTTATATTCTAGATATACCTTTCTTTTCTCTATATCCACATTGATATGAAAATGATTTTCGTATCAATGTTTAATTATTTTCACTACAAATTCTTGAAATTACCATTGGATAATTTATTTATCCAATTAAATAAATAAATACTAAAAATTATATTATATGAAAATTATGGATTTAAAATACAAATATATAATTGATGGAAGTAATAAAATATGCATAATAAAATTAAAATGTAAATATTATATTAAAATAAAATTTTTAATTTAGTGGCAATGTTAATATTTTATTAATGTAAATAACACAGATACAAATTTCACCCATGCAAGTGTTTAATTATTTTTTCAAAGAAAAATAGAAAAGTTAATAACTTATTTTAGTTATGAAATAATATAAATGATTATTTATTTGTAACTTTACAAAGAAATTACAAACTGTGATTCTTACTAAATTAACAAAACCATAGTAAACAAAAGGAAATGATATAAAGCAGCAATGGGTGGATAACGAATCCTTTTGTAGGAAGGCAGTCACACTCTGTCTGAGTCACAAGGGTTATAAAGTTTCTACATAGTGCTTGTGGTTGTAAAGAGGTGGATTACTTTTCGCCATTGATTAACACCTATAAATATAAAAAAGATTAAAACCTAATTTCTAGCTATCAACTTTCTCAGCACAATATTACCCATCCTAAATTATTTTGGATTTTAACCATAAAAGTGTAGGTAATGAAGGACTATGCAATGGTAATAACATGAGGTATGTGGTACTTGCGGTTTTCTTCCAAAAAGGAAAAAGGAAAAGGAGTGATTTGTAAGGCATTTAGACAATAACTAGAAGCGTAATTTACCTTCTTAATCACCCAACTTGTTTCAATTTTCATATAAATCATAAACCTTGTTTCTCTTTTACATATTTTATCTTTCGTCAATAATTTCAGTCTCAACATTTACATATTTACACAAATATAGTGAGATAAATTTGTTTAAAAGGACTAAATTGATAAAATATTTAAATTTTGTGGGTAAAATTTATTATTATACCAATCAAAATCATATACAATTGATGGAAATAATTAATATCATGATTTATTGTTCTTAATTGCTCACTTTCGAAATTAATAAAGATAAAATTACGTTAACTTTTTGAAAAAACTAATTTACTCAATTTTTAAAATTGAGGGTCTAGAAAATTCTTTCTACCTTATTTCAAATGCTAACATTTTAAAAATACAAAAAATTTCATCCAAATACATTTAAAAGAACCAATTTATAGATTAAATGTTATTTAAAAGTTATAATCATGTGCGCGTCTTCAAAAATCTTAAAATTAAAATTGTTCACATTTCTCAATTTCTTATGAATTTCATGAGCAAATTATAGAAAAAGATTTAAAATTTTAAAATTTTCCATATTCGTATTTGAAGTGTACTTAAGAAGTCCCTATATTATAGACACCTAATCAAATTAGTCCCTTTGCTATTAAATATATCAATTTAGTTATTATATTATTAAAAAATAAAATAAGGTCAATTTGTAATAGATTTAGCATTTACTGTTTTAAAAATACCATTTATTATTTAATAAAGTTAATATTTTTAAAGTTCTTATGGCTCTATAAATTAAATTTTTATTTGGAATTGATCTATAATTGAAAAATAGAGGGACTAATTTGATCTATTTAATAATAGAGGACTAATTTTATTCTTTTCAATAGTATAAGGACTAAATTAATCTATTTAATAATAGAAAAACTAATTTGATCTAGTCCCTATAATATAGGGACCTCCCAAATACTTTAAGCATTTTAAATCCTCATCCATACTTCAATATATAAAATCTGGAAAATGGAAATTGTTACATGATTGATGATATCGAAGAAATGAATTAAATAATGACATTCATGTGACAACTTTCTTCCCTATTTTAATAATGTTTTGATTGACAGATGAATTTAAAACAACTTTTTAAATAAAAAAGTTAAATGATAAATTTGAAACACTTTTTGCATTTTAGGTCCAGAGTGCAATTTACTCCAAATTCAATAGAAGCTTGACGATTTACCTACATGTCTTTTAATATCAGTTAGAACATAAAAATAATTAACTCTGACACATGTGAAATGGAAAGAAAAACTGAACTCAAATTAGTAGTTAAAGTTGGTATAATTCCTGAAACCAGATTAGAAGGGCAGAAAATTGCAACATACCATAAAATTTCCCCCTTTTTCTTTAATTTACTATTAAGAACAACAGTTTTCTTAATCATGATAACAATATAGTCCATAACTTTAATAATCCCATAACAGTTAATAATTTTCTTTTTTGCCCCAATAACTTGATGAATCTAGTCAACCCTCATTTTTCTGGTTTGCTTTGGTAATTTCTTCCTAGGAATACAATTCCCTTTTACTGCTTTGTCCTTTTTCTCCTCTTCCACTGGTTCACTCAGCCCAGCCTTGCATCTCCTGATGAATCAAAATCAAAACTAAAAGTGAAGTAGGAAAAAAACATTACAACTATGTTATTTGCATGTTCAGTTTTAACAGGAAAGTGACAGGGTTGAAGAGGAACGGAATGAATCACCTTTCTTCATTATATGAATTGGATCTTTTGAGCATTGGCTGATCACCCACAACTCGGTTCTCAGAATTCATTGACTCCACAATGCTGCCACTGAAATACTCTTTCTCTTGGGCCTGTAAATTACCAAACCTTGGGTTCTCAGACATGCAGCTTATCATCTGATCATCTTCAGCAGCCTTTATTGCAGTCTTACAAAGAACCCCTCTATGCAAATTTTCACTCTTCTTCACCACAGTGTTTGGTACTACCGGTTGCTTTACAACAGTAGGCATGTTTTTGGCTTTGTTAACTGCTAAGTTGCCACATGCAATAAGTTGAAGCAGAACTGAGGAGTTACGACCTGATGTTGACACATTGGTCACTGGGTCACCATCTTCAAATCGCTTGGAAGTATTGTTTTTGCTTTGGTTTTGGTTTTGGTTTTCAGAGAGGATGGAAGAGTCTTGTTTAGGTGTATCAGAAATGGGCTTTTGGGGTCCTTGGATATTGGTTTCTTGGTATTCAAGTTCATCAGTGGAAACCCCTCTTGAGCAGCGAGAGTGAGGAGTTGTTGAGCTTGTGTAACATGTTTTCTCCTCGTCTAATTCATACTCTTCTTCTTCTTCTTCATCACCATCATCGAATTCTTGTTCTTCATATGCTGTCCTATCTGGTTCTTGGGGTCCCCTGTGTCGAGTCAAAGCAAAAGTTTGGGATTTTTGCTTGGGGTGAAGGTTTGGTTCCTGAAAATGTGGCCCCTTATTGCTGATTTGCATTTTCTGTAATACCTCTGCAACAAAACAAACTATCTTTTCAGTCTTAAAGTTTGGGGCTAAAAGTGTAGTTTTTGTTAAACATTCAAATTAATGAAATAGCTGACCAGAGCAACCATCAACCAATTCCGAGCCTTTGAGTACATATTCCGCTCCATCAGATGGAGGAATAATATCATTGTCTGCTAAGTCATTCCATACATAACCATTCTTGTAACTCCTAACAATCAAACATTAAAATTAGTTTATAAACAAACATCAAAAGGAAAAAGTAAAAAAAAAAAAAAAAACAGGGAAAAATGTACCTTTTGCAAGACCAAGAGTACAAAGAGGGCATTGCTTTGCCTCTAAGAGCAGTGAGTCTTTCAGTTACATCTGTGAAAAAAACAAGATAAACAACAAGCAAGAAAGGGTGACATATAATTCTCATTATTTACCTCTCAAACGAAGTGGTTGATTGACCAAATGGGTGACTTCCATGTAATGAGGATGCTCAAGCTGGCCATTTCTGGTTAGGTAGTAAACAACTTGAACTTTTCTGATTGGTTTCACTGCCTTGGGTTGTTGCAGAATACAAACTTTGGCCCTACCTGGGCTGCTTTCTCTTGGTCTTCTGTTTCTCGCATTCATGTTTGTTTACTTGCACTCCTTCCTTCGTCTCTGATCTTGACTTGGTAGGTTTTTCAGGTTTGACAAAACCCCAAAGTCATCCTTTATATTCACATTTACTGCACCCCCAACTGGGAGATTGTGTAAAGGTATAAAGGTCATTAAAAGGTGCAAAAAACAGCATTAACTTTGGATTCTCTTGGATTTTATGGCTAATAAAATTGGGGAGAGAGAGGAAATGTGAGTGGTGGTGGGTCACGGTCATTACAGTAGAATTTACTTTGACTTTTTGCAATGCTCTGATCCCGATCTTTGGCAAAAAAGAGATAAATGAAAATTGGCCAGTAACAAACCATTCCAGAGAAGCCCTCCAGCAAAGCTTTCTGCTATAGCTCATTATTCTAGGATGTTAACTGCCTTTATTACCAAGCACCAGTGTCACATGATGTTGGGAAATCCGACAATAACTGGTTAAAAATAAGGAACCAATTTTTGTTAATAAGACTATTGTTTTGTCTAAAGGGTCGTTACTGTTCTCTAGATTTCTAAACCATGTTTTGGTAATTTTTCCGATTGATGATTCATGCATGAGAAATTTTCACTTTTGCCCCCCTTAAAAGCCCATGATTTATGCTTTGATTTAGTTTGAGTAAGGGGTTGTTGGCCTCTACCTTTGCACTAAGTATCGCAATAATTGCTATTCATGTGAATTAAGGATTCATATAATCATTTGTTTCAATATCTGTGTTTCTCAATCCTTGAACTTCAAATTGAAGCATGTTTTGTACAACCTAACACTCGGTCAAACCCTAAAGACAATCCTAGAACAACCTGACAGGTCGAAGAACGCCATTTTTTTAATGTATATAATTCTTGGTATTATATACATAACCTTTGTTTTCACGGAGATTAGAGATTGTTTCTGTTGATGGGAAAATACGATTTGCAAGTTTATGGAAGAAATGTTAGTATTGTGCGAAATATTAATTATGGATATTGTGTTTGCATGTTAAGTTTTGGTTGGTGGTTCGGTCTCTCACAGACCCAACATGCATAATTAATATTTTGCACAATATCGATACTTCTCCTGTAAGCTTGTAAACCGTATTTCCACCAATCGAATCGTTTTTTAAACTTCGTGAATCTCTTTAAGCTCTCTTCGGAGTATGAGAGACAAAACCCCTCATGAAGATCATACCTTCTATTCAGAGAGTGATACACTCCGTAGAAGACATTCACCCTCAACAACTTTCATTCTAATTCAGTTGTATATATTTAAAAAAAATTAAAAAATTAAATCACTTTCATGTTGAATGAATATATATTTTAATGGAATTAAAATTTTCTAGAAGTGTAATCGTTTTACTATTTTATATAATATTTATTAGTATTTGATGAATATAATTATTTCTATAAATAATAAGTAAATGTAAAATGGTATCATATTGATAATCAACTTATAAAAATTAAACTAAAATAGAAAATTCATCTAAAATAATTTTTTTTTACATATAATTGCAACATACTAAAATTCATGTATGCATGAACTCTCAAACTTAACAAATAAAAATGTTTAGATCTAAGGCGGTTGCGAAGAAGTTAAATTGATTTGAAATTTGCTTTTGATTTTCTTGTCTGTTAATGTTGGCAAATTTCATCACCCCATACATAAAGAGTTAGCCGTTACTCTAATAATTGGTTCATCCATTTTTTTTAACGAAGGACCTTACTGACCGCCAGTACATTTTGGCAGCTAAGCAATTTGCCAAGTCTCAGAAACAAAGTGAATCTTTAACTGTTATACATTATTAGTTTAGTAGAAGATTGACAACTAAAAAACAGTAGTAAAAACAAATCAGTTGAATTGGAGAGATTGGACTCCAAATGAAGACAAACAACGATTTTATATACATAAATATTAGACTGTACGTTAAATATATGTTTATTATCTGTGCAGGAAAAAGAAAAAGAAAAAAAGGAAGTCACTGGTGTGATATACGAAGCAAAATTACACCAAACACCTGCAAAGCTAATATGATGTTTCACATTACTTATCTACTACCAGTTGCATTTCCACACACCATTGTTTTCACATGGGCAGCTGCCACTAGTATTGAAAATATCAAATCCCATTGATGGATTGACGAAGTTGAATTGTCGTGGTTTAGTGACGGTAATTTTTTTTTGTTGAACTTAAGTTTTGGCAGAAACAAGATCTTAAGTTTATCCTTGAAACAACATTTCTCCGCTCTCATTTAAACAAAATATCTAATTCAGTTTGATATATTTTATAAAACTGCAAGCTTGGAGAACCAAGACTTAATTGCTTTGATTTATTATAAAGAGATCAACTAATGGTATAGGGACCAAACAGGTAAATATGAACTCGAAATTAACTCAGAGTTTTCGAAATCCAATATGGTTGAATCCAAGTTCAATCACATCAATCCCATAGATTCACATATCTAATTTAGGGGATATCAATTTATGTATAGCCATTAGCCACAAAAAATATTGAACTCAAAAAATAATGCTCATTCGGTCATTCGTTACAGTAAACAGGATCACAATTAGGGTCCGTAGATTTGCCTAAAAAAGGCAGTCTTAGGGGCTGGCATCAAGGTTTTCATGGTTCATGGAGTGTACCGTTGAGTCTTGAGATTCGACCTCATCGACGTGACCCAAAGCTGTTTTCATATATATTTTAGCTCCCTGTGGTAATGTTTTCTGAAAAGCTCATTTAACACTTTTACCCTTTTTGCTTGCCTTTTTTATTGTTAGGGAAAAAACAAATGTCATATCCAATAATCCAATGGAACCTGGGTTTCGAGTTTCTTTGAAAATTTATCATCAATTAGTAACATCTTACTACTTTTACTACCATCAATTTCTTGCTTCAATCTCTTTTTATTTTTATTTTTCCAAATGAGCAAGTTTCATGACATCTATGAAGTCATCAGCCAATGCTGTAAAGCATGCACGTATACGGTATCTGGGATATTAAAACAGTTAATTAGATTCTGGGTAAAATCTTATATTTGAGTATAGTTACTGTTTTCTCACTCATATCCATAGATTCATTCAAACCTGATATCAATAGATTGATCCGTTTGAATGAAACTAAAAATATTATGTCTTTAGTTTAAAATTGGATAAACTACACTTCTGTTTGCGTAAGTTTAAAATTTATTAAGCCTTTAGTTTAAAATTTCGACCCCAAATATCTCGATTCGCTGCTGTGCGTTATCAAATTAGACTAGTTTTTCGATATGTGTTATCCTCATCGACCACTCATTTTTTACCGTTGGGATCAACGGGCATACCACAGAAGCACCTCCAACTCAGTTTTACCAATTTTGACCCCCACTTCCCTCTCTTTTTTTTTCTTTTTATGATTTTCTCGGGTCTTTACTGATAATTTGCTCCACTACTTTCTCTATGTGCAGGTTTCAGTTTGGCGCTTCTCCTCTCTTTTCTTTTAGCTTTTCTCTTTTCGAAGATTGTTTCCTTGTGGTAGTTTATTATGGTTTCTAAATTTTGGTAGGGATTGTGGGTTCCAGAGTGGTGAAGGTTGTGGGGTTGTTTTCAGTTGAGGGAATGGGGTTGTTGGGTATGTAGGTTTATCGGTTTAGGGACTGTTTTTGGTGATGAAATGGTAATGATGGTGAGTGCTAGGTAAGGGATCCGTGATGGAGGCAAGGTGCTTATGGCAGTGAGGATTATTGTGTGGTGATGACGGATTAGTCGCCGGTGGTTTAAGGGTTTAGAGGCAGTGATGGAGAGGATCGAGTGATGAAAAAGGAGAAAATAAAAAGGGAAAAGGAAGAACATGGTGTTATATATCCGTGGGTGTACGTACAACTCTCGTAACCCTTCAAATATTTTCTTGTAACTCCTAAAAAAATTTTTAGGGTCACTTAATAATTTTATTTATCATGTAGTAATTTATGATAATTGAGGCTTTATAAATAAAAGATGTATAAGTTATAGTATCCCAAATTTTATAGTTTTATATAGGGGTGAGCGTTCGGTCGAATCGAATAATAAAATTTCGAATTAATTGAGTTGATAAATCCTATTTTATCATCCTAACTCGATTTGAAATTTTCTCGAATCAAGTTGAGTGAGATGGAATTCGAATTGAATCGAATTGAATATATTTGTTCGAGTTAAATTAAAAAAAATGACTTTCGGTCTTTGTAACCATTGTCACCCTCCGTATTAAAATTTGTCCACCATAATCAATTTTGTTAATTAACTTTCATCTCCTCATAATTTATTTACTAATATTTTATATACAAGTTAACTTATTTTCTTGATTGGTTGCTTCAATTATCTTCTGATTTTTGTTGCTATATATTTTAAAATTAAAAAATATATTATATATAAAAAATTTGAGTTTTGAATAAAAATTATCTTAAAGATAAAATGTGAAATTGATACAAATATAAAATTTTAACACGATCATTTTATGGTATCATTAATAATTCAAAAGGTTGATATTTACAGTTTTTATTTTCGCTTTAATCTACTGTTATTTTTTTATTTGCATATGGAAATAAAATCAACAAGGAAAGGGGAATAAAAACTGACCCGTATTCGAGTCTTCGACGCTGTCGACGGCCGAGGAAGTCGCCTCCCAGGATAGGCAACCGGAAACCGAAAGGTTTCTTGAACTTTTGGGATCCTTTCGTTAATATTTTGGGGATTTTGAGTTCAGATTCGGGTTTAGGGGTTTAAAAGGGTTGAATCTGAAGTTTTTTACCTTTGCCGGCCACCGTATACGGCGGCGCCGTCGCCGGCGACCGGCGGCCGGCACGGTGGCCAACGACCGATTCTCTAGCCGGTTTCTGGGGGAGAAGAGGGAAGTTGAGAGAATGTTCTAAAGTTTTTTTTTTTGTGAAAGAAGAAAAAAATGAAAATTTTGAAAAATTTTTGGATTATATAGGGGCATGAAACGGCGCCGTTTTGGCCTAGCCCCAGAACGCCCAAAACGACACCGTTTAGGGCTAACCGACTCTAAACCGACCCGACCCGATGAAGGTCCACGTGTTTTCATACCCGAGGGGTTATTTTCCTGCTTGATCCATCCGCTTTTGGATTGTTATGCAATCTCGTCCTTTTCTTTTTTTAATTTGGCCTCTTAAGTTTCTGCGTGTTCCATCTTAGTCCGTGCTGAAACGATGTGCATCAGGGCTGGGGATATTACCCAATCGGTCCCTCGTCCTTCAAGCACGCCCTTTTTCAGTCCCGAGCCACCCTTTTTTATTTATTTGCAGATTTAAACCCCGAATTTCATTTTAAAGTTTAATTTAATCCTTTTGTTATTTTGTTTATTTTCTTAATAAATTTGATATTCTTACTATTATTATTAATTATTGTTATAATTATTTGCTCATTTATATTTTAAATTCGAAATACTTGTTATATATATATATATACATACATGTGTTTTTATAATATACATATATACGTGCATATTTTTATAATTTATCTATATATACATATATGTACCTATATATTTTATATTTTATAATTTTTATACATATCTATATACATGTCTATATATGTATTTCATTTTCATAAATATATATATACTTACATATTCTTCATACTTTTAAAAATATATTTTATATATATTCTTTATATTTTATGATTGTTATATACGTTTATACGTATGTACATACATGCTTACATATATTTTACATATAATAGTTTTAAAATATGTGTACATATATATATTTTCATATTCCCATAATTTTATACACACATATATATCTTTTATATTTTTATGATTTTTATAATTTTATTCATTTTCTTTGTTTATTTATTTATTTACATGTCCGTTATTATTATTCTTTTATACTTTAGTTTTTATTTGTTTATTACTTGTTATTGTGCATACGTGATTGGTTATATTTATATATATTTGTCTTCTTTTTATTCATCTTTTTGTTTTTACTCGTATTATTTTTCTTGCATTATCATCATTGTTATTCCATTACATCCATTTTACCCAAATTCGTAAAAAGGAAAATTTTGAAAATAAAGGTAATATTCGGTATTTGGGATCTTCGGAAAATTGAGCCCTAATGTATTGGATTCCAATTTTCTTCGTTGAATCTAAATAATCGAGAATACCCTTTAATAAAAAACCATGAATAAAAGCTCATTATCGGGAATTCAATACATCGTGTCCTAACACATTGGATATGACATGTTTTCTCGAGATGAAGATTTGTCTAAAAAATAATAAAGGCAATATTCAATGTTTAGAATTTTGAGAAATTGTGCCCTAACGTATTGGACTGTGATTTCTTTATCTGACTTAAACAATTGAATATCCTTCTAAATTTTACTGCACGAGTTTTTTAGACAGGCTCATTTTTAGGAGGTGAAATATCATGCCCTAACACATTGGGTATGGCATTTTCTCTCTCCGAAATGAGAGGGTCTTAATAGGTAATTTGATTTATACAAGTTTTTAATACAAGGATCATATTTTTTTAAAACTCTTCAAAGTTTTCAATCTTTGACACTAAGACATTAATTAATCAACTAGGTACCAATTTTGGGCGTTACGAGGATGCTAATTCTTCCAAGTATGTAATCGAGTCCCGAACCCATTTTTTTGAATTTCATGGATCACAATCGTTGTTTTAATAAAATCAAACCGTTTATTAAAAACAACCACTTTTCGAGGTGACTAGATCACACCTCATCAAAAAGGATTTGTGGCGACTCCCATTTTCGTTTTCGTTTTCCAAATCCAAGTCGACCCTGTTTTATCAAAAAAATGGTGTCAACAGTTTGGCGACTCCGCTGGGGAAGCAAAATAAGAGAGTCGAGCCACGAGTTGATTATTGTTTGTCTGTTTATCAAAAATTGAAAACTTGATTTAAATATACGATCCTTTCGTTGCATTTCATCCGTCTTTATTATGATATTCATCATTGTGGTTTATAATTGCTGTGTTAGTTTAAGTTTTGGTATCTTTCTGCACATTGCATTGCATGACTGTTGGTCACACCTTTTTAAGTAGGAGTGAGAAGCTACTCCTTCGTGAGGTTTTCACCTCCGTGCAGGATAGTAGATCGCTTCCGGGATACATCTGTACCTATGTTTTCGTGAGATTTTCATCTCCGTGCAGCCATAGGGAAATGTATTCCCCTGAACTGAACTCGGTCCATATGAGCCTATAATAGGTGAAGATCAAGGAATCTGCTGATTCAGGTACCTTTGCCCTAGAAGCTGAACCACATATAGTAAACCTTAGGAACTTGCCCTAGGTAGAACTACGCTGAACTCTAGTGGTTACCCAATTAGGTGCTTTATTATTTCTTGTTTGTATTGAATCTTATTGTTATACATGATACTGACTTGTTGTGTTTTGTTTTGGCTGCATGCATTTTGGCTCATGGCATTTCATTATAAAAAGGTGTTGACTCACCTTCAGTTACTGGATAGAAAGCTTATCATGGAAAACGAATTTCTTGATAAAATGGAAAATAATGCGGTTGTCCGAATATGATCAGAAAAAACGCGACTTGAGAAGGGTGATAGCTTGTCGGAGGGGTACACATCAGAATTATGGGACTTTACTTATATCAGCGTAACATAGAACAATCTCCAAGAGTTGAAAGAAGTATGGACCGAGTGGGATGATGGAACCAAACAGTTATTTTACTATAATTATGACGATTTGCCCTATTTGTTGGATATTAAGGTGGACGAGCATTTGTTTCGAGCTCTGGCCTGGTTTTAGAATTCCGCTTATAGCTGCTTCACTTTTGGGGAGGTAGACTTGGTGCTTACTATAGAGGAATATAAGGCTCTACTACGTTGCCCAAGGATTCAAGTAGATAAGGTCTATTCTAAAGCCGTCAACGCCCCGAATTTTGTAAAAAAGTTAATGAATATCTTAGGAATGAGTGAGCAATGGGTCTCAGCGCGGGTCAAACAAAAGGGAGATAACAAATGTATCCCTTGGAAGAGTCTGCGTGACTTGATTTTAGTACATCCTGATACTAAGAAGAAGGTTGATGTTTTTGCTTTGAGCATTTATGGGCTGATATTTTTCCTAGAGCGCTAGGGCACGTTGATAAAGCAGTTACAAATTTGTTTGATCGACTGGACAAAAGAGTCACACCTGTCCTAGCAATTTTGGCCGAGACATTTAGATCTTTGAACGCATGTCGAAACATGGGTGAGGGAAGATTCATTGAATGTGCACAGCTTTTACTAGTGTGGTTCCACAGTCACTTTTAGAAAGTGGATAAAGTTTCCTATCGAGTATTTTCTGAGAACTATTCCCCATTAAAAGAACTAGCAGTGACACTGAGACCTGACAACATTACCGTGGAAAAGTGGATGGCGATTCTTCAAAATCTCAAGGACGAAGATGTTGAATGGAAAGCTCTTTGGATGGTGCCCGATGAGATCTTGTATCGATGTGGGGACTTCGACTGGGTCCCTTTACTTGGGATTTGGGGAGCTGTTGGCTATGCGCCGTTGTTGGTACTAAAATAGTATAGGTCGAGACAGTTTGTACCTACAACCCAAGGACTAGCCCAGAGTGAGTTTGCATATAAAGATGATGGTTACAAGAAGAAGATTCGAGAAGTGACCAATGCTTGGAAGCAAATTCACCGAATGAAGAGACTTACCGTTGGACCGATGGTGACCTCCGAATATAATGAGTGGTGGAGTAAGAGGGTCAACGATAATATCCCCAGCCTAAGAGAAGAAGATGTTTGACCGATAGAGGAGTATTTGCAAGTGGTCCCATCTAAGATAGAAATCATAAAGCAGGATTTAGAAAAGAGGAATTTGGAGTTGGGAAAGAAAATGGAGCAATTAGAGGAAGAAAAAATGCAACTAGGACTAGATGTCGACGTCCAAAAGTTAGAGACTGATAAATGGAGAAAAGGGAAGAACAAGGCTGAAGAAGATTTGGACAGCTTGAAAATGAATTACAAGAAGTTGCGTAGGTTAATAAGAGTGGCCGGTTTAGGTAAGGCGTCGGAGCAATGGTGATAGGAAATCCAAGAGGAAAATACTAAAGCTGATCAATGGGAAAAGAAGTTCCAAGATGCTCGAGCTCGAGAAGTTACTTTGGAAAAGGGTCTGTTAGAATGCCAAAACAAGGAGATGGGATTGAAAGCTCGAGTAATCGAGTTAGAAAAGTCACTTCACCAGTACCGTAGTTGTAATTCCATGATCGAGTTAAAGGCAAGCTTAGGCAAAATCGAAGAATTGAAGGGATGGGTAGGAAAGCTCGAGGACGCATTGCAAAATAGTGAACTCCAAATAGAGCTTCTTGAGAGGGGTAATGAACAGTGGCAAGAGCAGTTCTATCGGTTTCAAGATCAGATATGAGAGAGAGACTATATTATGGGCGAAGCGGTGGCTCAAGTGCGCAAAGTAGCTGATCAGCTACAAACCCTACCAGTTCAGGCTGATGTATTAAGTTTGAAGTACGAGTCAGAATCGGACCGAGGCCGAGAATTATCTTGGCTTCTTATGAAGGTCAAGGCTTTGAGTATAAAGGCAAAGCCGTATATGTAATCTATTTTATGTAAAGAAATTTGTTTTCTAGTAAAGTTTTTCTGATGAAACTGAATCTGAGTCAATATCTCTTTTTTGCATTTATTTCATTCATCTGCATTACATTTCATTATATGCATCAAGTATAATAAAAAGATCCTAATAAACTAAAATTATGACAATTATCCTGGAACATACTTACGGCACGAGAAAGAAAACAAAAGCAATGGATCAAAGGTTAGAAGGTTGGAACAAATGCAAAAAGAAATGCAAGATAAGATGCAAGAACAATTGGATAAAATCCAACAAGACGTGTTGGAATCCGAAAGAACTATGATGGGCCAACTGACACAATTATTGGCTGAAGGGAACGATAAAGGAAAGAGCCCTGTAATCGATTATGGATTTGATCATGAGGACCCTGTTTATCCTCCAGGTTTCACCCCAACGAACACTCAGGCACAACCGGATATGTGTCCACAAGGAGTGCCTGTTCACATTAGACCTCAATACCAAGTCGGCACTTCAGCACCGATGAACTTTTAGACAGGCTTGGGTTCTAACCCGGGAGATAATCCAACCAACCTCGTTGTCCCTGATCTGTATGATGTAGCGGAAGTAGAGAAGGCAAGGGTGGATTTCCTGAAGCAACTTGAAGATAGGTGTAGGTGGCTAGAGGAAAAGTTCAAAGAAATGGAAAGTGCTGATTACCGTTGCAAGATCGATGCCAAAGACCTGAGTTTGGTCCCTGACTTAGTTCTCCTGCCTAAGTTTAAAATACCAAAATTTGAAAGCTATAACAGGACTAGCTGTCCTGAAGCCCATATCACCATGTTCTGTCAGAGGATGATGGGATATATCGACAATGATCAATTGTTAATTCACTGTTTTCAGGACAGTTTGATCGGAGCTGCAGCCAAATGGTATAACCAACTGAGTCGCGCCCAAATTAGCTCATGGAAAGATTTGACACAAGCTTTCATGAGACAATATAGAAACGTAGCGGAACGACGCCCGATAGGATCACACTACAAAACATGGAAAAGAAACAAAATGAAAGCTTCAGGCAGTATGCCTAGAGATGGAGAGAAGTGGCAACTCAAGTCCAGCCGCCTCTTCTGGAGAAAGAAACCACAATGCTTTTCATCAATACTTTAAAGGCCCCGTTCATCAACCATATGTTGGGAAGTGCCACTAAGAGCTTCTTAGATATAGTAATGACAGTTGAAATGATTAAAAATGCGGTAAGAAGTGGTAAAATAGATGCGGGGTAAAACTTTAAAAGACTGGCCTTAAGGAAGAAAGAAGGCGAGATAAATAATGTAAGTCCATACAATAAGGGATATTCAAAGCCAATCACCGTTGGCTCACCAAGGACGGCAGCTACTAGTCATTAAGGTCCTCCGAGGCAGGAGTCCAATTTGAGGTAAGAAAGACACCAGTTTACACCTATCCCGATAACTTATAAAGAGCTGTATCAAAATCTATTTGATGCATATGTGGTAGCCTCTTGTTATCTAAAACCCATGCAACCCCATTCCTTAAGTGGTATGACGCAAACGCTTAATGTGAATATCATGCAGGGATAACGGGGAATTCGATTGAGAATTGTACTGCGTTCAAGAAGGTGGTCGAAAAACTCATCAAAATGGGTCTTGTAAAGCTTGATGACCCATCGGGACCAAACGTAGCAGGAAATCCGTTACCTGGTCATACGAATAAAGGGGTAAATGCGATAGCCAAAGGTGGAACTAAGAGAATTAAGGCAAACGTGATGGAGGTAAGAACCCCAATGAAATGTGTTTGGGAACAGATGGTATGTAGGGGTTTAATCACACGAGATTTAGATGAAAGGCCTAAAGGGGTAGTAACATACTATGAGTTCCATGCCAAGGAGGGTCATAATATCCAGGAATGTACAGAGTTCAGGACCATGGTGCAAAATTTGATGGATAATAAAGAGATAGAGTTTCATGAAGAGATCAAGGGATTTGAAGAAAAAGAGATCTGCGCCTCAGAGGAGGGACCCGCAGAAAGGTTCCAGAAGGTCAATCACCCAGTGGTGATTATTTCACGGCCAAAGAGCAGTGAAGTAGGGATACAAATACCACCGATAGTCATAATCCAAAAAACTGTACCCTTTTTCTATAAGGATAACAAAAGGGTTCCTTGGAATTATGACTGTAACGTGACAATTCCAGGAGAGGGGAGCCCGATAAATGCTTCAAAAGAGAGCAATGATAATGGCTTCTACACATGTAGTGGAAAGCGTTATGATCCAGCAGTTTCAAAAATAGGGCCTGTAAAAGGAAAAGCCTTGGTGGTTGAACAGAAGAAGGAAAAGGCGGTCGAACTTGAATCACCTGCCAACGAGCCAGTAACAGAGAATGAAGCTAGGGAGTTTCTAAAATTATTAAAACACAGCGAATACAGTGTCATAGAGCACTTACATAAGTAGCCAGCTCGTATCTCGGTACTAGCGTTACTCTTAACCTCGGAGGTATATCGCAGCGCGTTAATGAAAGTATTAAATGAAACTTACGTCGCTAATGACATCTCTGTGAACAAGTTAGACCGTATGTTTGGTAATATAAGTGCTGATAACTTCATTTTCTTTAACGACGATGAAATACCACTGGGAGGCATGGGATCGACCAAAGCTCTGCTCATTACAACTCGTTGCAAGGGGTATACGTTGCTAAGGGTATTAATTGATAATGGATCAGCCCTAAATGTTTTACCCTTATCCACCCTGAATAGGTTGCCCGTGGATAGCTCGCATATGAGAATGTGCCAGAATATAGTGAGGGCGTTCGATGGTACTAAAAGGCGAGTAATGGAAAGGATTAAAATACCCCTCTTAATCGGCCCAAGCACGTACGAGGTAGATTTCCTGGTAATGGACATCAAGCCTTCTTACAATTGTTTGTTAGGAAGGCCTTAGATTCATTCAGCAGGAGTAGTACCTTCATCACTGCACTAAAAGTTGAAGTTGGTGACAGAGGGTCGGCTGGTGACGATCAATGTAGAGGAGGACATCATTGCGTCTGTAACTAGTGACGCGCCGTATATAGGGACAGAAGAAGAAGCAATTGAATGTTCATTCTGATCTTTGGAATTTGTAAACGTAACTTTCATTGTTGAAGGGAATAAGATCCCCACACCCAGAATATCCAAAACAACGAGGATTGGCCTACAAATGATGGCTGGAAAAGGGGCTCTACCAGGAAAAGGACTGGGAAAATACCTTCAAGGGAGGGTGGAGGTACCCAGATTAATGGACAAATGAGACTGCTTTAGCTTAGGATATAAGCCAGATGCAAAGCAAAAGAGGAAAGAGTTGGAGAAGAAGCGAGAAAGGAGAAAAACGCGTTTGGATGGAGAAGAGATTAAATGGGAGCCCATGATAATCTCTCACATATCCAAAACTTTTGTATGAGAGGGAACTATTCAGTCTAAGCGGATGACGTCGAGAAAGGGAATTACAAAAGAAATATTAAGGAATCAATGCAAGATACGAGGAAGAGGTGGAAGAAGATGATTCATCAGGCATTCGCCCTTTTGAGCCGGGGAGCGTTCTAAATAATTAGACTGCTGAGGAGATCCCTGTAACTTTTAAAGTTGATTCAGAGTAATATTCAGAACACACTTATTGCTCTGAGCCTGGGAGCAACCAGAATCTTTTGTAAAAGGCATATGTTTAAAATCTTATTTCAATGAAATATATCATTAAGTCTCATTTTGAGCAAATATTCTTTTATTCTTTCCATTCCATTCATAAAAATACTGTGCATATAATTATTCTTAGATTCTTTTTCTTTGAATCTCCCTTCACCTCAATAACAGGTCCCCAGATATTAATGATATGAGCGACACTACTACTAACTCAGAGTCCCCTTTTGAGCAAGATATGGATATAGAGGATTCTCAGGATTTTGACGATAATCGAGGCTGTAACTTATCTCCTGATTTGTTAAGAATTGTAGAACACGAAGAAAAATAGATCCTACCTTATAAAGAGTCGGTAGAAGTGGTGAGCTTAGGGGAGGGAAAGGAAGTGAAAATTGGAGCTTGCATTGATGCAGAGACAAAACGAGATCTCATTGAGTTGCTCCAATAATTCAAGGATGTCTTTGCACGGTCCTATCAAGACATGCCCGGGTTAAACACTGATATAGTGGTGCACCGACTCCCTATAAAAAAGAATGTAAACTAGTTCAACAAAAACTCCGAAGGATGAGACCTGATGTCTTGTTGAAAATAAAAGAAGAAGTTAAGAAACAGTTTTATGCTGGTTTCTTACAGGTGGTCAAGTATTCAGAATGGGTAGCCAACATGGTCCCTGTTCCTAAGAAAGATGGGAAAGTGCGAATGTGTGTGGACTACAGAGATCTGAACAAAGCCATTCCCAAGGATAATTTCCCATTGCCACATATAGATACCTTAGTGGACAATACGGCCGGTTACTCCCTGTTCTCCTTCATGGATGGTTTCTCTGGGTACAACCAAATTAGAATGCATCCTGAAGACATGAAGAAGACCACCTTCATAACGATGTGGGGGACATTCTGCTACAAAGTGATGCCATTTGGACTAAAAAATGCGGGAGCAACGTATCAGAGAGCCATGGTAACCTTGTTCCATGACATGATGCATAAAGAGATAGAAGTCTATGTCGATGAGATGATTGCAAAATTTAGAACAGAAGGGGAACATGTGCAAGTCCTTAGAAAATTGTTCATAAGGTTAAGGAAATTCCAGCTCAAACTAAATCCAACGAAATGCACCTTCGGGGCCAGATCAGGAAAATTACTGGGATTCGTGGTCAGTAAGAGAGGAATTGAGATCGATCTAGACAAAGTAAAGGCTATACAAGAACTACCCCTGTCGCGTACTCAAAAAGAAGTTTGAGGTTTTCTTGGGAGACTAAACTACATTACTCGGTTTATTTCACGGTTAACCGAAAAATGTGACCCCATATTTCGTCTCCTTAAGAAACACAACCCAGGTGTATGGGATGAAGAGTGTCAGAAAACTTTTGAGAAAGTTAAACATTACTTGTCCAATACCCCAGTATTAATGCCACCTTGCCCAGACAAGCCACTGATGCTGTATTTGGCAGTATTTGAAAATTCCATGGGATGCGTGCTTGGCCAACATGATGAGTCAGGACAAAAAGAAAGAGTGATCTATTATCTCAGTAAGAAGTTCACTGAATGTGAGACAAGATATTCGCCAATTGAGAAGTTGTGTTGCGCCCTGGTCTGGACAACTCGGAGATTGAGACAATACATGTTGTACCATACAACCTGGTTAATCTCTAAACTGGACCCTCTGAAATACATGATGGAGTTGACTGCTCTGAATGGAAGATGGCCCGATGGAAAATTTTGCTGTCTAAATTTGATATACTCTATGTGAACTAGAAAGCAGTAAAAGGGAGTGCAATAGCAGATTTTTTGGCCAGTAGTGCGCTGGAAGATTATGAGCCACTAAACTTCGATTTCCCGAATGAGGATTTGATGTATGTTGCAACCGCAGAAAAAGACTTTCAAGAATACGGTCCTTGGAAGCTAAATTTTGACGGATCCTCGAATGCTATGGGTAATGGGATTGAGGCAGTCTTGGTATCTCCTGATGGTGATCATTACCCATTCACTAGCAAATTAGATTTTGATTGCACAAATAATATGGCGGAGTATGAAGCATGCATCATGGGAATTCGTGCAGCTATTGAACGCAAAATCAAAGTGTTAGAAGTGTATGGGGATTCTACATTGGTAATTTATCAGCTTAAAAGCGAATGGGAGACAAGAGACTCCAAGTTGATTAATTATCGAAAGCTGGTCTTGGAATTAATTGAGCAGTTTGATGACATTACCTTCTGTTATCTCCCACAAGATGAATCAGATGGCCGACGCATTGGCTACCGTAGCCTCTATGATCAATGTAAATAAACAAGAGGATGTGAAGCATATCCAAATGAGCATTTATGAGGCTCCAGCCCATTGTTACAACATTGACAATAAAGAAGAAAAGGATGATCACCCCAGGTATCACGACATACTGTGATATGTAAGGAATCGCGAGTATCCCGGCCAGGCGTCTGAGAATGAAAAAAAGACATTGAGAAGGCTGGCCAATGATTACGTCTTAGATGAAGAGATCTTATATAGAAGAGGAAAAGATCAGGTGCTGTTAAGATGCGTAGACACTGTAGAGGCCAGAAAAATCTTGGAGTAGGTCCATGAGGGAGTTTGTGGAACGCATGCTAATGGTTTCACAATGGCCAAAAAAATCATGAGATTCGAATTTTATTGGTCCACCATGGAAGGAGATTGCATCAAATATGCCAAGAAATGCGATAAGTGCCAAATTTATGGAGACAAGATTCACGTTCCCCCTTCACCTCTCCATGTCATGACTTCTCCATAGCCTTTCTTTATGTGGGGCATGGATGTCATTGAGCCGATCTCACCAAGAGCTTCAAATGGGCATCGGTTCATATTCGTAGTTATTGACTACTTTACTAAGTGGGTAGAGGCCACTTCTTACGCCAATGTTACAAAGTCAGCAGTTAAGAGATTCCTAAAAAAAGAGATCATATGTCGGTACGGGATGCTAGAAAGGATTATATCTGACAATGCATTAAACTAGAACAATAGCACGATAGCGGAGGTCTGTAATCAATTCAAGATCAAAAACCAAAACCCATCGCCATATCACCTAAAAATGAATGGCGCGGTAGAAGCAGCCAATAAAAACATCAAGAAGATCGTAGGGAAGATGACTGAGACTTATAAGGATTGGCACGAGAAGTTACCATTTGCCCTTTTTGCCTATCGAACGTCTATCAGAACCTCTACCGGGGCAACACCTTTCTCATTGGTGTATGGAATGGAGGCAGTTTTGCCCATTGAAGTAGAGGTTCCTTCCCTTCGAGTTTTATCAGAACTGAAACTAGATGAAGCGGAATGGATTCAATCCTGATATGATCAACTGAATTTGATCGAAGAAAAGCGGCTACGAGCTATACGTCAAGGTCAAATGTACCAAAGGAGAATGATGCGAGCTTACAAAAAAAAGGTTCGTCCCAGGGAATTCCATGAAGGAGATTTGGTACTGAAGAAAATCCTCCCCATACAAAAAGACTTTAGAGGGAAGTGGATGCCAAATTGGGAAAAACCTTATGTGGTAAAAAAAGCCTTTTCTGGAAGAGCATTGATTTTGACTGAGATGGATGGCAAGAACTTACCTAATCCTAAGAATTCAGATTCAGTTAAGAAGTACTTCACCTAAAAAAAAAGGAGGAGAGGCTAAGGTGAAAACCCGCAAAGGGCACCTTGAGACCAAAGGGGTTTTGAATTGAAAACCCAAGAATGGGCAATTCAATTTTTTGATCAAAGGTGGGGCATGTGGTAGTCTTGTCCTCTCCAACAAAAAGGAGAGATGCTACATCTTGGGGCATTAACAATGTCTTCTAGGACTTCAAAACACATATCAAGTTCAAAAGGATCCTCAAGAAGTTGAGTAGAGAAGCTCATGCTGCGATATCTGGGGCACCTATTTTTATCTTATTCATTTTGAATTTTGGAAAAATTTGCTATCTTGATTAATTTATTCATTTCGAGCTTTGCTCTCAATAAAATTTCATCTTATCCATTGTGATAATCTTTTCCATCCTATCTTAGCAAAATTATCTATCATTAATTCATTCCGAGCTTTGTTCTCAATAAAATTTCATCTTGTCCATTGTGATAATCTTTTTCAAGCATTTTTCATTGAAATAACGACTAATGGACTAAATATTCAAGCAAAAGAAGTTTTATATATTACTCTGAAAGCTTCTAAATAATACAGGAACCTGAAATAGGACTGTTGTTTAGAACACACCAAGTTTAAAGGTCGAAATGTCTAGGGAGGAAAAGTCTAAATTAAGACAATCCTTTCGGATTTTGTTGTCCAAACATGGATTGAAGAAAATGACAAAATTTCGTGTTGGTGACAAAGCTTCAACAAACAAACAAGCAATGATCACTGAGTGATAAGAAGAGGTTTTTCGGAAGGGAAAGTACTACAATTGTGCATAAACATTTGGTACGACACCCTGAGAATGGTGTAGGAGCTCAAAAAAATTTAGATCTTGTATCCCTGAATTGTAGTGGGAGAGGATTGAGAAAGAGCCAGACCTTATACTCCTAAATTACAGTGGGAGAAAGATTGTTCAAATTTTATGTCCCAAAATTACAGTGGACTGAACCCTAAAGATTATAGTGGATTGAACTTTGAAGATTATAGTGGGGGCAATCCGATTAAGTAAGAGATGAGTGTTACCAGTCGAACAAGATAACGTTCTGGCGTGTTGGTAATAGAGCCTTAATGAATAATGAGCAATTACAACTCAAACATTAAAGGATCATTTTCATGACATTTTTGCATTCATGGATGCACATTTGGTTAGGCGATTTTGACTCATTCCGATCATAACATCCTAATCACTAGGCATAAATAGGTCCATGAAATGGATTCTATAGGTCATGTTCCCCAGAGGATAGATTAGTAAAGCTACAATCCTATCTCCTTGAAGTTGCAATGGAGCAGATTAAAACCACAAATCTTATCTCTCTGAAGTTGCAGTAGCGCAGATCGCATCCAGTCTTATCTCCCTGAAGTTGCAATGGAGCAGACAAAAGAAACCAATCCTATCTCCCTGAACTTGCAGTGGAGAGGATTAAAACCACATATCTTATCTCTCTGAAGTTGTAGTACAGCAGATCACATCCAGTCTTATCCCCCTAAAGTTGCAGTGAAGCAGACAGAAGAAACCAATCCTATCTCCCTGAAGTTGTAGTGGAGCGGATTAAAACCACAGATCTTATCTCTCTAAAGTTGCAGTAGAGCAGATCGCATCCAGTCTTATCTCCCTAAAGTTGTAGTGGAGCAGAAAAAAGAAACCAATCCTATCTCCCTGAAGTTGCAGTGGAGCGGATTAAAACCACGATCTTATCTCTCGAAGTTGCGAGAGAAGCGGATCGCGATCTTATCTCCCGAAGTTGCGATGGGAGCGCAGGAAGAAACCAATCCTATCTCCCTGAAGTTATAGTGGAGCGGATTAAAACCACAGATCTTATCTCTCTAAAGTTGCAGTAGAGCAGATCGCGTCTAATCCTATCTCTCTGAAGATGTAGTAGAGTGGACTAAAACCACAAATCTCGTCCCCCTAAAGTTGCAGCAGAGTGGATTGAAGCAACAAGACACAGTGGACTAGATGGAGGCTACTCGAAGAAGAAAAGCACCCAAAGAGACCAAGATTCGAAAAAACCAAGCAAAATTGACCTTTCAAAAGTCTTTTCTCCATTCTCGTTACACGACAACGAGCAAAGAGGGGCAGCTCCTGTAAATAAAGCCAAAATGGAGACAAACACAGGAACAACAATAGAAATAATAACATATACAGAAGCAAAAGCAAAAACAGACACAAACAACATGTAAATCAGCTATAAAAGGCCGCATTAACCATGTAATTTTTACACACTGAGAATCCAATATTAAGAGAACAAAAAATCAGTTCAAAAGGTTGATATTTACTGTTTTTATTTTCGCTTTAATCTACTGTTATTTTTTATTTGCATACGGAAATAAAACCAATAAAAAAAGGGGAATAAAAATTGACCCGTATTCGAGTCTTCGACGCAGTCGACGGCCAAGAAAGTCGCCTCTAAGGATAGGCAGCTGGAAACTGAAAGGTTTCTTGAACTTTTGGGATCCTTTCGTTAATATTTTGGGGGTTTTGGGTTCAGATTCGGGTTTAGGGGTTTAAAAGTGTTGAATCAAAAGTTTTTAACCTTTGTCAGTCACCATATACAGCGGTGCCATCGCCGGCGGCTGGCGCTATGGCCAATGGCCGAATCTCTGGCCGGTTTTTGGTGAAGAAAAGGGAAGTTGAGAGAATGTTCTAAAGTTTTTTTTGTGAAAGTAGAAAAAAAATGAAATTTTTGCAAAATTTTTGGATTATACAGGGGCATGAAACAGCGTCATTTTGGCCGAGCCCCAGAACGCCCAAAACGACACCATTTAGGGCTAACCGACCCGAAATCGACCCGAACCGATGAAGGCCTGCGTGTTTTCATACCTGAGGGGTTATTTTCCTGCTTGATCCATCCGCTTTTGGATTGTTATGCAATCTCGTTCTTTTCTATTTTTAATTTGGCCTCTAAGGTTTCTACGTGTTCCATCTTAGTCCGTGCTGAAAGGATGTGCATCAGGGCTGGGGATATTACCCAATCGGTCCCTCGTCCGTCCAGAAAGCCCTTTTTCAGTCCCGGGCCACCCCTTTTTATTTATTTGCAGATTTAAACCCCGAATTAATCCTTTTGTTATTTTATCTATTTTCTTAATAAATTTGATATTCTTACTGTTATTATTAATTATTGTTATAATTATATGCTCATTTATATTTTAAATTCGAAATACTTGTTATATATACATACATGTGTTTTTATAATATACATATATACGTGCATATTTTTATAATTTATCTGTATATACATATATGTACCTATATATTTTATATTTTATAATTTTATACATATCTATGCACATGTCTATATATGTATTTCATTTTCATAAATATATATATACTTACATATTCTTCATACTTTTAAAAATATATTTTATATATATTCTTTATATTTTATGATTCATATATATACCGCATATATACTTTTTATATTTCATGATTGTTATATACGTTTATACGTATGTACATACATGCTTACATATATTTTACGTATAATAGTTTTAAAATATGTGTACATATATATATTTTCATATTTCCATAATTTTATACAGATATATATCTTTTATATTTTAATAATTTTAATAATTTTCTTTGTTTATTTATTTATTTACATGTCCGTTATTATTATTCTTTTATGCTTTAGTTTTTATTTGTTTATTACTTGTTATTGTGCATACATGATTGGTTATATTTATATATATTTGTCTTCTTTTTATTCATCTTTTTTGTTTTTGCTCGTATTATTTTTCTTACATTATCATCATTGTTATTCCATTACATCCATTTTACCCAAATTAAATAAAATTTTTTTGAAAATAAAGGTAATACTCGGTATTTGGGATCTTCGAGAAAATTGAGCCCTAACGTATTGGGTTCTAATTTTCTTCATTGAATCTAAATAATCGAGAATACCTTTAATAAAAAAACATGAATAAAAGCTCATTATCGGGAATTCAATACGTCGTGTCCTAACGCATTGGATATAACACGTTGTTTTCTCGAGATAAAGATTTGTCTAAAAAATAATAAAGGCAAATTCAATGTTTAGAATTTTGAGAAATTGTGCCCTAAAGTATTGGGCTGCGATTTTTTTATTTGACTTAAACAATTGAATATCCTTCTAAATTTTATTGCACAAGTTTTGACAAGCTCATTTTTGAGGAGGTGAAATATCATGCCCTAACGCATTGGGTATGACATTTTCTCTCTCCGAAATGAGAGGGTCTTAACGGGTAATTTGATTTATACAAGTTTTTAATACAAGGGTCGTATTTTTTCAAAAATCTTCAAAGTTTTCAATCTTTGACACTAAGACATTAATTAATCAACTAGGTACCAATTTTGGGCGTTACTAGGATGCTAATCTTTCCTTGTAAGTAATCGAGTCCCAAACCCATTTTTCTAAATTTCATGGATCAAAATCGTTGTTTTAATAAAATCAAATCGTTTATTAAAAACCACTTTTCGAGGTGACGAGACCACACCTCATCAAAAAGGATTAGTGGCGACTCCCGTTTTCATTTTCGTTTTCCAAATCCAAGCCGACCCCGTTTTATCAGAAAAATGGTGTCAACTGTGGCTTTTTATCAAATTGCTACATTGGTTATTAGATTATTTCTAATTCACACATTATTGGCAAGTATGAACGAATTTTGTATTTGTTATATATAATAATGCATTTATAATGATTTGTATAATGCCAAATCTTGCTAAACTTGAATTTACGACCCTTGATATCTTACGCAATAATCATTTTTCATGGGTATTAGATGCTGAAATTCACCTAGATGTTAACTTTAGGGAATATAATTTTAGCAAATTAAGAGGAATCTAATCAAGACAAGACAAAAATTGTAACGATTTAGTTTCCAGTGGTGCCGAAAAATACAGTTTCGAGACCTTGTTTTCGTAAAACAAGTTCATAAATAATAAATAGGGATTTTTACGGAGTTATAATATTGAAATATTAAAATTCAGTTAAGTAATTTAGTCGAAAATGTGGTTAATTAAGGTGTAGGGACTAAATTGTAAAATTTTAATTACTATAGATTTTTAATTAGTAAAAGGCTTGTGGACTTAGATAGCAATCATCCAAAGGACTAAAATGACTGATAGACCAATTTCAAATAGATGATAGTGGGAAGTGATGTTCATTGTCATTATATTAAATTAATTAAGGATTTATGGTTAATTAAGCATGATTAAAGTAACTTATTAAGTTTAATTAAAATTAATCTAATTATATAAGTAGAAATTAGTGAAAAAAGATGACAAAATTATCATCTTCTTCCCAAAGCCGCCATCTACCATTAAAATGTTGAAGAGAAAAGCTTTGAAAACCTATTTGATATTAGTCCAACATCTCAAGTAAGTCCCTGGCCATTTTTTTATTTTTATAGATTTTTTATCATGAAAGCTTGATTAAGCTAACCCATGTATCAATTTATTCAATTGGCGAGATCTTGATAAGTTGCAATAGTTAAGATTGATTGAATTAGGTGTGAAATTATTAGAAATTAAGTTTAGATTATGAAAATGACTAAATTTTAAAGCTTAACAAGTTTGATTGTTATCTTTGTTACATTAGGGACCAAATTGAATAAAATGAAAACATGATACAAAATTGTGGTAGGAATAGAAATTAGAAGGTCCTTGATGAGTAAATGTGAAAACGTATTTTAATCCAAAGCTTTAGATCAAAAGTTATGCTTGTCTCAGGTTTAGGGACTAAATTAAATAAATTGTAAAATACGCATGATTTGATATTTAATTGTGAATTGGTTGAAAATTGGTAGTTTTACATCGATGCTGAGCCATCGAGAGAGAAGGGAAAAGCGAGAGTTATCGATGAGTGATGCGAGATTTCAATTTGTATTTTTATGATTCGAGAATCGATTTAATTGTTTGCATTTACATGTTCATTGCGTGATTGAATATTGAGGTGAGTATATAACAATCATATGATTTGAATTGTTGTGCTAGATATTGAGTATTGAGATAGTGGATTGAATTGAATTGTATGATGGTATTGAATGCCAAAGTTGTGAATTGGTTTGAAAATAGGAAAAACGAGTACTATATGATTTGCTAAATCATATACGATGTATGAAATGAACTGATGATAAGATTGAAATTTGATATGTGTTTATAATGTATATTGATTCAATGTTACCTTAATAACGATCCCGAGTATCATCAAATTAGCTAGCATGCCTTAGGTTAAAGATCATCGTGCCTGGGCCATCTGGGATGGTAGGATAGGTAAAGCGTGAGAACCATCATTGTTGGGCCACCCGAGATGGTAAAATGCAAGAATAATGAAAGCCATCACTGCTAGGCCATTTATGATGGAAGAATATTAAAATTGTGTGAACCATCATTGTTGGGGCCACCCGAAATGGTAAAATGTGTTTATAATGAAAGACATCATGATCGAACTATTGGGATGACAAAAGTAGAAAAAGAATCATGGAATAACAATGAAATTGGTATATTATGCTACATGTATAGTGTCACATCCCAAAAATTGGGTTAGTAAAAATTGGGTTAATGAACCAAGAATGGTCATGATCGATTTTTTATTTAAATAATCTTTTGCTCATTTGATAAAAAATAAATATTAATTATAGTGATTAAGTAGTGGTGGAGCTGTCCTTGATGGTCTAAGTTCGAATCCCTTCGTTCTCGTTAATTTCTATTCGATACAAATTTGTTTCAAACCCTTAGCAAATATCATCCCATACTTATATTTTTATTTGCTCAAGTTTGAGAACAAGGAAGTGAGAAGTCTAGTGGTTTATTAACTCCTTAGCTATCCTAGTGGTATGTTCACACTCTTTTATTTATTTATTTTTTACAATTTTTCCATGTTATTTAAGTGCTTTCTGTCAACCCTTTTTTCACCATAAATAGGAGGATTCCTTTCCTTCAATATAGGTCAAACTTACCTTGAGTTGAAGGTGCATGATCCCCTTTTTTACTCCATGTCTACCTCCCTTGACAAAACTTCTGATGCTTTCCATACAAGAGGATTATTGAACCTAGACCTAGTTGACCAACTTATTCCCACTCTCCCAACCTCACTTTGCCATCCTTACCTCCCTCTTACTCCAATTTTCTCTCTTTTTCTTTTTTGTTCTCATCCATTTTCTCTCCATTTTGCAAAATAACCACCATCCTTTCTTTTAATCTTTGCTCATTTCCTCCACCGTGACCAAACCCTCCACCACCGTTCCCCACACCTCATGGACACCGCACCTTATCTCTTCCTCTTTTTCTTCTCCCATTATTGTCCTGCCACAGCGGGTCTTATTTCTCCTCCACCATTATGCCAAAATCGTATAGCCCTTTGCTGTCGAACCACCACTCCACCATCGCTAGACTGCCGTCGAGCCACTGCTGTTGCAGCCTCGGACCACTACTGTTGCCGCCGCAGTCAGTGACCAAAAATTTTTCCTTTGTCGCCGCCGCAATTGGTGGCCAAAAATTTTTCCTTTCTCTTCCTCTTTCACTTGTCGATTTTGTAATTGTTTAAACATACATATTCCCTTCATTATATCAATCTTTTTAGATCTCTTGGTTTATAGACTTCGTTTCTTCCTCGATTCATCGACCATTCCGTATTGAACCAAGTTGTAAGTATGGTTATTTGGATCGCAAAATACTTCTCTTAGTGCTTTCATATCATGGTCGAATGGTATAGTGGCCATAGAGACAATGTTGCATTTTATTATTATTTATTTATTATTGTACTAATACTACTCCTTACCATTTGGCAGGACCAAACGATAATCGTAGGGGAGACCCCTAGTTTCGCATTGGGAATCATCTTTTCGTGGGTTCAAAACCATGGGGTAAGTGTTGTTGAGGACTTTATTAACCGATATATTAGTGATGAATATTTTTGAAACAGATCCTAACTAATAAACATTATTCATGTGTTAGATTCATCTTTTGTGTTAGATCAAAGTGGGATCGTTATTAAGGATTGTGGCAAATCAGATCTACGATATAAGGTGTGGGATCATAACCATTTGTTTGTGTGATATAGTTATTTTATGACATTAGTAATTTAATTATATTAAAACATGAGTACACTAAATATTCATGAAAAGTTGAAAACTTAACAAGATGAACACCAAGTGACTCTAACCTAGTGATTCTATGAAACACACAATAATTGATGTGATTATGATTGTGATTATGATGTATGTAAATCTCATCCTCATGATATGTGATGTATGAATTATGTGATATATGTGATGATTTAAGCATGTGAGACTTATATATGTGTATGTGAAAATTGAGATCCATGATCTAATGTGAAAAATATGTTTAACATGTTAAAGAGATTATAAGTGATAAATAAGAGATATATGATTATGAGAGCATGTTTACATGCCTAAGTGTAAAAGTGAATAATATGTGTTAAAAAGTGGAATTGCCATATCAGATGCATGGGGCGGGGTTTTGTGAAAGGTGGAAGTTATATGGCAGTTTATCAGCGATTATGTGGTCGTTATCGACAAAAATGTGGTGGTTTGTCCACAATGTGTTATGTGGTCATGTATCAGCATTTATGTGGTGGCTTATCCATAAATGGTGTGTTATTTGATAGATGAGTTCTAGGGAACTCAATATATGGTGTGTAACGGAGATTGGAAAAAAATTTATAAAATCTACATCGTTTTTAAAGTTTGCATCGACATGTTCATGCATAAGTATTAGTATTAGAACTTGTGATTATTATGATGATTGATATGATGTGATTGATATTTTGATATGTATGTGATTGTATTTGTGTTGATCTCACACTAGGCTTTTAAAGCTCACCCCTTTTTAATTCTAACTATTCAGATAATAATCGAGGTTAGGATGGGCTCGGCTTACAGAGGTGTTCTAGGTCATTTTCAAAAAAATATATTATTTTGGTACTCGATATTTTAGGGGTGTGTTTTTATTACTGTGGACTTTTGCTTGGGATTTTCTTTGGACTTTGGATTATTTTGATTTTGGATTTTTCTACATGATTTAGGTTTTAAAATTATTATTTAAAAGATTATGAAATTGACAATTTATGATGGATTTTTCATAAAATAAGTCAAACAAGGCCAAGGGTGTTTTCAAAACGCAACACTATCTGCTCACAAAATTGATATTTTATAAGATATATATTTAATATACATTTTGAAAATGACAAACGAGTTTTAGATATGCAAATTATCCACAGCGATGTTTTTAATTGAAGTACGACACTTTCTGAAAACATATCAAAACTTGAGTTTTCTAAAGATAAACAATTTCAAACAAAATTCAATTTTCTCAACAATGACATTTTTAGCAACGCTGATTTTTTAAAGAAAATTGCTAAATGATTTTCTGCGCCATCAATATGGCCAATGTGATCTTCGAGATTCGGCCATAACGTCTAGGCCGGGTTTCAAGGGTTTCATCTAGTGGTATCAGAGCCTAGTTCAAAAACTCGGGTTGTGGTTTATTTTTCGAAAATGCATGTATATTTGTGAAAAAGGGTATTTTGGAAAAAATCCAAGCCATAGTCAAAACTCATTTTAAATAAAGTTTTGATTCTGTTTTGAAAATCCGAGACTTTGAAGCTTGCCCAAATAAGTACTTCTAACTTACTAAATTTTTATTGTGAAACTGTAGATTTCTATATACTATGAAACTATAGATTCTGAAAACTATAGATACTGATACTATAGTACGAAACTTTTAAAACTAAAAAAAAAATTGAATTGATAATAAAAGCTCATTTCTATTTATTAGATAAAACATTCATAAAACTTAAGAATTCGGTAAAAAGATGAGTACACAAGGCGTTCGTACTAGGTGTATGAGAGCTTGTGGAGAGTAGGGTCTGGGAACCCAAATAGATTCATTTTGTGTCATGAGTGCGCACACCTAAGCCTGTGACTGAACCTGAGCTAGTGGATTGACCAAGTTGAAAATACTGATACCATTGAGGAGGATCGTTAGGAGCTTGTTGGTGATGCTATGTCACGGGCCATGCTTAGGGCGCTTCAGCGTGTTGCTGGGGCCCAAGGTGATCAGGAAATAGTTAAACGTTTTATTTTTGAACTATAGATTAACATAAATATTTAGACTCAAGAAAGCGATATGAAAACCCGATGTATGTGAACTCGTGGTATGTGATTTTCGAGGAGCACAATGTCGAGTAGCTAAAGATTAGTCGTTAGGTTTTTAAGGACCTGTGTCTGACCTTGTGATAGATTACATCATTAATGTGTCTATCGCTAAAGAAGGAAATTACGAAACTAGGGATGATACAATATCCCAAACAACGTAAGGAGTTTTAAAAAGGGGTTTTTGAGACTACGGTTGAGAGGAACAAGATATTAGAAAGGAGTAAGTGGTTGGAACGAAAGAGAATGGAAAAGAACAAAGTACAGAATAGGAGAAAGTCTAATTCTACTGGCCCAAATTCACGACCTTTGAAGTAGGCCAGAGAGGATAAACCGTCATAAAATGTTCTAAAAGCTAGTATTAGAGGTTCTGTTGGATCAACGAGAAATTTATATTTGTAAGTATTGTAATAAGCGCCATTTGAGTGAGTGTTGGAAAAGTCAGGAATATGCCTGAGAAGTGGGTCCATTGAGCATCGTGTTAAAGATCGCTCACATGATTCTTTAAGTTAAATGCAAGCTTCAACTCAAAAATGAAATCAGAGATTGGTTTATACTACTAGGCGTCTAGAGGATTAAGATGCATCTGGCATCAATGAAGGTACTTTTACCATCTATCCTAATTGCGCCTTACACTAATTGAGGATTGGTTTTACCTAAAAGTTTTTTGTTAATAGTGTATTTGTGAAATTGAGAATTTGGAGAGGAGGAAATCGTTAGTGATATTTCTATATATAGTCCCTTGAGACAATCCGTGTCAGTAGATAGGAAATCTATTAGAGATTTACGGTGAAGTATTAGAACTACATTGGAATTAGAGTTGTGCAGCGAAAGCGTGGTGGTTGGTTTAGAAAAAAAATTTAGGAAACTTTTGGATAAGTGATTTGGCTTGATAATAGGAATTTCGAGGATGAAATTTTTTTTAAGAAGGGGAGAGTTGTCACCTCCCAAAAACCAGGTTAGTAGAAATTGGGTTAATAAACCGAGAGTGGTCACGACCAAATTTTTATTTAGATAATATTTTGCTCATTTGATAATAAATAAATGTTTGAGATCTAAGTTTGAGTAGTGGTTGAGTTGTCCTTGATGATCTAAGTTTGAATCCCTTCACTCCCATTAATTTCTATTTGGTGCAAATTTGTTTCAAACCCTTAGCAAATGTCATCCTATATTTTTTATTCTTATTTGTGCAAGTTTGAGAACAAGGAAGTGAGTAGTTTAGTGGTCCAAGGTTCAATTCATAATGTTCATACTCTTCCATTTATTTATTTTTACAATTTTTCCATGTTATTTAAGTGCTTGCTATAACATCCCGTTTTCAGTGAAATCGGAATAGTGGTTTCGGGACCCCAAATTTGACATGGAAATATTTATTTTTATTATTATTTTAATGTCTACAACATGTTAGTATTGTCATATAAAATTTTGTTAAGGAATTTTATTGTTTACATGCTTGTTTTGATAAAAATGACTAAATTGCATAAGGTGCAAAATTAGAGATCTATAGTAAAAGGTGTCAAATTGCTATGAATTTTGAATATGAGTGACCTTAAATGGTAATTAGACCATTAATATAATTGGTGGACAAATTTGGACATCATTAATGTAATTTATAAGCTTAATGTATAACGTTAATTTGGTAAATTAATAAAATAACTTAAAATAAAATAAGTAAAAGAAAGATATCATATTTCTTCTTCTTCATCAACTGAATTTTTCACCTAAGGAAGCCATTAAAGACCTTTCAAGGTTCGGCCTTAGTCCATCTATGCATGTAAGTGCATTTTTGTTCCGTTTTAAATGATTTCTATGTTTTTGAAGTCGTTATAGTTTAATCTAGCTAGCCTAGAGACTAATTTGCAAAACTGTTAAAATTCTAGGGTTTTACCATAAATGTATATGTGCTGTTTGTTATATTTGATGGAATAAAATGAATATTTGTTGTTAGTTACACAACTTTTGTTAAGTGATTTTTGATGAATTTATCAAATAGAGGTTAAATTGTGAAATGTGTAATCTTTATGGTAAATTGTGAAATTAATGAAAAATATGAACTACTAAGGACTTAAGTGAAATTTGACTATAGTGGGTTGGCATTAAAATTGCATGAATTTCATTTTGTAAGCTTAGGGACTAAATTTTAATGAATTTAAAATTACAAGGGCAAAAGCATAATTTTTTCAAAATATGATTTTTGGATTTAATTGAATAGAATGGTGTTTGAATGAGTTGAATTTGATTATTTAAATCCAGAAAAGCATATTACAGATTTAGATTGGGGAAAGGAAAAAGTATTGGATTAGTTGATCATAAATTCTAGTTTGCGATCTAGGTAAGTTTGAATATTTAATTAAAGTTTTAATACGCTTGAATTAAATGCTATTATGTTGTATTATGATATTAGGACTCTACGGAAATATCCAACGAAGTTTCGACAACTTTCGGATCTCATTTGAAATTTAGGAATATATAGGATACAAATGACATGTCATTAAGGGTTACCGTGCTTTGGGTATTGGTCCTGAATGTCCTATCGGTGGTTGAGTTTCCAGCATGTGCTGTGGTTACTTGACAGCTGGTGTGAGTAGCACTGTGTAGCTAGGTTCCGACCGACAGCTTGTGTGAGCCGACCCACTTATGGCTTGAGAGAGAGCATTTATATGAGAAAAGAGAAAGAAATGGTTTCGACCATATGTTAGCACGCAATGTGTGAGATTCCCGCATTCCGATATTATTCTAGTGGTTCAACGACTATACAAAAGGGAAGGAACGATAAATAGTTTGATAAGTAATGTTATGAAAGCATGAAAAGGTATGAGTTGATGATGCTTAAAATATGCATAGCCATGTTCTTGAAAGTATGAGTGCTTATATGTTATGTACATAAAAGCTATTATGATATGCAATGAATTTGCTAAGTTATGTGGTTATCACTAACTTGAATGGTTGTGGTTGCTTAGGCTTGTGCCAAGCTATGTTGGATTAGCTCAATAATTTCTTTTAAGCTTATATATAGTGAAATGGTAAGCTTTGTTTATGTATTACGAACTTATTAAGCATTATATTCTTACTTTGTGTTATTTCTCTCATTTTTTTAGATAATCAGAAGCTCGTTCGGTTTAGAATCTTGTCGGAGATCCATCACACTATCCATCAGCTATATCGGTAGATTTTAACGATTTTGATTCATGGTTATAATGACATGTATAGGTATATTTGTTTGCTGAAATTAGCCATTATGTGTAGCTTGTAAATATGCTATTTTGGTTGATGAAATAGTTGATATAATACAATGTATATATGGTACTTTAAATGGTTGTTATTTTGGCATCTAGGTACTAAAATGATGGTAGTGAAATGGTGAGTATAATGGTATGCTATGATATGTTGGTTGGTATAGAATGGGATAGTACATAAGGTTGTTAATGGCTAGTTTTGGTAGCCTTGAATGTGTTTGGCATTTGGTAAATTTAATAAGGTAGATAGTAGATGTGGAAATGGTCATAATGGTATTTTTTATGCATGAGAATGGTATGTGAACATTATGGTAAATGCAGTATTTAAGTTGATCAATTTGTTGATGGATTTATGGATAAATTTAGTAAGTATTTGATCAAGATTGATTGTTGAGATTGAGGTGCCATTTTTGCATATTGGTTGAATGGTTAGTTACTATGATGTCTAGCTTGTATATGCATATGTTAGGTGCCATTTGAATACATGAAGTAGGTACATTTGGTTTGTGTAAGTGGCTAGACTTTGGGTGTGAAAAATGGCTTGGAAATGACCTACTTTTCATCCACACGTCCAAAGACAAGGGCATGTGTCTCAGCTGTGTGTGACACACAACCATGCAACACGGCTGTGTGTCCCTTGTAGCTTACAAAGGGTTGCAACTCAGGTTGTCACACGGCCTAGCACATGGCCTAGCACATGGGCGTGTGAGGCCACTTCGAGGGGTACACAGCCTAGAACACGGGTGTGTGGCTTGGCCGTGTGACCCAAGTCAGAGAGTAACACGGGTACGGACACGGGCTAGGATATGACCGTGTGTCCCTACTTCGAATGTCCACACAGCCGTGTGACCCCTGCAGTTTCAAAATTTTCATCTTTTTCCATAAAATCTCATATGCTTCCAATTTTGTCCCGACTCATTTCTAATATGTTTTTAGGGCCTCGAAGGCTCGTACAAGGGACTATATGCTTGAGTTTGAAAAGTATTGCTATGTTTTATGGTATGCTTTGTATATGTTGAATAAATGTTCGTTGTATGTTGTTAACTTCCGGTAATGCTCTGTAGCCCTAATCTAGCGACGGATATGGGTTAGGGTTGTTACACTTGTTGTCCACCCCCATTTGACCATAACTAGGAAGATTCTTTTCCTTCAACATAGGTCAAACTTACCTAAAGTTGAGGGTGCATGACATGTTTCCCTCCATTGCCAAAACTTTTCATTCTTGCCATACATGAGGTTCATTGAACCTAGACCTAGTTGACCAACCTATCCCAACTCTCCCAACCTCACTTTGCCATCCTTACCTCCCTCTTACTCCCATTTTCTCTCTTTTTCATTTCTGTTCTCATCCATTTTCTCTCTGTTTTACAAAATAACCACCATCCTTTCTTTTAATATTTGCTCATTTCCTCTACCGTGACCAAACCCTCCACCACCGTTCACCACACCTCGTGGCTGCCACAACTCCTCTTCTCCTCTTCCCATCCCCACCATGATCATTTTGCGTGCCACCGCGGATCTTAGTTCTCCTTCCCCATTACGCCGAGACCCCATAGCCCTCTATTGTCGAACCACCACTCCACTATTGCTGAACCGTTGCTGTCTATGCCATCAAACCACTGCCACCACTGTCGCCGTCATCGGACCACCACTGTCGCCACCACAGGTGACCAATAATTCTTTCTTTCTCTTCCTTTTTCACTTACTGATTCTTTAATTGATTAAACTTGCATTTTACCTTCATTTTATCAATCTTTTTAGATAACTTAATTCATCGACTTCATTCCTTTCTCGACTCATCAACCATTCTGTATTGAATTAAGTTGTAAGTGTGGTTATTTAGATCACAAAATCCTTCTCTTAGTGGTTTCATATCATGGTCGAATGATATATTGGTGATAGGGACAATATTACATTTTATTATCATTTATTTATTATCGTACTAATATTACTCCTTACCATTTTGAAGGACCAAACGATAATCGTAGGGGAGACCCCTAGTTTTGCATTAGGAATCATCTTTTCGTGAGTCCAAAATTGTGGGGTAATTGTTGGTGAGGAATTTAGTAACCAATCTATTAATGATGAATATTTTTCAAACGAATTGTAACTAAGAAACATTATTCATGTGTTAGATTCATCTTTCGAGTTAGATTAAAGTGAAATTGTTATTAAGGATTGTGGCAAATTAGATCTATGATATAAGGTGTGGGATCGCAACCATTTGTTTGTGTGATATAGTTATTTTATTACACTAATAATTTAATTATATTAAAACATGAGTACAGTTAATATTCGTGAAAGGATGAAAAATGTAACAAGATGAACACCAAGTAAGTGACTCTAACCGAGTGATTCTATGAAACGCATGATAATTGACGTGATTATGATGTATGTTTAAATCTCATCCTCATGATATGTGATGTATGACTTATGTGATATATGTGATGGTTTAAGCATGTAAGACTTATATATGTGTATGTGAAAATTGAGATCCATTATCTAATGTTAAAAGCATGTTTAACATGTTAAAGTGATTATAAGTGATCAATAAGTGACATGTATTATGAGAGCATATTTACATGCATAAGTGTAAAAGTTGGTAAGATGTGTTAAAAAGTGAAATTTCCATATCACATGCATGGGGTGGGGTTTTGTGAAAGGTGGAAGTGATGTGGCAGTTTACCTATGATGATTTGGCTGTTGTCGGCAAATATGTGGTGGTGTATCCACAAAGTGTTATGTGACCGTTTATTGGCATTTATGTGGTGGCTTGTCCACAAATGGTTTGTTATTGGATGGAAGAGTTCTAGGAAACTCGATATATGGTGTGTAGCAGAGATGGATAAGAAATTTGAAAAAATGTGCATCGTTTTTGCAGCATGCATCGACATGTTCATGCATAAGTATCAGTATTAGAACTTGTGAATATTATGATGATTGATATGATGAGATTGATATTTTGATATGTATGTGATGATATTTGTGTTGATCTAACATTGGGCTTTTAATGCTCACCCCTTTCTAATCCTGACTTTTCAAATAATAATAGAGGTTTGGACAGGCTCGGCTTACGGAGGTGCTCTCGGTCATTTTCGGTACTCGATATTTTGGGGTTGTGTTTTTTGTTACTGCAGACTTTTGCTTGGGATTTTCTTTTGGATTTCAGATTATTTTGATATTGGATTTTTCTGCATGATTTAGTTTTTAAAATTATCATCTAAAAGATTGTGAAATTGACAATTTATGATGGATTTTGTACCACCCTTAATCCATATCCGTTATCGGAATAGGGTTACAGAGCATTACGAGAAGATTACATCTCAAAACATTCAATTAGTCAAAAGATTCAAAACATAACAAAAATCATAGCAATATCAATCAAACTCACATGAATTGTTCCTTATACGAGCCCTCGAGGCCATAAAAACACTTTAGAAACGAATCGAGACTGAACCGGAAACATATAGAATTTTTAGGAAAATTTCAAAAATTTTCATACTGCAGGGGTGAAACGGTTGTGTGACTGACGAGGCTGAGACACATGCCCATGTCTCAGGCCATGTGGGTATTCAAAATAGGGACGCATAGCCATGTCCCAGCCCGTGTCCATACCGTGTAACTATCTGACTTGGGTCACACGGCCAAGCCACACGCCCGTGTGCCAGGCCGTGTACCTTTCGAAATGGCCTCACACGCCCGTGTGCTAGGCTGTGTGCTAGGCCGTGTAACTGCTTAACTTGCAACCCTTTGTAAGCCACAAGGGACACACGGCCGTATCGCATGGCCATGTGTCACACACGTCTAAGACACACACCTGTGTCTCAGGCCATGTGGACAAAAAATAAGCCATTTCCAAGCAATTTTTCTCACCCAAAGCATGCACACACCTACAACCCTTTTCACATATATTCAAGCATTCATAGTGCACCTAAACCATGCATAAACTAGATAGATCAATATGGTAATTTTTTCATTCAACCAACATGCATTAGTTTGGCCAATCAGAACAACCAAACATGTAATATACATTTGCATAGTTTGGCCATAAATCAACTAATTTGTAACTAATTCTATGCCAAAACTTACCATAATGTTCACATGCAAAAACCACACTTAATATACCAATTTGGCCATTCAACAACCATCATCATTAAGCATTAGCAAAGTTTAACATATATGTCAACTACATCCAACATACCACAATGACCACAATCAAGCATATCAAAATAACCATTCATAGTATGCATTTTATTTACCATTCCAACTCCCATCCTTTAAGCACCAAAATGCCAAAATACCAACCATTATAAGACCACATATACATGCCAACATTACAACTATTTCATCACCCAAAATACCATATTTACAAACAAACATAATGGTTATTTCGTCAAGCACAAAACATCTATACATGCCATTGTAACCTTGATTTAAAAACATTAAAATCCACCGATATAGCCGATGGATAGTGTGATAGGTCTCTGACAAGCTTCCAACCCGAACTAGCATCTGATTCACTATAAAACATGGAAAATAGCACAAAGTAAGCATGAATGCTTAGTAAGTTCGTATTATGTAAAACTTAACTTACCATTTCATTACATAACATTAAAATTTAGAATGGCATAATCCAACCAATAACTTGGTCAAAACCTAAGCATCAACACAAACATGTTAACTTACATAACATAAATCATAAGTGAATAAACATGGATAGCCGATAATCTTAACATGAATTATTTGGATTTATCATCCATTTCAACTTGCATATTTTCCAAGTAACACAATTTCAATGAAGTTCATATATGTACAAGCCTTAGTTCATATCCATCTCTTGCCTTTTCCTTTCAAAATCATGCCTGTTGAACCGTTTAGAATACCTTTGGATACTCGGGATAGCTCACACTAAGTGTGCTAACATATAACCGTAGTCCGTCAATTCCTTTACATATATGCTCATACGAGCTATGAATAAGTATGCTCACATGAGTTGTGAAAATTGGCCTACTCACATGACCTGTGGGTTAGAACGTAGTTATACGATGTTGCTCACACGATCTGTGGAGTATCGTAACACATGCAGGAACTCAGCGACCAGTAGGAAATTCAAGACCAGAACCCGAAATATGTAAGCCCTAATGACATGTCATTTGTATCCTACGAATTTCTAAGGTTCAAACAGGGCTCGGTAGTCAGCGTAACATCATTGGATCTGCGACAAATATATACATGGTAGTTCACATCACATATGTACTTCAAATAAGGGCATATAAATATAATGTAATTACATGGACTTACCTCGACGATAAAACGTAAATACGAAGTTAATTAATCCAAAACTTTATCTTTGCCCTGATCTAAAGCCGTATGAGGTTTATCTTGATCTAAATGAGTAAATTCAATTCATTCAATAATCATTCTATTCAATTTAATCCAAATTCATATTTTAGCAAAATTATGCTTTTGCCATTATAATTTTGATTTCATTACAATTTAATCTCTAAGCTCATAAAATGAAAATTCATGCAATTTCACCGTTAACCGATGCTAGCCGAATTTCATATAGATTCCTAGCAACTCATACATTTCATTATTTTCACAATCACCATGAATATTTTCTAATTTTCAATTTAATCCCTAATTGACATTTTCAACAAAATTCACTTTACAAAAGTTGTTTATCTAACCAGAAACATTCATTTTCTTCCATCAAACATCAAAAAACACATGTAATCATTCATGGAAAAACCCTAACTCTTTAACAGTTTTGCAAATTAGTTTCTTGGATTGCTAGATTAAGCTATAACGACTCCAAAAACGTAGAAATCATTAAAGACGAGATGAAAAAAATGCTTACATGCACAAGGTAGTCTAGCCAAACCTTCAAAGCACCAAAAATAGTGTTTTATTTCTTCAAAAATCAGTGGAAACTAAGTGAGAAAGATGATACCTTGTTTTTGTTTAATTTAATTTACTTTGTTTATTAAAGTACACTTTTAACCTTTGTTATTTATCATTAAATTCACTTAATCATGCACATAAATGTCCACTCACAATTAAGATGTCTTAATTACCACTTAAGGACTCTTGTACATTAATTCTATAGCTATTTAGTACCTTTAGCCTATAGAACTCAAGTTTTGCACCTTTTGCGATTTAATCCTTTTTATAGAATTAAGCATGCAAACGATAAAATTTCTTAATGAAATTTTGATACGATAATACTAACTTGCTGAAGACATTAAAATAAAAATAAAATAAATATTTTCACATCATTTTGTGGTCCCAAAACCACTATTTCGATTTCACTAAAAACGAGCTGTTACATATTTTGCATAACTAAGTCAAACAAGGCCCAAGAAGGATGTTTTAAAAATTCAATACTTTTTTTTCGAAACTAATCACTATCTGCTCACAAAATTAATATTTTATGAGATATATATTAAATCTAGGATTTAAAAATGACAAACGAGTTTTATATATGCAAATTATCCGTTGCGTTGTATTAATTGAAGTACAACACTTTCTGAAAAAAATATCAAAACTTGAGTTTTCTAAAGATAAAAAATTTCAAACAAAATTTGGTTTTCTCAACAAGGACATTTTTAGCAACGATGATTTTTAAGAGAAAAGAGCTAAATTATTTTTTGTGCCATCAATATGACCAATGTGATATTCGAGATTCGGCCATAACATCTAGGTTGAGTTTAATGGGTTACATATAGTTCATGATAGAAAAGGCTTTTAAACTACTATGTGGGTTGGTTGAAAATGAGCTCTGGGGGCTGAAATGAATATGAACGAGTCGGTTGACTCCAGATCAAGATTGGAATAATATGGTAAATGATTCATGGATGCTGTTTGAATATGATATTTTCATAGCTTTAGGTTAAAGGATATGTTGTATTATGATTGATACTGATAGTATGTTTGGTTCAGTGTAATAGGTAATCCATTACGCCTCGATTATGCACCTATTACATTACCGACCTATTCCGACATTTGGTTCGCTGTAATAGGTATTACGCGTGTATTACAATACCGACCTAATCCCCAAATTCTCTGCTTTTCTATTCCCTTCCCAAATCGAGGATTACCCTATTACGTCCGGCTTCCCTTCCCAAGTCTCTGTTTTACCCTCCTTCCCTCACTACCCGACCCTCTCCTTTTTCTGTCCTCATCATTTCTCCTTGTCCGCCTTTACCGATTCTCTCTCTCGGTCATTTTTTCCCTTTCATTTGTTGCAGCAGGTTTGAAATCCACTGCTTCATTTTTTCTTTCGATCTCGGCGTGAGATATGAATCTTGAACTTTTCATTTTAGTTTTCCATCTTTGCCTTGGATTGTGGCTGCTTTGCATGCTGATTTGTCTGTCTTTTCATTTCTTCATTTTTTCTCTCGGTCTCTATTTTGCATGCTGATTTGTGTTTCATGTCATGTTAGTATTTCTGAAGCATGATTAGAGAGGGTTATAAATCATCATTTTCATTGCATGGGAAGCATCGTGTGCCCTTTACTTTTGATCTTGAAATATGAGAAAAGGATTATGTGAGATGGGCTAACACAGAAGTAAAGAGAGATTACATGGAAATAAAACAGTAGGAACTTAAGGAGCAGTCCCTGTTCATGCATTTTATGTCAAAAAGTGTGCTTTTCAACATCACAACATAGTTTTAAGATTTATATTTGGTGTACTGACAGTCGAAAACTCCTTGACATATCACAAAACAGCAGAGGCCATTGTCTGTATTCTTCAACCGGATTCACCAACTGTATTATGTTTGATATGTGGTTTGAAACACTAAAAAAGATAGTAGAACCAAGCATAGGCTTAAACCATAAACAAATTATAGTTAAATGTTTGAACTTTCACCTTTTTCACTCTTTTCATGGACTCGATTTTAAAAGGTGACATCTAATTTCGATTTTGAATTTCAATACACACAATCTCTTTTCTTATATGCCCATTACAACTTTATCAGTTTATCAGTTTCCTACTTCTCCTTATTGGTTGAGCAATTGTTTCGTCCTGCATGAGATTCAATCTTCAATTCCAGTACTTGTTATATGCTGATTATAGCAGATACGATTCCCCTGTCCTGGAGTTAATTTGGTAATATATTTAAGGGATAATGGCATAAATGGTAGATGTATTTCAGCTCAATGTTTAATGTAGCACTTAAACTTTTAAAATGCTTATTTTGGTACTTAAAAGTATCAGTGCGTGTATTGTTATGGTTTGACTTTAACACCGCTAACATGTGGCAAGCCAACCTGTAATATCTGAATTGAAGTAGGCAAGCACAGTTAGTTTGGGTGAATCCCATAAGAGTAGTTTGGTTGAGCAACTATGATTTTGCAAATAGGATGCATTGAAGATTGTGTGGTGTGATGAAGTGATGACTCCCCGAATTCTGGTTTTGGAGCAATAAGACATGTATTTTTTGTAGGACCAAAATTTTAAGACATGTTAAATTAATAGATGAAAAGAATGTTGTTTATAGTAGTGAATTTGGTTGTGGATGTGAAGTACCATAAACGAATCTGACTTGATTCGTTGTTTTTCAGGTTTCAGGATAAATCACTATAATACAGAATGAATCAATTTAATTTTTATTTAATATAAACTAGTAAAATTATTGTTTATGCAGGTTTCAGGTATCGAGCTTTGAGTAAAATTCCAGATCATCCAACTCAAATGATCATTTTCTTTAGTTTACCTTCTGTTGCGCGATTGGAATGGGTCAGAAGATTTCTTTCTGACCATTAAAAGCCAATGTTCAAACTTTTTGATGTTGTAAATACAACATATGGATTATGATGTAGAATTTCATTTTCATCTAACCTTTTCTTAATATAAGTTAATTATGTTTATGCAGAATATAATTCTCAAGTTATATTTTGATTTTAGTAAATTCATATAAGAACATTTTATTATTAAGAATTTTATGAAATTATATATCATTATTAAATTATATTTAATATTAATTATTTTAAATTGTATAAATTCATATAAGAAAATTTATTATCAAGAATTTTATGAAATTATATATTACTATTAAATTATATGTAATAATAATTATTTTAAATTATACAAATTCATATAAGAAAATTTATTAGTTATAATTATTTTAAATTTTATTAAATCATATATTTTAATTAAAATATAATTAATATTAATTATTTCAAATTATGTTTTATAGTATCATATATTATGATTTGAGTAAATTCATATAAGAATATTAATTATTAAGAATTTTATTAAATTATATATTTTAATTAAAATATATTTAATATTAATTATTTCAAATTATCTTTTACAGTATCATATATTATGATTTGAGTAAATTCATATAAGAATATTAATTATTAAGAATTTTATTAAATTATATATTTTAATTAAAATATATTTAATATTAATTATTTCAAATTATCTTTTACAGTATCATATATTATGATTTGAGTAAATTCATATAAGAATATTAATTATTAAGAATTTTATTAAATTATATATTTTAATTAAAATATGTTTAATAATAATTATGTTAAATTATCTTTTATAGTATCATATATTATGATTTGAGTAAATTCATATAAGAATATTAGTTATTAAGAATTTTATTAAATTATATATTTTAATTATAATATATTTAATAATAATTATGTTAATTTATATTTTATAGTATCATATATTATGATTTGAGTAAATTCATATAAGAATATTGATTATTAAGAATTTTATTAAATTATATATTTTAATTATAATATATTTAATAATAATTATGTTTAAATATGATTAAATTATTTATTATTGATATTACTAATCTTATTAAAATTTAAATAACAATAACAATATTCATTTACCCAAATAAATTTATGCTAAGGGTATTCTAGTCATTTTAGTTTTTTCCATTATGCTATTACACCTTTATTCCATTCAACCAAACATAAGAATACTATTACGCCTCTATTCCATTACATTCAACCAAACAATTGTTTTGCTATTACGCCTATATTCCATTACGCCTCTATTCCAATACAGCGAACCAAACGTGCTGTGAATGTTATCTAAGCATAGAGATGATATTTGACAATAGTATGCATCAATTACTTCTTTTATAAAAATTGGAAGAATGAAATGGCTATTTTTTTTATATATGTACTCACTTCCATCTATGATATGAAGTTGATTTGGTTGATAGGAAACATATGTTTATTCTCACTACCATCAATTGTAATGTTATATTATCTTATCATGAATCATGAAAATTCCATTGAGATTTATTGCTTAGCGTATGGTTTGTTTATTTCGTGCAAAGGTACATGTATATCTCAAAGCCTGAGAGGTGAATCTAACATCCAAACTATAGCCTCCGACTCAAAAAAGTTTGTAAAGTTCCCTTTCATTTTATCAAATGGCATGTACCTAGGATTAACTACCTCCAAATTGTAAATGATCAAATTTTGGGTATTGATCTGATGAATGAATGAAATGGTTAACAGTTATGTATGGAAAATATGTTTTTGGTTTGGTAATTGTATATTGAAATATTATAGGTAACTGGATGGTCAATTTGGGGCCTTATGGCCAACCATTGTAGCTTTATGTTAGCTTGGAATTGTATGAAAATTTGAAGTTAGTGGACTGCCATAAAAGTCACAACTTCACACCTTGAATATCAGGACGTCCCTTGTCCTCATCGCGACGTCGATCCTATTTCATTTTGAAAACCTTACAATTTGGTCATTAGGTTGGGAAGCTTACATACTCTCTTTAGTGTCGCGACACCAAACCCTGAAAAGTGTGACACCAGCTTAGGAAGTTTTGAAAGTTTTACAATTTAGTCCTTATTCGACCTCGAGATGATATTGAGCTTTCGTAAGCTCACATATGGACCATAAATGACTATATATTGAGTTTTATGTTTATAAAAAATGTAATTTAATGACTTATGATGAAGTTTTTATATAATTGATTGTAGTTGCTCCAGCAACAAATGTGACATCTTGTAGCTCGTAATCAGCGATTAGGTTGGGTATAGGGTGTTATAAAAACAACTATTTTCATTCGACATCATCTACATGAAGGACTAAAAGAAGAATATCTAATTGTGAAAAATCCTCTTGACTCTTGAATTGTGGAATAATTTGAAAAAATGAATTGACCATGAAAAAATTGATAATACTTCTTAAAGCTTGTTATGATTGAAATAACTAATGTGCTCTTGTAGCAGCAATATTATAAAAAATGTTTTAAAAAGTATCCTGGAATGATCTCATACCTTCTGACGGGTAAGCTAAATAACAAGTTATTGATTAAAAATCACGAAATTCATCCCACTAGTTTTGTTCCATTCCCTGAAACTAATGTAGCAATACATAACAATTATGAAAATGAAAATATAGAAGTTGTGGTCGTGGTGGTTGTAATTGAGGACATGACTGGGGACATACTAATAACCTTATGATGGTGGTTTTAATAGTGATACTTTTACCAAATGAAGAATAAGAAAATGATGGTCAAAATAATCTTTCAAATGTTATTGAAATCTCATGTTATCGATTTGGTATGAAGGGGAATTAGTTGCGTACTTGTTGTATGTCTAAATATTTAGTTAAACTTTATCAAGTATCTATTAAAAAGAAGGGAAAAAATATTGAGACAAATATTGTATTATAAAATGATGAAATGGATGCTAATTTCTCAACAAAAGATGAAGATTTTCACTACGATGCTAAAGATGGCCATGCTTATAAGGATGCGGCAGATTTATTTGAGAATTATGAAGCAAAAAAAGAAAATTGATATTGTCTTAAAGTTTTCTTCTTATTGTTTTTATATTTTAAGCATGCCTTTATTTTTTTCCTTTTAAATAATGGTTTTATATATTTTCTTATGACTATTTGCAATATTTCTTATGAGATGTTTTTTAATGAAAAGTATGGATTTCTCCCATTATTTGGTTAACCCAAAATGAATTTACATGTCTTGTAGAGTATGGTACAACACATTCTATCCTTAAAGGTAGAAAATATTTCACATTTGATATCATATCAAGTCTTGCAAAATTAATCGAAGGCTCTAGAAGAGCTACAATATTATTATACAAAGGACAAAATTTATTGTAGATGATCTATTATTTTCATCTAGGTCTCAAGAAATTTATTAACCTTCATAGATATTTTCTTAAGTGGATATCATATCAAGACTACAAGTGAGAAAATAATTTGAACATCTAATCATAACAATCTATCTAGAAACAAATGCGTCTTGGAAAATTACATGTCATGCCTTCTAGCTTGTACTATACAAGTATGATTCAAACACATGTTAAAGTAAACCAAAAGTTTACAATTACACTTACTATTTGGCATGACCAGTTAGATTATCTCAAATCATTTATGATTGATAAATGCGTAATTTCTCATTTATTTGTGATTTTCTCCCATTGAATTATGTTATTTATGTTTTGAATTATATTATTTATACTTATATTTTATTTATTATGTATTTAGTTTATTTTTGCAAGTTTTTGCGTATTGGACTTCCACATAGTGAAACTTCAGTATTTTAGTTATAACTTGAGTTACACACCTCTGTTTTAGGCATGTAATATATCAAATAGAAGGGAATTGAAAGATCTACCTAAGGTTATTTAATGAACCAAACCTAAAAACATTAGAAAGGAACCTAAAAACTTCCTAGAAGTTTGACTCAAAATTTACTGAAAAACCTAAAATTTTTGCTTTATGTATTCAAGGGCACTTTTGTATTTTCTCCATATATTATTTTTTCCCTAAAAGTATATTTTAGGTGGGGTGATGGACATAGCCACTCGTAGTTTTATTTTGATTTTGTGTTTTATTGTCTTTATGGGTTTCTAAGCTTCTTTTCTGGTCAAAGTAAATTTTGAAGTTTAATTATATAAAGTTTGTGAGATCTAATCATTCTTAATCTTTTCTTTGTTCTTTAGTATTTCCATGACTTCTAGGTTAACTACAATTGATTAGGTTTGTTAACTATGTGTCCAATATTTGATAGCTTAAAATGATTGTTTCGTTAATAAATTTAGTCAACTGATTAATTTCTAATTTTTATGATGAACTACATTATTGTTTGTGTTAGGGGTGAGCAAAACTCGATTCGACTCGAACAAATCGAAAAAAATTGAATTTCGAGTTAAACAAATCGAGTTATTCGAATTAATCGTGTTATTCGAGTCAACTAGAATTTTTTTCAAATTTTGAGTTCGAATCGAATTTGGTTTTCAAATTCGAATAACTCGAATAATTCAAATAAACCGAATACCAAACTATAATAATTTAAATTATTACCTCAAACTCTTAAACCTCTTCACTTTTCTCCAAAAATTTTTACTCCCTCCCACTTTTACCCTATAACTTTTGCTACCCTCTCATCTTACCCCCCTTCTACCCAAACCCATCCCCCCCTCATTTTTTTTTGAATATTTCCCTCCAAAAATTTTACTACTCCCATTTACTCCTCCCCTGAATTTTTTTATGCCCTGAACCTCCAAAACTTTTTAGTTTCCCTCTAAACTTTTACTTCTCACCCTTTACCTCTAAATAAAAAAAATTAAAATCATCGAAAAAAAATCCTAAACCTAAATAATAATAATTTTATTTATATATACTATTTATATTATTAAATTAAATTTCATATTTTGTACTATTTATATTATTGAATTGTTTTATCATATTGAATCTTTATAAATTTTTGCTAAAATTAAATTATCGATGATGCCATAAAATGTTCGTGTTAAAATTTTATGTTGGTATCAATTTCACATTTTATCTTTAAGATAATTTTATTAAAAATCACAATTTTTCATTTAATATATTTTTAATTTCAAAATACATAATAACAAGAATCGAAGATAATTGAAGGAATTAAGCTAGCAAAGAGGTTAACCCGTATATAAAAGATTAATAAATAAATTATAATGGGATAAAAATTAGTATCAAATTTGATAACGGAGGATGATTGTGAGGACCTAAATTTTTTTAATTTAACACGAACAAATATATTTGATTCGATTCAATTCGAATTTCATCTCACTCAACTCGATTCGAGAAAATTTCAAATTGAGTTAGGATGATAAAATATGATTAATCAAGTTGACAAACTCGAAATTTTTTCATTCGATTCGATTGGATTCGATCGAAAGCTCACCCCTAGTTTGTGTAGTGTGGCATGCAATTTAACTTAAATAAACCCTGAATGTGTGTTTGTTGGTTAGAATTGAGTCTCTTTCATTCTTAATGCTATTGATAGACTAAATCCTAAGTGACCAATATAGGGTTGTTTGTCAATAAAGAACTTAATAAATGGTGATTGTCTTGATTATCGAGAAGGTAAGAAGAGAATGGGTTGCTAGGCGATTGTCAGCAATTATAACCAATTTATTAAAGAGCATTAGAAATCATCTTTGCATCAATGATCAATCCCTTGAATCAAAGAGAGATTTTGCTTTGACTAGAGTTTCTCATTTATTTTTTTTATTTTAATTTACCATCTCTTTTTTTACTTTGTTTTAATTTTAGTTTTAGTTTTTAATTTTAAACCCCTATCTTTTTTTTTTATTTTACTTGTTTATTAAAGAAATAAAATTATCACCGATCACTGTGGATACAACCCTACTTGCTGCTATCTACTAATTTATATTTTCAAAAAGGTTTCTATTTTGGTAGGTGTAACACCCCTCGGCCAGTCTGATCGCTGGATTCGAGTTTCAGGATGCTACTATAGTTACCAAAACAATCACACGCAATGCATAACATTGGATTCAATTTAAATCATAAAGTTATGCTAAATACATGCATAGTAGAGTTTATGAACGTAACGGAGACTAAATCGAACATACAAAGATATTTTAATAGATCCAAGCATTATTAAGGATCAATCTGAAAATCTTTAAAACTATGGAACTAGTTATCAATACCAAAGGAATAAATACCGATAATTTTATGGTAGGTATCAATACTATAATCAGTATTGATACTGTTTTGGCATTTTTCCATTTTTACAACACTATTCATTTGATAATGTACTAATACCTTGGTCCTTAGTATCGATATTTTTACCCTAATAACTAAAATCATAAGTTTTAAAGTACTTTTCATGCTCAATTCAAGACTTTATTAGAAAGTAACTTAAGTACATATAAGACCTATATAAAACTCATTCAAATCATGCTCAAGCCACCATATTTCAACTGTAACACGCTTTACCTGACCCGAATTACTAAATCTGAATGTTGGATGCTACAACTCAAACCCTTAATAGAAAATTTTAACTACCATAAAAAATTATATTTAAACATATTTCTTATTTCTTTTAACCATTATTTAATATAACAGATGATATTAAATAATTACATTTAGTATGAAACTGAGTCCAACGTTACAATACAAAACTTTGTTAAAATAGACTGTTTATGGCGTAGAGAACTACACGTCATACTCCTAAGATGTCCTCTGTATTCATAATATCCCAACTTGATGCTACATTGGCGCATCCCCAGCTTGGTCCCTTCTGGTGCACTCACTCTTACAGCAAAACTTGAACATAAGTTAACACTAGTAAGTTTTAGTGAACTTAGTGAGTTTTAACCTAGATTACGTTGAAGTATTTGCTGAATGATTTCTCATTTTGAAGATTATAAACTTCCTTTCTATTTTTGGCAGATATCTCTTGATTTTGGGCATATACACATACATAACTTCCATACTTAACCCTTCTATTCATAGTTCACTCGTTGAACAGATTTCGTTCTTTAATACTCATTACAAACCTTATTTCCTCACTTAGAAAATGATTGTACTTCTCAAAAAAATATCCCAATAAATCCTCCTTCGGTGGACTCTTACTCGAATAGACACTGAATACTTTTCTCGCTTGATGGTTGCCTATTGACACTATTCTTGGTGGATAATTAAACTGATTAATCTTTTAAGAAGAACTCCAGATTGACCTTACCTTTGGGGAATTTTCGTACTGGTTTTGGTAACTATTAGAATATTAATCAGAGTATATCTCAAATTGACCCACAAATCATAACTTACAGTGATAATGAAATGTTCTAAACCAGTTTAAAGAATTCCAGAAAACTTTGATACAAATCAAGAGAATGCCCAACTTGACAAAACAATTTAGATTCTAGATGGGCTTTATACATGATATGAAAATCATTCAGATTTGGCGATTACTAGATAACTTAGATTACTTCCTTGGATAGCGTAGACAAAACTCAGGACTTTTGATCACTTACTTGTTCATAGTTACAAATACGCCAGATTTCCTGTACTGGCAAAGTAATATGGCGAATTCACCCTTCAAATAACACTGTTGGAGACTTATTTAGAAGTTTTACTTAGATCATATTTAAATCTTCAATAAAACTAATCAAATAGAGCGATCATCAAACTTACCAATTCTCTATCATCACAATAGTTAGCAAAGAAGTCTTGAAGTTACCCAGATCATGATACAAGTGTTCGACCAAACTTCGCCACAAGGGTATTACAGATTATGTAGCATAAATACTATAGAACAAGCTACCCAGGCTTCATCAAATATGCCATAAAGGTCTCACAGAACACACCACAAAGGTGTTATAAAAATTAAGTGTTTGCTGTTCCGTTGGACAATCTCAGAGGTTGCCATGGGGTTTCTCTTTCATGGTCTTATACATAGCTTTATGTCGTGATATGCTAGTTCAGTCTATACTTCACTGGAGGCATCACCATGAGTATTTTCATTATCATACAATGCCATGGGTCTCAGCCACATGGTCTTATACATACTCTCATGTCGTGATATGCTAGTCAAATCTTTATCTCACTAGAGGCATCAGCATGAGTATTTTCATTAGCATACGATGCCATGAGTCTCATCCATATGGTTTTATACATACTTTCATGTCATGATTTGCCTGTCTGGTTAGTAATGTCCCTACCTTATCGAAGGCATCACAAATGGATGTTGGCTTATCCAACACAGTATACGCTTACCCAAATTCATTTTCATACCTCACTTGTTCATATTCTCTTAACAAAATTCACCTTTCCGTACATGGTTTCACATGTGTTTACATCACACATCATTTTATTCATCTAGCAATTCATTTACCTCAAATGTGAACATGCAGGCGACATTACTATACTTTATATACTTACCAATTATCTTTATATATATCTCTACTTGAACAATTAACATGCAGGAATCATGATAGAGACTCACCTGATACTCACCTTTACTACAACTCAAAGTTCTAAACCTAAACATTTTTCTCGAACCAGCAACAAAAATAGCTTAAAGAACATAGAATAACCATTTAAACCTATTTGTAGATTATTTTCTAACATCTCAATTATAGACGACCTCCATGCAAGGTCTCTGATTCACATCTTTCTGTTTATGCTTCATAAATTCATTACTCATTGAAAAACTCAACATGCAAAGTTATCAGACTTACTAGGAGGTGGAACATCCACTGATTAACTCAAATCCTTAGCTTCTAACTTAATAAAGAAGAAAAGATATTTAAGTTTAAGAAGAAGAATCAAAGATAAATATTAAATAAAAAATAATCTCGACGTTCCCTTCTTACTATATATATACACCCAATATCTCTTAATGGCTCTTGACAAGTGTGAAATGCATACGTAAGTTGTCCCCTTAATGTCCTACAAAAATAAAAAAAAGTAAATAAAAAAGATCCGATTGTGATAACTCTCAAAAAGAGTTATCTTTCATGCCTTTAGACATAGCTAATTGCTTGTACTTGGGTACATTTAGTGGCATTTTAGGACATTTTATTAGTATTTATTATTTGCATTAGGAGCTTCGACGGTGTTTACATGTTAGATATTTTTAATTGCGTATGGAAGGGTTGTGTTTAGTGGTTTGGAAGGTGCAGGCTGTGGAGAAAGAAATAAAGGAGTGAAGGCTTGTGGGGGAAAAAGGTTGGACAGTTTGCCATCTTGTATGCCATAGCAATCCAGGAAGATGATCGAGTCAACATTCAGCGCATACCAGTCTCAGCCCAACTCTAGTTGTACCAGAATAATCTACCTAAAAAAGAGGAGAAGATATCGTGGGCTGTTGGAGTTACCCTAGGATGAAATGCATATAAAAAGCCAAAGGAGGGGAAGCCTTATGTGTAGAGATCCAGAGGCAACAATAGAGGGTAGCGGCTGAGTAAAGACGGAAAGAGGAGACTGAAGGTAGTCCTTCTCAGCCACCACAGGACACTGTGCTACTGGATTACGGATTGGTTTGGCAACAACTATCTTCCTAAGTTCTTCCATTATTTCTTAACTTATTCTCCCTTGAATTGAATTGATCGAAACGATGTTGGATGTTATTTTGAACTTGAATTTTAATCTCCAACCCATGAGCTCAATCTCATAGGGTTGGGATTACGCGATGAAAAATTTTATTCTCTTTATTGATTGAAGCATATATTGATTTAATCTACAACTTCCTTTAATTGTTTTTATTTCCCAATTATATGCGTACATTCCTTAGACATAGACGAATGTGCAGTATGCCTCTACATTGAATCTAATTCTGAACAGGTTGAATTAGTTAGATTGAAATTGAAAGATACAATTGAGTATTCGATTAAATACTTGAAGCAGACTCTAGACAAAGAGCAAAATTTGTATAGAATGAAGACAAAACATTGCAGGGTACAGTACTAAGGCCTATAGAAATAGGCCAGGTAGCTTGAGATCTAGCTATCGAAAGAAGCAGGTCAATTTAGGTATTTTCTCAGCAGTAGATTAAGTACAATTATGCTGACGCATTACTAAAAGTAAAGTCAGATTCAATTGACTCTGAACCAATCACGTTACCAAACCCATTTTGCACAATGTTTGAGTATACTTGGCATACTATACCTGTTGACGATAACTCATATATGACATCTTATATTCAACCAGGAATTCTAAGGCATACTCTTAGCTCACCACACTCTTTCTTCAATTGAAGAATACTTCGTGAATTAAATCTTGAGAAACTTATATGGGTGGGTACTTTATATGCCAAACATTAGTTCTCCAGAAGCCTATAAATTGGCGAACTAACTACCAGAGTGCACCAAAACAGACAACTTCACATCTACATGCCTTCTTCTTGGATCTACTAAATTTGGGGTTTGACATCAACCATGTTCGATCTACCTATAAATAACCTCAATTGACCCACTAACCATTTTAATGACATCATATAATCACATGTCATTTTCAAATTCAATTTATGCCAATGCACCATCACTCAAGTCAATTCATACTAACATTTTAGTCATGTCCTAAAATGACCAAATTTATGGCATAGAAACTATTACATCTAACACCTAATACACCACCATCCATTTTATACTTTTATATAAGTATTACCAACCTAAAATTTTCATCAAAGACACATTATAAGCTCCACATATATGTCAAAACATCATGTATCACCATTTCAAATAAACTAATCCAACATTTCCACAATTTGGCATCAAAATATATCAAATTAACTTAAACAAACTCAACCTAATCAACCAAGCCTTTTAACCATTACATGATATCATATTACCTATGTAATTTTATACACAAAATGCCACTTGAAGTGCCAAATGCACAATTCAATCTATTTACTAAATGCATACGTTTTCAACAAAGCATTGTCTTTTCCATAATCCTATCAACATGGATTTAAAGTCGTATCACTATACAAGTAAACAAAAACAAACTCAGAAGTACCGAGCCTTAATATAGACAAAAGACTACCGAATCGATAACAAGATGTGTGAGCTTCTCGATAATCTTCCTAATATGTTTCGTAAGTTGAAAAAATATAGGGAAAATGAAACAAGGGGGTAAGCATTACAATGCTTAGTAAGTTCACAAGTATTAAACCAAGTAACTTACCTCAAGTTATAATTAAACACTACACGTTACTTAGCTTGGTAAAGTTTTCCTATCATGGAAAATCAAGTATAAAAAAGGTAAGTTAGCATTTAACCTTATTATATAACATTTCAATATGAAATAAACTGTAACACCCCATACTTGGTTCGATCATTGAACCTGAGCTATGGAATGCCACATTTGCCACCCAAGTGACTTTCCATTTAAACGCAACCAAACCTCCAACACACCACAAGTTAAAACAAATAAAACAAGTATAGTTTAAAGAAAAACACAAGCACAGAAACTCACATCGCTTGCATCATTATATTCAATAGCATAACTATGTGAACCTACTTCGTATACATAATCTTAGCTACTATTTTATAAAAGTCTTAAATAATTGAAGAAAGGAATGCGAGCCTTAAGTTTTGCAAAACAATGTACCTTGTAGTATACAATAATTTATCCAACTGACATAGGGTTTCACACCATTGCTAACTTGTACAATCTAAGACTTTCATAGGGTAAGTTTCTTTATACTGAGTAGGTTTCACGAACTATCTCTAAATGTTTAGACACTGCGAGCAAATTTCGTAGGGTTTCTTTATAACATAAATAAACTCATTAAAGGTTCGCAAATACCAGTTTGTGAGATGTTGGGGCTTGTTCTAAGTACAGTTCGCAACCCTACTGCTACGTAGTTATTTTGGCCAACTCTGCATAGTTTGTTAGTTTTGAATATTTCATGATATAGCTTATGATTGACATTATGCTATAAATAACTTATTTAAGAGTAACTTGTAAATTAAGATAACATCAATAAACTTGTCCTATATTTATATACTTAAAATTCAGATGTGTTTATAAAGCTTTATTGGTTCGCCAATTAAAACATAAAGAAAAACATAAGAAATCAATAAAACAACTAAGTCTAAGAACAACTGACGAAGTCGACAATATTATATCTCTAAGCCCATGCATATTTCCCAAATTGCCTTTAATCCAGAGTCTGCTTGAATAACCTTTTTAGCATTTATGCTTCCTAGATCACTCGCCTCACCACTGCTCACTATGCGATCTAATTATCTGCAATGTTTAGAAAGGGGTGTGTGAGCTCTTGCGAACTTAGTGAATATATAGGAAAGGATAACCAGAAGGCACACATAAAGCATAAGTTAAACAAAAATTTAGCAAAGTCACAAAACTTGAGAACCAAGTTTGTCATCCTTATGCAAAGTCTTGCTCGCAAATACTTACTATTAGATAACTTAAAATAGTGAAACACTTTATTCCAGAAAACATAAACTTATTTTCCTATTGGATAAGTGGATCTCCTTATAACGCCTTAGAATGACTCAATAAGTCTAACATGTCCCATAAGTGTAACATAAAGCTAAACACTCTCCAACACACTAACATGTCTTAGCAAATGGAGTTTCGACATTCCTTTATCTCTCTAACTTGCCCGAGGCCCGCTCGCTCAAATCACAAAAAATAATGGTGAATACTCACAATCGTATGCCATGCTATTATATCCAACGTTTCAAAAAACCATATTTGTCAAAACATGTATGAGGAGCTCATAGAGCACTCGTTCATATTAAGCTTGCATATCACTATTCATTAAAACACATCCTTAATTTTAAACACAAAAACATTGTTTTAAAGAAGGCTTACTCTTAGAGCTTAGGTTAAAACCCTAAGCTCCTAATTAACATTATGGTTTGCCCATACATGTGGTGATACCTGAACACTCACCAATTTATTGAAAACCTTTAGACAAGCTTTGTCTTTCCCTTTTCCTTGATTGTAGATGGTTCTATCAAGTTCACAATTTCACAAATATACACAAGTCATTATTAGACAAAGTACATAAAAATCATACATAAATGACCCTAGGTTTGCACATGCTGGTCTTTTGGCAAACCTAGTCCTTTTTGTTGCTAATTCTTGTAAATACAATATAGGAAAAGAGTCTTACCTTAGATCCTAAGAGCTAAGTTCTGGGTTCTTAGAACTTGATGTTAGTATAACTAATGAATCTGAGAGAATCTTGTTACTTTAAAGAATATGAAATCTCTAAGGGAGAGGGCTTAATTTATAGGCACTAAGTGTAATAATTCTCTTAGAATACCCTAGTCATAATAGAAGTAGGAAAGAAGTTACATGCATGGATGGTGTTTCGAAGAGAAATGTAAGTTTACTCTCTTAACTTTGGTATAATTACTCTTTGATTACTCCTACTTTTGACTATTGGCCCAATATATTGATTACAATTCACCAGGCCCACTAGCAAACCCCAGCTCGCTAGGCCCACTGGCGAACCTTAGCTCGCCAGGCCCACTGGCGAACACCATCTTGCAAGTCCACTGGCAATCCCTTCTTTGCCAAGCCTACTGGCGATCATAGTTTCCTAAATCCACTAGCAAACACTAGCTCACCAGACCAATTGGTGAACACCAACTTGCTAGACAAACTAGCGAACATTTAGCTTGTTAAGCCTACTGGCGTACACCAACTCGCTAGACCTGCTGGTGTACCCCATCTCGCCAGGCTCAACTTCTAGGCCCTACTTTGAGATGTTACATAAACGAAATCACCAAGATTAACATTTCAATACCATAAACCAAATCACCAAGATTAACATTTCAATACCATTCTCAAAACCAATTAATATTTAACCATATAAACGTCATTCTCATAATATCATATCATTCCATCTATTATCAATTATACATCCAATTTCAATTTAATGTCAATTACTATTTCATTTCCTTACTAGAATCTTGAACCGGATTCATTGTTTCATCATATTTCTATATCGACCCTCTAGGCTTGTATAACCAGGTCATATGATTTTTCACATGCCATCAGTATCCGCTGATCACAATATGTATACAAATCATCAATTCATAATATCAACCCAATTCAAATATCATTTAAATTTTATTTTATACCCATATTAATCTAACGCAGACTTGAATGGATACATGAACCTAACCAATCACACCAATTTGGCACCTAGTGCTTATCAGATAAATCTGAAATAGTAAGTTGCACCCAACGCTGGTCATTAAATCAACAAATAGATGTGCTCAACACTGATCAGTATAAACAACAATTATGTGTGACCAACACTCCTCGAAATGTAGTTACAATAACCCTGAACTCTTCCTATCCTATAGCATGCCAACTATACTCGACTCGTCCTAAACAATTAATAGGGTAACAGTTTCTGAATTACATTTATAAGCCAATTTCTCAATTCATTGCTTTCATTTCATTAACCAATTGTCAATTTGTATGCACAACAATATAATTCATCTTATCATAAAGCCAAACAGTTATAGCAATATACAAAATTTCCAAATCTATTCAATGTAGTCCTCTATTTCAAAGATCAAATATGATAATATCAATTTGATTCAATTAAACAAATTAATCTCATATTGCAATTAATTATATTCTATTTATCGTTAATTTGTCATTTCTTTATGATTTAATCCATATCTCACATTTTTGTACCAAATCGTAAATAATCAACAATTAAATTAAAGTTATTTACAATTAAAATTTTAAGTACATAACAATTTAACACAAAACATATCATATGAACTTATCGGTCGAAACAATAAACGATCAATTCTCTACTAACAAATTAGGAAATTTGCCTTTTTCCATGATTAATTCCAATTTGGTCCAATTCCCTATCTCTGCAATTATTCAATTCAATTTATCAATTTCAACCCTCTTATTTCATCCAATTATAACATATATAAGCCTTATTTCATTTTTTGGGTACCCCTAATTTTTCACATTTTATTCAATTTAACCACTAAAATCGAAACAATCATAATTTTCACATTTAAACCCTGTTTTTCGTTTCGATTTTAATTTCATACCTGTACATCCCTTTAAATTCAATAATTAAAGAAATTTCATGTCAATTTCAAAATATTTTTATTTTAGTCCCTAAACTCAAAACTAAAAAATTTCACTTTACAAATTAGTCCTATTACATTTCTAGGCTTCAAATCCTGCAATTAAACATAAAAATCTCAAAAACCATCAATGAAAATATTTTGAAACTCTAACAGTTTTACAATTTAATACCTGAGCTAGCTAGATTACGCTACAATGACCTCAAAAACATAAAACTTATGAAAAATAAACTTAAATAGATACCAATTTGAAGGACCAAAAGTTGATACACATGAAACCTTAATTTTCCTATTTTAGCTTTGAGTGAAAAAGAAGAGAATATGAGCAACAAGTTTTTTTTTTGTTTTATCATATATACGTACTTTAATAATTAATTAATGTTAATTTACTTAATTAATCTTAAATTTTCTTGAATAAATCAATTGTATTTGCCATGTTAGCACTCCAGCAGCACTTTCTATTCCTACCGTACGTCATAACGGGTGACAACCTAACTCTGCTACACACCATAATAAGAGTTCCCCAGAACTCATCCATCCAATAACACACCAGTTTATGGAGAAGCCACCAGTAATTGGAGATAAACTGTCAGTATTGTGGGCAAGGCACCAGTGCTGCAGACAAGCTACTAGTAATGTTGACAAGCCACCAGTATTGTAGACAAGCTATCAGTAATTCCACCTTACGTACTCATTTCAACCCCAATGGAGTATGACATGCTTTAACAATAACAAAAATAGTACAGTAGGCATGATTTGAACATGTGATCAGTGACTGAAATAGTGGCATGAATTATCATGCATTCAATAAAACAGTAGTGGTGAGCATGATTAAAGATGCTTTCAATACATGTGATTAAGATTTCAGTAATAGCGTACATGATGTATCATGTAATCAAAACAAAAGAGATAATAGGCTTGATTACATCATAAAATGTGCAAATTGGTACAACATATATAATATCATATCACATTAGTGGCCAACATATTCTTTTAATATCAGGGTACTTATATTCAGCCAACCATGAAAAAGGGCAAAATCTCATTTAAATATTCTTTCAAAGGCATTCTTCTAATCGATTAGTCATAGTTAAAAATATAGATTTACACAAATTTCATCAGTCACACAAAGATACTTAGTTATAACACACACAATATTGTGTATGTCTGAACCGTGCTAGATCTAAACAAAAGTATTCCTTCACTACGGATCTGGTCAGATCTAGTCTAGATCTGATCACTAAACGACATAACATACATCAATACACGTAATATTTTTGCTAAAGTGGTGTATTTAGATCCTTATGTGTAGCAACCCGTTTTTAGTGGTGTCAAAAATAGTGGTTTTGAGACTACAATTCTGACGAGAGAGTCCATAGATATATTTAATTAATATTTATAAGTTAAATATAATATAATAATGAATATTGATTTAATAGATTTTATTAATTAGTCACTTATTCAAGATACAAGTGGTTTTGGCAAATGAGTTATCATGACCTTTTTTCTATAAATTGAGCCCATGAATTTTTTTATTAAATATTTACAGAGCTGTTATATAGGTGAATTGAAGTTTGGTCAAAAAATTAGCAATTCAATAGTTAATTGAGGAAAAAGGACTAAATCGTAAAAACCATAAAACATTATCATTATTGAATTTCTAAATGAGTAAGGCATATTAAACCAATTATCATGGTTTAAAAGTGCAATTACACCTTTATGGATTAAAGAGGATAGTTGGTGGCCATGTTGTTGTTAATTACGTTATATTATTATATTAAGTAAAAATAATAATAAATTAAAATGATTAAAACATAAGCCACCATCTTCATTCTTACTTTTCTTCTCAAAGAGCTCGAATGCTCCGTTGCCAAAATTAAAGGTTTTCGTCCAAGCTTTCTTCCATTTGCATGGCATGTAATTCAAGCCAATTTCTTATAATTTTTATGTTTTTGAGATCGTTGCAACTAGGTCTAGCTAACTTGTATCTTTGTTTTCAAAACTGTTAAAGATTTTTAAGGTTTCCACTGATGTTAACTAAAGTTTTTGAATGCTTATGGTAAATTTTGAGGCTTAGAAATGAAATAGGATTAATTTGTTAAGTAAATTTTGTTAAATTTGCATATAGGGACTAAAATGAAAAGGTAATGAAATTTCCATGAGATTTTTATAGATTTAAGTTTTAGAGAGCTTTAGAAGGACATAATTGAAAGTAAATTGAAAAATGAAGTTCGATTATGAAAGTTATAATAGTTTCGGTTTTAGGGACCAAATTGAATAAAATGTAAAAATTTAGATGGCATTCAATAATAAAATTTAAAATAATATACACTTAGAATAGGATAATGTAAGATATTTGGAATTGTGAAATTTAATTGAATTGTTGAATACATCGAAAATTGGACCAAATTGAAAATAATTGAGGAATACAAAATTTGTTGATTAGTCCATAGAGAGTTGTTTGTTTGTTGTTTTGACCGTAAGTTTATACGGTATTTTTACTAAATGGTTATGCATTTAGAATTATAATTTTAATGATATTTAATTGAAATTTTAATTGTTTATAGTTCGGTACAAAAGGAGAATGAGAGGACTAAATTGAATACGATGAATTGCAAATTGAAATAATTAAGGAATTGACCTTAATTTGAATTGAAATAGAATATATTATGCGGTGATGTGATGAAATGAGCTGAATTGGTTTGATTTAGCCAGGTTGATAGTGATAAGGACTAAATTGAATATATGTGAAAGTATAATATAATGTTACAATATGAAATTGATAATAAATGTGAATTTAAGTATTGGTTGATAATGAATACCCTATTAGTGATTTGGAAAAGTTGGATATAACTGGCATGCCATAAGATTGGAAGAGTTCAGGGTTACTCCGATTATGAGTTGATAAGGCACTGGGTGCCAAACTGGTGTGTTGGTTGGATTCATGTATCCGTCTAAGTTTGAGTCATTTTAATGGGGAAATAAATGGTAAAAATGAAATATTTGATATTTGAAATGACAAATGATGTGAAATTGAAGTGAAATGTGAAATGGAAATGGAATATAGAATTGTGGAATGAGTTGGGAACATTGATTGATTCTGTTCAATGAATCCATGAATTTGAAAATTGAGATGGAATGTGATTTGTAATTCGTATTGTGGAATGAAGTAGTAATTGACATTATATTGGCAATTGATATATGTATTTGGTATAAAGATGATTTAATATGAAATGGGAATGAAGTTTATATGATTTACTATGAATTTGATTGAGAATTAAAACTATGAAATGAAAATTAATGTTTGACATTAATTTGAAATGAGATGTATTTTGGGTAAATAGATTGTAACATCCCAAAATAGGGCCTAGGAGTTTTAAGGGTGTTCTCAAAATTTTAGCCTTTGAGTGTTTGGAATTTTGTGACATGACATATCGATAACGTTTTCAATTATGGTTTTTAGAAAATTAAATCAAATTTTGAAAATGAGTCTTAAATAACTTCCATTTTGAAAATAGGATTGGTTTGTAAAAGAGTCAAAATTGTGAGTTTTTATGAAGCAATTAAACCAAATTTTAATAACCAACCTATTTCTTCCTTTCGACCTACAATTTTTCACGTCAACTTTTCCCCAAAATTTGTGTTTGCCGTCCCTTAATTCTCCCTTTCTATTTCAACCAATTTTGAACTCCAATTCCTAATCCTCTTTGATTTCTATCACCCTTGAACCTTAAACCTCTATAAAAAAACTAAGAAAAACACCCAAAAATACCATAGTTCCTCCATTGTCAAGCTTTTGTGTTTTCAATCTAATGCTCAATTTTTCATCATCTAAGATAATGATTCATCTTCCTATTAGTTTTAAATGTTATTTAGTATTTAAAACCAAGATTTTAGCCATTAAATTGCATGTTTTAAATAAAAGCCAAAAAATCGGTCTTTAATGGTGAATTTTGGGTTTATGGATAAAAACGTGGTTTTAAAGTGTTTTTCAACTAGTTTTAACATGATTAAAAGGTTTCTAAACTTACTTTGACGTTTCACCAAGGATTTCTTGTTTTTTAATTAATTTTTGAAAAATAACTGTAAAATATGTTGAAAAAGTCAATATCATGAATTGAGTAGTTTTGTGTAGTTTAAAGGTTGAGAATTAGTCACAGGTGAATTATAATATGAACGAAATTTGTTTTAGGCAAAAATATTAAGTATGGATTGAGATATTCAAATTTAAAGTATGCTATGTTAAAAGTTTTGGTTATATGAGAACTTAGTTTAGGCTTATGTTTTGTATGCTTGTAATTAGTCCTTGACTGATTTTTGGATATATTGTTGTGTGAATTGGTTGTGTTGAAGTTCCGTATTCGATAGAACCTCCTACGAGTAGAGATAAAGGTAAGGAAAAACTAGTTTGAGCTTTTGGCTTTTCAACGAAAGCGTAATTGGTGAGTGTTTGGATTAATTACTTGTGGACATGATTCAATGTGTTATTTGGGAATTTAGTAGTAGCCTAAACCCCTACTCTAAATACCGAGTGTAAGATTTCTCATACCTATGTTTATCTTGTGAATTATGTACATATGTGAATGTGAATATGTGATATGTGGATATGATAACTATTGTGAAAGTGCAAATGTGTACATGTTATGTATATGTTGGTGACAATGTTTTGCTAAAGATGCAAATATGCTGTGATTGTGCACGGATAATTGGTAAGTAATATGTGTTTGATTTTGAATATTTTGACCTTGTGGTTATTGAAACCGTTGGATATAGTTGGCATGCCATAGGATTGTGAGTACTCACTTATATGTACAGTGATTTTGGGTGTTGAGGCCCTGGGACATGTTGGAGGGATAAAGGAATGTGAGCTAAGCTCCATTCAATGGGACATGTGAGGGGAAACAAGGAGAGTATTAGCTTAATGCTTCACTTTGGGACATTTTTTACTCTATAAGTCTATGTTTGGTGTGTTGGAGATCCGCGTATCCGATGAGTGATGATAGAGCTCACTTTTATGTTTCATAGCTCAAGTGCTAAACTATGTTAAAATGTATTTTTGTGTAATGTGATATATGTCTAAATAAGTATGTGGTTGCTATGCAAATTTATCTTAAATTATGAATATTTGTGTATTGTGATGTGTTTATATGACATGCGACCATTATGCCATTTATCTATAAACCTGTTTTTGAATATTGTGATATATGCTTGAATGTTAGGTGATTATATGTGTAATAGGATATATGCTTAAAAGTGAATATGTTTACCATGTAAAATAACTAATAATAATGCACTAGTAAATATATTATGACAATAGAGTTAGAACAATTAAGGTTATGCTATATGGTTGTTCGTTAATGCTTGATGAATTGTTTGCATGGTAGTTGTTGTAACACCCCTAACCCGACCTAAACATGATGATCGAGTCTGGAGGTGTTACGAAGAAGGGTTTCGAAATCGATGATACTTCGATAAAACCTTGTTTAGTTATTAGATAAAAGTCTAAGTATTATAAAACATATTAATTACTGAAACCGTTATAAGTTGTTCCTTAAAATTAACTGTTTATTTCACAGCAGAAATTCAAAAATCGTTTTAAATAAAAACAAAGCTCGTGTTTTTGAAAACTCAATTGTTGAGTAAAGTGTTTTTGTTGACTTTGCAGAAATACTGCAAAACAAAATCCAAATCCAAAAGTTAAAACCAAATAGTCCAGAGAGTCCTAAAAATTACAAACTCTCAAGAAAAACCATACTTAAAAATTAAACCATTATTTACTATATAGAAAATGTTCTTAGTCGATTGGTCACTGCCGAGCCTCTGTCACACCAACTCGCCTAAGTCTGTGGATTACCTGAACATAACAGACAAACAGATGTGAGTTTTCATAAACTCAATATGTAACCTAACAGAGATAGCCATGCCACAAACACAATGTTTCATATACAGTTCGATATAGATTTGACCTACGTCCATAACAGATACAATTACCAGAATCAGATAAACATAACAGATATGCAGAATCCTACCCCCATCCTCTACACACCATCTCCGACCATCCTATCACACCATGTGGGGTTAAAAACACCCAACCATCCCTACACACCATATAGTGTCGATGCGACACACAATAGATAATATGAAGTCAAGTTGCTAGAATATTGGTGAAGAGTCGCTCTACAGATTGCTTCCTCCACATATACAATTCCCACCACAAACACAGATACAGAGTACAGATGCAAAAATATCAGATTAAACATTCTTAACATGATCGCATACACATAGATACATTCTTAATCAGTACAGTCAGACATACATATCAGTATCCTACTCAGATCAATCTATCAGAATATCAAATCACATGAAATAGGGTTTGGTTAGCCCTTATCGGCCCTACGGTAGGCCCACAGTTGATAGGAACGACTCGTGTGACCCTAGGGGAAATTTCAGACTTCTAAGCCCACATTCTCGTGTGGCTTGCCCTAGTGGGCCCACACACCCAGATTGGCCTTGCCCGTGTGGCCCACACTGCCTTGCCCAATACCCACACTCCCATCTGGGCCCAAACGCCAAATCTAGCCTTACCCGTGTGGCCCACATAGCTTGGCCCAATACCCACATGCCTAACCACACGACCGGACACACGCCCGTGTGGCGTCGATAAATTGCATTTTCTGCTTACGCCAAAACTCAAATTTTCATGTTATGAGTACACTCGTGGTTCGATTTTGATGCGAAACCAATCTAGAGCCCCTCCAAACCTAAAAATAGCATCTCGATGCCCTATTAGCAATCGATCTACGAATTCAAAAAAACTAAACCGAGCAATGCTAAAAAACTTACCACCGCAAAAATGACTACACGCAGAAATTAATCCGTTGAAGCAAAAATCACAGCTTCACCGCCTTCTCCTACATAATAGTTCACAGAAATCAAATTCCCTATAACCATCATTACACCACTAAAATGAGAATGAATCGAAAAACTTACTGAGATCCCGCAAAGGACAGAAAAAGTGTGAACCGATTTGAAAGAAAACGAAAGAAATAGAAAAAAAGTAGAGGAGGGACAAAAAGACGAAACGACAAAACCAAAGTGGAAAGGCAGAAACTTACGTCAGAAAATTTGGAGAGAGAAAAATTCAAAATAAAATGATAAAATCCAATAAAATCCCTCAATCCCTAATTTTAGGCACAACCTCCTACTAACCACTAAATCCCGTTAACCCATTAATTCTCAACTTCTTCAGAAGTTCGGTTCCTCCAAACCTTTATTAGACACTCGAAGCAAAAACTATCACCTATGTTTACGAAGGGATTCGAACACAAGACCTCTAACACAATAACTCCTTACCTCTAGAACCAACATGCTCATTCTGATATGAATTTACCAATAATATTCCATAAACCCACCTAACAGGGATAAGGCTAAGACAAAAAAAAAAAAGATTTACAAATGTGGGACTTGAACCCAAGACCTCACACACACACCCAGAACACTTAGCCACTGAAGCAGATACATATTTGTATCAGGATTTACAGAAACATAAATAAATTATTCAGGGCATTACAACTCTACCCCCTAAAAGAAATTTCGGCCTCAAAATTTATCTAATTCAAACAAATGAGGATACTGCTGATGCATCAAGTCCTCAAGTTCTCACTTGGCTTCCTCAGTGCCATGATTTCACCACAGAACCTTAACCAATGGTATGGACTTCCTCCTTAGAACCTTAGTATCTCAATCCAAAATCTAAATCGGCTCCTCCTCAAAAGACAAATTTGGTCTAACCTCGATCTCCTCAACAGAGACAGTGTGAGATGGATCAAACCGATACTGTCTCAACATCGAGACGTGAAACACATCATGGATGCGATCTAACTCTGAAGGTAGCTCTAATTGATAAGCGACCAGTCCTACACGCTTCAGAATTCAATACGGCCCAATGAAGCTAGGGCTCAACTTGCCCTTACGCCCAAACCTTAGAACCTTCTTCCATGGAGATACCTTAAGGAACACAAAGTCATCCACATCGTAATCGATATCCCTCCTTTTCAGATCCGCATAGGACTTCTGTCTATCATAAGCCGCCTTCAGACGATCCCGAATTAGTCTAACCTTATCTTCAGTCTTGGAAACCAATTTAGGACCCAAAACTCGTCACTCACCCAACTTAGTTAAAAATAGTGGAGCGCAACACTTACTACAATACAAAGCCTTGTAAGGTGCCATCTGGATACTAGACTGGAAACTGTTATTGTAGGCGATCTCAACTAACGGTAGAAAATCCTCCCAACTACCTCAAAAATCAATCACACAACTCTAAAGCATATCCTCCAGTATTTGAATCACCCTCTCAGATTTACCATCGGTCTGAGGATGGAACACAGTACTAAAGTCCAATCTCGAACCCAGTGCCTCATGTAGTTATTTCCAGAATCGAGAAGTGAAGTGAGGATCCCTATAACAAATTATCAAAACTGGAACCCCATGTAGTCTCATAATCTCAGAAAGATAAAGGTTTGCTAACTTTTGCAGAGAGTAGTCTGTCCGAACTGGAATAAAATGGGCGGACTTGGTCAATCGATCCACGATGACCCAAACAGAATCCTTCTTAGTGGGTGAAAAGGGCAACCCACTAATGAAGTCTATCGTCACTCATTCCCATTTCCAGAAGGGAATCTTAACAGGTTGAAGCAAACCCGAAGGCAACTAGTGCTTAGCTTTAACTTGCTAGCACGTCAGACAAGGAGTAACCAAGTCTGTTACCTCTTGTTTCAATCTCGGCCACCAGTACAGTTTACGAATATCCCGATACATTTTTCTACAATTGAGATGCATAACATAAGGGCTACTATGCGCCTCCTTCAGAATCAATTGCCTCATATCAGAATCATTCAGTACACAAACCCGACCTCAGAAACATAAAACTCCATCTTTATTCAGTCTAAAATCAGATGTACTGCCATTTTCAACCTGACGAAACCGTAGAACCAAAAACTCATCCCCTAACTACTTTTCTCGAATTTGCCCAATCCAAGTTGGATTAACTTGTAACTCGGCTAACAGACCCCCATCAGCAAATAGACTTAGATGAGGGAACATCGCCCTCAAATTAGTCATCACTCAACGACTGAGAGCATCGGCCACCACACTGGCCTTACTGGGATGATACTCTATTGTACAATCATAATCCTTGAGCAGCTTAATCCATCAACGCCATCTAAGATTCAACTCATTTTGAGTAAAGAGGTACTTGAGACTGTTGTGATCGGTATAGATAATACACCTCTTACCATACAGATAGTGCCTCCAAATATTTAACGCAAACACCATGGTAGCTAACTCGAGATCATGTGTCAGATAATTCCACTCGTCCAACTTAAGCTGACAGGACGCATAAGCCACAACCTTACCATCTTGCATCAGTACACATCCAAAAATAACGTGTGACGCATCGCTATACATCATAACTCCCTACTAGATTCAGGCTGTATCAGAACAGGAGCGTGAGTCAGAAAAAAGTTGAGCTTCTTGAAGTTCGACTGCTGCGTATTGGTCCAGACGAAAGGAACATTCTTACGTAGAATTTTAGTCAGAGGAGCTCCAATTAATGAAAACCCCTCAACAAATCGTCGATAATAACCCACAAAACCTAAAAAACTTCGGATCTCAGATACGTTCTTAGGCTGTTTTCAATCAAGGATAGCCTCAACCTTTCTAGGATCAACTCGGATCCCCTTACTAGAAACCACATGCCCCAAAATAGTTACTTCTTGCAACCAGAATTCACACTTGCCCAACTTAGAATAGAGTTGTTTCTCTCGAAGTATCTGAAGCACTACTCTAAGATTCCCATCATGCTCATCCTTAGTCTTAGAGTACACTAGAATATCGTCGATGAAGACTATGACGAACTGATCCAGATACAGCTAAAAAAATCGGTTCATCAAATCCATGAATGCAATCTGAGCATACCTCAAACCAAAGGACATAACTAGGAACTCGTAGTGCCCATAATGAGTTCTAAATGTCGTCTGATGAATATCAGCTTCCTTAACCCTAAGCTGATGATACCCAGAATGAAGATTAATTTTTAAGAATACCGTAGCCCCACGAAACTGATCAAACAGGTCGTTGATCCTCGGAAGGGGGTACTAACTTTTCACAGCTAGTTTATTCAACTGTCGGTAGTCAACGCACGTCCTTATGGTACCATCCGTTTTCTTTAGAAACAGAGCTGGTGCCCCCATGGAGAAACACTAGTACAGATGAAAACACGATCCAGAAACTCTTGAAGTTGAGCCTTAAGTTCTGTAAGCTCTTTCGGTGTCATACGGTAGGGAGCGATGGACACCCAAGCTATACCCGGTAGAAGCTCAATGCCGAACTCAACTTCCCAATTCGAAGTTAAACCCGGTAGCTCCTCAAGAATAACATCCAAATATTCCTTCACTATTCTGATATCCCCAACAGAAGAGTCCCCAGAAACTGTAACACTTACATAAGCCAAATACGCCTCACACCCTTTCCAAACCAATTTTTAAACCACTAGAGTGAAGATCACATTAGACATGTAATCTCGACGCTCATCGATCACAACCACTTCCTTATCATCCTTGGTCCTCAGAATAACCCTCTTAGTTGTGTGCCAGTCCATACACGGAATTAAGTTGAACTCCTTAAATGGTAGCTCCACCAAATTTGCCGAACACACAACCCCTTGTACTTTTAATAGAACATACTTATAAAGTGTATTTACTCAAACAGACTGTCCCAACAAACTCAGTACAGTAATCTCACTAGAAGTACACTCAAAAGAAATCCCCAAGTTCTCGAAAATAAAACAAGCTATTTTGGAGTGTGTAGAACCTACGTCTATCAAAGTAGTATATGGGGTAGCAAAAATTAAAAACGTACTCGTGATCACATCAGAGGTGTCTTTGTCCTCTCAGTGTTGAGCAACATAAACCAGTGCAAGCTGCCTCACCTCAGTTTGACTAGCACCTCTGCCCGGTGCTCTCTATCCTCGGCCCATACCATTACCACCCTTAGCCAATCCATGGCCCCTAGGTGCTGGTTGTACTACTCTCTGAGGCTGAGCAGAACCCGGTCTTGAAGCTTGTATCTGACCCGCACAAAGTGAACACTCTCTAATCCAGTGTTCTAATGATCCATATCGCAGGCAAGCCCTTAATCTCCTCCAACACTAGCCCGGATGACGCCTACTACAGTCACCACAAGGTTGAATCCTAGTAGGAGCAACATGAACTCCCACTCTAACAGACCCATCAAGTGTAGCCCATTTCTTAGGCCTTTGAGCAGAACTAGAGGGCTACAAATCCCATTTATTCTTGCCTCTCTCATGATCTCTATTCTAGCGCTCCACGCACTTAACCTCCTCGGTGATCTTTGCCTTATCCATAAGAACTGCAAACTCTCGTTCCCTCTGTGGAGTAATCAATACCCTAAGACTATCCCTTAAGCTGTCCTCAAAATAGACACATTTTACATACTCAAATGCCACCATTCCTCGAGCGTAGCAACCTAGTCTCAGAAATTCGGCCTCATACTCAGCCACAGATTTATCACCTTCAGTGAGATTCATGAACTCTAGCCTACGAGAATCAACATAACTCGCGCCCACATATTTTCCCTAGAAGGTGATCTTAAGTAATCCCAGTTCAGACGATCTGGTTGAGTACCCTCCTCAATCGACAACCACCACTGATATGCCTTATCGCAAAGCAAAGAAACTGCACCCTTTAATTTCTGCTTAGGGGTGCGTCGGTGTTGTTCATAATCCTCTCGGTAGCCTCTAACCAATACTCGGCCACAGTAGGGGTGACTCTAGTGACACTCCTAAACAACTCAGCCCCATTAGATAAGAGTCATTTAGTTACAGACCCACGACCCTAAGATCCAGAATGGGGTCCAGCGACCCTCTCAAAACGCTCAACATGGCCTAGGGCAGTGCATCATCCCCAGCCAAGCGGCTTTGAGACCCAGTCTCAGTAGCAGGCGAAACAAGTGTCTCACTTGTATCCAAGTTTGGCATACTTCCTAGAGAGGAAGTCTCAGCTCGAGCCTCCTACGACGCCTGTCACACCCACGAATACCACGACCGCGAGTTCCATGAGCGCTCATCGTAATTTCAAATTTATCTACATTATAAAATTTTATGCATCAGTTCCAGTGTTTATTATCATATATTTTTTGCTTAAATTATCAGAATTTCAGAAGTATTTCAGAGGTTTTAGTCTCTAACTAACTCACCGTTTCAGAAAGTACTAACTACAGTGTTTTCGAAATTTAGAGATACTTACAGGATCGATGTCGGAGACTGAGTGTACCACACACTAACTCAAAATGATCCAAATTATTTGAAAACCAGTTCTTTTTTCAAAAGCACAATTTTGGAACCCAAACAATCCAAAAATTCTGGAGAGTTCAAAAATTACAAAACTCTCACAAAAGTAAAAATTTAAGTAAATACCATGAAATAATAATAAATGAAAACAGTTTCCCATTGCATGGGCACCGCAGAGCCTTTGTCGTACCGACCCGCCTAAGTCTGTGGATTACCTGAACAGGGTAGACAAATAGATGTGGTTTTTTGTAAACTCAGTGTGTAACCCAACAGAGATAGCCATGCCCGGAACGACAGAAATGTGCAAGTGTACACAATCGCAACAAGTAATAAAGTGACAAGTAAATGTCGAGTTATCATACCCTCAGGGACTGTGAAAAGAATTATTTATGAATGCAATTTTAAAAACACTTTGGTGAGGAAAAATATTTTGATTTGAGAAGGTGATTACAAACTAGGATTTTAACTAACTAAAATAAATAAAATAAAATAAAAGTTCTAATGCACGATTTCAAAAGATGATTTTAATCAAGATGACATAATTGTGCTAGATTATTTACATTTCTTAACTTACAATTATTAAACTCATATTCATGTTGTTAAGAATAAATTCACGGCAACTCGATAATTTGCTAACTTATGAACATACTTACCTACCAAAATCAATTTATCTTTTGACTATATCTTTATGCCCATTCGACGATTAAACAAATTTTAATAAGCAAATGTGTTAATGCACATACATAGTTATGAAATAAAATAATCTCTTGTACGTATCTCTATGTGAATTCAAACAATTAATTCAATCATACAAACACATAAAAGATTACGTGAGGTAACAATGTATATCTACCTGGAAATAGTTTAATCATAATAATCTTTCAAGTTATGCAAGGCTAATGTATCGTTATATACCGTTGCTAATTTAACCCTGAGTTACCTTAGATGATTAAACATCCACTGATTACGTATCGTCACAATTAATTACAATTTCAATCCGTTTAAATAATTAATTCATTAGTTACCTTAAAATTGCACTGCAAGAATAACTTAGCAATTGTTTTACTTAATCAAACATCTTACCGAGGCCTATAACAACACAAACACAATTTTAATTAATTAAGTAGACAAAATGCAATCAACCTAACATGAATTAAATTTAAGCCATATTAATTAAATTAAACATATCAACGTCACGTTATTCATGGACAAGTTCATAATAACAACAATAAAATTAAAAAGGATAAGGAACAAGAATCAAATCTGGTGTTTCTCCAAGGCTTGAATAGTTTTCTCCACAATTTCTTCTCCGCTTGTTCTTGTTGAACCGAGGTTTCCACGAACACTCGAATGCTGCTCAAAATGGTGGTTGAATGACTCTCTTTCAAGAGGTGAAATCGATAAAGGAATAGGGGAAGAAAATGAAGAACAATGGAAAGACAAAAGTGAGAGAGAAGTGAAGAATGGATAGTTTTGAAATGTGTTTGAAATGAGCAGCAAATGGGGGTATTTATAGGTTGGGATAGCTGTTAAAATTACACTACAGCAAAATAGGCTTTTAGAGGCATTTTTTAGGCCTATAATGGCACTTTTAAGTGTTGTTAAAACTATTTGCGGTGCTTTCACAAGCGCCGTAAAAAATGCCGCTAAATTTTGCGGCGTTTATGTGAAAAAATGCCGCTATAGAACATGACCTTTAGTGACTCTTTTATAAAAAACACCGTTAAAGAACATGACCTTTAGCGGTGCTTTTATCACAAACGCCACTAAAAGTACCGTGCTTTAGCGTCGTTTATGAAAAAACGCCACTAACTTTGGCAAATTTGTAACATTCAATTTTCATCCATATACAACCCTTCCTGTAGCATGAAATCCAACTAAAAGCAACAAATCTAAATGATACTTCAAATTCAACAAAAGATATATGATTTAAATTGATAACTGAAGTATAATTCAAAATATTCTTACAATAATGTTAAAAGTTACAATGTTAAAAATATTCTTACAATAAGAAAACAAATGTCTCAAATGGAGGATTATGTCTTCATCATATTCTGAAGCTGTAGCTGGAGTGCGTCGTACTTTCTGCTCTGCTTTGCTTCCCTCGCTCCTGCCTCCGCTTTAAGTTGTAGTTGGAGTTCTTCATATTTTCTTTGAACCTCAGCTTCTCTCGATGCTGCCTCCGCTAACTAACCAAAATAGCAATTTTCCGACCAGTGCAAAGGAAAGAAAACAATTTAATGTGTATATCAGGTAAACAGTGTGCAAAATATTCTGAATTGGAATACAACAATTACAGACCTGTGCTAAAATCCATCCAACTAACCAACTAACCAATAAGGGCATGTTCCTTACCTTAAATTTTTTAAATTTTAGATGATAAATACACCACTACAAAAAAAGTTTAAAATCCAACAATGCCAATTCTCCATTTAGCTTGAATATTGAGAATAAGTTTCCTAGAAAAAACAAAGAGACTGACATACCCATTAAATTGAAGCTTTCATGATCTACGAGCACTTCAATCTGCAAATAAAATGTCTCAAAGATCAAAAGCTCATTTTTAGGAGATTACTTAAGGTATAACATCCATGATACCAATATTTGGTTATTAAGAGAAGTTGGCTCACTAACAGCCCATAATTAACACCTCAACCAATGTCCAGAAGCACCTATCACTCCTTAGAGAAGACAAAAGTCACAAAATTTCACAATAATAGTTCAACTCATATTTGTATAATTATCTAGACGAACTGAAACTGCCCAATCTTTAAGCCTATAGACATCAAAGATACTAGTTGAACGAAAGACATCAATTAACTAAAGTCTAACAATAAATAGAATTATCAATCACTGGAGGCATGAACATCTAAACACTGCACAAAAATCTTATTTTCTAACACCTTTGTCAAAGTAACATCCTGTTTCAAGTTGAGATGGCAAACTCTTTAGTCATAATTATTGAACTTTCAGAGTCCAAGGATGTAGCGAAAACCTTAGCTGCTTTCTTGTGTTAGTGCTTACCAATAAGATCATTTTTTAGACAAGCTTCTTACTAGTATAGTTGGAAATGGAAGCACAAAGCATTTAGGCATTTGATCATCACAAACTGGCATATCAGAAATGGTTTCAGCATCTATAACATCCTAGAAAAGATTTCAGAATTAGACTAGACTAGCTTCAAAAATGCCAAAAAAAGAAATATCCAGTTCATTAAAATAAATGATCTAAATAACTAAATAAATGAGCTCATTAGCACCTTAACGCCTGCCCACCAATCAACCAGCCAAACCAGTTATAGCCACAACAACTCTGCCAATACCCTATTGATCTTTTGGTAGCTGTCGTTACGACCACCGAATTTTATCCACTACTCAGCCAATATTAATTGGTAATACAGAGTAAGTAAGGAATCATCCCGCGAAGAAGCTCGTGTTAAACCTATTTGAGAAGAATTGAAAATAAGATAATGTAAACACATGCAAGATAGTAAAATGGGGGGATTTATGCTAATAATGATCTAAAGTAACGAATAAATTGATTTGTGAATGCTGAAAAATTGTCGAATTAAAGAGAGAGGATGCTCAGTTATTGACGCCTTAATCCACCAAGCACAAGTCCTTTGCGATCCTAAATTATTTAAGTAGTCCAATTTAGCAACAAGGCTGAAAATTCACTTACGAAGTGAATTCCTATCCACAAATAAATTTAAATTCAATTAGAGAACATTCGGAATTGAAGCCCTACCTTTAATTATTCTTTGTTGGCTAATTAAAAAAAAGCATGCAGTATTTTAGAGACTTCACCTTGTGTTAATTAAAGAAAATCCTCCAGCGGCATCCAAAATCAAATCTGTAGTTGCGTCAATTAGCGTCATGCCAATTAATCATCACCAGTTCTAAGTGAAATTAAGAAATTCGATTACTCAGTTGCACTTAGATGATTATGAGAAAAATCCTAAATTGAATAGGTGATCAATCTAATTAATTTAGAAAAATTCCTTGAACGATAAAACTTAGCAATTTAAGAATGCTAAATTCGAATTTAAAACAAATTAAGTCTTCAAATTCCTTGTGCTAGGCTTCATAAGTGTCTAACTAAGCTTAAGTATTCAGCCACTCATAGCAAGTAAAGCAAAACCAAAGTCAATTGTAAACAACATGAGTTACAGATTGAATTTTTGGAAAAGAAATTCCTCAAATCGTCTAGCTTCCTTCCTTTCGCTTAGCTAAAATCTTTAAGCTGCTATTCCAGCTGCTTAATCGACTTATGCTGGTTCAATTAGAGAATTTTCCTGCTCAGTTGTGATGCCCCTCTGCTATCTCTCTTCTGTTTTTTGACTCCCCTTTTAAAACTGTTGCCCGCCTATTTTTATGGAAAAATTAACAGCCTCCAGAAAAATAAAAAATAATTCGATCTTATCCCCCTTTATCCTAGTTGAACCCGTCGCATAAAAATAGCTCCAGCCTACTAGAGTTCTACTTTAGTTGAACTCTTCAAGGATGGTTCGATTTCCTTGAATTAATTGAGGTCAGCCACCGCTAGCAAGAAAGGAATTTGGAGAAAAATTAATTCCCCTGCTGATTTTGTCGCATGTTCGGCCTGCTATTCTAATTGGACCGACTTTTCTTCCAATGTTAATTTAATTCCTTCAACCAGCATATGATCGTCATTCAGTAGCTCATTCATGCGGATTAAATTCCTAATTGAGCTCATATGAACATCCAAATGTCCCTCACCTACACATGACTTAGAAATTTAACATTAAATTATTGAATTGGAGCAAAAATACATTATTACGGGATGGGATGTTCTTGCTGTAATTTAGACTAATTTGAAATTCAATTGCTCAAAATTTAATCAATAATTTAAATAATTTAGTTGGATAAATCAAGCTCAAAATTGAACTTAATAAACTCCCCCATACTTAAACTATTGATCGTCCCTGAGCAATCAAGTCGAAGAAAATTAAGAAGAATTTCAAGTCTAATCAAGAGTTGTTGCATCGCCCATGCTTGGGATGAATTTTGAAATTAATCAATTTAGATTTTGGTTTATTCAAGAGAGGAAGAGGAAATTAATCATGCTTATTCGATCAATTCTCACCGGAAAGAATTATTAACACTCCTCACTCATTGTGTTTAGGCTAGTATAATGCTCTTAAATTGAAATCGACCGTAATTAACCACCATAGGCTTGCTTGTCCATCTTACCTATAACATAACACATAAAATTTCATAAATATAATCGAGACAAAATAAAGGTTGTAATGGGGCCGAGGTAATGTGCAGTGGACGGGAGGAATTTATTTGGATGGTGGATCTAGTTCTCTTAGGCTAGTAAAAGCATTCGGAAGTCATCAATTCCATTATTTCTCTTCTCTATTTCCCCTTTTTTTTCTTTTCTCTTTTTTTAAAAAAGCAGATGACTAATCAGCCTTCAATCGTTTTCATCTCTATACCACTTGATTCAACCGATCCATTTCATGCTTCGTTCATAGGAAGGCTGCAACTTATTCATATTAATTTTTTTCTTCTTTTTTTTTTCCTTTCAAGAAAATCAGCCCTTAATTTCTAGCTAAAAAAAACACCATATATTGGCCAACAAATGTCGAAATTATGATAAACTTCCAAACTGAATTAACTAGCCTAAGAAGGTGACTTGATTCAGGCTTTGGTTTAATTTCTAGAGGCACATGAAAAATTAGGAAATTAAGGCTTCAAGTTGGCTAACTAATTGGAATAATGTCAAGGTCGGCTTTTATCAGTAATCGCGACTTAATTCCTATTGCCCTTGAAATCATATTAATGAAAATCAAATGTATTACTAGCCTTAATAAGATCTAAAGCAAGTTCTAGAATAATTGATAGTCGATAACAATAATCACACATGAATGAATAATAACCTCTCAAGTTGGCATAGATGTCCCAACTTACGCTCTAGGCTCAAATTCCTCACAAAGACCACATAATTGATCAAGTAAGCAGATAAAATATTTTATTTTTTTATTAACCAAAATCAGTCAATTGAAAACAAAATTTAACCCAACCAATTGACATACAACCACCCCAATCAACTTGAATTCATGAAATACATCTTCATTCTTTTATTTTAATATTTCCCTAAAGAAAATTTAACAAGTCTTATTCATGAAAGTTGCTAAAAACAAAACAAGCATCAAATACATTAGAAAATCAATGAGTTGATTCTCCCCCATACTTAATGTTTGCATTGCCCCTAATGCAAAAGAGAATTAAAATTAAAAATTTACTTAATGGAAAGAAACAATAATAATGGAAAAGATAAAAGAAAACTTCCCTGAATATGTGGGTTGCCTCCCACAAGCGCCTTTGTTTTTAAGTCGTTGTCTCAACATTGCAATTCCTCATGGATCCTCAAGATTGATCTCTTCCATCCAAGCTACTCGCTCCCCTTGATAAAAATGTTTCAACCTGTGACCATTTACTTTGAAAATTTTATTAGTATCGAGGCTCCGAATTTCGACTGCCCCATGATGATGCACCTCGGTTATTATAAACGGTCCAAGCCATCTTGATTTCAACTTGCCGGGAAGCAGTTTAAGCTTAGAATTAAATAGTAGTACCTTCTCCCCTACCTTAAATTCCTTGCGCATTAGCTTGGAGTCACAAAATGCCTTCGATTTACCTTTGTAGATGACTGAATTGTCATAGGCCTCTAAGCGCAACTCCTCCAATTCTAGCAGCTTCAACTTGCGTTCTTCACCTGCCAAACTATAATCCAGATTGCATTGCTTAACAGCCCAAAATGACTTATGTTCAAGCTCTACGGGAAGATGACACACCTTCCCAAAAACAACCCTATAAGGCGACATCCCTATTGGCGTTTTGTAAGCTGTTCGAACAGCCCACAATACTTCATCTAACCTCTGGCTCCAATATTTTCTATTAGGCTTCACAATTTTCTCCAAAATTCCCTTATTTTCCTTGTTACTACTCTCGGCTTGCCCATTGGTTTGAGGGTGATAAGCTATCAACACTTTGTGGGTGACACCAAATTGTGCAAATAAAGTTTTCAAGGTTCTATTACAGAAATGTGTTCCCTTGTCACTGATTATAGCCCTTTGTACCCCATATCTATTTAAAATGTTGATCTTAAGAAGTTTTACCACAGTTCTAGCATCATCGACCCTAGTAGGAAATGCTTCTACCCATTTCGACAAGTAATCAACACAGACAAGAATGTATAGATAACCGAAAGAAGAAGGAAAAAGGCCCATAAAATCAATACCCCATACATCAAATATATCACAAACATAAAAATTATGTAATGGCATTTGACTTTTACTACTTAAATTGTCGGTTTTTTGACATGATGCGCAATTTATACAAAATACATATGAATCTTTATGAATAGTCGGCCAAAATAACCCACACTCAAGTATTTTATGAGCTGTTCTCTTAGGCCCAAAATGTCCTCCACCCTCTCGAGAATGAAAAAAATTAAGCACTGAATCTATCTCACTATCATCGATGCAACGCCTAATTATTTGGTCACTACAAAATCGCCAAAGGTATGGCTCTTCCCATAAGTAAAATCGGGCTTGACTTCTAATTTTTTCTCTTAAATGTCTAGGTACATTCGTAGGGAACTCTTTAGTCACTAAGTAGTTCACTATGTCGGCATACCATGGAAAAACACTAGACACACTATAAAGTCTCTCATCGGGAAATAAATCACTCGGCTCATCCCTCAAAATTCAAGTTTCTATCCTACTCAAATGATCAGCCACAAGGTTCTCTTTACCTTTCTTATCTTTAATTTCCAGGTCAAATTCCTGCAGCAGCAAAATCCATCTAATCAATCTAGGCTTGGCTTCTTTTTTATGCAACAAATATTTAAAAGCAGTATGGCCAGAAAATACAACAACTTTGACTCCTAACAAATATGTTCTAATTTTTTCTAAGGCAAAAACTATGGCATAGAGCTCTTTCTCGGTCGTGGTGTAATTGCATTGAGCTGGGTTTAATAGCTCGCTAGCATACCTAATAATATAAGACTCCCTACAATTTCTTTGCCCAAGTGCCTCACCAACAACCCTATCACTAGCATCACATAAAATCTCGAAGGGTAATGCATAATTCGTTCCTTGAATGATAGGAGTCGTGATTAATTTCAATTTCAATTCATCAAAATATTTTTTGCAATTCTCATTAAATTCAAATAAGACATCGTTACTTAGAAATGCACACAAAGATGACGATATTTGCGAAAAATTCTTGATGAATTGACGGTAAAAACCTACATGTCCCAAGAAGGATCGAATTCCTTTCACAGTAATTGGATAAGGTAGATTTTTAATTACCTCGACTTTGGCTTGGTCGACTTCTAATCCTTTAGCTGAGATGACATGCCCCAATACTACACCTTTCTCAACCATGAGATGGTATTTCTCAAAATTCAATATCAGATTAGTCTCAATGCAACGTCTAATAACTAACACAAGATGATGCAAACATTGATCAAATGAATCACCATAAGCAGTAAAGTCATCCATGAACACCTCCATTAAATGTGAAATAAAATCTAAAAATATGCTCGTTATACCTCTTTGAAAAGTGGCTGGTGCGTTGCACAATCCGAAAGGCATTCTCTTGAAGGCATAAGTTCCAAACGAGCAAGTGAAGGTGGTCTTCTCTTGATCCTCAGGTGCGATGGGTACCTGTAAATAACCTGAATAGCCATCTAAAAAACAAAAATGTGAGCTACTAGCTAACCTTTCTAACATTTGATCCATGAATGGGAGGGGGTAGTGGTGTTTTTTAGTGGCTTTATTCAGCTTCCTATAATCTATACAAACCCGCCAACCGTTCTGCACCCTTGTAGGAATTTCCAACCCTTCTTCGTTGGTAAGTACTGTGATTCCTCCCTTCTTAGGTACAACATGAATTGGACTTACCCATTTTGAATCGACTATAGGATAAATGATATTAGCTTCCAACTATTTTAAAATTTCAGTCCTAACTACCTCCATCATTGGTGGATTCAATCGGCGTTGGGGGTCTCTTTTGCGGACTGAATCTGGTTCTGAGGCTATCTTGTGAGTACATAAAGTCGTACTAAGGCCCCGGATATTGGCTAGTGTCCAATCGAAGGCTTCTTTATGCTTCCTAAGAACTCTAAGCAGCTTAGATTCTTGCATCTCAATTAAAGCATTCGACACTATCAATGGTAAAGTTTGATTTCCCCCAAATAAATGTACTTTAAATCTTCGGGCAGCTCTTTTAACTCCAATTTAGGTGGTGAAATCAATGAAGGAATTTGCTTACCAGTCACCGTAAGGTCAGGGAGGATCGGCTTGAATCGTGTCAATTTGGGCGAGTCTAATGCACAAACTGAGTCATTAAAGAATCAGAAACGATAAATTCTTGCTCATCAATATCAAAAATGCTCTTAGCCAGAACGCTTTTCAACTTGTCCTCATCCCTAATTCATAGACATCTTGAACAAAATTGTCAATCACATTAAGAGTAAATACGGAATTAATATCAGTGGGATATCTCATAGCATCAAATATATTAAATTTAATTATCTCACCATCAAATTCCATAGTTAAATTTCCTTTATGCACATCAATTTTCGTTCTAGCTGTCTTAAGAAAAGGTCTTCCTAAGAGTAAGGGCACATCAATTGAATTATCATTAGGTCCCATGTCTAAAACATAAAAATCAGTTGGAAAGACTAACTCATTTACTTGCACTAGAACATCTTCTAAAACACCATCAGGGTAGGCATTACTCCTATCTGCAAGTTGAATTATCAGTCCTGTGTCTTTTAATGCACCTAATTGAACCCTATCGTAGATACTCCTAGGCATGTCATTTATAGAAGCTCCCAAATCAAGCATAGCTCTATCAAGTTTAAGGTCTCCTATCTTACAAGGTATTGAAAACAATCCCGGATCTTTGAATTTAGTTGGGAGTTTCTTTTGAAATACCGCAGAGACATTTTTGCCTAAGCTAATTTCTTCATTCCCAATTAATTTCCCTTTAGATGTGCATAATTCTTTCAAAAACTTAGCATATCTAGGCACTTGTTTTATTGCATCAATCAATGGAATATTAACTTGTACCTTGCGGAAAGTCTCTAGAATTTTGGCATTGACGTCGTCTGACTTTTCCTTCCTCAAACGCTGTGGAAATGGCGCCTTCGGCACATAAGACCAAGGTTGATTATTAGTGTTCTGACTTGCTTGTGCTCGAAGCTCGGGAACCCTCATTCCCTGTTCAAAATTTGTTGCATCGTGCGAACCAGTGGGCTGTTGTAAACGTGATTTCCCTGCTTCCTTTGGTGCTGCTTGCGACGGTTGTAAATCAGCCTTTGGCAAGGCTAGATTTTCTTCTTCAATATCACTAAATCGGACCTTTTGTACCTTAGTGTCATCTTCCTCGTCGCTGTTTTGGACCTTCTTTAGTATCAATCTCAACTCCTTCCCACTTCGCAAGGTTATAGCACTGACATTATCCCTCGGATTTGCCACGGGCTGTGATGGTAACCGATTATTTACCTGTGCTTGCAAGTTCCCAAGATTTACGTCGGTCGATGAGGCTCTGGTTTGCAACTGCTTCACTACCGATTCCAAAGACTGAAACCTTTCATCAGTTTCCTTCTTCTAGTCAGCCATCATCTTCATCATTTGTTCAAGCATGGTATGGGTCATGGCTTCGGCACTCAGGTTTTGATGGGTTGGTTGTGACATATTATATGGTCGGGAATTTTGTTGCTCAAATCCTGGAGGCGTAGCTCGGTTTTGATATCTAATATTAGGGTGATCTCTCCATCCCTCATTATAAGTAGCTGAGTATGGATCATACCTCCTCTGATTTGGAAAAACGACGTTAGCTTCCCCTTCGTGTTATGTCAGACACATATCTGTGGTATGTCCTTCTAAACAACAAATGCCACTGGTTCGCATTACCTCCAGTCATCAACTTACTTACCATAGCCATTAAATTAGCTAATTGAGCCTTCATCATACTCGACTGGCCCTCATCCATTCGTTTACCCAAGTCAGACCTCCTCAGACCGAATTGCTGTGTATTTTACGCCATATTAGCGATCAAATTTCGGGCTTGCTCATGAGTTTTATCAACCAATACACCTCCACTTGCGACATCAATCATATATTGCACTAAAAGCTGCTCGCTAATCTGATGCTATGGACAACTCGCACATAGCCGTTTAAATCTTTCCCAGTATTCATATAGTGACTCACCTACTAGCTGCTTAATTCCACAAATTTCTTTCCTAATCGACCCTATCCTTGATGCCGGAAAATACTTCTCAAGGAAAGCCTTATGTAACCCTGTCCAAGTTGTGAATGAACCTGCCGGCATGTAATATAACTAGTCCTTCACCAAACCTTGTAACGAGAAAGGGAAAGCTCGGAGCTTGATTTGTTCCTCTTCAATGCCATCTGGCTGCATAGTCGAACAAGTAATTAAAAATTCATTAATATGACGGTAAGGGTTCTCACCTGGTAGTCCATTGAATTTCGGTAACAAATTCAGAAATCCCGAATTGAGTTTTAATGGCCTATTAAGGGCGGGATAAGTGATAGATGGTGGTTGTGCAACCAAGTTAGGTACGGCCAATTGCTTCAAGGTCTGGTTGGCCATGTTGATATCCTCTTAAACGTTATGCTCAAAGTGGAGGTTGGGATGTTCGGTTTGCTGATCGGTAATGTTAACAGGGTCTTTCGATGTTTGGCATCCACTCCTTCATAACATATACTATAGGGACTAATCTACCTGTATAGACAAAAACAAGAAAACAAAATAAGTTCTGAAAATCAAAAAGATTCGACTACGTCGCTTCCCTGGCAATGGCGCCAAAATTTGGTAGCTGTCGTTACGACCACCGAATTTTATCTACTACTCAGCCAATATTAACTGGTAATACAGAGTAAGTAAGGAATCGTCCCACGAAGAAGCTCGTGTTAAACCTATTTGAGAAGAATTGAAAATAAGATAATGTAAACGCATGCAAGATAGTAAAATGGGGGGATTTATGCTAATAATGATCTAAAGTAACAAATAAATTGATTTGTGAATGCTGAAAAATTGTCAAATTAAAGAGAGAGGATGCTCAGTTATTGACGCCTTAATCCACCAAGCACAAGTCCTTTGCGATATTAAATTATTTAAGTATTCCAATCTAGCAACAAGGCTGAAAATTCACTTACGAAGTGAATTCCTTTCCCCAAATAAATTTAAATTCAATTAGAGAACATTCGTAATTGAAGCCCTACCTTTAATTATTCTTTTTTGGCTAATTAAAAAAAAAGCATTCAGTATTTTAGAGACTTCACCTTGTGTTAATTAAAGAAAATCCTCCAGTGGCTTCCAAAATCAAATCTGTAGTTGCGTCAATTAGCGTCATGCCAATTAATCATCACCAGTTCTAAGTGAAATTAAGAAATTAAATTACTCAGTTGCACTTAGATGATTATGAGAAAAATCCTAAATTGAATAGGTGATCAATCTAATTAATTTAGAAAATTTCCTTGAACGATAAAACTTAGCAATTTAAGAATGCTAAATTCGAATTTAAAACAAATTAAGTCTTCAAATTCCTTGTGCTAGGCTTCATAAGTGTCTAACTAAGCTTAAGTATTCACCACTCATAGCAAGTAAAGCAAAACCAAAGTCAATTGTAAACAACATGAGTTCTGATGAATTTTGGAAAAGAAATTCCTCAAATCGTCTAGCTTCCTTCCTTTCGCTTAGTGAAATCTTTAAGTCGCTATTCCACCGCTTAATCGCTTATCTTTGGTTCAATTAGAGAATTTTCCTGCTCAGTTGTGATGCCCCTCTGCTACCTCTCTTCTATTTTTTGACTCCCCTTTTAAAACTGCTGCCCGCCTATTTTTATGGAAAAATTAATAGCCTCCAGCAAAATCAAAAATAATTCGATCTTATCCCCCTTCATCCTAGATGAACCCGTCGCATAAAAATAGCTCCAGCCTACTAGAGTTCTACTTTAGTTGAACTCTTCAAGGCTGATTCGATTTCCTTGAATTAATTGAGGTTGGCCACCACTAGCAAGAAAGGAATTTGGAGAAAATTTAATTCCCCTACTGATTTTGTCGCATGTTCGGCCTGCTATTCTAATTGGACTGAATTTTCTTCCAATGTTAATTTAATTCCTTCAACCAGCATATGATCGTCATTCAGCAGCTCATTCATGCGGATTAAATTCCCAATTGAGCTCATATGAACATCCAAATGTCCCTCTCCTGCACATGACTTAGAAATTTAACATTAAATTATTGAATTGGAGCAAAAATACATTATTACGGCATGGGATGTTCTTGCTGTAATTTAGACTAATTTAAAATTCAATTGCTCAAAATTTAATCAATAATTTAAATAATTTAGTTGGATAAATCAAGCTCAAAATTTAACTTAACATCTTTCTATATGTGTTCTTGGACAGTGGTCGAATAAGAACAAAGCATACTGCCTGAGAGAAGAAAAATCACATTGTGGAACATTAAAAATGGTTACTAGCAAATAGATGAAAAGAAAGGAAGGAAGAAGGATTTACACATCGGCCAATTAATAAAATTGAACCAACTTTGTCTAACAAAGGGGATTATGGTTTCTTAAAAAAAGAACCAACAAAAAATGGACTTTTTTTATCTCATTTTTAGCATTAAATTATATCGTGAGAAAAGGCAAGTGTGCATGGTAAAAAAATTTAAATATTTTAAGGTTTCATCAAGCTGAAACCTAAAGATTCTGATTGAATTTTCTTTTTAGTAAATTTTATTAGCTAAGAAGTAAAGTAGATTCAAAAATGTTACGAGCTGAAAAGCTAGCTGAAGGAATTCGTGAAGTTTAATTGAAACGGGGAGTTTTGGGAACTAATAATACGGGGTGTTTTGGTTATAATAGAATAGTTCCACGTCATTTCTTTGTTAGTTTTCTTTAAATTGCATGTATTGCATTGAGAAGCAATTATCAAATGAGAAGAAAACAGTCCAGTATTTTCTTATCCTCTCTATTCTTCCTCTTCTCTTCTTCGATTTCCTTCCTTTCTTTACTCAAGATTTAGGCTCGTATCAAAGGTATCAGAGCTTTCATAATCCCTTTTGATGGTCGGCGATGGTGTTTCAATCAGGTTGCAGAAAGAGGTGGGCAATATGTAGCAGGAAATCTCAAAAATCCAAGAGGAAACCGCTCATCTGGAGGCCAAGATGGCATCTTGAATATAGGAGTTCAAAACGGAGTTGCGAGGTGACTTACAGTCGTTGTTGGTTCAGTATTTCGGGCCACCACCAACTGGTTCATCGGTAAATGCTGCAGTTGTTAAGGGAAAGGGGGTTTTGGGAGCTCCTCTTGGGTTTTTACCCAAAACCACCGACTTACAGCAAGGACAGATGGAACCCGTTGTCTCGGATAGAGGTAGTGTGCATGTGCGGGATTCTTCTTATGAAGCAAGAGTTTCTACAAAAACTAGTCAATTGGAGTGTCCTAAGTTTGATGGAAATGACTTTCGGGTATGGTGGACCAAATTGGAACAGTATTTTGAAGCGGAAGGCATACTTGAAGTGAGTAAGGTCCGCATGGTGATGTTGAACTTAGAAGGCAGAGCATTAGAACGGCATCATTTCTATTCTCAGAGGAATGGAGGCTTGCAAATGTCGTCTTGGCCGGTGTATATAAAGAGCCTCCAAGATAGTTTTGGATGTGGGCCGTTCGGGGATCCGATGAGGGAGCTGGTCAACTTGAAGCAGCAAGGCTCCATTTTTAGTTTAAAATCCAACAATTTTGGTGTTTTTTCTAATACCTTGCACTATGGCGCCTTGAACATGAGCATTGGTGCAACAATGATAGTTTCAAGTGGAACGGGGTGTTTGGATACAGGGCAGTTCATGTACCAGAAGGGCGCAACATTTGGTGCCCCGTTGGGAAATGGCCAAATTGAGAACTGGGCTGACTCTGGCCTTGCCAATAATAGCCAACAGACCGACACTTCTACTGATGTTGACACTGACCATACAAAACAGCTTCCTAGAGTTCAACATGGAGCTGTAATGGTGAATACAGTGGATCAACCCAAGTCAAAAAATGGTGATCAAAAGACACTTCGCAGGCTTGCTCAGAATCAAGAAGCTGCAAGAAAGAGTAGATTGAGGAAAAAAGCCTATGTTCAGCAGCTTGAAAGTAGTCGACTCAGGCTTACAGAACTAGAGCAAGAGCTTGAAAGGACACAGCAGCAGGGTATTTTTATCGCATCTGGACTTTCTGGGGACCATGGCCATACAGTTGCAGGAAATGCTGCTCTGGCATTTGACATGGAATATGGTCGTTGGTTTGATGAACATCAACGACTGAAGCTTTGCAACAATCTTATACACAGGATGATCAATTACGGAAGATAATTCAGAATATTCTGCAACTTCCAAATCATGACAAAAAGTGTGTGTGGGAAGGTCGGGTTCTGTTCAGAAAAGGGAAGATTGCGGTGGGGAAGGTTCCCCCATTGCGACGGGAGTTGTTCCTCCACTTCCACGCTAGTGCTATCGGGGGCCATTCAGGGGTGCACGTTACCCAGAAACGGTTGACTCTTTCCCCGAGGACACGACATGGGAATCCTTCACTGCAATTCAAGCCAAATTTCCTCATTTTTAGCCATGAGGACAAGGCTGTTATCTGCGAAGAGAGTATTGTTACAAGCTGAAAAGCTAGCTGAAGGAATTCGCGAAGTTTAATTGAAACGGGGAGTTGGAACTAATAATACGGGGCATTTTGGTTATAAAAGAATAGTTCCACGTCATTTATTTGTTAGTTTTCTTTAAATTTCATGTATTGCATTGAGAAGCAGTTATCAAATGAGAAGAAAACAGTCCAGTATTTTCTTATCCTCTTTATTCTTCCTCTTCTCTTCTCCGATTTCCTTCCTTTCTTTACTCAAGATTTAGGCTCGTATCAAAAATCCAGATTACTAGATTACATGCAAGCTCAATAATAATCTCAGCTTAAGAAATATCGAATAAAAAAGAAACAGAGAAAACCATTTACTGTCATCTTCTTTAATGCAACCACAGCTAATATGAAAAGAAAAAAAATAGAAAAATCCACTTAATCAAATTAAAATATGAGGCAGATTCCCTAAGAAGTTAGAACAAAAGAAAATATACCGAATTAAAAAAAAACCTAATAAGAACCTGAATAAGATTCATAGCGAGGCCGGAGATGAAGAAAAGAAGGCCCAATGGGACAATAACAGCTGCTGCTGCAATCGCCATGGGCAGAACAGCCAAAGAAGTGATCGAGATTCGCAGAAAAAAGGGAGGGTTAGTAGTGAAATTTTCTTGAAGAACAGTATTGACGACGGATTGATCTGAGAAGACAAAAAATCCAAAGCCACGAGGTCTCCCCGTGACCTTATCTCTCATAACAACAGTCTGCACGATAAAATAAAAGGGAAAATAAAGGGAATCGGGGTAGGGGAGAAATGGTTTGGGAAAAATAAATGGGGAAAAAAGAAGAAGAGATTTCAAGTGGGATTTTTGGGGTGGGGGGAATCGATTTTGGGAAAAAGAAGAGATTTCATTTGAAATTTTGGGATAAAAATATATAATTACAAAACAACGCAGTTTTGCAAAAAATATACTCGTGGCATTTGGAAAAAATTCCATTATTGCTCGACTTTTAGCGGCGTTTGGACAAAAAATGACACTATTGCTCAACATTTTTGCGGCGTTTGCAACAAAAACGCCGCTATTGCTTACCTTTTGTAGCGTTTTTTCATAAACGCCGCTAGCGCTCGACATTTTTACAATTTTTATATTGAATTATTGTATCTTTCATATAAATTTTAAATAAATAATTTTTTAAATTTTATGAAATATTTAAAAGAATTAGATAAAATTATAATTTTTAGTTTTGTATTTTATTTTATTTGTTATAATTTGGTCCTATCCAAAATATATAGTTACCTATCCATATCAATCATTACTATTATTTATTTATTTAACAATATTTTTTAAAACTAATATTTAAATATATCAAATGATTTAGATTAAATATTTTTAAATATAAAAGCATTAATTGATTGTATAAAATTTCATCATTTAACAAATCTCAAGTAAACCTTAAATCCTAAACCATTTAATATATATAAAGTTTATCTATTATCTCTTAAATAATTCAAACTATAATCATAATTTTAATATATTAAAATTAATATGATCTCTTTTACAATTATATAAGAAATTATTTAATATATAAATTAAAAAATACTAATTAATCTAAAACCTAAACCATTAACCCCTAAATCCTAAATCATAAAACATAAACCATAAACTCTTAACCCCTAACCCCTAACCCCTAAACCTTAAACCCCAACCCTTAAACCATAAACCATAATCCCTAAACTCTTAATCCATAAATCTTAAACCCTAAACCATATACCCTAAACCATAAACCCTGAACTATAATGATAATTAATTCAATATTTTAAAATTAATACTATCTCTTTTACGATTATATAAGAAATTATTTAATATATAAATTAAAAACAATCAGTCATGTACCCAAAAAACTTTAAAATTATTTTAAATAATAGTATTTTAATTTTTTATTTTTAACAAATATTTTTTTATGTTTTTACTTTCAAATTTTTTCTACGTGTCATTATTTTTTTTCCAAAGAATTTAAATATTCAATTAAAAATGAATTGTATTTTAATTGACATATATAAACCAATTAAATAATAAATAGATAGATAAAATGTTTTTTGCGGCGTTTTTTACAAAGAGTCGCTAAAGCTTTATCTATAGCGATGTTTTTCAAAAAGTGCCGCTAATACCACTAAAACTCAACATAAAACGACGCGTTGTGCTTAATTTTTTTGCGGCATTTTTCAAAAAGTGCCGCTCATGGTCGACCTATAGCGGCATTTTTCAAAAAGCGCCATTAATGCTTGATCTATAGCAGCGTTTTTCAAAAAGCGCCGCTAATGCCACTAAAGCTCAACATAAAACGACAACGTTGTGGTTAATTTTTTTGCGGCGTTTCTCAAAAAGCGATGCTAATGGTCGACCTATAGCGGCGTTTTTCAAAAAGCACCGCTAATGCTCGATCTATAGCGGCATTTTTTAAAAAACGTTGTTAATGCTCGATCTATAGCACCATATTTTATCCAAATGCCGCTAAAAACCTATTTTTCTGTAGTCTTAGCAAAAATCAGTAGCCATAGAGTCCCCTATGGCTGGGTATACATGTGGCATGTTTGAAGATTACAAACATGTTATTTTTAGGTAGGGGCAAATCTTGAAAGGCATGAATAGTAGAGGGGTTTGAATGCAAATTGAAGGAGTCTTCGAGGGCCATTTTGCAAGCCAAATAATCAGCCAAACAAGCTAATTTGGTCAGCATGTGGGACGGTTTTGGGATACCCAGTGGTCGATTGGATCGATTTTTTTTGGTTTAGCTCAACTGGGCCACTTTTCATAATTAATTAGTAATAATTTATTTAACCCAAATTAAATTGGATTAAAATTAAAATTAATTATATTATGAATTAATACACATAATTTGGACCGTCTTAGGCTAAAAAATTAATTCTCCTTGATGCTTCAAAATTGCTTCTCGGTTTTTCGCTTCTAGTAGTGTCAGCCGAGCTATTTTTTGCCATTTGTGCAAAACTGTCAAAAATAATCAAAAATAATAAAAAAATGATATAAAATTAATTAAAATTCAACATGTCCATAATTTGGGTGCAATTTAATTATTTTATAATTATTATATATTTGAATTAAAAGGGCATGAAAAAGTGTGTATATTTTCATGTTTCCAAACCTCCAAACTTATTTCATTGCTCATCTCGAGTAATGCACAAATTTGAAAAGAATTTCTCGGAAACACCTTTGAAGAATTCCTTCAGAACAACATTCTTCCCAAAATTATGAATTTGATATTCTTATGCTCAAGAACAAGAATTTTGAAATTTACGCTACTTAAGTATACATACCATTCAAATTAATTGCAGTTATTCTTAAGATAGCAAAATTAGACTAAGGGATTCCTAATAAAGTCATGTTAAATCCCTACCAATTTGATTTTATTCCCTTATTCAAGATTAAGATGCAATCATTAAGTTTAATTTATGCTTTCATATGTTGAACATAACAATTTCTCTCCATTAATGTAGGTAACATAGAAAATTGAATCAATAGGTCTTTAAAAAATTTGTAACGTGGCTAGGCTAGGGGTAGGTAAAAGATAGATAAATTTAGGGTAAAAACCCTAGACTCAGCTTCAATTGGACCTTCAGAATATTTACCTTCAATACACCAACTTACTTTGCTTTCACATGCTCTTTTGTACATCTATTTCCTTTCAAGTACGTATGCTCTTCTCTCTCTTTTTTTTTTCACTAGCATTTTGCTTATGTACTACAAAATTTTTGAGCATTTGATACTTCTTTTCAACTTCCCCAAACTTATTTTCAAAGAACATTCTGAATAGTACTAAGGGTGGGTTTGAATGGGCGATTGGGTGCGGTACGGTGCGTTTAGCTTACTTTGTGTCTCACGCTATAGTATCACTACAGTATCTAATCTCACCGCCACCGCTATTTTTACACTAACCGCAAGTAAACGCACCGCCCATCCAAACTCTACCTAAGTCTAGTGTTTGGGACTATTTAAAGATAATTAAGAGAAAAGTGATGCCTGAATATTGCAAGGGTTCAAATAAAATTATGCCATATAGTGTCAAAGTTGGGTTTCAAGGGATAAAAATTCATCAAGGTTGGCTTGAAAGGCTCAAATGGTCCAAACAAAAGTTTCCTAAATCATTTTCAACATTCCATGCTTCCTAGGATTTCACCTCAAGAAACTACTAATGTAACACCCCAAACTCGGTCTAGATGTTAGGGCTCAATCTGGTGTGCCACATTGAAGTGTTTGTCGAAAACCATGTTTTCATTGAAAACCCTTCTTGAAATTTTAAACTTGTACAAAACCTCAGTTTGCGTTTGTTTATTTTCAATCGTGGTTTATATAAAAAAAGTTATTCCCTTTTAAAACATTATTATCGTTAAAACCTTATCTGTTGCAGAAGCTTAATTTAAAACAAATGATTTACGAAAATGTGATTTTTTAAAAATTGAGGTGCGGAAACGTAGTGTTTGAAAATAGTTATTATTTTGGAAATCTGTGTTCTACTTCTAGAAGATATAAATCACAATCAATAAAATCCCAAATTTAAAATCCAAAAATTATAAAGGCCTTATTACAACCCGAATCAAAATCAAAGTGCTTATGTAAATGAGCAAAACAGAATAAAACATGTGTAGTTGTGTGTCCCTCGCAGCTCCGAACCGTCTAACGCTAGGGATTACCTGAAAGGTTAAAAACGAGGAGAGTTTACGAAAACTCAATATGGAATCCCCTTATTAAAGAAACAACCAATATAGAGAAACAAAATCGGTCTAGGCCTGAGCCCTTCAACAGTAACAGTATCAGGGTAGGCCTTAGCCCATTACAGTAATGGTGGCAATTGGGCCTAAGCCCCCATCAGCCTCGGTTGGGCCTGAGCCCATAACAAAGGGCACATATCACATATATCAGGGCCTAAGCCCATCACAATATCAAAATCAGTATATGCAATGCATAAATACCCATACCAACCCTGCACTCCATCTTCTGTCAAACCCTACACTCCCTTAGGGATTAAATCGACCCACCCATCCCTACACTCCTTATGTAGCACCGGTTGCAGCACTAACCAATATTGCAGTAGATCTGCCAATCACATAATCGACTTAAAGCCATCTGTGGGTCCACAGTCCTCTCATGCGATCCGTGCGACCCTTACATATCAATCACTTCCTCCAATACAAAATCTCAACCCCATGCAGTATGTCGTGTATGCAATACGTCATACTCAGTAACAGTCACATAAATATCATAAAGCAAAACAGTCATACATAGCATAAGGCCATAACAGTCAGTTTATCCTATGGAGGTATTTCGGTAATTTTACCCATCTATTTCGTTAATTTTACCCATCAGGGGTATTTCGATAATTTTACCCATCGCGATATTTTAGTAATTTTACCCATTAGGGGTATTTTGGTAATTTAATAAACTTTTTGAAGGCCTATAGTCACCTCGAGCGACACAGATAACCTAAATGGTCATAACGGTGTGTGAATGGGACCAAGGCCCATATTCGGCCCCAAGTGGGCCCACACGCTCGTGTGGCCCATTTAGCCCAAATTTTCCCTTGGCCATGGATCGTCATGGCCGGCTCATTATTTCCTGTCCATCCAAGAAAATTTACTTACGTAGGGCCCACTCGGCCCATTCTGGTCCATTAGGCCCAAAAATGGCCTAAGACTACAAGATCGCTCGTGGTAACCTCTGTCGTTGTATTGACTTATAAAAATGTGCGTTCATGCGCTCGTGTGATAGCCGTAGCCATACTTTGGGCTTTTTGGCTTTTCGGCATTTCAAGATTTCGGCATCTGCCGATCTACAATTGAAGTGGTGTGTGTACACACATGTTGAAGAACAATGCAGTAGCCCACGAGTGTAGAACCTATATTCAATTAAGGTACTTGGTTAGCCATTCCATTAACGTTCACAACACTTAAACCCAAATCCTCACACTACTCCCCTTGAACGAATGAGAATTGCTTAATGCCCTTGGATTGCCAATTAGGAATCGATCTGAGGACCTCACCGATTATTTTCCTGAACAGAGGAACCTATAAGACTGGGTTGTTTACAAGAATAAGACTTAAGACCTCAATATTAAAACGCAGCACCATCCACAAACAAGCCAACTTACCCCTTTCAAAAATTCAATTGAAAGATGAAAAGAGAAGCTTGAATGCCTCTGCACTTCCGAGGAACCCCCTTGAATCACAATGAGTGTAGTACATGAGAAATGAAATAACAAGTGGTCAATAAGGTTATTCGGTTTGAGAAAGAATAGAGAACACAGGTGCATTCAGTTTTAAAAGAAAAGTAGAGAATAGCTTTTGATTACTTACCGTTAGTCAGAACCTTTGCAGTAGATCAACGCAAAGAAGTATTAACCACAGTGATTTTCAGCCAGCCGAGAATAGAAGATGAACAGAATTTAATAGAAGAAAAACAAAAGGAAGGTTCAGCTAGGTTATGAAGGAATCCGATTGCAGAAGAAAAGAGGTAATTAAAAAAATGTTAGGTTCGGCCATGAAGAGAGAAAGTGAATGGAAAAGATGCAAAATAAGAATGACCCGAATGGTCAGTTTTAGTTTCGGCACTTGAGAAAAAGGAAGAAAAAGAAAATGCAAAACCCCCAAATGCTAGAGAGAAAATTCGGCACCTATACACTTGCTAATTACCGAAATGCATTCTCCAAAGTCCCCCTTAGCAATTTGGCAACAACCTTCTACAACTCAAACTCCCCTTTTTCCTCCTAAAATCACTCCTCCAATCCTCTCCTTGAAATCCTCCATGATCCACTCCTTAAACCACTTATTTAACCCATTCAAACTCTCCAACACAAGGTTTAAATCCAACACCAACTCTTGCCTCCACATGAGTAAAATAAATAATCCTATTTGCATGTAGTGAGACTCGAACTCCAGTCCCCTACCAGAAACAGCACGCCACCTTACCACTAGACCATCCCCTCTCTTTGTGTCACCTTTTACAACATTTTATTCTTAAAGCCTATTTACTTACTCCCAGGGTTTTATTCACCTAAAACCAAAATTTTTGCTACAGTCCAGGTTTGAACCCAAGACTCCTCCAATACTTCTCAGGACCCTTAACCACTACAGCAGACATACTTTTGTGTTATTCACTTGCACAGCTAAAATATCTAAGATCAGTCTCCTATCCGCTTCCAAGCTCAAGGCCCAATACTTCTAGGCTCAAAATTCGGGGCGTTACTGTTAGAGTATGCCCAAAGATCAATCATGAGATGGTTGTAATAACATACTTGATTTATCATGTTTAATAATATAAGACGTTACCATTATTCTTTTAGTTTCTTTTCTGTGTGTATAAATAAACTATTTTATAATAATTTCCTAAGAGTAATATGATTATTCTTAAAAGGTCCTTAGTCAAGTATTATTGTTGGATAGGACAACAATAATGCATTAAGACTAACATGTAGTTGATTGATGATAAAGAGTTTTCCTTGATATGGAATGTCAAAATAGATGCATGAATATGTGTGTTAGAGAACAACATATTGGACTGACCCGTTATGAGTATGTTTCTTGGATTATTATGTAATTGTCTCAACATTACTCATAATGATTAATATGTATATGATCCTCAGACTTGAGATCATCATAATCCCAACATTGTGAGTTGTATATTTTGATACAGTCAAACGTACATCGTAACTGGTTGTTCTATAAAGGCTGATGTTGGATATACCACGATCTATGTAGAGGGATATAGTTGATCGATATAGGATAAGTCCCTCCTACATAATGGGAGTAATATCTTAGGCCACTTGATTGAGTGAGACTAGAAATGTTTGGCCATGCTCAAATAAGCTGATATGAGATGTCATACTTAAGATATCAAGGAACATGGAATGGACTATGCAAGTGTGACTATTCCGTGACTTGTGTCCAATCCAGAGATAAAGGACTTAAGGATTATTGCATGAAAGGTTAATCACAAAAAAGGTTATGTCGAATCATGATTTCTTGTGACTTAGGTAGCAATGATGCATTGCTAGGTGCCACTCATTGTTTGTAACATTGGAATCGTTCTAGTATTACTGCTAACATTACAAGAACCTACAGGGTCACACCCTATAGTTGAAATGAACGGAATAAAACATAGTTGGTATTGTGTTTGGTTGTCGCTTGAATTAAATTAATTATAGAATTAATTTACTTGGATAATCAAATATCGAACACATTATGTACAAGGTTGTTGTACGCATAATGAGAACATGAATTTGGTTAGTATATAAATTGAAATAAAAATATAGTTTACCGAAAACATTATTATAATTAATGTAATTATAATTTTTGGTTTAAAACATTGTTATATTTATTTAATTTGTAGAAACCCTAAAAATAGATATAAAAATCTTATTTTTTCTTTGCTTAGGGTTTAGCAGTTGTCAAAGCAAATTCTTTTCCAAAACAGTTTTGGGGATTCCTTCCGTTCATTGTCAACTGGGTGTATTACGTAGAGGCCGAAGTCACGATAGATTGCAGCTTGGTTCGATAATAGATCAGATTACTCGTTGCTGAGGTGTTGCTATCTACTCAGAATAAAGATTCTGTAATTTCGAAACCTTTATTTCACCCTGATTCATTCCTCACACATGGATCCATGGTTAGGATCGCCAAATGTTTTAATTTTCCATTGCGCCATAGGGGTGCCGGCGTTCCAATAGTTACAACTAAGTCAATTCTAGAGACTTAAAATTTCATCCATGCCTAACTTTCCTGACGAACTAAAAATTTTATGGTATGATTTGCATGCTTTATTAAAAATACATTTATGTCATTATTAATCTAACATAAAAATGATTGAAATAATCGAACTTTATTTATACTGAAGTTTAGCATACTTAACAAAATTTCTAATTTTTTTGAACAAAATATATCCTAATCAGAATTAAAAGAAAATTTTATTCTGAGAGGAAATAAATTCAATTTTTCGGTCCCCCTACTTAAGCTGAACAATGTCCTCATTATTAAAAGTGAATAGATACTATATACCAGGTAGGATTCTAGAAAAGAGAAGGTGAATCGTTTTCACTGTTTAAGTACCAAGCTCTCTCTAGATCCAATCCTAGAAATGTATATATCTATTGCCACACTTTGTACTTTGCAACTTGTTCATTTTTTATTTATGATTTCCACCTCTTGTTTTATTATGTGAAAAATAAAAAATCCTAATAGAACGTAATCCTAAAACATTAAATAACCTAGGAAAGAAAATGAAATAAAGTAAAGATCCCCCCTTTTTATTTATTTGCAGATCCTTCAGAATTTGACTAATCTTTTTCCTTCCTTGACAAGAGTCCATGGTTCGAGTATAAAGTCTGGAAATTCAGGTACAAAAACAAATGGGTTATGAAATATATATTTTTTAAACATATCTCTAGTTGAGTCTTCCTGAATTTTTGAGTATCTTCAGTAAGCTTGTTGCTGCAATTGCATGTGTTGTAGCATAGCCATTATATCAAACTATTCACTTTGTGAACTGGTGCTAGATGAAGGGACTCTCGACATCAAACTTAAAAAATATTTAAAGCGTGGTTTCAGTTTCAGGCTGGTGGTTGAGTAGCCGATGGAAATGTTTAGAGTTGAAGAGGGTGGCGGTTTTAAGGATAGTTTAGGTGAGGTAGTTGGTGACTTCGAATGAAGCTGTTCCGGGTGGTGATTCAGGGAGTTAAGGGCTTCATCATTAAGGGGTTAAGTGATATGCACTATTGGGGTACTTGGGAGTGGCGGTGGAGCAAGGTGAGGGCTATAGGTTTGTACGAAAAAGGGTTGAATATTTCCCTTCTTAGTAGTGTCTTAAGCTTAATGGCAGCTCTTTTTTGGATCCTAAGCTCTTGTACTGAAATAAACTAAAAAAAAACTCAAAGAAATTAGTGCTTGGGTTAAAAGTTGACCCTTTATTTAACAAAACAAATACTTAAATTCCTTAGGCTACTTAGAAAAATATTTTTCAAAAAATTACATTAAATTAAAATCCCAGGAAAGACTGGATGGGTCATGGATGGTCCCTCTTAAGTCCCAATCTTCTAAACAAAGTTTTAATTAATGTAATGAACCAAAGAAAATTTTATCTAAGTCTATCATTCTATTCAAATGAGAAAAAAAACTAAAAATATAAAATAATGATAGAGAAAGTGAAGAGATTCCCTCCACTTTATTCAGGATCGTCATTAACCATGGTGGTGTCAAATGGGCATTTGCCATACCAACCATAACCATCTAGGAAGTAAGCATATTCTTTCCCATCAAATATGTCGAACATCTTATTAGGGAAAGAAAACCCGTAATGATCCGTCCTGGTCTGGTGGCCTTGTTTAACTTCCGTAATTCTTACAAATCCTCCAACTCGTAACTCGAATATGTGAAATAATCCATCCAATACTCTTATTGTGCCTTTCCAAAATCACAAGTGCATCTACTTCTTGATCTTTGGTGAGCTCAATTGAAATAATGACAGGAAAATTCGAAGACAGACCCAAATAGTCATATTTCAAATGAGGAGACAAAATCTTTAGTTCCAATTTAGTTGGCTCTTCAATCGACGACTTTGGTTTCGTATACTCATGAGATGATAACTCTAATGATTCAAGTGGAACTTCTTGAGTTAATTCCTTTAAATTAGCTTCTAACCAAGCCAAACATCCAATGTCTTCATCATCACTTGGTGAATCCTTCAGTAGAATATGCTCTAATTCTGTAGAAGCCAGCGATTCCATCTTGGCAATAGCAGAGCAGTCTTCAACTATTTCTGGGGATTTAGCAGCATCGAAGTCATTAAAATTCACCTCATCATCAAATATTTCTTTCAACTGAGTATCATTTTGTTGCTTTTAGAATCGTTGAGGATATTGCAGTGGTGGAATCTTAGCTTTAACTGGACAACTCTTCTACGAAATTTTTTTATCCAACAAGGGTGTTAGGTAATCAGAACTAACTGGTTTAGAGTTTACCTCATCAAGGATCAATGTATCTGACTTTTGTGGAACAGGAGTTTCAACACTCAGTTGAACTTCCTCTTTGCCTTGAGCTAAAATAGGCTTATCTTCAACCTCGACAGCTTTGGGTTCCCATGTCTTCCCAATTTGTAAAGTGACGGTTTTACGATGCTCTTTGCCTGTGCTTCTCAGATTTTCTGTATCACTCGACCAAATACCTTGGGGTCTGCTTCTGAGCTTATTGGCTAGCTGTCCCACTTTGTTTCCTAAATTCTTTAATGTTGCTACTTGGCTTTGGATTACTTCATCATTCTTCGCTATGTACGCCTTCAGCAAATTCTCAAGATTACTTGAAGATTCAAAGTAATCTTCAGCTACATTCAAGTAATCTTGAGGTACCGTTGCTAATTTAACTTTCAGCTACCTTAGATTATTAAACATGCACTAATTAAGTATCGTGTCAATTAATTACAATTTTAATCCGTTTAAATAATTAATTCATTAGTTACCTTAAATTTGTAATGCAAGAATAACTTAGTCATGGTTTTACTTAATCAAACATCTTACCGAGGCCTATAACAACACAAACACAATTTTAATTAATTAAGTAGACAAAATGCAATCAACCTAACACGAATTAAATTTAAGCCATATTAATTAAATTAAAAATATCAACATCATAATTATTCATGTACATTTTAATAATAACAACAATAAAATTAAAAATGATAAGGAACAGGAATCAAATTCGGTGTTTCTCTGAGGCTTGACTAGTTTGTTTTGCTCCTCCTTCTCCGCTTATTCTTATCGAATCGAGGCTTCCACGAACACTTGAATGCTACTCCAAATGGTGGTTGAATGAATCTTTTTCAAGAGGTGAAATCAACAAAGGAATAGGGGAAGAAAATGAAGAACAATGGAAAGAAAAAAGTGAGAGAGAAGTCAAGAATGGATGGTTTTGAGATGTGTTTGAAGTGAGCAGCAAAGGGGGGTATTTATAGATTTGAATGGCTGCTAAAATTATCAAAACTTAGCAGCCATAGAGCCTCCTATGGCCGGCCACACATGTGTCATGTTTGAAGATTTCAAACATGCTATATTTAAGTAGGGGCAAATCTTGAAAGGCATGAATAGTGGAGGGGTTTCAATGCAAATTGAAGGAGCCTTCAAGGGCCATTTTGTAAGCCAAATTATCAGACAAAGAGGCTGATTGGGTCAGCATGTGGGACGGTTTTGGGCTCCCCAGTGCTTTGTTGGTTTGATTTTCTCGGACTGGGCCACTTTTCATAATTAATTAATACTAATTTATTTAACCCAACTTAAATTGGATTAAAATTAAAATTAATTATATTATGAATTAATACACATAATTTGGACCATCTTAGGCTAAAAAATTAATTCACCTTGATGCTTCAAAATTTCTTCTCGGTTTTGCGCTTCTAGTAGTGTCAGCCGAGCTGTTTTTCGCCCTTTGTGCAAATCTGTCAAAAATAAAAAAAATTAATCAAATTTGATATAAAATTAATTAAAATTCAACATGTTCATAATTTGGGTGCAATTTAATTATTTTATAATTATTATATATTTTTCGACAAGAAACCGAAATTGCATGAATTTGAATTAAAAGGGCATGAAGAAGTGTGTATATTGTAGTGTTTCCAATGCTACATACACAATGTTTAAATATCTGATCGAATCTGATTTGGACCTAAGTGCATAATGAATCTGATGTCAATTAAATAAACATAATAGATATGCAGAATACTACCCCCATTCTCTACACACCATCTCCAACCATCCCATCACACCATGTGCGATTAAGAACACCCACCCATCCCTACACACCATATCGTGTCAATGCGACACATAACAGATAATATGCAGTCAAGCTACCAGAATATAGGCGAAGAGTCGCCATACAGATCACTTCCTCTACATATACAATTCCCACCCCAAACACAGATACAGAGTACAGATGCAAAAATAAAAGATTAAACATGCTTAACATGCTCGTATACAGATAGACACATACTTAAACAGTTTAGTTGTAAACAGAAAAATATATAGGATTTGTCCTATGTAATTTATCACCTTTTTATTTAAATTCGTTGTTAAAACTAAGTATTTTTTTAATAAATTAATGAAATATGTGAAAATATGAAATTAAGACATAGAAATTATTAAAGTGTGATTTTATACTTTATTATATAGTTTTCATACAATAAATGGCTTATTTTATATTAATTTTAATATGTTATATTTTTTAAGACATAAAGTGGGCCATGCATGATTAAATTAAATAATAAAATATAAAATTATATTTAATAATTCATTTTAAAATATTTTATTAATAATTTGTGTTTTAATTAATTAATTAAATTGGATAAATTTTATTCTTTGGTCCTCTAACTTGTTGATTTGTTCTGGATAGGTCTGATAGCTTTGCTGGATTACAAAACCGTCCAAATCAGAGACTAAGTCAACCCAAAATTCAGCTGCACATGGCTGTCCATAAACCACTCTTTGGTTTAATTGTACAAGGTCCTTGAAGAGTTGAAGAAATTAGAGATTTACCTGAAGATTTGCACTTGACCGAGTCCCCGTCCTAAGTTGTTGTGGCACTCAAATTGACAAAAAATCAAGGAAAAATTAGCTCAACTTGCTCAATTTATGGTCGGCCACCCACGGAAGACTCTTCAAAAGATGAAAACTCCTATTTTTAGTAAACTATGCCCCTCTCCTCACCTATAAATAAGATCCTCTCATTCCTTCATTCATCATCCCTCAATCATCCATCAAGCATCATTCTCTCTTTTCTCCATCATTCATTATCCCTCAATCATCTCTTCATAAAGATTTTAGAAATTAAGCCTCTTAAAGAACCCTTGGTTGGCCACCTTGGAGAGCCATCAGCAAAGGAGCCAAGTAAAGGAACAAAGGAGCCTCGTCAGTCAGAGTCTTGGGTGACAGCCACTCTGAATTGGGTTTAATCTTCACTTTCTTTAATTTAATATAAAGATGTTTGCTAGGTGTTCTTTTTTCTTGTTTACAACAATGCTAGCTTAATTTTATTTAAGCTAGGATGATTGTTTTGATTAAATAATATTTATTTGATTCATGCTTATAATGTTTGTGCCTCAATCGATCATGTTTTCAATTAAAATCAAGTTTGTATTTTGTTCATACGTGATTGAAATGAACCTGAATTAGCTGAGCGATCCTAACTAGACGACGGCTAATTGACACATAATTGAAATGTGCATGCTCAATTTAGATCCTGACCCGATTAAATTGTAGGTTGCATAACAACTTTGACCAAGCTCTGTTATATTCATAGTTTTTAGATTTGTGTGATTAAATTGTTTCAAACCTGACACGTCCCTATTACCTCACACGAATGCTAAGAAACCCTTAGTAAATAAGGATCAGTAAAATGCGTATTTACTAAGTAAAGGATTCCGAAGGGACCTAATGTGGTTTCCAAACTGATGAAAGATCGAGTTGCCATGGAATGTTTTTCCGAATGTTATTAAGCATATTGATAATAAATTGAGTTTAATTAAAGTAATTGTCCTAGTTTATTTATGTTATAATTGTTGCAAATTGTGTTTAATTTTACTAAAATCTATTTCATTCATATAGTTTGCATACTTAGGATAATTTGCATTAGGGATCATTGCATTTAGTTTAATATATTTTAATCACCACTTCTCAACAATATTGTGTTTTTATTTACCAAATTGTTAATATAATTTTACAAATTAAGTGACTTAGCACAAATACAATCCCTGTGGAGATGATAACTCGATACTTACTTATTACTTGATAACGACTTGTACACTTGCACAAACCTATGCGTTACAAGTTTTTGGTGCCGTTGCCGAGGATTCTCAACTGTTGCCATAGTCATGTTTTTTGGTGAAATTATTTATTTCCAATTTGATTTATTTCTAACATTACTTACATATTCTTTTTAATTATTTTGTTTTTCTTTTCAGGTGTTTATGAGCATAGATCGAATTATCGATTTACTCCCTGTAGACCCTAAAATTGAGCGAACTTTCAGACAAAGAAGACGTGAACGAACAGCTCAAAGACAAGTCGAGAAGGACCTTGGAAATCAGAATCAAGACCAAGGTAATAAAGCCGATTATGTACAAAATACTATCCTCATTGCCAATGATAGGGATCGATGCATCAGACAATATGCTGTGCCACTTTTTAGTAAGTTAAACCCAGGAATTGGAAGGCCAGATATTGTTTGATGCATCCCAATTTGAATTGAAACTAGTGATGTTTCAAATGCTACAAACGGTGGGCCAATTTAGTGGTATGCCCACGGAAGATCCACATCTCCACCTTCGATTGTTTATAGAGGTGAGTGATTCATTCAAGATAGTCAGTGTGACTGAAGACGCACTGAGGTTGAAGTTGTTTCTGTACTCGTTGCGAGATCGAACAGGAGCATAGCTCAATTCATTGCCACCAAGTTTCACATCTACATGGCAAGAATTAGCAGAGATATTTTTGGTTAAGTATTTCCCACCTAGAAAAAAACTCTAAGCTAAGGAACGAGATCACAACTTTCCAACAATTGGATGACGAGTCTTTGTATGAGGCTTGGGAGCGATTCAAGGAGTTACATCGTAAGTGTCCTCATCATGGGATTCCTCACTGTATCTAGTTGGAGACATTCTATAATGGTCTCAATGCACATACAAGATTGATGGTAGATGCTTCCGCGAATGGTGCAATTTTGTCTAAGTCTTATAATGAGGCTTATGAGATCATTGAGAAGATCGCGAGTAATAACTATCAATGGCCAACAAGTCAAACAGGTTTACGAAGACTGTAGTCAGAGTTCATGAAGTTTACTCTTTCACTTTGTTATCAGCTCAGGTATCATCTATTTCCTCTATTTAAAATAATTAACTGCTAATAGTACCAATAATTTTGCAGCTCAGCCACCAAGTCTGTTTGAAATAGTTTCCTTTGTGAACTGTGGGGAAGGTCATTCTTTTGAGAATTGTCCATCAAATCTTGAGTCAGTATACTATGTGGAGAACCAATACCAAAATAGGAGTGGACAAGGACCCTGGTCCAACTTCTACAATCCTTCATGGGGTAATCATCCTAACTTTTCTTGGAGCAACCAAAGAAATGGACTGAACTACAGCTTATTACAGTAAAGACCCAATCAATCTCATGGGTTTAATCAGCAAGCTTCAAAACCACCTCTAGCTGAGGCATCAAATAGTTTGGAGAACTTGTTGAAAACGTACATGGTAAAGAATGATGCTTTGATTTAAAGCCAAGCAGCAACACTGAAAAATTTAGAAAACCAAATGGGTTAGATAGCTACAGAGCTACGTAATAGACCACAATGAACCTTGCCGAGCGATACTGAGAATCCAAGAAATTTTGGTAAAGAACATATCAAAGCAGTGGCATTATAGAGTGGTAAAATTCTAGAACCCCGATTGATTGGTGTCGAAGATAAGCCCGATAATTTAAAGAATGATGCTTTGAGTTAAAGCCAAGCAGCAAAACTGAAAAATTTGGAAAACCAAATGGGTTAGATAGCTACGGAGCTACGTAATAGACCACAATGAACCTTACCGAGCGATACTGAAAATCCATGAAATTTGGGTAAAGAACATATCAAGGCAGTGGCATTATAGAGTGGTAAAATTCTAGAACCCTAATTGATTGGTGTCGAAGATAAGCCCATTGAGAAGAATCAACCAGCTGTTGAAGTTTTGGCACCAAAGGAATCAGAATCTACAAAGTTTGACGAGGTAAACCCTGACTTAGTGAATTCAGATATTTTAACATCTTCTTTGGATGCAGATTTACCTACTCAGAAAAGTTGTCTGGTTCAACCAAAAGTTCCATCACCTCCATATCCACAAAGATTGCAGCAACACAAGCAGAAACAGGAGGTGCAATTTAAGAAGTTCTTGGATGTTCTGAAGCAGTTACACATCAATATTCAGTCGGTGGAGGCTTCAGAAAAAATGTCGAATTATGTGAAGTTTATGAAGGATATACTGTCCAAGAAGAAACGACTGAGTGAGTATGACACTGTTGCCTTGACAAAGGAGTGCAGTGCGTTCTTGCAGAACAAATTGCCACCGAAATTGAAAGACCCAGGAAGCTTTACTATACCCTATAACATTCGTGAATCTTACTGTGGTAAAGCTTTGTGTGACTTAGGAGCAAGTATCAACTTGATGCCTAAGTCTATTTTGAAGATGTTAGGGATAAGTGAAGTAAGACTTACAACTATGATGCTTCAGCTAGCGGATCAATCTTCAGCATATCCCGAATGAAAGATCGAGGATGTTTTGGTAAGAGTCGATAAATTTATTTTTCCTGCTAATTTCATTGTCTTAGATTTTGAAGTAGACAAGGAAGTGCCGATCATCTTTGGGAGACCTTTCTCAACCACGGGAAGAACATTAATTGATGTGCAGAAAGGAGAACTCACCATGTGAGTTGAAAATGATTAGGTAACCTTTAACATTCTTAAAGCCGATGAAATTTCCCGATTCGACAGAGGAGTGTTCAATTATGGAAGAGATAGAAACCTTGGTTTCTATGGAAAGCAATTTTGAAGAAGATCCATTGGAGAAAGCCTTAGATCTTGACCCTTTGGAGGATGAAGAAGGTGAAGAAAACATTGCTTTGATGGAAGCCAAAAATTTTATTCAATCCACACGATTTGAACCGTTGGAGTTGGAAGTTAGAGAATTTGTGCAACCTAAGTTTTCAATTGAAGAACCACCTAAACTCGAACTAAAGGTACTTCCTTCCCATTTGAAATAGATTTATTTAGGTGATTGTTCTACTTTGCCTATGATTATTTCAGCAAAACTGACAAAAGATCAAGAGGAGCAACTAATTGTTGTTTTAAAGAAATTTAAGAAAGCAATTGGTTAGACCATAGCTGATATTCGAGGTATAAGCCCTTCTTTTTACATGAATAAAATCATTTTAGAAGAAGGTGAAAGAGCTCGAATTTATGGGCAAAGGAGGCTCAATCCTATTATGAAGGAAGTTGTGAGAAAGGAAGTGCTCAAATGGTTAGATGCATGAATCATCTATCCTATTTCAGATAGTTCGTGGGTAAGTCCGGTGCAATGTGTGCCGAAGAAAGGTGGAATCACGATTTTTGAAAATGAGTGTAACGAGTTAATTCCAACAAGAACTGTTACCGGTAACTGTTACAGGTTGGAGAATCTGTATTGATTATAGAAAGTTGAACAAAGCCACTCAGAAGGACCATATTCTATTGCCTTTTATGGATCGGATGTTAGATCGACGGGCAGGTAATGAATTCTATTTTTTTTAGATGGCTATTCAGAATATAACCAAATAGTTGTAGCCTCGAATGACCAACATAAAACAACCTTTACTTGTCCATACGGTATGTTTGCTTTTAGGTGAATGCCTTTTGTTTTATGCAATGCACCTGCAACTTTTCAACGATGCATGATAGCAATATCTACTGATATGGTCAAAAATTTTGTTGAGTTTTCATGGATGATTTTTCTGTTTTTGTTAACACTTATGATATCTGTTTAAGTAATTTGGCTGAGGTACTACAGAGATTCGAAGAGACAAACCTTGTCTTTAATTAGGAAAAATGTCATTTTATGGTCAAGGAAGGGATTGTCTTAGGTCATAACATCTCAAAGAAAGGAATTGAATTCGATAAAGCAAAGGTGGATGTAATTGAAAGATTACAGACCCTAATTAATGTGAAAGGAGTCAGAAGTTTCTTAGGGCATGCTGATTTTTACCAAAGGTTTATCAAGAATTTCTCAAAAATTTCTAAGCTGTTGTTTTTATTGTTAGAGAAGGATACAGTGTTCGATTTCAACAAAGTATGTTTATAAGATTTTGAAGAGCTGAAAAAATGATTAATCTTAGCCCCAATAATTATTTTAATCGATTGGAGCACACTTTTTGAGTTGATGTGCGATACAAGTGATTATGCTATTGGAGCTGTGATGGGTCAAAGAAAAAATAAAGTGTTTCACCCTATTTACTATGCAAGTAGAACTTTGACGGGAGCCCAACGCAATTATATGGTAACCAAAAAAGAACTCTTCGCTATAGTTTTTGCTTTTGATAAATTCCGTTCATATATATATTGTTGACCATGCAACAATTAAATACTTTCTCATGAAGAAAGACGCAAAACCAAGGCTAATTCATTGGATATTTTTACTCCAAGAAATTGACCTTGAGATCCAAGACAGAAAAGGTGTCGAAAATCAAATAGCTGATCATCTGTCAAGGTTGGAGCAAGATGAGGTAACTCAGTGATGTGTGTCTATCAACGAGAATTTCCCAGATGAACATTTATTTGAGGTAAATTGAATTCATGAAATACCCTGGTTTGCTGATTTTGCCAATTATCTTGCATGTGGAATAATTCCTCGAGAAATGACATACCAACAAAGGAAAAAATTCCTTCAGGATAGTCGGGTTTTATTTTTGGGAGGATTCATTTTTGTTTAAACAGTGTGCAGATAATATAATCTAAAAGTGTGTAGTTGAAAGCGAGATTGCTGAGATCTTGTATCATTGCCATTCATCTCCAAGTGGGGGACACTTTGGTGGTTTACGTACTGCAGCAAAGATTTTGCAAGCAGGTTTCTTTTGGCCTACACTATTTAAAGAAGCTTACGCTTATGTAAAGAACTGCAAGAAGTGCCAAAGAACCGAAAATATATCAAAGAGGAATGAGATGCCCTTAACAAATATTTTGGAGATTGAATTATTTTATGTATGGGGCATTGACTTCTTAGGCCCATTTCCTTCTTCGTATGGGAACAAATACATCTTAGTTGTTGTGGACTATGTATCCAAGTGGGTTGAAGCTAAAGCATACCCTACAAATGATGCTAAGGTAGTCATGCGATTTCTACATAAACATGTGCTTACACGATTTGGGACACCAAGAGCTATTATTAGTGATGAAGGGTCTCACATTGTAAACAAATGGCTTAAGTGGTTGCTTGAAAAATATGATGTAAAGCACAAGATTGCTACTGGTTATCACCCCCAGTCCAATGGGCAAGTTGAAAAGTGAACTGTGAAATCAAAGGTATCCTTAAAAAGGTAGTACACCCTAGAAGAAAAGATTGGTCTCGAAGGCTCAATGATGCATTATGGACCAATCGATCAACATTTAAGACTCCGTTAGGAATGACTCCTTATCGGTTAGTCTTTGGAAAGGCATGTCATTTGCCATTAGAATTGGAGAATAAAGCTCACTAGTCTTTGAAGGAGTTAAATTTTGATCTTAAGCAAGGCGGTGAGAGAAGAATGTTACAACTAGATGAGTTGGAAGAGCTGAGGTTGTTTTCCTATGAGAATGCCAAAATATGCAAAGAAAGATCAAAGAGATGGCATGATATTCATATACAACTTTATGAGTTTAAAAAAGGTTAGAAGGTGTTGTTGTTTAATTCAAGGCTGAAGTTATTTCCTAGGAAGCTGAAATCCCGATGGAAAGGACCCCATACATCTACCAAAGTTTATCCTTATAGAGCTATTGAATTATACAACAATTACGGAGGTACATTTAAAGTTAATGGTCAACGTCTCAAACACTACTGGGATGGTGAAGTTGAGCGAATTGAATCCTCGCTCAAATTAGCAGACCCTTAATTTTTCATGAACTCATTTTGTAAACAAATAAATAATTAGAATTTATTTTCTTAACTTATTACATTTAATTAATTCTATCTAAAGAGATTGGAACTTAAGTGGGACCATTGTGACCCCTCCAACCTTTCCTAAGAATTAATTTAATGTAATTTGTTAAGAAGAAATTTTCTAATTAAGACTTAAATTTTTTTTTAATTTCATTTGTTCTGTTTAAATTTTAAATTTTTATGTTAATTAAGAGGTCAAATTTGGCCCAAGTACTAATGAGTTCTTTTTTAGTAAGATATAGTCTGAGTTTGAGGCCCAAGACAGCAAAAAGGAGGAAAAAATTCATGCCTTGCCGTCACACCTATTGCTTGCCGCCCAAGTAACCCTAATGTAGCTAAATTTTTGCTACATGTTTTCCTAATTTTTCCCTATAGAAACCCCTTTCGATTCTATTAATTTTCATATCCCTCAAAGTAATTTGCTTACACCCTAAAAATTCATAAATCTCCCTTTTGTGACGTCAACCTCAAATCTTGAAAGAAACCCTAGTTCTCTTCCCTTTTTACCGAAATTCCCTTTTGTCATCGCAAGATTTTTTGCCGTAGCAAGTTCTACCCAATTTTTCGATTTCCCTTTTCTCTTTTGTGCAGAAACTTTGCCGAATTTTTGGGAAAAGATACCATGTCTCGCAAAAGAACCAGATCTTTAAAGACTACTCCTGAAAACCTAATTTTGATCGATGAAGAAGTGAAAGAGAGATTTGATTCAATCCTCAAGCATCAACCTATGATGCCGGAAAAGGGTTTTGACTTGAGGAGTAGTGATTTGATGGTTGTTCCTATACCGATTAGAAAAAAAATCAATGCTCTCAAGTGAGAACGATTTTGTGATGCTCGTTCACTTTTTGATGATGAACTAGTTCGAGAATTCTATACTAGTTTGACTACGCAAGATGCTATTGAAGTCATCGTTTGAAAGAAAAAGGTACCTCTTACTTCTAAGTCCATCAATGATTTGTTTAATTTACCTGATGTTGAAGAAGATGAGTACTACCCTATGATGAACATTATCAATTGGGATTTTCTTCAACAAGTGCTTGATGTTGTGACAAATTTGGGATACCAATAGATTATAAGAAAGTATGGGAGCCATTCTTGTCGAAGAGAATACTTAAAACCAATAGCAAAGGTATGGTTTTATTTTGTTCGCTACAGTTTTATGCCTATCTCACACAGTTCCACCATCTCGGTGGAACGGATGCTTTTGTTATATGCAACTTTGATAGAAAAGTCCATTAATGTTGGGAAAATTATCCTCAAGGAGATTCACGATTGTGGTAAAAAGAAGGTAGGAAGTGCTTATTTCCCATCATTAATCACTTCACTTTTCTTAAAGGCTCAGGTTAAAACACAAGCAAATCTGAAGGGCAATATGTTCAAGGATGCATTACAAATTATGATCTTGAAAGATTAGTAGAGAGGGTGCATGAATTGAATCAAGGCGAGCAAGAAGAGCAAACTGAATCGGATACACAGGAGTCAACAGATGGAACTGAAATTGAAGCTAATTCAGTCACAAACACTAAAGAGGAAGAATCTGATAAGGAACCGAACATTCCTGAACCAAGGGATGAGCCAAAAGAAAAACCAGTAAAGCTAATTGTTGAACCTGAATATACAACTCCCATGTCGACTTCTGCAAGTACTTTAAGGAAATCAGAGTTGTCAATTTTGATGGATATGTGCAAGTTCATGCATAATCAACAACAAACTTACTGGAAATATGCAAAAATTAGAGATGACTCAATTCGAAATAATTTTAAGAATATCTCTAATACTTTTGTTCCTGAATTCCCAGATGCTATCTTTGAGACATGGATAGAAGATACTGATGATGCAAGCGGAGATGGAGCTAAAGAAGACAAGGAGAATAATTCAGAAAAATAAAAGGGGGATTCTTATCCTGTTATTTATTTATTTATTTTTAGGTCTTTAAGAATTTATTTCTTTCGTAATTAGGATTTAATTTCTACAGAATAAAACATAGCAAGCATGAATAAACTTAACACTTCTTTAGAAAGAATAAGACTAAGTGATGTGGTAATGGGAATGAACATGTCTAGGATTGGGTTATTAGGGAAGACTTGGTATTTAAGTAGTCTTAATGACTCACCTCTCTTTCTTTACAACCCTACTCGGTGTTCAATTTTCATTCATTACTTTGTTCTTACAATGAGGACATTGCTTCTTTTTAAAGGGGTTAAGGCAAATAAATTGCTCAAACTTTTAATTTTTTTCCAAGTATGCTTCAATTATTTCTTTCATAAGTATGTTTTAATAAATGAATGTTTAGAGATATTTTTTTTGTTACTGAGATAGTTTGTATGCAAGTATGAATGATGATTTTATCTAAGTGAAAGTATGTTATCATGAAGAATGGAATGCTTGTATGATCTTAGCCTTAGTAATGTTCGGTTTAAAAAACTTAGTTTCTTTTGAGATTAGACATGCATGAAGGTTTATATCTTTAGAATTGACTTAGTAACTTTCTTGAGGCGAAATCCTAGGGGCCATAAAAATCTAAAATGATATAGGCACTATTTCTTTAGACTGTTTGAGCCTTTTCAAGCCAACCCTATGATATTAGACCTTTGAAATTGTAATTTTGAGCTTAAAGGCCTATTTTTGCAATTAACCTACATTATAAGTCAATTACCATCTTTTTAAAATTATCTTAATTTTGTGAACCTATCTTAACTAAAGTTGTATTGGGAATCAACATTTGAGGAAATTTTCATAAAGATGTATGTGTTCATGCTTAAAAAAAGCGAAGAAAAGTTCACCAAGTCTTCAAAAAGGAAAAATGTACGAGCTTGAGTTCAAAATAAGTTTGGGGGTGTTCCAAAGGTTCACTTAAAGAAAAAGGTTGTATTACGAGAAAACCAGGACAAAGTTAAAGGTTAAGATTTTTAAAACTGAAATGTCTCATCTCTTTAAATCCCTACCTTTAACTGAGCCCCATTACAACCTTATAAAAGACCTATTGATTTGATGATTATGTCACCTACATTAGTGGAGAGGAAGTACTAAGTTCAACATATGAAGATCATAAATAAGCCTTGTTATTGTTTGCTTAATTGATTGGAAATTATGTTGAATGAAGAGAATGTTATCTATGGTTGTGACATACATGCAAACTATGATTCGTGTTCGCATATTTTGAAGCTTAGTATAATCTTAAGGAATGTTTACATATAAATTACTTGTTAATAAAGAAGATCGTTAAGCATGAAGTTATTAATGCATGATTGTGGGACAAAGATTGATGCTGCTTACACAATTAGCAATTTTTCCTTAGCAAGACCCTTTGCTGTGCATAAACATTACTCAAGATGAGTAATGAGTTCAGTTTAGGGGTGTGTAAACGGAAAAATATATAGGATTTTTCCTATGTAATTTATCACATTTTTATTTAAATTCATTGTTAAAACTAAGTAATTGTTTAATAAATTAATGAAATATGTGAAAATATGAAATTAGGACATAGAAATTATTAAAATGTGATTTTATGCTTTATTATATAGTTTTCATGCAATAAATGGCTTATTTTATATTAATTTGAATATATTATTTTTTTAAGACATAAAGTGGGCCATGCAAGATTAAATTAAATAATAAAATATAAAATTATATTTAATAATTCATTTAAAAATATTTCATTAATAATTTGGGTTTTAATTAATTAATTAAATTGGATAAATTTTATTCTTTGGTCCTCTAGCTTGTTGATTTGTTTTGGATAGGTCTGATAGCTTTGCTAGATTACAAAACCATCCAAATTAGAGACCAAGTCAACCTAAAATTCGACTGCACATGGCTATCCATAAACCACTCTTTGGTTTAATTGCACAAGGTCCTTGAAGAGTTGAAGAAATTAGAGATTTACCTGAAGATTTGCACTTGATCGAGTCTCAGTCCTGTGTTGTTGTGGAACTCAAATTAACTCAAAATCAAGGAAAAATTAGCTCAACTTGCTTAAATTATGGCCGGCCACCCATGGAAGATTCTTCAAAAGATGAAAACTCCTATTTTTAGTAAACTAGCCCTTTCTCCTCACCTATAAATAAGAGCCTCTCTTTCCTTCATTCATCATCCCTCAATCATCCCTCAAGCATTATTCTCTCTTTTCTCCAAATTCTCTTAGCCTTTTCCATTCTCACACCTAGCATCATCTCTTCATAGAGATTTTAGCAATTAAGCCTTTTAAAGAACCCTTGGTCGGCCACCTTGGAGAGCCATCAGCAAAGGAGCAAAGCAGAGGAACGAAGGAGCCTCGTCAGTCAGAGTCTTGGGTGACAACCTCTCTGAATTGGGTTTAATCTCCATTTTCTTTAATTTAATATAAAGATGTTTCCTATGTGTTCTTTGTTCTTGTTTACAACAATGTTAGCTTAATTTTATTTAAGCTAGGATTACTGCTTTCATTAAATAATATTTATTTGATTCATGCTTATAATGTTTATGCCTCAATCGATCATGTTTTCAATTAAAATCAAGTCTGTATTTTGTTCATATGTGATTGAAATGCACCTGAATAAGCTGAGCGATCCTGACCAGACGATGGCTAATGGACACATAATTGAAATTTGCATGCTTAATTTAGATCCTGACCCAATTAAATTGTAGGCTGCATAACAACTCTGACCAAGCTCTGTTATCTGCATAGTTTTTGGATTTGTGTGATTAAATTGTTTCAAACCTGACACATCCCTGTTACCTCACACGAATGCTAAGAAACCCTTAGTAAATAAGGATCCATAAAATGCGTATTTACTAAGTAAAGGATTTCGAAAGGACCTAATGTGGTTTCCAAACTCAGGAAAGATCGAGTTGCCACAGAATGTTTTTTCAAATGTTATTAAGCATGTTGATAATAAATTGAGTTTAATTAAAGCAATTGTCCTAGTTTATTTATGTTATAATTGCTGCAAATTGTGTTTAATTTTACTAAAATCTATTTCATTCATATAGTTTGCATACTTAGGATAATTTGCATTAGGGATCATTGCATTTAGTTTAATATATTTTAATCACCACTTCTGAACTATATTGTGTTTTTATTTACCAAATTTTTAATATAATTTTACAAATTAAGTGACTTAGCACAAATACAATCCCTGTGGAGATGATACCTCGATACTTACTTAATACTTGATAATGACTGTGTACACTTGTACAAACCTACATGTTACAACAATCAGGCATACGTATCAGTATCCTACTCAGATCAGTTTATCATAATATCAAATCACATGAAATAGGGTTTGGTTAGCCCTTATCGGCCTTACTATATGCCCACAGTTGATAGAACGACCCATGCGACCCTTGGGGAAATTTTAGAATTCTGGGCCCACACGATTGTGTGGCCTACACCCCAAAATTGGTCTTGCCCATGTGGCATGCCCTTGTGGGTTCACACGCCCAATCAAGCCTTGCCCGTGCGGCCCACATGGTCTGGCCTAATACCCACACGCCAATATGGCATGCCTGTGTGGCCCATACGCCCAATCTGGCCTAGCCTGTGTGGCCTACACTGCCACACTGACAACATCACACACCCGTGTGTTGCGCACGGCAACGCCTTCTTCAGACACGATCATGTCTCACACACGCCCAACCACACGGCCGGACACACGCCTGTGTGGCGTCAACAAACTACATTTTCAGCTTATGCCGAAACTTAATTTTTCGTGTTATGAGTACACACCTAGTTCAATTTTGATGCGAAAGTAATCCCTAGCCCTTCTAAACCTAAAAATAGCATCCCGATGCCCTATTAGCAATCGATCTACGAATTCAACAAAAATAAATCGAGCAACACTAAAAAACTTACCACCGCAAAAATGACTACACACAGAAATTAATCCGTTAAAGTTAAAATCACAGCTTCACTACCTTCTCCTACACAATAGTTCACAGAAATCAAATTCCCTATAACCATCGTTACGCCACTAAAACGAGAATGAATCAAAAAACTTACCGAGATCGCGTGAATGACAGAAAAATTGTGAACTGATTTGAAAGAAAATGAAAGAAATAGAAAAGCAAAAAGTATAGGAGGGACAAAAAGACGAAACGATAGAACCAAAGAGGAAAGGCAGAAACTGACGTAAAAAAATTTGGAGGAGAGATAAAAATTCAAAATAAAAAGATAAAATCCAATAAAATCCCTCGATCCCCTAATTTCAAGCACAACCTACTACTAACTCTCAACTTCTTTAGAATTTTGGTTCCTCCAAACCTCTATCAGACACCCGAAGCAAAAACTATCACTTACACTTACGCAGGGATTCGAACACAGAACCATCAACACACTAACTCCTTACTACTCGAACTAGCAGACTCATTCTGATATGAATTTACCACTAATATTCCATAAACCCACTTAATAGGGATAAGGCTAAGACCAAAAAAATAATAGAACTTACAAATGTGGGACTTGAATCCAAGACCTCACACACACACCCAAAACACTTAGCAACTAAAGCAGATACATATTTGTGTCAGGATTTACAAAAATAGAAATAAATTATTTAGGGCGTTACAGTTGTTCTAGGTATTCACTAAGCTTGTTAAGCTCAGCCACTCCCCTCTTTAACCATTGCAAATTAGTTATGTGCAGTTGTGAGCAGTGTGGTTTCGAGAGGTGATCTAAGCAAGACTTTTGCATTATTTCATAGGTGTTATATATTTATTTATGTTTTGGGGAATAAAGCGATATGGTAGACTTATTTATAACCATGCCAATTTCTAGGCAATATGTTGGTTTTTGGTTCTATTTATAAGGATTACATGTTAATGCTATGCTTGGGTTCATGAACTTGAGGATGGATTAACATTACTTTCTCGAACATGATTTTGTGATATTGAACAGTTAATTAGGCTGTTGAATGATTATTTGTCAAAATAATTGATGCATAATGTTTAGGAACTAAATTGGAATGGGTTAATTACTTATATCATGTTTTAAAATTGATACCTCAATGTTTTGAAACATGCAGAAAGTCAAAATAGAGATTTGGCATCGATAGCTTAGCCTGAGTATCGATACTTGTGGTGTAATTATTGATACCTTGTGAAAGGTACAAATATTTTCTGATGTTTTGAAATTTGGCGAGAAACAATATGCTAGTTTTCTATCAATTTTCCAAGTTATATCGATACCACATAAAGGAAATATCAATACCATAGAGGTGGTATCGATACCTACGTAACATTTTTGGAAAAAAATTACTAAGTGGTCCCAATGCTCGAGATATGTATATTTTATGTTTTTTTGTCGTATGTTGGTATAATTAAACGCTAAACTAAGCTTGCATGACTTGATATTCTCATAAATACTAGAATAATTAAAGTAAAATGAAACTGCATGTATTTCATCTGATAATTACAATAAAATCGACGTGAGACGGTGGTGTGGCATATTGGTATTCGACCAGGCATCCAGGCTGGGTATGTGGTGTTACTTTAACAAGCTAAGTAACATGTAGGGTATAATTATAACTTGAGGTAAGCTATTTGGTTTTAAATACTTGTGAACTTACTAAGCATTTGTAACGCTTACTCCCTTGTTTCCTGTTTCCCTTGTAGTGTCAACTTGCTGAATGTGTCAAATGAATCGTTAAGAAGCTCACAATATCCCAATATTGATTTGGTAGTCTTTTAACCATATTATGGCTCAATTATGCGTAGCATGCACTTAGGAGTTGTTTTGGTTAACTTAGATAGTGGTATGACTTGAAATCCTTGTTGGTGTGATTATGGCAAAGAATATGCTTGTTGGAAACATATGCATTAGTAAATGGTTTGAATTGAGTATTTGGTATTTGAGATGAAATTATATAGGAAATATGATGTCAAGAAATAGATTTTTGGTTTCAAAGAGAGGTATATAATATTTGGCATGTACCTATGAGAGTTATGTGGTTGTATTGTTATGCTTTCAATGAATTTAAAATTTTAAATGTTATGTGAATATGTATATAGCTATAAGTTTGGTAATGATCTTGGTATTTGATAATATATGTTGATTGTTTAGGTATGTATGTTATAATGCTTATGTGGTGATACAAGAACATGTTTAAAATATGCTTAGTAAATGAATGTTATGTATATGATAGGTTTGAATGAATTTGGTAAAGTATTTTGCATGTTTGAATGGTTCATATTGAATCATTATTATAAGGTGTTATAAATAGTTAAATGAGGTATGTTATGCTAATTTTTTGAGGTGCATTGGAGGTTATATTGGATTATTTTGAATATAGTATTATGCCTAAATTTGAATTGTTGGATTGAGGTGCCAATTGTGACATATTGGTTGTATGTTTGTAATCGATTGAATGAGTTTTTTGCAAGTTATTTATGTACCTATATGTATCTATGAGGTAAGATATAGATTTGGGCATGAAATGAACTTCTGAACTTGTAATTTTGACAATCTAGGTAAAAGTACTGATACCAAGGATAGATGTAATGTTACTTAACCAAATGAACACTTTTTTAAAATGGAAGAATGCCTGAACCGTATCGATGCCAATTATAATATCAATACCTACAATAAAAGTATCTCAGGCTCATATCTATTAAACTATGGTTTACGCTCAATTTAGTCCTTGCTTTACTAATAACTTCTATTATGCACGAATATGGATTAATTTGATGACTTTATTTGAATCCAATGTTATAATTTGTGTGTGAATATTTTGGTGTTTGCTATAGCATCCCATAACTCGGGTCCAGCAACTGGGCTGGGTGAGGGGTGTTACATTATGAAAATGAAGAAACCTACTTACACTAGCCTTGCTACAATAGTACTTCCAACAACTCAAATTTGGCCTAACACGTCTAAATCTGCACCTTGATCGATTAATACACATAATAAAATCATAAGTTAGATTTGGTTAAACTAGATCAAAAATGAGATTTATAATTTTGATCGAAAATTTTGAAAGACAGAGATTGAATCATGGAGGATGATCTTACACTTTTCTTGTCACAAGGTTTGATGGAGATAAGAGGGGAAAGAGAACAAGGTTTTTTCCAAAGAAGTAAAAATAATGAATAGAAAAAAGAGCAATGAAAAAGGTTTGACTATAATCAAAAGAAAATAAAAAGGGGAAGAGAAAGCAGAGATTGGTGGTGGCAGCACGACGACACGATGTAGTGTAGCGGTGGTACGGTGGTGGTGAACGCCTTCAGACGTACTAACATCTAGAGTGTGAATATTGTAGTAAAGGATATATAATTGAGGTGGTATCCGTAAGTATAGCGGTCCAGCTGTAATATATTTACAACGGAGTAGGTGAGTGCTCAGAGTGCTAGTGTCACAGGCTAAAGCGTAAAGCCTGTGACCTACGCACAAAATGAGTCCTATGGAGGTCTACCTTTAAATCGGGATCATTTAGCCCACAAGAACTAGCCTAATTCAAAGAGATATTGGAAAAGTCTGTCAGATTGAAGCTTGGGTGGCCCAATGATGCATATTTGGAAAGATAGGATACCTTGGTAAATATGAGAACTAATCTTAGAAGATTGATAGGAATCATATCTTGTAAATATTAGATTAGATTTGATATTATAATCTTGTGAATCCCTTGATGTAAGGGATAGACTTAATCTTTTCCATCGATGTAACTTAATCTACACCGTCAGTTTTGGGGGAGCACAATTGTATCTTGAATTCTTAAGAGTATTAGAATTCTTAGAGAGCATTTACTCAAACACCTCTCGTGTATTATTTTATGTGGCTTTTTATTCTTTTGTGCTTTCTTTTGGCTAAGTTGCTTCTGCTATAGAATTTGGTGCCATGGAGGAATTCTAATTGAAACTTCAATTGTTGGTGGTTAGGTTGACTTAGGCATGTTTGCAAGAAAAGATCGCCTAAGGCCGCACGAAACGCAAGACTAAAGTTTTAGCCCCATAACAATTGGCATCAGAGCTTAGGTTTGGGAAGGCACCATTAGTATGTTGAAAGAAATTGTCGATCAAAATGAGCCAATAGAGACCCGTGGAATGGCCAGAAAAGTTAATCAATCGAGGGACATGCTGTTAGCTTTGGAGGATCGAGTCATCACTCTCGAGGAGTCTGTGAAGGTCGTCAAAGAGAGGATCAATGATGTTAATGATAGGATCACCGATGCGTTACGATCAATGACGGAGCAACTCAGGGAATATGTGTGGGACATTCTTTGTTCTTTGGAGAACAAGCTGGCAGGGAAGGATAATGCTCTCGAGGCTATGGTGACAACCTTAAAGGAAGAGATCTATGAGTTTAAAAGGGAGCTCAAGATTTACAAGGCTGCCTTGGGTAATTGAATGTTGGTTTCAATACCATAGCAACAAGTAATGGATGTGCCCAAAGTGAAAGTGTTTAAGGAGGCAAGGTCCGCAAGTTAAGTGGACAACTTTTTTTGGGAGATGTAGCAATATTTCCAAGTGATGAGCATCGAGGATGATACTACTAAGGTAAATATTGTTGCTATATATTCTATTAACGTTGCTTTGTTATGGTGGCATCGAAGGTTGATAGATGTGAAACGTTGTGGGAACAATATTGGGATTGGGTGGAGTTCCAAAAGGAATTCAAGGCACAATTTTACCTAGAGTATGCCAAGGATGAAGCTTGAGCAAAGTTACGATGGCTTACACAATAAGGCATGATTAGGGAGTATGTGCGAAAGTTCAGTGAACTCATGGTCCAGATTTCTAATTTGAGCGAGAAGAAAGCATTTTTTTGCTTCATGGATGGGTTGAAACCAAGGGCGAAGCAAGAGTTGCAACACTGAGGAGTCTAAGAACTTACCAAAGCCTTGATGGTATGTAACATCCTGAAATAGGGCCTAAACGGAACAGTGGTTGCGAAACCATGAATTCGAGATAGAAAAGTTTATTGTGATTAATTTTTATGATTTATCGATTGATTGGATGCATGTGTTAGAATACCGATAAGAAATTTCAGCGATTGCATGTCTAAATTGCATATTAGGGTTTAATTGCAAAAGTGGGTAAATATGAGCTTTAGATGATAAAGGATTTAATAGAAGTGCATAATTGAAGTAGAGGTCCTTAAATGGTAATTAGACCATTAGATTTTCATGGACAAAAATGGGCATGGATAGATAAAAATAACTAAAGTTTTAATGAAGGGCATTTTAGTCATTTGGTAAAAATAACTAAAGAATTAAAAGAGAAAAAGATGGCAAAATGTACTCATCTTCTTCCATAAGGGGTCGAACCTTCAAGGGACTCCATAGCTAGGGTTTCTTCACTTTCTCAAGCTCATAGTAAGTGCATCCAAGCCTCGTTTTTAATGTTTTTTAATGTTTTTAGAGTCCTCGTAGATCGGTTTAGCTTATTCTACCATTAATTCATGTTAGGGTTCATTGGAAAAATACTCATAGGTGAAATGCGTTTAATTTGATGTTTTATGGTAAAATATGAAGTTTGAAATTATGTTAAACAACTTTTACTAGGCGATTTTAAGTCAAAACGAGTAAAACGACATAATCGTTAAAAATACCTAATGTTCATAAGTAAATCTTAGAGTGAGAATTTGATGTTGCCATAGAAGGGAAAAATGTTCAGCATATCATAAAACAAAAGGATAAGGGATGAAGTTTAATTTTTGAGCTTTGGGGAAAAAGTGTAAATATGCAAAAGTTTAAGGGCAAAATCATAATCTTGCCAAAGTTCGAGTCAAGGACCGCTTTGATGAATGTGAGTATTAAATAAGCTAAATTTGCTATTACAGATCAGGAGGAATGAAATTCAGAGTTAGACTTACGGTAAATAAATGCAATATTTTAATAATTATTATTAATGTTGTTAATTTTCCAGCAATTATGTACTTATTTCATGAAATTATTTAATGTTGACTCAAGTAGGAGATGATAGAGAATTAGTGTTAAAAAGTCCCGTTGAAACATTAGGAATGTATCAGATACAAATGTCATGACATTAGGGGGATGAGATCCCATGTAAGACCATGTCTAGGACATGGCGTTGGCATTATTGAGGTTATGAGAGGTTCCATGTAAGACCATGTCTGGGACATGGCCTTGGTACCCAGATGAGAGGTCCCCCGTAAGACTATGTCTGGGACATGGCATGGGCACCGATATGAGAACTCCCATGTAAGTCCATATCTGGGATATGACATTTGCAGTATAGGAAACATCCCATGTAAGACCATGTCTGGGACATGGCTTTGGCATGTTATTATCAGATAGGAGACCCGAGTATCCTTAGTATTCCAAGTGGTTCAACGGGCTAGTAAATAGATTATGTTACGTGAAAGTTCAGGTAAAAGCATAATAAATAGATTCAGGTGAGTTATAAGGGTTAAGAATATCTCAGTTACCAGTTGAGACAAAATATCAGCAAGGGAGGAGCAAGTTATAATCATGAGTTATTTAAGTAAGCAAGTAAGTAAACAAATAAGAGAGTAAATAAAGAAGAAAGTAAAGATCATGATCCTTGATGATAATTTATGAGTATAATTATTTATGATAAATGTTGTTATTTATTTAATTGTAAACATACTAAGTTTTATGCTTATCCCCTTTATTTTCCTTCTTTTTATAGTATCCCCAAGCCAATTCAGGGATCGTAAGGGCGTCGGAGATCGTTTCACACTATCAACAGACCATTTCGATATTTTGTGATCCGAAACGTTTTAAGTTATGGCATGTATAGGGACTTAGTCATTTTGTGTGTGTGTCCTTATGATATGGCTAATGAATAGCATGTAAAAACTCAATAATGATTAGATATTGAAATTGCTATTTAAGAACATGTTTTGGTGTTATGTATGTCTAAATGATAGTTAATACGAAGAAATTATAAAAGAGTAAAAATTTGCAATGGAACAGTTTTTGGACAGCAGCATTGACGTGATTTTGAAAAATCACCAAGGATAATAGAAATGGAATTAGAGAGTGAATGATATATAATTAAAGCTTATCGAGTCTATTTTCACATGAAAGGAACGGTGTAGGCAAAGGAATTTTGTATTTTGAAATATTTTAATTTTAGTGAGACAGGGTCAGAATGGTTTTTGAAGTCCCCTGTTCTGAATTTAGAAAATCGTTAAAAATGGTACAAAAATAATTATAACTCATAATTTATATGTATAGATTCCTTAGTGAGTCTATTTTCAATATAAACAAGCGGAAGCACCATATGAAGCCCGTACAATGAGATAATTGATTTCTAGTGAATAGAGGTCAGAACCATCTGACAGTGAAATAGGGGAAACTTTAACGAATAAATTGTACTATTTGGCTAACCCAAAAATTCTAGAAATTTGATGATAAGAAGATATATGAGTCTAGTTTCAGGGAAAATTTATGGATCTAGATTTTATGTTTCGTAACTCGAGTTATAATTAAATTAGTAACTGTCACAAAAGTGGACAGTTTTATTGTGAATAGTGAAATAAATTATTTTGATTTGTTTAAGTATTCAAAAAAATTTTAATGTTCCCGGTTTAGACCCGAGCCATTTTTGTTGCATATTTTAGGGTCTCGAGGGTCCTTTTTAGGGACATATTGATTGAATGTGAGCAAATTAATTTTAGAAGAAAATTTTTATGCCCTAAACTAGTAAGTTAAGTTAGATAATGCCTCGTGCTCGACTCCAGCAATGGTCTCGGGTAAGAGTTGTTACATTGATTGGTATCAGAGCGAGAGTTTAGTCAGTTCTCGAAATATTCAGTATGAATAAGAGTCTATCTATACATGCCATACTTTTATTTTAATAGTGTGATGACTCCTGGTGATTTTAAAATGTTTTTCGTTTATAGTTATGGATCCCGAACAAGCTGGTGCAGATGATGTAGGGAGTAATGTGCGTACTTCCGTAGAAGGGATGGTGCCACCAAATAGTAGTGAAAGGCTCGTTATAGTTAGTCAGGGAGGAGGGGCTCAAGAAGCCTCCTTCCAAGCTATGAATGAATGGTTTGCCGAGCTCGTTCGTACGAATCTGGCTGTTAGACCTCCACCCCCCCATGATTCTCCTATCCCCCAGCCACAGGTATAGTTAAAAGAGAAAGGCCACCAGTTGATAAGATTAGAAAATAAGGGGCTGAAGAGTTTCTGGCTACTAAAGATGATGATGCAGAGAGAGTTGAAAGTGTAATACCCTATTTTGGCCCGGGTCTAAAGGGCCCAAATTACAACGGGCGTATGTAGCCCAAAACTTGAAATAAGTAGAGGCCCAAAGCAATGGCCCAACATGAAATAAGAAACCCTAGGGTTTCTGAGATGAGTCTTGCGCCGCAACCACCTAGCCTCGCCCTCCGAATCTCAGCCGAATCTTCACCTGCACAGCAAATAAACACAAAAAGGGAAACAAGATCAAAGATTGCAAATCAAGAAGAAATAAAACAGCTTTTTTTATTTTATTATTAGGGTTATAAAAGGCCATTCGAAATACTGTAAAAGGGATTGAAAAAGGAATACAAGAAAAAAGGCTATTATTTTACAGCATAAACAGAGAATCAATCGAAGGTTGATATTTTCGTTTTGTTATTTTTTTTTAGTTTTATTTATTTATATACTGATACAAAATAAAATAAAAGAGAGAGAACTCACCTGGGTTCGGATCTGCGACGTCGCGGGGATGATCGAGGGTGCCATCCCTGAGGATCGGTGGCCGAAAACTGAAAGGTTTCTTTTTTGGGACTTTTGAACCCGGATTCGGGCTTAGAGCGGTCGATAAGGCAAATTAGGGATTTTTTCCTTTTTCGGCCACTGTAGACGGTGGTGCCGTTCTTGGGAGGATCAGGTGGTGCGCGAGGCCGATGATGGCCGTTGCGGACCCTGGCGGACCTGGAGGGTTGAGAGGTTTTGGTTTTTTTTAAAAGAATTGAAAAAAAATGATTTTTCGAACTATTTTTTGGCTTAAATAAGCCTACCAAAATGATGTCGTTTTGGACATGGGTCAACCCGACACCGCCCGACCCGGTGTAGGATCCGCGTGTTTTTGAGCGGAGGGGTAAAGTATGCTTTTAGCCCCTCCGTCTTTTAATATTTTTACAATTAATTTTATTTTATTTTTAAAATTCGCCTGTAATTTATTTTTAATTTCAATTTGGTTCCTATGGAACGACGCCGTTTAGAGGAAAAGGGATAATTTCCTTTCCAGTCCCTCCATGATTATGCGCGCGTTCAATTTAGTCCTTTGGGCTTTATTTATTTACTGATTTACCCCAGATTTTTTTATTTGCAGTTCAATTCAATCCTTTTTTACATTTACCTTTCTTACTTAATTGATGTAAGTATTACTTGCATTGCATATTACATGTGTTGGATAATTTTACCCTTCTAAGTGGGAGTGAGAAACTATTCCTTCGTGACGTTTTCACCTTCATATAGGATATGGGAAAAGGTTCGGGTACCTTTACTTTAGAGCCAAACCGCATATAATGAGCCTTAGGAGCTTGCCTTAGGTAGAACCACACTAAACCCTAGTAGATGTCCTAATAGATGTTTTACTCTTCCTTGATTATATGCTTATATTTGATACTGACTTTTGTGTTTTATTTTGGTTGCATGACATAGCATTTCATTCCATCATAAAAGGCGTCAGTCCATATTCAGTTGCTAGATAGAAAGCTTGTCATCGAAAAAGGGTTTCTTGATAAAGTGAAGGACAATGCGGCTGTCCGAACTTGGTCTGAAACAACGCAACAAGAAAAGGGTGATAGTTTGGCTGATGGGTATGTATCAGAATTATGGGACTTTATGCGCATCAGTGTAACTCAAAACAATTTGCAAGAATTGAAGGAGATGTGGGATCAGTGGAATGACGAGGTTAGATAGTTATTCTATGATAATTATGGGGATTTGCCTTATTTTCTTGACGTAAAGGTAGACAAGCATTTGTTTTGAGCCATTGCCCAGTTTTGGAATCCTACTTACAGCTGCTTTACATTTGGGAAGGTTGATTTGGTGCCTACGATAGAAGAATATGTGGCTTTACTCTGATGTTCAAAGTTTCAAGTAGACAGGGTCTACTCGAGAGTGGTAAATGTCCCAACCTTTTCAAAGAAGCTGATCAGTATAACAGGATGAGTGAGCAGTGGGTTGCTGCACGGATTAAGCAAAAGGGGGATAGTAAGTGCGTTCCCTGGAGAAGCTTGAAAGATGCAATTCTAACACACCCAGACATAAGAAAGAGGTTAGATGTCTTTGCTTTAAGTATATATGGCCTGGTTGTCTTCCCTAAAACCTTGGGGCATGTGGATGAAGCAGTCATTGATTTATTCGACGGGCTCGATAAAAAGGTTACACCGATTCCAACAATTTTGGCATAAAGTTTCAGGTCATTGAGTGTATGCCGAAAGACGGGTGAAGGTAGATTTATTGGATGTGCACAGCTTCTACTCGCATGGTTTCACAGTACTTTTGGAAGGTGGATAAGGTTTCGTATCGGGTTTTCTTTGAAAATTATTCACCACTAAAGGAGATAGTAGCTACGCCGAGGAGGGACGACATTTCGGAGGAGAAGTGGATGGTGATTCTTCAAAATCTTCAGGAGGAGGACGTTGAGTGGAGAGCTCCTTGGTTGCTTCCAGATGAGATCCTGTATAGGTGTGGTAATTTTGATTCGGTTCCTTTCCTTGGTATTTGGGGAGCTGTTGGATATGCCCCATTATTGGTGCTAAGGCAATATAGGTCAAGGTAATTTATACCTGTGACCCAAGGGATAGCTGATTGTGAATTTTCGTACAAGGACGATGGTTATAGAAAGAAGATTTAAGAGATGTCTAGTGCGTGGAAACAAACTACCGAATGAAGAGGTTAGCTGTGGGTCCGATGACAACCCTTGAGTATCATGAATGGTGGGCAATGAGGATTAACGACAATACACCACAGTTAAATTAGGAAAACAGCCAGTCAATAGAGGAATCTTTCCGAGTCGTCCCTTCTGAGTTGGAAATTATAAGACAAGATTTTGAGAGAAGAAATGCAGATTTAGAAAAGAAGATAGAGCAAATGGAGGAGGAAATGATGAACTTAAGAGTAGACTTAGATGTTCAGAAGCTCGAAATTGAGAAATCAAGGAAAGAGAAAAATAAGGCTGAAGAGGAGTTGGGTAGTCTGAAGACGGATTATAAAAAGTTGCGTCTGTCGATGAGAACTGCCGGGCTAGGAAAAACTTCAGAACAGTGGCGAGCAGAAATTAGAGAAGAAAAAGACAAAGCTGATAGATGGGAACAAAAATTCCAAGAGATGCAGAGGTGAAACGAGGCTTTAGAAAAGAGTCTGTCAGAAAGCCAAAAGGAAAAGGGCAAGTTAGAGGATAGGGTGACTGAGTTGGAAAGATCTCTTCATCAGTATCGAAACTAAAATTTCGCAATAGAGTTGAAAGCAAGCTTGAGCAAGATTGAGAAAATGAAGCAAAGAATCGAAGAGCTAGAAACGGCGTTGCAAAATTGTGGAATCTGGATTAAGCACTTGGAAGCAAATGAAAATCGTAATAAGGAACAGCTACACTACTTTCAGAACCAAGTTAGGAGCAGAGATCATATTATGGAGGAAGTTGTAGTCCAGATCCGAGAAGTAGCTGATCACGTACAAACTTTGGCAGTACAAGCAGACATGCTGAGTGTGAAGTATGAATTAAAATCAGATCGGAGGTAAGAGTTAGCTGTGTTACTTAGGAAGATTAGAATGCTGAGTAATAGGGCAAAGCTTTATTTGTAATTCACTTTATGTAAAGAATTTTGCTTTCTAGTAAAGTTTTCTTAAATGGAATTGAATCAAAATTGACGCCTTTTTTTGCATTCATTTGATGCATTGCATTACTTCATATGCATTTAAAAATATTAAAAGATTCTAATTAATTTAAATCACTCCTCAGTTAACCTGGAAACCAACCAACCTACTAAACACCGCTACGGTACTCGATCAAAAACTAGGGACATGGATCAAAGGATTGAAAAGCTAGAACAATTCCAAAACGAAATGCAGGAGCAACTTCAATAGCAAATGAATGAGCAGCAAAAAGTGATAGACAAAATGATGGAATCTCAAGGGAGTATGATGGCTCAGTTAGCTCGATGGTTGAACAAGGGAACTGATAAAGGAAAAGGTTCTGTGCTCAATGTTGAAGAAAGAGACAATGAGGGACCTATCTATCCTCCAGACTTTACCCCCAGCAAGTTGAGATATACCCGCGTAGGTCCTCTGTCACTATTAAGCCTCAGCAGTTTCAGGACGATGCTGCAACGCCAATGAATTTTTAGGCTGGATTAGGCTCTAACCCCGGAGACAACCTTGTGAATCCTGCTATCCCTGACTTTAATGAAACAAAAAAAGTGAAGGATGAGTTGCCAAAAGAGTTAGAGGAAAAGTACAAATGGCTCGAGGAAAAACTTCGGGCAATGGAAGGCATTGAGAGCTACCAGGGGTTTGATGCTAAAGAATTGAGCTTGGTTCTGGATTTGGTACTCCCTCACAAGTTCAAAATGCCAGAGTTTTAGAAGTACAATGTAACTAGTGGCCCCGAAGCTCATATTACCATGTTTTGAAGATGAATGACTGGTTATGTCAATAACGACCAACTCCTGATACATTGCTTCCAGGATAGCCTCACAGGGGCAGCATCCAAGTGGTACAATCAATTGAGCCGTACCAAGGTTAATTCGTGGAGAGATTTGGCACAAGCATTCGTAAGACAATACAGTCATGTAATTGGCATGGTACCTGATAGAATCACTCTACAGAACATGGAAAAGAAGCCAGGTGAAAGTTTTAGGCAGTACGCACAGAGGTGGAGGGAGGCCGCCGTCCAAATTCAGTTACTGCTCTTGGAAAAGGAAATGACAATGCTTTTCGTCAACATATTGAAGGCTCCATTCCTCACACATATGTTGGGAAGTGCCACAAAAAGCTTTTCTAACATAATCATGAATGGTGAAATGATAGAAAATGCTATCAGAAGTGGAAAGATTGATGTTGGAGGAAATAACAGAAGGCAAGCCTCAAAAGAAAAAGGAAATGAGGTGAACAGCGTGAATATGTATAGCAAATCAATTACGATCAATCAACCAAGAAAGATGGTTGCTAATCAGCAGGGTTCATCAAGACAAGAATCAGGTGTGATGTAAGATACTAAAAAGCTCCAGTTCACACCAATTCCAATGACGTATAAGGAGCTATATCAAAGCTTATTCAATGCGCATGTTGTTTCTCCTTTTCATGTGAAGCGTCCACAGCCTTCGTATCCCAAATGTTACAACGCAAGTATACAATGCGATTATCATCCAGGAGTTACGAGGCATTCAATAGAGAATTGCACTACCTTCGAAAAGCTAGTTGAAAGACTCATCAACCTGGGTGTTGTCAAGTTTGATGACTCATCTAGTGAAGTAAATTCGCTACCCAATCACATTTGATAGTGGGGGTGAATGTGATGTATGAAGAAGTGTTGAGAAATGTTCACATCAATGACATATAGGAAGACACAAAGGGGGGACCTTGTTAGATATTCGCCCTTATAAATCTGGGAGTGTTCTAAGTAATTGAACTACGGAAGAAATCCCTATAGTTTTTAGAGCTTATTTAGAGTAATGTTCAAAACAATTTTGTTGTTTTTGGCCTAAAAAAGATAAAAATTTCTTTGTGAAATAGGCTCATGTCTGAACGTTATTATTCTAATAAAATACATCTTCGTATTCATTTTTGAGCCAATACTTTTTTATTCTTTTAATTCTTTCGTTCTTTTGGATTTTCTTCCACATTATTCTCTCATTCATAATTATATAAATAATTATTCATAAATTCGCATATTTTTGTATATTCTTTGGTACTTACTATGGGTCCCTAGATATCAATTACATAAGTGACACTGCTGCAGACTCAGAATTTTCTTTTGAGCAAGGCATGTGTTTAGAGGGATCTCATGATTTTGAAGATGACATAGATTGTAGCCTATTTCTGGACTTGTAAAGGATGGTAGAACAAGTCAAGAAACGGGTCTTACCTTAGAAAGAATCATTGGAATACATGACTTCTCCTTATGTGGGGCATGAAGGTCATTTGATTGATCTTGCCAAAAGAGTCTGACGGTCATCGATTCATCTTTGTGGTCTTCAATTACTTTACTAAATAAGTGAAAGTTGCTTCATATGCTAATGTCACAAAGTCGGCAATTAGCAAATTTGTGAAAAATCATATGTCAGTATGGAACGCCAAAAGGATCATATCTGACAATGTACTAAATTTGAACAACAGCACAATATCAAGAGTTTGCAGTCTGTTCACGATTAATGCCATATTGGCCAAAAAAAGATGGCGCAAAAAAAAACTCTACTGGGGCAATGCCTTTCTCTTAGGCCCATCGCGGTTTTTCCTATTGAAGACAATATTCTTTCTCTCTGAGTTTTTCGATCCAATTCTGATTGAAGAGAAACCTTCAAAGTTATCCATCATGGTCAAATGCGCCAAAAGAAAATGATGCAAGCTCAAAAAAAAAAAGGCCCGCCCTAGAGAACTCCTTGGGAGGGACCTGGTATTGAAGAAGATCTTTCCCATAAAAAAAGAACTTTATCCCAAGTTGGGAAGGACCTTTATGTTGAAGGCCTTATCTTGAAAAGCGTCGATTTTGATCAAAAGGGATAACAAGGACATGCCTAATGCTATTAGTTCAGATTCAATCAAAAATACTTTAAAATATATAAAAACAAGAGAGAGAAAAGAAGAAAGAAAATGGAGAGGCCAAGGTGAAAGCCCGTAAAGGGCGCCTTGAGACCAAAGGGGATTTGAGTTGAAAACCCGAAAAGGGCGGCTAAAATATTGATCAGAATGGGGCATGAGGTGATCAGAACAGTTCAAATTTTGATCAGATTGGGGCATATGATGATCTTGAATCAAACAGGAAAGGGTAGACAACATCTTGGGACATCAGCAGAGTATTGTAGATCTCCTAAACACATGTCAAACTCAGAAGGATCTTCAGAAAGTTTGTACAGAGAAGCTTAAGCTGCGATATCTGGGGCATCCAATTTTTATATTAAATTTTTTATTCTTGGAATACTTCATTCCTTTCCAAGATACAAATTCCCAATCAATTTCTTTGCTATCCTTATTTACTATTTTTGATAATCTATTCCTTATTTACACATTCCCCATCATTTTGTTTTTTTGCAAGCATGTTGCATTAGAATAATGATTAATAGACTAATAAAACTTTCACAAGGGAAGTTTGGCATATTACTCTAGAAGTTTCTAAATAATACAGGAACCTGAAACAGGACTATTGTTTAGAACACACCAAGTTTAAAGGTTGGAAATCTGAAAAGGAAGAGTCTAAATTGAGATTTTTTCTTTGGATTTTGTTGTCAAAAATGTTGATTGAACGAGATGACAGGAAATCTTGATTGTTGACAAAGCTTCAAGGGATAGGAAGAAGCTCCCTTTAGAAAAGAAATTCTTCATCTCTGCATGGCACCCTGGGAATGGTGTAAGGGACCAGAGAGATTTAGATCCTGTATCCTTGAATTGTGATAGGAGAGGATTGAGGAAAAGCCATATATTCCTACCCTTGGATTACAATGGGAGAATGATGATACAGATTTTGCGCCCCAATGGATTGAACTTCAAGGTTTACAGTGGGGGTAACTTGACTAAATGTTTCTTCAGAAAAGCCAGCCAAGAAAGAAGGCGTTGTAGCACGTCATTGATAAAGCCTTAATAAACTTTGAGTAATGACAACCTAAGCGAGATCATTCTTGAAAAAATAATAAAAATAAAAATAAAAATAAAAATATTATGTATTCATGCAAATACCATTCACACATGTCTACTTAGGAGCATTTGATCCATTTTATGCCATCCTAATCATTAGGCATAATTAGGTTCATTATACAGGTCATGTTCCCCAGAGAACAAATTAGTGAAGATAACAGATCTTGCCTTCCTACACCGACTGCAAAGAAGATTGAAGACACCAGCCTTGCCTCCCTGGGTTGCCGCGGTTCAGGCTAAAAATAGCAGATCTTGCCTTTCTGCACCGACAGTGAAGCAGATCGAAGACACCAGCCTTGCCTCCCTGGGTTGTAGTGGAGCAGGTTGAAAATTACAGATCTTACCTCCATAAGCAGTAGTGGAGAAGATCGAAGTCCCTAGGCTTGTCTCCCGGAGCAGTAGTGGAGTAGGTTGGAAATTACAGATATTATCTCCCTAAGCAGTAGTGGAGCAGATCGAAGTCCCCAGCCTTGTCTCCCTGAAGTTGCAGTGGAGCAGGTTAAAGCCTATAATCTTATCTCCCTAAAGTTGCAGTGGAGTGGATTAAAATCTTGGATCTTATCTCTCTAAAGTTGCAGAGAGCAGATCGCATCTAGTCTTATCTCCCTGAAGTTGCAATCGAGCAGACTAAGGAAGCAGGTCTTATCCTCCTGAAGTTGCAGTGGAGCAGACTGAAGATGGCAAATCTTATCTCCCTAAAGTTGCAGTGGAGCAGATTAAAGCCAATAATCCAATCTCCCTGAAGTTGCAGTGGAGCGTATTAAAACCTTAGATCTTATCTCTCTGAAGTTGCAGAAAGCAGATCGCATCTAGTCTTATCTCCCTGAAGTTGTAGTGGAGCAGACTAAGTAAGCAAGTCTTATCCTCCTGAAGTTGCTATGAGGCAGACTAAAGATGGCAAATCTTATCTCCCTGAAGTTGCAGTGGAGCAGATTAGAGCCGATAATCCTATCTCCCTGAAGTTGCAGTGGATCAGATTAAAACCTTAGATCTTATCTCTCTGAAGTTGCAGAGAGTAGATCGCATCTAGTCTTATCTCCCTAAAGTTGCAGTGGAGCAGACTAAGTAAGCAAGTCTTGTCCTCCTGAATTTGCAGAGAGGCAGACTGAAGATGGCAAATCTTATCTCCCTGAAGTTACAGTGGAGCAGATTAGAGCCGATAATCCTCTCCCTGAAGTTACAGTGGAGTGGATTAAAACCTTAAACCTTATCTCTCTGAAGTTGCAGAGATCAGATTGCATCTAGTCTTATCTCCCTGAAGTTGCACTGGAGCAGACTAAGTAAGCAAGTCTTATCCTCCTGAAGTTGAAGTGAGGCAGCCTGAAGATGGCGAATCTTATCTCCCTGAAGTTGCAGTGGAATAGATTGAAACACTAATTCCTATACCTCTGAAGATGCAGTAGGAAGGAATGAAGCTACTTAGAAGAAGAGCACCAAGGTCCACTATGACCGGGCAAAATTAGGCATTTTTAAAGTCTTTGCTCCGTTCCCGTTACACGATAACGGGCAAAGAGGGGCAGCTGTAATACCCTATTTTGGCCCGGGTCTAAAGGGCCCAAATTACAATGGGCCTATGTAGCCCAAAACCCGAAATAAGCATAGGCCCAAAGCAATGGCCCAACACAAAATCATAAAACCTAGGGTTTCTGGGATGAGTCTCGCGCCACAGCCACCTAGCCTCGCCCTCCGATTCTCAGCCGAATCTTCACCTGTACAGCAAATAAACACAAAAAGGGAAACAAGATCAAAGATTGCAAATCAAGAAGAAATCAAAAAATTTATTTTATTTTATTATTAGGGTTATAAAAGGCCATTCGAAATACTGTAAAAGGGATCAAAAAAGGAATACAAGAAAAATGGCTATTATTTTACAGCACAAACAGAGAATCAATCGAAGGTTGATATTTTCATTTTGTTATTTATTTTTAGTTTTATTTATTTGTATACTGATACAAAATAAAATAAAAGAGAGAGAACTCACCTGGGTTCGGATCTGCGACATCGCGGGGATGATCGAGGGTGCCACCCCCGAGGATCGGTGGCCGAAAATCGAAAGGTTTCTTGACTCCTTTGTAGTTTTAGATTGCTTTTTTGGGACTTTTGAACCCGAATTCGGGCTTAGAGGGGTCGATAAGGCCAAGTAAGGATTTTTTCCTTTTTCGGCCACTGTAGACGGCGGTGCCGTAGCCGGAGGACGGTGGCCGGAGCGGAGGCCCATGATTGGACGTTGCCCGGACCCCTGGCCGGACTGGAGGGTTGAGAGAAAAGGGGTTGAGAGGTGTTGGGTTTTTTTTTAAAAGAACTGAAAAAAAATAATTTTTCGAACTGTTTTTTGGCGTAAATAAGCCTACCAAAACGATGTCGTTTTGGACATGGGTTGACCCGACACCGCCGGACTCGGCCTAGGATCCGCGTGTTTTTGAGTGGAGGGGTAAATTATACTTTTAGCTCCTCCGTCTTTTAATATATTTACAATTAAGTTTATTTTATTTTTAAAATTCACCTTTAATTTATTTTCAATTTCAATTTGGTTCCTATGGAATGACGCCGTTTAGAGGAAAAGGGGTAATTTCCCTTCCAGTCCCTCCATGATTACGCGCGCGTTCAATTTAGTCCTTTGGCCTTTATTTATTTACTGATTTACCCCAGATTTTTTTATTTGCAGTTCAATTCAATCCTTTTTTACATTTATCTTAAAATTATTTAATTTTAACAATGTAATTGTTTTTGTTTTTATTTTTTATAATTTTCATATGTAATTATTTTTTACATGTATATTTTTATGTACATATTTATTATTATTATTTTAAAACTAATATTTTTTATTTATATATATACACATATTTATTTTCGATAATGTATTTATTATTTTTAATCTATATATATATATATTTAAAGAAACAAATATTCTTTTATGTTTATAAACACGTATATATATGTTTTTTAATTTTCAAAATGCTTAAATATCTACTTATATTTTAACACATATTTTATAATTTATATATATATATATATATTTCTATACTCTTTTCTATTTTCACAAATATGTATTTTGTTTATATAAATTTTATAATCTAAATCTTATATATAAATTCATGTGTACTCTTTATAGTTTTAATGTATATGTCATGTACCTCTATGCTTTATATTTTTTTGTTTATTTTCTATTTATTTATGGTTTCATTAAGTTTTTATCTTGCTCGTTTATTTAATAATTTGCATGTCATTAACTTTTTCTCCCTCATGTATACTTGTTTCGTTTATTTATTTGTTTATATTATTTCTATGCCATTATCAGATTTATTATTGTTGTATTTGTTTTCGTGACACTTATACATACAACATAACATTACATCATCTTTTACTTGATTTTAAAATAGAACTTTTCAAAATAGGGATAATACTCGTATTTAGGATTTTTAAGAAAATTGAGCCTTAATGTATTGGGTTCCGATTTTTTGGTAAAATCTAACAATCGAGGATTGCTCTTTAATCAAACAAAATAAAACTTATCATCGGGAATTCAATATGTTGTGTCCTAACGTATTGGATGTGACACGTTGATTTCTCGAGATAAAGATTTTTAAAAAAAAATAAAGGAGATATTGAATGTTTGGGATTTTAAGAAATCGTGCCCTAACGTTTGGGCTACAATTTCTTCATAAATTTTAAACAACTAGATATTTTCTTAAATTTTATTACACGAATTTTTGACTAACTCATCGTGAAGAGAATAAAATGTGGTGCCCTAACGCATTGGGTGTGATATTTTTCTTTTTTCAAAATGAGAAGGTCTTAATAAATAATTTAATTTAATTAAGGATCGCATTTTTTCAAATCTCGACTTCAAGACATTAATTAATCAATTTGGTACCAATTTTTGGGCGTTGTGAGGGTGCTAATCCTTCCTCATACGTAACTGACTCCCGAATCTGTTTTTCTAAAACTAGTACACCAAAGCCATTTTTTAGGAGATTCAATTACACCGTAATAAAAGATTGGTGGCGACTCCTAATTTTCCAAATTTTCATCGACAACTAATTTGTTTTTTTTCCAAAAATGAAAATGGTTTCGACAGAAAGAATTGAAAGAATTGAAAGCTCAGTTGCAGGAATTAACTGATAAAGGTTTTGCAAGGCCTAGTTGTTCTCCTTGGGGCGTACTAGTGCTTTTTGTGAAAAAGTAAGACGGTTCGATGAGGTTGTGTATAGATTATTGGCAGCTTAAGAAAGTAACAATAAAGAATAAATATCCACTGCCTAGAATTGATGATCTGTTTGACCAATTGAAGGGAGCCACTGTGTTCTCCAAGATAGATTTGAGATTCGGTTACTCTCAGTTACGGGTTAAAGGGTCAGATGTTTCGAACGCTGCTTCCGAACTAGGTATGGTCACTAAGAGTTTTTGGTGATGCCATTTGGCTTGACTAATGCTCCTGCCATATTCATGGATTTAATGAGCCGAATCTTTCGATCGTACTTGGACAAGTTTTTAGTTGTGTTTATTGATGATATTTTGATTTATTCTCCTAATGAGATTGAACATGCCGAACATTTGAGAACAGTTTTACAGATTTTGAGAGATAATCAGTTGTATGCCAAGTCTAGAAAAAGTGAGTTCTGGCTTCGAGAAGTTGGATTCGTTGACACATTGTCTCATGTGATGGTATTAAAGTTGATCCGAGTAAAGTTTCAGCAATTATTGAGTGGAAACCACCCAGAAATGTGTCAGAGGTTAGAAGTTTTCTTGGATTAGCTGGTTATTATAGAGGATTTGTAGAGGGATTTTCTATGATAGCTACCCCGTTAACAAGGTTGTTGCGGAAAGATGTCAAGTTTGAATGGACTGAGAAGTCTCAGCAGAGTTTTGACAAATTAAAGGCATTGTTGACTTAAGCTCCTATTTTAGTACAGCTGGAAACGGGTAAGGAAGTTTTGATTTACAGTGATGCATCCTTGAATGGATTGGATTGTGTACTTATGTAGGAAGGTAAAGTAATAGCATATCCTTCCAGACAGTGAAAGCCACAGAAGAAAAACTACTAGACGTACGATTTAGAGCTAGCTGCCATTGTATTTGCGTTGAAGATCTGGAGACATCACTTGTATCGTGAGAAGTGCCGAATATTCATTGACCATAAAAGTTTGAAATACTTGATGACCTAGAAGGATTTGAACTTGAGGCAAAGAAGATGGCTAGAGTTTATTAAATATTATGAGCTAGTGATCGACTATCACCCGGGTAAGGCAAACGTTGTTGCTGATGCCTTGAGTAGAAAGTATTTATTTAGTTGAGAGCTTTGAATACTAGTTTGGATTTATCAGATGACGGTTCTATTTTAGCTGAGTTGTAAGCTAAACCGATGTTTCTTGAAGAAATCTGTAAAGCTCAGAAAGATGACAGTGAGTTGCAAGCTAAAAGATCTCAGTGCAAGTCAGGTGTAGACTCTAATTTTTAGATCGGTTTTGATGGTTTTTTGATGTTCAAAAATTAGATATGTGTACGAAGAATGATGAACTTATTCGAAAGATCTTACAGGAAGCACATAGCAGTTCTTTGTGTATTCAACCAGGTAGTACAAAGATGTATAATGATTTGAAGAAAACGTGCTGGTGAGCAGGAATGAAAAGAGATATTTTAGAATTTGTTTCTAGATGCTTGATTTGTTAGCAGGTAAAGGCCGAACATCAGGTACCTTCAGGTTTATTGCAGCCTATGTTAGTTCCTGAGTGGAAATGGGACCGAGTTACCATGGATTTTGTGACAAGGTTGCCGTTGACACCGAGAAAGAAAGATGCAGTATGGGTTGTGATAGATAAGCTAACGAAGTCAGCTCATTTTATTCCAATTCGTATGGATTATTCACTTGATAAGTTGACTGAGTTGTATATTTCCGAGATAGTCAGACTACATGGAGTACCGTTATCGATTATCTCAGATAGAGATCCGAGATTTACTTTGTAGTTTTGGAAGAAATTGCAGTAAGCTTTGGGCACAAAGTTAAGTTTCAGTATAGCTTTCCATCCTCAGACCGATGGTCAGTCAGAGAGAGTTATTCAGATACTTGAGGATATGCTCAGATGTTGTGCTTTAGAATTTCAAGGTAGTTGGGAGAAATAATTGTCATTGATAGAGTTTTCCTATAATAATAGTTATCAGTCGAGTTTCAAGATGGCACCTTTTGAAGCTTTGTATGGACGTAAGTGTCGTTCGCCTTTGTATTGGATAGAGCTTAAGGAAAATCAGATTTACGGGGTTGATCTAGTCAAAGAAATAGAAGAGAAAGTAAAATTCATTAAAGATTGCAACTTGAGATAGACAGATATGATTAATTTTTATGATTTATCAATTGATTGGATGCATGTGTTAGAATACCGATAAGAAATTTCAGCGATTGCATGTCTGAATTGCATATTAGGGTTTAATTGCAAAAGTGGGTAAATATGAGCTTTAAATGATAAAGGATTTAACAGACGTGCATAATTGAAGTAGTGGTCCTTAAATGGTAATTAGACCATTAGATTTTCATGGACAAAAATCGGCATGCATAGATAAAAATAACTAAAGTTTTAATGAAGGGTATTTTAGTCATTTGGTAATAAAAAGAATTAAAAGAGAAAAAGATGACAAAATGTGCTCATCTTCTTCCATAAGGGGCCGAAACTTCAAGGGACTCAATAGCTAGGGTTTCGTCACTTTCTCAAGCTCATAGTAAGTGCATCCAAGCCCCGTTTTTAATGTTTTTTTTATGTTTTTGGAGTGCTCGTAGCTCAGTTTAGCCTATTCTACCATTAATTCAAGTTAGGGTTCATATTTGGAAAAATACCCATAGGTGAAATGTGTTTATTTTGATGTTTTATGGTAGAATATGAAGTTTGAAATTATGTTAAACAACTTTTTCTAGGCGATTTTAAGTGAAAACGAGTAAAACGACGTAATCGGTAAAAATACCTAATGTTCATAAGTAAATGTTAGAGTGGGAATTTGATGTGTCCATAGAAGGGAAAGACGTTCACAATATCATAAAACATAAGAATAAGGGATGAAGTTTAATTTCTGAGCTTTGGGGAAAAAGTGTAAATATGCAAAAGTTTAAGGGCAAACTCATAATTTTGCTAAAGTTCGAGTCAAGGACTGTTTTGATGAATGTGAGTATTAAATAAGCTAAATTTGTCATTATAGATCAAAAGGAACCAAATCCGGAGTTAGACCAGGGAAAGAAAAAGGTTGAGGACTAAGTTGCTAGATTTGATCGTATTTTGTACCGAGGTAAGTTTACGATAAATAAATGCAATATTGCAATAATTATTATTAATGTTGTTAATTTTCCAACAATTATGTACTTATTTCATGAAATTATTTAATGTTGACTCAAGTATGAGATGATAGAGAATCAGTGTTAAAAAGTCCCATTGAAACATTAGGAATGTATCGGATACAAATGTCATGACATTAGGGGGATGAGATCCCATGTAAGACCATGTCTGGGACATGGCATTGACATTATTGAGGTTATGAGAGGTCTCACATAAGACCATGTCTGGGACATGGCATTCGTACCTAGATGAGAGGTCCCCGTAAGACCATATTTGGGACATAGCATGGGCACCGATATGAGAACTCTCATGTAAGACCATTTCTGGGATATGACATTTTGGAAACATGAAAATTTATGTGTTTTTGCATGCCCTTTTTAGCTTAAAATCATGTTATTTCGGTTAAATTCTTGTCAAAAAATAATTAAATATTATAAAATAATTAAATTAGGTTAAAAACATGAACATGATGAATTTTAATTAATTTTATAGTTAATTTTGATTAATTTTGACTATTTTAAATAGATTCACACAAAGGGAAAAAATTGGCTCGGCAGACAATGCTCGAAGAATAAAACCGAGAAGCAATTTGAAGCATCGAGGCAAATTTATTTCCAGCCTAAGATGATCCAAAAATGTGTGTTAGTTCATAATAATTAATTTTAATTTATTCCCAATTTAATTTGAACCAAATCTAGTGAACCAAACCGGCCACCAATTGGGCTGACTCAAATCAGCATTTTATCTGACTAAAAGCTTTCGAAGAATCCCTTGAAGAACTTTCAACCTTGCATTCAAATCCCTCCAAAAAATGTGGCTTTATGGATTTGCCCCTGCCTATTTTTAGAAAAGTTGAATCTCTCAACTTTGCCATGTGTGTGGCCAGCCAAGGGGGGTCTCTTTGGCTGATGGAATTTGCTATTTTTAGCAGCCACAATAAACTATAAAAGCCACCCCTTGCTGATCATTCAACTCATTCCTCACACTCTCATTCTCTCTTGTCCTCTCTTACTTTCTCTCAACTTTTCCTTCCCATTTCCCCTTTTCTTCAAGTGCCGATTTTTTCTCTTGGGAAAGAGGTCCTCATCAACCATTGTTGAGCAGTAATTAAAGTGTTCATAAGCCACCTTGATAGCTGAGGACAACAGAGAACAAAGAACGGAGAAATCAGTGAAGCCACTGAGAAACACTAGATTTGCTTCTTGTTCCCTATCTCTTTAAATGTCGTTGTTGTTTTGAAAAACATGTTTATGAAAATTTATGCCATTGAAATGGTTATTTTAATCAATCTAACTTGAATTTAATCTATGTTGGGTTGATTATATTTTGCCTGCTTGAATTATTGAAATTGTGTTTCTGCTGTTATAGGCCTCGGTAAAATGCTTGATTAAGTAAAATCATGACTAAGTTATTCTTGCAATATTAATTGTTAGATAACTAATGAATTAATTATTAAATCGTATTGAAATTACAATTGGTTGACGCAATACTTAATCAGTGCATGTTTATTCTTCTAAGGTAGCTGAAGTTAATTTAGCATTGTATTTGGCGATACATATGCCTTGCATAGCTTGCAAGATTATTGCGATTAAACTGTTTCAAGGTAGAAATACTCTGTTACGTCACTTGATCTTTTATATGCTTGTGAAGATTGATTAATCACTTGGATTGACATTGAAAAATGTTCAAGAGATTGATTAATTTAATAAGTATGTATGAGCAGTAGTTAGCAAATTACCGAGTTGGCATGAATTTGTTCGTAGCAGTATAAACATAAGTTTAATAATTCTACGTTAAAGGGATGTAATTAATCCAATACAATTATATCATCTTGATTAAACCTTATTTGAAATCGTGCATTAGAACCTTTTTATTTTTAATCTTTTTTACTTAGTTTTTGACCCTTACTTTTTTTATTCATGTTTAAACCAAAATATTTTCCATCACCAAAGTGTTTTAACATTAATTTCATAAATACTCTTTTTTATAGTCCATGTGGGTACGATAACTTGACATTTACTTGTTACTTTATTTCTTGTTGCGATTGTGTACACTTGCACATTTTCATCATTCCAAGTTTTTGGCGCCGTTGCCGGGGACTGTTTTAAAAAAAAGCCATTATTTGTGAATCTGTTTTTACATTTTGGTTTATTTATTTTCCTATTTAAATCTTTACTTACTTAATATTTCTGTGATTATTTCAGGTGTTTATGAGTATTGACCAGATTATTGACTTACTCCCTGTGGACCTTGAAATAGAACGAACCTTTCCACAGCGAAGAGGACAAGCGAACCAGAGAAGGATCGAAGAGATAAACTTTGAGAATATGAATCAAGGAAATGGAGCAAACCTTGCTCAGAATCCTATCCTTATTGCTGATGATAGGGATAGAGATTTACGACAGTATGTTGTGCCAGTATTTAACGATCTTAATTCAGGTATTAGGAGACCGAAAATTGAGGCACAAAAATTCGAGCTAAAGCTAGTCATGTACCAGATGCTTCAGACTGTGGGCCAATTCAGTGGAATGCCTACTGAACATCCTCATATTCACTTAAGACTATTTATGGAAGTGAACGATTCTTTCAAGTTAGTCGGAGTACCTGAAAATGCATTACGACTGAAGCTGTTCCCATATTCGCTAAGGGACAAAGCTCGTGCCTGGTTGAACCCATTGCCATCGAACTCTATTTTTACATGGTAAGAGTTACCCAAGAGATTCCTCATGAAGTGTTTCCCATCGAGCAAGAATGCCAAGTTGAGGAATGAGATCATTGCCTTTCAACAAATGGATAATGAGTCCCTGTATGAGGCATGGGAAATGTACAAAGAGTTATTATGAAAGTGCCCTCATCATGGAATCCCACATTTCATTCAACTTGAGACATTCTATAATGTCTCAATGCTCACATGAGGATCGTAGTGGACGTCTCTGCTTGTGGTGCTCTCCTTTCTAAGACTTATAATGAGACTTAAGAAATTATTTAGAGGATTCCCAGCAATAATTATCAATGGCCAACCAATCGAGCAGCGTTAGGAAGACGAGTCACTGGAATACATGAAGTGGATGCTCTCACTTCACTTGCATCTCAGGTATCTTCAATATCCTCAATGCTTAAGAATCTTACCACTAATGGGTATAACAGTGTTGCAGACCAACCACCTAACCAATTTGAGAATATAGCCTGTGTCTACTGTGGGGAAGGACATTTGTTTGAAGAATGTCCATCGTACCCCGAATCCGTATATTTCATGGGTAACCAAAACCAAAATCGAGGGAGGCAAGGACCGCAATCCAACTTTTATAACTCATCGTGGCAAAATCACCCGAATTTTTCCTAGAGTAACCAAGGGGCTGGAACCAGTAACACTTATGCCCAACCTAGACCAACTCAGTCACCTAGTTTCCCCCAACAAGTTCAGAAACCAACCCAAGCGGAACCATCCAATAGCTTAGAGAATCTATTGAAGGCAAACATGGCGAAAAACGACGCCACTCTAAGGAATTTGGAGAATCAAGTGGGCCAGCTTGCTACTGAACTCAGGAACCGACCACAAGGTGCTCTACCTAGTGACACGGAGAATCCGAGAAATTTTGGGAAAGAACATTGTAAAGCGTTGGCATTGAGGAGCGGAAATACGTAGAGCCCAACACTGTCGAAGTTGAAAAGGAGCCAGCTGACACTCTAGATTCAAAAGAAGTTCAACCAATGTTGAAATTCCTGTTTCACCAGAACCAAAATCTGTAAAACCCGAAAAAGTAACCTCTGGACTAGCTAATTCTAATCAACTAACAATGTCGTTAGATGCAGAATTACCGCCAAAGACGAATCAACCGGAATCAGTCCCAATAATGAAACCACCACCACCCTACCCTCAAAGACTTCAGAAACAGAAGCAGGAGATTCAATTCAAGAAGTTCCTTGATGTACTCAAGCAACTTCATATGAACATCCCGTTGGTTGAAGTACTTGAGCAAATGCCAAACTACGTCAAGTTCATGAAAGATATCTTGTGTAAGAAATGAAGACTTAGAGAATTTGAGACGGTAGCTCTGACGAAGGAATGCAATGCATATCTTCAAGACAAACTACCCCCAAAATTGAAGGATCCTAGATGGTTTACCATACCGTGCAACATTGGAGCAACATATTGTGGTAAGGCATTATGTGAGTTAGGTACAAGTATCAACTTGATGCCTATGTCAATATTTAGGAAGTTGGGGATAGGAGAAGTTAGACCAATTACAGTTACACTTCAACTAGTAGATCAATCCTTAGCACATCCAGAAGGAAAAATCAAGGTCGTATTGGTACGTGAAGATAAGTTTATCTTTCCTGCTGACTTTGTAATTCTTGATTTTGAAGCAGACAGAAGTACCAATCATCCTAGGAAGGCTGTTCCTAGTAACTGGAAGGACCCTTATTGATGTGCAGAAGGGCGAGCTCACATGCGGGTTCAGGATGATCAGGTAACATTTAACGTCTTTAAGTCTATGCGATTTCCTGACACAATGGATGATTGCTCTGCAGTGTCCAATTTAAAGGATTTAATAGTGGATAAGGAACTCAACTATGTTGAGGACCCACTCGAAAGAATTTTGACATTGGATAATCCAAATGATGAAGAGAAGGATGAATACTTAGCTTTGGTAGAAGCTAATCAAAGGGGATTTAATCCGCAATCCTGTTTTGAATCTTTGGAGTTAGAAAAGAGGGACTATTCCCAATCAAAAGCATCGATCAAGGAACCACCTAAATTAGAACTCAAGGTATTACCTTCTCATTTAAAATACGTTTATTTAGGTAACGCTTCTACTATGCCTATGATTGTTTCAGCAGAATTGACCACTAACCAAGAAGAGAAACTTATCTTAGTTCTGAAACAATTCAAAAAGCCATCGAATGGACCATAGCCGATACTCGTGGTATTAGTCCATCTGTATGCATGCACAAGATTATCCTAAAAGATGGCAAAAATGGGACAATCGATGGACAACGGAGACTGAACCCCATCATGAAGGACGTAGTAAAGAAATAGATCATCAAGTGGTTAGATGCGGGTATTATTTATCCCATCTCAGACAGTTCATGGGTAAGCCCGGTCCAGTGCGTGCAAAAAAAAGGGGGTATCACGGTCGTAGAGAACGGCAACAACGAGTTGATACCAACTAGAACAGTTACGGGATGGAGAATCTGCATCGATTACCGGAAGCTAAACAAGTCAACTAGGAAAGATCACTTTCCTTTGCCATTCTTAGACTAGATGCTGGATAGACTCGCAGGACGAGATTACTACTGTTTTCTCGATGGATACTCAAGGTATAGTCAAATTACAGTAGCATTGGAAGATCAACACAAAACGACATTCACTTGCCCGTACGGTACATTTTAGATACATGCCATTTGGTTTATGTAATACGCTTGCTACATTTCAAAGATATATGATGTCTATTTTTACTGACATGGTTGATAAATATTTGGAAGTTTTTATGGACAATTTTTTAGTATTCGGAGATACTTATGATGATTGCTTAGCCAATCTAACTAAGGTACTAAGGCGATGCAAAGAAACGAATCTCGTACTCAACTGGGAAAAGTGCATTTTATGGCACGAGGAGTTGTTCTAGGGCATCGGATAACGAGACATGGGATCAAGGTTGAGAAAGAAAAGGTTGATGTTATTGAGAGACTCTAACCTCCAATATCAATAAAGGGTGTTAGCAGCTTTTTGGTCCATACCGGTGTTTATCGAAGCTTTATCAAGGACTTCTCCAAAGTTAATGAGGAATGCTTAAAAGCCGTCAACGATTTGAAGAGTCGATTAGTCACGGCACCCATAATCGTCACACCAAACTGGGATTTGCCATTCGAATTGATGTGTGACGCAAGTGACATTGCAATTGGAGCTGTCTTGGGCCAGCAAAGGAACAAAGTTTTTCATCCCATCTACTACGCAAGTCGAACCCTAATAGTAGCTCAATTGAATTATACAGTAACAGAAAAAAAGTTACTTGCTATTGTGTTTGCTTTCAACAAGTTTTGATCTTATCTGGTAGGTACCAAAGTGACTGTCTATATGAACCACTCGGCAATAAGTATTTACTTGCAAAGAATGACGTTAAGGTAAGGCTGATGCAATGGGTACTTCTACGACAAGAGTTCGATCTTGAAATTCAAGATTGAAAGGGAGTCGAAAATCAAGCAGCAAATCACTTGTCCAGATTGGAACCACAAGAAGGGAATTCTCCTCTTATTCCAATTCAAGAGACATTTCTAGACGAACATATCCTGAAGGTAAATCATGTCCATAATATCCCTTGGTTTGCTGATATTGCTAACTATTTAGCTTGTGGTTTGATGCCAATTGATAAGACGTATCAACAAAGGAAAAAGTTTCTTCATGATGTGAAGTACTATTTCTGGGAAGAGCCATATGTGTTTAAAAAGTGTGCAGATCAGATGATCAGGATATGCGTGGCAGAAGATTTTATACCACTGTCACTCAGCTCCAAGTGGGGGACACTTCGGAGGTACACGTACAGCAGCCAAAGTATTGCAAGCCAAATTCTTTTGGCCAACACTATTCAAGCATGCATATGCTTACATGAAGACCTGTGATCGATGTCAAAGGGTTGGAAATGTCACCAACAGGAATGAGATGCCTCGAACAAAGATTATTGAGGTAGAGTTGTTTGATTTAATGGGTATTGACTTTCTTGGTCATTTTCCTCTGTCTTGCGGTCACAAGTACATATTAGTAGCAGTAGACTATGTGTCTAAGTGGGTCAAAGCTGAGGCATATCCGACAAACGATGCTAAGGTTGTGATGAAGCTTCTGCAGAAGCATGTGTTCACAAGGTTGGAACCCCAAGAGCTATCATCAGTGATGAAGGATCCCACTTTGTGAACAAGTGGTTAAAATGGTTATTAGACAAGCACGGAGTGAAACACAGGGTTGCAACAGCTTACCATCCGCAGACAAATGGGCAAGCTAAATTGGCAAATAAGGAGATCAAAGGCATATTTGAGAAGGTAGTCAGCCTGAACCGACGAGATTGGTCTACAAGATTAGTTTATGCTTTATGGGCTTATAGAACAGCATACAAAACACCGTTAGGGATGTCACCCTATAGGTTGGTCTTTGGGAAAGCCTTCCATCTACTATTGGAGTTAGAGCACAAGGCTTACTGGGCTCTTCAATAGCTTAATTTGGATCCTAAAATCATGAAAGAGAAATGGATGTTCCAACTCAATGAGTTAGAAGAGTTTCGAATGTTCTCATATGAAAATTCCAAATTACAAAAAGAAAGACTCAAGAAATGGCATGACAACCACATTCGAGTTCGAGAATTTGAAGCAGGTCAGCAAGTGTTGTTGTTCAATTCCAGATTGAAGTTCTTTCTAGGTAAGCTAAAATCACATTGGTCCAGTCCACTTACGATTCACCAAGTCTATCCATATGGAGTTGTTGAACTCCAAGGTAAGGGAGGTAATTTTTGTGTTAATGCTCAGCGCCTGAAACATTATTGGGGAGATAAAATTGAATGGGATAAAACCTCGTTCATTTTATCGAATACTTAATTTTACATTTTTATTTTTGAATAAATGATTTAGGGTATATTTTTGTGTAAAGTATGTTTAAAAAAATTATGTCTAGGAGATTAGAACTTAGGCGGGACTGTTTGTGACCCCTCCAATCTTTCTTAGGAATTTATTTTGACATAATTTTCCAAGAAATTATCCCCTAAATGGAAATAGAAATTTTAGTTTCAAATAAAATGGTCAATTTTGATCCAAGTTTTAATTTGCAACTCAATTTTATATTTTCATTAAGTCTAGGGACTTAATTGAATTATTTTTAAAATTTAGTCACTTTTTTCAGATATAATAAAAAACTAGGTGCCTTTCTTTGTAAATATTTTCAAAAAGCATCTAGAATAAATATCTTTAATATTATTAATAATTTGATAAACTTTAATCTATAATTATATTATTTATAATTTATATATTAATTTTATCAACTTAGCTTAAATTAGGATTAATTAGGAATTTTTTATTTACGCACAATAAAATAAGAGATGGAATCAAAAGTAAATATGGACAAGTAGTAAAGTCTAAAGTGTGGAAATAGGTATATGCATGTCTAGGATTGGAAACACTTGGTACTTAAGTACTCAAATTGACTCACCTCCTCTTTTCTGGAATCCTATCTGGTGTATAGTATCTATTAATTTTAATCAATGAGGACATTGTTCATTTTAAGTTGGGCGACCGAAAATTGAAATTATTTCCACTAAGAATAAAATTTTTCTTTTAATTATGAATATGATATATTTTTGTTCAATAAATTTGAATTTTATTAAGTATGCTAAACTTAAGTATGAATAAAGTTTGATTATTTCCATAAATTGTTATGTTAGCTTAATAATGAAATGAAATCTATTTCTAATAAAGCAAGCAAATCATACCATAACATTTTAGTTCTTTAGGAAAGTTAGGCATGCCTGAAAGTTTAAGTCTTTAGAATTGACTTAGTAGTTTCTTGAGGCGAAATCCTAGGAAGCATGGAACGTTGAAAATGATTGAGGCAACTGTTGTTTAGATCGCTTGAGCCTTTCAAGCCAACCATGATGAAATTTTTATCCTTTGAAACCCAACTTCGAGACTTTATGGCCTAATTTTATTTGAATCCTTACAAAGTTAGCCATCACTTTTCTTAATTATCTTAAAAATGTCTCAAACACTAGACTCAGTACTATTCAAAGTATTCTTTGAAAATAAGTTTGGGGGAGTTGCAAAGAAGTATGAAATGCTCTAAAAATTGTAGTACATGCAATAAAATACATGAAAAAAAAGCATATGTACTTGAAGTAAATTGCACTAAAGAGCATGTGAAAAGGAAAGAAAAGTTGATGTATTGAAGGTAATTATTTCGAAAGGTCTGATACAAGCTGAGTCTAGGGTTTTTTTTAAACCTAAAATTATCTATCTTTTACTTACCCCTAAGCCCAGCCACGTTACAACCTTGTTAAAGACCTATTGATTCAAAGTTCCAATGTTACCTACATTAGTGGAGAGAAATTGCTGTGTTCAACATATGAAGACATCAGTTAAGTTTAATGATTGCAGTTTAATTTTGAATAAGAGATTAAAATCAAATTGGTAGGGATTAACATGTCTTTATTACGAAACATTTAGTCTAGTTTTGCTATTGTAGTAATGGTTGAGATTAATTTGAACGATATATATACTTGAGTAGCATAACTATCAAATTTCTTGTTTTTGAGCATAAGTATATTGATTTCATGATTTTGGGAAGAATGTTGTTCTGAAGGAGTTTTTCAAAAAGTGTTTACGAGAAAATTATTTTCAAATTTTTGCATTACTTGGGACGAGCAATGAATTAAGTTTGAGGGTGTGGAAACATGAAAATTTATGTGTTTTTACAAGCCCTTTTTAACTTAAAATCGTGCTAATTCGGTTAAATTCTTGTCGAAAAATAATTAAATATTATAAAATAATTAAATTATGTTAAAAATATGAACATGATGAATTTTAATTAATTTTATAGTTAATTTTGATTAATTTTGACTATTTTCGACAGATTCGCACGAAGGGCGAAAATTGGCTTGGCAAACAATGCTCGAAGAATAAAATCGAGAAGAAATTTAAAGCATCGAGAAAAATTTATTTCCAGCCTAATATGGTCCAAAAATGTGTGTTAGTTCATAATATAATTAATTTTAATTTATTCCCAATTTAATTTGGGCTAAATAAATTATTATTAATTAATTATGGAAAAAAAGGGTCCAATTGCACCGCATTGGTTGAAACGAATCTAGTGAACCGAACCAGCCACCAATTGGGCTGCCCAGAACCGTCCATATGTTGACCCACATCAGCATTTTAGCTGACTAAATAAGCTTGCAAAGAAGCTCTTTAGAAACTTTCGACCTTGCATTCAAACCACTCCAAAAAATGTGGCTTTATGGATTTGCCCCTGGCTATTTTTAGCAAAGTTGAATATCTTAACTTTGCCATGTGTGTGGCCAGCCAAAGGGGGTCTGTTTGGCTGATGGAATTTTTCATTTTTAGTAGCCACAATCAGCTATAAAATTCACCCCTTTCTGATCATTCAACTCATCCCTCACACTCTCATTCTCTCTTCTCCTCTCTCACTTTCTCTCAATTTTTCCTTCTAGTTTTCCATTTTGTTCAAGTGTCGATTTCTTCTCTCGGGATAGAGGTCCTCACCAACCATTTTTGAGCAGCAATTAAAGTGTTCATAAGCCACCTTGATAGCCGAGGACAACGGAGAACGAAGAACAAAGAAATTAGTCAAGCCACGGAGAAACACCAGATTTGCTTATTGTTCCTTATCTCTTTAAATTTCATTGTTGTTTTGACAAACATGTTTATGAATATTTATGCTATTGAAATGGTTATTTTAATCAATCTAGCTTGAATTTAATCCGTGTTGGGTTGATTATATTTTTCCTGCTTGAATTTTTGAAATTATGTTTGTGCTGTTATAGGCCTCGGTAAGATGCTTGATTAAGTAAAATCATACCTAAGTTATTCTTGCAATATTGATTGTTAGATAACTAATGAATTAATTATTAAATCATATTGAAATTGTAATTAGTCGACACAATACTTAATCAGTGCATGTTTATTCTTCTAAGGTAGTTGAAGTCAATTTAGCATTGTATTTGGTATACATATGCCTTGCAAATCTTGCAAGATTATTGTGATTAAACTCTTTCAAGGTAGAAATACTCTGTTACGTCACTTGATATTTTATATGGTTGTGAATATTATTATTCTTAATCAGTGCATCAGATTTGTTTATATCGGAAAAAGATGCAAAGAAACTTGGTCTCTCGGTTAGGAAATCGAATTAGAAGATCAAGGCGGTAAATTCCAAGGAGGCCCCAACTGTAGGAGTAGCACAAAACGTAGAGGTACAAATCAGTGAATAGAAAGGCAAGGAAGAATTTGAGGTAACCCAATTAGATTATTATGATTTTATGTTTGGCTTAAAATTTCTTGACAGGATTCAAGCGGTTCTGTTTCCATGGGCCAATCAAATTCATATCGTTCCCGGTCTATTATCACGAATCGTTATACCGGTACATCGAGATATAAAGGTTGGGACCAAGGTGTTGTCGTCAACCCATCTAGTCAAGGATGTTTCATATGGGAGGAACATTGACTCGATAGAATGGAGTGCTACTGATAGCACTAGAAAGAACATATGTTTTCCTCCTTACTTATTGGTTAAAATTTTCCCATTTAGTTATCCTTAGCATATATTTTTGCATTTTTAGTTTAGTAAATTGCATTTCATAACTGAGTGAATCCTAGCCTATTTTACCCTTAATTTTGTTATCTTTTTGCATTAATGTCGTTGCATGAGTTAATTCCAGATTGCATCCAGAATTGTCACCACACTTGACAGTTGTCCGGATAAGAACTAAAAATAAGTGAGCTGTCCAGTCTGGTATAACCAACATGTACGTACAAGGACATAATAATTCTGAGGAAAGGACGCTTGTACTATTGGAGGACATAAAAGGCTGATGTGAGAAGAAAAAAATCGAGGAGAACTTTTTCTTGGCCATCATCTTCTTCATCCTACCTTAAAGCTTGCGGCTATGGCAGCTTAAGCATCTCACGGGTGAGTCAACGTGAAAATTGATGCAGATTAGCTTCTTACGAGGAGACCCAAGTGCGAGACAAGAGGAAATATAGAGATTCAGTCGAGTTGTCTAGGAATAGTATTCTTCACTCGATTCTTTCTTATTTCTTTCTAAATGCTAGTGATTGCTCTCTATTTTTTATTTGTATGGAAGTACCCATGAATTCTTGGTTAAATGTTATCTTATTCAATCTTGGTTTTATTGTTTCACCTTGGGGTTTGAATATTTCTTAACACGAAAGTGTTATTGTAGTCACTGACACTGGAAAGTGCAGTGACAGTTCAACCAACAAGCATTACAACGGAAGTTGAGTGGGGATTAGATGAGTTTAGTCCACTTTCTCTTAATAATGCTATATTGTCGTGATCGGAAGGTGGGGTTGATGTGCATGTTTAAGTCTCAAATTAAATAGAGAAGTGACACTTGGTAAGATATACATTGAAATTTATTGTCTCGACAATCACCTATCCTTTTATACCTTGTGAGCACTTAGTATTCTGCTGAAGATTCGTGTTGAAGATCCCAATTTATCACTATCATATTTTATTTATTGTTTTCAAGTTGTTGCTCTAACAACTATCCTCACAATTTATCTTGTTTCTATCTTGTTATTGCACTGACATTAATAGACAGAAGACAACCATCCCTGTGGGATCGATATCCGATAGACTCACATCTGCCTACTATATTTGCACCGACAGTGTACGCTTGCACATTATTACGTTTGTTTGATGTTTATTTTTGTTTGTGTGTTTTCACACTTTATTTTCCTTATATAATATTTAGTATTCACTAACTGGTTTTTCTTTGTTGTTATTTCTTCAACTTCATTTTAGGTGTTTTATGACTCAAAGCAAGTTAGATTTTCTTGCCGTTTTTTTATCCAAAAATTTAAAGGACTGTTTGGAGTAGACTTCGAGAATAAAAACATATGGCTCTACCAGGGGACAATGCAGCCATACCCCCGATGCAACAGCAAAATGTTAATAACCCATTGTTGCCGCAAGATGCTCACATACAAAATAGGACTATATGTGATTTTGTAGTACCTGTCTTGGATGATTTACAACCGGGTGTTGTTAGGCCAGTAATCCAAGCTGGGAATTTTTAACTCAAGTTAGTAATGTTTCAAATGCTGAATTCTAATGGACAATATGCTGGACTACCACATAAAGATGTGAGAGAACATCTTAAATCCTTTTTATTGGTCTGTGCTTCCTTTAATCAACAAGGCGTTCCTGATGATTCCTTGAAGATGCAATTATTTCCTTATTTCTTATAGGAAAGAGCCCGTACATGGTTTTTTGGGCTACCTACCGGTCAATTACTTATTGGAATGCACTAGCAACATAGTTTGTTTTGTGATTTAACCCTGCAACAATGAATTCTCATCTTCAAAATGATATTACTGCTTATAATCAACTAGGTGATGTAAATCTTCACACCACATGGGAACACTATAAATCTTTACATCAACGTTGTCCCATGCACGACATTAAACCAAAAACAGAAATTGAGATTTTTGATAATGAGCTAAATTCACAGACAAGGAATCTTGTCAACGCATCAGCCAATGGACCTTTGCGTGATTGTACTAGTAATGATGTTGTGAGAATTCTTAAGATTATTGCTCGGAATGATTATCAATACCCTATTTCCAGAGCTACACAAGCAAAAACTACTCTAGGAGTTATTGAATTGGGTGGAATAACCGCACTAAGTGCTCAAGCTTCTTCTCTCACAAACATGATTAAAAATATACAAGAGACTAGTAGCGTTGCACCTATACAAGTCACTCAGTAAGTTGATGTCCCTACTCTTTGTTGTGAGATTTGTAGTAACAACCATAGTTGTGAAGATTGTCCACAACATATAGAGAATGCATGTTATATTAGTAACAACTGCAACAATTCTTATGTTAACTCTTACAACAACTCTGCATGCAACCAACCATTTTGGGGAACTCAAAATGCTAGACAAAATGTTACAAAATTCATATTTGGGAATACATCTGCTCAGGGCAATTATAATCCACGACAAGGGAATTAAAATTAACAATAGAAGAACTACAATCAGCGCACTCAGATGCATCCTCAACAAGGCCAGACACATCCACACCAAAATTCGATGCAGCCACAGCACTCTTCAATACGAGAGCATATTACTAGCACGGAAGCTATCATATAAGTTAATTCATCTTCCATTCGAGCATTGGAGGCACAATTAGGACAACTTGCTTCAAATCTGAATACTCAACCACTAGACTCATTACCTAGTGACATCATACTTTTCGTGCATTAAAATTAACATCACATAATTCATTCAGTCACATACAAATCGTCCCTAAATCGAGCCCTTGAGGCCTTAAAAATACATTAGAAACAATATGGGACTAAATTGGAAAGCTTTGAAAAGTTTAAGAAAAAGTTTGAAAAATTGGATTACAAGGGTCACATGGTCGTGTGCCTCACACGGCTGAGATAGACACCCATATCTCAAGTCGCGTAACAATCGAAATAGGTGCATACGGCTGTGTCCCAACCCGTGTAACTTTTGAAGTTGGGTCACACGGCCAAGCCACACACCCGTGTGCCAAGCTGTGTAACAACTTGACTTGTATGCATTAAAACCTACAAGGGACACACAGTTGTGTCACCAGGCCATGTGTTACACACGATAGAGTCACATGCCCGTGTCTCAGGCTGTGTGGACATGAATTTTCCCAAAAATAAGCCATTTCCATCATCAAACCATGCATACACCTGAAGGCATTTTGTACAAGTATTCAAGGCCTCAAAAAATGGCCAAAACCTAGGTGAAATGACAAATTTCAATAGTATAAGATCATTCAATGAATATGCCATATAAGGCACCTCAAATGAAAACATTTAAACTTACCTAAACATGTATACTTGACCACATTTCAATCATACACATATAGTTCAATACCATTTCAAAACATACCATATCTCAGCCATATTGAATTTAACTCATCACATCCCATTTTGGCTATTCAAACATGCATCAAAACATTGACACATTAAAACATACTGATAGGGCATCAAAAGTACCAAAATGACACAAACCAAAAAACATCAAATGGTACCAAAACAACTTATACATGCCAAAATCATCAACTAACATTTAACTAACACCAAATACAAGTCCACCTATACATGTTATTATTGTCATTTCCCATACATACTGACTTAGCTCAAATCTGAACTAAAACATGTCACAAGTATCCATATTCAAACCATCATCAACATGCCAAGATATTCATATCAACAAGTACTTTACAGAATCAAATTCACATAATTTGGTAAGGCATCAAGGTGTACCAAACCAACATAGCTTTCCAAAGTGTATACATACTAAAATACCATTAACACATGCATCATAATACCATTACAAATCACCCTATACATGCCATTATAAACCTTAGCCAAATTACTCAAAATCTACCAAATTGCCCACTGGATAGTGTGATAGATCTCCGACAAACTTCCAACCAATCGAGTGTAACAGCTCGTTTTCAGTGAAATCAGAATAGTAGTTTCGGGACCACAAATATGACGTAAAAATAATTATTTTATTATTATTTTAATTTCTACAATATTATGGTATTATAGTTTAAAATTTTCATTAAGAAATTTTACTGTTTGCATGCTTAATTTGATAAAAAAGACTAAATCACATAAAGTGCAAAAGTAGAGTTCTAGTAGAAAAAGGTATTAAATAGCTATAGAACTTTAATTTAAGAGCCCTTATGTGGTAATTAGACGATTTATGGGGTTAGTGGATGCTCGTGGCTTGGTATTAATGAAATTTTTGAATTTTTTAAAGGTTATAAAGGTAATGTAGTAAATAAAGGTTAAAATTAAATAAAATAAAAACTTATTCATCTTCTTTAAGTGCTTCATCACTAAAAATTGAAGGGTAGGAAACCATTTAGGGTTCTTTGAATTTCGACAAGCTTTGTTGGTGCATGTAAGTAAATTTTTAACGTATATGTATTGTTTTTTATGCTTGATGAAAGAAAATGGTTATTTTTTGTTAGATAAACAACTTTTATTAAGTGATTTTTAATGAAATTGTCATTTAGGAATTATATTGAAAAATAAGAAATATCCATGGTGTAAATTGTGAAATAATGAAATGTGTGGGTTGCTACGAACTTGTGTGAAATTTAGCAAGGCTTGGGTAAGGAAGGAATTGCATGAATTTCATTTTTCGAGCCTAAGGACTAAATTGTAAAGAAATCAAAATATTAGGGGCAAAAGTGTAATTTTACAAAAATGTGAATTTTGATTGAATTGAATAGAATAACTATAAAATTTATTGAATTTGTTCATTTAGATGAAGATAGACCATGTACGACTCTAGATCGAGGCAAAGAAAAGGCTTCGAATTAATCGACTTCGTTTCTACTTTTAGCATCGAGGTAAGTTTGTACATTGAAATATCATTTCTAAATTATGGTTTGAATTTTGTTATTGTATAATGTCAAATCATGTTTCGACAAAAAATCCAACGGCGTATCGACGGCCATCGATCTAAGAAAAGGGATAGCTTCGGCTATCGAACTATGAAAAGGGATAGCTCCAGCTATCAAATTATGAAATGGGATGGTGACGACCATCAAACAATGAAAAGGGATGGTGACGACCATAAAAATTATGAAAAGGGATAGCTTCAGCTATCAAACTATGAAAAGGGATAGCTTCAGCTATCAAATTATGAAAATGGATGGCTACGACCATCAAACAATGAAAAGGGATGGTGACGACCATCAAAATTATGAAAAGGGATAGCTTCGGCTATCGAATTATGGAAAGGGATGGTATCAACCATCCTATTATCACTTCGTGTGAGCTTCGATAAGAGTTTTCAATGAAATTTACCTTATTATGTTTGAAGGCAGGAATTGTGTGCTTGTGTGACAATGAATGTCATGATTTCATATGTTTAAGCTTAAATATTAGCTATTGTTATGTTGGATTGAATTATAGGTGTCATGAGATTTTGTACTGTATTGACAAGTTCATATTATATATGTTGCGAACTTACTAAACATGGAATGCTTACCTTCTTTTTTCTATGTTTGTAGTTCACCGGAAGCTTGATCAGGTTAGAAAGTTGTCGGAGATCTATCACACTATCCATTCGTTATATCGGTAGATTTTGACGTTTTTAAGTCTTGGTTATAATGGCATGTATAGGTGTTTTGGTTGATATTATAGTCAAGATGTTTTGGTATGTATATGTGGCTTTATGATGGCTAATATTTTTTCATTTTTGTACTTGAATGTTTTTTACTGAAATGGTCAAGTAAACACATAATATGAATGATCATTTTTGGTATGTTTGGAATGTGGAAAATGTGGTATAAAATGGTATTGAATTTGGATTGCAAATATTAAATTATTAATGACTATATTATTCTTGTGTTTGGACTCATTTAATGTCATGTAACTTAAGGTGCCTAAGGGTATATTGGTTGTATGAATTATTATCATATTGTATAATCTTGTTTATGCATATATTAGGTACAATTTTGGAGCTTGAATTGGGTGCATTTGAGTTGCACAAGTGTACACAACTTGGGTGAAAGAATTGGCATGAAAATGGCCTAATTCTTGTCCACACAGCCAAAGACATGGGCGTGTGTCTTAGTCGCGTGTGACACTCGGCCAAGCGACACAGCCGTGTGTCCCCTATAGCATACAAAGGGTTGCAAGTTAGGCCGTTACACGTCCTAGCACACGGCCTGGTACATGGACGTGTGAGGTCATTTAGAAAGGTACACGGCCTGGTACACAGGCGTGTGACTTGGCCATGTGGCCCAAGTCAGTGAGTTACATGGGCAAGGACACGAGCTGGGACACAGCTGTGTGTCCCTACTTTAAATGTCCACACAGCCTGAGACACAGGTGTGTCCCTTGGCCGTGTGAGTCACACATTCACATGTATGCTCGAATCTAGTGTCAAGTAAGAAATTACTTGTTGAGTCCACTGAATTTATAGTTAAAATGTCAAACCCCCTAGTTCGATACGTGTTATAAAGTTTGCAAGAACTATCATTTGATGACTCAGGGTTACAATTTTCGGGCTGACTTGATGCTTTTTCCTTTTGATGAGTTTGATGTGATTTTGGGCATGGATTGGCTGACTCTTCATGATGATATTGTGAACTATAGATGAAAGCTTACTGTATTGAAATCTCAGAATGGTGAGACACTTCAAATTGAATCAAACAATTTGAGTGGGTTGCCTATTACTATTTTAGCTATGTCGGCACAGAGATATGTGAGAAAAGGTTGTGATGCTTACCTTGCATATGTATTGGATTCTAAAGTATCTAAGTTGAAAATTGAATCAGTGTCTGTGGTTTGTGAGTATCTTGATGTGTTTCCAGAAGAGTTACCCGAATTACCACTAATTAGAGAGCTTGAGTTTGCTATTTAATTAGTGTCGGGAACATCATTGATATCTATAGCACTTTACAGAATGGCTCCTACCGAGTTGAAAGAGTTGAAAGCACAATTGCAAGAATTGACAGATAGGGGTTTTGCTTGACCCAGTTTCTCACCTTGGGGTGCACCTATTCTATTCGTTACGAAAAAGGATAGATCAATGAGAGTGTGAATTGACTACCGTCAACTCAACAAGGTTACGATCAAGAATAAATATCCATTGCTGTGAATTGACGATCTGTTTGACCAGGTGAAAGGTGCAATAGTATTTTCGAAGATTGATCTTCGCTCTGGCTACTATCAACTGCGAGTTAAAGATTCGGATGTGCCAAAAACTGCATTCAGGACCAGGTATGGACATTATGAATTTCTTGTAATGATGGTTGGTTTAACTAATGTAGCTGTGGTATTTATGGATTTAATGAATAAAATTTTCAGACAGTATTTAGACAAATTTGTGCTAGTATTCATTGACGATATTCTCATTTATTCAAGGGATGAGTCTCGGTATGCCGAACATTTGAGAATTGTATTGCAAACCCTGTGTGATAAAAAATTATTTGCCAAATTTAGAAAATGTGAATTTTGGCTACGAGAAGTCAGTTTTCTGGGACATATTGTACCAGCCGAAGTCATCAGAGTTGATCCGAGCAAAATTTCACTATTGTTGATTGGAAACCTTTGAGAAATGTGTTCGAAGTCAAAAGTTTTCTAGGACTAGCTGGGTATTATAGAAGGTTTGTTAAGGGATTCTCGATGATTGCTACACTAATGACTCAATTATTGCAAAAGGATGTGAAGTTCGAGTGGTTTGAGAAATGTCAGCAAAGTTTCAATCAGTTGAAAGCGCTATTGACCGAGGCACTAGTGTTAGTTCAGCTTGAGTCTGGTAAAGACTTCGTGATTTTCAATGATGCTTCTTTAAATTGTTTAGGCTGTGTTTTGATGCAGGAAGGCTAAACGGTAGCTTATGCTTCTAGATAGCTAAAGCCACACAAAAAGAATTATCCAACATGATTTAGAACTGACAGCTATTGTATTTGTATTGAAGATTTGGTGACACCATTTGTACGGCAAAAAGTGTCATATATTTATTAATAATAAGAGTTTGAAGTATCTAATGTCACAAGAAGATTTGAATCTGAGACAACACTAGTGGTTGCTGATGCTCTGAATAGAAATTCTTTATTTGCTTTACGAGCGATGAATATGCGAGTGACGTTATTTGTTAATGGTTCAATTTTAGTAGAGTTGAAAGCTAGTCTGATGTTTTTACAATAGATTTGTGTACTGAAGAGTCCTGAGCTCGTTCGGAAATTTTTGCATGAAGCTCATAATAGTAGTTTGTCTATTCATCCGGGAAGTAATAAGATGTATAGTGATTTGAAGTAGATGTACTGGTGGCCAGGAATGAAACGAGAAATTTCTGAGTTTTTATCAAGATGTTTAGTATGTCAGCAAGTTAAAGCTGAACATCAGGTGCCTTTAGGGTTGTTACAACTAGTGATGATACCAAAATGGAAATGGGAGCTAGTTACAATGGACTTCGTATCGGGTTTACCCTTATCTCTAAGAAAGAAAGATGCAATTTGGGTTGCCGTTGATTGTCTGACGAAGTATACACATTTTATTCTAGTAGGTATATATTATTCTCTTGAAAGATTAGTTGAGCTATATGTTGCTGAGATTGTCAGATTACACGGAGTAGCAGTTTCTATTATTTCAGATAAAGATCCACGGTTTACATCGTGATATTAAAGCAAGCTACAAGAAGCTCTAGGTATACAGTTGCATTTTAGTACTGCATTTCATTTGAAGACTAATGGTCAGTCTAAGTGAGTAATTTAGATACTTGAGGATATGCTTCATTGTTATGTGTTAGAGTTCAAAGGCAATTGGGAGAAATATTTACCGTTGGTTGAGTTCGCATACAATAATAGTCATCAGTTATGTATAAAGATGTCACCGTATGAAGCTTTGTATGGTCGTAAATACCGAACTCCGTTATATTAGACTGAGCTTAGTGAGAAAACGATTCACGAGGTTGATTTGATTCGAGAGACTGAATAAAAAGTGAAATTAATTCGAGATATTTTGATAGTTGCTTCAGATCGTCAAAAATCGTATGCGGATTTGAAACGTAAAGACATTGGATTTCAAGTCGGCGATAGAGTATTCCTGAAAGTATTGCCCGGGAAGAAAGTTATTTGTTTTGGTCGCAAAGGAAGGTTAAGTCCACGATTTATCGGGCATCATGAGATTATTTAAAGAATCAGACCAGTAGCGTACCGATTAGCTTTATTGTCAGGGTTAGAAAAGATTCATAACGTGTTCCACATATCTATGTTACGACAGTACCGATTTGACCCTTCACATGTTATCTCACCGACGAATGTTGAATTTCAGCTGGATCTGTCGTACAGCAAAGAACCGATTAGGATTTTAGCTCGAGAGGTTAAATAATTGAGAAATAAGAATATAGCTTTAGTAAAGGTTTTTTGGTAAAGTCACGATATAGAGGAAGCCACCTGGAAACCCAAGGAAGCTATGTGAAATCAATATCCTAATCTCATTTCTAGTAAGATTTTCAGGGACGAAAATTTCTTTATAGGGGGAGAGTTGTAATAGCCCGTTCTTAGTGAAATCAGAACAATAGTTTCAGGACCACAAATCTAACGTAGATTATTATTTTAATGTCTACAATATGATAATATTATAGTATAAAAATTTTGTTAAGAAATTTTACCGTTTGCATGTTTAATTTGATAAAAAAGACTAAACCGCATAAAGTGCAAAACTATAGTTCTAGTAGCAAAATTATTAAATAGCTATAGAACTTTATTGTAAGAGTCCTTATGTGGTAATTAAGCCATTTATGGGGTTAGTGGATGTTCATGGCTTGGTATTAATGAATTTTTTGAAATTTTTAAAGGTTATAAAGGTAATTTAGTAAATAAAGGTTAAAATTAAATAAAATAAAAACTTACTCATCTTTTCCAAGTGCTTCAGCACAAAAAATTAAAGGTGAAGAAACCATTTAGGGTTCTTAAAATTCTGACAAGCTTTGTTGGTTCATGTAAGTAAATTTTGATCTCGTTTTTAATTATTTTTATGTTTTCGAGATCCTTGTAGCTTAATCTAGATAGGCCGGGGACTAAGTTGCAAAAGTTTTAAAAGTATAGGGATTTAGCATGGATGTATATATATATATTTTTATGTTTGATGAAAGAAAATGGCTAGTTGTTTTTTATTAAGTGATTTTTAATGAAATTATTATTTAGGGATTAAATTGAAAAATAAGAAATATTTATGGTGTAAATTGTGAAATAATGAAATGTGTGGGCTGCTATGAACTTTATTTTTTGAGCCTAAGGACTAAATTGTAAAGAAATCAAAATATTTGGGGCAAAAGTGTAATTTATAAAAAATGTGAATTTGGATTAAATTGAATAGAATAACTGTTAAATTGATTGAATTTGTTCATTTAGATCAAGATAGACCACGTACGGCTCTATACCGAGGCAAAGAAAAAGTTTCCGATTAATCGACTTCATTTCTACGTTTATCTTCGAGGTAAGTTCGTACATTTAAATAGAATTTATAAATTATGATTTGAATGATATTATGGTATAATATCAAATTTTGTTTCGATGGAAAAATCTAATGGCGTATCGACGACCATCGATCTATGAAAAGGGATAGCTCTGGCTATTACATTGTGGAAAGGGATAGTGACGAGAATCAAAATTATGAAAAGGGATAGCTTCAGCTATCGAACTATGGAAAGGGATAGCTCCGGCTATCAAATTATGAAAATGGATGGCTACGACTATTAAACAATGAAAAGGGATGGTGACGACCATCAAAACTATGAAAAGGGATATCTTCAGCTATCGAATCACGAAAAGGGATAGCTTCGGCTATCGAATTATGGAAAGGGATGGTATCAACCATCGTATTATCACTTCGTGTGAGCTTCGATAAGTGTTTTCAATGCAATTAACCTTATTATGTTGGAATGTAGGAATTGTGTACTTTTGTGACAATGAATGTCGTAATTTCATATGTTTAAGCTTAAATATTAGCTATCGTTATGTTGGATTGAATTATAGGTTTCATGAGATTTTGTACTATATTGACAAGTTCATATTATATATGTTGCAGACTTCCTAAGCATGGCATGCTTACCTTTTGTTTGTTTTTCTATGTTTGTAGTTAACCAGAAGCTCGATCAGGTTGGAAAATCGTCGGAGATCTATCACACTATCCATTTGCTATATCAGTAGATTTTGTCATTTTTAATTCTTTGTTATAATGGCATGTATAGGTGTTTTGGTTGATATTATACTCAATATGTTTTCGTATGTATATGTGGCTTTATGATGGCTAATTTTTGTCATTTTGGTACTTGAATGTTTTGTGTTGAAATGGTCAAGTAAATACATAATATGAATGATCATTTTTGGTATGTTTGGAATGCGGAAAATGTGGTATGAAATGGTATTGAATTTGGATTGCAAAAATTAAGTTATTAATGACTATATTATGCTTGTGTTTGGACTCATTTAATGTCATGTAACTTGAGGTGCCTAAGGGCATATTGGTGTATGGATTATTATCATATTGTATAAGCTTGTTTATTCATATTTTAGGTACAATTTTGGAGCTTGAATTGGGTGAATTTGAGTTGCACAAGTGTGCAAAACTTGGGTGAAAGAATTGGCTTGAAAATGGCCTAATTCTTGTCCACACGACCGAAGACACGGGCATATGTCTTAGCCGCATGTGACACACGGCCAGACGACACAGCCGTGTGTCCCCTGTAGCATACAAAGGGTTGCAAGTTAGGCAGTTACACGACCTAGAACACAACCTGGCACATGGACGTGTGAGGCTATTTCGAAGGGTATGTGGCGTAGCACACGAGCGTGTGACTTGACCGTGTGATGCAAGTTAGCGATTTACACGGGCACAGACACGGGCTGGGACACAGCCGTGTGTCCCTACTTCGAATATCCACACGGGCGTGTCCCTTGGCCGTATAACCCCTGCAGTGTTGAAAATTTTCATTATTTTCTAAAAAATTCTATGAATTCCTGATTTAGTCTCGACTTGTTTCTAATGTGTTTTTAGGTCCTCGAAGGCTCGTATAAGGGACAATATGCATGTTATGGATTTATTTTTCTATGATTATTGATATAAATTGAAATATTTAAATTCTTTATTATTTTGAAATAAAAACTCTGGCAATGCTCCGTAACCCTAGTCCAGAGATGGATGCGGGTTAGGGGTGTTACATCAAGCTTCCAATAATCTGTAAAGTAAAGGAAAAACAATTATGTAAGCAATGATCGCTTTGTAGGATCATATAAACTTTAAACATAATATTCCATTTCAATAATGAACATTATAGAATAAATATAAACCAATACCAATACCATAAGATTCATAAATCTATATAACCATCAACTCACAAATGACTAAGTTCATCAATGTCACATATATTTATCATTCATAACATGATAGGATTTTTGGAGACATAATATACAATCATCAACATTTTTATATGATTAAGGACCTTTCTATTTACTTACTTTCCACTCCATTCCCAATGCTTATCATAAGCCTAAATAACATTATCAATTCACGAGTTAATGTATTTATCCATTATATAGGTAGATTCATCCACAAAATAAGTAGATTGCTCACATATAAATACATCATTTAACTCATCAATTCTTTATATCATCAGAATATATCCCAGTTATGAACTTACAGTTTCATTCCCTTTTCTTACCCGTTCCATTTGCATATTACAAAGCATAAGCATAAAAATCAACCATAACCACAAGCTTGGCACAAGCCTAAATATATTCATCAATACACAAGTTAGTGCATACATTCATAATTTACTTGAATTAAACATATGATGATCCATTTCCATGTGAACATATTTCATTTGAATCATTTAACCTTTCCATGAACATATGCATAATGCCAAGCTAAAGCTTACATTTTCAATCCTTTTTATAAATACATGATATAGTTCATTTGAACATTTACTGTTCCTTTCCTTTTCATGCCCGTTGAAACATTTAGAATATCATCAGATACAAGGGAAAGCTCACACGAAGTGTGCTAAACATATAACTGTAACATTTCCTTTCCTTTACATCGTTGCTTACACGAGCTGTGAAATGGGTCTGTTTACGCTAGCTGTGGGCCAAAATGTAAGCTACAAGATATTGCTCACATGAGCTGTGGAGTATCCGCAACAAATGTAGTACCTCATCCATTGGTAGGACATTCAAGACAAGCACCCGAAACATGAAAATCGTAATGACATGTCATTTGTATCATACGAATTCCTAAGGTTCAACTGGGACTCATTAACCATCAATTCGTCAAACATTGATACATTTATATATATATCAATCCATTCTCATTAAGAATAACATAGCATGACATTCAATTTAGATAACAATAACACAATAAACATTCATATGAACTTACCTAGCTAATTTGCGAAAGATTAGGTACAAGGACTATTTGGTAATTTAATTTTCTCCTCAATTTTTACTTGTTCTCGATCTAAATTAATAATTTCATTCAATTCATTAATTTAGACAGTAAAACCAATTCATTTTCTGCAATTTAGTCATTTTATATTTTTACAAAATTACCTTCAAGTTTTCATTTTATTCAATTTAGTCCCTATGTCCTAATCATAAATAAACCAATTTTATTGAAAATCCATACCAATTGAATGTTAATAGCATCCAATACAACCCATATTTTCTATTATTTAACATTAAATCCTTGTATTTTTACTATTTCAACAATTTAATCCCTAATCATTAAATTCATCAAAATTCACTTAAGAAAATACTTATAAATAACAAATAATACTTAAAATTCATCGTGTAACATCTACTATAAAAAATATTCATTAATTGTAACATTCAAAATATTTAAGAGTTTCAAAAATGAAGGTACGGGCTAGCTGGACCTAATTCCAACGATCTCAAAAACATAAAAATTAAAAGAAACGGGTGAAAAATGACTTACCATGCAAAGATATAACTGTGGCTGAACCTTGAGTATATTTCCATGGAGGTTCAGTGATGAATAAAACAAATAAAGAAGAAAACATCATGTTTTCTTATTTTTAACATTTTTACTTTATTTTAATAATAAAAAATAACATATAAAATTAAAATAGTTTAAACCTTAAACCGTACAGTATGTTAAGAATGGGTAATTTATACATTAAGGCCATCCAATTATGTTTCTTTAATCAATTAACACCTTTAAAATAATAGCGATTGACTTTTTAAACTATTACTATTTAGTCCTTTTTGCTTAATTAATTATCTAAAGATTAAAATTTCTCAACGAAACTTTAATACAACCTTAATAACATTCCATAAGTATTTATAAAAATATTTACGGCTCGAGTTATAGGAGCAAGGTCCCGATACATCATTTCAAAAACCACTTGACTTTAGTGGCTTTACCACTTGAACCTAATTATTTTTTCGAATAGCATAAATTTTCAAAAAAAAAATTGTTGTAATAGCATATTTGACTCATAAATCTTAAATAATAATATTTACGAACTTACTCATTAGACTTGTGGCCCCGAAACCATTATCTCTAACACCAATGAAGACCGGGCTGTTACATAAAGCCTCTTCAAAAATGTTAGTGGTGCAATGGATCGATATAATGACTGGAGAGTCAATTGTGGAGCTACCACCTTTGGGTAAGGTGGGTTGTGTATCGGACTTTGAGAAAAAAGAAGTGATGGAAAAATAGTCGGGACTAGTAATTGTTATGAGTAAGGTACATTTGAACACTTTGATAGTGTTTTGAATTCTAACTTGTTAGCTTAGCAAGATCATAGGGAACCACTGAAAGTTCTTAAGCAAGAAGGTCGAGAGACTGTGGGCAATTCGAAGCCAATTAGTGTGAATCAAGAGGATTCAAATTAGAGCAAGTAAAAATTGGGGCAAGTTAGAGCGGAGACTTATTGCCAACGAGAAATACTAACGAGTGTAACAATTTCAATTAAGAGAAAATGGAAGCTGGGGCGAAGGTTCCTAAAGAAGGGACGAATTGATAGCAAGACTAGTCGAGAAGGAGCCAAGGCGACGAGAGAGTTCTGAGGTGAATCAAGTTAGTGCCATTCTTTAGGCACAATGAGGGCGTTACAAGAATGGGTGGGGAAGAATGTCACGAGTCAAAGTGCAAAGCCTAAGACCATTGCACAACATGAGTCTCATGGACGTATATTAATTAGATGGGGATCATTTAGCCCATGATAACTTGTCTGATTCAAAGAGTTGTTGGAAAAGCCTATCAAATTGAAGCTTGTTTAGGCCAATGATGCAGATTTAGAAAGATACACTACCTTGGTAAGTATGGAACTAATCTTAGAAGATTGATAGGAATCATATCTTGTAAATATTAGATTATATTTGATATTGTAATAACGAAAATACCTTCATTTAAGGGATAGGTTTAATCTCGTTCGTCGATGTAACTTAATATAGACTATCAATTTTGAGGGAGTTCAACTATAAACAATGAGTCTCCCCCTCACTTGTAAATCATCCATTGTATCTTGAATTCTTAATAGTAATAGAACTCTCGGAGAGCGTTTACTAAACACCTCTCGTGCATTGTTTCCTATGGCTCTTTATTGTTTTGGTTTTCTTTTGGCTAACTTGCTTCCGCTATCAAAATTGGTGCCTTGAAGGAATTCTAGTTGAATCCTCAATTGTTGGTGGTTAATTGTCATGTATTTAGGTCATTTTAGTTGCATTTTAGGATATTATATTAGTATTTTTTAGGGCATTACATTAGGGAGCTTGGACTGTGCTTAAATGTTATTATATGTTACTTTTGATTGTTTGGGGGAAGGATTTGTTTGTTGATTGTGTTGCAGGTGCAGAATAAGGAAAAAAGTATATGAGTGAAGGTTTGTCATCTCAAAAGGCTAGACAGTTTGCTAACACAGATGTCGTGGCAATGCCAGAAAGAGACCTAGTCAACACTTAACCGTTATCAGCCTTATTGTATGTATATTGGAAAAATCAGCCTAAAAGAAAGGAAAATTATCATGGGATCATGGGATGGTGGGCCTACTCTAAAGGAAGAGATATAAAACCTAAAAAGAAAAATAAAAAAAAGGAAATGGTTGATGAGACAATTTAAAAAACGATCCTTGGATGGGGGTACAGGATAACAGTTGAGAACAAGGTAGAATTGTAAGGGAGAAGAAGAAGGTAATTCCTCTTTGCCAACATTAAATTGGGACGCTAAAGCTGTGCGGCTGGATAGGCGAAAGCCATCTTTCTGAAGTTCTTCTTTTACTTATTTCTTTATTGTTTTGTGAATTGAATTGAGAAGAATGATGTTGAATGCTATTCTGAATTTGAATGTTATTTTCCAACCCATGAGTTAATCTCATAGGGTTGGGATTGCTTGATGAAACCTTTATTTCTTTTAATGACTAAATCCTAGATTAGTTTTAATTTATTGTTTCATTCAATGGTATTTAAGAATTGCATGCGTATAATCTCTAGACATAGATTAATGTGTAGCATGTTTATGAAATTAATCTAATACTAAAAATGTTAGGTTAGTTAGATCAAAATTGAACGATATGAGCAAATATTCAACTGAATACTTGTAGCAATCTCTACAGATAGAGCAGCGTTTCATACAGAAGGAAAACAAAACAATGCTGGGTACTGTGATAAAGGCCTATAGACATATATCGCTTTAGGCAAGGTAACTTGAGGTCTTGGTCTCGAAACAAGCAAGTCATTTTAGATCTTTTCCGACTAGTAGAATAAGATTGATTTTGCTGAGGCATATTTGGTTAACAAGGGTAGATTCTTAGTAATCTCAACCTTCCACGTCAACATCATAGATTCTTGAACATTTTCTGTAGCATCTCTATTTTCACATCTCTAATTGTTTACTCGTTTCTTTTCAACATTTTATACAATATTATTCTCCTAATTGCCACTGCACTATTATTGTTTTTGCCTTAGCAATAATCTCACTTTACTATAATAACCTAACCATTTTATACCTATTCAATCCATGTGGAGATGATCTCACTTATCACTTTATTACTTGAACCGACGAGTATACTTGCACAATTCGCATATCATATTAACACACGACAAGTTTTTGGCACTTTTTTTTAGGATAAAAAATTTGGTGAAATTTGGTTTTATTATTTTACTAAGTCCATTTGTTTTATTTAACTTAGTTATTTTTAATTTCTACAGGTTTGTCGTTAGTGCATGAGTAGAGACATTCCTGCTAATGAAGAGTATCCTTTTGACCTAAAGATAGAGAGAACTTTGCGAAGAAGAAGAAAAGAAGTGTGTAGCATGGCTAGGGAAAGGAATGATCCATTAAATCCAAATGGTCAAGATGTTGATCTTCCTATTCATCGTGTGCTAGATGACTGAGACATGCCAATTCGAGAGCATGTTGTGCCAATTTTGGATGAATTGAATCTAGGGATAGTCAGACCACACATACAAGCTCAACAATTTGAATTGAAACCAATAATATTACAAATACTGCAAACAATTGAACAATTCAGTGGGTCACCAAATAAGGATCCAAGACTTCACTTAAGACTTAAGACTTTTTCTAGAAGTCTTTGACTCATTTAGACAATAGGGTGTTGCTAAAGACACCTTGCGGCTTAAATTGTTTCAATATTCTTTGAGAGATCTAGCAAGAGAGTGGCTTAATCTTTATCATTGAGGATAGTGGCATCATGGAATTACCTTTGTTAGAGTTTTTTATTACAGTATAATCCACCAAACATGAATGCTAAGCTTAGAAATGACATCAAGTCTTTTCTATAATCAGAACATGAAACACTGTACGAAGCTTAGGAAAGATTTAAAGAATTACTGTAGAAATATTCGATGCATGGGTTTCAGCACTGGACTTAGATAGAGATGTTTTATAATGAGTTGAATGCATATACAAGGATGGTAGTTGATGCTTCTACCTATGATACTTTGTTGGATAAATCTTTTAAGGAAGCTTATGAGATTTTGGAATGAATTGCCAATAATGATTATCAATATCCTACCACGCGAACTGGAACTGGTAGGAGAACTACTGGCACCATGAAAATTGGTGCAATCACTTCATTGACTACCTAAGTATCATCTTTAACTAATATGATCAAAACAATGAAGAGGCCCACTGCAGTTCAAGAGATGAAATCAGTCGAGCTATCATGTGTTTATTGTGGCAAAGACCATGTGTTTGACGAATGCCCATTCAACCCAGCATCTATGTTTTACATGGGTAATTTCAATAGGAATAATAACCCCTATTCTATCACCTACAATCCAGGGTGGAAGCAACAACCAAAATTTAGCTAGAATAATCAAGGTGCAGGGAATTTCAGCAATGCTGCAAGATAGAATGCCATCAGTGCACTGCCGGGTTATACTTTAAATTTGAGACCTCAATGAGCTTTGTCAAGTAATACCGAGAATTTGAGATCACAAGGGAAGAAGATTTGTAATTAAATCACTCTCAGAAGTGGGACTTAGCTGAATGAAATTGTTAAAGATGTCATTGTAGAAAAGGGAAATTCAAAGTGTATCCATGAAAAGATTTCAGAAACATCTGAAAATTACACTGCAACTGGAAAGGCTAAACAACAGCCTAATGTAGCAAAATCAAATCATTTTGCCAATGAAAATGCTACAGCAAAACTGCATTAGTAACCTGAAAGACAACCACCTCTGCCATTTCCTCAACAATTCCACAATTGTAAACAAGAAGCCCAGTTCAAGAGATTTCTAGATGTCCTTAAGCAACTTCACATTAGCATACCATTGGTGGAAGCTTTGGAGCAGATACCTAATTATGTGAAATTTATGAAGGATATACTGTCAAAGAAATACAAAATAGGAGAATTTGAAACTGTTGCTCTCACTGAAGGGTGCACAGCGATGTTGAATAAATTACCTCCAAAGTTGAAGGATCCAAGGAGTTTCAGTATCCCTTGTTCAATTGGAAACCATTATATTGGAAAGACATTATGTGATTTAAGAGTGAGTATAAATCTAATGCCTATATATGTTTTCAAGAAGCTGGGAATTGGGAAAGTAAGACCTACGACGAGTTGCAACTGGCTGATCGTTCCTATGCACATCCGAAAGGTAAAATTAAAGATGTGCTGCTAAAAGTAGATAATTTTATTTTTTCTGTAGATTTCCTTATTTTAGATTGTGAAGCTAACCATGATGTGCCAGTTATTCTTGAAAGACCTTTTCTTGCTACATGCAAGACATTAATTGATGTGTAGAAAAGTGAACTGACCATAAGCGTAAATGAACAACATATCATATTCAAGGTATTCAATGCCTTGAAATGTGCTGATGAGAATGAATAATTTCACACCATTTATTTGATAGAAGCAACAGTGGAGGAAGAGATCACAAGATTTTGCCATAGTTATTTTGATAGTGATGAAGACTCACTTGAGCAGAGTGACGCAATAATTTTTGAGGACCTTGGTGAAATTGCGGAAGCCAAGCAGTTTGTGGATAGACCAGGGAAGAAGTTTGAATCCTTGGATTTATCAGATTACTCTTTCAAGCCACTTAAATCATCTACAGAGGATCACCCATGCTGGAGTTGAAGCCTTTGCCGATGCACATAAAATATTCTTATTTGGAAGAAAATAACACTTTGTCACGAGTTATTTCTCCGAAGTTTGCACCCGATGAAGAGGTGACGTTGTTGGAAGTACTCCAATGATCTAAAAAGGCATTGGGATGGACAATTTCTGACACCAAGGGAATTATCCCTACTGTCTGTACGCATAAAATTTTATTGGAGGATTACCATAACAATTATATTGAACAATAAAGGAGGTTGAATCCAATCATGAAGGAAGTTGTTAAGAAAGAGATCATCAAGTGGCTCAATGCTGGCATTATTTATTCGATCTCCAATAGCTCATAGGTGAGTCCTATACAATGTGTACCTAAGAAAAGAGGTGTCACAGTGGTCAGCAATGGTAATAATGAGCTTATTCCAACTCGTACTATCACAGGATTGAGAGTATATATGGATTATCGCAAGCTCAATAAGGAAACTCGTTAGGACCATTTCCCCATACAATTTATTGACCAAATGTTGGAAAGATTAGGTGGGAAAGTGTTCTACTATTTCTTGGATGGTTATTTTGGGTATAATCAGATTGCTATAGCTCGTACTGACCAAGAGAAAACAACTTTCACTTGTCCATATGGTACTTTTTCATTTCGTTGAATACCATTTGGGTTATGTAATGCCTCGACAACATTTCAGCGTTGTATGATGGCAATATTCTCTAACATGGTGGAAAACGTTCTTGAAGTCTTCATGGATGATTTCTCTATCTTTGGGAATAATTTTAAGGACTGTTTGACAAATCTAGAAATTATTCTCCCCCTCTGTGAAGAAACAAATCTTGTCTTGAATTGGGAGAAATGTCACTTAATGGTTCGTGAAGGTATTGTGCTAGGGCATCAGATATCACAACAAGGGATTGAAGTTGAAAGAGAAAAAATTGAGGTAATAGAAGAATTGCCTCATCTGACCAATGTCAATGGTATTAGAAGTTTTCTAGGTCATGCGAGATTTTATAGAAGATTCATTAAGGATATCTCCAAGATATCTAAACCTTTGTGCACCTTATTGTAGCAAAATATAGCTTTCAATTTTGATGAACCTTGTTTGATTACTTTTGAGGAATTGAAGGGAAGATTGGTAGCCGCACTAATTGTAATAGTGTCGAAATAGACACTACCCTTCAAACTCGTGTGACACCAGTGATTATGCTATGGGAGCAGTGTTAGGACAGCGAAAAGACAAGGTTTTTTATGCAATCTATTATGAGAGCAAGACCCTGATGAATGTGCAAATAAACTACACCACCACGGAACAAGAGTTACTTGTTGTAGTGCTCGGATACGATAAATTTTGATCTTATTTAGCTGGAACCAAAATCACGGTCTATACCGACCACTTTGTTATTAAGTATTTGGTGACCAAGAGAGATGCCAAGCCAAGATTAATTAGGTGGATACTTCTACTGCAAGAGTTTGATTTAGAAATTTGAGATAGAAAGGGGATTGAAAATCAAGTGGTTGATCACCTGTCAAGGTTAGAAGCTGGAAATGAAGATGGAAAAATTCAACTTATTAAACACGATTTTCCAGATGAGGAATTGTTGGTTGCCATTGCATTACCTTGGTATGCCGATATAGTGAACTTCTTAATAAGTGCTTTGATGCCACCTGATCTCAATAGCCAAAGAAGATGAAAGTTCCTTCATGATGCCAAGCATTATTATTGGGATGAACCCATCCTATTCAAGTATTATGTTGATCAGATAATCAGGAAGTGTGTCGCTAATAACGAAATACATAACATTTTGCAGCTTTGTCACTCAGCACCTTATGAAAGACACTTTGGAGGAATGAGAAATGCAACCAAGGTACTCCAATCTGGTTTTTATTGACCAAGATTGTTCAAAGATGCCCATGAATTTTTTATGTCATGTGACCATTGTCAGAGGTTAGGAAATCTATCTAAGAGATAGAAAATGCCACTGTAAAACATTTTGGATATTGAGTTTTTTCATGTCTGGGGAATAGACTTTATGGGTCCATTTGCACCATCATTAGACAATCTCTACATACTCTTAGCAGTGGAATACGTCTCTAAGTGGGTCAAAGTTGTTGCCCTCCCTACTAATGATTCAAAGCCAGTGATGAAGTTCTTGCACAAGAACATTTTCACAAGATTTGGTACACCTCGAGCCATTATCAGAGATGAAGGTTCTCATTTTTATTGCAAATTAGTTGCTAATGCTTTCTAAAGATATGGGGTGAAACATAAGATTTCCACAAAATATCATCCCCAAGAAAATGGAAAAGCAGAGATCTCTAACAAAGAAATTAAACAGATTCTGGAAAAAGTGGTGAACCCAATTCGAAAAGATTGGTCCTCTAGGCTGGATGAAGCCTTGTGGGTTTATTGTATGCCATTCAAAACACCATTAGGGATGTCACCATTATGGGAAGCCATCTCACATACCTGTTGAGTTAGAGCATAAAGCATTTTAGGCTATTAAAAAACTAATTATGGATTGGATCGCTACTAGCCATAAAAGTTTGTTAGAACTGAATGAAATGGAGGAATTCCGGACATAAGCATATGAGAGTGCTAAACTGTACAAGGAGAAGACCAAACGCTGGCATGATAAAAGGATTATGCCAAAGCAATTTGAACCAGGACAACAGGTGTTGTTGTTCAACTCTAGGCTCAATTTTTTTCCCTGACAAACTAAAATCTCGTTAGTTAGATCCCTTTGAAGTAGCACAAGTATACCTTCATGGAGCTGTTGATGTCAAATATATGAAAGCGAGGGTCACATTTAAAGTTAATGGACAACACCTGAAGCACTATTGGGGTGCCCATATAACTCGAGATAAACAGCCCATTGGTCTTCGAGATGCTTAACTTAAACTTTTCGATAATTCCTTTTCAATTTATTTTTGCTACTTTCAAATTTCTCTTAGTTATTTTATTTATTTTGTTTAATAGATTTTATTTCCTTGTAATGTATGTATTTTTGCTTTTATAACGAAAATAGTGAAGTTTGGCCATCATACCTGTTGGACCATCGGAATTTCTTTTCCAAATATCTGCGCCTTCTAGTTTTTCACTTTCACTCCAAATTCCATTACATCAAAGTCAGGCCATAATTACTTACCTCCCATCACCCACGTCATACCCCATTTACTCCCTACATTACCATCATTTTATTTTACTGTAATCTCTTCAATTATTTTTACAATTACCCTAAATCTTGTTTCTCTCTACAACTACTTGTGTTTTTTTTAGAAACTGCAAATTTTCTTTCTCATTAGAGAAATTACAGAAGCAGAATAATCTTATCGAGACTCATCAACTTTAGCTTACTGCAAATTTGGCAAAAAGAGCAAGACAAGCTGCTCTCTACTAGGCCTATGCGGAGAGGAGGTTCGCTACTATGAAAAGGTCCCTCCAAAAAATTTCACCAAGCCGATGTCTGCATTTCCTGACTTTCTTAAGGAAATGCAAATAGCTGTAGCAGAAAGGATTAGTGAGGCAGAGCCAGCTGAAATAGACCCTACCACTTCTGGGAAAGAAACCAAAGAACCAAAGGAAGAAATAGAGAAAACTGAATCAGTCAGTATTGCGACTAATTGTGAGGAAAAAGAAAAAGAAAATCCCACACCTGAACCAACAATACCCCCGCGAGATCAATCAGATTATTGATGAAATCACCAAGGCTGATAATGAGCAGGAGGACATGCCACTCTACTCATTAAAAAGGAAAACATGTTATAAGCACAATGCACGCAAAGCTACCCACAAAAAAGAATGAAGTAACCATACTAGGTTCCAAGCTTGGGAAGTTTTCGTCCTTTCCTTGCATCATGCATTCCATTTGTTTTGCCATTTCATTTTTTTATACATATATATCTTCTTGCATTCATGTTTCATGCCTGTACATGCATTGAGGACAATACACCCTTTAGGCTTGGGGGTGTATTGAGCATTTAGGATGCATTTTCTATTTAGTAAACACTTTGTTTATATTTAGTAAGCATGTTCATTTTAGTGAATTTTGTTTTGCCATATAGCTGACAAGGACTGTTTCGATTATGATATCGTGCCACATCTATACATTTAAATAAGACTATCTAATATGCATTATCAACCTTAACCTCAAACGTCCATTTAGTCGTAAATGAAGTCCAAAACAACATCTATATTCCATCAATCCAATACCAAGATAAAATTATTAAAATAATATTAATAATCAAAATTAAAACTCTAACCCATATTCCTTTTATTCAGTGAGTTCAAAAGAATCACAAAAACCACCTACTCAAAAATATTGCCTTACTTAGATCACTTCCTTCGCCACTCCACTCACATTGGAGAAACTACTTATCTGTAAGATGTTAATGTCGAGTGTGAGCTTAAATAATCTTAGTGAATGTTTGGAACTACCGCTAAGCATACACAATGTCACATGTTAAGCAAGAGCATACTACGACTCACTCATAACAATATTTTCATCAAGACATAACAACTTATTCATGCTTTAATGACTCACAAGTCTAACTTATATATTCACTTGCATTTATGCACAACATTTTCATATTTTAATCAATTTATGATAATTTGGCAACTTGGAAACATGAAAATAAAACTAGACTCTATCACCACACATTAGATACACGGATCTCCATTACACCAATGACTCAAAGAGTCAAACATATCCCAGAAGTGTAGCATAAAGCTAAACAATATCGAAGACAACACGGTGAATGAAGCTTAGCTCGTCATTCCCTTATCCCTTCAATCTGTCCCGGGGTCTCAATGCCCAAATTACAAAACACAAGGGTGAGTACTCAAAATTCTATGGCATGCTAACTATATCCAACGGTTTCAAGAGATCATAATACTAAAATATCCGCAAATACACATATTTAATTACTATTTCAATGCACATAATCTCTGTTCATAATCATCAATTAATATCATAAATTTATACACAATGCATGCTTACCGAACTCACATTTATTTGCACTTTAAATGCCACAACTATGGTCATTGAGCCATCGTATCTCCGGTCACATATGTGGGCATTAAAATCAATTTATCACATACAAGTATTCACACACATTACCTGTTATAACAGTATCTCAATTCACAACTCGACATTCATTAAACTTAATTTCACAATAAATCAACTAGTATAAGAAAGGCTTACACTCAAAACTTAAGATAGAGGTTTACGCTATTCCTAAGCTTTCGACTCTGGAATACTCACCAATCACACTTCTTCTTACTCGTCAAAAGATCAAACAAGCTTTTCCTTACCTTTAGACATTGCTTGAAGAGGCTCTCATTTGATTTGGAAATTTGCACACACAATAAAAAAATTCCAAACTCATAAAAAATCAGCCTTGAACATGACCAAATAGCAAGAAATACACAATTCAAGCCTCTCATTTCTCACTACTAAAAACTAGCTAGTTTTGTCAAAATTGAAGTTTTAACCTTCTAATATCATTTATAATCCTCAATTTTGATTTCAAACATCTTAAATATAATTGAATTTAAAATTTAAACCATTAATTTCACCTAAATCCATGGTCCTAATTTTTTAGAAAATTGAAGCTTTTAAGAACATGAAAAAGGGAAAATGTTTAACTCTTAAAAATTTGGTTATGAACTATCAAATTGAAGTGAAATACCTTCTAAGTAAGTTAAAATGAATCAAATATAACTTTGAAAACACAAGTTTACTCAAGATTTTAAAATCTACCATTATTGAATCCAAGCATATAATAAAAAAATCAAAGCCAAATATACCCGTTTAAAACTTGATTTTAATTAACAACTATTTATTTATGTAATAGCCCAATTTTGATGCTAATCGGACACAGTGGTTTTGGGCCATGAATCCGAGTTAGAAAAATATTTTAAAATTATTTTCTGTGTTTATTATGTGTGAATTTACTTGTGTTTATTTTCTGTGTTTATTTTAAAGCCAATATTTTACAAATATTGGGGTCTCAGTACTTTTACGACCTCCTAAAAGGTCTATCGTCGCTTCAAGCGACTCAGATAACCTACACGGCAAGAACAGTATATATGGGCCCAAAAACGAATTTTGGACCCAAGTGGGCCCACACGCACGTGTGGCCCATTTAGTCTAGATTCACGTACGGCATCGTGAGCCTCAAAAACCAACCTAACAATGATCACTTACTGAGGATTTTACCCGAGTGGGCCCATAAGCCCATTGGGCCCACGCGACACTTTTCGACCATCGAGGCCGAGAATAACCCAAGACAACAAGAGCGCTCGTGGTGGCGTCTACAGACTAAAGCCCATGTTCGTGGGCTCGAAACACCACACACACGATCGCACGCTCGTGTGGCATCATAGCCATATTTTTGGCTTTTCGGCATTTTACTGATTTACAATCATAACAGTGTAAACAACACATACTTTCGGCTTTTTAGCTGATCATCGAATACCACATACAAATACACACCAGAATACGAACTCTAGCGAACATCCCACGAGCACCATTAAACAAGTTATTTATCAATCGCTTGACAAGAGGATCTCAACCTACCTTGATAGTTTTGCATATAAAGCGAATTTACTAATCAAGATTGATTATACATATGGGTTGAATCTATGCTTGCCAGCCCAAAGAAAGCACAAACCCCAAACAAGGGAAAAGCATATTCGACCAATACCAACCTACGACAACATATTCTAGTTCAAAACATTCACTACGAGCAGTATTACCTTCGGTCAAGAATGAAAGAGAAGGGTCCAATCGTTTCTACAATGCTAGAGAACTCCTGCACTCCTCACGAATTCCTTAAACCCGAAAGAACACTATAACAAAGGTAACAAAAAGAAGATAAGAATCAACATCTAAGGAAATAAAAGAGAAAGGCTGAAAGAGTAGAGATGCAGGGACATACCAATCATTATTCTGCCAACGTAAACTATTTGAGTGACAGGGAGAGAAGTTAGAATCGAGAGGAAGATGAGATGGTCATCCACCATGGCTTGAGAGAGAGGGAGAATAAAGGAGAATCGACAATCAAGGACAAGGGAGAAGGTTGATGGCACAAACAATATTCGGCTAACAATGGAGGAAAGTTAGGCTACCCAAAACCAAAAATAAGAAAAGGCAAAGTACCAATGAGGGAGAGAAAGGAAGCTGATCCAGCAAAGAACGACTTTGAAGAACAAAAACCCAATTACCTGAATGGACACTAATGGTACTCGGCTACCAAAACACACAATACACAAAAGGGAGAAAACAGCACAACAAGAGGTAAACGTTTTTGAAATGGAGAGCAAAAATGCACAACCTCTTTCAGCACAAGAATAAAAATCATATGACTGAATTTGCACCATGGGAAACCCACTTTCAGCCAACTACTACTACACCCCTAACTCCACTCCCCAAATCTCACAACACCCCTAATTTGAAACACTTTCAAACTCCTCCAAATCCTTATCCCATGAATCACTCCCCCAAGACCAATTCCACAACCACCTGAGCAGAATCCCACTACGACACAACCACTAGGTGTCACAACTGCAAAATAAAACCTCCCTTGCTCATCCCAAGACTTGAACCTCAGACCTCTTGCCAGTTGTAACACCACCTTGCCACTAGACCACCCACTCTCTTTGTGTCACCTTTTACCATATTTTATTCTTAAAGCCTACTTACTTACTCCTAGGGTTTTATTCACCTAAAACCAAAATTTTTACTACAGCCCAGGTTTGAACCCAAGAGTTCTCCAATACTTCTCAGGACCCTTAACCACTAAAGCAGACATACTTTCGTGTTATTCACTTGCACAGCTCAAATATCTAAGAGCAGTCTCCTATCCGCTTCCAAGCTCAAGGCCCAATACTTCTAGGCTAGAAATTTGGGGCGTTACAATTTGAGTGTCCGATTAAATAAAAGGATTAAATCGCGTAAAATGAAAAATTAGGTGGTTATTTTTAAAAGGGCCGAATTGTGGTTGTTTTTATAAATAGGAGGTTTTGTGATGCAAATAGCCCACTATGTAAGTTTGTGGGTGGAAAAGGACTAATGGAACCTTATTATATATGTTATTTTTATTAATTATTAAAGGTTAAAATAGTAAACTAATAATAATGTTAATATATGTTATAATATAATAAATTAAAAAGCCATTTTTCTTCATCTTTCAATGCTGAAACTTAGAAAATAGAAAGGGTTAGGAGCTTTGAAACATTTGGTCACCATTTAGCTTAATTCAATGTATGTTTTACTTCGATTCTTGATCATTTTTCCGTTTTTGAGATCGTTGATTCGAGTACTGCAAAACCCATGCATGAAATTTTGAAATTGATGATGATTTTGAGTTTTGCCATTGATGAATAATTGTGTTTTGTGGTGTTTAATGATGAATAATGAAATATATGTTTTAGATTAATATGTTTTGTATTAGAATTTTTGATGAAACTGAGTATTTAGGGCTAAATTGAAAAAAAAATAATTTTAGGGACTAAAATGTAAAATAAGTGATAAGTGAAATATATGGACTTGTATGAAGCCTATGAATATTCGGCCCTAGCATGATATATGCAAATTTTGTGTATTTTGTGTTTTATGCAATAGGGACTAAATTGCAAAAAGTGTAAAATGTTAAGGGCAAAATGGTAATTTGCCCATTTATGTGTTTTTTAGACTAAATTAAGTAAAATTATGATTAAATACGTTTAATTTGAATATTTTTAGATCAAGAACGGAAGAAACAGAATTAGATCGGGGGAAGTCCAAAATAGTCGAGTAATCGATTTCGTCTGCCGATATCCGAGGTAAGTCTTTAAATATATAAATTTCGTTAAATTTGATAATAAATATATGTTATAGAGGAATGGAATTTTTGTGAATCTAATTGTGTATGGCTGAACGTATATTGGGTAAAAGAGCTGTAGTTTTTAGTTCGATCCAGTTGATATTCAATGTCCGAAAGCCCCGTACGAACCCTAGGAATAGTTAGGATACATATGTCATGACATAGGACCTCTGATATGCGTTTTCGTATAAGATCACGCCTGGGACGTTGGCTTCGAATTGTATATACATGTAAGACCCTGTTTGGGACAGTGGCATTGATATGTGATTACATGTAAGACCACGTCTGGGACGTTGGCATTGTACGAGTTTTCTGACTATCTGCATATCCTTTTTAATTCTGAGCGGTTCAACGGGCAATGTTAAATGAAGACCAAATATGAAATTGAATTAAAAGACTCAAGTATGTACTTATACTAATTTGTGAAAATTAGGTAAATTGATTGTTAAATTGATTGTTTATGTGCTAAAGTTATAAATGTGAAATATGTGGATATATATGTGATTGTGTATAATCGGCCAAATATGGTATTTTTTATATTAATAATGAGAATTCAATAAGTTCATGTGTATTTGTACAATTAGCCATATAGTACAAGTATGTGAGATTATCATGTGATCTAGTAGTCAATGATAACTTGTATTTTATATTATGTAAATTCGACCTTGTTAACAAAATGTTAATATGTAATTTATGTTATATATGTTTGTGTTTAAGACTTACTAAGCTTAAATAGCTTACTCTGTGTGTGTTTGTGTTTACCTCTATTTTATAGATTTTGGAGTCACGATACGAGCTCAGGGATCTGTAACACCCCTAACCTGAATTCATCGCCGGAATAGGGTTACGGAGCATTACTAGAGTTCACAAGTTAATTATCGGACATTTCATTTTCTGTAGCATTCATATTTGAAACCAATCAAAATTAAAACATTAATGAGCTAACGTTGGGCAATTTAACTTATACATGCCATTCAATGCATTATTCCCCTAACATGCACAAACTCAAAATTCAAGTTAGTTCAATAATTTCCATGTATCAATAATATATATACAATGATTGATGAGCTCATCAATACAATGATTTTCATTCCTTTGTTTTTTTTCCATATTTATCCCATTGAATTTCTCAGAATTTCAATGGATTTTCAGGGGTACACTTTAGTGTACAAATCCGGGTCTGGTAATTCATATTCATGTGCGCACATTTTCATTTCAGAGAGCACACTCTTGCGAACCTCATCTTTACAGCGGGATTACCAGTCCAGGCTAAATCCCCTATAATATAAACTCATAGAGTATTATCGGTATTACCAGTCCAGGCTAAATCCCCTATAATGACAATTACTCTAATGAGCTTGGATTTGAATTACCAGTCCAGGCTAAATTCAGACCCTAATTCGGATTACCCGTCCGGGCTAAATCCATTTTCCACATATTCTTCGGGAGGGCTATATCAGGATAGGATTACCCGTCTGGGATAGATCCTTTTTACCGTCAATTCCTTTTCAGATATCCATCGAATTTTCCTTCCATTCAACCGTGATTTCTTCCCCTTTTTATAAAATATATCAATGTTTCATCAATTTTCATACAATTAACATTCAAATCATATTCACATCAGTAAAAAACATTTCAAGCATTTAAGAATATAATTCAAGTTACACGAACTTACCAGGCTAAATTGCAGAAATATCAAAATTCAGGGACATTTTGGTAATTTTCTATTTTCCTCGAATTTCCACCGAATCTTGATCTAAATTAATATTTCATTCAATTTATTAATTACAATAATAAAACAATTCATTTCAAGCAATTTTCTCACTTTTTTGACATTTTACAAATTTACCCTTAAAATATTACTTTTCTTCAATTTAGGCCCTGAACCTAAACCATGCAAATTAGCCATTTTTAATGAAAATTCATGGTAGTTGAATAATCATATATTTTCCTACTCCTCCTCTCCATTCCACACTCTTAATGTATATAACATGCTAATATGAAACATAATCTATAATTTCACTATTTACTTATTTATTGATTCAAAGTTGTCCACTTGAGTCATAGTTACAAAATTATTTATATCTTGAGCTACATAACTCGAATTGAGATCCGTTAATTTTCTCTGGAACTAGACTCACATATATTCTTACTATAAAATTTTAGAATATTTGGTTTATCCAATAAGTACATTTTATTCTTTAAAGTTTCCCTTATTTCATTGTTTGACAGTTCCGTCACCTCTTCACTAAAAATTAATTATCTCTTTGTACAGAATTTGTATGATGTCCCTGTTTGTTTCTCTTGAAAATAGACTCATTAAGGATTTTAAAAATAGAAATTATAATCCACAATTATATTTGTACAATTTTTAATGATTTTTCCAAGTCAGAACAGGGGAACCCGAATTTATTCTGACCTTGTCTCACAAAATTTGTTATATCTCATGATTTACAATTCCATTAATTCCATATTTTATTCATACCCTAATTCGATTTCCACAATTTATGGTGATTTTTCAAATTTAACCTACTGATGCTGTCTAAAACTATTTTAGTGCAAAATGTTGATTACTAAATTTATAACACCCTTATTCCCTTTCTCTATAATATTTCCCATCACTTTCTCTTATTTTCCTTCACTAATATATCAAGAACATAAGACTTTATTTAAGAAAACTCTACTATAACATCATTTCCATGCTTTTCAATAATATCAAACTTAAACATATATTGAAATCTTGATATTCTTCCTTGTGCTATTAATTTCAATCTTTAACTTTATTTTCTCTCTCCTCCAGGTTCTACTTCATGAATCTAACTTGATATTCTAGCTCCACATAGTCTCCTTATCAATTTTCTCTCTTGGTGGCTAGGGAAATTTCTTTGATTTCTAAAAATGGTGAATTTTGGGTGAGAGGACCAAATTGTAAAGAAAGCAAAATTTTGTTTCTTCTCTTCTCTTCTAACATGAAATGCATGGAAAAATGGTGGAATGAATGATTCTTCATCTTCCTTTTCATATATATACTAAATAAAATACTAATAAAATAATAAAATATCATTTAAAAATCAAATTAAAATATTAATAAACTAATATATATTTATTTATTTAGTATAAAATATCTCCAACATCATCATTATCTTCTAGATTTCTCTTTCTTCTAATTGACCATTTTGCCTTTTATACTCTTTAATATTCCATCCTTGAGTCATCACTTAATTTGGTAAAATTGCAATTTAGTTCCTCAAAATTCTTCACCTTTTCAATTTGGTCCTAATTCATCCACTTTCCTTAGTTTCTAGATTATTCTACCCTTAAAATATTTACACTATTGGTCCTTTAACTTTTCATATTTACATTTTAACCCCTCAAATATTGAGTATTTACTCTTGGACAACAAAATTTTCTCACTTTTACAATTTAGTCCTTTCTTGAATTAATATATAATATACCATAATATACTTCCCAATGTTGACATAACTCAAAATTTCCCATTTTTGTCACTTTATTTCCTTATTTTTTCTATATCGAGGATACTACCTTACTTTCTTACTATAGTAATTTTCAGGGTATTACAGGATCGTCAGCAAAGTCTATCATACTATCGACATCCTTTGGTATTTCGATAAATTTTGAATTTGATATTATGGCATGTATAGGTTTGCTTATGTTTTTGGTTAGTTTTGGATCATGTATATAAATGGCCATGCGAAAATGGCTTAACATCTATGCTTGTGTTCGGTTTGGTTTTAAATTGGCTTATACATGATCATTTTGTTTAATTTGGAATTTATGTGCTTTCGAGTAGGTGATTGAAGTGTTTAATTATTATGTTCTAATTTGATTATAGGTGATCATGTTTTGAGTTTGCATTCGAATGAGATAACCAAATTATATGTATGAGTTTATTTGGTTTATGCTAAGTATTAAAGTCTTGAAATTTGATTTGATTAAAAGGATGATATCTAGATATGTGTTTTGAAAAATAGGTTATTAATTTGGGTATGATTGACTTTATGGGTTGCTATTAAATTGATATTATAACATGCTTGTGTACTCGGATATGTGATGAATTATAATAGCTAAATATATGGCTTTGTTGTGTTTTATGTATTGTTATACTATTGATTAATTAGGGTTGGTTTATAAAGACATGAACGTATATGTTTTGAATGCTATAAAATGAAAATGAAATAAATAAGTTTGGTATAAGATTCAAATTGCATATGTGGCTAGTTAGTAATTGGTTTATAATGACATATAGATGAAATGAAGTTGATGTGGATTATTAATGTTTGAAGTTTAGTGTCTTTGACAATGTAAGTGACTATAAGATTTGGTTTTGGTGTTTATATCATATTAGAAAATATGTATGGTGATTTAATAGATGTAAAGGTATATTCGGCTAAAGCTTGAGACTTTACAATAACATATATGTGTTTTTGTTGATTATTGTGAATATATAAATAGGAAGTAAATAAGGTTTCCTATATGACCTAATAGGTAATTAAATGTATCGGTTAAGTATATGTATTTTAGCTATGATATTTGGGCATGTGAAATAGGTGTAATATTAGTCATTATTTGTGTTCAAGATGATTTAAATTATTATGGTCCATGCATAATCTTGAAATAAATTATAATGGCTAAGTATTTGATAAATTTGGTAATAGTTAAGCAAACAAAATTGAATAATGGATGTTTAATGCATATTAGGTATGAGATGATTATATGTTCAAATATACTTTGAATATTTTGATTTGGTTTTACAATAACATATATGTGTTTTTGTTGATTATTATGAATATATAAATAGGAAGTAAATAAGGTTTCCTATATGACCAAATAGGTAATTAAATGTATCGGTTAAGTATATGTATTTTAACTATGATATTTGGGCATGTGAAATAAGTGTAATATTAGTCATTATTTGTGTTCAAGATAATTTAAATTATTATGGTCCATCGCATAATCTTGAAATAAATTATAATGGCTAAGTATTTGATAAATTTGGTAATAGTTAAGCAAACGAAATTGAATAGTGGATGTTTAATGCATATTAGGTATGAGATGATTATATGTTCAAATGTACTTTGGTTATTTTGATTTGGTTGTAATAGCAAAGTATGCAACTTAATATGCTTGAAATGTTCAAGATATGTATTTTGAATTGATTATAGAGCATGCGAATTCGGTATATTACGATTTGTTCTTTGTGTTCAATAAACCCTAATGTGACTATAGTGGTATGAGTATGATATAATAACATTAAAGTTATGTTCAACTATGATGATAATGTGATATGATTGAAGTATGTTTGATAATGTTTTAAACATTCAAGGTCATGCATTTGATTTTCACACTAATCGAACTTTGTAGTAATGAAGCATGATTTATATATGTGAAATGATTAAATATATATAAATGAATTGAATTAGAAAATGTAAAAATACAAAAAAAATACAAAAAATAGAAATTATTATTATTTTGCCTAGTACTTAAATTCAATTGAGTGTCTGTTATGAGTTGTGTTTTGTTAAGTAATGCCTCGTAACCCTAATCTGGCGATGGATTCAGATTAAGGGTTGTTACAATTTAACCATAGAAAGTCAGAATAGTATCTTGATTTGATGAAAACAATGATCTAAAACTCTCATTCGGGACTTGAATTCAAGAAGAATAATGTCGGATTTGGGAAAGTTAATAAATCCAAAAGAATGAACTAATTTTGAAAGAACTCTCTAATTTCAGGTTTATGAAAGATGTTGAATAGTTTGGGTTTTAGTGAGGAAGGAGAAGTGGTGGGTGTTCTCTTATTGAAGACTAATTTAAAAAAATTGGGCAATTTGCCCTTTTGGTGACTCCTAATTCTTCTATTTTTCAAAAAAGTTCTAAATAAATTAAAATCCATTTTTTCAAATTAAATCTGAAAATTAAATTTCGTTTGAAGCTAGTTAATAAAATAAAAACCTGAATGTGTATTTTAATTCTTTAATTACTCACTTACGATCTTAATTTTCGATACCTGACACAACCCACGGTTTAAAGACGTAATTCTACTAACCTGGTTTTCGGGGCATGAGAGGAACAGAATGGAAGGTTCATCATGTAGGATATGTCTCTCTCTCCTTGGTAAATCCATGGATGGATACTTCGAAATTTGTGAGGTAACTCTCGTATCATTGATTTGAGTGACTTTACTTTTATCATATTGAAAATCTTCAAACTTCCTACCTTCGGTGCTTTGACTTGACTTCTATGATGAAATTGAATAACAACTTTGATCTCTCCTAATGGAACATATTTTCTTTCTTTGTACAACAGGAGCCTTAGATGAATGACTCCATGATGTCTTTCCTTTAATTTTATCGAGTATCCCATGCATTCGTTTGAATCCTTTGTCCATCATTCATCTCATTTTTTCACGCATGTATTGAAGCGCAGGGTCTAAGAATTCTTCTTATGACATGACTACAAAACAAAATCATTAGTAAAACAAAAGAAATATCTCACCAGGTCCCTCACAAATTCACTCGAATGACTGAATCAGTCCTCTTGTGTCTGCACTCAACTTCGGGTTTTACTCGCTCTAATGCGCTCACCACTCTTGCCTTTTACCACTCGATTTTCTTAAGTTCTTTAGAATGTTGGAGAAGAACTTAATCAAAATAAATCTTGTAGGCATTGATATAGGTGGCAAACTAAGGAAATAAAAAGAAAAAAATAATGGTGAGACTGGATGCAAATGATTCAAATAAACCAAATATCAACAAGAGATAAGAATACAAAAAAAAAGCTTATACTATATTGAAAAATAGACTCAAAAGATGCAAAATGATGAATGGAATTTAATTTGGATAATTCAGACAAGTTGGAAAATTTAACACGAATAAATCTAGCTATCGCCAAATCTTAACAAAATGTGAAAAACAACCTTAAAAACACTCTTTCATTGAAAAAAACAACCTTAGAAACACTCTTTCATTGAAGCATTACCTGTTGGGTTTCTAGACTTTTTTTTTTTGGATCTCAACTCGTATTTTCCTTCCCTTATTTTTTTTCAAGATTTTTTCTATTCTTTCCTCTCTTTTCTGAAAATTTTCTCTTTTTTGAATTTTTTTTACTTTAACAACGAGAATAGATACTGACACCTGATTAGAAAGCCAACTCTGATACCAAATGGTACGTGCTCCTAATCGGTTGAAGATTACAATAATATTTATGTTGCCTGACTGTTCGTATATTAAGATATGTGTTTGTTTGAGTTTATGTATCAAACGTCTCCCCTTGTGCTTTGTATGCATAGGGACGTTTAATGGATCTTACTTGTGCATGATTTAGAAAGGAATACAAACAGACATATGGCACCCTTTGTGACTAGCCATATACCTACAAAATACTATAAATAGAATCAACATAAGCTCATTTTCAATGTAAGACAAGACACAGGACATGACACATAGGCTCAAATATATGAAATAAGAATGATAGACACTTGACACTTGACAAATGAACAAATGACATAAACACTTAGTCTCAAAACACGCATAAGCATTATTAAAACATTAAAATATAATTAAAATATTAAATAAAATCAAATGCAAATAGCCATGTCAAATGATGTTTCATCTTGCACTTGGGCCACTCACGTTTGGGCCAATCTTCATGGTTGGCTTTTTTAGGCCCACTATCCACACCTTTATTAAAGACCCAAAATGCTACATGATTTTAACAAAAGCCTCATTTGGCTCACTAAAGCTTGGCACAATTGAGATGTGAAATTGGATTTTGGCCCAATTCAAAACCCACATGGTTACATAATCACATCATATGACCGAGGTCACATCAGAAGTTCCTAACCAACTTCGCTAGACACCATAATAAGAGTTCCCTAGAACTCGTCCATCGAATAACACTAGTTTGTTTACAAGCCACCAGTAGTTGTTGAGAAACTGTTAGTATTGTGGACAAGCCACCAATGGTGCAGACAAGCTGCCAATAATGTGGACAAGCCACTAGTATTGAAAACAAGCTGTCAGTGATTCCTCCTTACATAATTGTTCCGACCCCAATGCAATATCACATGCTTTAACAATAATAGAAACAATAGAGTAGGCATGATTTGAACATGTGATTAGTGATTGAAACAGTGGCATGAATTATCATGCATTTAGTAAAACAATAGCGGTGAGCATGGTTAAAGATGTTTTCAGTAATATCAATAACAGTAAACATGTTTTTAACATGTGGTTAAGGTTTCAGTAATATCGTACATGATTTATCATGCAATTAGAACAACAGAGATAATAGGCTTGATTACATCACAAAATGTGCAAATTGGTACAACATATATAATATCACATCACATTAGTGGCCAACATAATCTTTTAAGATCAGGGTACTTACATTTGGCCAACCCTGAAATAGGGCACAAATCTCGTTTAAATATTTTTTCAAAGGCATTCTTGCCATCGATTAATCACAATTAAAAATATAGATTTACACCGGATTTCATCAGGCACTCAAAAGTACTTAGTTATAACACACCTTTTTGTGTACGCCTGAATCGTGCTAGATCTAAACCAAAGTACTCATTCACTATGGATCTGGTAGAATCTAGTCTAGATCTAATCACTGAATGACAAAACATTCATGAATACACTTATTAGTTTTTGCTAAATTGATGTATCTAGATCCTTATGAAATGAAGAAACCTATTTACACCATTTTTCGTTTATAGCCTTGATATGATAGTACTTCCAACAACTTTGATCTGGCTTAACACATCTAAATTTGCACCTTGATCGATAAATACATATAGTGAAATCATAAGTTAGATTCGATTAAACTAGATCCAAAATGAGATTTATAATTCTAATTGAAATTTTTGAAAGATAAAGATCCAATCATGGATGATCTTCTTACAGTTTTCTTGTCACAAGGTTTGATGGAGATGAAAAGGAAAAGAGAAAAAGATTTCAATCAAACAAGTAAACCTAATGAAAAGAAAGAAGAGAAAAGGAAAGTTTTATTACAATCAAAAGTAAAGAAAATAAGACGAGAAAAGAAGAAGATAGGTGGTGGCGGCATAGTGGTGGTGCGACAGTGGTATGGTGGTGTCAAGGAACGGAAAAGAGCAGTAGTGCAAGGGTTGGAAATTAGTGGTTAGGGTGGCGGTAAAAAAGAATGTGGTGGCATGTGGTGGTAGGGAAGAGAAAACGAGAGAGAGGATAAAAAGATGAAAAGGAAGAAAATGAATGATGGTGTCTTTGGTGATAGAGGCAGCATAAACAAGGCAAAAGGTAGCGTAACACCGCTAACCCGTCACTGTCGTAGGATTAAGGTTACGGAGCATTACCGATCGATCAGAAAACATTTATTGACATAATATTTAATAATCTAATCTCATTCAAAATTTATATCAAACACAAGCATTTGGTCTTTAAATCTAGCCTTCGAGTCCCTAAAAATAGCTTATAAGCAATTCAGGACTAAATTGAAACAAAATAGAAGTTTTAAGAAAAAGTTGAAAATTTTTAAAAATAGGGGACACACGATCGTATGGCCAGGCCATGTGGATTACCCCAAGCCATGTAACTTTTGAAATAGGGACACACGGTCGTGTCTTAGCCCGTGTCCCTTCCCATGTAACTTACTGAGTTGGGCCACACGGCTGTGTTGGAGGCCGTGTGCTAGGCTGTGTAACACACTAAGTTAAAACACACAGCCATGTCACAGACCATGTGTGACACATGGCCAAGTAACACGGGTGTGCCCCAGGCCGTGTGCACCTAAATGAATCATAATTGGCAAGTTTACCATTTCAAGCTTTCTTGGACACTAAGCAAACCATTTACCAACCAATAGACGTATCCAAAATGACATTAAACAAGCTCAAATCATGCTATTTTCAACCATCTTAAGTGCCTAACGAATGTACCGTCATTTGTACCAAAAATATATACAATTTAACTCCAATATGCCTATAATAGGCACCTTAAATCATAACAAATCAAATTGACCTCTTAGTCATACATATACTACAAGTTTATGTCAAAAACATATTCCATCATTCACATTCCATAGCAAGTCATTATCTAAACTTTTTAAAAGGAAACATCAAAATCATGTAATGGTATTCACTCCTTACACGTATACATAACAAAACAAAAGTAAGGTCCAAATAAGCCTATTACATGCCATATAATCCAAATCAAACATTCAAAAAACTACTGAATACGTATGGATAGCGTGGCTTGAGTGTTGATTCGATCGTCAAACCTTCGAAAGTATCTACAAGAACATAATTTAATGTAATTAAGCTCATTGAAGCTTAGTAAGTTGGATGTACAGAAACAGTAAATCTTACCGAAGTAAATACAACAATTCATTCAATAATAACTCAATTACATGTGTTTTCTGCCATCCACAATGTCAACCAATGAATTACATAATTCAAATCAAGATTCATATAATAATCTCTGAGAAAATATATATGTCCACCACAGATTCAATTTTTGATATCATTTACATGTCAAACCATTCAAAGTCATTATATAAGTTACAGTGCAATAATTTACAATTTGATGAACGATTTACAGATACGAGTACACAAATAATCCAACCAAAACACGCCAAACACTTATAAGAGCTAATCCAACTGATAACACGTCGAATCCTCAAAAGAGCTAATCCAACCGTAAACACACTAGATGCTCATAAGAGCTAAACATCTGCTCCCATAACAAACCAGAACAAGATAGTATAACACGAGAGTTCACAACAAATGCTGAACCTTGGCATACTCGGGAAAAATATATAAAGCACAATGCATCAATCTCCACTCCAATCCTCACATAAGATGCCGTCATTCAATTTTACTCTATCTTGTGTTCATCCGACCCAAATGTTAATATTCAATAACATTTTCTCAAAAACTTTACTTCGTCATTAAATATTTTATATCCACTATATCATATTATATCATCATACAATTCATTTAGATATTGAATTATAAACCATATGAACATACCTGGACTAAGTTGTAATAATTGTAACACCCCTAACTCGTATTCGTCACTAGAATAGGGTTACAGAGCATTACCATAAAATCGTAACATCAAAACATTCTGTCAAATCACTTCATAAATTATAACATAATCCATTAAAACACATGCATATCGTCCCTTATTTGAGCCCTCGAGGCCTTTGAAACACTTTAGAAACGATTTAGGACTAAATAAAAAACATTTAGAACATCAAGGAAAAAGATAGAAAAAATTCATACTATAGGGGTCACACGGCTAAGACACACGCCCGTGTCTAAAGCCATGTCCGTGCCCTTGTAACTCTCTAACTTGGGTTACACGACCAAGTCACATGCCCGTGTGCTAGGCCATTTAACTATTGAAATGAAACCTTTAAAAACCTACAAGGGACACACAACCATGTCGCATGGTCGGGTGTCACACACGGCTGAGACATAGGCCCAAGTCTTAGGCCGTTTGGACAAGAAATAGACCAAATTCAAGCAATTTCTTTCACCCAATTCAAGCACAACTTTACAAGTCATTTCCACCTATATTGAAGCATTCAAAATATACTGAAAACATGCATAATAAAACTAGATCATTATGGTATTTGTTCATATAACCAATATTCCATAAAGGCACCTCAAACACATACACTAAATATACCTAAACTTGTGCATATTTAACTATTTATCAAATGACTTGTTTCCGTACCAAGACCTACCATAATTGACACATACCAACCTTACCATATTAGGTTCATGCCATGGAAAACTAACTTTACCATTTGGACCACTTCTCTCATATATCAAAACCATATAAATGACACAAAACTAAGTGATTACCAAATGGTTCCAACATCCAATATATATACATACCAAAACATGCCCTAAATGATCATTTTTCAAACATGCTAACACATACAACTTTGACAATAAACCCATGCATCAATTTGATCTTATAAACACCAACCTTTAAACATTAAAGTACTAAAAGCATACCAACCATCAAGTAATCAAATATTATAAGTTCCACAAATTCAAAGCAACATTACATACCGATATCATTAACTACACATTAGACATAAGTCCACCTATGCATCCATTATAACCGCGAACAAAGCATCAAAATCTATCGATCAAATCAATGGATAATGTGATGGATCTCCAACTAGCTTCCAACCCAATCGAGCTTTCGATAATCTGTGAAGTAAAGGAAAAATTACTACATAAGCAATGAATGCTTAGTAAGCTCGTATAAACTTTAAGCATAATATTCCATTTGAATAATAAAATTTATAGAATAAAAATAAATCTATGCCAATACCATAAGATTCATAAATCGATATGATCATCAACTCACAAATGAGTAAGTTCACTAAAGTCATATATCTTTATCATTCATAACATGATAAGATTTTATAGGACGTAATGTATAATCATAAACCTTTCTATAAGATTATACACCTTTCTAATTTACTTACTTTCCATTCCATTTTGAATGCTTATCATAAGCCTAAATGACATTATCAATTCCAGGCTTAGTGTATTTATCCATGATATAGGTATATTCATCCATAGCATACGTAAATTTCTCTCATATAAGTACATTTGTCAACTCATTATTCCTTTTCATCATATTTCATTTCAACTATGAATTTACCATTTCATTACCTTTCCTCACCCGTTTCATATACATAACACACAAGATATAAGCATAACATCAACCTTGACTACAAGTTAGTGCATTTAAACATAGCACTTTTGGAATCAACTACATGATAAACCATTTCATAAGAAATTACATACTTTGATTTATACCAACTTTTCATGTACATAAGCATATTACCCATTGAAAACTTACCATTTCAATGTATTTCATTAAGGCTAAGCATGATATAATCCATTCATAAGCTTGGCACAAGCCTAAGCACATCAACAACACATGTTAGTTCATTTAAACATAATTTGTATGAATTTAACATGGATAGCTTATACCTGAGCATTATTCAATTGAATTTATCATCCATCATAACATAACATGTTTTCCATGTAGCTCACCTTTTTAATGTATTTCATACATACATGTTTTGGTTCATATAGAACACTTACCATTTCCTTGTAAATTATGCCTGTTGAACCAAATTGAATACCGTTGGATATGCGGGATAGCTCACACGAAGTGTGATAAACATATAATCGTAGTCTATCCTTTCCTGTACATATATGCTCACACGATCTGTTAAATGAGTATGCTTTCACAAGCTGTGAAATGAGTATGCTCACACGAGCTATAGGTCAGAATGTAAGCTACACAATACTGCTCACACAAGCTGTGGAGTATCTGCAACACATGCTAGATCTCAACCATCGGTAGGACATTCAAGACCAGCACCTGAAACAAGTAAACCCTAATGACATGTCATTTGTATCCTACGAATTCCTAATGTTCAAACGGGGCATGATAGTCGTCGTATCTCGATGAATTTCCATCGTCTCATGACATGATAGATTGAATAATAACATAGATATACTGATTCAATCACAATAAAATCACACAATAACGTTCAATTTAATCAACATTATACAGAATTTAGTTCATACAAACTGACCTGTCTAAATTGCAGAAATGTCAAAGTATAGGGGCATTTTGGTAATTTTCCATTCTCTTCAATTTTCTACTTGATCTTGATCTAAATGAATAATTTCTTTCAATCTATTAATGTAGACAATAAAAATGCATTTTATGTAATGTAGTTATTTTTGAAATTTTACAAAATTGCCCTAAAGTTTTACTTTTATTCAATTTAGTCTTTGAGCCTAAAACATGCAAATTAACCATTTTTACCCAAAATTGAGCTTAGAAGAATACTTATGGCATCCAATAGAGCCCATTATTGCAACAATTTCACAATTTAGTCCCTAATCAAAAAATTCATCAAAAATCACTTAATAAAATACTTTTAAATAACAACTAATATCTCAAATTCATCAATTAACATCTAAAATCACAAGGTTCATCAATGGAAACATTAAAGATCTTTAACAGTTTCAAAATCAAAGGTACGGGCTAGCTGGACCTAGTTGCAACGATCTCAAAAACATAAAACTTATGAAAAATGGGGCTAAATCGGACTGACATGCAAAAGGGGACTTTGATCAAATGCTTAAGCTATCATCCATGGCTTCCATGTTTCTCCAAATTCGGCAAACACTAATGAAATAGATGATAGCTTAATTGTTTTGTTTTTAGTTTAATTTAATTATGAAATTACCATTTTGTCCATTTAATAATCATCCAAATTTCATGCTTTTAGTTGCCCAAATTTCATATCTTTTATGATTTAGTCCATTTAATGAACTATCGAAACGTTCAAATTTTTCAACGAAACTTTAATGCCAACTCAATGACACTCCGTAAATATTTATAAAAATATTGACGACTTGGTTTATAGAAACGAGGTCTCGATACCTCATTTTCTAAAACCACTTGACCTTAAGGTCTTACCACTCGAACTTAATAAATCGTTTAAAGAACATAAATTATCAAATCAAAAACCTTTTCAAAGTCACATTTGACTCGTAAATATTAAATAATAATATTTACAAACTTACTCGCCAGATTTGGTGGCCCCGGAACTACTGGAAAATGGGTTGTTACAATAGTTGCAGAAACTTAGAAACTATTCTAAAATTTTCCCTTTTCCACATAAATCAACAGGGTGTTTATCTAAAATATAAAATTCCCAATTATTAGTTTGCATTTCATATTGTAATTTACTTTACATTTTATACCCTTTTATTTTTTGAAATGACATAATTGCCCATAACTTTTCATCTTTTGCAATTTAGTCCCTTAACCCAAAAATCATCAAATTGACCATTTTCTAGGAAGAAAGTTATAGCCGAATATTCTAGGCCCTTAAATAGTCCCTATTAAACATCAAGTTCACCATCAAACCTTGAAATTTTGACATTTTAACAATTTAATCCTTCAATCAAAATCTTCAAGCTTAAGAAACAATAAAAATTACAAGAAACGGGTAGAGAAATCACTCACATCTAAGGAATTGAACTTGGTCGATCCTCCAAGCTTAAGAATCCATGGCTATTCGATTAAACATGAAGAATTTCAGAAGAAGATGACAATTTCATGTTTTATTTTTTTAATTAATGACTGTTTACCTTTTGAACCTTTAAAATTAACTAAAACATCATCAAAACCATACTAGACCATCCCCTTAATTATATAAGGTCTAATTGCCTTATTGGCCCTCCACATTTACTAATTAGGGTTTTAAATCATCTAAATGAAATAATTACTAAGTTTTTGCACGTTTTTTAATTTAGTTCTTTTTCATTAATTAACTACCTAAATGATAAAATTTTCTAACCAAATTTTAATATGACTCTAATGATTCCGTAAATATTATATAAATAATATTTACAAGTCGACACAAAAAAATTTTGTGGTCTTGAAATCACTATTCCGTCACCACTGAAAAATGGGTTGTTACAACTCTTTCCCCCTTAGGAAATTTCGTCGTCGAAATTATTACCTAATAATAAATTAGGATACTGTAATTTCATTTATTCCTCTGTTTCCCAGGTAACCTTTTTAGTACCATGTCGATGCCACAAGACTTTTATTAACGGTACTCTTTTATTTCGAAGTTCTTTGACTTCCCGAGCCAACATTTTCACTGGCTCTTCAGAATACGTCAAATCTGGCTATAATTCAATCTCACTATGAGGAATCACATGTGAAGGATTAGATCTGTACCATCTCAACATTGAAACGTGGAACACATTATGAATTTTCTCAAGTTTAGGAGGGAAAGCCTAATTTGTAAGCTACAGGGCCGACTCTTTCAATAATCTCGTACGGCTCTATATATCTCAAACTTAGCGTTCCTTTCCTACCAAAATGTAGTACCTTTTTCCATGGAGAAACTTTAAAAATACTCGATCGCTAACAACAAATTCCATATATTTTCTTTTCAAATCCGTGTATGATTTTTTATGATCAGATCGAGCTTTCATAGAATCTTGAATTATTTGAACCTTGTTTTCAATTTCTCGACTCAAATCAATTCCTACCATTTTGGATTCGCTCAACTCAGACCAATACAACGGTGTTTTACACTTTCTTCTGTATAGAGCTTCAAACAGTGCCCTTTTAATTCTGGGCTGATAATTGTTATTATAAGTGAATTTAGTTAACACTAGATATTTTTCCCAGGTACCTTCAAAATCGAGTATACAACATCGTAGCATATCTTTCAAAATCTGTATTACTCGTTCAAATTGCCCATCTGTCTAAGGATGAAATGTTATGCTGAAATTAAGTTTAGTTCCCAAAACCTCATGAAGTTTACTCCAAAATCTCGGTATAAACCTCAGATCATGATTAGAAATAATAGATGTCAGAACTCCGTGTAATATTACAATCTCTGACATATATAATTCTGCTAATCTTTCAAGTGAATAATCTATTCTGACTGGAATAAAGTGTGCTGATTTAGTCAATATGTTAGCAATTACCCAAATCGAATCTTTCTTTCTTAGATTACAGGCAAACCAGATACAAAATCCATCATGACCCACTCCCACTTAGGAATCATAACAGGTTGGAACAATCCCGATGGTACCAGGTGTTTTTCTTTTACCTGTTGACAAATCAAACATTTAGTGACGAACTCACAAATTTCACGTTTCATACCCGACCACCAGTACATCTATTTCAACTCACAATACATCTTCGTGCTACCAAGATGAATGTAATACGTACTACTGTGAGCCTCAGACAGAATATCCCGTTTCAAATCTAAAATATTCAGAACACAAATTCTTTTGTGGTAATTCAATGTATCATCATCACATACTGTATTCAGTAGTCAAATTATAATGAACCAAGTTTCCTTTCATTAACAACCTCATATCATCATTTTGTAACTCCCAAATTCATTGTAGAAGCAAGGTTTTAGTCCTTAACTCTGCTAGTATAGAACCATCATCATTTAGAGCTAAATGAGCATTCAATGCTCGAAGTACAAACAATGATGCTTTTTGACTAAGTGCATCCACAACCACATTAGCCTTTCCCGAATGATAATCAATAACTAGATCATAATCTTTCAGTAGCTCTATCCAACGTCGCTATCTAAAATTCAGTTCTTTCTAGGTCATTAAATACTTTAGACTTTTGTGATCAGTATACACGTGACATTTCTTTCCATATAAATAATGTGTCTCTACCTTCAAAGTAAAAATAATCGTGGCCAATTCGCGATTGTGAGTCGGATAGTTTCTTTAATGTGGTTGTAACTGTCGAGAAGCTTAAGCTACTACTTTGCCTGTCTGTAACAACACGCAACCCAAACCTTTAAGTGACGCATCACTATAAACAACATATGCCACCCCAGACTTAGGATGAGTCAATACTGGAGCTTCTGTCAACATGTTTTTCAGCTGATGAAATTTTGTTGACACTTATTAGTCCAAACAAATTTAACGTTTTTCTATAGTAGCCTGGTCATTGGTGAAGCAATAATCGAGAAGTTTTTATCAAAACGAAGATAAGAACGTGCTAAACCAAGAAAAATTCGTTCTTTAGAAAGATTTCTCAGAGTTTTCCAATTCATTACCACAGAAACTTTACTCGAATCAACTCGAATCCCGTCAGCTGATACTATATGCCCCAAAAATCCAACATCACAAACCCAGAATTCACATTTATTCAACTTTGCATACAATTGTTTTTCTCACAAAGTCTGTAATATGATTCTCAAGTTTTGAGCATGTTAGATTCTGTCCTGGAATAAATCAATATATCATCAATAAACACAACCACAAATCTATCCAAATGAGGCTGAAAAACCCGATTCATGAAATCCATAAAAGCAGCAAGAGCATTTTTTAATCGAAATGGCATCACGAAAAACTCATAGTGACCATAATGAGTTCTAAAAGCAGTCTTTCACACATCACATTCTTTAACTCTCATGATAATACCCGAACCTTAAATCTATCTTCGAGAACATTGTGGCACCTTTTAATTGATAAAAAAATCATCAATACGTGGCAAGGGGTACTTATTCTTTATTGTGACTTTATTCAACCGTCTGTAGTCTATAAGTCTTTCTTATTCACAAACAACATAGGTGCACCCCAGAGAGATACACTCAGTCGAATAAACCCTTTGTCTATCATATATTGCAACTGTGCTTTCAACTTTTTAAACTTAACTAGGGACATATGATACAATGATATTGATATCAGTGCAGTTCCAGAACCAAATCAATCACAAACTCAACTTCATGGCCAGGAGGCAAACCTGATAACTCTTTAGGAAATACATTCGTAAACTCATTAACAACCGTAGCTGATCTAACTTTAATTCTAAATCTCTAGTATCAAGTATGTATGCTAGAAATGCCTCACTACCTTTACGTATCAACCTTTGCTCGGACATAGTTGAAATAATTCTAGAAATACGGTTCGGTCTGCCAGATTCAACTGCAAACATTTCTCCTATTTGACATTTCAAATCAATTTGTTTCTGTCTACAATTCACCACGACATCATGTAATGATAACCAATCCATTCCCAGAATAACATCAAATTCTCGAAAGGGTAGTAACATCAAATCAGTAGGAAATTCATAGCCTCTAATTTTCAATGGACATGTAACACCCCTAGCCCGTATCCGTCGCCGGATTAGGGCTACAGAGCATTACCAGAAATTATCATCATACAAGGAACATTTATTCAACATATATAAAACATAGCATAAAAATATCAATATTATTCAACCTCAAGCATATAGTCCCTTAAACAAGCCCTCGAGGCCCTAAAAACACATTAAAAACTATTTGGGACCAAATCGGAAACTTATAGGATTCTTCGAAAAAAGTTGAAAATTTTCAAACTGCAAGGGTTATACAGCCGTGTGGCCAAGCCGTGTGCTATGCCGTGTAACCTCCTGATTTGCAACACTTAGTAAGCTACAGGGGACACATGGTTGTGTCGCATGGTCGTGTGCCACACACGGCTAAGACACACGCCTGTGTCTTTGGCCTTGTGGATGAAAAATAGGCCATTTCCAAGCCATTTTTCTCACCCATAGTCTAGCCTCTTGCACAACCCAAATGGACCTATAATCACGCATTCAAAACACACCTAACATATACATATACAGGCTAAAACATCTTAGTAACTAACCATTCAACCAATATGCCAAAATGGCACCCCAGTCTCAATATCAAACTTGATTAAAAACATACTAAATTCATCCATAATTCAATCAACCAATTTAACAATTTAAAAAATACATTTACCATAATGTTCACATACCATTGTCATGCACAACAAATGTAATTATGACCATTTCCACATCTACCATCTACCTTAATAAATTTACCAAATGCCAAACAGATTCAAGGCTACCAAAACTAGCCATTTACAACTTTATGTACTATCTCATTCATACCAACCAACATTCCATAGCATACCATTATAATCATCATTTCACTACCATCATTTTAGTACCTAGATGCCAAAATAATAACCATTTAAAGTACCATATATATATACATGATATCATATTAACTATTTCATCAACCAAAATAACATATTTATAAGCCACACATAATGGCTAATCTCATCAAACAAAGACACCTATACATGCCATTATAACCATGACTCAAAATCATCAAAAACTACCGATATAGCTGATGGGTAGTGTGATGGATCTTCGACAAGCTTCCAACCCAAACGAACTTCTAATTATCTAAAAACATCATGAAAATAACACAAAGTAAGCATTTAATGCTTAGTAAGTTCGTAAATCATAAACAATGCTTATCGTTTCAATATATAAGTTTAAAAGCAATTAATGAACTAATCCAACATAGCTTGGCACAAGCCTAAGCATCAACAATAACTCACATTAGTTAATAACACATAACTTAGCCAAATCCATCACATGACAATAACCTTTCTTGTACTCAACATACAAGCATTCATACTATTATGAACATAGCTATTGAACTTTAATCACCAGCATCTCATACCTTTTTCATGCTATCATGGCATTACTAATCGAAGCATCTATCGTTCATTCCCTTTTGTATACCCGTTGAACCACTATAATAATATCAGATACGCGGGAATCTCACATTGTGTACTAATATATGGTCGAAACCATTACTTTCTCTTTTCTCATATAGATGCTCTTTCTTGAGCCATAAGTGGTTCTGCTCACACAAGCTATCGGTCAGAACGTAGCTATACGGTGCTGCACACACAAGTTCTCAAGTAATCGCATTGCATGCCGAAAACTCAGCCTTCGATAAGACGTTCAGGACCAGCACTCAAAATATAGTAACCCCTAATGACATGTCATCTGTATCCTATGTATTTCTAAGGTTCAAATGGGATCCAAAAGTCATCAAAAATTCATTGAATATTCCCGTAGAGTCGTAATATGACAATACAACATAATAGCATATAATTCAAGCGTATTAAAACTTTAATTAAATGTATGAAATCACCTCGATCACAAGCAAAAAAATACGACCGGTTAGTCAAACATTTTTTCCTTTCCCTGATCTAAATCCGTACGATGCTTTTCTTGATCTAAATAATCAAATTTAATTCATTCAAACTTCATTCTATTCAATTCAATCCAAAAATCATATTTTGGGAAACTTAGGCTTTTGCCCCTAAAATTTTATATTCATTACAATTTAATCCTTAAGCTTATAAAATGAAATTCATGCAATTTGGTACCAACCCACCATAGCCAAATTTTAGTGAGGTCCTTAGCGAGCTCTACATGTCATTTTTTTCACAAGTTCACCCCTATTTGTTAAATTCATCAAAAATCTCTTAACAAAAGTTGTGTATCTAACAACAACCATTCATTTTCTTCCATCAAACATCATAAAAAATATATATACATTCATGATAAAACCCTAAACATTTAACAATTTTGCAAATTAGTCCCTAGGCTAGCTGGATTAAGCTACAACGACTCCAAAAACATAAAACTCATTAAAAACGAGATGAAAAATACTCACATGCAAGGGGTTGAATGTTAGCCAAATGTTGAAGCTTGGTTATGGATTCCTTATGCCCTAGTGTCATTTGATGAAGAAGAAAAGAAAGATGATATCTGTTGTAACGCCCCGAATTTTGGGCCTAGAAGTATTGGGCCTTGAGCTTTGAAGCGGATAGGAGACTGCTCTTAGATATTTTAGTTATGCAAGTGAGTAACACAATTGCATGTTTGGTTGAGTGGCTAAGTGATTTGAGCATATTTAGGAGTGCTTAAGAAACCTAGGCTCAAGTCTCGCCTTTGGAAAAATTTTAATTTTTGGGCTCTTAAGGGAACTTGAATGTTAAATTACAGGATTTATAATTATTTGTGGTTGTTTTATGATACAAAGAGAGGGGATGGTCTAGTGGCAAGGTGGCGTGTTGTTTCTGGTAGAGGACTGGAGTTCAAGTCTCACTAAATGCAAATGGGATTATAAATTTTGTTCATTAGTAGGCAGGAGTTGGAGTTGGATTAGAACTCTGCTGTTGGAGAGTTTGAATTGGTCTTGTGAGTTGGTTGTGGAGGATATCAAGGAGGGATAAGGGGAGAAAATCAATGAGAGGGGGTGGAAATTTTCAAGGAGTTTGAAGGCTTGAGAAGTTGTGCCAAAATAGGTTTCTTGCTCTTGGAAATTCAGCTAGGGGCTTTTGTTACGTATATCCGAAGTGCTGGAGTGGTTTTCTTGGCTGGCTCTTTTGTATGTGGCCGTTTGCTCTCTCCTTTTCAGCTTTAGTTTTGCTTCTTTTCTCTAAAAGAAACTAAATATTGTTTCTTCTCTACTTGAAACTTCATACTCATCTCTTATTTAATCAATTTCTGCTACAGCCGACCCTCTCTTTTACTTTCATCTCTCCTTCTCAAATCTCTTTGTTCTTCTTATTCCGGGCCGAATCTTCTTGACTGACTATTGCTGAAATACGTTTGTTTTATTGGTAAGGGGGTGTTACATCACTTTATTATTTCAATCTTAGTCAAATTTCTTTTGGCTCTATTAACAAGCTTCAGTTTTCCCTTTTCTTCCTATTGAGGGCCGAATGTATGGTTCTTTTCTAACAACTTTTGACCTGCTGAATCTTGTTAGGAGGGGGATTCGCCCTTGATCAGCAGTGAGGCTCTAATATCTGTTAGAGCTAGCAATGTGAGTGTTTGTGGTTTAGTAAATAAAGTTTATGGATTAAGAGTATGTGTTAATCTTGTGTTGTGTTGGTTATAGGTTTTGTGCTCCAGATTATTCGCACTCTTCGTTGTTGCAATCAGGTGTGTAATTGTATGCGGTATTCGATGATCAGCTGAAAAGCCAAAAGTACGTGTTGTTACATTGCTATGACTGTAGATCAGCAAAATGCCAAAGATTTAGAAATATGGCTTGATGTCATACGAGCGTGCGATCATGCGTGTGGTGAACCGAGCCCATGAACATGGGTGTTAGTCAGTAGAGGCCACCACGAGCGCTCTCATGGTCTTGGGCTATTTTGGGCCTCGTTGGGCCGAAATGGGCTGCGTGGGCCCAGTGGGCTTGTGGGCCACACGGATAAAATGTATGTGATGTGGTAAGTGTTGTTGGACTGTGACGTTTGTATACCTGGGGCTGTTATAGGCCTCGATGGGTCGAAAGAGGTCGCGTGGGCCCAATGGGCCCAATCCTCGGTAAGTGATCATTGATAGGTTAGGTTATGAGGCTCGTGATGCCGTATGTGAATTTGGACTAAATGGGCCACACGAGCGTGTGAACCCACTTGGGCCCAATAGCGAGTTTTGGGCCCATATACACTGTTCTGGTTGTGTAGGTTATCTGAGTCGCTCGAAGCAACGATAGACCTTTTAGGAGGTTATAATAAGTACCGAAACCCCAATATTTTTAAAATGAATATCATACCCCCATAGGGTAAAATGACTGAAAAACCCCAATTGGGTAAAATGACCGTAATGCCCCTATAGGGTAAAATAATCGAAAAACCCTCATAGGGTAAAATGATCGTAATGCCCTTATAGTGCAAAATGATCATAATACCCCCATAGGTTTAAATGATTGAAATACCCCTGTAAGGTAAAATGACCATAATGCCTCTAGAGGGTAAATGACTGTTTTGCCCCTCGAGTGTAAATGATTGATTTGTCTGTGATTTAAATGACTGATTTGTCTGTGATTGGTATGACTGATTTGTTTGTGATTTGTATGACTGATTCTAAGGAAGGCATTCTGCATACACGACATACTGCATGGGGTTGGGATACTATTATGGAGGAACTACTGTATTGGTGGCTCTACCACAATCACTGTTACTGGCGGCTTGGCCACATATAGTATTACAGGCAACTTTCCTGCGATACTATTGTTGGTAGCTTTACTGCAATGCTATTGATGGCTTTTTACTGATCATATTACTGTTACTGATGGCTTTGTGCCGATCATAATACCGTTACTGATGTTTGTGTGCCGGTCATATCACTGCTACTGGTGGCTTTGCTCCAATCATATTACTATACTTTTGGCTTGTAGCCATTTTGTTTATAGCTTATAGCTATCTTGTTTATGACTCTTAGCCATTTTGGTTACTGGCAGCTTTACTGCGATACTGATTAGTGCCGCAACAGGTGCTGATTTTGGTGTGTTGGCTGGGTGGGTCGATTTTATCCCCTAATGGTGTGTTGGTTGGTACGGGTAGTGTGTTGGCTGGATTACGATGGGTTGCATGATTGCATTTTTCCATTTCTATTACTAATTCTGTCACTGTATTGGGCTTAGGCCCACATGTATTCTATTTCTGATTCTGATACTGCAATGGGTTAAGGCACACACTACACTTTTACTGTTTTGGGCTAATGCCACATTGTTCATTCTCGAAAAGGGCTTAGGCCTGCATCGCATCGCTTATATTATCGATGAATGATAGGGGATTACACACTGAGTTTTTGTAAACTCACCCCGTTTTTAACCTTTTAGGTAATCCCCAGCGTTGGACGGTTTGGAGCTACGAGGGACTCGGAGAGGGCCATACAACTGCACAAGTTTTATTCTGTTTTGCTCATTTACTAAAGCACTTTGATTTTGATTCGAGTTATAATAAGGCCTCAAAAATTTTGGATTTTAAATTCGGATTTTATTGATTCTGATTCTTATCTGCTAGAAAGAGAACCCATTTTCCAAAACAATAAGTATTTTCAAATGCTACGTTTCCGCAACTCAATTTTTAAACAACACATTTTCACAAATCATTTTTTTTAAATTAAGCTTCTGCAAAATAGGTTTTAAAGGTAACAACGTTTCTTTAATAAACCTCGATTGAAAATAAGCAAATGCAAACTGAGGTTTTGTACAAGTTTTAAATGGCAAGAAGTTTGAAATCTCAAGAAGGGTTTTCAATGACAACATGGTTTTCGAAAAACACTTCAATGTGACACACCAAATTCGACAATAACATCTAGGCTGGGTTTGGGGTGTTACATCTTTATTTTCTTTATTTTATTTCATGATAAATTTTCAATTTTCCTTATTAACCTTGCACCTTAACCTTTAAAATTACTTAAATGATGTACAAATTTGTCCAGTATTAATGTTAATGGTCTAATTACAGTTGAAGGCCATTCATTTTCCAATTTCATAGCAATTTGAAACCTTTTAGTTATAGATCACTAATTTTGCACTTTATGCAATTTAGTCCGTTTTATCAAATTAAGCATGCAAACGATAAAATTTCTTCACGGAATTTTTATATAACACTACTAACATGGTAGACATTAAAATATTATTAAAATAAATATTTCAATGTTGGATTTGTGGTCCTAAAACCACTATTCTAATTTCACCGAAAATGGGCTGTTACAGGACATTTATGAAAAAACTAAGTTAACTATCACCCAAAATTTAGCTCTGCATTCGCCAGAATAAAATTTACCACTATGTTTGCAACTAGGCTTCGAAGCATTCCGTACACTTGCCACACTATCAACTGGTTTTGTAGGAGATTTAAAATCATGATGACTTGATTTATTTTTGTTCTGGTCCTCAGACACCGAAGTAGTTCTGTGACAACCCATTTTTAATGAAATCAGAACAGTGGTGACGAGATCACAAATCTGAGGAGTAAATTTTTTTATTATTATTTTAATGTCTATGGGTTGTTAGTAAGGTCGTATTAAAATTTTGTTAAGAAATTTTGATGTTTGCATGATTAATTACGTGAAAAGGACTAAATCATAAAACTGTAAAATTATAGTTCCATTAGTTAGAAAGATGAAATGACTATGAAAATTTAAACTAAAGGACTTGAATGGTAATTAGATCAATTGAGGGGAGAGTGGATGTTTATGGACATGGTTTTAATGAAATTATTAAAGTTTTTAAAGGTTAAAATAGAAGCTTGATAAATAATGTTAAAATAACATAATGAATTAAACTCATCTTCTTCCCCATTTCAATCTATCACTGAAAATCACCATAGACATTGAGCTTGAGCATTCGGCTGTCATCTTGCATATCAAGATAGACCACCACGTATGGACCTAAATCGAGGCAAAGGAAAACCTTTGTATTAGCTCGTTTAACTTCTACGCCCTAGTTGTCAAGGTAAGTTCGTATGAATGGTTTTTATATTTATGTTATTGAAATGTATGTTATTATGTATTCAAAATGTATTTGACTGATGAATATCCAAATCAATTCTATGACAGTTATTGAGTCCCAGTTGAACCTTAGGAATTCGTGGAATACAAATGACATGTCATTAGAGATTTCATGTTTTGGGTGCTGGTCTTAAATGTCCTACCGATGGCTAAGGTCCTGCATTTGTTGTGGAAACTCCACAAATCATGTGAGCAACATCATGTAGCTTACATTCCGACCCAAAACTCATGTGAGTAGGCCCATTTCACAGCTTGTGTGAGCAATAATATGAAGGAAAGGTTACATTCCACAACTCATGTGAGCAACATCGTGTAGCTTACATTCCGACCCACAACTCATGTGAGTAGGCCCATTTCAGAGCTTATGTAAGCAACAATATGAAGGAAAGGTTAGAATTATATGTTTAAGCACACTTCGTGTGAGCTTTCTCAAGTATCCAATGATATTCTAGATGGTTCTACGGGCAAGAAAAGGGATTGAAATGGTAAGTTTCCAAATGGAATTATGCATATGCTCATGGAAAGGATGAATGAATAAAATGATGTATTTTCAGATGGAAATTATGTATAAATGCACTAAATTATGTATTGATGATGATGTTTAGGCTTGTTTCAAGCTTGTAGTTTGGGTTACTTTATGATTATACTTATTGTTATGTAATTGAAATGGTAAGCTATGTTTCATTTTCTACGAACTTGCTAAGAATTATTTGTTTACATAGTTTTTTTCCAACATTTTATAGATTATCAGAAGCTCGATCGATTTGGAAACTCGTCGGAGATCTATCACACTATCCAACATAATTATCTGTAGTTTTTTATGTTTTGGCCTAGGTTCTAATGGCATGTATAGGTGAACTTATAATGTTATTTTGTTGGATGTTTAGTAGGGATTTGGCATGTATAAGTTATGGATGTTATCTTGGTTTGGCACCATTTGATGCTTGCTAGATTAGGTTGTTGTAACTATCTTATGATGCATGTTTTGGAATGGCTCATATGGTATGTTTTCAAGTAGCTTGATTATGTTTAAACTATGGCTTGTTTTGAAGGGTATTGAAGTAGTAATTGATGATTGAAACTTGGTAATATATGCATGTTTAGCTAAGTTGTGATGAATGCATTTGAGGTGCCATTGAATGACACTCAGCCTAGCAACACGGCCGTGTGTCTCCTGAAGGTTCCTTTGTATGCAACTCATTAAGTTACATGGCCTAGCACATGACCTGGCACACATGTGTGTGGGGCTATTTCGAGAGTTACATGGCCTGGCACATAGACACGTGACACAGCCATGTGACCTTACTCAGAGAGTTACACAGGTGAGGACACGGGTTGAGACAAGGCTGTGTATCCCTAATTCGACGGTTACATGGCCTGAGACACAGGTGTGTGTCTCAGCCATGTGATGCACACTGCCTAGCCACACGGCCGTGTGACCCATGTATTCAAATTTTTGTAACTTTTTCCTAGACTTTCCAAATGTTTCAATTTAGTCCCGAATTGTTTCTAAGGTACTTTTAGGGCCTCGACGGCTAAATTTAGGGATGATATATATATGAATGAGTGGTTTACAATATGTTTATGATAGTATATGAAATGTATGTCCAAATGTTTTTTTTGTACGATAATGCTCTATAACCCTAATTTGGCGACAAATACGGGTTAGGGGTGTTACAAGTTCGACTAAAGTCTTCTCTATTCTTCTTCACTGGTGGTAATGAAAATGACATAGAGGAACTTCTCTTGTTAAACTCTCGAATCCGCCTATCCCTTTGTATTTTACAGTTGTACACTTCTTCAATTTTCTGTGAACGATCAGATAAAACAACAAATTCTCAAATTTCATTACCTCCGATCATCATATTAATTTCATTGTTCAAGATGCCATCAAACCGAATACACATTTCTTCTTTAGTAGGCACGATTTCTTCAGCATATTTACTGAGACACAAACTCTCTCTCGTACTCAGCCACTGACTTGATTCCTTATCGTAATTCAAGGAATTCTTTCTTTTTCTTGTCAAGATATTATTTTCTGACATACTTCTTTTTAAACTCAATCTGAAATAAATGCTAAGAAATTTTCTCTCTCGGTACCACAACCGTCAACATAGTCCACCAACTATACGCTTCTTCCTTTGACAATGAAACATCACATCTAAGAAAATTATCAGGAGGACAAACAATTTCTTTGAAAACTCTCAAGATATTTTGAAGCCAATACTCAGCTTTAACCAGATCATCTTCCAATCTACCTCGGAATTCTTCAGTACCACACTTCCTAAGTTTTTCAATCGGTTTATGTGGACTAGATTCATTCACAAGAGGAGGTGGAGGTGCAATAAGAGGTATAACAGGGGTTGAAGGTGTAACACCCCTTACCCGAGACTGTTACCGGAGTCGAGCGTGAGGCGTTATCTAATTTAACTTACCAGTTCAGAGCATAAAAAATTGCTTTTAAAATTTATTTCATTGTTCACTATATTGTTGTGCACCTACACAGCAATCACTAATTTAATTATAATTTGAGATACAAAACTCAAAATTTAGAGCCGTAATTTTTTTCCTGAAACTAGACTCATATATTATCTTACCATAAAATTTTCAGAATTTTTGGATTAGCTATTTAGTACAATTTATTCATTAAATTCTCCCTTGTTTCACTGCCTGATGGTTTTGACCTTTATTCACTAAAAATCAATTTTCTCATCAAATGATTTTCATATGGTGTTCTCACTTGTTTCTAAAGAAAATAGACTCACTAAGAAATCTAGACATATAAATTATAAGTAATAATTATTTATGTAAAATTTTTAAAGATTTTCTAAATTTAGAACAAGGGACTCTAAAACCATTCTAACCTGTGTCTAACCAAAATTCAAATATTTGAGAATATAAAATTCCTTTACCCACACCGTTATTTTTTTATGAAAATAGACTCGATAAGATTTAATTATATATATCATTCGCTCTCTAATTCATTTTATACTATCCTTGGTGATTTTTCAAAGTCACGTCACTACTGCTGTCCCAAAACTGTTTCATTGCAAATTTTTACTCTTTGATATTCTCTAGGTATAAACTATAACCTAGGCATTCATAACACACACATGTTCTTAATTAGCCATTTCAATAGCTAACCATTAGCCATATCGTATAAACACACTCAAAATGACTAAGTCTCTATACATGTAATAACTTTACACGTTTCAAAATCACATAATACCGAGATGTCTATAGATAGTGTGAGACGAACTCTAACGTCCTTGTGATCCTCGAACTGACATGGCGATACTATAAAAATAAGGAAAATAAAGAAAGTAAGCATAAAGCTTAGTAAGTTTACAAGTAAATAACAACATTTATCATAAATAATCATACTCATAAAATTCATCAAACATTAGAATCATTACTCGCTTCTTTACTTACTCACTCACTTGTTTACTTACTTGCTTACTTAAATAACTTATGATTATAACTTACTCCTTCCTTGCTGAAATTTCTTTCTAAACTGATAACTGAGATATTCTCAATCCTTATAACTCACCTGAATTCATTATTATGCTTTTATCTGAACTTTCATGCAACATGGTCTATTTACTCGCCCATTGAACCACTTGGAATACTAAGGATACTCGGGTCTCTTGTCTGATAATACATGCCAAAGCTATGTTCCAGACATAGTCCTATATGGGATGTTTTTTGTACTGCCAATGCCATATCCCAGATATGGTCTTACATGGGAGTTCTTATATCGGTGCCCATGCCATGTCCCAGACATGGTCTTATAGGGGACCTCTCAACTCGGTGCCAATGCCATGTCCCAGACATGGTCTTACATGGGACCTCTCATCTCGATGTTAACGCCATGTCCCAGACATTGTCTTACATGGCACCTCTCATAATCTCAATAATGATGCCAATTCCATGTCCCAGACATGGTCTTACATGGGATCTCATTCCCTTAATGTCATGACATTTGTATCCGATACACTCCCAATGTTTCAACGGGGCTTTTATCACTGATTCTCTGTCACCTCATACTTAAGTCAACATTAGATATTTTCATGAAATAGATACATAATTGCTGAAAAATAACATCATTAATAATAATTATCAAAATATTGCATTTATTTACCATAAATTTACCTTGGTACAAAATATGATCAAATCTAGCACTTTAGTCTTCAACATTTTTCTTTCCCCGGTCTAACTCCTGATTTCGTTCTTCTTGATCTGTAATACCAAATTTATCTTATTTAATACTAACGTTCATCAAAACAATCCTGGACTCGAACTTTGGAAAAATTATGTTTTTGCCCCTAAACTTTTGCGTAATTACACTTTTTCCCCAAAACTCAGAAATTAAACTTCATCCCTTATTCTTAGGTTTTATGACATGCTGAACATTTTTCCGTTCTATTGAAATGCCAAATTCCCACTCTAACACTTACTTACGAACATTAGGTATTTTTACTAATTATGTTGTTTTACTCGTTTTCACTTAAAATCGCTTAGCAAAAGTTGTTTAACATAATTCCAAGCCTCATATCCTACTATAAAACATCAAAATAAACACATTTCACCTATGGATATTTTTCTAAATATGAACCCTAGGTTAAATTATTGCTAGACTAAGCTAAATCAAGTTACCAGGGCTTGGATTTTTCCAAATATGAACCCTAGGTTAAAATTTTCGTAAACGGGGCTTGGGATCACTTACTATGGAGCTTGGAAGCTTGAAAACCCTAACTATGGCTTCTCCCCTTGCTAATTTCGGCCAAATGAAGAAGATGAGCACAATTTTCCATCTGTTTCCCTTTTAATTCATTTTAATTACCAAATTACCAAAATGCCCCTAACTTAAAATTTTCCTATTTCACTTATCTCATGTCCATTTTTGTCCATAACTTAACCAATGGTCTAGTTACCATATACAGACCTCCAATTTAAAATTTCATAACAATTGGACACCTCTAACATGTAGAACTCAACTTTTGCACTTTTTACAATTTTGTTCTTTTGACTAAATTGAGTACCCAAACGTCAAAATTTTTGAATGAAATTTTCGCAAAATCATTCCATGAAATTGTAGGCCATAAAAATATAGTAAAAATAAATTTTTCCTCATCGAATTTGTGGTCCCGAATCCACTGTTCTGACTAGGCCCAAAATCGGGATGTTACATTTCTCCCCCTTTTAGGGAGAAGAGATTTGGGTTCTGTTTTCCCATAGCCTCTTCGGGCTCCAATGTAACCTCATCAACCCCATGCCTATTCCGTAACACTTTCACAAGTGCAATACTCTTGTCCCTTAGTTGCTTGATCTCTTTATCTAGAATTTTTACTAGTTCTTCAACATAAGTCATGTCTGGCTGAATCTCAACCTCTGTCAGTGAGATCACATGTGACAGATCGGAATGGTAATGATGTAACATAGATACATGGAATACATTATGAATCTTTTCTAACTCAGTTGGCAAAGCTAATTGATATGGTAAGGGCCCAACTCTTTAAGTAACCTCGAACGATCCAATGAAATGTGGACATAGTTTGCCTTTCTTGCCAAATCTGAAAATTTTCTTCCACGGGGATACTTTCAAAAACACTTTGTCACCAACTTGATACTCGATCTCTTTTCTTTTTAAATCTGCATAAGACTTCTGTCTGTCTGAAGCTGCTTTTAAACAATATCTGATAAATTTTACTTTCTCTTATGTTTCTTTGACTAAATCAACCCCGTAAATATGATTCTCCTTAAGCTTTATCCAATACAAAGGCGTACAACACTTACGTCCATACACCATACAAAGCTTCATAAGGAGCCATCTTCAAACTCGACTAATAACTATTATTACAGGCAAACTCTACCAACAGCAAATATTTCTCCCAACTGCCTTGAAATTCTAAAACACAACATCTAAGTATATCTTCAGTAGCTGAATAACTCTCTTTGACTAACCATCGGTCTGAGGATGGAAAGTTTTACTGAAGTTCAACTTTGTACCCAAAGCTTCCTACAATTTGCTCCAAAACTGCGAAGTAAATCTCAAATCTCTGTCTAAGATAATCGATAACGGTACCTCATGTAGTCTGACTTTCTCTGAAACATACAATTCAATCAACTTGTCAAGTGAATAATCCATACGAACCAGAATAAAATGAGCTGACTTCATTAACTTATCAATCACAACCCATACTGCATCTTTCTTTTTCGGTGTCAACGAAAACCCTGCTACAAAATCCATGGTAACTCAGTCCCATTTCCACTCAGAAACTAACACTGGCTGCAATAAACCTGAAGGTACCTGATGTTCGGCCTTTACCTGTTAACAAATCAAGCATCTAGAAACAAATTCTGAAATATCTCTTTTCATTCCTACCCACTAGTATATTTTCTTCACATCATTATACATATTTGTACTACCTGGGTGAATAGACAAAGAACTGCTATGTGCTTCCTGTAAAATCTTTCCAATAAGCTCATCATTTTTCGGTACATATATCCAATTTCTAAACATCAAACTACCATCAGAACCGATCTAAAAATCAGACTCTACACTTGACTCGCACTGAGATCTTTTAGCTTGCAACACATTGTCATCTTTCTAAGCTTTACAGATTTCTTCAAGAAACATCGGTTTAGCTCTCAACTCAGCTAAAATAGAACCGTCATCTGATAAAGCCAAACTAGTATTCAAAGCTCTCAATGTAAATAAAGACTTTCTACTCAATGCATCAACAACAATGTTTGCCTTACCCGGGTGATAATCGATCACTAGCTCATAATCTTTAATCAATTCTAGCCATCTTCTTTGCCTCAAATTCAAATCTTTCTGAGTCATCAAGTATTTCAAACTTTTATGGTCAATGAATATTCGACACTTCTCACCGTACAAGTAATGTCTCTAGATCTTCAACGCAAATACAATGGCAGCTAGCTCTAAATCGTGTGACAGGTAATGTTTCTTATGTGGCTTTATCTGTTTGGAAGCATATGCTATTACTTTTTCTTCCTGCGTAAGTACACAACCCAATCCATTCAAGGATGCATCATTGTAAATCACAAATTCTTTACCTGGTTTTGGATGTACTAAAACAGAAGCTTCTGTCAACAATGTCTTTAACTTGTCAAAACTCTGCTGACAATTTTCAGTCCATTCAAACTTAACATCTTTCTGTAACAACCTTGTCAACGGGGTAGCTGTCATGAAAAATCCTTTTACAAATCGTCTGTAATAACCAGCTAATCCAAGAAAGCTTCTAACCTCTAATACATTTCTAGGAGGCTTCCAATTAACAATTCCTGAAATTTTACTCGGATCAACTTTAATACCATCACCTGAGACAATATGTCCAAGGAATCCGACTTCTCGAAGCCAAAACTCACGTTTGCTAAACTTGGCATAAAGCTTATTATCTCTCAAAATCTTTAAATTTGTTCTCAAATGTTTGGCATGTTCGGTCTCATTAGGAAAATAAATTAGAATATCATCAATAAACACAACTACAAACTTGTCCAAGTATGGTCGAAAGATTCGGTTCATTAAATCCATGAATATGGCAGGAGCATTAGTCAAACCAAATGGCATCACAAGAAACTCATAGTGACCATACCTAGTCCGGAAAGCAGTTTTCAGAACATCTGGCTCTTTAACTCGGAACTAATAATAACAAGATCTCAAGTCTATCTTGGAGAACACAGTGGCTCCCTTCAATTGGTCAAATAGATCATCAATTCTAGGCAGTAGATATTGATTCTTTATTGTGACTTTATTAAGCTACCAATAATCTATACACAACCTCATCGAACCGTATTTCTTTTTCACAAAAAGCACTGGTGCACCCCACGGAGAACAAGTAGGCCTTACAAAACCTTTATCAGTTAATTCCTGCAACTGAGCATTCAATTCTTTCAATTCCAGTGGGGCCATTTTATAAGGAGCAATTGAAATAGGAGCGGTACCTGGAATCAACTCAATACCAAACTCAACTTCTCTAATAGGAGGCAAACCTGGCAATTCTTTCAAAAAGACATCGGAAAACTTACAAACTACTGGCACTGATTCAATTTTCAACTTTGGATCTTTAGTGTTCAATACAAAAGCAAGATAAGCTTCATACCTTTTTCTCAAACATTTCTGAGCAGACATAATAGAAATCACGGTAAGAGAACTATTTGACTCTTCTGAATTAACCCAAATAATATCACCATTTTTGCATTTCAACTCAATGTAGTTCTTTCCACAATTCACTATCACATCATTGGGAGTCAACCAATCCATACCAGGAATCACATCAAACTCATCAAATGGAAATAGCATGAGATTAGCCAGAAAACAGTGACCTCTAATCATCAAAGGGCAAGGTTTACATACTTTGTCTACTAACACATACTAGCCTAATGGATTCGATACTTTAATTACAAATTTGGTAGATTCTATGGGCATGTTCATACTAGGCATCAATCTCATACAAACATAGCAATGGGTCGAAGCTGGATCAATCAAATCAATAACACTAGTATCATAGAAAGAAAATGTACCTGTAATCACATCGGGGGAGGATGCCTCTTCGCAAGCGCAAATAGGATAAGTCATTGCGGGTGTTCTAACATCTGATCGAGCTGCTGAGTCTCTCGACATACCCCTGTTACTTGCTCCAACTCCCAGATTCCTCTATGGTCTGCCTCTAATGGGAGTATTTCCCGATCTTGCACTCGATATTACTTCTCTTTTACCTGTTTTGGGACAATCCTGAATAAAATGATCCAGTGCACCACATCTAAAACAAATATTTTCATTTGCTCGGTACTCACCAAGATGACGTCTACCAAACTGAGCACACTCTGGTCTAGATGGTCGAGTACTGGCCACACTTGCAATTGTAGTAGTATGAGCTCTTGAACCCACAAATCCTCTACCTCTGTTTCGGCTCGGATACCCGACTGAAAAATTTGATCTAATAGAGAACTCTCTGGGCCTCTTGGATGTAGACTGAAATGATCTGCTCACTGCCTTTCCTTCATGTCTTGAACTTCAATTTTAGCTTTGCCCTTTTCTTTTTATTTTAACAACTCCTCTGCCTTACAGGCTCTCAACTAGAACAACAAAATATTTTATCTCTAGATCACCAACTAACAGTCGGATATCATCATTGAGCCCATCTTCAAATCTTTTGCACATAATAGCTTCTATAGATACACACTCTCGAGCATACTTGCTAAGTCTGACAAATTCACGTTCATACTCAGTAACAGTCATCTTACCCTACTTTAACTCAAGGAATTCTTTTCTTTTCTGGTCAGTAAACCTCTGACTGATATACTTTTTACGGAACTCCTCTCGAAAGAAATCCCAAGTAACTCTCTCACTCGGTACAACTGATACAAGTGTCTTCCACCAATGATAGGCCGAATCTCTGAGAAGTGAAACAACACACTTCATGCATTCCTCAGGTGTACAAGATAACTCATCAAAGACCCTAATAGTATTCTCGAGCCAAAATTATTCTCTCTCTGCATCATCATCTTTAGTAGCCCGAAACTCTTCAGCCCCTTATTTTTTGATCTTATCAACTCGTGGCCTTTCTATTATAACTGTACCTGTACCTGTAACTGGGGGACCTACATGGGGGATCTAAAAATCATGAGGGGTGGAGGTCTAATAGCCGGATTCGTACGAACGAACTCGGTAAACCATTCATTCATAGCTTGGAAAAAGGCTTCTCGAGCCCTTCCCCTGACTAACTGTAATGGGCCTTTCACTAACATCTTGTGGCACCGTCCCTTCTGCGGGAGCGGGTGTATTACTCTCTACATCATCTGTACCAGCTCGTTCGGGATCCATAGCTATAAAAGAAAACAATTTAAAATGGTCAGGAGTCGTCACACTATCAAAATACAAGTATGGCATGTATAACTAGACTTTTACTCATACTGAATATTTCGAGAATTGGCTAAACCTTGGCTTTGATACCAATAAATGTAACACCCTTACCCGAGACCATTTTCGGGGTCGAGCACTAGGCGTTATCTGATTTAACTTACCAGTTCAGAGCATAAAAATTTTCTTTTAAAATTTATTTCACTGTTCACAATAATGTTGTGCACCTGCGCCGTAGTCACTAATTTAATTATAACTCCAGTTACAAAACTCAAATTTTAGATCCGTAAATTTTTCCTAAAACTAGACTCATATACAATCTTATCATAAAACTTTCAGAATTTTTGGATCAGCCAATTAGTTCGGTTTATTCATTAAAGTCTCCCGTGTTTCACTGCCTGATGGTTTTGACCTTTATTCACTACAAATCAATTTTCTCATCGTATGATTTTCATATGGTGTTCTCACTTGTTTCTACAGAAAATAGACTCACTAAGAATCTAGAAATATAAATTATAACTCATAAATATGCTTTTACAATTTTTAATTATTTTCTAAAGTCAAAGCAGGGGACTCCAAAAACCATTCTAACCCTGTCTAACCAAAATTCCAATATCTCAGAATATAAAATTCCTTTACCCACACCATTATTTTTCAATGAAAATAGACTCGATAATCTTTAATTCTATATATCATTCACTCTATAATTCATTTTATACTATCCTTGGTGATATTTCATATTCACGTCACTGCTATCCCAAAACTGTTTCATTGCAAATTTTTACTCTTTCATATTCTCTAGGTATAAACTATCACCTAGGCATTCATAACACCACACATGTTCTTAATTAGCCATTTCAATAGCTAACCATTAGCCATACCATATAAACACACTCAAAATGACTAAGTCTCTATAAATGCCATAGCTTTTCACGTTTCGAAATCACATAGTACCGAGATGTCTGTAGATAGTGTGAGACGAAATCTGACATCCTTGTGATCCTCGAACTGACTTGGCGATACTATAAAAATAAGGAAAATAAAAAAAGTAAGCATAAAGCTTAGTAAGTTTACAAGTAAGTAAATAACGACATTTATCATAAATAATCATACTCATAAATTTCTTGAAACATTAGAATCTTTACTCGCTTCTTTACTTACTCACTTACTTGTTTACTTACTTGCTTACTTAAATAACTCATGTTTATAACTTACTCCTCCCTTTCTGAAATTTCTTTCTCAACTGATAACTGAGTTATTCTCAATCCTTATAACTCACCTGAATTTATTATTATGCTTTTATCTAAACTTTCATGTAACATGGTCTATTTACTAGCCCGTTGAATCACTTGGAATACTAAGGATACTCGGGCCTCTTGTCTAATAATACATGCCAAAGCTATGTCCCAGACATAGTCTTACATAGGATGTTTTCTATACTACTAATGCCATATCCCAGATATGGCCTTACATGGGAGTTCTCATATCGGTGCCCATGCCATGTCCCAGACATGGTCTTATGGGGGACCTCTCAACTCGGTGCCAACGCCATGTCCTAGACATGGTCTTACATGGGACCTCTCATCTCGATGTTAATGCCATGTCCCAGACATTGTCTTACATGGCACCTCTCATAATCTAAATAATGATGCCAATGCCATGTCCCAGACATGGTCTTAGATGGGATCTCATTCCCTTAATGTCATGACATTTGTATCCAATACATTCCCAATGTTTCAACAGGGCTTTTATCACTGATTCTCTGTCACATCATACTTAAGTCAACATTAGATATTTTCATGAAATAAATACATAATTGCTGAAAAATAACAGCATTAATAATAATTATCAAAATATTGCATTTATTTACCGTAAACTTACCTCGGTAAAAAATATGATCGAATCTAGCACTTTAGTCTTCAACCTTTTTCTTTCCCCGGACTAACTCTGGATTTCTTTCTTCTTGATCTATAATAGCAAATTTATCTTATTTAATACTCACATTCATCAAAAAAATCCTTGACTCGAACTTTGGTAAAATTATGATTTTGCCCCTAAACTTTTGTATAATTACACTTTTGCCCCAAGACTCAGAAATTAAACTTCATCCATTATTCTTATGTTTTATGACATGCTGAACATTTTTCCCTTCTATGGGAACATAAAATTCCCACTCTAACACTTATGAACATTAGGTATTTTTACCGATTATGTCGTTTTACTCGTTTTCACTTAAAATCGCTTAGCAAAAGTTGTTTAACATAATTCCAAGCTTCATATTCTATCGTAAAACATTAAAATAAACACAGTTCAACTATGGGTATTTTTCCAAATACGAACCCTAGGTTAAATTATTGCTAGAATAAGCTAAATCAAGTTACCAGAACCCTAAAAACCTAAAGAACATTAAAAACGGGGCTTGGGATCACTTACTATGGACCTTGGAAGCTTGAAAACCCTTAATATGGCTTCCCCCTTGCTAATTTCGGCCAAATGAAGAAGATGAGCACAATTTGCCACCTTTTTTCCTTTTTAATTCATTTTAATTACAAAATTACCAAAATGCCCCAAACTTAAAAATTTCCTATTTCACTTATCTCATGTCCATTTTTGTCCATAACTTAACTAATGGTCTAATTCCCATATAAATACCTCCAATTTAAAATTTCATAACAATTGGACACCTCTAACATCTAGAACTCAACTTTTTCACTTTTTACAATTTAGTCCTTTTGACTAAATTGAGTGCCCAAACGTCGAAATTTTTGAACGAAATTTTCACAAAATTATTCTGTGAAATTGTAGGCCATAAAAATATAGTAAAAATAAATTTTTCCTCATCGGATTTGTGGTCCCGAAACCACTGTTCCGACTAGCCCAAAATCGGGATGTTACAGAAGGTCGTTGAGCTGCAACATTCATTTGCATAAATTTATTAAACCACAGGTTCAGAAACCCAAAAAACATGTTTTTAAGTTCATGTTCAGGTGCTTGTGGAATCGAAATATTACTACTCGTCCCTTATTCTAAGGTCGGCAGATTACTATTAACATTATTAGTGTTAGCACGATTAGATCCAGCTGACATTTTTACAATCTATAAGAAAAAAAAAGGTTAGATCGGATCAAACATGTCACACTATCACATGTTTATATGGCATGTAATTCTAGACACTATACACTCTACATTCAGTGTGAGAACCTACTAAACCATAGCTCTAATACCACTAAATGTAACACTCCTAACCTGTCTCTATCGCCAAATTAAGGTTACGAAGCATTACCGATCAATTGAGAAACATTTATCAACATAACATTCAATAATTTAATCTCAAACACATAAAAATTACAAGAAATGGGTAGAAAAGTCACTCACATGTAAGGAATTAAACTTGGCCGATTCTACAAGCTTCAGAAACCATGGCTATTCAGTTAAACATGAAGAATTTAGGAAAAATATTATAATTTCGTGTTTTATTTTTGTTTAATTAATGATTATTTACCTTTTTAACCTTTAAAATTAGCTAAAATTTTATCAAAAACCATACTAGGCCATCCACTTAATTATATAAGGTCTAATTTTCTTATCGGCCCTCTTACATTTATTAATTAGGCTTTTAAATCATCTAAATGCAATCATTACTAAGTTTTTGCTACTTTTTCAATTTAGTTCTTTTTCATTAATTAACTACCTAAACGATAAAATTTCCTAACCAAATTTTAATATGACTCTAATGACTCTGTAAATATTCTAAAATAATATTTACGAGTTGACACGATGAAAATTTATGGTCTCAAAACCATTGTTCCGTCACCACTGAAAAATGGGTTGTTACAGGAAGGAAATAGGCAAGTGAGGATAATAAGGAGAAGAAAAGGAAAAGAAGGGAGATAAGGGAGTAAAAGGGGGGAAAATAAGGAAAGGAGGAGGAAGAAAAGGCAGGGAAGATTCCTTGCTCATGACAACTAAGGATTGGGTCTCCAGGGTAATTAATTTTGCTCTGAATCACTAGGCTAGAACTCCATCTTGTACAAAAATTAACGATAACGATATATAAAATAGGGCATGACACGCATGTGGATGAAATTGTGCCAAGGATTTATATTTTTACCACTTACATTCATTTGAACATAATTATTTATTTGTATATTTTTTTATGGAAACCTATACTTAATAGTATTTTATTTGTTTGCTTTGTAATTTATTTAACTAATCTGTTTAACTTTAGAAATTGTGAGTCAATTGTATATCATTCTAGAGTTATATGTTTATTTTCACTGCCTTGTTAATATATTTCTATCCAATTTCCTATATCAAGCTAGCTCAAGTACATTTCTTTTCTTTTTATGTTTATTTCATGTTTTCAATTTAGTTTGTTTTATTTTTTGTTTTTCTTGTTTAGTTTGCTTGAGGACAAGCAAAGACTTAAGTTTGGGGGTATTTGACCTACTGTCAAATGTAGTAGTTATTTTAGTCTATTTTTGCACTAAAGAGTCTTGTTTTCTATGTAATTTAGTATTTTATATTATGTTTTCAGTATTTAGTAGTCAGGATTAAATATTAGTAAAATAAGTGTTTTTTTAACACATTTTGTGAGTGCTATGACCTATTAGGCCAACACGAGCCTTAAGTAGTGGTAATATGTTAACTTGAGTATGTAGGATGATGGATTATAAACCCAATTTATGTGGGAGCAAAGGACAAATGATGCAAAAGCTTCCCAAGCCATTAAAGCATGAAACAAGCCATACAAGGCGTGGAACACCTGTCCTGTCATGCCATGCAAGGCCTATCGTGCAGCATAGGTCGACCTGTTGGGGCTATTTTTGTCCACACAATCATCTTTATATGAAGACCTAGGATGCGTCGATGACCTAATTCAGCCTACCAACAATCCTATAAATAAGACCTTAGGGGTTTAACGTAACTAAGTAGTCTTAGATGCACTTAAAAACCCTAATAGTTTAGGAGTAGGATTAGATCTAGTTTTCTTTCGAATTTTATAAACTCTTTTCTTTTCCTCTTGGAATCGGTTTCAATCCAAGATTTCTTTTATATTAAAGTATTTTATTTTATTTCTTTTTCGCAAGCGACGATATTCGTTATTCCGATCGAGAGATTTACTACTCTATTCCTCATTTGACATCAAATCCAGAATTATTCTAATTTCTTTTGTCTTTTGATTTATTCATATTAATTACATGTTTATCTCAATTGAAAGTAAGACTATGAATAACTTGAGTAGCTAAATCCCTTAGGGGAGATTAATGAGTGGACGGGGACATAATTAATTGAGGATTTAGGGTTTCTTGAGAGGATTAGTTGGTACATATTATGCATTTCTAAACCCTAGGCTTGAAAACCATAAGAAGTAATCATTAGTTAGACGAGATCGGAAGATAAGTTTAACTGATTAAATCATGACTTATCCTAGTTGAGAAACTAAGGTCACGAGATAAGCTAATATCACCCAATTGATTTATTAGTTAAAGGTCGGGAGGTAATAATTGATTAATCGGTAACTAATCCACCCTAAAACCCTAATCCAAAGTTAATTACAAACCTTGAAATGAGTTAATCTTCCTGATTGGTTTTATTGACTTGATTAGTTTATTTATTTTCTTGTTTATTTATTTTACTTATTTAATTTCTCTTATTAACTTATTTTATGATTTGTCGTAATATAAGATTTAATTATTACTATTTAGACTTATTATTGTAAAGAGATTTTTTTACAGATTCATTCTAGCCTCCCTTTGGTACAATCCTCGGAATACTACCTGTGTTCTGTTGTACACACATACTATATTACAATTTGACTCGTATACTTGTGGGCACCGCCGATTTACCTTTATATATTTTTGGTGTGATATTTACTATAAAGGAGAACACATTTATAGACGGTCAGTACGCTGAGCAAATACGCTGAGTGGTAAATTTATGATTCAAGACATAATAAATAAAATTATCTAACATGCACACATTCAATTTCAATCAAATGCCACACCATTACATGTAAAACATCTTCATTTACTCAATGGATGTGCATATATAAGTTTATCAAATTCTCAACCTTTTCATAGACCATTAGATTCATTTCAATAATTATATATAGTTTCAATCATTTTCATTCATTTTCCTCCTTAGCATGTATGTGTATACACATACGTCTCACTTCATATCACATTTCATGTCCTTTCCGAGTCTATTGACTCTTTATACAGGATCGACCCCTAGGGCTCGTTTTCAATTTATTTTGCATATTTAATTTTCATGGCATACATCATATCACATATTATATAAGCAATTCTTTTGTTTATAACCTTATTAACCAACACGGACTCAGAATGGATACATGGACCTGTCACCCTAGGTTGCTTGGCAACGATGACGCTAAGTAAGAATATGCTACCACCCTGGATTGCCCGATGGCGATGACTTTCTCAATATGAATAAACTGACACCTTAGATTGCTTGGAAATGATGATTTTCAATCAAGAACCTGACCCTATAGCATGCTAACTATATTTGACTCGGTCCGAACAGTTAATAGAATAATCAATTTTTGATTCGTTATATAAAGTTTAATTTACATTTCAATCATCACAATTCATTAGCATATCACAATTTCATACCATGTACAACATATCTTAACACATTTTTAAGTCAATTCCCATATATATCAAATATATCTTAGAATTTGTAGTTTATTCAATTTAGTCCATATTTTGATATTCAACTTACTTCAATTTCTATAAAAAAAACTCACTTGTTACCATGTAACGCAATATGTCACGGATACGCAATAAATAATTAAGTCCCGAATCATAGAAATACAAACCAAAATTCTAAACTACTTGACAACAGCTTTGGCTTTTCCTTTCCCCCTCGACGTTAGCTATAGATTGACATAAAACATATAGCACTATCCGCAATCAACCAATTCCCAATCAATTATCAATTTATTCAAACATGATAATTTATTCAATTTAGTCCCTGAATTGAGACTAACCTAACTTACAATTTATAGCTTCAGATTGAAATCTGATTTCACAAATACCCATTAGGGACCTTCTATTTCTCATATTAAAAAAATTTTATTTTATTCAATTTGGTCCCTAACATACAAAACTATCAATTAAACTTTACAATTTATCACTTTTCTTAAACTAAGCTTAATTTTTATCAATTTAACACCTAAAACTTTCAACTCTCAAAACTTTAACAGTTTTACAAATTGGTAAATGGGCTAGCTAAATCAAGCTCTCATGACCTTAAAAACATAAAAATTACAGGAAAATGACTTGATTATACTAACCAATTCATTGATCGAAAGCTTTAAAACCATCAATAGTGTTAACCCTTTATTTTTTTCTTTTGGTTTAGTTGGGAAGATGAGTTTTTCTCTTTCTCCCCACCGAATTTCACATATATATAGTGTAATTAGTTTGGCTAGTTAGTTAATTAACCTTAATTTAATATATAATACTTAATTAAATTAAGTTAATGATCACATGCTTATATCGTTGATAAGTGTCAAAAGTAACATATTTTACCCTCATTCTTAATTCAGGTTTGGGTGATTATGTGGAGTTAATTATGAATTATATAATCCTAACCTTTTATATTCATGTTTTGATGCTTAATAGAGCTCTTGTAAGAAATAGAAGTGAAAAATGGGTGGAAATTAGAACATTGGAGCATTCTAGAAGCTGCACACAGGTAGCAGAGTTTCATACTGGCATGTGTCTAGGTTGTGTGGATTTGGGGAACCGTGTACGCTAATAGAATAAAGTTCCAATTTTTAGGTTTTTGGCACTTTAAGAAGGCATAAATAAGGGAATAAAGAGATAAGGCAACATTCGTCATAGAATAGCACAAAAATTACCTAAAGGAACACCATTGAAGCAGATTTACAAGCAATTTGCAATCAAGATTCAAGAGTCCAAGTTAATTTCCAAGGGAGTTATCATGGGTTTGTTTTATTTTTGTGGTTATATTGTATTTTTTGTGTTTCTTTTCGCAAGTATGAACTAATTTTCTAAATGCCTAGGGGAGATGAACCCTAGAATGGATTCTATTGTTTGATTTCTAGTTTTCAATTACGAATGCTGAATTGTTCTTGGGTTGATAATTCTAGAGTCTTAATCCATGTTTGATGTACATAAGCTTGAGGTTGAATAAACCCTTCTTATGACTACATATTGCATAATTGAATGGAGTTTCATGTAATCCTAGAAATAGGATGAGATAACTCTGCTGGAATAGAGTCAAATCTAATAGGGGATCCATAGAGCAAAGTAATGTGATAATAAGGGCTTCAATTAGAAAGAAATTTCAATTAATCAACCTAGAGGTAGTTGCTCTTGTGCTCAAAAGATATATTTGTTTAAATTAGGGATTTCTACGGATCAAAGAAACTAATAAAAGAAATTGCATAAATTAGATTGAGAATTATAAATGAAGTCAATGTGGATTCTTACCTAGGTATTTTTTTTCACTTGGTTGATATTTGATTGTTCTTGTGTTTTATTTCTTTGATGCATTCTTTAGTAAATTTTAGTTTTAAGCAATCTTTTGAATTATTAGGTTAAATAGTAGGAAAAAGATAATTACTAGTAATTGTAGTCCTCGAAGGAACGATATATGTGTTCACCATAACCATACTATCAATTGATAGATGCACTTACCTTAGTTGATTTTTTAGTTAGTTCAGTGGACATCAACCGTCCATTTCCTAATGTTTAAGCATGATCTAATTTCTATTTTAGAAAATTTTTTAATTACAATTTAAGTCCTCAATCCAATTTCTAATTATAAATCTAAAGCGATTGGACTTTACAATTTAGTCCTTAAATCTTAATTAATCACTAATTCAACTAAATTACCTATCCAAAATTCAATTCACTTATATAATAACTCCATAAATATCTTTAATAAATATTTAAGGGCTTAATTTACAAAAAATGGGGTTTCAAAACTACCTTTTCTAACACCACTAAAATCCTAGTCATTATAGATTCGGCCTCCTTCGCATCCCCACTTTCTTCTCATTGTCTCTTCCTTTGTTGATACCCGTCATGAACAAGTGTAATATCTTGTTACATAAATTGGGTCATTTTAATGTCTCTAACGTCTTAATTGAAAATGTCACACCCCAAAATAGGGCCTAAGAATTTTATGGGTATTTTAGGAATTTTAGCCTTAGTGTGCTTGGAATTTTGTGACATGGCATACCAGTAATGTTTTCAATTATGATTTTAAGAAAATTAAATCAATTTCTAAAAATGAGTTTTAAATACCTTTAATTTTGAAAATAGGACTAATTTTTAATATAGTTAAAACTGAGAGTTTTTAAAGTAATTTAACCAGATTTTAAAATCCAAGCTAAATAACCTTTCTTCACCAAGTTACTTCACGTAAAAGCTGTCCAAAATTTAATTTTATCGTCCATTGATTCTCTCTTTCTATTTCAATCAATTTTGAATTCCAAATCCTAATTCATTTTGATTTCTATCATCTCTTAAGTTATAAACCTCCATAAAAACCAAGAAAATCACCCAAAAACTTCATCATCTACATCATGTTCTCCAAACATGGGTTTTTTCGGATTTGCGTCAAAGCGCATTTTTCTTTTATCGAAGGTAACCATTCGACTTTCTATGAGTTTTAAATGATATCTAGTCCCTTAAACTGAATTTGTAACCATTCAAACACATGTTTTAAAGAAAAGTTGTGTAACACCCTAATTTATTTAAGTTTTTTTTTGTGAATTTAGTCATAACTAAGTATCTGCTTTAGTGGTTAAGTGATATGGGTATGTGTTTGAGGTCTTGGGTTTAAGTCCCACTTTTAGTAATTTTACTATTTTTTATTCTAGCCTAATCTTTGGTAGGTTGGTTTATATTTCATTTTCGGTCAACTCATATCAGAATGAGCTTGCTGGTTTAGGTGGTCAGGTGTTAGCTTGCCTTAGGGTCTTGTGTTTGAACCCTCGTGTGAACGAAGGATGTTATTTTTGCTTCTATGTGCCTGTGCGGTAGAAGTTCAATGGGATTGGAAATCTGTGGTGGTTGAGAGTTAATGGGTCCGTTTAGTGGGATTCAGTTGTTAGTGGGGAGTTGGGATATTCGTCCATTTTTTTTTTTTTATTTTTCTCTCTCTGCTCAAATTTCTTTTTGATGTCAGTTTCTTCTCTTCCCCTCTTTTCCTCTGTATTTTTTTTATTTCTCTTTTCTCTCTACTCTGATCCACATATGAATTGTTCTATTCGTTAGGGGTTCAATAATTTGGTTGTTCTTCGCTCATTTGGGTAAGTGTAAGTTCGTTTGGTTTGGTTTTTCTTTCTGCTTGAATTAGTGTTTAGGTGTGAAGTTAGGGAAGTTAATTTTCTATGAATGTTTTGCGTAGGAGAAGATGGTGAGCATGTGAATTTTTCTCTAACGGCCTAAACCGTGATAGTAGTTGTTTTCGTCAGCAGTAAGTTTGTGTGCGCTACTCGAATTTATATTGTCGAGTTATTAATTAATTACTTCACCAGTGTTTGGGATACTTTTTCTAGGTTTTAGAGGTCTCAGCATTGCTCTCACATGAGAAACGAGCCAGCTATATAACGAAATGCAAGAAAATATTGATCGGCTAAAGCTAAAAAATTGGCCTGTTGACGTCATATAGGCGTGCGCCCGGCCGTGTGGGTCACACGAGCTAGGCAGATTTGGACTGTGGGCCCACACGGGCATGCCACATTGGCGTGTGGCTTAAAATTTAAAATTTTTCCTAGGGTCACACACATCGTTCTGATCAACTGTAGGCTTTCTGTAGGGTCGGTAAGGGCAAAACAAACCCTAAAGCATGAAATCTGCTACTCTTTTAGATTGGTTTGAGTATGATGAAACATAACATGTATTGTATGATTGTTATGTATAAACATGTGTAATATTCCTATATGAGCATACAGGACATGTTAGTTCTGACATATCTATTATTGTATTCTTTGCATCTGTGTATGGGGTGAGATATGTATATGTGAAGGAAGTATACTTTGAGGCGACATCTCGCCAATATACTGGCAGCATAGCTGCAACTTATTCTGACAAGTGTCGTACGGACACTATGTGGTGTGTAGGGCTGGGTGGGTGTTTTATACCCCATGTGAAGTGTTGGGATGGTCGGAGTTGGTGTGTAGAAGATGGGGGTAGGACTTTGCATATCTAAATGATTCTCAGATAATCTGATTCTGTTAAGGACTTATGCCCGTATTTGTTTGGCTATGCGAGATATTTGAGTATATATGAATGTATGTTTCCATTGAGTTACACACTGAGTTTTTGAAAACTTACATCTATTGTCTGTACTGCTCAGGTAATCCTCAAGCATAGGTGGGTCGGTGCGACAGAGGCTCAGTGGTAACCACTAGTCTGTGAACTATTTTTACTTAATAGTTTATTAAATTTTATGGTTTCTCTTGAGAGTTTTGTAAGTATGGGACTCTCTAGACTTTTGGTTTTCTTATGGTGTTGTTGTTGATTTTTGGGTTTGGATTTCTTTTGATTTTTGTCTTGCGACATTTGACGAAGTAATTTACGAAAACAACAGTTTTATGCAAACAAACGCTTTTGCGATTACAAACTCAGTTTTCAAAATATAATGACTTTTAAACTTCCATTGCAAATTTTCGTTTCACTTAAAAGGAAAAAAAATTGATGGTTTCATTAAAGAGTATAATAATATGTTTTCCTAAAATGTGGACTATTTTAGTATTAAATTATACAAGGTTTTTAACATGATAAGATTCCCTTTGAAACCATTCTTCGTAACATTCACAGATTCAGCCATAACATATAGGTCGGGTTTAAGGTGTTACAAGCTAAAAATTGGGTCTTTAATGGTGAATTTTTGTTTTATGGATAAAAATGTGGTTTCAAAGTATTTTTCAATTACTTTTAACATGATTAGAAGGTTTCTTACTTTACTTTGACATTTCGTTAAAGAATTCTTGAGTTTTAATGAATTTTTGAAAGTAGCCATAAAACATGTCCCAAAAGTCGATACTGTGAACTGAGTATTTTATTGTAGTTTAAAGGTTGAGAATTAGTCGCAGATATATTATAAGATAAATGGAATTGGTTTTAGGAAAAAATATTAAGTATAGATCGAGATATTCGAATTTAAAATTTGTTATGTAAAATTTACCTATTTCAATAATAATTACTCAAGTTAAACACAATAATTAAGTAAAATTCACCTATTTTTTCACCACACAACCGTGTGTCCCACACAAGTTGGTGACATGGGCATGTGACCACTGGAAAGAGGGAGCCTTTGGAGCCACACAATTCTCGAATATCAGACAGTCGTATGTCACACATGGGCTAGTGACATGACTGTGTGACTACTAGAGAAAAAGGTCATTCTTAAACCACACGTTCACATAGAGTTACATGGGCTAGGCTGTAACACCTCAAACCTGGCGTAGACGTTATAGTCAAATCTGGCGTGTCACAGCGAAGTGTCTTTCAAAAATTAGACTTGTTGGTAAAAATTCGCTTCTAGGTTATTGTTATAAAAGGTTGATCTAAAATTGCGGAAGCCTTTAAAAAATCTAATGTTAAAATTTTAGGTTTTTGAAAATAGTAATTATTTTGAGAATTCGTCTTCTCCTAAACTAGCAGTTTAAAATAAGTAAGCAAAAGCCCAGTTAAAATTTTAAACAAATATAAATGGCCTTATTATATAAACAAAACCCAACACAAACTTTAAATTTAAATAAAAGCAAGTGTAGAATAGCTGCAGTTGTGTGGCCACCTCCGAGTCCCTCGCAGCACCAAATCGCCTATGGCTAAGGATTACCTATGCAATTAAAAGGAGAGGGTGAGTTTACAAAAACTCAGCGTGTAAACCCCTAACAGTCAGTCAATATACAACATGCAGTAATAGTCTCAGCCTGAGCTCTATTCAGTAACTGTACAGTGTGGGCCTTGGCCCAATACAGTAAAAGTGTGGGCCTTAGCCCAATACAGTATCAGTAAAGTGCAATAATGCAGCCCATCCCAATCCAGCCAACACACCACTCTGTACCACCAATACACCATGTGGGAATAAAATCGACCTACCCAGCCAACACACCAATATCGCAGTAAAGCTGCCAGTAATAGTATCGCAGCAAAGCTTGTAGTAACAGTATCGCAACAAAGCTGCCAATATAATGTACTTCCTCCATAACAGTATCCCAACCCCATTTAGTATGTCGTGTCATAAATCAAACCTGTATGCATAATGTCATAATCAGTAACAGTCATATACAAATCATGAACACATCAGTCAACCTACCTCTAGGGGTATAATGGTTATTCCTATCAATTAGGGGTAAAACAGTCATTCTACCCTTTAGGGGTATTTTGGTCATGGTCATTTACCTATTTTGGGGTCTCGATATAGATATCGACCTCTTGAAAGGTCCGCAGCTGCCTCGAGTGACTCATGTTACCTAAATGGTCATAACAGTGTAAATGGGCCCAAGGCCCATTATTCAGCCCAAGTGGCCCACACGCTCGTGCGGTCCATTCAGTCCATAATTCGCCACCGCTATGGGATCTACATTACTCAGTCCACTATTTGCCACAAATCGTGGATTTCATCCGTGTGGGGCCCACAAGCCCATTGAGCCCACATGGCCCATTATGGCCTAAGCCCATGAAAATGCTCATGGTGGCCTCTACAGTCAATCACCCATGGTTCGTGGGTTTGGCTTACCACACGAGTGATCGCACACTCGTTGGTCTCAAACGCTGTATTTTTAGCTTTTCGACTTTTGTCGTTCTACAGTTACAGTGGGGTGTTTACACACCTGTTTACGAGAAGAGCGCAAATCTCCAGGTACACCAACCTAGATTCAAACATGACCCAATGTCAGTCCTTTAATCGTTAGGGTAAAACACCCTCCTATTGACACTTAATCCAAAAACACCATCCTTACCTTGCTTGAATGAGGGCGACTTTAGTCGTCCAAGACCGCTTACCAAAAGTGATTACACGCTTTTATCGATTATCTGTACCACAAACACCGATCTCATTATCAAAGGTAGGCCATATGAGTGGCCTTAATCCACAAATGATATCCTATAAGAACATAATCAGCATACGGCCTAAACCACAAAAGTGAGGTAACGTATTACCTTGATTGAATGCTGAGAGCACGGGTTGCGACTACTTCAAAACCACTTACACTCCACCACTCCTCGAGGAAAACCCTAGAACCTCAACAAGTAACACATCGTGAGGAAAGAATCAACAGTTGGTAATCAAAGGATAAAAAGCAAGGTATTCGATTTAAAAAAAAGAATAAAAGAGAACAGGTTTAATCAAAAAGTGAGGAGTATAAACACTTTACCGATAATCAGAAACACTTGCAACACTGGAACAACAAAAACAGCAAAGAGAGGATCGGCGTAGAGAGTGATAAAACAAAAGGGTGATATTCGACCAAAAGAGAGCACAGATTGAGGAAGAGAAGAAGAGAGAAAAAGAAATGGAAGAGTTGCTCACAAAACCGACTAACAACTATTAACCGAAAAGAAAATGACTTTTGTTGAATAAAGCGCAGCAACCAATACAAACCCGAATGAACCAAAATCTGGTGAATGAAAGAAAAGAAAAGGAGAATTCGAGAGATGCTAACACTAAAATGTTTCTCCAATGAAAAAAATGACAAACATTTCCCCAGCCGAATTCTCAAAGCTAGAGTTCCCCCAAACAGCAGAACACTTCCTCTCAATCGAACTCCTGGATTATCTCCTAGTATTTCTCCCCTTATCCCTCCTTAAATTTCTCCACCGATTTCTCCTCAACTCCCCCAATAATCCAATTCAAATTCTACTCAAAGTCCCCCTCTGTTGCGTTTCAGTCCAACTCCACTGCCTACACAGCTCAAACAGCAGAATAAATACTCCTTTGCACAACCCAGGACTTGAACCTCAAGCCTCACAGTTACACAACACGCCACCTTGCCACTAGACCACAAGCTCTTTTTGTGTAATAAAACAAGCACTATTATTTATAAGGCCTATATGCTAGTGTCCAGATTCATTTAAGAGCAAAACTAAAAATTCTGCAGAATCCAAGACTTGAACCCAGGCTTCTCAAGCACTCCCAAACACACCCAAATCACTTAACCATTAAAGCAAACAAGCAATTTGTGTCATATCTTGCAAAGAAATTAAAGACTTAAATTTTTGGGGCATCACATAGGCACACGGCCGTGTGACCCCTGTTTTGAAAATTTTCCCTACTTTTAAAAAGTTTACAATTTGGTCCTTATTTGTGCTTGGGTCAACTTAAGAGCTTTCATAAGCTCGATAAAGACTCGAATTAGCTTGTAAACCATAATATGTATGGATTATGAAATTTTTTATTGTTTAATTGAATTTGAACGTTGGATTGTATGTGTTTTTCTCTATTAACTGTTGTAGCATCCTATAGCTCGAGTCTGACAACTGTACCAGGTGAATGGTGTTATACGTGGTTTTTCCACTATTAAATCATCCCAAAATTTTTCATTTTCTTTGTAAGGCAATTTTTCTCACTTTCTTTTTTTAATTTTCACTTGTATCTTTTGCAGTGAAATATATTTGGTAGTGTTCGAGGATGTAAGCGTAATTTGCCGAACCTCATTAAATTTCTAGTGTTCTTTATTCTTTTATTTATCTTTTAATATTTTTTAAGGATACAATTTTAGTGATATATTATGCTATTAAATTTCATTGTTGGGAGATTCTGTCTAGGAGGTTGGGTTTTCAGCGAGACCATGTGTGACCCCTCCAGTATTTCTTGGGAATTGAACCTAATATGGTTTTCTAGTCCAAAACCTTACTCTATTTTACCCTATTCAAATAACAAGTGTTATTAGAGCTGAAGGTTATTTAAAGTGGAAGAGAAGACTATAGTAGGGAGGATCCACTTGAAGAAGGAAACTCTAGCGAAGAGGAGGTTTAGACCCAAAAAATTTAACATCAACTTGAATAAATTGAAACTAATAAGCTAAGGAGAATAATTAGAAAGCCTACATTCATTGTTGATTTGGTAGCTTATGCATATCCAGTTTTAGTTGATGACATTCTTACCACTTTTAATGAAGCAATTCAGAGTCCTAAAGAAGAAAAGTGGAGGATTTCCATGAACGAAGAAATGTATTCCCTTCATAAGAATCAGACTTGGAAGCAAGATAGTGAGCTTATTGAAGGGAAAGAAGACAATTGGGTGCACGTGGATGCTTGCAAAGAAAGAAGGATTTCCTGGCCAAAATGAGGTGTGCTACAAAGCAAGATTGGTGGTGAAAGGTTATGCCCGGAAGTAAGGAATTGATTACAATGAAGTATTTTATCTAATTGTGAAACATTCCTCCCTTCAAATTTTATTAGCTTTGGTGGCATGATTGCATTTGGAACTAGTTCAATTGAATGTAAAAATTGTGTTTTTACATGGATACTTGGAAGCGGAATCTATATGACTCAAGTAGAAGGATTCAAGGTTGCTAGAAAAGAAATTTTAGTGTGTAAATGGTTCGCGACAGAATGTGCAAGTGTACACAATCGTTATTAAGTAATAAGTAATTAAAAAGAGTATAGTCTCCATATGGATTTGTTGAAATCAATAATTGTAAAATTAATATTTACAAGTTGGTTTAGAAAACTAAATATTTGAGAATTGGTGAATGTTAAAATTAAATTAACAACTAATATGAAAATGAAATAAATTAAAATGCAATGAAATGGTTTAGCAACAATTCACAAGTTTTAACAACAATAACATGAATAAGCTAGAACAATTACAATTCTTAACTCAATTCATTATTTATCATGTTTAACAATGTTCTAGAAGAATTCCATGTCAACTTTAACAATGTTCTAGAAGAATTCCATGTCAACTTGATCATTTATGAACTTGGAATCTACATCATATCACTTACAAAAAAATGTGCATCTTTCTATGTCCCCATTTGACTAAAGATTTTTTAGAATTTATGCAAAGTGGATGGTGGAATGACGAAAATGTGCAAGTGCACACAATCGTAACAAATAATAAAGGGACAAGTAAATGTCGAGTTATCGTACCCACAGGGACTGTACAAAGGAATATTTATGAAATTAATGTTAAAACACTTTGGTGATGGAAAATATTTTGGTTTAAAGATGATTAAAAACTAAGGGTTAAAAACTAAGTAAAACAAATTTAAAATAAAAAGGTTCTAATGCACGATTGGAAATAAGGTTTAATGAAGAAGATATAATTGTGTTGGATTAATTACATTCCTTTAACTTAGAAATATTAAACTTATGTTTATACTGCTACGAACAAATTCACGGCAACTCGGTAATTTCCTAACTACTGCTCATACATACTTATTAAATTAATCAATCTCTTGAACATTTTTCAATGTCAATCCAAGTGATTAATCAATCTTCAAAAGCATATAAAAGATCAAGTGAAGTACCAAAGTATTTCTACCTTGAAACAGTTTAATCACAATAATCTTGCAAGTTATGCAAGGCATATGTATCGCCAAATACAATGCTAAATTAACTTCAACTACCTTAGAAGAATAAACATGCACTGATTAAGTATTGTGTCAACTAATTACAATTTCTATATGATTTAATAATTAATTCATTAGTTATCTAACAATTAACATTGCAAGAATAACTTAGGCATGTTTTTACTTAATCAAGCATCTTACCGAGGCCTATAACAGCACAAACACAATTTCAATAATTCAAGCAAGCAAAAAACAATCAAACCAACATGGATTAAATTCAAGCTAGATTGATTAAAATAACCATTTCAATAGCATAAATATTCATAAACATGTTTGTCAAAACAACAATGAAATTTAAAGAGATAGGGAACAAGAAGCCTATCTGGTGTTTCTCTGTGGCTTGACTGAGTTTTCCATTCTTCATTCTTCGTTGTCCTTGGCTATCAAGGTGGCCTATGAACACTTTAATTGCTTCTCAACAATGGCTGATGAGGACCTCTTACCCAAGAGAATAATTTGACACATGAACAAAAGGGAAAATGGGCAGGAAAAGTTGAGAGAAAGTGAGAGAGGAGAAGAGAGAATGAGAGTGTAAGGGATGATTTAGCTGATCAGCAAGGGCTGGCCACACACATGGCAAAGTTGAGAGATTCAACTTTGCTAAAAATAGCCTGGGGCAAATCCATAAAGCCACATTTTTTGGAGGGGTTTGAATGCAAGGTTGAAAGTTATTCAAGGGCTTCTTTGCAAGCTTATTTAGTCAGCTAAAATGCTGATTTGGGTCAGCATATGGACGGTTCTTGGCAGCCCAATTGGTGGCTGGTTCGGTTCGCTAGATTCGGTTCAACCAATGTGGTTCAACTGGACCCTTTTTTCAATAATTAATTAATAATAATTTATTTAGACAAAATTAAATTAAAATTAATTATATTATGAATTAAAACACATTTTTGGACCATCTTAGGCTAGAAATAAATTTTCCTTGATGCTTCAAATTGCTTCTCGGTTTTAATTTTCGAGCATTGTCTGCCGAGCCAATTTTCTCCCTTTGTGTGAATCTGTTGAAAATAGTCAAAATTAACCAAAATTAACTATAAAATTAATTAAAATTCATCATGTTCATATTTTTAACATAATTTAATTATTTTATAATATTTAATTATTTTTCGACAAGAATTTAACTGAAATATCATGATTTTAAGTTAAAAAGGGCATGTAAAAACACATAAATTTTAGTGTTTCCACACCCCCAAACCTAATTCAGTGCTTGTCCTAAGTAATGCACAAATTTGAAAAGAATTTTCTCGGAAACACTTTTTGAAAAACTCCTTCATAACAACATTCTTCCCAAAATCATGAAATTATTATACTTATGCTCAAAAACAAGAAATTTGATAATTATGCTACTCAAGTATATATATCGTTCAAATTAATCTCAACAATTACTACAATACAAAAATTAGACTAAATGTTTCTTAATAAAGACTAGTTAATCCATACCAATTTGATTTTAATCCCTTATTCAAAATTAAACTGCAATTATTAAGCTTAACTGATGTCTTCATATGTCGAACAGAGCAATTTCTCTCCACTAATGTAGGTAACATTGGAACTTTGAATCAATAGGTCTTTAACAAGGTTGTAACGTGGCTGGGCTTAGAGGTAGGTAAAAGATAGATAATTTTAGGTCAAAAAGAAACCCTAGACTCAGCTTGTATCGGACGTTTTGAAATAATTACCTTCAATACATCAACTTTTCTTTCCTTCTTTTTCGAGTATTTTGCTCCATGTACTACAATTTTTAGAGCATTTCATACTTCTTTCCAACTCCCCCAAACTTATCTTCAAAGAATACTCTAAATAGTACTGAGTCTAGTGTTTGGGACATTTTAAGATAATTAAGAAAAGTGATGGCTAACTTTGTAAGGGTTCAAATAAAATTAGGCCATAAAGTCTCAAAGTTGGGTTTCAAAGGATAAAAATTTCATCATGATTGGCTTAAAAGGCTCAAACTGTCCAAACAACAGTTGCCTAAATCATTTTTAACGTTCCATGCTTCCTAGGATTTCGCCTCAAGAAACTACTAAGTCAAATTCTAAAGACTTAAATTTTCATGCATGCCTAACTTTCCTAAAGAACTAAAATTTTATGGTTTGGTTTGCATGCTTTATTAGAAATACATTTCATGTCATTATTAAGCTAACATAACAATTTATTAAAATAATCAAACTTATTCATACTTAAATTTAACATACTTAACAAAATTCAAATTTATTGAACAAAAATATATCATATTCATAATTAAAAGAAAAATTTTATTTTGAGTGGAAATAATTTCAATTTTTGGTCCCCCAACTTAAAATGAACAATGTTCTCATTTTTTAAAGTGAATAGATACTATACACTAAGTAGGATTCCAGAAAAGAGGAGGTGAGTCAATTTGACTGCTTAAGTACCAAGCACTTTCTAGATCCAATCCTAGACATGTATATACCTATTGCTACACTTTAGACTTTACTACTTGTACATATTTACTTTTGATTCCCATCTCTTTTTATTGTGTAGAAATAAAAAAATTCCTAATTAATCCTAATTCTGAGCTAAGTTGATAAAAATTAATAAATAAATTATAAATAATATAATTATATATTAAAGTTTATCAAATTATTAATAATATTAAAGATATTTATTATAGATGCTTTTGGAAAATATTCACAAAGAAAGGCACCTAATTTTTTATATTTACGAAGAGCGACTAAATTTTAAAAATAATTCAATTAAGTCACTAGACTTAATGAAAATTTAAAATTGAGTTGCAAATTAAAACTTGGAACAAAAGTGACCCTTTTATTTGAAACTAAAAATTTATTTTTCCATTTAGGGGATAATTTCTTGGAAAATTATGTCAAAATAAATTCCCAGGAAAGATTGGAAGGGTCACAACCAGTCCCGCTTAAGTTCCAATCTCCTAGACAGAATTTATTTAAACATACTTTACCCAAAAATATACCCTAAATCATTTATTCAAAAAGAAAAATGAAAAATTAAGTATTTGATAAAATGAACGAGATTTTATCCTGTTCAATTTTATCTCCCCAATAATGTTTCCGGCGCTGAGCATTAACTCGAAAATTACCTCCCTTACCTTGGAGTTCAACAACTCCGTATGGATAGACTTGGTGAATCGTAAATGGACCGGACCAACGTGATTTTAGCTTACCTGGAAAGAACTTCAATTTGGAATTGAACAACAAGACTTGCTGACCTGCTTCAAATTCTCGAACTCAAATGTGGTTGTCATTCCATTTCTTGAGTCTTTCTTCAAATAATTTGGCATTTTTATATGAGAACATTCAGAACTCTTCTAACTCATTGAGTTGGAAAATCCGTTTCTCTTTCGCGAGCTTAGGATCCAATTTAAGCTGTTGAAGAGCCCAGTAAGCTTTGTGCTTTAGCTCCAATGGTAGATGGTAGGCTTTCCCAAAGCCCAAGCTATAGGATGACATCCCTAACGGTGTCTTGTATGCTGTTCTGTAAGCCCACAAAGAATCATCTAATCTTGTGGACCAATCTCGTCGGTTCGGGCAGACTACCTTCTCAAGTATGCCTTTGATCTCTTTATTTGCCAGTTCAGCTTGCCCATTTGTCTGCGGATGGTAAGCTGTTGCAACCTTGTTTTTCACTCCGTGCTTGTCTAATAACCATTTTAACCACTTGTTCACAAAGTGGGATCTTTCATCACAGATGATAGCTCTTGGGGTTCCAAACCTTGTAAACACATACTTCTGCAGAAACTTCATCACAACCTTAGCATCGTTTGCCGGATATGCCTCAGCCTCGACCCACTTAGACACATAGTCTACTGCTACTAGTATGTACTTATGATCGCAAGACGGAGGAAAAGGACCAAGAAAGTCAATACCCCATACATCGAACAACTCTACCTCAATGAAGTTTGTTCGAGGCATCTCATTTCTGTTGGTGACATTTCCAACCCTTTGACATCAATCACAGCTCTTCACGTAAGTGTATGCATCCTTGAATAATGTTGGCCAAAAGAATCTAGCTTGTTATACTTTGGCCGTTGTACGTGTACCTTCGAAGTGTCCCCCACTTGGAGCTGAGTGACAGTGGTATAAAATCTTTGGTATTTCATCTTCTGCCACGCATCTCCTGATCATCTGATCTGCACACTTTTTAAACACATATGGCTCTTCCCAGAAATAGTACTTCACATCGTGAAGAAACTTTTTCATTTGTTGATACGTCTTATCAATTGGCATCAAACCACAAGCTAAATAGTTAGCAATATCAGCAAACCAAGGGGTATTATGGACATGATTTACCTTCAGAATATGTTCATCTGGAAACATCTCCTGAATTGGTATAATAGTAGAATTCCCTTCTTATGCCTCCAATATGTACAAGTGATCTGCTACTTGATTTTCGACTGCCTTTCGATCTTGAATTTCTAGATCAAACTCTTGAAGTAGAAGTACCCATCGGATCAGCCTCGGCTTAGCATCTTTCTTCGCAAGTAAATACTTAATTACTGAGTGGTCCGTATAGACAGTCACGTTGGTACCTAGCAGATAAGATCGAAACTTGTCAAAAGCAAACACAATAGCAAGTAACTCTTTTTCTGTTACCGTATAATTCAGTTGAGGTCATGTTAGGGTTTGACTTGCGTAGTAGATAGGTGAAAAACTTTGTTCCTTCGTTGGCCCAAGACAGCTCCAATTGCAAAGTCACTTGTTTCACACATCAATTCAAATGGCAAATCCCAGTCCGATGTGACGATTATGGGTGCCATGACTAATCGAATCTTCAAATCGTTGAAGTCTTTTAAGCATTCCTCATCAAACTTGAATATAGAGTCCTTCACCAATTATTTGCATAAGGGTTTAGCAACTTTGGAGAAGTCCTTGATAAATCTTCGATAAAAATCGGCGTGGCCCAAAAAGCTCCTAACACCCTTTACAGATGTTGGAGGTGGGAGTCTCTCAATGTCTACCTTTTCTTTATCTACCTCGATCCCATGTCTCGTTATCCAATGCCCTAGAACAACTCCTCGTACCATAAAATGACACTTTTGCTAGTTGAGTACGAGATTCATTTCTTCGCATCGCCTTAGTACCTTAGTTATATTGGCTAAGCAATCATCGTAAGTATCTCTGAATATTGAAAAATCGTCCATAAAAACTTCCAAATATTTCTCAACCATGTCAGTAAAAATAGACATCATACATATTTGAAATGTAGCAGGTGCATTACATAAATCGAATGGCATGTGTCAAATGCAAACGTACTGTACGGGCAAGTGAATGTCGTTTTGTGTTGATCTTTCGATGCTATTGTAATCTGATTATACCCTGACCCTGAGTATCCGTCCAAAAAACAATAATCTCATCCTGCGAGTCTATCCAGCATCTGGTCCAAGAACGGCAAAGGAAAGTGATCTTTCCTAGTCACCTTGTTCAGCTTCCGGTAATCTATGCAGATTCTCTATCCCGTAATCGTTCTAGTCTTTATCAACTCATTGTTCTCGTTCTCTACGACTGTGATACCTCTTTTTTTGGAACACACAGGAATGGGCTTACCCATGAACTGTCTAAGATGGGATAGATGATACCCACATCTAACCACTTGATGATCTCTTCTTTTACTACATCCTTCATGATAGGGTTAAGTCTCAATTGTCCATCGATCATCCCTTTTTTGCCATTTTCCAGGATAATCTTGTGCATGCATACAGATGGACTAATACCACGAATATCGGCTATGGTCCATCTGATGGCCTTCTTGAATTGTTCAGAACAAAGATAAGTTTCTCTTATTGCTTAGTGGTCAATTCTGCTGAAACAATCACATGCAGAGTAGAAGCATTACCTAAATAAATGTATTTTAAATAAAAAGGTAATACCTTCAATTCTAATTTAGGTGGCTCCTCGATTGACGCTTTTGGTTACGAATAGTCCCTGTTTTCTAACTCCAAAGATTCAAAATGGGATTACGAATTAAATCCCCTTAGATTAGCTTCTAGCAAAGCTAAGTATTCATCATCCTCTTCATCATTTGGAGGATCCAATGTCAAAATTCTTTCCAGTGGGTCCTCAACACAGTTGAGTTCCTTCTCCACTATTAAATCCTCTAAATTGGACACTGTAGAGCAATCATCCATTGTGTCAGGAAATTGCATAGACTTAAAGATGTTAAATGTTACCTGATCATCCTGAACACACATAGTGAGCTCGCCCTTCTGCACATCAATAAGGGTCCTTCTAGTTGCTAGGAACAGCCTTCCTAGGATGACTGGTATTTCTTTGTCTGCTTCAAAATCTAGAATTACAAAGTCATTAGGAAAGATAAAATTATCTACACGTACCAATACGTCGTCAATTTTTCCTTCTGAATGTGCTAAGGATCGATCTGCTAGTTGAAGCGTAACTGTAGTTGGTCTAAATTCTCTTATCCCCAACTTTATAAATATTAACATAGGCATCAGGTAGAAACTTTCACCTAAGTGACATAATGCCTTACCACAATATGTTGCTCCAATGTTGCACGGTATAGTAAAACATCCAAGATCCTTCAATTTTGGGGGTAGTTTTTGTCTTGAAGATAGCACTGTATTCCTTCGTTAGAGCTACCGTCTCAAATTCTCCAAGTCTCCCTTTCTTAGACAAGATATCTTTCATGAACTTGACAAAATTTGACATTTTCTCAAGTGCTTCAACCAACGGGATGTTGATGTGAAGTTGCTTGAGTACGTCAAGGAATTTCTTGAATTGAATCTCCTGCTTCTGTTTCTAAAGTCTTTGAGGGTAGGGTGATGGTGGTTTCATTACTGGGACTAATTTTACTTGATTCATCTTTGGCGGTAATTCTACATCTAACAACATTTTTAGTTGATCAGAATTAGCTGGTCCTGAGGTTACTTTGTCGAGTTTTGCAGATTCTGTTTCCGGTGAAATTGGAATTTCAACATTTTGTTGAACTTCTTCTGAATCTTGAGCGTCAGCTGGCTCCTTTTCAACTTCAATAGTGTTGGGCTCTACTGTCTTTCCGTTCCTCAATGTCAACGCTTTACAATGTTCCTTCCCTAGATTCCTCGAATTCTCCGTGTCACTAGGTAGAGCACCTTGTGGTCGATTCCTGAGTTCAATAGCAAGCTGGCCCACTTGGTTCTCCAAATTCCTTAGAGTGGCATTGTTTTTTGCCATGTATGCCTTCAATAGATTCTCTAAGTTATTGGATGGTTCTACTTGGGTTGGTTTCTGAACTTGTTGGGGGAAACTAGGTGGTTGAGTTGGTCTAGGTTGGGCGTAAGTGTTACTGGTTCCAGCCCCTTGGTTACTTTAGGAAAAATTCAGGTGATTTCGCCACGATGAGTTATAAAAGTTGGATTGCAGTCCTTGCCTCCCTCAGTTTTTGTTTTGGTTACCCATGTAATATATGAATTTAGGGTTCGATGGACATTCTTCAAACAAATGTCTTTCCCCACAATACACACAGGCTATATTCTCAAATTGGTTAGGTGGTTGGGCTGCAAAACTGTTAGACCCATTAGTGGTAAGATTCTTAAGCATTGAGGATATTGAAGATACTTGAGATGCAAGTGAAGTGAGAGCATCCACTTCATGTATTCCAGCGAATCGTCTTCGTGATGCTACTCGATTTGTTGGCCATTGATAATTGTTACTGGCAATCCTCTCAATAATTTCGTAAGCCTCATTATAAGATTTAGAAAGGAGAGCACCATTAGTAGAGGCATCCACTACCATCCTCGTGTGAGCATTGAGAACATTATAGAATGTCTCAAGTTGAATGCAATGTGGGATTCCATGATGAGGGAACTTTCGTAATAACTCTTTGTACCTTTCCCATGCCTCATACAGAGACTCATCATCCATTTGTTGGAAGGCAGTGATCTCATTCCTAAACTTGGCATTCTTACTCGGCGGGAAATATTTCATGAGGAATCTCTCGGCTAACTCTTGCCATGTAAAAATAGAGTTCGGTGGCAATAAGTTCAATCAGGCACGAGCTCTGTCCCTTAGCGAATATGGGAACAGCTTCAGTCATAATGCATCGTTGGGTACTCCGTCTCACTTCAAAGAATCACTCACTTCCATAAATAGTGTTAAGTGAAGATGAGGATCTTTAGTAGGCATTCCACTGAATTGGCCCACAGCTGAAGCATCTGGAACATGACTGGCTTCAGCTCGAATTGTTGTGCCTCGATTTTGGGTCTCCTAATACCCGGATTAAGATTATTCAATACTGGCATGACATACTGTCGTAAAGCTCTATCGCTATCATCAGCAATAAGGATAGGATTCTGAGCAAGGTTTGTACCATTTCCTTGATTCATATTCTCAAAGTTTATCTCTTCAGTCCTTCTCTGGTTCGCTTGTCTTCTTCGCTGTCGAAAGGTTCGTTCTATTTCAGGGTCCACAGGGAGTAAGTCGATAATTTGGTCAATACTCATAAATACCTGAAATAATCACAAAAATATTAAGTAAAGATTTAATCATGAAAATAAATAAACTAAAATGTAAAAATAGATTCACAAATAATGGCTTTTTTAAAAAAAAACAGTCCCCAGCAACGGCGCCAAAAACTTGGAACGAAGAAAATGTACAAGTGTACACAATCGCAAGTAATAAAGTAACAAGTAAATGTCGAGTTATCGTACCCTCAGGGACTGTAAAAAGGAATATTTATGAAATTAATGTTAAAACACTTTGGTGATGAAAAATATTTTGGTTTAAAGATGATTAGAAACTAAGTAAAAAAATTAAAAATAAAAAGGTTCTAATCCACGATTTCAAATAAGGTTTACTCAAGATGATACAACTGTGTTGGATTACTTACATTCCTTTAACTTATAATTATTAAACTTATGTTTATACTGCTACGAACAAATTCACGGCAACTCGGTAATTTGCTAACTCATCGCTCATACATACTTATTAAATTAATCAATCTCTTGAACATTTTCAATGTCAATCCAAGCGATTAATCAATCTTCACAAGCATATAAAAGATTAAGTGAGGTAACAGAGTATTTCTACCTTGAAACAGTTTAATCACAATAATCTTGCAAGTTATGCAAGGCATATGTATCGCCAAATACAATGCTAAATTAACTTCAGCTACCTTAGAAGAATAAACATGCACTGATTAACTATTGTGTCGACTAATTACAATTTCAATACAATTTAATAATTAATTCATTAGTTATCTAACAATTAATGTTGCAAGAATAACTTAGGCATGTTTTTACTCAATCAAGCATCTTACCGAGGCCTATAACAGCACAAACACAATTTCAATAATTCAAGCAGGGAAAATATAATCAAACCAACACAGATTAAATTTAAGCTAGATTGATTAAAATAACCATTTCAATAGCATAAATATTCATAAACATGTTTGTCAAAACAACAACAAAATTTAAAGAGATAGGGAACAAGAAGCAAATCCGGTGTTTCTCCGTGGCTTGACTAAGTTCTCCGTTTTTCGTTCTCCATTTTCCTCGGTTATCAAGGTGGCTTACGAACACTTTAATTGCTGCTTAACAATGGTTGATGAGGACCTCTTTCCCAAGAGATGAAATCAACACTTGAACAAAAGGTAAAATTGGAAGGAAAAGTTGAGAGAAATTGAGAGAGGAGAAGAGAGAATGAAAGTGTGAGGGGTGAGTTGAATGATCAGAAAGGGGTGGCTTTTATAGCTGATTGTGGCTAAAAATAGAAAATTCCATCAGCCAAGGAGACCCCTCTTGGCTAGCCACACACAGGGCAAAGTTGAGAGATTCAACTTTGCTAAAAATAGCCTGGGGCAAATCCATAAACCACATTTTTTGGAGGGGTTTGAATGCAAGGTTGAAAATTATTCAAGGGCTTCTTTGCAAGCTTATTTAGTCAGATAAAAGGCTGATTTGGGTCAGCATATGGACAGTTCTGGGTAGCCCAATTGGTGTCTAGTTCGGTTCACTAGATTCGGTTCAACCAATGCCATTCAACCGGACCCTCTTTTTCCATAATTAATTAATAATAATTTATTTAGACCAAATTAAATTAAAATTAATTATATTATGAATTAACACACATTTTGGGACAATCTTAGGCTGGAAATAAATTTGCCCCAATGCTTCAAATTGCTTCTTGGTTTTATTCTTCAAGCATTGTTGCCGAGCTAATTTTCGCCATTTGTGCAAATCTGTCGAAAATAGTCAAAATTAATCAAAATTAACTATAAAATTAATTAAAATTCATCAGGTTCATATTTTTAACATAATTTAATTATTTTATAATATTTAATTATTTTTCGACAAGAATTTAACCGAAATAGCATGATTTTAAGTTAAAACAGGTATGTAAAAACACATAAATTTTCGTGTTTCCAGATGGTTAGGTTTTGAAACAATTTAATTATCTAAATCTGAATCTATGCAAGGTAATAGTGTTCTTTTGGAATTATTACGAACCTTTAATTCATTCTGGTTCGGAAATGAATCAAGCATGAATTTTCCAATTACTATGTCCATTAACCACCATCTGATTCAGATCAAGTGAGTAATTCTAATGCAGTCAAACATATCTTAATGCATGAACTACATGGATGATTTTAATTGGAAACGTAATGTAACACCCTTAACCCATATACATCGTTAGATAGGATTACAGAGCATTACCGTAAAACTGTAACATCAAAATAGTCATTTCAAAACATTTCATGAATCATATCATATTCCATTCAAACACATGCATATCGTCCCTTATTCGAACCCTCGATACCTTAGAAACACTTTAGAAATGATTCAGGTCTAATTCAGAAACTTTAAAACTTCATGGAAAAAGATAGAAAAATTCACATTGTAGGGGTCACACGGCCATGTGGCCAGGCCGTGTGACTCACAGGGCTAAGATACATGCCCGTGTCTCAGGCCGTGTGGGTATTCAAAGTAGGGACACACATTCGTGTCCCAACCCGTGTCTGTGCCCGTGTAACTCTTTGACTTGGGTCACACAGCCAAGCCACACGCTTGTGTGCTAGGCCGTGTAACTCTTGAAATTCAACCTTTTGAAAAAACCTATAGGGGACACACGCCCGTGTCTTAGGCTGTGTGGACAAGAAATAGGCCAAATCAAAGCCATTTCTTTCACCCAATTCAAGCACACCCTTACAAGCCATTTGCACCTATATTCAAGTATTCAAAATATACCTAATACTTGAATATTAGAGATAGATCATTATGGTATTTGTTCATATAACCAATATGCCCAAAAGGCACCTCAATCACAACAACCAAACATATACATGTTTTGGCATAAATGAACTATACACAACCACAAATCGTCATGCCAAAATATAGCACAATTGACCATATGTCTTACCTCAACAAAATATACCAAATTGATCATTAAAACATACATCTACTTGACCATTTTAACATCAACCATAAAAGCTCCAAAATACCTATACATGTGCATATTTAACCATTTATCAGTTAACTTGTTTCCATATCAAAATGACCTTACCATTAGGAGCACTTCTCACATTGCATCAAGACTATTTAAATAACATCATTCCAGTCATTTCCAAATGATTCCATCAATCAACATATACATACCAAATTAATGTCGAAATGGTCATAATTCAACCAAACATATTTAATTAAATTCTATATCAAGACATGCCATAAATTATCATTTTGCAACCATGCCAACACATACCACTTTGGCCACAAACCATACAGTAATTTGACCATATAAACACCAACCATTAAGCATCAAAGTGCCGAAAGCACACCAACCACCAAGGCATTCAAATAACATAAGTTTCACAAATTTATTGCAATATTACATGCCAATATCATCAACTAAACATTAGACATAGTCCACCTATACAAGCCATTATAACCACAACCAAAGCATCAAAATCTACTGATAAAATCGATGGATACTGTGATGGATCTCCAACTAGCTTCCAACCCGATCAAGCTTCTGATAATTTGTAAAGTAAAGGAAAAATAACTACGTAAGCAATGAATGCATAGTAAGCTCGTATGAAATTTAAGCATAATATTCCATTTCAATAATAAAATTTATAGAATAAACATAAATCTATGTCAATGCCATAAGATTCATAAATCGATATGATCATCAGCTCACAAATAAGTAAGTTCACTAAAGTCGTATATATTTATCATTCATAACATGAAAGGATTTTATGGGATGTAATGTATAATCATTAACCTTTCTATATTATTATACACCTTTCAATGTACTTACTTTCCATTCCATTTCCAATGCTTATCATAAGCCTAAATGACATATGAATTCCCGACATAGTGTATTTATCCATGATATAGGTATATTCATCCATAGCATACATCAACCATGATTACAAGTTACTGCATTTAAACATAGCAGTTTTGGAATCAACGTCATGATAAATCATTTCATAAGAAATTACATACTTTGCTTTATACCGCCTTTTCATGTACATAAGCATATTACCCATTGAACACTTATCGTTTCATGGTATTTCATTAAGGCTAAGCATGATATAATCCATTCATAAGCTTGGCACAAGCCTAAGCACATCAACAACATATGTCAGTTCATTTAAACATAATTCTTATGAATTTAACATGGATAGCCTTTATACCTAAGCATGATTCAATTGAATTTATCATCCATCATAACATAACATATTTTCCTTGTAGCTCACCTTTTTAATGTGTTTCATACATACATGTATTTGGTTCTTATAGAACACTTACCATTTCCTTGTAAATTCATGCTCGTTGAACTGATTAGAATACCGTTGGATACGCGAGATAGCTCAGATGAAGTGTGCTAAACATATAACCATACCCTGTCCTTTCCTTTATGTATATGCTCACATGAGCTGTGAAATAGGCTTGCCCACATGAGTTATGGGTCGGAACATAGCTACACGGTGCTGCTCCACAAGCTGTCGAGTATCCGCAACAAATGTCGGAACTCAGCCATCAGTACAACATTCAAGACCAGCACCCAAAACATGTAAAGCCTAATGACATGTCATTTGTATCCAATGTATTCCTAAGGTTGAAACGGGGCTTAATAGTCGTCGTACGTCGTTGGATTTCCATCGTCTCATGACATGATATATTTCATAATAACTTATATATATTGATTCTTTTACATTAGAGTAGCACATCAAAAATTCAATTTAACCAACATATACAAAATTATAGTCTACACGAACTTACCTAGCTAAATTGTAGAAACATCAAAGTATATGGGTTTTTTGGTAATTTTTCATTCTCCTTGATTTTCCACTCGATCCGGATCTAAATTAATATTTTTATTCAATCTATTAATTAAGATAGTAAACAATGTATTTTATGCAATTTAGTCATTTTGAATTTTTACAAAATTACCCTACAATTTTACTTTTATTCAATTTAGTCCCTAAGCCTAAAACATGAAAATTAACCATTTTTATTGAAATTACACACTATTCAAATATTCATAGGCTCTATTACAGCCCAGTTTTGCACCAATTTCATAAAAATCCTTGTATTTTTACTAATTCAACAATTTAGTCCCTAATCGATAAATTCATCAAAAATCACTTAACAAAATATTTTTAAATAAAACCAATATCTCAAATTCATCATTTAACATAAAAAATCACTAGATTCATCAATGGCAACATTCAAATTCTTTAACAGTTTCAAAATCAAAGGTACGAGCTAGTTGGACCTAGTTGCAACGATATCAAAAACATAAAAATCATTAGAAATGGATAGCTTTGGGACTTACATGGAAAGAAACATGGTTAGATTAGCTTCAAAATCTCCCATGGTGGTTCGGTGAAGAACAAAACCAAATGGGGAAGAAAACTATTATGTTTATTTTATTTTATTTTATTAATAAAATAACATATAAAGCATTATAATTAAAAGAAATTAAAGCATCCAACCATCCCATTATCTTTAGGATGAATAATATACTTAGCAAGGCCATCCAAATATAATTCTTTAATCAATTAACACCTTTAAACTAATAGCGATTGACTTTTTCAACTTTTACGATTTAGTCCTTTTCGCTTAATTAACTATCGAAACATTAAAATTTTTCAACCAAACTTTAATACCACCTTACTGACATTCAATAAATATTTATAAAAATATTTGTAGCTTGGTTTATAGAAATGAGGTCACGATACCTCATTTTCTAAAACCACTTGACGTTAGGGTCTTACCACTTAAGCTTAATTAATCATTCGAAGAGCACAAATTATCAAATTAAAAACCTTTTTAAAACCATATTTGACTCGTAAATATTAAATAATAATATTTACAAACTTAGTCGTCGAATTTGGTGGTCCCGGATCTACTATTTCTGACACCAATAAAAATTGGGTTGTTACACATAAACAATTGAGACACAGAACAATATAAACATGAATAGAATAAATTAAATCGAAGCATTGCAACCATTCTAGCTAAAACAAATTTAAGTCATTATTATTAAAGAAAAAGCAATTAAATAATTTGCAATCATGTTTTCATACTAAGAACAATTAAAAGACAATGGAAGAAGAAACTCTAAGATGAATTCGGTGGTTTCCTAAAACCTATCCGTGGTGGCTTCCTTCTATTTCTATGGTTGCTTCGATGCAAATTACTCCTCAAGGTGCTAGCCAAGAGAGATTTTTCTCTCAAGAAATGCTTGCTAAGGGAACTCTCAAAGAGAGAATGGAAAGGTGGAGAAAATAAGAGGCTATAGGCTTAGAAGAGAAGATAAAAAAGTGAATGAATGTTAATTTAATTGTTGAGTGATAAATGAAGGGGTTTTGGCCTCTATTTATACACATGAGAGGGGGATGAAAATAGAGATTTTTAGCCACAATCTTCTCCCTCATGCGGTCGGCCATGAATTGTGTAACATCTTGATTTCGGGCCTAGTCAGAACAGTGGCTTCGGAACCACAAATCCGATGAGAAAAAAATTTATTTATTATATTTTTATGGTCTACAATTTCACAAAATGATTTTGTGAAAATTTTGACGTTTGGGCACTCAATTTAGTCAAAAGGACTAAATTATAAAAAGTGCAAAAGTTGAGTTCTACATGTTAGAGGTGTCCAATTGTTATGAAATTTTAAATTGGAGGTCCTTATATGGTAATTAGACCATTGTTTAAGTTGGTAGACAAAAATGAACATGGTTAGGCATGTTTCCAAAGTTTTTCATTAAGGACATTTTGGTCATTTAGTTATTAAAATGAATTAAAAACAAAATTAAAAGCCAATTTTTGTCCATCTTCAACCCCATGGTCGAATTTCACAAGGGGAAACCATGGCTAGGGTCTTTCAAGCTTCCAAGATCAATTATCAAAAAGGTTGAGGACTAAAGTGCTAGATTTAATCATATTTTGTACCGAGGTAAGTTTAAGGTAAATAAATGCAATATTTTGATAATTATTATTAATGCTATTATTTTTCAGCAATTATGTATTTACTTCATGAAAATATCTAATGTTGACTTAAGTATGAGGTGACAGAGAATCAGTGATAAAAGCTCCGTTGAAACATTGGGAATGTATCGGATACAAATGTCATTACATTAAGGGAATGAGATCCCATGTAAGACCATGTCTGGGACATGGCATTTGCATCATTGAGATTATGAGAGGTCCAATGTAAGACCATGTTTGGGACATGGCATTGGCACCGAGATGAGAGGTCCCCCGTAAGACTATGTCTGGGACATGGCATGGGCACCTATATGAGAACTCCCATGTAAAACCATATCTAGGATATGGCATTGGCAGTACAAGAAACATCCCATGTAAGACTATGTCTGAGACAGCTTTGGCATCTTATATTCAGACAGGAGACCCGGGTATCCTTAGTATTCCAAGTGATTCAATGGGCTAGTAAATAGACGATGTTACATGAAAGTTTAGGTAAAACCCTAACAGACAAGTTCAGGTGAGTTAATAAGATTAAGAGTATCTTAGTTATCAGTTGAGAAAAGAAATTTCAGCAACGAAGGAGTAAGTTAAGCAAGCAATTAAGTAAAAGAGTAAGAGAGTAAGTAAAGAAGAAAGTAAACATCTTAATGCTTAATGAAAATTTATTAATATAATTGTTTATGATAAATGTTGTTATTTATTTACTTGTAAACTTACTAAGCTTTATGGTTACTTCTTTTATTTCTTTTTCTTTCATATAGTATTATCAAGCACAGTCAAGATCTTGAAGACGTCGGAGAGCGTTCACATTATCAACCACCACAACTCGGTATTTTAAGACGATAAATGTTTTGGGCAATGGCATGTATAGGGACTTGGTCATTTCGATTGTATATTCTTAAGATATGACCAAAAGATGATATGTAAATATTTGATGATGAATAGTTATTAAAATGGCTAAGTATGAAGGTGTTTGCTGTTATAAATGTCTAGGTGATAAATTATGCATAGAAATCATGAAAAGGTAAAAATTGGTAGTGAATCAGTTTTGAGACAGCAGTAGTAATGTTATTTTCAAAAATCACCAAGGATAGTAGAAAATGAATTAGAGGGTGGATAAGATATAGAATTAAATCTTATTGAGTCTATTTTCATATAAAAATAACGATGTAGACAAAGGAATTATGTATTTTAAGATATTTGTATTTTAGTTAGACAAGGTCAAAGTGATTTTTGGAATCCCCTGTTCTGAATTTTGAAAATCATTAAAAATTGTAAAAAAATATTTATGAGTTGTAATTTATAATTCTAGATTTCCTACCGAGTCTATTTTTGTAGAAACAAGTGAGAACACCATACAAAGTCTGTACAATGAGATAATTTAATTTTAGTGACGAGAGGGCAGGACAGTCGATCAGTGAAACATGGGAGAATTTAAGTAATAAACTGTACTAATTGAATGAACCAAAAATTCTAAAAACTTTATGGTAAAAATATATATGAGTATATTTTTAGGAAAAATTTACGGATCTAAATTTTTAGTTTCTTAGCTCAAGTTATAATTGATTTAGTGACTGTTGCGTAGGTGGACAACCTTATTTTGAATAGTGAAATAACTTTTAAAAGTAAATTTTTATGCCCCAAACTTTTAAGTTTAGTCAAGTAATGCCTCATGCTCGACTCCGGAAACGATCTTGGGTTAGGGGTGTTACAATTTTCTGGTATCAGAGCAGGTTTATTCAGTTCTCAAAATATTCAGTATGAATCAGAGTCTAGCTATACATGCCATATTTATATATTTTGATAGTGTGACGACTCCTAATGACTTTGAAATGTTTTCTTTAATAGTTATGGATCTCAAATGAGCTAGTACAGATGAAGTATAGAGTAGTGTGCCCGCTCTCACAGAAGGGACGGTGCCACCAGATGTTAATGTTAGTGAAAGGCCCGTTACAATTAGTCAGGGAGGAGGGGCTTGAGAAGCCTTCTTCCAACCTATGAATGAATCATTTGCTGGGTTCGTTTGTACAAATCCAGCTGTTAGATCTCCACCCCTCATGATTTTTAGATTCCCCATATAGCTCCCCTAGTTACAGGTACAGGTACAGTTATAAGAGAAAGGCCACCAGTTGATAAGATCAGAAAATAAGGGGCTGAAGAGTTTTGGGCTACTAAAGATGATGATGTAAAGAGAGCAGGATTTTGGCTCAAGAATACTATTAGAGTTTTTGATGAATTATCTTGTACACTTGAAGAATGCATGAAGTGTGTTCTCTCACTTCTCAGAGATTTAATCTATCATTGGTGGAAGACTCTTGTATCAGTTGTACCGAGTGAGAGAATTACTTGGGATTTCTTTCAGGAGGAGTTTTGTAAAAAGTATATCAGTCATAGGTTTATTGACCAGAAAAGAAAAGAGTTCCTTGAGTTAAAATAAGGTAAGATGACTGTGACTAAGTATTAACGTGAATTTGTTAGACTCGGCAAGTATGCTCGAAAGTGTGTATCTATAGAAGCTGTTATGTGCAAAAGATTTGATAATGGACTTAATGATGATATCTGATTGTTAGTTGGTGTTCTAGAGATGAAAGAGTTAGTTTTTCTAGTTGAAAGAGCTTGTAAAACAGAGGGGTTGTTAAAAGAAAAAAAAGGGCAAAGTTGAGATTGAGGTTCCAGACACGAAGAAAAGGTAGATGAGCAGATCATTTCAGTCTACATCCAAGAGGCCTAGAGAGTGTTCTACTAGAATATATTTTTCAGCCGGGTATCCTAGCCAAAACAGAAGTAGAGGATTTGTGGGTTTAAGAGCTCAGACTAATACAGTTGCAAGTGTGGGTAGTACTCGACCATCTAGACCAGAGTGTGCTCAGTGTGGTAGACGTCATCTCGATGAGTGCCGAGCAAATGAAAATGCTTGTTTCAGATGTGGTGCACTAGATCATTTTATTCGGGATTGTCCTAAAATAGTTAAAAGAGAAGAAATATTGAGTGCAAGATTGGGAAATGCTTCTACTAGAGGCAGATCACAGAGGAACCCGGGAGTTGGAGCAAGTAACAGGGGTACGTCTAGAGACTCAGTAGCTAGATCAAATGTTAGAGCACTCGGAAGAACATATGCTATTCGTGCTCGGGAAGAGGTATCCTCCCCTGATGTGATTATGGGTACATTTTCTCACTATCATACTAGTGTTATTACTTTAATTGATCCGGGTTCGACTCATTCTTATGTTTGCATGAAATTGATGCCTAGTATGAACATGCCTATAGAATCCACTGAATTTGTAATTAAAGTATCAAATCCATTAGGCCAGTATGTGTTAGTATATAAAGTATGTAAGAGTTTCCCTTTGATGATTAAAGGTCACTGTTTTTCGGCCGATCTCATGCTACAGTCCTTTGATGAGTTTGATGTGATTCTTGGTATGGATTGGTTGACTGCCCATGATGTGATAGTGAATTGCGGAAAGAAATACGTTGAGTTGAAATACGAAAATGGTGATATTATCCTGGTTGATTCAGATGAGTCAGATGGTTCTCTCTTTATGATTTCTGTTATGTCTGCTCAGAAATGTTTGAGAAAAGGGTGTGAAGCTTATCTTTCTTTTGTATTGAACACTAAAGATCCAGAGTTGAAAATTGAATCAGTGCCAGTTGTACGTGAGTATTTAGATGTGTTCCCGAAAGATTTGCCAGGTTTGCCTCCTACTAGAGAAGTTGAATTTGGTATTGAGTTGGTTCCAGTTACAACTCCCATTTCTATTGCTCCTTATAGAATGGCCCCATTGGAATTGAAAGAATTGAAAGCTCAGTTGCAGGAATTAACTGATAAAGGTTTTGTAAGGCCTAGTTGTTCTCCGTGGGATGCACCAGTGCTTTTTGTGAAAAAGAAAGACGGTTCGATGAGGTTGTGTATAGATTATCGGAAGCTTAACAAAGTAACAATAAAGAATAAATATCCACTGCCTAGAATTGATGATTTGATCGACCAATTGGAAGGAGCCACTGTGTTCTCCAAGATAGATTTGAGATCCAATTACTATCAGTTGCGGGTTAAAGAGTTAGATGTTCCGAAGACTGCTTTCCAGACTAGGTATGGTCACTATGAGTTTCTCGTGATGCCATTTGGTTTAACTAATGCTCCTGCAATATTCATGGATTTAATGAACCAAATCTTTCGACTGTACTTGGATATGTTTGTAGTTGTGTTTATTGATGATATTCTGATTTATTCTCCTGATGAGACTGAACATGCCGAACATTTAAGAACAGTTTTACAGATTGTAAGAGATAATCAGTTGTTTTGCCAAGTTTAGAAAAAGTGAGTTATGGCTTTAGGAAGTTGGATTCCTTGGACACATTGTCTCAGACAATGATATTAAAGTTGATCCGAGTAAAATTTCAGCAATTGTTGAGTGGAAACCGCCCAGAAATGTGTCAGAGGTTAGAAGTTTTCTTGGATTAGCTGGTTATAACAGATAGTTTGTAAAGGGATTTTCCATGATAGCTACCCTGTTGACAAGATTGTTGCAGAAAGATGTCAAGCTTGAATGGACTGAGAAGTGTCAGCAGAGTTTTGACTAGTTAAAGGCATTGTTGACAGAAGCTCCTATTTTGGTACAGCCAGAACCGGGTAAAGAATTTGTGATTAACAGTGTGCATCCTTGAATGAATTGGGTTGTGTACTTATGCAGGAAGGTAAAGTAATAGCATATGCTTCCAGGCAGTTAAGGTCACATGAGAAAACTACCCGACGCATGATTTAAAACTAGCTGCCATAGTTTTTGCGTTGAAAATCTTGAGACATTACTTGTACGGTGAGAAGTGCTGAATATTCATTTGACAAGTTGGTCGAGTTGTATATTTCAGAGATAGTCAAACTGCATGGAATGCCATTATCGATTATCTCAAATAGAGATCCAAGATTTACTTCATGATTTTGGAAGAAATTGAAGGAAGCTTTGGGCACAAAGTTGAGTTTTAGTACAACTTTCCATCCTCAGACCGATGGTCAGTCAGAGAGAGTTATTCAGGTACTTGAGGATATGCTCAGATGTTGTGTTTTAGAATTTCAAGGTAGTTGGGAGAAATATTTTTTGTTGGTAGAGTTTACCTATAATAATAGTTATCAGTCGAGTTTGAAGATGGCACCTTATGAAGCTTTGTATGGACGTAAGTGTCGTACGCTTTTGTATTGGACAGAGCTTAAGGAAAATCAGATTTACGGGGTTGATCTAGTCAAAGAAATAGAAGAGAAATTAAAAGTCATTAGAGATTGCTTGTAAGCATCTTTAGATAGACAGAAATCCTATGCAGATTTGAAAAGAAAAGAGATTGAGTTCTAAGTTGGTGATAGGGTATTTTTGAAAGAGTTCGGCCTTTAGCATACCAGTTAGCTTTGTCGACTGAATTAGAGATGATTCATGATGTGTTCCATGTGTCTATGTTACGTCGTTATCGTTCAGATCCGTCACATGTGATTTCTCAGACAGAGGTTGAGATTCAGCCAAACATGACTTATGATGAAGAACCGGTCAAGATATTAGCTTTAGAGACCAAACAACTAAGGAACAAAAGTATTGCACTTGTGAAAGTATTATGGAATAGGCATGGGATAGACGAGGCTACATGGGAACCCAAAGAGGCTATGTGAAAACAGTACCCAAATCTCTTCACAAGTAATATTTTCGGGGAAGAAAATCCCTAAAGGGGGAAGAAATGTAACATCCTGATTTTGGGCCTAGTCTGAACAGTGGTTTTGGGACCACAAATCTAATGAGAAAAAATGTTATTTTATTATATTTTTATGGTCTATGATTTCACAAAATAATTTTGTGAAAAATTCGTTCAAAAATTTTGACATTTGGGCACTCAATTTAGTCAAAAGGACAAAATTGTAAAAAGTGCAAAAGTTGAGTTCTACATATTTGAGGCGTCCAATTGTTATGAAATTTTAAATTGGAGGTCCTGATATGGTAATTAGACCATTGGTTAAGTTGGTAAACAAAAATGGACATGGTTAGGCATGTTTCCAAAGTTTTTCATTAAGGGCATTTTGGTCATTTAGTTATTAAAATGAATTAAAAACAAAATTAAAAACCAATTTTTGTCCATCTTCAACCCATGGCCGAGTTTCACAAGGGAAAACCATGGCTAGGGTTTTTCAAGCTTCCAAGCTCAATTATCAAGAAGAACAAAATTCGAAGTTAGACCGGGGAAAGAAAAAGGTTGATGACTAAAGTGCTAGATTTGATCATATTTTGTACCGAGGTAAGTTTACGGTAAATAAATGTAATATTTTGATAATTATTATTAATTCTGTTATTTTTCAGCAATTATATATTTATTTCATGAAAATATCTAATGTTGACTTAAGTATGAGGTGACAGAGAATCAGTGATAAAAGCCCCGTTGAAACATTGGGAATATATCGGATACAAATGTCATGACATTAAGGGAATGAGATCCCATGTAAGACCATGTCTGGGACATGGCATTGGCACCGAGATGAGAGGTCCCATTTAAGACCATGTCTGGAACATGGCGTTGGCACCAAGATGAGAGGTCCCCCGTAAGACCATGTCTGGGACATGGCATGGGCACCTATATGAGAACTCCCATGTAAGACCATATCTAGGATATGGCATTGGCAGTACAAGAAACATCCCATGTAAGACTATGTCTGAGACATAGCTTTGGCATGTTATATTCAGACAGGAGACCTGAGTATCCTTAGTATTCCAAGTGATTCAACGGGCTAGTAAATAGACGATGTTACATGAAAGTTCAGGTAAAAGCCTAATAGACAAGTTCTGGTGAGTTAATAAGATTAAGAGTATCTCAGTTATCAGTTGAGAAAAGAAATTTCAGCAACGAAGGAGTAAGTTAAGCAAGCAAGTAAGTAAACGAGGAAGAGAGTAAGTAAAGAAGAAAGTAAAGATCTTAATGCTTAAGGCAAAATTTATGAATATAATTGTTTATGATAAATGTTGTTATTTATTTACTTGTAAACTTAATAAGCTTTATGGTTACTTCTTTTATTTCTTTTTCTTTCATATAGTATTATCAAGCACAGTCGGGATCGTTAAGACGTCGGAGAGCGTTCACACTATCAACCACCACAACTCGATATTTTAAGACGATAAATGTTTTTAGCTATGGCATGTATAGGGACTTGGTCATTTCGATTGTATATTCTTAAGATATGACCAAAAGATGATATGTAAATATTTGATGATGAATAGTTATTAAAATGGTTAAGTATGAAGGTGTTTGTTGTTATAAATGTCTAGGTGATAAATTATGCATAGAAATCATGAAAAAGTAAAAATTGGTAGTGAATTAGTTTTGAGACAGCAGTAGTGACGTGATTTTGAAAAACCACCAAGGATAGTAGAAAATGAATTAGAGGGTGGATGAGATATAAAATTAAATCTTATTGAGATATTTGCATTTTAGTTAGACAAGGTCAAAGCGGTTTTCGGAATCCCCTATTCTGATTTTGGAAAATAATTAAAAATTTTCCAAAAATAGTTATGTGTTTTTATTTATATGTCTAGATTCCTTACTGAGTCTATTTTATGTAAAAACAAGTTAGAACACCATATGAAATATGTACAATGAGATAATTGAATTTTAGTGATGAGAGGGCAGGACAGTCGATCAGTGAAACAGGGGAGAATTTAACTAATAATCTGTACTAATTTACTTAACCAAAAATTATGAAAAATTTATGGTAAAAATATATATGAGTCTAGTTTTAGGAAAAAATTACGGATCTAAATTTCGAGTTTTGTACCTCGATTTATAATTTATTTAGTGACAGCTACGCAGGTGGACAGCCTTATTATGAATAGTGAAATAACTTTTAAAAGTAATTTTTTATGCCCCAAACTTTTAAGTTAATTCAAGTAACACCTCATGCTCGACTCTGGAAACGGTCTCGGGTAAGGGGTGTTACAAATCATGGAGAGGATGGTTGGTTGGTTTTGCTATTTTAAGCATGATGATCAAGGTGCAAAGTTTGAAAAGTGGAGGGGTTCGATTGGATAAGTAGGAGAGTTTGAGGGTTGGTTTGCAAATATTTAAAATTAGCTTAAACAGCTGAGTTGTGAAGCATCATGATTGGTTCTTGGGTGCTATATTTGGGCCTTCCTTGGACATGTGGAGCTCTCTTTCTTTAGGTCGTATTTTGGGTTGCATTTTGGTCCTTCATTTTGGCTAGAAGTGATCCAATTTTTGTTGTCCATTTGCACCTTGACCATTCAATAATTTTAGGGTTCAAATTACTTTATTTAGACATTCGTTTGTGAAATATTGGTAGCTCAGTTGATAATTCTTTGCCAACCTACACTGTCAAGGCCTCAACGAAAGAGTTTTAGGATCAGACTATCTCTGGTGTGTCAACTACTCAAAAATAATACGAAACTAAGTAGAATTTACATGATATTGAATAAAAATATATTTTTAACATAATTTATTAAATTCGTAATAAAAGTCACAAAAATCATTATCCATTACTCATGATTTGAGCTAGAAAGTGCTAAAGATAACTCTATATTTTTGAGTTATCACACCCCCAAACTTCCTTCATTGCTCGTCCTCAGTAATGACACATGAAAATTTACAAAATTTCAATAGGGAAATCTTTTGCAATATTTAAACAAAGTCAATTCTTCACATAATCACGTATCAACAAATTTATGCCCACAAACTCTTCTTACTAATTACTTTCTCACATATAAATTTTATTTAAAAAATTCTATATGAAGTAAAATAAAATGTTAATATGATCAATTTTGCATGCTTTTCAGAATCATATGTATATCTCTCCATTCAATTTATTAGTCCTTTAATTAAGCAAGACAATCCTAAAGTTTAATAGTTGTCTTCATATGTTAAATCTAGTAATTTCTCTTCATTAATAGAGTTGGCATAATTATCAAAATTAATAGGTCTTTCATAAGGTTGTAATGGGGCTAAGATCAAGGTAGGGATAAAGGGAAGGTATTTTTAGGCTTTCATAACCTTCAACTTGCCTTGGATCTTTGCACCACAATCCACCTTAACAATTGGGTTAACACCCCCAAACTTAATTTTGAACCCATGCTTATGAACACTTTGATCATAAAACTTGATCATACATCAACATTACCTCCTTCTGACTTCTCCCCAAAATTTATTCACCAAAGCTAGAAAAGATTGGCATAAAAATAGGGTAATATTTATGAAAAGATGATAAGATGGCTTATGATGTAGGTTAATCAAATAAGAAATGCCATATAGCTCAAAATAAGATTTCAATGGAGAATTATTATTAGGGTAAACTTGAAAGGCTCAAATGATCGGAACAAAATGTGCCTATATGATTGTCAGATTCTTATGCCTGCTAGGATTTCGCCTCAAGAAAGTTACTAAGACAATTCTAAATACTTAAAGCTTCATGCATGCCTAATTTCTAAGGAAAAGTAAATTTCACGGCTAACATACATAAGACTTAGAAAACACAATAATATCATGATTAAGCTAACATAATTTAAAAAAACTTGAATAGAATAAAAAATTATACTTTCATATGAGCTAACTTATTAATAAAAATTTTCTCTGAGCATTAATTTATTTCAACATACTTATGTGTGAAAACTGAAAATTTTTAAAAATCATGCAAGATTGGCCCTTACCCCCTTTAAAATGAAGCAATGTCCTCGTTGCAAAATAACAAAGTAGGGAATGAGAACTGCACACCAGGTAGGATTTCAAGAAAGAGAGGTGAGTCATGAAGACTGGTTAAATACCAAGGATAATCGAGGTTGAAGTGTTTGATGTTTGGGTGATTGATTTCATGGGACCTTTTTCAAGTTCTTTCAGGAATCAGTATATCATCCTGGCTGTAGATTATGTTTCAAAATGGGTCGAAGCTGTCGCACTACCTACTAATGATACAAAATCCGTAGTGAGGTTCCTAAGGAAAAACATATTCGCCAGGTTTGGTACACCACGAGCGCTGGTCAGTAATGAAGGATCTCATTTCTATAGCAAGCAGTTCAAAGCAACATTGACTAAGTACATCATAAGACATAGGATGACAAAGGCATATCATGCACAGGCTAATAGGCAAGCAAAAGTATCTGATCTGGAAATAAAGCAGATTTTGAAGAAAACAATAAACCCAAGTCAAAAAGATTGGAAGTCAAGTTAGATGATGGATTGTGGGCCTACAGAACAACATATAAGACTCCCTTAGGCATGTCCCCATACAAGTTAGTTTATGGTAAGAACTGTCACTTACTAATCAAATTAGAGAGGAAGGCAAACTGACCAATCAAATAAATAAATCTGGATCCAGAATTAGCTAAAAAAGAAAGATTATTTCAACTCCAAGAATTGGAAGATTAGATTTATGCCTTACGAAAATACTGAAATGTACATGGAGAGGAATAGACTTCGACATGATGTAAATATCAAAAAGCGTGAATTTTTGCTGTGATAGAAAGTGCTGCTATTCAACTCAAGGTTAAAATTATTCCCTGGAAAGATTAAATCAAGATGGTAAGGTCCATATGCAATACATCATGTAACTCCTCATGGGACAATACAATTAATCGAAAAACAGGGTCAACCTTTTCTTATTAATGACCAACAAGTAAAACATTGCAGTGAAGCACTCTTTGGGATTTTCAAGGAATCAATGGGAGACTAACAAACATGAAGAAGGTGACCCCAGTATTTGTTTTATGAAACAAAGAGAAAGTTGGTCGTTATGTCACAACACCAGTCCAGAATGCCGTGACAAGGAACAAAATTTTGATTCTGGAACCTGCCCTCGACTTCGAGACATCACCTAGGGATGTCGCAACACCACTGCATAACTCTCTTTTCCGAAATAACCAAACTATTGACCTTTTTGTAGCTTAATTATATTAGGATTCTTGTTCTTTAATTGCTTATTTAGAAGAACTAGACTATAACTCTTGAATAATTTATTCTTTCTTTCTAACCTATAAATAGGACACATGGTCACCCTATTTTATCATTAACAAAGATTAATTGCAGGCTACCCTCTTTTATCATTAACAAAGGTTCAATTGTAGGCATAATAAGAACAAATTATCAAATGGCAAGTTTCAGTGCAAGCATCTCAACCCCAACTATTGATTTTCAAAAAGGCGAAATGGGCAAGTACCTGCAATAACTATAGTCATATACCTTTATTCAAGAGCAAGGAGTTGACCCTCTAATTAGGAAGTGTAAAGGAATATAAGAAAATTCAACTAAAAGGGAATGGGCGAAATTTTGTTTGCCAGCTGAAGAACCGCTAATAATTCCTATAGTGCAAGAATTTTATCTAGCATTTAAACAAAAGGAATCAATCAGATCGTTCTATGAGATGCGCTCCTTTGTGAAGGCTAGAGGGGTTAATGTTCTGGTAACTACGATGAGTATTTTCCAAATTTATGATGCACCATATACTTATTGCAATTATCTCTATAAAATAAATTTGAAAGAATTTAGAAACATTGATACAGAGGAAATATTGAGATTCCTAATGAAAGGGAAAGAGATGTGGACATATCGAATGGGAAAAATAATACCAGAAACATTAAATCAAGAGCTAATGACACCAAAAGCCAAGGTATTGATGAAACTCGTATGCTAAAGAATATAGACTATAATAGAGATGTTCGAGATTAGTCCGATTCAAGCTATCATAACATATGGGATTCTCCAAAAGAAGCAAATATGTCTTGGAACATAGATATATAAGAACATGGTTGATTGTGCGAGGAATTTAAGAGAAGGTATATTTTTTCCTCATCTAATTACAGAATTTTGTAAAAGGGCAGGAGTACCCATTGAGCAAATAGATAAAACCATAAATCCTCCAAGGAGACTACTTAGTGATGATTTATTAAAGCAATTTATTCTTCTATTGACGAAACAAAAAGAGGAAATGAGAAAAAGAGGTTCTAGGAAGATAAGGACTAACATTCAAGAGTAATCTAATAGGATTAGGAGTAAACGAATTTAGGAAAATTGAATGCTTCTTTCTTTATTCGGATTTTGTACTTTTCATTAATAAATAATTACTTCAGGGAATATATTAATTTTTAGGGTGATGTAAATCTATTTTTTTAGGATTAAGGATACATACATACATAGTTCTTTATTTTGTAGTTTGTTTAAATTTTTAGAACCCCAACACAATTAGCAGTTGGTGCGACCATGATCAATCGGGTAACTTCTTTTCTTATCTTCTTATGGGCTACAAATTGAGGATAATGTGTTAACAAAAGTGTGGGGGCTAACATGTAACACCCAAAACTCGACTCAGTCATTATGGTTGAATTCGGAAAGCTACATTGGCCACCAGAATGGCCTAAAAAAAGCTTTCTTAATTTCAAATGTATTGTTTTTAAACCATTTGCGTAGTTCATTCAAAACAAATACAATCAAATGTGCAATTTTATTTTCAATCTCATTTCAAAAACCATTTCTCCACAAAAATAGCTGAAATAAACTTTCGAATTTTGAAAAAATATTTTAAAACTATTGGCTTATGAATTCAAAACAAATTAAATAAAGCGTCTATTTTAATTTCATAAAATTTTGTAAATTTCAGAATTGAAATAAATAATATCTTAATTGTAAACATTCAAGCATTTATTCGAACTATTTTAGATTTTCAATCGTGCTTCTAAATCATTTGCCTTTTATTCAAAATTGGAGAACTTGGTTATTCGTCATTATTTCGAAATAAAATCATATTAACTTCATAAATCAAATGTCTTTAGAAAACTCAATTGTAAACATTAATAATTTTGAAAATCGTGTCAAATTTTATTAATAACTCATTTTCATAAATGCAACGAAAAATTATATTATTGATGATTTTATTTTAAAATTGAGTTTCATATGAAATCTTATCAAATACTAACTAATGTAGTTTTTAAAACTTAATGTCATGAAATCAAGTCATGCAAATAAGAATAAAATCCCCAAAGTAAAGTCCCATGCCACAGTATCATAATTTAACATAAAAAGTCTCAAATAGCAATAAAGTCCATAAATATTTAAATCATAAATAAAAGTCTGTATTTATCTAAAAACCATTTTCGATTGCATCACCGACGACTACATCTGAGTCCTAAGCACGAGGATTATCTGAAACCATAAGTAGTAAGCTTTATAGAGTCCAGTGTGAGATCAACACAAGTTCTAGCATTGATACTTATGCATGAACATGTCAATGCATATTTTAAAACGATGCACATTTTATAAAATTTCCTGCCCATCTCTGCTACACAACAGTATCGAGTTCCCCAGAACTCGTCCATCCAGAGCACCATTTATGGACAAGCCACCAATGATTTGCAGATAAACTACCACCGATAACACTTTGTGGACAAGCCACCACTGATTTGCAGATAAACTACCACATACTTCCACCTTTCACAAAACCCACCTCATGCATGTGATTTGGCAATTTCACTTTTTAACACATATTCACTTTTATAGTTAGGCATGTAAACATGCTCTCGTAATCACACATCACTTAATAATCACCTTTAGTCACTTTCATATGCTTTAACATGCTTTTCACATTAGATCATAGATCTCAATATTAACATACACATATATAGATATCACAAATTTAAATTATTAAACGTATCATATAAGCCACGCATCACATGTCATGGGGATGAGATCTACACATATATCTTTGTAAAAGTTATAATCACATCATATATCATGTGTTTCATAGAATTACTCGATTAGAGTCACTTAATTGGGTTCCCCTTGATGAGTTTTTCAACTTAGTGTACTCGGTCTAGGTTCAATAAATCTCTACTATGGTAAGGGTGAGATGAAATGGTAAGAGAAGAAGACATGGAGTAAAAAGGGGGATCATGCTCCGTCAACTTATTGTAAGTTTGACCCATAATGGAGGAAAGGAATCCTCCTATTCATGGAAGCTATGGGGTGGACGACAAGGTTAATAATAATCACATGGGCTTTTGTGTTAAAAATTAAATAAAAAATGAGAATAAGGGGAATTGAACTTGGGACCTCTAAGACAGCTTAGGAGCACTTCACCACTTGACCACTTGACCACTTCACTTCCTTATTTTTATTTTAATAGAAAATATTTAAAAACATGAGATGACCTTTCCTAAGGGTTTAAAACAAATTTGCACCAAAAAGAAATTAATGAGGGGGAAGGGGATTTGAACTCAGATCATCAAGGACAGCTTCACCACTACTCAATCACTATAATTAATGATTATTTATTATAATTATGTAAAAGAATATCTAAATAAAAATTCAGTCATGACCACTCTCGGTTCATTAACCAAATTTCTATTAACATGGGTTTTGGGATGTGACATAACATAGGAATTTTTTTTAAAAAAAAATTCTTGTCTTTTGGTGTGCTTGAGCTTGTAGAAATACAAGTGGTTAGTTAGGAGCATGTACATAGGCTGCTTGTGTTTATGAAAAAAATTGGCTTGATGGTAGGTGATTTTAAATTTTTGAGCATTGGACTACTAAAGTTTTATATGTTACACTGTAAATAGGTATTAAGTAATCAACTAGACCAAATGATATGGAAAATACAAGGAAATGAGCATGCTAGTATGCATGAAAAATGGTTGAATTTGAGTTTGTTTGGTTAATTAACTTTGTGCATGTTGAGGTATTTAGGGATAACCTAAGGCATTGTTTGAACACAACCCCAACCAAAAAGCCAACCTATTAAAATTTACCTTTAGTACCGATTTTTGAGCCTTTTAAAACTTCTTGATGAACCTCATTAGAAACCTCAAGCCTTATAATGTTAATTTGTATTTGCCCTTTTCCTTTGGTCCTGCACCACACAATTATAGATGACTGGCCATACATATTGAGGATTAAGTAGATACATTAAGGCAGAGTTTGTAAAAACAGAGTGAAATAGGAAGGATTAGTGTGATATGGGAATTATATGTTAGCCTAAAAGTGCAAAACAAAAGAGAAATCCAAAAATCATAATACGAGTAGAAAAATTTCTTTAAAAAAAGCATTCATGAGCAAGATGAGCTAAAAAAGAAAAGTCACAAAGTCACAAAAGATAGAGAAACTCATTCATTAGAGTACAAAACTCGTAGACAAGCCAAAATTACAATGTCATGCTATGATATCCTATACATGGAGAGACAAGGAATGTGAGAGAAGGAGAAATAAGGTGGTGAGTGGATAAGGGTCACTAAGGGGGAAGAATAGGGATCAATAAGTTGTACAAACTATTTTCATGTTTGTAACCATTTTGATGCTTACTATTTTTGAATTCCATACCTATCTTAAGCCACAGAACCTTACAAGCTGAAAAGTCCTATGTGACCTAAATACCCTTATACATGAATAGATATCATACAAAACATATGCATAAATGACTATTTGTATTCTGCCAAGATAATCAAAGTACTTGTATGATTTTTTGAGGGATTCCTATAGGTGAGACCCTCAATACTTGCATATTCTATAACATACTAAACTTAGATGTTTGAAATTAAAGGTGGTTAATCAATTGTTCATCATGTTGTAATTGTTAGTAAGCGTAAAATGCCTATGTCATATGCTCCAAAGTTAATACTTGTATCAAATTTTCTCAAGGGTCATCATCTTACTTGTCATTTTTCTTTCTGTTGCTTAAGGACAAGCAATGACTTAAGTGTGGGGTTGTTTGATTTGTCGTACTTCAGTGTAGCAGATTAAACTAGTTTTCACATTTAATGAGCTTGAATACAAGAATTTTCAATAAAATGTGCAAATTGAGTCTTTTATAAAACTTAAGGGTCGAATGAGGCCTAAGGGTGAGCTAATGCACTTTGTGAGTGTGCAACACACCATTAGAAGGTGCACTAAATGGATGTTGGATGCTATGTCACAACACAGATGACTCGATGTCGCAACATATGGTGCAAAATAGAGAAAACTCAAGACTACCTTCGATGCCGCGACACCGACTAAGGGTGTCATGACATACCTCTGAATATAGTTTCAGAGGAGTATATTGATTACTATGTCACGACACAGGTCATGGTGTGTCACAACATTAACTCTGTGATGGAAACAAAACATAAAGCCGCGGCATTTTGGTTTGAACAATCAAACATTAAGCTCGAGGACGTCAATGAACCTAGGATTAAGGACGACGAACTCCTAAAAGCTACAAGTAGGCTCAATTGTCACCTGTTATGGACATAATTCCTTTAGCCTAGATTCTTTCTTATAAATTTAGTTTAACTTTCTTTCTTTCTTTCTTTCTTAGGGTTTTAGATTTGTTTCAATTGTTCTTGTTGATTTCAAGAGATCTAAATAGTGGAAGCATTCAAACTTTGTGGATTCGTGCTTAATTTTTATACAATCAAGCTCTTTCATTTACTCTATCTTGTCGATTTAATTAGCATGCTTTCTCTTTACATCGATTATATATTGTCTGTGGAAGCCATGAGGAACTAATCCCTCTATGGGGGATTAGCGAGTGGAGGTATGATCTGTTAATTATTTTGTAGGGTTACTCAATGAATTAGCTCTCTGGGAAAGGAAGAAAATGAAACAAACCCTAGGCCTAACAACCCTGGAAAGTTATCAAGGTGGGAATTAACCTAAAATTGGTATTGTCAAACCGTGAGCACCTTAACCCCAAACCAGTCTGAACTATGAGGTTGGAAGATAAGTAGTTCTTGCTGACTCGTTATGTTAGTGGAAGCTTGGAAGATCCTGCTAGGGTAGTGACTAGTTAGTTAACGAGGAACCCGAAATGACAGTTGATGGAGATTACCGAAGCGAGCTAATCACACATACTCTGATTTCATTTATTCATCCTTTTTAATCTCTTGAATTTTATCTTTTTTTTGTTATTTTGTTTTTACAACTATCATTATAAAACCCCAAAAATCCTTTATTTCATTTCAAGCTTAAATGACAAGTTTACCATTTCAAGCTTACTTGGACCCTAAGTAATCCATTTACTAGCCATTATACCTCTTAAAAATGACATTGAACAACCTAAAACATGCTAAATCAACCATCCTAAGTGGCTAACCAATATACCCTCATTGGTACCACAAGTATACACAATTATAAAACAATATGAATTATCAACCAAAGCATGTCAATTCACACAACTTAACACCCAACAAATATGCCTATCATAGGTACCTCAAATCACAACATTCCAATGTAACACATACCGTAAAATTGCATTAAAAATAGCTTCCTTAGTTCACATATAACATAATAAGTTAACTACTTGCATTTAAGATCACACTTTAAAGTTTTACATTTTAAAACAAAAGCAAATACAAACAAGCATATTACATGCCATATAATCCAAAATAACGTTCCAAAAACTACCGAAAATGGATGGATAGTGTGACTTGAGTGCTGATTCGACCATCCAACCTTTAAAAGTATGGGTATGTTAGAATCCGTGCACTGCCCTTCGCATTTGATGCCCCAATCGCCAGTTAGGCGTGCTCCCCCCACCTCTAGCTACTTCGTCAGATGGCCCATGATACCCCCTGGCACCTGAAGACAAAGAAAAAGAAGACAAAATCGGTGAGATTAAAAGAGGAAAAAGGAAAAAGAGAAGGGGCTTTTTTGGCAGCAAAAAAAAGAAAAAATTAAAAAAATAGCTGCAAAACACTAACAAAACAACAGCCCAAAAGATCCTCGCCACCGTCGCGCCAGCACCATCGCCACTCCACCACCGAAACCAAGCCAAGAGCCAAACAAGCATAAACAAAAAAAATAGCAAGCAAAAACAAAAAAAGAATAGCAAAGAAGAAAGAAAGAAGGAGAGGAGGAGAGGACCACCATGCCATCGTCGGTTGTCGCACCAGGCGGAGGAAGCATCGTCAACAGCGTAAGGAGTTGGGAGAGGCTGAACGGAGAACAAAGGAGAAAAAGAAAAATGAAAGAAAAAAAGATAGAAGAAAGGGAAAGAAAAAAAAGAAGAAAAAATGAACGAAAAGAAAAAAATTCAAGCAAAGACACCAAAAAAAATAACAGCCCCACCACCATCGTGCATCGTCATACCACCACCGTGGTCACCACCACCACCGTCGTTTCCCCATCTACCAACACCAAAAGAAAGCAAATCAAGCAAAAGGAAAAAATCAAAATAAAAAACACCCAAAAAAACATAGCAAAACAAAAAAGAAAAGAGAGGGAGAAGAGAGGAGAGGTAACAGCACTGGCACCGTCGCACTAGAGGCAAAAGAAGCAGCGGTGGCGTGGCGGTGGGCTAAGGTTTCAGCTCGAAGAAGAAGAAGAGAAAGGAACGGAGAAGAAGAAGAAAAAAGAGAAAAAGAAAGAAAAAGAGGAAAAAAAAGGAAAAAGAGGAAAATTAATATATAATAGTTAGGACAACCCGGCCCGACCCATCGACCAACCCATAGCAACAAAGACCAAAGAAGAACACAAGAAGCCAAGTCTCCAACAAGAAGCCCAATTTTCCTCTGACAAAGAGTTCTGTCCTAGCAAATTTCAAATAAGACCCAATCCATCCAGCCCAACAATTTCAAAGAAGAGCCAATCCAACGACCAAGAGCCTAGTGCTTAGTAGGCCTGTCCAGCAGCTCCATCCAAGCAGATTCGCCCATCAAAGAAAGCTAGCCCACCAAATACCAAATTTCAAAAAAATGAAAAAAAAAGCCCGGGTCGTGTATCTTGTTCTTCAAGCCCATAATTTTGGGCTTTTCGGTAATTTTTTTTTACCCACTTTTAATTTAATTTGTATATTTTGATGACATTTTTAAATATTTTCATTCTTTAATTTTAAATATATTATTATACTTATCTAGTTTCAATTTTAAATTTAAATAATTTTAATAAATAAGGCAAAGAATTAATTTAACATTAAGCCGTTGGTTTCATCGCTCTGTTGGGTGAATATAATCGGTTCGTGTTAAATACGAGACGCCCTTTTTTTAAAAAAATCGAAAAATAAAAAATTTCTTGGGTTTTAAAATAAAATGTTTGTTTTTGTGGTTATTTTTAAATTATCAAAATTTTACTTTTAAAATGTATATAATATAATAATATGTAATTTGTCAAAATTCTTGTGCTTCAATCAGATCACGATTAAATATTAAATTGACCTCGTATTTTAAAAAATTAAAACAACACGTGCTTAACGAGATACCAATTTTGGGCAGCACGAGAGTGCTAATACCTTCCTCATGCGTAATTGACTCACGAATCTTATTTTTCTCTAGATTTCGACGCATACTTAAAATCAAATCTTTTTAAAGAAAATTTTGATAAGTTTTCTTTTAAAAAGAGAATTTATTAGGCGCCCGATCACACCTAGAAAAAAAAGATCGGTGGAGACTCCTTTTTTAAAAAAATGAAAAAAAGAAAATCGAGACTGTTTTAAAATTTTCAATAATTGCCTCGACTAGCGCCCGTGCCTAAATTTTATGGTCGCTACAGTTGGCGACTCCGCTGAGGACATTAATTTTGAGAGTCGAGTCTGATGTGAAAAGCGTACTGTTAAAATTTTTAAAATTCTTTGATCAAATTAATATTTAATCGTGATCCTTGAACTTTATTTTTGAAAAGTCATGCATCTGCATCCGGTTTTTAAACTAATATTTTTCTAACTTGTTTTATCTTTCTGCTTTTCAGCTTTAAATTTTATTGTTTTAGTTTTTAAATAAAAAAAGGTTTGTGAGTTTCTCCCCACACACCGTGCACTTGCATTCTTGCATAACATGAGCTATTTACCCGAGCTTCGTCCGTTTAAGTGGAAGTAAACGATACGCCTTCGTGAGTTAACTTGTCCCTCTGTACAGGCTACTGAAATACTTCCGAGTTACATATGACTTATACTTTCGTGAGTTAACTTGTCACTCGGTATAGGCATAATTAAATGTAATCCCTCGAATTGAGCTCGCGAGCCTGTGATGGGTGATGACTGAGGCCCCGTACTAGCCTTAGTAGGCGACAGCATGGACAATTCGAGTACCTTTCTAGAACTAAAACCACATATAGTGAACCCTACGAGCCACCCAATTAGAGCCATATCGAACTTTTGTCTGTTGGATAGTTGCCAAATAAGTACACGGGAGAATTGTCCTCTGCCTTGTATTTCTTTTACATTTACTTTTTTTACAAAGGGATCGGATCTATTTAATAGAACTGGACCGGGTAGAATATGTGATGAGTATGTGGGGTAAGTTTATTTTGTAAAGCATGATGGGTTAGAAAAAAAACGTAGGTCGGTTTGTTAGATATTCCATAGTTTTTCTTTGTTTGTCGTGATTGCTAACTAAGTTTGTCTTCATTTTATTTCTCATCATTAGGAAGGTGTTATTAGGCATTTTATTAGACATTTTATTAGGAAGGTGTTGATTTGAGATTGGTTGCCAAAAACGGGTTTATGATGGAGGAGTCAATTACGTAAATAACCGAGAAAAATACCGTAGTTCGAGACTGGTCTTGAGAATCCAGAACACAAAATGGATAGTTTAAAGGAAGGATATGTCTCCGATCTTCCCGAGAAGAAGACTTCAAATGCTTGTCAGAATAACCCCGAAGACTTGACTAGGATCTGGAAACAATGGGACTCAGACACTAGGAGCATCTTCATTGGCAAAATCTTTTGTAATGTACTCTTTTGATTAATGAAACACCTAAATATGGGGCTATCTTGAAATCAACATGTATTTTTTGCATATTTATGCATAACTGACATTCATTCATTCATTCATTGTATGTACATATCACTCTAACCATTCATTAAGACTAAAACCGCATAATCCACAGTTGCGGCACTACAAGTCTGGAATCACGTCATTCTTACAGGACGCGTCTAAGAGCTAGAGCTATGGATGCTGAACTCAACGAGAGAATTGAAAGAATGGAAGGGACCCAAAGAGAGTTGCAAGAGCAGTTGGCTAAGTCACAGCAAGATGCAAGAGATTTGATGGTAAGATCTCGAGAGGAGTCACTCAAGCAAAAGGAACAAATGACCAAAATGATGGAGATGATGACAGCTTTGGTCAAAGGAAAGGGACCCATGCAGAGCCCTGATATCATGGAGCCCCAGTCACGAGCTAATAATGATCAGGATCCACTCTATTCCTAAGGATTCACTCCACCTCACACCCATACAATGCGAGGATATCCCTAAGGGGAACCCACAATCTTGGAGCAACGTCCTGCAACACCTGCTTATCTAGGTTAAGGTATATTCGTATCGAACCCTGGAGCGAATCCTGTTGATCCAATTATTCCAGATCTGGACAATCCGATAGAAAAAGCAAGGTTGAAAATGGATGAGCATGATACTCAAGATAGGTATAAGATCATGGAAGAAAGGCTCAAGGTAATAGAAGGTACTAAAGTCTTCTCTGCATTGAGTGCCAAAGAGCTCAGTTTGGTGCCCGATTTGGTCCTACCGCCGAAATTCGTGCTAGAGTTTGAAAAATATGATGGAACAAGATGTCAAAAAGCGCATCTTATCATGTTTTTCCGGAAGATGACTGCTACTTGAATGAGGATAAATTGTTGATACACTGCTTCCAACATAGCTTGGTCAGGTCAGCTCTTCAATGGTACAATCAGCTCAGTAAAGAAAAGATCCAATCATGGAAAGACTTAGCATCAGTATTTTGTGAGCAATACAAGCATGTATCAAATATGGTACCTAATCGACTAACTCTACAGATGATGGAAAAGAAGCCGACGGAGACTTTTAAACAATATGCACAAAGATGGAGGGATATCTCGGCTCAAGTAGAACCCCGGTTAACTAAAACTGAGATAACAGTCCCGAGAGTTTAAAGAGGGCAGTACCTATAAAGGAGAAGGAGCTAGAAACCCATATGGTTGGAACCGAGAGCCACTATACTTCCAATCCGTAACCAGCCCAACCACGACCTCGTTATCACCCACCTTCAAACTTTTACTTTCCTCTCGAAGGTCCTTACTGTTAAGCACCTCCTTCTTACACTGTCTACGCCATGAATAACCAAAGACCATTCACCATGTTCCCACCAAACACTATGCCTATACAAAACCAACCCAAAAATGAGCAAAGACCAGCGAAACCCAATTCTCAAAAACCTGAGTTAACCCCAATTCTCGTGTCATAGGAAGAGTTATATATGAAACTGTTGGAGAAGCAATTAATATACCCACATTATATGGCACCCCTAAAACCCCCATACCCAAAATGGTATGATCCTAACGCTGGTTGCATGTATCACGCTAGAAATCAGAGGCATTCTACAAAAAACTATCTTGCCTTTAAAAGGAGGGTTCAAGATCTCATCGATGCTGGCATTCTGTGATTTGATTACGTCAGTAATGTGGCTGGAAATCCTCTTCCTAACCATGCTGATAGGAATTTGAATGCGGTAACAAATGAATACTAGGGGCAAGACAATCTGCGAAGCGCTTTGATTGAAAAGGGTCTTCAGAACATCAACATTAGCTATGCACAAGGGTGGCACAGTTGAGGATGTTTCAATGATACGCCCTTGCCGTCCAGGATATGTTTTGAACAATTGGAATGCTGTGGACCTTCTTGTAGTTTCTAAGTCCTCTCCAGAGTAATGCCCAATGATTATTCTCTATTTTTTGCGTGCCCCTAAATAGTGGGATTCCTTTTGTAAGAGCTTATGTTTGCTCTTTATCATTTGAATGAACATTAAAGAAGATGCCTTTTGTCATGGTCCTTTCATTTCCATTAGCTTTGTAATTATTCCCTCTTTTCATAACATTTCCCTACATGTGTCTCATATCATTTCATAACATTGTGTTTGTTGATTCCAATACTTTGATGCTCCTCTATAGTTTTCTTTTCCTTTCACCTTTTAGTTGTTCAGATATCAATGGCATGAACAATCCTGTTCCAAGTCTTGAAATCAATTTTGAGAAAGCTATTTGGTTAGGAGAATTTGAAGCCGAGGAAAATGCTGAAGATTGTGTCTCGTCTCCCGACTTAATGAGAATGATAGAACAAGAAGAGAAACATATTCTACCCCATCAAGAATCTGTTGAGATAGTAAACTTGGGAAATGAAGAAAAGAAACAAGAAGTAAAGATTGGGACTTCCATTTCAGAGAACACCAAACAAAATTTAATCGCCTTGCTCCGTGAGTACAAAGACGTATTTGCATGGTCATATCAGGACATGCCATGGTTGAGCACATATATTGTGGTCTATAAGCTTCCACTGAAACCAGAATGCAAACTCATTCAACAGAAGCTAACACGGATGAGACCTAAAATGCTGTTAAAGATAAAAGAAGAAGTCAAGAAACAATTTTATGTTGGCTTCCTACAAGTCTCTAAATATGCAGAGTGGGTAGCTAACATAGTCCCGGTATCGAAGAAAGACGACAAAGTGCGAATGTGCGTGGATTATCTTGATCTGATTCAAGCAAGCCCCAAAGATAACTTTCCATTGCCATACATTGATACTTTGGTGGATAATACTGCAAAGTATTGATTGTTTTCTTTCATGGATGGTTTCTCAAGTTATAATCAGATAAAGATGGATCCTGAGGACATGGAGAAAACCACATTCGTAACAATATGGGGGAACGTTTTGTTATAAGGTAATGCCTTTCGGATTAAAGAATGCTGGGGCAACATGTCAGAGGGTCATGGTGACATTGTTCCATGATATGATGCACAAAGAAATAGAAGTTTATGTCGATGATATGATTGTCAAATCTCGGGAAGAAAAAGAGCATGTTGAGAATCTCAGGAAGCTGTTCGAAAGATTAAGAAAGTTCCAGTTGCAGCTTAACCTAGCCAAATGTACGTTTATGGCTACCTCAAGAATACTGCTAGGTTTCATTGTCAGTGAGAGAGGTATCGAGGTTGATCGAGACAAGATAAAAGCCATACGAGAACTGCTACCCCCGCGCACACAAAAAGAAGTTAGAGGATTTTTAGGAAGGTTGAATTACATTTCTCGATTTATTGCTCAACTTACCAACAAATGTGACCAAATTTTGCTCAACTTAGCAACAAATGTGACCCAATTTTCTAACTCCTTCGAAAGCATAATCCAGGAGAATGGAACGAGGAGTGCCAAGCGACCTTCGACAAGATAAAACAGCATTTGTCTAATCCTCCGGTACTAGTACCACTAACCCCTGAAAAACCTTTAATATTGTATCTGACCGTGTTCAAAAACTCAATGGGTTACGTACTGGGGCAACATGATGAGTCAAGGAAAAGAGAAAAGACGATTTACTACTTCAGCAAAAAGTTCACAGAGTATGAGGCAAAGTATCCGTCAATTGAAAAATTCGGTTGTGCATTGGTCTGGGTAGTTCGGAGGCTCAGACAATACATGTTGTACCATACGACATGGTTAATTTTGAAGCTGGATCAATTAAAGTACATGATAGAGTCACCTACACTCTTAAGGAGAATGGCACGATGGCAGATCCTACTCACTAAGTATGACATCGTATATGTGAGCCAAAAGTCAATAAAGGGAAGCGCAATAGCTGACTTCTTGGCAAGTCGAACAACGAAAGAATACGAGCCTTTGAGATTTGATTTTCTAGATGAATACTTGATTACATTTCAGAAAAAGAGGGTAGGTCGTCAAAAGAGAAATCATGGAAGATGTGCTTTTATGGTGCATCGAATCCATTGGGGAATGGGATCGGAGTAGTCTTAGTTTGACCGGAAGGGGACCATTACCCGCTCACTGCCAGATTGAATTTCTTCTATACCAATAATATAGCAGAGTACGAAGCTTGCATCATGGGACTCCGTGTAGCTATCGAGTGGAAAATCAAAATCTTAGAGGTACACGGAGACTTAGCATTAGTCATTTACCAAATCCGTAGAGATTGGGAAGTAAGGGATTCGAAATTAGTCAAGTATCGCAATCTCATTGTAGAACTGGTAAAAGAATTCAAAGAAATGACTTTTAACTACTTCCTACGAGAAGAAAACCAGTTGGCTGATGCCTTAGCCACCATGGCTTCATTGTTCAAAGAAAACAGAGAAATTGAAATAATGTCTCTCCAAATGAGCACATATGAGGTTCTCGTACATAGTTTTAGTATTGAGAAGGAGTCAGATGGATGACCATGGTTCTATGATATCTTGCAGTATATCAAGAATCAAAGGTATCCCGAGCAAGCCAATGAGAATGACAAAAGAATGATCATGAGAATAGCGATTGGACTTGTTCTTGATGGGGATATTCTATACAAAAGTGGAAAAAAATCAAGTGCTCCTGAGATGCGTGGAAACTGTTGAAGCCAGAAAGATACTTGAAGAGGTCCATGAAGGAATCTGTGGAACGCATGCCAATGGTTTCACTATGGCTAGGTAGATTATGAGACTTGGTTATTATTGGCTGACGATGGAAAGGGATTGCATTAGCTATGCACGAAAGTAACACAAGTGTCAAATTTATGGCGATAAAATTCATGCAGCTCCTTCACCCCTTCATGTCATGACTTCTCCGTGGCCTTTTTCTATGTGGGGAATGGATGTTATAGGACCAATTTCCCCAAAGGCTTCTAATGGACACCGATTCATTTTTGTGGTTATAGACTACTTCATAAAATGGGTAGAAGTTGCTTCATTTGCTAATGTGACAAAGGCTGCAGTTTGTAGGTTCCTAAAAAAGAAGATCATATGTCGATATGGTCTTCCTGAGAGAATCATTTCAGATAATGCTTTGAATCTGAACAACAAGATGATGAATGAAGTATGTGAACAATTTCAGATAAAGTATCATAATTCCTCACCTTATCACCCGAAAATGAACAGAGCAGTAGAAGCGGCTAACAAAAACATTCAGAGGATTATCGGGAAGATGATTGAGACATATAAAGACTGGCATGAGAAGCTACCATTCACTTTCTACGCATACCGCACCTCGGTGCGGACATCTACGGGAGCAGCTCCTTTTTCCTTGGTCTACGAGATGGAAGTCGTTCTGCCTATCAAAGTGGAGATCCGATCCCTACGCATCTTGATAGAGTCAAAGCTAGAAGATTCAGAATGGGTTCGAGCTAGATATGATCAGCTAAACCTTATCGAAGGAAAACACTGGAGAGCAATTAGTCATGGACAAATGTACCAGAAGAGAATGATCACGACCCATGACAAAAAGGTGCGGCTAAGAGAATTTCGTGAAGGGGAGCTTGTACTAAGAAAGATTCTCCCAATACAAAAAGACTTTCGAGGAAAATGGGCACCAAATTGGGAAGGTCTATACGTTGTAAAGAAGACATTCTCAGAAGGGGCTCTGATTCTCACTGAGATGGATGGGAAAGAATTACCTAATCCATTGAACTCAGATGTTGTGAAGAAATATTTTGCCTAAAAAAAGAAAACAAAAGAGAAGAAAATTGAAAAAAATGAAGATGAAAACCCAAAAAGGGCGTCTTGATGAACAAAAAGGATTAGGATGAAAACCCGAAAGGGCATCCTAATGAAGCAGGTTCTGACTTAAGGAGCAAGACGACTTGAACTAGAAGTCGAAGGACAAAGTTACAATATTTGAAGCATTCTCAGAAGCTCGAAATCTTCTACACAAGAAGCCGTGCTCGAAAAGATCCAGGATGAAGAAACATGGAGAAGTTCATGCGTTGAATATCTAGAGCATTTGTGGCCATTGAGTTCTCTTTCCGTTCTTTATGATGTTTTCTTTATTGAACTATTCCTTATCAATTTTCTTTGTTTGTTGCTTTTGAAATGAAATATGAATGTGAGGTATTTCTTTCGTACCTACTCTGTCATTTTCAAGCATATCGTGTTTGGCTCATTTAAATAATAAATAGTAAAATCATATACTCTAAACAAAAGGAACGTTGAGCATCACCTGGATGAGAATTTGCTAAGTACAAGGACCCCGAAGCAAGAACAAAGTTCAGCAGGGGGCAAGAGGGTGATATACGAAGAAATGTAGGTTACTCACCAAACTTGAAGATGATTACAAAACCTGAGAGAAAAAGTCAAAGATTGAGGCAATGAATGTGGTCCCTCATGAAAAAGGGGGCACGTGACAAACAACCCAGGGTGCATGGCATGGTCATGTAGGCATAAAAGCATTTAGGACAAACACGTGCATATCATAATAACATCATACATGACATATACAGGTATCCCAGTAAAGCAAAGAATATTGGGAGAAAGCTGCACAGAATTAATGAAGAAGAAGGCTTTTAGTTTTACCTGATGTTTTTTAAAACCCTGTTTCTTTCAAGAATTATTTTTCAATTTCTGCTTTTTTAAAATCAACTCATAATGCGAGAGGTGAGTTGAGCATTGGGTCACACGCCGAGGTATTTTCAATTTTTGTTTTTCAAAAATCAACTCATAATGCGAGAGGTGAGTTGAGCCTCGGACATATGCCAAGGTATTTTTCAATTGCATTTTAAAAAATAATAATAATCAACTCATAATGCGAGAGGTGAGTTGAGCCTCAGGCACACGTCGAGATATTTTCAATTTCTGTTTTTTCAAAAATCAACTCATAATGCGAGAGATGAGTTGAGCCTCGGGTCGCACGCTGAGGTGTTTTCAATTTTTGTTTTTCAAAAATCAACTCATAATGTAAGAGGTGAGTTGAGCCTTAGACCCATGCCGAGGTATTTTTCAATTTCATTTTTTAAAAAATAAACTCATAATGCGGTGGTGAGTTGAGCCTCGGGTCGCATGCTGGGGTATTTCCAATTTATGTTTTTCAAACATCAACTCATAATCCAAGAGGTGAGTTGAGCCTCGGGTCACACGCTGAGGTATTTTCAATTTCTGTTTTTCAAATAAATAATAATAATTTTTTTACAATCAAGCAAAATTCAGTGCTTTTAAGCCTTTACTCTATCCCTATTTCACAGCGATGCAACGAGGGGCAGCTGTAAGCACTAAATTTTGTCTAGGGGTCGTGTTTTTATTTTTTTCTTTTTTTTCGAAGTACGGGCTTGGCTAGTGTCATGTGGGCCCGATGATTGAGTCCATTATGATTGGACAATTGGGTTTTTTTTGTTCCTTGACTTTACCCATTATTAATTTTTGGTTTTTTTCTTATATATTAATTTTAAATATTAATAAAATAGTAATAATAAAATTTTGAAAAATAAAAAAAAAATAAATTACATTTTGACCCTTAAATTTTTCTAAATTTACATTTTGACCCCAACATTTTGTAAATTACATTTTAGCCTCTAAACTTTTTGAAAATTCTATTTTAGCCCCAAATTTTTTAAAATTGCACTGTTGCCCTAAAAATTTTACGTCTTCTACTGTTTGGTCCTTCTGGGTATGTCATAACTCGTCCACTGTCCTTCGCATCTAACGCCCCAATCGGTAGTCGGGCATGCTCCCCCCACCGCCAGCTACTCCGACAGACGGCCTAAGCCTATGATACCCCCTGCCACCTGAAGAAAAAGAAAAATAAGACAAAATTGGTGAGATTAAAAGACGAAAAAGGAAAGAGAGAAGGGTTTTTTTGCAGCAAAAAAAAAGAAAAAATTGAAAAAAATAGCAGCAAAACACGAAAGAAACAACAGCCCAAAAGTTCTTTGCCACTGTCGTGCCACCACCATCGCCGCTCCACCACCGAAACCAAGCCAAGAGCCAAACAAAAAAACAACGAAAAAGAATAGCAAAGAAGAAAGAAAGAAGTATAGGAGGAGAGGACCACCACGCCACCGTCGGTCATCGCACCAGGCGGAGCAAGCGTCATAAACGGCGCAAGGAGTTGGGGGTGGCTGAACGGAGAAGAAAGGAGAAAAAGAAAAGGGAAAGAAAAAAAAAGAAAGATGAACGGGAAGGAAAAAAAGAAAAAAGATGAAAAAAAGGAATGAAAAGAAAAAATTCAAGCAAAAACACCAAAAAAAATAACAGTCCCACCACCACCGTGCATCGTCGTACCTCCACCGTGGTCACAACCACCACTGTCCTTCCCCATCTACTAATACCAAAAGAAAGCAAATCAAGCAAAAGAAAAAAATCAAAATAAAAAACACCCAAAAAAATAGCAAAACAAGAAAGAAAAGAGAGGGAGAAGGGAGGAGAGGCAGCAACGCCGGCACCGTCACACCAGGGGTGTAAGAAGCAGTGGCGGCATGGCAATAGGCTAAGGTTTCAGCCCAAAAAAGAAGAAGAGAAAGGAACGAGAAGAAGAAGAAAAAGGGGAAAAAGAAAGAAAAAAGAAAAAAGGGAAAAAAATGAAAAAGAGGAAAAATAATATATAATAGTCGGGCCAACCCTACCGACCGATAAGTAACAAAGACCCAAAGAAGAACACAAAGAGCCAAGTCTCCAACAATAGGCCCAATTTTCCTACAAGAGTTCTGTCCTAGCAAATTTCCAATTGCAATTTCAATCCATCTAGGCCCAACAATTTTAGCAGTAGGCCAATCCAGCAGCCAGCAGGCCTAGTGCTTAGCAGTCTGTCCCAGCAGCCTCCATCCAAAGAGATTCGGCCAAGAAGAAGAAAGCCACACCAAATACCAAATTCAAAAAAAAAAAGAAAAAAGAGCCCGGGTCATGTATCCCGTAATTTCAGGCTTTTCGGTAATTTCTTTTTTACCCACTTTTAATTTAATTTGTATATTTTGATGACATTTTTAAATATTTTCTTTCTTTAATTTTAAAGATATTGTTATGCTTATCGAGTTACAATTTTAAATTTAAATAATTTTAATAAATAACGCAACGAATTGATTTAACATTAAGCCGTTGGTTTCATCGCTATGTTGGGTGAATATCATCGATTCGTATTAAATACGAGATGACCTTTTTCTAAAAAAAATTGAAAAATGAAAAATTTCTCAGGTTTTAAAATAAAATGTTTGTTTTTGTGGTTATTTGTACATTATCAAAATTTTACTTTTAAAATGTATATATATAATAATATGTAATTTGTCAAAATTCTTGTGCTTCAATTAGACCACGATTAAATATTAAATTGAACTCGTATTTTTGAAAATTAAGACAACATGCGTTTAACGAGATACCAATTTTGGGCATCACGAGGGTGCTAATACCTTACTCGTGCATAATTGACTCCCGAGCCTTATTTTTCTCTGGATTTCGACGCAGAATTAAAATAAAATCTTTTTAAAGAAAATTTTTATAAGTTTTCTTTTAAAAAGAGAATTTATTAGGTGTCCGATCACACCTGGAAAGAAAAGATCGGTGGCGACTCCTTTTTTTAAAAAAAATGAAAAAATAAAATTGAGACTGTTTTAAAATTGTCAATAATCACCTCGACTAGCGCCCGTGCCTAAATTTTTTGGTCGCTACATTACCGAAGTAAATACAACAAATCATTCAATAATAACTCAACTACATGTGTTTCTTATCATCCATAATGTTAATTGATGAATTTCACAAATCAAATCAAGATTCAGATAATAGTCTCCGAGAATATGTATATGTCCACAATAGACTCAATTATAGATATCATTACATGTCATGTCATTCAAAGTCATTATATAAGTCTAATACAATAATTTACGATCTGATGAATGACTTACAGATACGAGAACAATAATTTATCCGAAAACAGGCCAACTGATCATAAGAGCTCATCGACCCGATAACACGCCAATTGCTTTGAAGAGCTAATCCAACCGGAAACATGTCAAATGCTCATAAGAGCTAATCCACCCAATAACATGTCAATTTCTCCGTAAAGCTAGTCTAACCAAAAACACTCCAAAACAGGGGGTATAACACGAGATTTCGCAACAAATGTTGAACCTCGGCCTACTCAAGAAAAATTTATATATCACACCACATCAATCTCCACTCCAATCCCCACATAACACACCATCTTTCAATAGTACTCTATCTCACGTTCATTCGATCTAAGTATTGAAATTTAATAATATTTCTCAAATAACTTTGCATCAATAATAAAACTATTATATCTATTATATCATATTATATCATCAAACATTTCATATAGATATTAAATTATAAACCATACGAACTTCTTAGACTAAGTTGTAATAGTTGCAGAAGTTTAGGGACTATTTCCTAATTTTTCCTTTTCCACGTAAATCAACAGGGTCTTGACCTAAAATGTAAAATTCCCAATTATTAGCTTACATTTCATATTCTAATTTACTTTACATTTTATACCTTTTTATTTTTTAGAATTACACAATTACCCCTAACTTTTACAACTTCTGCAATTTTTTCCCTTAACCTAAAAATCATCAAATTAACCATTTTCTAAAGTCAACACTATAACTGAGTATTCAAGACTTCTAAACATTCCACAAAACACTTCATATTCACCATTAATCCTTGAAATTTTGACATTTTAACAATTTAATCCTTTAATCAAAAACTAATTAAAATCACTTTACAAAACAACCAAAAATCATAATCAAAGCTTAAAACATATAACTAACATCACAAACAACCAATATTCATGAATGGTAACTTCCAAAATTTTTAACAGATTCAAAAACGAAGGTATAGGCTAGCTGGACCTAATTATAATAATCTCAAAAACATAAAAATTACAAGAAATAGGTATCAATTTCACTTACATGCAATGGACACAACCAAAACCGAAGCTTCACCTCCTTAGCTATGGTTTTCGAGAAATTGAAGAAGAAAATGAAGATGAAATGTTTTATTCTTTCTTTAATTTTGTTTTAATTTTCATTAATTTACAAAATTGCCATTAGAAATATATTATTTTATCATTTTCAATCAAATTGTCGTCCCAAGATATTAATTAGGGCCTAATTTCTACTTAAGTCATTCCTCATTTAATAATTAAGCTATTTAACTACCTAAACGATAAAATTTCCTAACCAAATTTTAATACAACTCTAATGACTCTTTAAATGTTATATAAATAATATTTAAGAGTCGACACGACGGAAATTTGTAGCCCCAAAACCACTATTCTGTCACCACTAAAAAACGGGTTGTTACAGGATGTTAGTACATCCGGAGGCGTCAATACCCCAAAACCCAGCCTAGACATTACGACCGGCTCTTGAAGGTTACATTGACTACATGGACCATTGAAATGGCCAAATAAAACTGTTCTTTGAAAATCATCATTTTGTCAAGGTTTACATATGTAACACCCCTTACCCGTGTTCCTTATCGAAACAGAGTATGAGGTATTACTAGAACTCAAACACTTATAAATTATTTTTTTATAAAAAATTCAGCAGCATTTCTGCTTGTTTTTACATAAAACCCCTTGCAACTTTCCAAAAACAATTTCAAACAACTTCAATATTTCCAACCAATTACAGATATATGTTCAGACATAAATTTTCCATTAATAATCACCAACATATTAAACCGAACAATACTACATATATTTATACCACATCACATAAAGTCATCTATACATGCCATATTTCAAAAATATTAATTACAAAATACCCAAAAAGTTGATGATAGTGTGGATGATTTCCTGACTTCGTCCAAATTTTGAGCTAGCTGATGTCACTATAATCAAGGGAAAATAAAAAAGAGTAAGCATATAGCTTAGTAAGTAAACATATGAAAAATAAATAAATTCCTCACATGATTACATAGTAACATAATTTTAATCATACATAAATTTAAAGGTTCGTTTAATTTCCAGAAAACTATCTTTCTGCGTCATAGACGCTAATTTATTTTTGTCTGGAGCTACAAGACTCCAAATTAAGTTTTGTAAATTTTCCCCAAAACTAAACTGATATACCTTTCCATCATAAAATTTTTAGAATTTTTTATTCATTAAATTAGTACAGTTTATTCTTTAAAAATTCCCCTATTTCACTACCTGACGGTTCTGACCTCCCTTTACTAAAATTTATTTAACTCCCTGTAAAAAATTAAAAAAATATTCTTGTTTGTTTATATTAAAAATAGACTCATTAAGGAATCCAAGAATATAAATTTTAGGCCATAATTATTTTTGTACAATTTTTAGTGATTTTCTAAATTTGGAACAGGGGATTTCGAAATCAATCCAACTCTATCTTAAATAAATTCAAATATCCCCAAATATACAACTCTTTTGCTTCCTCTGTTTCGTTCATAAGAAAATAGACTCATTCAGCTTCAATTTCATATATTAGTCAACCTTTAATTCATTTTCCACCATTTATGGTGATTTTTCAAAGTTGCCCAATTGTTGTTGTTCAAAGAGTTTTGTATTTAAATTGTTTCTTTTGCATTTTTGATATTTCCTCCCATCTTATACATGGGTCGATTAAGTATCAAACCCAATATTCCTCCCATAAACTTGTCCACCACATATAAATATTCACCTTCCCAGTTTACTTGTTGAACACTCGGAATGTTAACCGTTATCGGTGGATTCAGCACTTAGCAACCACTAGTGATTCGGGGAATCAGCACTTAGCAACCCCTTTCACATTCAAAGATATGGTGGAATCAGCACTTAGCAACCACCAATGATTCGGGGAATCAACACTTAGCAGCCCCTTGGGGGAATTAGCACTTAGCAACCCCCTTCACATTTAAAATACAGTGGGATCAGCACTTAGCAACCACCAATGAATCGGGGAATCAGCACTTAGCAACCCCTTGGGGGAATCAGCACTTAGCAACCCCCTTTATATTCAAAGATACGGTGGAATCAGCACTTGGCAACCACCAATGAGTCGGGGAATCAGCAGTTAGCAACCCCTTGGGGGAATCAACACTTAGCAACCCCCTTTATATTCAATGTACTCCGGCTTATTCCGAGTGTTCAATCGGAACCCATATTTTCAACATTTTACCACCTTTCTCAACTTAACCACATTTTTAGGATCTTGCCGAATATTTATTCTATGTTCTATTAGATCCCGAAATATATTGAATAATATCAAAATAATGCATTAAATCACATGTTTACTTACCTCGGTGCAAAATATCGTAATTTTGTAATTTACTCCACTATCTTCTCTTTTCCCCGTTTGAGGTAGTCTTCTCTTCTTTCTTGATCTATAATAGCAAATTTAACTCATTTATTGTTCACATTTAATAAAATAGTCCTCCACCCAACTTTTTGAAAAATTACAATTTTTGCCCCCAAACGTTCATATATTTACACTTTTGTCCCTATGCTCGAAAATTAAAATTCATCTTTTATTCTAATGTTTTATGACATGTTGAACATTTTTCCCTTCTATGACAACATCAAATTCTCTCTCTAACACACACTTTTGAGCATTAGGTATTTTTACCGATTTTGTCAATTTACCCGTTTTCGTTTAAAATCGCTTAGCAAAAGTTGTTTAACATAATTTCTAGCTTCATATTCCACCATAAAACAGCAAAATAAACACTTTTCACCTATGGGCATTTTTCCAAATATAAACCCTAGGTTAAATTATTGCTAGAATAAGCTAAATTAAGTTACCGGGATTTCAAAAACGTAAAGAACATTAAAAACGGGGCTTGGAATCACTTACTATTGAGCTTGGAAGCTTAAAAACCCTAACTATGGCTTCCCCCTTGCTGATTTCGTTCACCATGAAGAAAATGAGCACATTTTGCCATCTTTTTCCCTTTTTAATTCTTTTTATTACTAAATGACTAAAATGCCCCCATTTAAAAAAATCTATTTAACCCATTTCTTATGTCTATTTTTGTCCATTAATTAACTAATGGTCTAATTACCATATAAGGACCCCCAATTTATAATTTCATAACAATTAGACACTTCTAACATGTAGAACTCAACTTTTGCACTTTTTACAATTTAGTCCTTTTGACTAAATTGAGTGCCTAAACGTCAAAATTTTCGAACGAAATTTTTATGAAATATTTTCGTGAAATTGTAGACCATAAAAATATAATGATAATCATATTTTCTCTCGTCGAATTTGTGGTCCCGAAACCACTGTTCCAACTAGGCCTAGAATCGAGCTATTACAATTCTCCCCCTTTAGGGATTTTCGTCCCCGAAAATCTTACCGAAAAAAGGTTTGGGTACTGTTTCCTCATAACTTCCTCCGGCTCCCACGTAGCCTCTTCCATTCCATGTTTTTGCCACAATACTTTCACTAAGGCTACACTTTTATTCCTTAACTGTTTGACCTCTCGAGCCAGAGTCTTTATCGGTTCCTCCACATAAGTCATATCCGGTCGAACTTCAATCTCTGTAGGAGAAACTATATGTGAAGGATCCGAACGATAGCGTCGCAACATCGATACATGAAATACATTATGTATCATTTCCAACTCTTCCGGTAAAGCTAACCCATAAGCTACAGGTCCAATTCTTTCAATAACTTCATACGGTCCAAAAAAACGTGGACTCAATTTGCCTTTACGACCAAATCTTAGAATCTTCTTCCATGGAGATACTTTCGGGAACAGTTTATCACCCACTTGAAACTCAATTTCTTTCCTCTTTAAATCCGCATATGAATTTTCCCGATCTGAAGCAGCTTTTAAACAGTCACGGATTATTTTCACTTTTTCTTCAGTTTCTTTCACCAAGTCAACTCCATGAATCCGATTTTCACCGAGTTCAGTCCAATATAAAGGAGTTCTACACTTACGCCCATATAATGCTTCATACGGTGCCATTCGTATACTTGACTGATAGCTATTGTTGTAAGCAAATTCAACCAATGGTAGATATTGCTCCCAACTGCCTTCAAATTCTAAAATACAACACCGGAGCATGTCTTCAAGAACTTGAATCACTCTTTCTGATTGCCCGTCAGTTTGCAGATTGAACGCAGTACCAAAGTTCAATTTTGTACTCAAAGCTTCCTGCAACTTTATCCAAAACCTCGATGTAAACCTCGAATCTCTATCCGATATAATAGACTTAGGCACCTTGTGTAATCTCACTATTTCAGCAACATATAACTCTGCCAGCCTGTCAAGTGAGTAATCAATACGTACCGGAATGAAATGGGCTAACTTTGTTAGTCTATCAACAATTACCCAAATAGCATCCTTCTTCTTTGGAGTTAAAGGCAATCCTGTCACAAAATCCATCGTGATACTGTCCCACTTCCACTTTGGAATCATTACCGGCTGAAGTAAACCCGATGGTACTTGATGTTCAGCTTTCACTTGTTGAAAAATTAAACACTTTGATACAAATTCTGAGATATCCTTTTTCATACCCGGCCACCAATACAATTTCTTCAAATCATTATACATTTTCACCCTACCTGGGTGGACTAACAAATCACCACTATGTGTCTCACATAAAATGGTCCGAATTAACTCATCATTTCTCGGTACACATACTCTATCCCGGAACATCAGGCAATCATCTGAACCAATTTGAAAATCTGAGTCAACACCTACTTCACACTGAGCTCCCCTGGCTTGCAATTTACTGTCATTCTTTTGTGCTTCCCGAATTTGCTGAAGGAATAACGGTCTAGCCCTCAATTCAGCCAAAATTGAACCATCATTAGATTAAATTAATCTTGTACCCATAGCTCTCAAAGCAAATAAAGATTTTCTGCTCAAGGCATCAGCAACAACATTAGCTTTTCCAGGATGATAATCAATCACTAGCTCATAATCTTTTATTAGCTCAAGCCATCTTCATTGTTGCAAATTCAAGTCTTTTTGATTCATTAAATACTTCAAACTCTTATGATCAGTGAAGATTCGGCATTTCTCACCATACAGATACTGACGCCAAAATTTTAAAGCAAAAACAATGGCAGCCAATTCTAAATCATGCGTCGGATAATTCTTCTTGTGCGGTTTCAACTGTCTCGAAGCATAAGCTATTACTTTGCCCTCTTGCATTAACACACACCCAAGACCATTCAACGATGCATCACTGTAAATTACAAACTCCTTCCCTGACTCAGGTTGTTCCAACATTGGCGCCTCAGTCAACAATGCCTTCAATTTCTCAAAACTTTGTTGACATTTATCGGTCCATTCAAACTTGACATTCTTCTGCAGTAACTTAGTCATAGGAGAGGCAATCATCGAGAATCCCTTGACAAACCGTCTGTAATACCCGGCTAAGCCCAGAAAGCTTCTAACCTCAGTCACATTCTTTGGTGGCTCCCAATCAACAATTGCTGAAATTTTACTTGGATCAACCTGAATACCTTCACTTGAAACTATATGTCCCAAGAATTCGACCTCACGAAGCCAAAACTCACTTTTTCTGAATTTAGCATACAATTTCTTCTCTCTCAGAATCTGTAACACAGTTCTCAAATGTTCGGCGTGCTCGGATTCATCCCTAGAATAAACTAAAATATCATCTATGAACACCACCACAAACTTATCTAGATACGTTCGAAAAATTCGGTTCATTAAATCCATAAAAATAGCCGGAGATTAGTCAACCCAAAAGGCATTACCAGAAATTCATAATGTCCATACCTCGTTCTGGAAGTGGTCTTTGGCACATCGGACTCCCTAACTCTCAACTTATAGTAACCAGACCTCAGATCAATCTTTGAAAACACTATTGGTCCTTTTAGTTGGTCAAACAAATCATCAATTCTCGGCAAAGGATACTTGTTCCTTATAGTCACTTTGTTGAGCTAATGATAATCAATACAAAGTCTCATAGAGCCGTATTTCTTTTTCACAAATAATACAGGAGCACCCTAGGGAGAAAAACTCGGTCTCACAAATCCTTTATCTGTAAACTCTTGTAATTGAGCTTTTAATTCTTTCAACTCAGTTAAAGCCATCCGATATGGAGCAATAGAAATCGGCGCAGTACCATGTAACAAGTCAATAGCAAACTCCACTTCTCTAATCGGAGGTAACCCAAGTAATTCCTCTGGAAATACATCCGGAAATTCACAAACTACCGGCACTGATTCAAGCTTTGACCCAGTTATACCAGTATTCAACACATAAGCAATACATGCTTCACATCCTTCTCTCAAGTATTTTTGAGCAAACATGTGCGAAATCACTATAGGCAATTTATTCGGCTCCTCTGCTTCAACCCGGAGAATTTCACCGTTTTCACACTTCAATTCAAGGACTTTCTGTCTACAATTTACCTGGGCATCATGCAATATCAACCAATCCATCCCCAAAATAACATAAAACTCATCAAATGGTAACAACATCAAATTAGCCGGGAAACAGTGACCTTGAATCATCAGAGGACAATTCTTGCAAACCTTATCGACTAATACATATTTGCCTAAAGGATTTGATACTTTAACCACAAATTCAGTATTTTCAACAGGCAATTTCTTACTAGATACTAAACTCACACATACATATGAATGAGTAGACCCAGTGTCAATCAAAGCAACAACATCAATATCATAAAGAGAAAATGTACCAGTAATCACGTTAGGAGATGATGCATCCTCACGAGCACGTATGGCATAAGTTCTGGCAGGCGCTCTAGTTTCTGATCTCTGAGCTGTATCTTTCGCCACGCTTTTACCACTGACTTTGCTCCTAGTATTCCTTGGTGGTCTACCTCTACTGACAATGTCACCCGATCCAGCTCTCTGCAATCTTTCTTCTTTTATTCTCTCAGGGCAATCTTTTATATAGTGTTCTTGAGAACCACACCTGAAACAGGCTCGTCTAAATCCCCAACACTCACCAGCATGTCGCCGGCCACACTGTCGACACTCAGATCTAGTATTCCCCACATTGCCCACACTTGCCACTAAGGTAGCTTGAGTTTTAGCTCCAGAACATGACCTCTCTCGGTCTCTACGTGAATACCCAGCTGAACCAGTTGGTCGTGGATCCATCCCTTTAAGCTTCTTTGGTTGGGATTGAAATGTTCTACTCGTTGACCTTTTTCTTACATCTTAAGCTTCCATCTCCGCTCTTCTCTTTTCTTTACTCAGTTCTTCAGCTTTGCAAGCTCGGTCAACAGGTGCTACAAATTCTTTCAACTCTAAAACCCTAAAATACAATCTGATATCTTCATTTAACCCCTCTTCAAATCTTTTACACAGAATGGCCTCCGTGGGCACACATTCCTGGGCATATTTACTGAGCCTAACAAACTCCCTTTCATATTCTGCCACAGACATCCAACCTTGCTTCAACCCAAGAAATTCCTTGCGTTTCTGATCAATAAACCGTGGGCTTATATATTTCTTTCTGAATTCCTCCTGGAAGAAGTCCCAAGTAACTCTTTCTTTCGGAACCACCGATATTAATGTTTTCCACCAACGGTATGTTGAATCCTTCAGTAAAGACACAACACATTTCAAACATTCATCAGAAGTATAAAATAGTTCATCAAATACCCGAATAGTGTTTTCAAGTCAAAACTCTGCTTTTTCTGGATCATCATCAACATTAGCCCTGAAATCTTCAGCCCCATGCTTTCAGATTTTGTCAACGGGAGGTTTACTTGATCTCACCAAATCAACACTTTGTGGAGCTACGGGGACCAGTTGAGGAATAGGAGGGGGTAGAGGAGGTTGAACGTTCAGATTTGCACGAACAAATTCTGTGTACCAATTACTCATCATTCAAAGGAAGGCTTCCCGAGCCTCATTCTGACTATGCATTTCATGTCTACTTTCTTCATGCGCGGTCCCTTGTACGGGAGCCGGCGCGATACTTTCAACATCATCTGTCACACTTCGGTCAGGATCCATTTACTATATAAAACAAAATTTTAAATTGTCAGAAATCATCACACTATCACAATATAATTATGGCATGTATAGATTGACTTTCACACATATTTTATTAGTCCGAGAACTGGCTAAACTGTAGCTCTGATACCACTAAAATGTAACACCCCTTACCTATGTCCTTACCGAAACAGAGCATGAGGTATTATTAGAACTCAAACACTTATAAATTATTTTTTTATAAAAAATTCGGTAGCATTTCTGCTTGTTTTTACATAAAAACCCCTGCAACTTTCCAAAAGCAATTTCAAACAACTTCAATATTTCCAACCAATTACAGATATATGTTCAGACATAATTTTTCCATTAATAATCACCAACATATTAAACCGAACAATACTATATATATTTATACCACATCACATAAAGTCATCTATACATGCCATATTTCAAAAATATTAATTACAAAATACCCAAAAAGTTGATGATAGTGTGGATGATTTCCTGACTTCGTCCAAATTTTGAGCTAGCTGATGTCACTATAATCAAGGGAAAATAAAAAAGAGTAAGCATATAGCTTAGTAAGTAAACATATGACAAATAAATAAATTCCTCACATGATTACATAGTAACATAATTTTAATCATACATAAATTTCAAGTTCGTTTAATTTCCAGCAAACTATCTTTCTGCGTTACAGATGCTAATTTAATTTTTCTGGGAGCTACAACACTCCAAATTAAGTTTCGTAAATTTTCCCTAAAACTAGACTCATATACCTTTCCACCATAAAATTTTCAGAATTTTTGATTTATCCAATTAGTACAGTTTATTCTTTAAAGATTCCCCTGTTTCACTGCCTGACGGTTCTGACCTCCCTTTACTAAAATTGAATTAACTCCTTGTAAAAAATTTGAAAAATATTATAGTTTGTTTATATTAAAAATAGACTTATTAAGGACTCCAGGAATATAAATTTCAGGCCATAATTATTTTTGTACAATTTTTAGTGATTTTCCAAATTTGGAACAGGGGATTTAAAAATCAATCCAACCCTGTCTGAAATAAATTCAAATATCCCCAAATATACAACTGTTTTGCTTCCTCTGTTTCTTTCATAAGAAAATAGACTCATTCAGCTTCAATTTCATATATTATTCAACCCCTAATTCATTTTCCACCGTTTATGGAGGTTTTTCAAAGTTGCCCAATTGCTGTTGTTCAAAACAGTTTTGTATTTAAATTGTTTCTTTTGTATTTTTGATATTTCCTCCCATCTTATACATGGGTCGATTAAGTATCAAACCCAATATTCCTCCCATAAACTTGTCCACCACATATAAATATTCACCTTCCCAGTTTACTTGTTGAACACTCAAAATGTTAACCGTTATCGGTGGATTCAGCACTTAGCAACCACCAGTGATTCGAGGAATCAGCACTTAGCAACCCCTTTCACATTTAAAGATATGGTGGAATCAGCACTTAGCAACCACGAATGATTCAGGGAATCAGCATTTAGCAGGCCTTTGGGGGAATCAGCACTTAGCAACCCCCTTCACATTTAAAATACAGTGGGATCAGCACTTAGCAACCACCAATGAATCGGGGAATCAGCACTTAGCAACCCCTTGGGGGAATCAACATTTAGCAACCCCCTTTATATTCAAAGATACGGTGGAATCAGCACTTGGCAACCACCAATGAGTCGGGGAATCAGCAGTTAGCAACCCCTTGGGGGAATCAACACTTAGCAACCCCCTTTATATTCAATGTACTCCGGCTTATTCCGAGTGTTCAACCGGAACCCATATTTTCAACATTTTACCACCTTTCCCAACTTAACCACATTTTTAGGATCTTACCGAATATTTATTCTATGTTCTATTAAATCCCAACATATATTGAATAATATCAAAATAATACATTAAATCACATGTTTACTTACCTCGGTGCAAAATATCGTAATTTTGCAATTTTCTCCACTATCTTCTCTTTTCCCCGTTTGAGGTAGTCTTCTCGTCTTTCTTAATCTATAATAGGAAATTTAACTCATTTAATGTTCACATTTAATAAAATAGTCCTCTACCCAACTTTTTGAAAAATTACAATTTTCCCCCAAACTTTTACATATTTACACTTTTGTCCCTATGCTCGAAAATTAAAATTCATCACTTATTATTATGTTTTATGACATGTTCAACATTTTTCCCTTCTATGACAACATCAAGTTCTCACTCTAACACACACTTTTGAACATTAGGTATTTTACCCGATATGTCAATTACCCATTTTTGTTTAAAATCGCTTAGCAAAAGTTCTTTAATATAATTTCTAGCTTCATATTCCACTATAAAATAGCAAAATAAACACTTTTCACCTATGGGCATTTTTCCAAATATAAACCCTAGGTTAAATTATTGCTAGAATAAGCTAAATTAAGTTACCGGGACTTCAAAAACGTAAATAACATTAAAAACGGGGCTTGGAATCACTTACTATTGAGCTTGGAAGCTTAAAAACCCTAACTATGGCTTCCCCCTTGCTGATTCCGTTCACCATGAAGAAGATGAGCACATTTTGCCATCTTTTTCCCTTTTTAATTTTTTTATTACTAAATGACTAAAATGCCCCCATTTAAAAAAATCTATTTCACCCATTTCTTATGTCTATTTTTTTCCATCAATTAACTAATGGTCTAATTACCATATAAGGACCCCCAATTTATAATTTCATAACAATTAGACACTTCTAACATGTAGAACTCAACTTTTGCACTTTTTTACAATTTAGTTCTTTTGACTAAATTGAGTGCCCAAACGTCGAAAATTTTGAACGAAATTTATACAAAATTTTTTCGTCAAATTGTATACCATAAAAATATAATGATAATCATATTTTCTCTCGTCGGATTTGTGGTCCCGAAATTACTGTTCCGACTAGGCCCAGAATCGAGCTATTACAACATAACTCGTCATCTTTGTTAAAACATCAAAATTTAGGTCGACTTTATAATTATAGTTCATTTACTTAGTAGTTAGATTTTGGATAAAAAACCACATTCAAGTTGCAAAGCAATTTATATTTCCAAGATTGATTTCTTTACTACTCAATGGAAAAATCATCATTTTACTTAGGCCCAATATCATGCAATTATCGATTATTGGGTCAATTTATTGCAATAAAAACCATGCATGCAATTAAACACGAATAATTTACCCAAAATTTGGAATTCGAAACCAAAAGAAATAAAAACAAATACAATTCCAACCAAAACTAATTTAAAATTAAATTCAAATTTAAAACTATAAATAAGTCTAGTTGCCGATACGAGAATTCCAAAGGCTCAAATCCAATCCTACGCTCATGGGTTACCTGAAAAGTTTAAACAAAGAGGGGTCTGCTTCAAGAGCTCAGTGTGAGCCTAAACAAGGCAACTAGAGAATATTCACAATTCCAAACAGTAAGACAATTAATCATTAGATAGCAATTTTTCCAATAATCTATGGCATTAATTCAATATATTTCTCAAATGTCATGTTCATGACACACTTAATGCAACAATGCAAGTCCTACCTATTCCATTCGCTACACACCACGAGTTCCCCAGAACTCGTCATCCAAACACCAAAAAATTAGAGCCGAAGCTCAGTGTTGTTGAACCACTAATATCAATCTTGCAATTAAAACTGACAATTAAAGTTGCAAAGAAATCGCCAATATCAACTGCAGACAAGTTGTGAATCTCTTCAATACTTCGATGCAGTATACTAACTAACCAATGATTGCAGGTATATCACCAATACTCCCCGAAACTCCTCCGTCATCCACAAAAACCAACCCCATGCAATGTAATATGGCATACTTTTCAATGAAACAAATCATGCTTATCATACTTGATGCGATCTTGTACTCGGAGTTGATTACAATTTGTAAATGTTCCCGATCGTAAATTAAGTAGCATCATAATTGAAGGCTAAATATGAATGGTTTTTGGGAAAATGGCAGATTTGCAAGGGGGCGTATAGATTATTGGAAATGGTTAAGTTGCGTTTCAAGGTAGAGTTGAGGAATGAAACAATATTATAAAAGAATATTGACTCGATTCTTCTGTCAACACTTAGTGATGTATATGATAAAGAAAACAAACCATGACCCTCTATGTAGGAAGATAGGAACCAATCGGTATAGGGGTTGAACGCCACACTTGCTAGAAGTGATAACTTCAGAATGAATCAGATTGATGCCACTAGACTAGCTAGATAAGTCAATTGAGTCACAAAAGAACAAAGAGAGTTGAATAACTTACAAATAGTTTAAAATTCATAAAAGGTTCAAAAGTTCTGAATAAATGATTTAAACCATGTATTTATAGGTTGATACAAGGTCCAGCCAAATGGACATGTTCTGGATCAGCTTAATTGAGCTGATTGTCTATTGAATTGAACAATAATTGCCTTGAAGATTCCTAGGTATGGAGGACACCAACAACCTTGCCATTTGCAATTCCCAAATAGTCAAACCATGTGGACTTTGAAGTTGAGCAGAATATGCAAGTATCTGATCAGTTAAGGAGGTGTGAACATGGATTGATGTCTCATTGGGAAGCCGAATGTGCATCAATGATTAATGCTGCTTGTGGCGCATGAACAACCTTTTAAGTGTGAACAACTAGAGTTGGATGGTCACTTTGGTGTGAACTAAAGCTATCAGCTGATTAATCAAGTGTGAAAGCACTTGGTCTATTGATTTCCAGGAAGAGTTGCTTGGAAGAAAGTAATCAGCAGCTCTCTAATGCATGCACGTCCAGATGCATGTCTCTCCATAAATGTAGTCCATTGAATCTGTTTGTTGAGAAGCCAATGTGTCCAACCTGCAAAACAAAATTAAACTCGGCTTAAATGCAATCATAAGACATGATTTAAACATAATTTAATTTGTATAAACATTAGACACAATTATGATGTCTGAACTAAGGACAAATTTAAAACATATGTTAATGTTATACGAAATAAGACATGATTAATAGACTTAAGACGTACTAAAAAAATGCTCAGATTATTAAAAAAATACTCAGATTATAACATACTTTAAACTCAAATTTATGATGTTCAAACTATGACATAATTATAGACTTTAAACTAATTTAACTAAATAACTAGAACCGAATTTAATTCTTTATTCCAGCAAATAAATTCCTAAGCTGAAGAAAACTAGAATTGAGCTTGAAGTAAGTTGCCTGGCACGCTTGGATTGCATGTTCATGATTGATCAATAAACCCACCAACGGCTTCACTCCATATTCGATCAATAAGTCCCGCAACAGCTTCTTTGAACCTCTTAGCTTGAGCAAGAGTAATCGGTCCCGTTGGTAGCTCCATGGGTTCTTCGACAACCTTAGCTCAGTCTTTGTAACACCCTTTACCCGAGACCATTGCCAGAGTCGACCACGAGGCGTTACCTGACTTAACTTACTAGTTCGGAGCATAAATATTCACTTTTCAAAAATTTATTTGCTCACGTTCATTTAATATATTCTCAAAATGGACGCTCGAGACCCTAAAACATGCAACGAAAATGGTTCGGGTCCAAGACGGGAACATTAAAAAATTTTCGAATACTTAAACAAATCAAAATAATTTATTTCCCTATACACAATAAAACTGTCTACTTGCGTAATAGTCGAGTTATAAAAATAGAAATTTAGATCTGTAAATTTTCCCTAAAACTACACTCATATATCTTCTTATCATAAATTTTTTAGAATTTTTGGGTTAGCCAAATAGTACAGTTTATTCGTTAAAGTCTCCCCTATTTCACTGTCTGACGGTTCTGACCCCTATTCACTAGAAATCAATTATCTCATTGTACAAAATTTGTATAATGTTCTTGTTTATTTCTTTTGAAAATAGACTCACTAAGGAATCTAGACATATAAATTATGACTCATAATTTTTTCTGTACAATTTTTAATGATTTTCTAAAATCAAAATACGAGACCTCAAAAACCATTCTGACCCTGTCTCACTAAAATTCAAATATTACAAAATATAAAATTCCTTTGCCTACAC